>NW_024429197.1:26722497-29122497 GCF_017639785.1 Mesocricetus auratus | reverse complement strand
GCCATGTACATTTAATATAATTTTTGATATGGGTATATTTCAGTCTATCATCACTTGGACCAACAGTGGTTTTGTTTTTCAGATTGAAACTTGCACTTTGCGATGCTGGGCAAGTGCTCAGACACTGATCCTGTGTGAGCTCTGGGCATTTGTAGCTCTCTCCCTGCCCCTGTGCACTCAGTGCTGGACAGAAAGCCTCCACAAGTCACCAGAATGTTCACAGCAATGGTTCTTTTTCCCAGTCCTTTGTTTTGTGAAATCTGCTGAACTCTCAGTTGTGATTTCTGCATGCAGGGAATTCCCAGTCCAGGTTCTCTCCCCTATGCTGGGAACTAACACCTTTAAGGTGCATATTAGGGCAATTCCAGGGTCCACTGTGCTTGCCCACTGTGTCTTCGACATTGCTGCTCTTTTGTTGTCCAGGCTCACTGTCTTTAAAACCATATTTTTAGGAAAGGCAATGCCTATTCTTGTTACCATCTTGATATAAGTGGAAATTCTGAGGGAGACAGTTAATGGGGGCTGTTTATGGTTTCTTTATATCCCAAACAATTGGTGTGGGATTTCTTAGGGCAGATCATAGAAGAGTTTGATAAGTAGAGTGGAGGACAGCAATCAAGAAGCCAAGTCCTTGAACGGGTGGCACACACCTTTAATCCCAGCACTTGGGGGGCAGAGGCAGGCGGATCTCTGTGAGTTCGAGGCCAGCTGGGTCTATAGAGCAAGTTCCAGGACAGCCTCCAAAACAATACATAGAAGCTCTGTCTCAAAACAACAACAACAACAAACAAACAAAAAAGAAGCCAAGTCCTTGATCTGTTACTCATCATCATCTTTAGGACAGATCCCCAAATCCCCATCACATTATTCAAGAGCCTTCCTAGTTCTTGCACCCCAGAAGGGATCCTCGGAGAAGAGGATGCTTAGCATGAAAGGGGTGAACATGGAAAGAAACCACAGCATTGCCTAGAATCTGGTTAATCTGAGGGGAATAGGGCTTTGAGTTTATTATTTAATTTAAAAATTAGCTTAGTTGCAACCACTCACTGAATCATGATACAAGCCTGAACCCTGTTCCCAGAACACATTCCAATGCCGAGCCCTTACTGTGGCTGTGATGCTGGGGTGCACAGGTTCTCATGAAAAGGATGGTGCTCAGTATAGGAAATGTTTTAAGAAGATTTATAACCAGCAAGCTCTCCTTTAAAAACTGGGATATCCACAGCTAAGCACTGAGCCAAATTCCTGGAACCCAGTTGCAGAGAGGGAGGAGTGATGAGCAAAGGGGTCAAGACCAGGCTGGGGAAACCCACAGAAACAGCTGACCTGAACAAGGGGGAGCTCATGGATCCCAAACTGACAGCTCAGAAACCAGCATAGGACAGAACCAGGCCCCCTGAACGTAGGTGTCAGTTAGGAGACCAGGGCAGTCTATGGGGCCTCTGGTAGTGGAACAGTATTTATCTCTAGTGTACGAATGAACATTGTGAGCACATTCCCCATAGAGGAATACTCTCTCAGTCTAGACCCATGGGGTAGGGCCTAGGCCCTGCCCCAAATGATGTGACAGACTTTGATGATCCCCCATGGAAGGTCTCACCCATGAGGGTTGGTGGGGGAATGGGAGGATGGAAGGGAGAGGGAACTGTAATTGATATATAAAATAAGATTGTTTCTAATTTAAGTGAATAAACAAATAAAAATAAGTAAAACAATAAAAAACAAAACTGGAGTATCAATGATTCTTATGAGATTGAATAGTATAGGTGAATACATCACTTTCATGAATGCTTATAATATTTTATGAACTCAGTCTACCTTGGCTCTGACATTTCCAGATTCCTAAGAATTTATAGTGAATTAGAATATGGAAGGAATAAGAACTATTCATGAGAAATTATTCTTGTCCAGTATCCTAAAGTATAATGTAATCATAATGTGCTTATTCCATATGGCTGTTTATATATAGTAATTTGGCAATTTATCTAAGCCTTCAAAAACCATTTATTATCTTCCTGTCATATACAGACTGTGGATAGATCAGTGGATGGAAACAATCCTTGCCATGTGGACCCAACAAATTCTAGTGTTTGAGGAGACAATGCGTAATAAATATAACAAATATTTACAAAATGCATTGGTACACATTTCACAGTGCCACCTATGAATATTTACGAAATGCGTTGGTACACATTTCACAGTGCCACCTATGAAAGTCATTGCTACAGAGTCCAACACATAGTGATTATCTAAGAACTCAGAAAGTCAACAAAGTCACGTTGAGGAACCCTTGGATGATGATAAATTCTTCCAGATAACTGAGATGGTATTTTGCATAGGAAGGCCAGGTTGGAAGTTGGAACTGAGGGGAATTCTAGGGAAATGGCTACCTTTCTTTCCAGACAGGCTACCCAGCCAGCATCTGCGGTGTGTTTTGTGTTTAAGAAGTTGTATCAGCACCACGGACAGCTCCATCTGAAGCGCCCTCTCTGGAGCAAAGGAGGGCCCCAGCTGCTGACTGGCTGATTTGCTTGGCCAATCTAATCCCGGACCAGATGACTAAACCTCTAAATCCCGTATGGTTGCTACCTGAGTCTGACTCTCAGGACTTCAAGTCCATACACCCCATCTTACATGGTTTGCTATTGGAGTGGTTGTCAGAGTCTTGTAACAATGACACCTTGGGGATTCTTTTCTGAAGACCCGGGTTTAAAAACCTACTTCTACAATTAACTAGCTGTGTGGCTTTATACAGGTTGATTTGTTTCTCATCTGTCAAGCAAAGAAAATGACTCTTATTATTTCATAGTGGTGTTGTGAGGACTAAGGGGGATGGAGCTTAGACAGAGTGGGAAATTGTGCAGTGCTTGGAACCTGGAAGGTGCCTTGCAACACTGTTAAGGGGTTGGTGAGATATTGAGCAATTTTCATGGCTGTTCTAGAGAAGTCTTCAGCACAGATAAGGGGGTGAGGTGTTCCTCGCTGGGTGGACAGCAGAAGCAAAGGCAGGGAGGATGAAAGTGGACAGCATGCGAGGAAACGGAGAGGAGTTTAATGAGACTGAAGCTGTTCCGCTGCCTTTTGATCTCAGGTCTTCTGAACCTCTATTTTCAGCACAGAGCACTCCGTTGAACCTCTAGATTTCATTCCCCGGCAGTCTATTGTGATTCTCAGTTGAAAGTTCTACCTGCACTTCTAACCTGACTTTCCAAAACAGCATTTGTCACTTTGCACCAATGTACTCTCTTCACAGAGCATGTCAAGAAGGCAGAAGTCTGTCCAATGACTTAAATTGGTGAAAGTTTTCCCAAAGAACATGGTGACCTTATTCTTCTTTCCAACTAAGAGCAGGAAATAAGAATGGCTAAACCTGAAGCATGAGATAATTGGGTTGGAGAAGGGAAGACTTCACATATCCTAAGTGGCAAGGAGCTTAGAAGGCTCAAAGGAGGTCAGTCAGTGCTGGAATATATTCATCACTATTTTCCACTATTATAATAATTGAACTGTTAGTGTTTTTTTCACAACAGTTTATGCTTGTATAGAACTTCACAGCTTGTGAAAGGTCTAATTTCATCCTCATCATCACCCAAAGAAGTTATCAAGAAAAGGATGATTAATTCATCCCCTCACACCCTCATTTTATACATTGAGAGACGGAAGCAGCCAGCCACAGAAGTGATGTCATTGGCAAAAAATCAAATAGTGTATCCAGGAACAAAGCTATGACCCTCAGCCCTCTCCAAGACACAAGACCCTACCTTTTTTTCTAGTACAGCACTCTAGTGATGAATGGAGACAATGGTGGCAGCTGTGGCATCAGTTGAATCTAAGACTAAGGATCTGTAGAACCCTTCTTCATGATTTTAGTTGTCTCAAGAAGAAAGAAAATGAAGACCTGCCTTGAAACAGTACAGGAGTTTTGGTGGAATGTTCCAGTGCTTTAGGAGGGCAGAAGGGGCCTGATGCCATCTCAGCTCCAATCAAGACAACTCAGATACTGTTTCTCACATGGCCTAGAACTTGGCAATTTACAAAGCAAATTTGTTCCTCATCTCTTTTGATAGATTACCGCTGTCTTGGGAAGGGAAGGATGGCCACTGTTATCATGCATTTTCCAGCTGAGGAGAGGTAACATGGGGAAGAGGAGGCTTTGAGAGCTCCAGGGTTGGTCTGGGGCTACTGGTCTGTTTCTGAACTGGCTGCTCCACCTAAACTCTCTCTTGCTTTTTCTGCCGCATCGCAGCTGCCTGTGCGTCTGGCCAGACCCGAAAAACAAATCTTGTAATTGAGTTGGAATGTGGGTGCTGGACCCAGGAGACAATGTTTCCTGCTTTTCAATCTGTTCTTAATTTATTAAAGTGATGAAATAAGGAAGAGGCCCAGAAGGGGTGGATGTTTTCCATCAGTGAGTCAGGGGAACGCGCAGAGGCGGAAGGTCAGGAGAAAGCTGCTGTTGCTTGGCAGCTTCACCTGCCTTGGCAGAGCCCACACAGACGTGGGGGATGGTGCATCTTTTTAGTGTTACTCCTATGGGAAAAATAAGCTGAGCAGGAACAGGCCGTCCGGGGACTCTCCGCCACCCTGTAACATTGCCTCAGATAGCCTAACTACCTTCCTTTTGTCTGACAAATGCCCAGGACCCTGGAGTGAGACTCAATGAGTTAGAGGGACCTGCCTCAGCTTGAGGGCATCAAAGAATGGTTCTTCAGGGAGGTGGGTATGAGAATTGGAATGTGAAGAGAAATTACCCGAAGAAGGGGAGGTGAGGAGGATAAAGTGCTTTTCAGGTGGAGGAAAAAGCAGGTGAAAGATCTAGAAAGAGAGATCTGGCTGGCACTAGGCAGGTGGAGACATGGGGTTGGTAGTAGCTTGAATGGCCTTCTAGGATAGGTGAGGAAGTGAGGATTCTTCTGAAGAAGGTGTTGTGTTATTAGCTCAATTTCTTTACTATGTAGAAGGTGGACTGCATGGGAAATAGCAGCCAAGACAAGGAACCTTGGAAACACTGGACTGTTGTGAGGACTGAGAGGGTGTAAGGGATTGAGGTAGAGGGACAGGGAGGTAGAGAGGTGGGACAGCTCCCTGACAGGTGTTGGGCTCCCTGGTATGTGATATTTGGATGTGAGTGTCAGGGAACAGGTGACTTGGTCCAGTGGCAACTGCTGAAGTTTTTCTGAGTGCAGGGGATTTAAGACTACATTCTGTAATTGCCATTTTTACCCAGACTGCATCATGTTTCTATTAATCAGAGCTTTCTGAAGAAGCAGCACAAAATAGGAAATATTTCTGTTTATATTCTGTACACACACACACACTAACATACATATATGCACACACACATACATATACACACATGCATACACATACATATACATACACACAAATACACACACACATACACACATACACACAAATACATACACATACACATACACACACACACAATTGGCTTAGGCAATTATAGACTTTCCTTTGCCAGCTGGAACCCCAAGAAAGTCAGGGTCACATTCCAATTTATTTCCAAAGACCTGAGAACCATGGGTCCCTTCATGGCTATCTGCAACTGCTTGTGACCCATGGGCCACAGATTGGACACACCCACCTGCTTACATTCTAGAGAATACTTTTCATGGTCTGTTTGATTTGAGGACACCGTAGTTTGCACCATGTGTATAGATTCTTATATTAATTTCTTGAATATTTCCTATGAATGATTCTGAGCTTTGGGCCTCCTGCTTCATCAGCACTGCGTCCCTATCAGTCCTCAGTGTCCCTCTGTCCCAGAAATATATTTCAGGGTAATCATGGCTCAGAGATATGATTAACACACTTGCCAACACTCTGGGATTTTGAGCCTGGTCTCCTGGTGCACATCTAGTGCCTACATTTGCCAGCTGAGCTCTTCAGCTCTGTGATGCTGACAATGAGAACAGGCCCAGATCTGTTCTGAAGGTGAATGGGCAGTAAATGGGAAAACTGCACTTAACTCCCTGCACTGTTCCTAGACCTGAAAATACTGAACTAGTTCACAGGTTCTATGAATGGCTGGTTTTGGAGAGAGGCATGGAAAGGTGGGATCAGAAATGATTGTCTTCAAACAATGGTCTGGGTGCGTAAGAAAGTCTCTGTCCCATACCTCAAGCTGATCATGGTGTTTTAATGACTCGAAATCATGAATATTAAACCAAGGGAAAGTTGACAGTATTTAAATGAGCATCATTAAGAGACACATAAATTAACAGGGTTTTTAGTTCTTGTGGAACTGCCGTTTCAATGTTAATTAAACAACCGTAGTGCTCGGGCGCTTTTGCAGCAAACTGTCCCCAAAGTGTGCTGCAGAATATCATTATGGGTGGCTGCCTTGCTGTTTAATTATTTCCAAGTTGATTTTTTCCCATTGCTGCAGTAGTTTTATGCTTGTCTTGCATTTAGGAAAGATGATGGGGTTGAACTTCTGAGGCAGCTGCCAGGGTGATCTCTTGTAGCCTTATCATGAAGACCTGAGCTGAACAATGTTGTGCCTACGTGCCAACCCTCTGTGACAGAAACCTCAGATGACCCCCTGGGTCTCCTGATGGACTACCCCTTGCAGAGATACTAGGAGGTACCTGGTTACTTGCAGATAATCCCATTATTAGGAAATTGGGGGCTCTGAGTTTGGATGGAATCTGCAATGTGAAGGGAAAGTCAAAGAATGATAGAGGAGGGGGAGGAGGAAGGAAGGATACCACAACTAAAGAGTCTCAGTGACCCCCTTCAAAGGATACCATGACTACATCAGGTAGTATGTGTAGAGAAGCTAGGAGCCCTAAAATCTGCCCTAGGTTTCATTTGTGTTAGCTAGAGATCTTGAGACATTCTCATCTCTCCCTGGTGTCAGTGCCTTCAATTATAAAGAATGAATTAAAACTTTTGACAATGCAACATGACCTGATCATACTTGGGAACCATGCAATCTAATTACACACACACACACACACACACACACACACACACACACACACACACACACACTTATTCAAGAAACTATACAGTTTTGTGTTGGACTGCATTAATAGCTATCTTTGACAGTATGCAGTCTGTAGGATTATACTATATGGTCTCTCTCCCTCCCTCACCTCCCTCCCTCACTCTGTCTCCCTCTTTGAGTCAGGATTTCTCTGTGTAACAGCCCTGGCTGTCCTGGAACCCAACTTGTAGACCAGATTGGCCTCCAACTCACAGAGATTAATCTGCCTCTGCCTCTGCCTCTCAGCACTGGGATTAAAGGCATGTACTATCACATAATTCTATGGAGGAGGCCAAGAAGAATGTTCAGGGTGGTAGTAACTAAGAGGAGACTTCAAGAGGAGAAGGAATTTATCTATCAGATCATTGTAGCACAGGAAAAAGTTTATGCAGATACATCACAGAGGTGCAAAACACATCATGTAAGAACCACAGAACTCACAACTAAAGAGTCTCAGTGACCCCCTTCAAAACCATCAGTAATAAATAAAGATAAAACTAATACCTAGAGTGGTAAGTAGAGTTAAGTGAGTCCTTGTTCTCTGTGAGTTTTGCTAAACTCTTCATGCTAATTATTTTAATTCTCACAACAACCTTGAGAATACTGTTCCTAACCCTAAGCAATCACCCGAGGCTACACAGCTTTTAAGTGCTAGTGGTTGGTCGAAGAAGCTACATATTTGATCTTTGCAGCCCACTATGGACCTAATGCTACATCCTTCTCTAGCAGACTGTTCTATTAGTTTTGAAATCCATTTAACTCAGCCAAACCAAGTTCTCACAGGATTAATGGGGACAATCTATATCCCAAGGATGTGGCCATTCAGCTACTACACAGTACATTTTCTTTTCTTCACAAATTAAGCTTGATCAAGGGTTTTCTCAATCATTTCGTTTTTGCTTTTCATTATTGCCTGCCTATTTTTCTATCAATTCTCCTATTCTTATGAAAATTTAATACCACAAATATGCTATGTATCTGCTTATATACTGCATGAAATGTGCACCTACATACATAAAATGTGTATCTGTGTATATATATGAACTCTCTGTGTAGACCAGGCTGGCCTCAAACTCACAGAGATTTGTCTGCCTCTGTCTCCCAAGTGCTGGGATTAAAGACATGTACCACTATTGCCCAGATATATAGGTGTTTTATACATTTAAGTACAATGTTCACACACAAACCAATCTTTACCCTTTAGGAGAAATATTGCCACCTTTGAGAATGGTTACAGAGTCCTCATGACTTATTATTACATGCTATTCTTTCATATGACATGTATAGAGATTTATATTATAGTTTGACTATATAGTCCAAATGGACTTATAAAGTTGACAGATGCCTTTTCCTGATCAAACATAAGACAAAAATCATCTTTAACTAACTTGTGCACATTGCACATTCCATACTTGAGTCAGTGCAGATATATATGCTACTTTTGAAAGTTTATATGTTTTCAGAGCAAGTGGATCAGACACCAAAGAAAACAGGTAACCCAGGTGATCCAGTCTCTCAGAGTACTTCTACTGCAGTTTCTTCAGAGTTCTGTATCCAGAATAGCTTCAAGGCTGTTGGCTGAAATGGTCTAGTCTCACAAACTACTCCAGCCAGGACTTCAGAAAAATGTTGCACTTTCCCATTGCAAAGACTGGACAACAAATAATACATCGAACTCTCCCAGGACTTGACCATTATCCCAACATTCCCAGGGTCTCCCAAAGATGCCAGTGCCCCCAGACAATAGGAAGCAGTTTAGAGAACATGATTCCCTTTCATCAGGTTTCTACATGACTCTGAAATGCCCTCTCCTTCCAGTCATTTCTTTCAGTATTTTCCCCCTCCACCCTCCAAACCTAATCCCTCAAGTTCCCATCTCCATCCACTCCTAGTTTACTCATATCTCTTCTATACATAGTAGAGCAGGTATCCTTGTGATGGGGCATCATTTGGGTATATGCCCAGGAGTGGTATTGTTAGGTCTTGAGGTATATCATTACTGATTATTTGAGAAATGACCATATTTATTTCCAAAGTGGCTGTGCAAGTTTTCACTCCCATCAGCAGTAGGGGGTGTTCCCCTTACTCCACATCCTCTCCAGTTTAAGATGTCATTTGCATTTTTGATCTTAGCCACTCTGAAAGGTGTAAGATGGAGTCTCAGAGTCATTTTGATTTGCATTTCCCTGATGGTTAAGGATGTTGAACATTTCTTTAAGTGTTTTTCTGCCATTTGAGATTCTTCTGTTGAGAATTTTCTGTTTAGATCTGTACCTCATTTTAAAAAAATGGGTTATTTGGGTTTTTTGATATCTAGTTTCTTGAGTTTTTATATGTATTTTTGAGTTCAGCCCTCTGTCAGATGTGGGGTTGGTGATGATTTTTTCCCTTTCTGTAGGCTACCATTTTGTCCTATTGACAGTGTGCTTTGCCTTATAGAAGCTTTTCAGTTTCACGAGGTACCATTTATTAATTGTCAATCTTAGAGTCTGTGTCACTGGTGTTCTATTAATAAGTAGTTTCCTGTACCAGTGCATTCAAGGCTATTCCCCAATTTCTCTTCTATCAAGTTCAGTGTAACTCAGTTACTTCTGAGTCTTTGATTTGATTCCATTGGTTCACATGTCTGTTTTTATGCCAATACCAGGCTATTTTTGTTATCATAGCTCTGTAGTAGAGCTTGAGATCAGGGATGGTGGTACCTCCAGCAGGTTTTTTTTTAATTGTACAGGATTGCTTTAGCTATCTTGTTTTTGTTTTTGGTTTCATATGAAATTGAGTATTGTTCTTTCGAGGTCTGTAAAGAATTATGTTGCAATTTTGATGGAGATTGCATTGAATCTGTAGATTGTTTTTGGTAAAATGGCCATTTTTACTATGTTGGTCCTTCCCATGAGCATGGGAAGATCTTTCCAGCTTCTACTATCTTCTCCAATTTTTTTCTTCAAAGACTTGAAGTTTTAATCATCCAAGTCTTTGACTTTCTTGGTTAGAGTTTATATTGTTTGTGACTACTATGAAGGGTGTTGTTTACCTGATTTCTTTCTCAGCCCTTTTGTTTCATTTGTGTATGGGGGTTGCTGATTTTTTTTTTTTTAGTTAATCTGTATCTATCCACTTCAATGACGTATTTATCAGCTGTAGGAGTTCCCTGGCATAATTTTTGGGGTCACTTATGTATACTATCTTGTCATTTGCAAATAGTTGACTTACTTATTTTCCAATTTGTATCCCCTTGATCTCCTTTTGTTGTCTTATTGCTCTAGCTAAAACTTCAAGTACTATATTGTATAGGTATGAAGAGAGTGAACAGCTTTGTCTTGTTTTTGCTTTCAGTGGAATTACTTTGTTTTTCTCCACTTAATTTGATGTTGACTGTCAGCTTGCAGTATATTGCTTGTATTATATTTAGATATGTTCCTTGTATCCTTGATCTCTCCAAGACTTTTATCATGAAGGGGTGTGAGATTTTTTAAAGGCTTTTACAGAATCTACTGAGATGATCATGTGATTATTTCTTTCAGTTTGTGCTATGTGGTGGATTACATTGACAGAATTTTGTATGTTGAACCATCTCTGCATCTCTGGAATGAAGACCACTTGATCATGATGGATGATCTTTCTAGTGTGTTCTTGGATTCAATTTGCCAGTATTTTATTGAGCATTTTTGCATAAATGTTCATGAGGGAAATTGGTTTGTAATTCTCTTTCATTGTTGAGTCTTTGTGTGTCTGGGGTATCAGGGTAACTGTGGCCTAATAAAACAAATTTGGCAATGTTCCTTCTGTTTCTATCTTGTGGAATAATATGAAGAGTACTGGTATTAGCTCTTCTTTGAAGTATTCTGTACTGAAACCTTCTTGCCTGGCGCTTTTTTTTTTTTTTTTTGGTTGGAAGACTTAATGACTGCTTCTATTTCCTTAGGATTTATATGTCTGTTTAAATTGTTTATCTGCTCTTGATTTAATTTTGGTATGTGGTATCTATCAAGAAATTTGTCAACTGAGTGTTGGTGGTTCATGCCTTTAATTCCAGCACTTGGGTGACAGAGGCAGGCAGATCTCTATAAATTCAAGGCCAGCCTGGTCCACAGAGTGAGTTCCAGGACAACCTCCAAAGCAATACAGAGAAACCCTGTCTTGAAAAAAAAAGAAATTTGTCCATTTCTTTTAGATTTTCCAATTTTGTTGAGTATGGTTTTTTGAAGTATGACCTAATGATTGTCTTGATTTCCTCAGTGCCTGTTATTATGTCCCTCTTTTTGTTTCTGATTTTGTTAATTTGGATATTCTCTCTCTGTCTTTTAGTTAGTGTTGTCTTATTTTGTCGATTTTCTCAAAGAACTAACTCTTTGTTTCATTGATTCTTTGCATTGTTCTTTGTTTCTATTTTATTGATTTCAGCCATCAGTTTGATTATCTCCTGCTTTATACTCCTCTTAGGTATGTTTGCTTTTTTCCCCCAGAGCTTTCAGGTGTGTAGGATATTTCTCCAGATTCATATATATATATATATATATATATATATAAAATTTAAATTAGAAACAATCTTATTTTACATATCTCTCCCTCCCATCTTCCCATACTCACCAATGACCCCCCCCCGTCCCAACACCCATTCACTTCCCAGGGAGGGTGAGGCCTTCCATGAGGGATCATTAAAATCTGTCAAGTCATTTGGGGCAGGAACTAGGTACTCCCCTGTGTATCTAGGCTAAGAGAGTATCCCTCCTTGGGAAATGGGCTCCTGAAGTCCGTTCATGCACTAGGGATACATCCTGGTTCCACTGCCGCAAGCCCCATAGACTGCCCAGTGTTCCTAACTGACACCCACATTCAGGGGGCCTGGTTTGGTCCTATGCTGGTTCCCCAGCTGTCATACTGGGGTTCATGAGTTCCCACTTGCTCAGGCCAGGTGTTTCTGTGGGTTTTCCAAGAGTGGTCTTGACCCCTTTGTTCGTTACTCCTCCCTCTCTGAAACTGGATTCCAGGAGTTTGGGTCAGTGCTTGACTGTGGATCTCTGCTTCTGCTTCCATCAGCTACTTAATGAAAGTTCTAGGATGACATTTAAGGTAGTCATCATTCTCATTATAGGGGATCATTGCCAAACTCTCTTTACGAGGTTACCATTACCTTGCTACCCAAACCACACAAAAACACAACTAAGATAGAGAACTACAGACCAATCTCCCTCATGAACATTGTTGCAAAAATACTCAATAAAATATGTCAGGGACCTCCAGCCATCAACCAGGTATGGCTGCCTCACGTACTCATAAGAACAGACCCTCATAGAAAATATGTGACTCAGGACCACCCTGCTACCTGCCAAATTCCAGAAACAGACCTGTGGCTTATCTAGGGCGTAGGCTTAAACAATAGAAGGTGGATTGTGAAAGATAAAGTTAGAGTCTGCAGTTAGGTTACCAGAGGACGCAGGATGATCTTCTGCTCTGCCAGGTTCAGCACATCCCCCATTCCTTCCCCTCCTTCCTTCCTCTATATAAATCCCTTTGGGATGAATAAAGTTGTCGCCTTGATCAGACTCTTGTCTTGGCATCCGTCCTTGTATCCCCTGCCCCCCATCTTTTTCCTAGGTATCCACCAGACCCACGATGAGTGTCCTTCAGATTGGGACAAAAATACTGGCAAATCAAATCCAAGAACACATCAGAAAAATCATCTACCTTGATCAAGTAGGCTTCATCTCAGAGATGCAGGGATGGTTCAACATATGAAAATCCATCAATGTAATCCACCATATAAACAATCTGAAAAAGAAAATCACATGATCATCTCACTAGATGCTGAAAAATTATTTGAAAAAATTCAACACCCCTTCATGATAAAGGTCTTGGAGAGATCAGGGATAACAGGAACATACCTAAGCATAATAAAGGCAATATAAAGCAAACCAACAGTCAACATCAATATAAATGGAGAGAAACTCAATGTGATTCCTCTAAAATCAGGAACAAGACAAGGTTGTCCACTCTTTCCATATATCTTCATTATACTTGAAGTTCTTACTAGAGCAATAAGACAATAAAAGGAGATCAAGGGATACAAATTGGAAAGGAAGACGTCAAACTTTCACTATTTGCAGATGATATGATAGCTTGCATAAGTGACTTGAAAAACTCTACCAGGGAACACCTACAGCTGATAAACACCTTCAGCAAAGTGACAGGATACAAGATTAACTAAAAAAATTAGTAACCCTATTATATATAGACAATAAAGGGACTGAGAAAGATATTAGAGAAACATCACCCTTTACAAACAGCCACAAACAACATAAAATATCTTAGGGTAACTCTAACCAAACAGATGAAAGACCTGTATGACAAGAACTTTGAGTCATTAAAGAAAGAAATTAAAGAAGATACCAGAAAATGGAAAGATCTCCCAAGCTCTTGGATAGGTAGGATCAACATAGTAAAAATGGCAATCTTACCAAAAGCAATCTTCAGATTCAATGCAATTTGCATCAAAATCCCAGCACAATTCTTCACAGACCTTGAAAGGATAATTCTCAACTTTATAAGGAAAAACAAAAGACTCAGGATAGCCAAAACAACCCTGTTCAACAAAGAAACTTCATGAGGCATCACCATCCCTGACTTCAAGCTCTACTATAGAGCTATAGTAAGGAAAACAGCCTGCTATTGGTAGAAAAATCGACAGGTAGACCAATGGAATCAAATTGAAGACCCTTATATTAACCCACAGACTATGAACACCTGATCTTTGACAAAGAAGCTAAAAGTATACAATTGAAAAAAGAAAGCATCTTCAACAAATGGTGCTGGCATAACTGGATGCAGACATGTAGAAGACTGCAGATATATCCACACCCATCACCATGCACAAAACTTAAGTCCAGATTCTTTATGTAGGCACTTAGTGCTATAAATTAACTCTTCACACTGCTTCCATTGTTTCACATAATTTTGGGTATGTTGTGCATTCATTTTCATTGAATTTTCAGAAGTCTTCGATTTCGTTTTTTATTTTTTGACTCATGGTAATTGAGCTGAGATTTGTTCAGTTTCTAGGACTTTGTAGGCTTTCTGTAGTTGTGTTGTTCAATTCCAACTTTAATCCATGGTGATCTGATAAGATACAGGAGGGTATCCATTTTTTTTCTGTATTTGTTAAGACTTGATTTGTGATGGAGTATGTGGTCAATTTTAGAGCAGGTTCCATGAGAATCCGAGAAGAAGGTACATCCTTTGGTGTTTAGGTGAAACATTCTATAGATATTTTAGGTCCATTTGGGTCATAAAAACTGCTAGTTCCTTTATTTTTATGTTTAGGTTCTGTCTGGATGACCTGTTCTTTGGTGAAAGTGGGGTGCTGAAGTTTTCCACTATTAATGCGTGGGATTCTACATGCAATTTAAGTGTTAGTAAGGTTTCTTTCACAAATGTGGGTGCCCTTTTTATAATTCTTTACTCTAAGGTAATACCTGTCTTTGATGTTAAAATTTATTTCTTGCATGCAGCAGAAGAATAGATCCTGTTTTATATCCATTCTATTAGCCATGTCTTTTTACTGGTGAATTGAGTCCATTGATATTGGGAGATATTAATGACCAATTCTTGTTAATTCCTAGTGTTTTTCTTGGGGGGCAGTGGTAGTGGTGTGTGTATGTATGTGTTTCTCTTTGGGTTTTGCTGGTGTGGGATTATCTATTGCACGTGTGTAGCTACCGTGTAGCTACATTTCTTGGGTTGGAGTTTTCCTTCTAGTACCTTCTTTAGGGCTGGGTTTATGGATAGATATCAATTAATTTTTTTGGCATGAGATATCTTGTTTTCTCCATCTATGGTGATTGAAAGTTTTGCTGAGTATAGTAGTCTGGGTTGGAATCCCTGGTTTCTTAGAGTCTTCAAGATATCTGTCCAGGCTCTTCTGGCTTTTGGAGTTTTCATTAAGAAGTTGGTTGTAATTCTGATAGGTCTGCTTTTATGTTACTTGGCCCTTCTCCTTGGCAGTGTTTAATATTCTTTCTTTATTCTATATGTTTAGAAAAAAGGGAACTTTTTTTTCTGGCCCAATCTATTCGGTGTTCTATATGACTCTTGTACCTTTATAGGTATGTCCTTCTTTAGGTAGGGAAAATTTTCTTCTATGATTTTGTTGAATTTATTTTCTGGGCCTTTGAGCAGGGATTCTTATCCTTCTTCTATCTCTATTATTCCTAGGTTTGGCCTTTGAATAATGCCCCTGATTTCCTGGATGTTTTGTGTTAGGGATTTTTTAGATTTAACATTTTCTTTGACCAATTAATCTATTTCCTCTAATGTATCTTCAATGTCTGAGATTCTGTCCTTTATCTCTTGCATTCTGTTGGTGATGTTTGCATCTGTAGTTCCTAATCACTCAGATTTTCCATTTCCTGAATTCCCTCAGTTTATGTCTTCTTTATTGCTTCTATTTTAATTTTTGAAAACTTTTATTTTTTTTCTGTCAAATGTTTGTTTTTCTTGGTTTTATTGACATACTTTATGAGATTTATAGGACAGGAGGGCCACTCACTGGTTGTGGGTGGTGTGGTCTGGATGTCAGCGGTAGAAGTCCGTTGGGGCTAGGGGCAGGCTCCAGCAGCAGCAGCAGGGCCAGGGATCAACTAGGGTGGTGTTGGCCTGGAGAAGGTTCTTCAAGGACAGAGTCTAGGGAGGGATGCAGTGCCAATGGCGGGTAGGTTACTCACCCACTCTGACTTCATATGTGATATTCCTAAGTCTAAATCGAGAGACTCTGAAAGCTTCCTTCCTTGTTCTGGTACCACAGAGATTACAGCCCAGGATAGCCTGTTAGATGATAAAAGATGTATGACTCAGCTGATCCCTGTTACCCCTTGTTGAGAGCCAGCCTACACGCGAAAGGTAAGCTTCCTAAATGACCCACAGAAAACACACAGATGAATGAATGAGCCTAGCCAAGACCAGCTGGAGGGCCACCCACCTGAGAACAGCTCAGATTATCTACCTACAGAATCCTGAGGTACATAAACGGTTGTGTGAAGCCCCTGAGTTTTGGATGAGTTGTTGCACACAGAAATAGAAGGCTAGTAGAGATGTTCAAGGGGGATATTCAGAACTAATTAGAAGGTATTTCATGATATAGCTTGCCAATAGAACACAATTAAAATAACCAAACAAAGCTCACCAGGAACTGTTGGGTAATGTAGGGGCAACATTCTTCAAGAACCTCACTGAGTAGGCGTTTCCATAGTGGGTAGCTAGCCAAGGGACAGATTGCTTAGGCTTCATGCAGCTTAATGACAGTGGCTGTGCCATGGGAGTAACAGTTGTGAAAGTTCAGAAGTTTCCCCAACTTTTAAGGTAGTGTCCCCCATAGCTCTCCCTATAGGCTTTGCTCAATGAATCCTCTCATCTCAATGCCAAAGAGGGCTCCCACTAATTTCAGAAAAATGAAACAACCCTCTCTCTCCATAATATGGTTTCAGTAGAGTTTCCTATTTGCCTTTGTGTAAAACCATTTCATACATGCTTTACCACGGAGACCAACCCTGGTGGGCCAAACACACTGCTTGTTGATGCTCTGTGTTTTCATGTGTCCTCTGTCCACATGGACCCATTTAATGTCTGCCAAGATCCTTTAGCTTCTTGGGAAACATCCTCCATTAGATGATAACACTGGAGCCTTCTCTAAGCTCTTGGACCTCAACCATGGTATTTGCCACACTGTTGCAACCACCCATCCCCAAGCTTGCCTCCTCTCCAATGCCCATTTGTAGGTCAATTCCAACATGCATTTTACAATAAAGCAGTGTCTCAAAAGGCAGAAAGAATTTCAAGCAGGCAATGTGCCATCCTTTAAGGGGAAGGTGGAGATCTTGAAAGAATGTGCAGGGATACTCAGTGCTCAGTGACTCAGAGAAAGACATAGGAGACTTGCAGTGAACAGTGTTGGTGCTCCACGTGAGCCTACCCCAAATATCTATGTAGGGTTAGGAGCACTATGGCTTTCCCTCTGTGGACTGCCCATAGGGTAATGAATACTAGAACTAGTTCACTACTATAGACAGCCAAAGTGTCTAGCTACTTTCCACTGGAAACCAGTGGTAGAAGGCAGAGTGAAATCCCCACTCCTAGCCTAGAAGTCGTCAAGTAGGAAGAGTTCCTCTTTAGGGCCAGGTTTAGACTCACTTTCTGTGAGGCTTTCGCTGAGGTTGCATCCTGTTGAGTGTCTTTCACTTCCTATCCTATTTTCCCTACTTCCTCACTGGTTTCCTTTAAATTTTCCCTAAAAACCTCCTTACATCTGTGTTTCTGTCTTAAGGTCTTTTCTGAAGAAGCCAACCTTAGACACATACATAGAAAAGTACAATTATACAGAAATGGGGTGCAAGTTGCTCTCTTGCCCTAAAACAGTGATTAAAAAACACATACTCTCCCTTTCCCATGTTCTCAAGGTGTCAAACAGATGTCCATTCTATCTTGTAGGATTGCTGTGAGGATAGATTAATATGAAGAAGAGTGGCTGACCTTATTATTCCTCTTTCATCCATGAGAACTTTGTTACCACCCCCCCCATTGCTTTAAAATCTCCATAATACAGAAAAGGCAGCAGTCTGTCCCATTTAATCTGAAAAAATGAAAGTTGTTTGCCTGAGGTCACATAGTACCTTTGATTTCCTTGTCCTCATTATCTGATTTTTTTTTTTTGCTTTGCTGCTTCTTTGTGGCCTAAACATTTGTGTCATAAGATATAGATGAGTAGTGTAAGGAAGGACTCCTGCCTTGTAACACAGTGCCTGATCAAGAGCCAAGATGTCTGCGAGTTAGTGTTGGCCAGGCAATTATTGGATAGTTGCTTAGTTAGGGTTTCTTTTGCTGTGAAGAGACACCATGACCATGGCAACTCTTATAAAGGAAAGCATTTAACTGAGGTGGTGGCTTACAGTTTAGCCCATTATCATCATGGCGGGGGAGTATGGTGGCTGGGAGTGTGGTGGCATGCAAGCAGACATGCTGCTGGAGAATTTTACATGAAGTCAACTGTCTCATTGTGTGTGGCTTAAGCATATATGAGACCTCAAAGCCCACCTTCACAGTGACACGCTTCCTTCAACAAGACCACACCTACTCCAACCCTTTGGGGGCCATTTTCTTTCAAACCAGCGTATTACACTCCCTGTCCCTCCAAACTTGTAACAGTATCATAATGAAAAACACATTTAGTCCAACTTCTAATGTCCCCATTGTCTATCACAGTGTCAACAATGTTTAAAGTTCAAAATCCAAAGTATTTTCTGAGTTTCATGCAGCCTCTTAACTGTAATCCCCTATAAAATTAAAATCAACAAGCAGATCACATACTTCCAACATACAATGGCACAGGATATACATTACTATGTCAAAACGTAGGGAAAGGAGCATAGTGAGGAAACACTGGACCAAAGCAAAACTGAAAACCAGATGGGCAAACTCCAAACTGCATCTCCATGTCTGACGTTAAACTGCTCTTCAGATCTTCAACTCCTTTCAGGTTTGTATACTGCAACACACTTCTTTCTCTTGGGCCGATTCCACTCCCTGTTAGCACCTTTCCTTGGCAAGTATTCCACAATTTTGGCATCTAACATCTTGGAGTCTTCAAGGCAATCCAGGCTTCAACTTCATAGCTTTACACAATGACCTCTCTGGGCCTCCATTCAGGGATACCCCTGACACATGCCTGGCCTCAGAGGCTTTCCTTAGTCATGGATGCAAATTTCATAGCCCCTTTCATCCTTCTTTCTTCTAGAACCATGTGGCCAAAGTTGCCAAGTTCTGCTGCTTACTGGGGATGGAACATTGCTGCCTCCTTCAATTACATCTTCACCAACTTTGTGTTTTCAATGGCTTCCTTCACTGCCTAAATTTGACTATCTTGAAACTAGGTTTGTAGACCAGGCTGGCCTTGAACTCAGAGATCTTTCCATTACATTTTTACCAGCTTTCTGTTTTTGATCATTTCCTTCACTGTCTAAGCTTGGTTGTTCTAGAACTACTCTGTAGACCAGGCTGGCCTCAAACTCAGAGATCCACTAGCCTCTGCCTTCTGAGTGCTGGGATTAAAGGTGTGCACCACCACACCCAACTCTTTTCTTTAATTCCTTTTTACAAATTGGAAACTTAACTGGGCAGGATCTTGCTCTGAGGTCACCACTTCCTTTATTCCATTTCTTAGTCTGTTTATCTCCTTGAACACATACTTTAGCTCCATTCCACTTCCTGGTACTCTTTTCTCCTCAATATTTTTCCTTGTTCAACTTTCTCCTTTTTATAATATATCTTCATTAGCATTAATGCTATTAACCATATAACAGAGTCTATATTAGGCTCTTTTGAGATTTTTCCCCTGCCAAAGTAATTAACCCAGAACTCTTCAATTTAGCCTAGGGCAAACTTTCCAGACAATGGCAAAAAGCAACCACATTCTTTACCAGAATATCATAAAAAAGATTTCTAGGCAACATACTAAAATTCTTCTCTGAAACTTCTTGAGTTAGCCTCCCACAGTTCAAATCAATTTTAGCACCACTGTCTTCTGGGCTCCTACTAGTATGGACCATTAAACATAGCTTAAAGCATTCTGCTGCTTTCCTAACCCAAACTCCCAAAGCCCATATTATTCTGAACAAAAACATGGCCCAGCCTATCACAGTAATACACCAGTCCCTGGTATGAACTTGTCTTAGGGTTTCTGTTGCTGCCACAAAACACCATGATCACAAAGCAAGTTGGGGAGGAGAGAGTTTATTCAGTTTCACTTCCACATTGCTGTTCACTGCTGAAGGGATTCAGGACAGGAGCTCAAACAGAGCAGGATCCTGGAGGCAGGAGCTGATGCAGAAGCCATGAAGGGGTGCTTATTATTGGCTTGCTTCCCATGGCTTTCTCAGCCTGATATCTTATATAGCCCAGAACCACCATCCCAGGGATGGCATGATCCACCATTGTCTGAGACCTCCCCACATTGATCACTAAATGAGAAAGTGCCTTACAGCTGGATCTCATTGAGGCATTTCCTCAACTGAGGCTCCTTCCCCTTTGATGACTCTAGTTTGTGTTAAGTTGATAGACAAAAGCAGCCAGAACAACAGTGGATATGAAATAAGGGTACATACTGAGGTTGAAATAATGTCTGTTTTTCAGGTCCTTGATGTCCAGAGGAACAGGAAGGGTGTTCCTCAAAACAAATATTTTATCTGTTACAGTGTTGGGGGATACTTAGAGAACCCTGAAAGGGTTTGAACTCATATGCTCAAAATGATACTAAAAAGGGCATTGAAACGAAGCTTCCCATGTCCTTCTGAACACAGTTCTAGCGTGATCATCTCTGGACAGTGTTCCCTAACTCCACCTACTAAGACCAGACTCTTCTGTGTTCTGTTCCCTCCATTACAACTTTCAGTGATTAGTAGGCTATTTCAGTCTACCCTTTTCTTGACTATGGGATCCTTGAACAGAGACTAAGTCTAAGTCATTTCTGGATTCTGATGCCACAATAATAATCTGAGTGAGGATCCTGACCATAGTTTAGCTCTCCAATTGTCACAGGCTACCTCTGGGCTACAGGTCTCACCTGAGTCTCAATCTTTGCCAGAGGCTGAAAAACAGTCAAGCTAGTCTGAACCTTGATTTTGGTGACAATTAAAATTTTGAATTTGTTCCCAGGTTGAACTCTCATCCCAATCATGATAAAGCCATGAACCTTGACCTACAGTAAGTCCTAACTACAGCTATAGACTAGACCAGGATTAATCCAATATGCCTATGAATTCACAGGAGCCTCAGTTCAGAAAACCATCTTGCTATTTAAATACCCCTGTGCACATATTTTAAATTCTCATTGGTTCACCTTTTACTGCTTTCATGTCTTCATTGGAAAGTGAGCATTCCCAGGGTATAATGATCTGTCACTGGGTGGAGTCTCTACAGATTACCAAGCAGAGTTTGTCTGCTAAGTGACCATGCTCTGATGAAGAGTTTATCGTGTTTGTCCTGGGTAGGCATTGAAGTTGACTGATCTGATCATAGCTGAATTCAACTTTCTCTACCATGACCATACCAGGACCATTTGAGAAAAGATTAGAGACTTTTTACACACCACAGAATTCTGGGCATGGTAATTGACTCTTCCTTAACCAGAAGTAGGAGAAGAGTCAGGAACTTGAGGATAAAGAAAATGGGAAGGAGGACTTTGCTTTCCCAGGCAGAAAATTAATTTAATTATAAAATCAGATTCTGTTACCAGAATTGTTTATATCTGTGTTTTAAGGAACTTGCCATCTTCTGAATCTAATAGATGGAGCAGTCAGAGCCTGACTGCTACAACAGTTTTTAATTTATTTGGAAATTAGTCCAAATGATGAAGAAATGCTTTTCAATGAGACATGGAGGTAATACATCTGGCACATCTTCTTTTGAACAATGACAACACAGTTCTTAACATTGAATAAAGAAACACATCTGTCAGAAACAAGTTGTGGACGTCTGGTTTGCAAGGGTGCTTTTAAAGGAAGTTTTTGATGTCTAACAAAACCACATACTTTAACACTCAGGCATCTGCCATTCATATCTTCAAGACAAACCTGGATGTCAGGCAGGCAGCCTCACCTTATACTTCAGAGAGAGGAGAATCAGGCTCAGGAGTCTTTCCCAGGGTACAAGGCTGAGCTAGCATCTTCTGGCCCCAATGCTGCCTCTCTGAGTTTGATAAATGAAAGGGCTTCTGTATTGTGGGATAATCTTTTGTACATTGTGAAGATGTTCTCTGCTAAAGTTCCTTCTGACTGCTTTAATAAAGAGCTGAATGGTTAATAGCTAGGCAGAGAGGATAAGTGGGACTCTTCTGGGCAGAGATAGGAACTCTGGGAAGGAATCAAAAAGGTGGAGATTTTCCAGCAAGTTGCAGAACAAGTTGGATGTACAGTATGGAGGAAAGGTTAATGAGTCACATGGCAGAATGTAGATTAATATAAATGGGTTAATTTAAATTATAAGAGCTAGTTGGGAATAAGCCTAAGTGAGGGCCAAGCTTTCATACTTAATAAGAACTCTCCATGTCATCATTTGGGAGCTGGTAGTTCAAAGAAAGACCAGCTACAGCTTCTGCCCTTGTAAGAAATGGGTAACAGCCTGGCATCCTGTGGGTTTTTGGTCAATCAGTATGAAGTATTAACAATGACTTGTGTCTTAGTTACTTACCTGTTACAGTGATAAAATACCTGACAAAAAGCAAGTTGAGGGAGAAAGGGTTTATTTTAGCTTATTATTTGAAGGCACAGGCATTGTAAGCATGGAAGCAGAAGCATGAGGTGGCCAGTCACATTGCAAACACAACCAAGAAGCAGAAAGAGATGAATGGCAATGTACCACTTACCTTTTCCTTGTCACCCCATTTGAATGGGTCTTCCCACCTCAGTTAAACTCTTCTGTAAATGTTCTCACAGACATGCCCAGAGATGACTTCCTCAGTTGGCTCTAAATCTAGTCAGGTTGAAGACTGGCCATAACAACTGGCGATATAGACCAAATCCATGTATAATAGGCTCATGGCTCCCTGTCTGCCCCTTTTACTACCATTATTAACACACTGGGTGACTTTGTGCATTCTGCTTTTCCTCTCTCCAAGTCTTAGCTTCTTCTTCAGTAAGTGGGATTGGTATCTATGTGATTGGTATGAAAACTAAAGTTATTGTTAGTACAGTAATGAGTAGTCATTAGTGGTTGTGAAGTGTGGAACATTGGTCAAAGTCAAGGGACTGTCATGGCACCTTTGATGGTACTTGGTGTACCATAAATACCTTAGCTGTGCCCTCTGTGTCTATCTTCAGGGTGAGACATGGAACTGGGGATGCAGGAAACACGGTGTAACATCCTTTACTGGGTTGTCATATTATGAGAGATAGCTTTGTAAAGTTGAAAAGTCTTTGGCTCCCCATTAAAGATGGGGGATTCACTTCTCATGTCCCTTGCTTCTTCTTTCATTGAAAACTCTACTGTCTTGGGGATTGTTTAATGTTAAAAACCAGACTTATTGAAACTGATTTTTTAAAGAGAGACAATGACTTGTTCTAGTCTCCTGAGCTTAATCAACACCCCTGCCCCTCAGCCTCTGGAGGAGTTGGGAAAATGGGCTGAAGTATATCTTTAAATGTTTTCCCACAGTTGTGAATGAATTCCAGACTTCAGAAAACAAACTGCTAAGGGCTTCAGGGAGTAGTAGTTTGAAAAAAAAAGATACAGAGGTATTGGGAATGAGGGAGAGAAGGCAGGGACAGGCTAGGATAGACTAAGGAAATCAGTTTGTTCTGAAGAGTTGTGAACCACTCAAGAGTCTGAAGAAGACTGGCACCTACTGAGTTTAAAAATATTTTTATTGAAAATAGAATTTTTTTTCACATAATGTATCCTGATTATGGGTTCCTCTCCTTCTGTTACTTCCAGTTTCTCTCTACCTCCTATCCCATCCATATCCACTCCTTTTATGTCTCTCATTAGAAAACAAGCAGGCTTCTAGGTATAATAAAATAAAATGGGATAAAACAAAAACCCACACATCAGAACTGGACAAAATAAACAGAGGAAAAGAGCCCAATATAAGACACAAGAAATGGAGACCTACTCGTTCACACATTCAGGAATCCCATAAGACTGGAAACCATAATAATATACACAAAGAACCTGGTGCAGACCCTTGCTGTTCCTACGTGTGTTACCTCAGTCTCTGAATTCACAGGAGCTTTGATGATGTTTATTTAGAGGGCCTTGTTTTCTTGGTCCTCTGTCTCCTCTAGTTCTTACACAAGTCTGGCTCCTCTTCCATACGGTTTCCTGATACCTGAGGGGAAGGATTTGATGGAGACATCCCATAGGGTTCAGCATTCCAAGGTCTCTCTCTGCATAATGTCTGGCTATGGGTCACTGTTTTTTTTCCCATGTGCTGAAGGAGGAAGCTTCTCTCATGATGCTTGAACAAGTCACTGATCTATGAGTATAGCAGAATGTTGTTAGGAGTCATTTTATTGCTACTTGCTTTTCTTTTAAAGACCAGTAGTATTTGATTTTTCTCCTAGGTCCCTGTAGTCTCAGGTTTTTGTTACCAAAGCAGTTTCGGGTATGTGTTCCATCTCACGGAGTGGGCCATTAAGTCAAATCAGGTATTGGTTGGTTACTCCCACAAGCTTTGCACCACTATTGCACTAACTTACCTTACAGATAGGACACCATTGTAGATCAAAGTGCTTGTGGCTAGGTTGGTGTTTATGTTTCTTCATTGGTAACACACATTGTAACTTCCTGCTACACCCCTATGCCAGAACATAGGGGTGAAGGCTCTATGTAGTCATCAACTCTTTATCTCCATGTTCAGTTGCCTTATGTAGCTGTTACCTTCAGCAACAGGGCCTTGCTATCAGTTTGTAGAAAGCAACCTATTCTTGGAAACAGCCTGGGATGTGTTGGTGATTTCCATGGGACCCCTTCGGCTGACAACTCAATTAGATATAAGCAAATCCTAGTACTGGAAGCTTCATTTGACAAGAGATGTTCATTTGGGTCTCTGTCTCATCTATTATTTCCTTATTTCATTTATATTACCTTCATATGTATATGTATTTATCAAGTTTCTACTGTACTAGGTTTCCATATTACCCCTCTGGTGACCCTTAATTTCAGCTATCTCTCTCCATATTCCCTATCTTGTCCCCCTCTCCTCACCCATCCTCACTTGATCCTACCTTTCCAGCCACCACTCCATGTGCTCTATTTCCTTTTCCTAACAAGATTCATTTGTTCCCCCTAGTCCCTTATTCTTTACCTACCCACCCTCTGTGGTTCTATAGATTGTAGTTTGGTTATCATGGAATTCACAGCTAACATACACATATAAGAAAATACATACCAATTTGTCTTTCTGGGTTCGGGCTACATCACTCAGGATGATATTTTTCTAGTCCCATCCATTTGCCTGCAATTTTCATTTTAAAAATGGCTGAGTAAATATTGTGTAATTAAAGACTTTCTAGAATTGATTTCAGCCCTGAATTTGATATTTCTGGCTGTCTACTCCTTTTGGGTATCATTTCTTCTTTTTGTTTTAGAACTTTCAGGTGTGCTGTTAAATTACTAGTATGAGATTTCTCCAATTTTTTTAATGTAGGTATTTAGTGTTTTGAACTTGCTTCTTAGAACTAACTTCATGTGTCTCATAAGTTTGGGTGTGTTGTGTATTCATTTTCATTCAATTCTAGAAAGTTTGTAATTGCTTCCTTAATTTCTGTCTTGATCCATTTTTTCATCCAGTAGTGAGTTGTATAGTTCCCATTAATTTATAAGATTTCTGTTGTTGATATCCAACTTTAATTCATGGTGGTCAGATACGATGCAGGGTGTTATTTCAATTGTTTTGTATCTGTTGAAACTTTCTTTGTGCCTGAGAATGTGGTCAATTTTGGAGAAAATTCCATGATGAACTGAGAAGAAGATATATTCTTTTGTGTTTGGGTGAAATGTTCTATGCCTTCTGTAGGGCTGGATTTGTAAATAAATATTGCTTAAATATGGTTTTATTATGGAATGTCTTATTTTCCCCATCTATTGTAATTTAAATTTTTTCTTGGTATGCCAGTCTGGGTTGCAGAACATTTGTCTATGCAAGTCTGGCTTTTAGTCTCCATTGAGAAGTCAGGTATTATTATATAGGTCTAACTTTATATGATAACTTGATCTTTTCCTCTTGAAACTCTTAGTATTCTCTCTTCTGTATGTTGAGTGTTTTGTTTATTATGTGCTGAGGGGACTTTCTTTTCTGGTCCATTTCATTTGGTGTTCTGTGTGCTTCTTGTACCTTAATAGGCCTATCTTTCTTTAAGTTAGGGAAATTTTCTTCTGTGATGTTGTTGAAAGCGTTCTTTGTGCCTTTGGACTGGGTTTCTTCTCCTTCTATTCCTATTATTCTTAGGTGTGGTCTTTTCATAGTGTCCCAGATTTCCCGGATATCTTGTGTAAGGATTTTCTTTAATTTAGCATTTTCTTTGGTGGATGTATTCATCTCTTCTATCATGTCTTCAATGTCTGAGATTCTCTCTTCTATCTCTTGTACTTTATTGGTGAGTCTTGCCTCTAAGGATTCTGCTTGAGTTCTTAAATTTTTCATTTCTAGATTTCCCTGAGTTTGGGTTTTCTTTATTCATTTTATTTCCACTTTCAGGTTTTGAAGTGTTTTATTCATTTCCTTCCACTATTTGTTTGTATTTTCGTAGATTTCCTTGCAGAATTTATTCATTTCCTCTTTAAGAACCTCTACCATATTTATAAAGGCCACTTTAAAGTACTTTTCTTATGCATCTGCTATGTTGCAATACTCGGGCTTACTGTGGTAGGATAATTGGGCTCTAGTGGAGACACAGTGTTCTAGGTGTTATTGATTTTGTTTTCATGCTGGTCTCTAGGCATCTGGGTTTGGGAAGATTGTAATTGTAGTGGCTGATATCTGGTCTTGTCTTTGTTGGGTGGATGCTTTTTTCCCTTTTGTTTCTGTTGCCTGATGTGGTTCTTAGGAGAGTGTGTTAGCTCTATGTTGCCTGGTAGTAAATTCTTCTGAGATCCTGATACGTATGGACACTGGGGGTTCCAAATAAAATGTATCTCTAGATATTGGGAGCTGAGACTTAGGAATGAAGATGGGTTCTTGGGGAATGAGGGGGTCCACAGGAGGGAGGACTGCAGGGTGTTCTATCAGGATCTCCCCTCGGAATGGGGGCAGAGGATGAGAGGCCACAGCAGGCATTCTGCTACAGAGCAGGGAGTGAGACTAGAAGGGGGTTGGACTTGGAGGAATGGAGGGAGAGGCGAAGATTTGCACTTAATGTCCCTGCTTTGCTGGATGAAGTGGGCTACAGGCTGTCAGCAAATGCTTGCTGGAGTTGGGGGCCTGGGGTAAAGCAATGGGCGAGTGGGGGAAGTTTGAAAGGAGAGTTTGTGTGATCCACTGGGGAAGGGAGGCGCAGCAGGTAGTCTGCTGCAGAGCTGGGAGTAAGATTTGCTTTGCAGGAGCTGAGGAAGAGGTAAAGCTCTGCAGTCAGCTTATCTTCTTCCCTGGCTGAAGTGGCCTATGGGCTCCCAGGGAGTCCTTACTGATTTACTAGGAGGAGGCCTGTTACTTCTGTCAGCCATTCAGTTCCATGAGGCAGACATCATCCATGCCCATTTTACAGATTGAAAGACTGAAATTCAAAAAGGCAGAAGTAACTTCTTGTCATCACACCACTGGCGCTGGTGAGAACCAGGACCCGAGGCCACTCAGTTCCAACCCCTTTTGTTTTTGAAGTACAACTTGCTGCCTTCCAGAGCAAACTGGTGTTTGCTCACGTGGGCAACGGTGAGATCAAGTTGCTCTCTGTGTAGAAAGGGAAAGCAGGACGGACACCCCCCTTCCCAATTCCCTCTGCTCAGCCTGGCAGAAGACTTGAGGGCTTTAACCCTAAATGTGCACAGCAGAGCCTGCCTTTGCTCATCTCTTCACTGCTACTCCTCCTGGCCTCCCTTCTCCTAGCCCAGGACTCAGACTTTATACTCCTCCAAGTCATCCAAGGACAGCCCTCTTCAGTGACTGGGACGGTCCTGAGTGATTTGCATGCACAGCTCACCGTTGATCAACAGAGGAACTGGGCTGAGGGACCCTAGAGCTTTTGGCAATCTTGTTCTCAGGCTTTGTGCCAGGTTTAGCACACAGTAAGTGCTCAGTGCACAGTAGTAGTTCTTTTCTTTTCCTGTAAAAGGCAATGTACCCCCTGGGAGGTGGGGGTGGGAGGGATGGGGATGGTGGGTCTGAATTTTAAAGCCTGAAGATGCGTCTACCCTCTGCTCACTGTGCAGGCTGCTCTGTCCCTGTCCAGATTTTGACCTTTTCTGGAGCAAAAGAGCTTGGGTGCTACTTGGGCTGATGAGGCTGTGGTCCAAGGATCTGGCCCTACAGAATGAAGGTGACCCTGCTTCAGCACTGACAGCCTCTCTTTGAAGATACGGCCTGGCTGCTTTGCATGCGGGATGAGGGCTCCTTTGGTCAATTGCTTTCACTAATGTCAAGCCCCCGCGGCGCCGACGTTGGTTGCGTAGCAACTGGCCGAGCAGCACTGCAGAGGTGGCCATGCATAAAAGATGACACATGATGGAGGGGCTCCGGGTGAGGATTTGCAAATTTAGATACAGTCGCAGCAGGAATATGAACTGGGCACTCGACAAGCGTGGGGGTGGGTGGCTTTCTTTCGTCTCCTCCCATCTCATTCAGAAAGGCAGCTTCTCACTATATTGATAGAAGTCTAGGGAAATTAGCAGAGAGGGGGGAAGGGAGATGTGAGAGAGCAGCCCTTCCCCCAACCCAGAGGCTGAATGGGGCAAAGGAAAGAAACAAGTTTGAAGAGCAATGCAAACATATGCAACGAGGCCTCAAGGTACCCCAAAATGCCTCTGAGGCAGCCTGGCTCGCCCATGGATTCCTGTACCTCAGTGGAAGGCTGATGAAAGCAGCTGGTCTGAACACCTCCATTCTCATAGCAGGTCCTTCTGTGTTATTTCTGACAGTTCAGGGAGTTGAGATGCACTGGATCTGGGGCTCCCAGTCATGCACTCAAGTCCTAGAACTTACTACTTGGTGACTTCAAATCACATTCAGTTCAAGCCTTCCAGTTTTAACTGAGCGGCTACTATGAGCAGGGTGTGGACCTAGGGGGCTAGGGGACACGCTAAAATACAAAGTCCTTGAGGGTTGTTGATGTGGTGGACTAATCAGGTGTCAACATAGTGAGGCTCTCCTCATATGCAGAGCCCAGAGGTAGCTGACTAGAGGGCTGCGACTACTGTTTGATTTGAAAGGTATTGTTGGGACAGGCGAGGAAACCAAGGGATGGAGAGGCAGATCCCAGAGCAAAGAAACTGCACAGGCAGAGGCACTAGGGTGAGAACTTACCTGAGCTGTCAGCGGGAGGTTAAGAAGCTGAAAGGCATTTGCCAGGTTCAAGGAGGTGCCTGGCAATCTCCAGAGGTCCTCATGGGCATATGACTTATCTTCCTACTCGCACCCCTCCTCACCTTACCAAGAGGCCACAGAGTAGTGAACCATCATGGTACCACTCCTCGCCGAAGTGCCTGGAGGTCTCTCTCCATCCCCAAGTTCTATTCTCGAGGAGAGAGGCAGCCCTAGAGAAAGCAGGGACTATCAGAGGACCCCATTGACCTGGGTAGGGAGAGCGAAGAGGGAATGGCGGTGACCAGAGCAGCGAGGGTTCTGAGGTCCTGATGTGACCGCAGCATGGTGATCTCAGGGGCAGGCCCCTTCAGGAAGAGCTGATCAGGGAAAAACTCCAGGTCCAGTGTCGCCTCCAACAGTAAACTCCAGAGAGACACCGAGTTTTCATCTGTTTGAAAACAACAGGCATGGTGTATATGGATAGATCCCTGCCCATTGTCAGCCGAGTGAATTATTTCTCACTTGCTCACACTCTTGACACCCATTATTTTATTTGCTGCTCCCCAAGACTCGAATGTGGCGAGGAAAGCTCAGAATGGAGCTGCTTGTCCAAGTCACCCCGTGTCAGATCTTGGGCTGCATTCTGACTAGGGCTCTTGCTCTCTGCCCAGTCTACTCTTGAGAAGTAAATTGAGGGTCACTAGGATAGTGGCAACAGGCAGAGTAACTAATGCCAGAGTTTTCCCAGAAAGGAGGCTTTGGAGTGCAGTGTAAGTGCGCCAGGGGGAAAGGGTGTAATAAAAACTTTGCCATTCTTCATGGAATAGGATCAAATCCTAAGAACTCTGAAGCAGGCAAGGCAACTTGTCAGGGACAAGGGCTCGACACACCCAGTCATCAGTCTCAGTGTGGGGACACCAGACCTTGAGCAGAGACCTACTTCCCCTTCAGCCTGGGAGTAGGCAGCTGTAAGACAATGTTTACTAAAAACATGTTTACTAAAAACAATACAATGCCCGGGGCAATAAGTTCCTGGAAACCACCCTGACCTCGACCTTGTCCAAAGACACGCCCAGATCAGTTTTTGGTGTCAGAGCAGAACCAGCCAGGGTAGAGGAGAGAGCAGAAGCTTCTCTGGAGGGAGCCTTTCTTAGGAAGTTTTCTTGAACCTTTTTGGGGCCTGCTTAAAGTTTTCTTTACATCGTTGAACGAGTCTCTGTGTTGTCAATCCCCGACACCCTCTGCACGTTCTCGGACACAGGCCGCGCAGCTGACGCGACATCTCAGGAACTGTGTAGGCGTTCCCATCTGAGCTCTGCCATCCGTTTGTTAGATGAATCTTGGGTGAATCATTTTGTCTTCACTTCTCCGTCTTTTTTCTGTAAAATAAAGACACCAATAGTGTCAGCCTTACGGAGTTTTGGGTAGGGTACAATAAATTAATTGTTGTGGAGCTGCTGGATAGTTAGATACTCATACAAGTTTAACTCTTACTAAAAATACAACAGTAATTATTACAGGGGTAGGAGAGGTGGACACAGTTCAGGAGTGGGGGCATGAAAGGAGGAGGGACTTCCCAAAGTCTGATAATGTGAGCTGAACCTCGAAAGATGCAGGCATTAACTAGGCCTGTTCTAGATGGCAGGAGTAGCAGGCACCACCCCCAGGAGGGTATGACACTTTATGAGTGAGGAAACTGAAGTTCAGGAAGGATAACTTCTCTGTCAACAACTGTGCTGTTAGCACTCTCCCCAAGCAAGGCTGAACTCCCAAAACAAAGTCTGAGGGGAGAGAAGAGCTCTGTGAGTCTCGGGGTGCAGGACTGCAGATGAACATGGTCTCATGTCCTCCTGGGTAGGGCAAAGCAGGAGAAAGGTGGGCCTAATAGGTGGGCCACCAAGAGAGGAAGTGGGGTACCACTTGAGACTTGAGTGCCCACCCAGAGATAATGGGAGTGGTTGTTGTGCCCAAATTCTGAACCCCCAAATCACCAAGAGGCCCATTTCAATGCAAAATCAAAGAGTCTCGGGTCCTTTATCCATTTACCACAGCAGATGGCTGGAGAAAGACCCTGAGAAACCTCGAGGAAGGGATCTTAAAGGTCAGCGTAAGGGGTGTGTCTAGGGGTATGAAACAGTCTCAGGATTGGTGTGCTTCCAGGTTTGGATGACCCACCCTGTGTTGATTGGCCCTCCCAGGGTGGTGGAGCACTTGTCTGTAAAGCACACCCAGAGCCGTAAAGCACAGCCTCGCCAGCTAACTTCTGATTGATTCCTTGCCACGAGGAGGGCATCTGACCTCCTAGTGACCAGGACATGAGCAGCAAGGTCATGCAAGCACATGTTAGCCTGTCATGGATACTAAAATGGGGGGGTGGGGTGGAGGCTGGTGTTCTCTCTCACCTTCTGGCAGCCGAGGGGCGGGCTCACTGAGCTGCTGAGCAGATGAGTCGAACTCTGGCCTCGGAAGAGGATGTGCCCACTGCACTATTTCTAGAAGCACACCTGGCCTGTTTTAGGTCTGAGTCGATGCTCTACAGAGGCAGATGCCTTCACACACCCCAGGGTGGGGACTGTGCATCTCCAGTCACCTGGATGAAGGGCTGTCCCAGTGAGGCCTTGATTGACATATGAGCCCAACAGTGTTGGTGCTGGAATCTGAACATAGACTTTCTCCTAAGGTGGATTGGTACTGCTTTGGTAGGCATGGATCAGAGACTAAAGGGCCTCTGGTAGCTTCTTGGGACCAATTGTTATGGTCTAAGGAAATAACAAAGGCCCGAGGGGGAGGGGTCTAACTCTGTTCTGCCTCCTCCTGGATGTCTGAGCTTGACTGACATAAACTTCCCTTGCTTTCCTTATTGGTAAAATAGGGATACTAATGGCCCAACCTCAGGATTGCTCAGGAGATTAAATGAGGTTGTGTGTGAAATACTCAGCAAATGAATGGCCTTATGCAAGAAAATGCTCAGCCAACCTAACTACAGAGTGGGGTCTCAAATTCAATTCCCCCTCCCACTCAGAGTCCCAGGAAGACTGTTTCCTGCTGTTTACCTGACCTGTCCTCTGTGCCTCCCCTCTCCTTCTTCCTTTTAGTCAGAGGTGAAACACAGCTTCTAGTTCTGCCTGGGACAAAATGCTGTCTATTTTTAAAAAGCCCAAGTGTGTTCCTTCATCTTCGTCTTGGAATTCCCTCTGGAAAATTCTCTCTGTATTAGTCAGGTGGGGCAAGAATCATTCACTAGGAAGAGACTTCATCTTCCAATTTCCAATTCCTGCCTCCACTAATCCTTACCATAATGTCCACACAGTGTTCCCCTTCAAGCCTCGGTTAGGGTTGCAGCTCACTATGCCCACAGGCCAGCCAGGCACAGGCTATGGAGGGGAAAACTGCTGGAGAGGGCCCTTTGCAATGTCACCTGCTTGTATTTGCAGAGGCAGCTGGTTCCAGAAGCCCCCTGGCCTGATGCACACACACTGCACAGCAGAGAACTGGCTCCCCCACCTCCTAGCCACCTGAGCCCAATGGCAGGAACCTGACTTGTGCCTGGAATAGTTAACAGAGAAAGCAGCAGTCCCAGGGGCTAGTGTTGCATTTCTCTATTAAAAAAAGAAAAGCAAGACCCAAGAAAACCATTTCCTTCTCTCCTGGAGACTCTTCCTGGCATCATTATTCACATGCCTTCTGCACTCTTCCCATAGACTCAGTTTAGATCAGATGCAGCACCGGGATCCCTATAGGAGTGGCTTGAAGGGCTCAACCATAAAGGGCCACCACTGGCCCTGTTCAGGCCCAGAGGAACTAGCCTGCAGCTACTCAGGGCTCTGTATAGGTGCTGCTCTGGCCAAGTGCCTACAGTTTTGGACCACTCTGACTTACCTAAGGACAGAATAACCAGCACGTGGTTTTAGGTAAGATGGTCTGAGGTCTCCTGTGGCAAGTTACTAAAATAAAATAAAATAAAATGAAATCTCCATGCTTGAGTCTCCTCTCCCTTAAACAAGAATAACAATAGACAACAAGAAGCTATGTGAGTTAAATGAGATGATTTTTTAAGGTTCCCAGAACAGTTTCTGATGCATCGCACATGCAATGTAAATGTTGGTTAAATAAATAAAATGCAAAGGTCATAGCATTAAACAGAACTGACTCACAGAGTGGGAAAGTGGTTCCCTTTGGATTTCTCTTATCCAGTTATATCAAAAGGGGCCTTCACTTTAGTGCTGCACTGACTGGTATATCTTGACTTCCTTCTGACTCTTGCTTTTTTCTAAAATGGGGCCAAGCTCAGATACTGAGCCATTGGGGGGGTGAATCACTCTAGAATCGAATACTTCTGTCTCTTTTGCTTTATTGGGGATGGGATGGGAATTGAACCCACATCCTGAAATATTCTAGGTGAGCACTTTCCCACTGGGGTAACACTCGACTCTTTGTTTTGTTTACTGTGTAATTAAACAAAAACAAAAACAGGGCCATACTATATAGCCCACCACGCTAGCCTTAAACAGATTGATTCTCCTGTCTCAGCCTTTAGAGTAATAAGATCATAGGCCTGACGCCTGCATCTAGCTTTCATTGTAATTAAATCGCATGTATTTTCTCTTCCTTATATGATAGTATGCATGATTCCAAGTATGATAGTAATGTATCAGTCTTCCAAGATATGAAACGAATAAATTTAAAAATAAATACGATAAATAATGGTACAGATGATTTACAGACATGACAAAAAGCATGATACTAGTAAGTGGATACACAAAGTCAGACGTAGAAGTGGAAATCTGTGTGTGTGTGTGTGTGTGTGTGTGTGTGCGCGCGCGCACGCGTGCGCGCATGTTTAGTGTATGTAAATGACCCCTATAGAGAAGACCTCTTCTGAAGGCCTGGAACTTTGGTTTTCATATCTGTTTTGGCAAGAGTCTATCCTTGTCTGTGTTTTACACAGGTCCAGCCTGGCTGAAGTCACCTTCACAGTACCAGTACATGTGGCCCAGCTCTCTAGACACACCCCTGGCTGGTGCCTCTTAAGACTGTCATTGCTGAGGTCTCTCTCTCCTTACACACTCTCTCCCTCTTTTAATCTTCCTGCCTGGCAGAGTGGCTGTAAATTACCACATTAATTTCTAAATCAAGCCAACTTCCATAGTAACGGAGCCGCTTCCATCTAGACCTGAAAAGATTCATTACAAAGTTGATTTGCTAAGTGCCCTCAACTTATTCCTTCAAAAGAACAGCTGCATTTACCCAATTCTGATAGCTCTCCAGGGGCAGGCACTGCAGGGAGCTGAGTTCTTGATGTTGGAGCTGCCAGAGTGAGTCCTCGAGCAGGTAGTGTGGGCAAGTAGAGGGGTTCAGAAGCAGAGGAATGTAGGTTTCAAGTGGACATCAGAAATCTGTGAGCATCCATGAGAGGGGTGCCTGCCTGCTTGAGGACTCTTGGGTACCGATCGGCTTTGCTCTCTTTCTGGAGGGACTTGCTAACTCTTGTTAGAGCTGTAACTGGGGAATACTTTCAGAATAACTTTCAGGATCCCAGATGCTAAGTTATAATTCTGGAGGCAAAAAGTAAGGGATACAGGATTCCCCAATTTCTTAATTTCAAGGGAAAGAGTAATAATTCAGGGAGCATATTTCATGGCTCAAAGCAGAAAAAAAAAGAATTTATTTTTGAGCCAAGTAATTTCCAATGTAAATGGTCACTAACAGGGTACTGTGTAGAATCCTCCATATTTTCATGTATAAAATGGGGGAAGTAGAATTTCTCGGGAAGTGACTGGAAGGCCTGGATGGGATAATATGTAGAGGGAACGTACTTGGCATGGAGTAAATTCTTTGAGTCAGTTTTGGTTATGGTATGGAAGGTGAGGGTGGTGGTGCTGATGATGGTGAAGGTGAAGACTCCGTGTTGACATTTCTGGTCTAAGTGCTAGTTTGCCATTCATCCTTCCTTCTCCTTTAGCACAATTCAGCAAAATGCAAAAGATTCCCTGCCCAAGTGACTATGGATTCTACCACCTCCTCTGGTCCTGGAAATACTATTGTAACCTTTAATTTGGGAGCTCAGATTATGTCCCTGTCTTACTCAAAGTAGTAAAAACAGCTGATGCAATTTCTTGTCCTTCCCTTCTCCACCCCCTCCGAGAGATGGTGGTTAAGGTTGAAGTGCTCAGGAGTTAAGAGTTCTGGAGGAGGCTGACTCATTGTTTACTAGTGATACAACATTGGGCAAAAGAATGGAGTTCTCCTAGCCTATATTATTCATCTGTTGTTTTTCTGTTTTGTTTTGTTTTTTAAATCAGCTGTGCTATGTTTCTTCTCACCCTATGAAGCACCATGGAGGTTAAAAATGTGATTGCGTTTACAAACTGGTTAGGCCAGGACCCTCCTTACCCAGATGTTAGCCTAGGTAATTTCCTGAGTCTTGCGTGTGATTCAGACTTTGTCCTGCAGGCACTCACTCATAGGTGAGAGAGAAGGCATTTGAAGGAGAAATACCACTCAAGGTACCAACACGCTTGGTGAGGGTACTCCGCCTGTGAAGGCTTGGCAGCTTTGGATTCATGACATTGCAGGATGGCCAGGAGCAAAGATACTTATATGTCTTCCAAACACACTCTGATGCTGAGACTCCGAGACCAAGGTTCCCACAGAAATCGAGTAGTTAGAAATCAATGGCCGTGCCAGCACTGCTGTGAATAAGGTTGTAACAACGTCCTTTTGCCTCTTTATAAACAGCATTTGAGAAGATGCTGTGTTCACTGTTTCACATAGCTTATATGACTTAGCTTAACTATGAGAAAGGCAATCCTAAAATGGTGGATAGTTTCTGAAGCTTTACTATGTGCCAGGCTTGAAATATTTTTTTTACGCATTATCTTTTTGAGCCCCCTAAATAATAGCATGGAGTTTATTTGACTTACATTTTTTCCATGTGACTCTTGAGACTCAGAGGGGTCACACAGACCAGGATCACTGAAGCTGATCCTAAATCTATAGTCTCAACCTGTTACCAGCCTACTAACTCTACTGGCACTGGAAGACTCAGTCTGTAGAAGGGAGATACAGGGTTTAGTGATGTGATGATCTCATAAGCAAGGGTCATGGGCAGTGCTATAGAACTGAACTGATTGTTTCTAACCCGGTTTGGGGTCAGCAATTTCCTATGTATCCTGAAACAGCTTTAGGCTAGCATGCAGCCTCCCCAAAAATCCCCTCCCCTCAAAAACAAAGGGCTCCCAATAGCATTTATATTTGCATCTCAAAATCCTGCAGCCTGCGGGTGGGGCATGCTCATTTTAATTTGGCAGAAATTAGTAAGTCTGAGTGGAGAGACATCACATGTTGGGTTGAACGTGGCATTGCCACCCACTCTAATTTGTTAGACAATACAACTCTTCTGTAGCTCCCAGTGTCGATGAGGAAAAATAAACATATGTATATTAATGACTTTAAAAGATTTCTGTTTATTCAAGCATGTCTCTTTCTTTTTATTTAGCATATCATTGGATCAATAATTAATCCCCATACATTCTAATAACAAGTTTTCACTTGCAATTGTTTTTCATAATTTTGCATTTATGTTTGACAAGTTCAGGAGCTTGTTCAGTTTGAAAAGGGAGAAAGAAAGTCAGGCATGATTTTTCTTCATGCTGTAGCATGTCAAGTCTACAAGATCAGGGTTAATATGAGCTAAGAGGAGCTCATTGGCATTTGGGAGGTCTCTTTGCCAGCTTGGACTCCAGGGGTTTCTAACCTCAGGGATGCTTGTGTTGGTGTGGAAACATGGGGTGACTGGGTTCTTTGTGATGTATTGCTTTTAAAATTTTGAGATTAGGGAGCCTCCTGAGGCCTGGAGACTGCTCACTGGGGAACCCATCTCAGTGGTCCAGCCTACCCAGTGACTGCCAGCATCCTGGTCCTGCCTCCACCCACAGGAGGAGGTAAGTTTGGGCCTGGTTCTGGTCTGCCTTCATGTGCTCTGCTTGGAGCCTCCTGAGGCCTGGGGACTGTACAAGGGGGAACCCGTCCCATTGGAACAACCCATCCAGGGTCTGCCAACATTCCTTTACTCTCTGAGGAGAGCCTTAGAGTACTGGACCTGCTTGCCCCCATTGGAAGTGAATCTTGGACCTGTAAATACCAGCAGAGAAAGAAACTCCAGTTGCACCCATTGGAAGAAGGGATGGGAAGAAGACAACATAAAAACACATTCAACAACAGAAAAACCAATATGACACCACCAGAATCCAGGGACTCTACACCAGCAAGACCTGAACATCCCAATGCAGATAAAGCAGAAGAAAATGACCTTAAAGACAGCTTCATTAAAATGATAGAGGCCCTCAAAAAGGATATTAGAAAATCCCTTAAAGAAATGGAAGAAAAACCAAACCAAAAAATTCAAGAAATCAACAAATCTCTTTAAAACAGCCAAGAAAAAATAATCAAGCACATGAAGGAAACAGTTCAAGACCTGAAAACTGAAATAGAGACAATAAGGAAAACACAAACTGAGGGAATTCTGGAAATAGAAAAGCTGGGGAAATGATCAGGAACTACAGATGCAAGCATAACCAAAAGAATACAAGAGATGGAAGAGAGAATCTCAGGGGTTGAAAATACACTAGGAGAAATAGATTCATCAACCAAAGAAAGTCTTAAGTTCAACAAATCCCTAACACAATATACAGGAAATATGGGACACCGTGAAAAGACCAAACCTAAGAATAATAAGTATAGAAGAAGGTGAAGAAACCCACCTTAAAGGTGCAGAAAACCTATTCAACAAAACCATAGAAGAAAACCTTACCCAACCTAAAGAAAGACATGCCAGTGAAAGTACAAGAAGCCTACAGAACACCAAATAGACTGGACCACAAAAAAAAAAAATCAAAACCCCAATCATACAGAATAAAGAAAGAATATTAAGAACAGCAAAGGAAAAAGGCCAAGTAACATATAAAGGCCAACTTATCAGAATTACACCTGACTTCTCCATGGAAACTCTGAAAGCTAGAAGGTCCTGGATAGCTATTCTACCAACACTAAGAGACCATGGATGCCAGCCCAGACTGCTAAACCCAACAAAGCTTTCAATCACTATAGATGGGGAAAACAAGATATTCCCTGACAAAACCAGATTTAAACAATACATATGTACTAATCCAGCCCTACAGAAAGTTCTGGAAAAAAAGCTTCACTCCAAGGAAGTTAACTATACCCACAAAAACATAGGCAATATATAATCCCACTTTACCAACAGTCAAAAGGAAAAAGGGGTGGAAATCCACACACAATACCACCGCTACCAACAAATTCAAAACAAACAAGAATGAACAATCAATGTCATTAATATCCCTCAATATTAATGATCTTAACTCATCTATAAAAAGACACAGGCTAACAGAATGGGTGAGAAGACAGAATCCATCCTTCTGCTGCATACAAGAAACACATCTCAACCTCAAAGACAGACGGTAACTCAGAGTTGAGGGTTGGGAAAAGGTTTTCCAATCAAATGGATCCAAGAAACAAGTGGGCGAAGCAATCCTAATATCTAACACATTAGACTTTAAACTAAAAACAATCATAAGAGATTAAGGAGGTCATTTCATATTCATCAGAGGAGAAATCCATCAAGATGAAGTCTCAATTCTGAACATCTGTGCCCCAAGTAAAAGGCATCCACATTCATAAAAGAAACATTACTAAAACTCAAATCACACATAAAACCTCACACACTTATAGTGGGAGACTTCAACACCCCACTCTCACCACTAGGCAGGACCACCAGACAGAATCTTAACAAAGAGACAAAGGAACTAATAGAAGTTATGACCTAACTGGGTTTAACAGACATCTATAGAACATTCCATCCAAACACAAAGAATATACCTTCTTCTTAGTGCCACATGAAACATTCTTTAAAATCGAAAACATATAGACTTCCTAGAATTCAATGAGAATGAAGAAGACACAATATACCCAAACTTATGGGTCACTTTGAAAGCAGTGCTAAGAGGAAAGTTCATAGTACTGAGTGCCCACATGAAACTGGAGAATAGTCACACTAGAGAATTAACAGCACAACTGAAAGCTCTAGAACAAATAGAAGCAAACTCACCTTGGAGTAGTAGATGCCAGGAAATAATCAAAATGAGGACTGAAATCAATAAAGTAAAAACTAGGAAAACAATACAAAGAATCAATGTAACAAAGGGTTGGTTCTTTGAGAAAATCAACAAGATAGACAAACGTTTATCCAAACTTACCAAAAGGCAGAAAGTGAACATGCAAATTAACAAAATCAGAAATGAAAAGGGGGACATAACAATGGACACTAAGGAAATCCAGAGAATCTTCAGATCATACTTTGAAAATGTGTACTCCACAAAATATGAAAATCAAAAGTAAATGGACCATTTCCCGGATAGATATCACTTACCAACATTAAATCAAGAGCAGATAAGCAATTTACATAGACCTATAACTCCTATGGAAATAGAAGCAGTCATCAAAAGTCTCCCAACCAAAATAAGCCTACAGCCAGATGGTTTCAGTGCAGAATTCTACCAGAAACTCAAAGAACAGCTAATACCAATTCTCCTCAAAGTATTCCACACAATAGAAGCAGATGGTCAATGTCAAACTCTTTCTATAAGGCTTCAATAACCTTGGTACCCAAGCCACACAAAGGCACGACTAAAAAAGGGAACTACAGACAAATATTCCTCATGAACATTGATGCAAAAATACTCAATACAATACTGGCAAATCAAATCCAAGAATGCATCAGAAAAATCATCCACAATGATCACATAGCCTTCATCCCAGTGATGCAGGGATGGTTCAACATACAAAATTCCATCAATATAATCCACCATATAAACAAACTGAAAAAGAAAAGTCACACGATCATCTCACTAGATGCTGAAAAAAGCCTTTGACAAAATAAATCTAAACCCACTTCATGATAAAGGTCTTGGAGAGATCAGGGATAACAGGAACATACATAAACACAATAAAAGCTATATATAGCAAACAAACAGCCAACATCAAAATAAATGGAGAGAAACTCTACACAATTCCTCTAAAATCAGAAAGAAGACATGACTGTCCACTCCATCCATACCTCTTCAATACTGTACTTGAAGTTCTAGCTAGAGCAATAAGACATCAAAAGGAGATTAGGGGGATATAAATTAGAAAGGAAGAAGTCAAACTTTCAGTATTTGCAGATGATACGATAGTTTACATAGGTGACCCAAAAAATTCTATCAGGGAACTCCTACAGATGATAAACACCTTCAGCAAAGTGACAGGATACAAAATTCACCAAAAAAAATCAGTAGCCCTACTATATATGAATGAATGAATATATGAATGATAAAGAAATCAGAGAAATAACACCCTTTACAATCACCGCAAACAACATAAAATACTTTGGGGTAACGATAACCAAGCAAGTGAAAGACCTGTATCGCAAGAACTTTGAGTCCTTAAAGAAAGAAATTAAAAAACATACCAGAAAATGGAAAGATCTCCTATGCTCTTGAATAGGTAGGATCAACATAGTAAAAATGCCAAAAACAATCTACAGATTCAATGTAATTTGTATCAAAATCCCAGCACAATTCTTCACAGACCTTGAAAGGATAATTCTCAACTTTATAAGGAAAAACAAAAGACCCAGGATAGCTAAAACAACTCTGTTCAACAAAGCAATGTCCGGAGGCATCACCATTCCTGACTTCAAGCTCTGTTATAGAGCTATAGTACTGAAAACAGCTTGGTATTGGCACAAAAATAGACAGGTAGACCAATGGAATCCAATTGAAAACCCTGATATGGACCCACACACCTACAAATGCATGATTTTTGACAAAGAAGCTAAAACTATACAATGGAAAAAAGAAAGCATCTTCAACAAATGGTGCTGGCATAACTGGATGCTGGCATGTAGAAGATTACAGATAGATTCATATATATCACCATGCACAAAACTTATGTCCAAATAGATCATAGCACTCAATATAAATCCAACCACACTGAACCTCTTAGAAGAGAAAGTAGGTAGTACCCTTGAACGAATTGTTATAGTAGACCACTTCCTGAACATAATACTAGTAGCACAGAACATAACACACACTGAGATAGACAATTAATAAATGGAACCTCCTGAAACTGAGAAGCTTCTGTAAGGCAACGGACGCAGTCAACAAGACAAAAAGGCAGCCCACAGAATGGGGAAAGATATTTACCAAGCCCACATCTGACAGAGGGCTGATCTCTAAAATATACAAAGAACTCAAGAAGGAAGTCTCCAAAACACCAAAGGATGCAATTAAAAAGTGGGGTACAAAACTAAATAGAGAATTCTCAATAGAGGAATCTAAAATGGTTGAAAGACACTTAAGAAAGTGCTCAACATCCTTAGCCATCAAGGAAATGGAAATCAAAACAACTCTGAGACACCATCTTGCTCCTGTAAGAATGACTAAAATCAAAAACACTAATGACAGTCTAGACATCTTAAACTAACATTCCACAACAGCCTTGTATAGTAGGTGGCATGCTACATTATAGAAGAGCACCAGTGTATCACCTGCTCACACAACTGAGAGACTGACTGATGGGTTATTTGGCTCAGATGTCTGGGCTCCTTTCTTTATGGCTTTGCACCACGGCCCTCTCCTGGCATCTCTTTCTACATTTTTGTTTTGACCCAGTACATGCATACTTTCCTACAGGAAACCCTCTCTTCTTGGCCCTCAAGTTTCTCTCTGGCCTTTGCAACACTGGTCCTTCCATGGTGTTACCCTTGTTATGGGTGTTTGTCAGTGTTCTGTATGTGCTAGATAGTGTCATCATCAGCGCATACTGTGTCAGTCCCACAAGCCTCAGAGATAAGAATGCTATGTTTTTTTGTGTTTTCAAACCTTGAAAAAAAATATTCGTGAGAGAAAGAAAGGGAGGGAAGAAAAAAGATGCAGGGAACGAAAAGATTAAACTAACACAAACTGAGTGAATTTTAAAGTTTTAGTCTTTCTTAACTGCATATATAGGTTGTATAGAAAAGACTAATTTCTTATTTCCCATCTTATTTCTTATGTATGTATGGGTTTATTTATTATTAAAGGCATATTATAAGTTTTAAAAATGAAAGACACTGTGAGCAAGGGAGAAGAGGCTTTCTTTTTTATTTTTTAGGCCTTATAAGAGTTTGAGAGACACACATACTGTATATGTTAACTAACTGAGGGAGCTTGTGAATCAGAAGGGGGACAAAGTGGAAGCCTTGGCTACTAGACACCTGCAGCGGGCTAGGAGCTGAGTTAGGGCCTTTCATGTATTGCCTCTAATGCTCACGCTCATAGTGGGTCCAGTAGCCCCCACTTCATAAATAAAGAGAAGACTAATGAAAGGAGGTGAGATGTGGGCTTATGTCTGTCAAATTACTAAAGAGTGTTCTTAGTCAAAATCTCAAGTGAGCAATGGTCATGAAGCATGTGGATCCTTAGGGGTCACGGAGACAGACAGCGCCTGCTGGTCTTATATCTTCTAAACCACACGGAGACAGATAGAAGTGCTGCTGCTCTTATATCTTGTAAATCTCTTAGCTGCCAGCTCCAGGGCTCTCTTGCTTTACCAGGTCACCAAGTCATCTTGTAGCTGGCATGATGGTTTTTGACTCAGCCTCAGTAACAATCAGGCTCTGAAATTAGTCTCAAAGTGGAACCCAACACATCATATGCCTACTGCTAGTCCTCTGACCTATGTCCTTTTTCTTGGTTTTGGTCTAGTACATAGCTGTTTCACTTTTCTTGATGTCTCACCAATGTCCTCCAAAGGCCTGAGCATTGACCTCAGCTTGCTTGGCTGACACCTTGGTCATATGACTAGTCACTTGCTTCTCAGTTAGAGAGTAGAAAGAACAATTGTGTCTGGGAAAGTGAAGGGGTTGAGTGGTGGCTGAACCCCGACAGACATTCCTGGATTCAATGTCAATATAGCTTCTGGGATCTTAGAACCATGCTCCTACAGATGACAGAAGTTAAAAATGGATTTGCCTGACACCCTATGGCTCATGCATACTTTTTGACTGCAGAACCAAACTAGAACTCAGCCGTTGTAAAAGGAAGCTTTCCTTGCTAGCCGCTTTGGTATATCACCCGCCAGTCGCCTGGGCTCTGCCACATTGTAGTCCCCAAATAACCACACAAGACGCTGTATTAATTATGAAGCTGTTGGCCTTGCTTGTCTCTTACTGGCTAGCTCTGCTTTAAGTAATTACCCCATAATTGTTAATCTAAGTATGTCTCTTACCGGAGAATAGTTCCGGGTTTCCTACCCCATGGCGGTTACATGTCGACTCTCTATGTTTCTCCTTCCCAGAATCCTCCTGGACTCCTAGTCCCACCTACCTAGATTCCTATTGGCCAGCAGTAATTTATTGACATATACACAGGACTTCCCCAACAAGCCATCATGGCAGTCTGTGTACTTCTGAGTTCCCCAGCTCTGATGGTACAAGAAGGAACAACCAACCACCTTTGTTTTAGTGTGGAAAGAGCAGAGACCCAAGATTCTGATAGTTTGAGCTTCAGTCTTGGCTTTGCCTTAATGCTCTTTGGGCGAAGTTCTTAATTCACTCTGAGTTTTCTCATATGAATCCTACCTTCTTCACTTGAGTGTTGTGGGGCTCACTTGAGATTATTCATAGAGAGTGCTTGGCCCAGCCCTATCCATGGGATGCTAGCTATGGGCACTGGTGTGTTTTAGTTCACATTCTTTTCTTATACAAACAATCCTGTGTTCACTGAGCTGTTCAGCTCTCTCTACAAACCATTGAAGATGAGTGCCTAGGGTTTTCACCTGTGAGAACATTGAGAATGACCCAGATCTCTGGAATGTATTAGACATTTGTAGGACACCTTTCCACTTTTTCTCACTCTTCAACTCAGTTTCCTGGCAATTCCAGGAACATTAACAGTGGAACATGTTCACCATGTGCCCACATCTGTGATCTCCTTGGTAACCATTAAGGTCAGGATTATCCATTCCTTTTCTTAGAAGAGGAGACAAAGACTTAGAGATACTGCAGATTCTGGTAGCCTACCTCCTGCTCTCCACCTCCTGATGTCTAGTGCCCTGTGGAAAGTGTAAGTAGGATTGCTTTGGTGGTGGGGAGTTCAGCTCCTTGTGGCAGCTTCCTGGGTGCCCGTGAGTGGTGGGCACGTAGCCAGGATGCCACTGCCAAGCCCATTCAATCTGCAGCCGACTCAGGAGACTCACATGCAGCAGGAAGAGGGTGGTGTGAGAAAAGAACATCTCATGCTCCTTTTACCCATACATGAACCATTCCTGGAGAAATTAGATCTAGCATCTTTATTCTGCTTTCTATCTCTTAAAAATGCAATTCTGAGGCCGGGAGTTGGTGGCACATGCCTTTAATCCAAGCACTTGGGAGGCAGAGGCAGGCGTATCTTCGTGAGTTCGAGGCCAGCCTGGTCTACACAGTGAGTTCCAGGACACAGGACAGCCTCCAAAACAATATAGAGAAACCCTGTCTCGAAAAACCAAAAAAAAAAAAAAAAAAAAAAAAAAGATGCAATTCTGAGCTTGTTCTAATGCAATCCAGTTTCATTTGAGTCTTTCAAGTGCCCACACAGATAGCTCAGGCCCAGGAGCTGGCCTAGAGTCAATCTCAGTCTGAAGAAGCAGACTTGGAAATACAAAGACATCACAGTTGGATCAGTACTATGCCAAGGAGCCATGGGTATTGTAGGAACCCAGAAAGGTTGCTCCTGATTCAGTCTGGAGATCTGGGAAGGCATTTTAGAAGTAACTACTGAGGTGAGACTTGAAGGAAGCAGAGAAACTTGTCTGATGAAAGAGTTGGGAGTGGTGATTCAGACAGGGGGATCAGAATATACAAAAGCCCCTTGGAGGAAGGGAAAAAAGGCTCCTGTAGCTTTCTTTCTTTTTCTTTTTTTAAAGAATAAATATTTATTTGTTTATTATGTAAACAACATTCTGGCTCCATGTATACCATCATGCCAGAAGAGGGTACCAGATCTCACTACAGATGGTTGTGAGCCACCATGTGGTTGCTGGGATTTGAACTCAGGACTTATGGAAGAGCATCCAGTGCTCTTAACCTCTGAGCCATCTCTCCAGCCCTCATGTAGCTTTCACATGAGAGAAAAAGCAATGTTGTCAAGTGCTGAGGTTGTGGCCAAGTGGAGGAGATTGAATCACACAGAGTGTAGTGAACTATGTCTCTGAGTCTAGTCCTGGTGATAATGGATTTAATTCAGGAGGTGACATGTTCAGAAGGAGCATTCTGTGACTTCATTAGAAAAAGAGAGGACATTACATAAGATAGTGAGGACAGAAGGGAGGCGCTTGTATCTAGGGAGGGATGGTGTAGCTTGGACTTGGATAGTGGTACAAAGAATGGAGAAAGGGACAAACCCATTCATGAGATATTGAGGAAGCAGAAGCAAAGGTAGTAATTGTGCAGAAGGCACAAAGAGTTCTTGCCATTTACAAAGCACCATTCAAACTGACTGGGATGTGATTCATTTAGTTCTCACAGCAGCCCAAGAAACAGACTCAGGGCGGTACAAAGACGTTTCAAGTTACCTACATAGCAAGTGCCTAGTCAGAATTTGAACTCGGAGAGTCTCAAGAGGGATAATCTCACACCCCACCCCCATCCATTGCTTCCATAGGTCACAGTGTTTTGTAAATGTTTAAGCGTGGAGGGATGGGAGTCAGGGAGGGTTCCAGCAGGACTCCAAGCTTTCCAGATGCTCATATTATGCTGTCCCTGCAGCAGTGCCAGGGAAAAGCTGGCGGAAGATGAGGGGGCCAGAGCAGCACGTCTCTGTAGTGAATGGTTACTGAGCCTCAGGTCCCATTCTCTTTGACTCAACTTTTTTAACAATCATTTTTAAAAATTTTAAAACAATCTTTTCTCATTTTACATACCAATCCCTGTTCCCACTCCTTCCCTTCCTCCTGCTTTCCCCACCTCCCCACACTCCACTCTCCATCCAATCAGAGAGCATTAGGCTTCCCATGCTGAGTCAACAAAGTATGGTACATCACTTTGAGGCAGGACCAAGGCCTTCCCCACTAGATGTAGGCTGAGCAAGGTATCCCTCCAAAGAGAATGGGCTCCAAAAGCAGTTCAGGCACTAGGGATAAACCCAGGTCCTTCTGCCAGTGGCCCCACAGACTTCCTAAGTCACACAACTGTCACCCACATTCAGAGGACCTACATTGTTCCTGTGGATGTTTCCCTACTGTCAGTTCAGAGTGAGTGTGCTCCCACTAGCTTAGGTCAGCTGTTTCTGTGGGAATTTCTTTAGTGTCTCTCAATCAAGATCTCTCTTTCCTTGCTCTCCCTCTTTGTCCTTCCCCCATCTTGATCATCCTGTTCCCTCATGTCCTTCCCCCTTCTTCTTCCCTGCTTTTGCCTTCCCTTCTCACCGCCACCCCCCCCACACTTCCAAGTGTCTCAGGAGATCTTGTCTATTTCCCCTTCCCAGGGCAATCCATGCATGTTTTCTTAGGGTTCTCCTTGTTACCTAGTTTATCTGGAATAGTGTACTGTGTAGGTTGGTTATCCTTTGATTTACATCTAATATTCTCTTATGAGTGAGTAACACACCATGTTTGTCTTTTTGGGTCTGGGTTACCTCACTCAGGATGTTTTTTTTCTAGTTCCATCCATTTGCCTGCAAATTTCATGATGCTATTTTGTTTTTTGGATCATCCTTGCCTCTCTGGGATGAAGCCTACTTGATCATGGTGGATGATTTTTTTTGACATGTTGTTGGATTCTGTTTGCTAGTAATTTATTGAGTATTTTTCATTAATGAACATGAGGGATATTTGTCTGTAATTCTCTTTCTTAGTTGAGTCTTTATGTGGTTTGGGTACCAGGGTAACTGTAGCTTCATAAAGAGTTTGATAATGTTCCTTCTGTTTCTATTCTGTAGAACAATTTGAGGAGTATATGTATTAACTCTTCTTTGAAGTTCTGGTAGAATTCTGTGCTGAAACCATCTGGCCCTGGGCTTTTGTTTTGGTTGGGAGACTTTTGATGACTGTAGCAGAAGGATAGATCCTGTTTTCATATCCACTCTGTTAGCCCATGTCTTTTTATAGGTGAGTTGAGTTCACTGATATTAAGAGATATTAATGACCAGTGATTGGTAATTCCTATTATTTTTCAGTGGTCATGTTTGTGTATTTCCTTTATTTGGGGTTTGCTGGTGTGAAGTTATCTGTTGCCTGTGTTTTTGTGAGTATAGTTAACTTTCATGGATTGGAGTTTCCTTCTAGTGCTTTCTGTAATGCTGTATTTGTGGATAGGTAGTGGTTAAATCTGGTTTTGTCATGGGATATCTTGTTTTCTTCGTCTGTGGTGATTGAAATCTTTGCTAGGTATAGCAGTCTGGGGTGGCATCCATGGCGTCTTAGTGTCTGCAACACATCTTTCCAGGATCTTCTGGCTTTCAGAGTCTCCATTGAGAAGTCAGGTGTAATTCTGATAGGTCTGTCTTTATATATTACTTGTCCTTTTCTCTTGACAGATCTTAATATTCTTTTTTTATTCTATATGTTTAGTGTTTTGAGTATTATATGGCAAGGAGATTTTTTTTTTGTTCAATTTGGTGTTCTGTAAGCTTCTTGTATCTTCATGGGCATATCCTTCTTTAGGTTTGGGAAGTTTTCTATGAGTTTGTTGAATATATTTTCTGTGCCTTTGAGCTGGACTCCTTTCCTTCTTCTATCCCTGTTATTCTTAGATTTGGTCTTTTCATAGTGTCCTAGGCTTCCTGGATGTTTTGTGTTAAGAATTTGTTGGATTTAACATTTCCTTTGACCAATGACTCTATTTCCTCTACTGTATTTTTGACTCCTGAGAGTCTTTCTCCCATTTCTTGTATTCTGTTGGTTATGTTTGCATCTGTAGTTCCTGTTCATTTACCCAGATCTTCCATTTCCAGAATTTCCTCAATTTGTGTTTTATTTATTGCCTCTATTTCAATTTTCAAATCTTAAACTGTTTGCTTTACCTGTTTGATCCCTTTTTCTTGGTTTTCTTGACTTCCTTTATGAGATTTATTGATTTCTTCGAAGTTTTTGTCTTTTCCTCTATTTCTTTAAGGGAAATTTTTATTTCCTCTTTAAGGGTCTCTGTCATGTTCATAAAGTCATATTTAAGATCTTCTCCTTCTCCTCCTCCTCCTCCCCTCCTCCTCCTCCTCCTCCTCCTCCTCCTCCTCCTCCTCCTATCTATTCTTGCATCAGTGCCTACCCATCTCTTCCTCCAATTGGTGCAGGCTCTTGGTCCAATTCTCCCAGTCAGTGTCTGTGTCTCAGGGACTCTCTCTTGGACTGATCTTTGCAATTGCTGTCTGTGTGTTAGGGAGCAGTTCTTGCTCTTCTCTGTACAGTTGCTGTCTGTTTCTCAGGCAGCCACTGAGGTATCTGGGATGGGTGGATTTGGGGGCAGAGTGGGACTTGTAGATTACAGGTTCCAATGGAGTTATGCTGAAGCAGGCTGCCTGCAGGTGACTTGCCCACTGACCTGCTAGTCTGGCTGAAGTGATTGGGAGAGGGTCTTGTAGATTACATGGTTCAATGGGGTGGTGCTGGGTCAGCCTGCTTCTGATTCAACATTTTACCCTCGTCTTTCCCACAGAATCTTTGGCTTTCTTCAGGACTATTAGCTCTGCTGAAATCCGGGAGTTCCTCTATTTCTCTTACCTCCAATCATAGCCCATTAACTAACACTCTCTGCCAGGTATGTTTTTTTTTGTTTGTTTGTTTGTTTTTTTGAGACAGGGTTTCTCTGTGTAACAGCTTTGGATGTCCTGGAACTTGTTTTGTAGACCAGGAACTGGCATTGAATTCACAGAGATCCACTTGCCTCTGCCTTCTGAATGCTGGGATTAAAGTTGTATGCCACCACCCCCCCCACTTAGATATGTCTGTGTTTTGACAATGAAATACTACATTATCATCTACAGAATTCATACTTGAGAACCATACCATCAACCCTACCACTGTCACGAAAAGCTCATAATATTTTAGGAAGGTTTATATTTTGGTGTTGGGCATATTCATAGCTATCCTAGGGTGCATGAGGTTTGTGGGCCTCAGGTTGGACATGCCTGCTGGGAACGATCTATAGGGAAGGATATTTTATTTTTCCATTTCTAATATACCATGGACCAATTTTTTTGTGGAATACAGTTAAATGTCTTAGCAAAGCCCACCTGCTATAAAGCTCTCTACATCTTTGTTTTTTCCTCTCCCTTCTTATGCCTGTCTTGCCATAAACTGGTAAGAGTTCACCGATTAGTCCTAGTTCACAGACCACTCTGGTGTGCATTACACAGCTACCTCCAGTTTACTTGCCGCCTGGATTAGGCCTGCAGTGTCACTTGTTTGAACTTATACAGTCTTTCTCTAACTGGCACATCATCATTCACTCTGGTCCTCTCCAAGCCATCATGACTTTGAGAGCTAAAGGCATCATCTAACCTATAAACCTACTCATACTGAGTCTCATTTAGAGTCTCCCTTTAGAGAATTCCTGTTGCCTTCAGAATGGCTCAGCAGAGGCCCACCCCTACTTCTTACTTTCTATCTCAACTCTCATTTTCCTTTCCATTCACATACATACCAGACTTTGTTGGGGAAGTCCATGTAACGCCATGGGGTAGGAGCCCGGAACTATTCTCTGGTAAGAGACATACTTAGATTAACAATTATGGGGTAATTACTTAAGTCAGAGCTAGCCAGTAAGAGACAAGCAAGGCCAACAGCTTCATAATTAATATAGCCTCCTGTTTGTTTATTTGGGACTGATGCGGATCTGGAACCAGGCAGGTGGGAAGGCATTTTCTCAAAGAAAAAGCTTCTCTTAACAGAATGGTGATCAGGAGTGGGATCATGAATTTCCACGCAAAACAACAAAAGCTTTAAAGGAATTTAGAAACAGAAGAACAGAGAGAAGCACAGACTTTGGTAGCAGCATTTTTCTCAGGTGTTTTGCTAGCGACAAGCCGAGATTCACGTGGCTCGCTTACCGGAGTCTTCCTGACTTGGCATAAAAAGAAAAAGGAAAAAAGAAAAAAGAAAACAAGGTTGTTTTAAGAGACTCTGCTAATGATTAAAAGTTGTATGTACAGCTGGAAGTGGCAGCTTTTGCTGGATGTCAGCATGGACTGAGGCGGTAAGCTGAAGTCACGCTTACGCCCGCCATCTTGAAACGGCAGTTTAAAACAGCCGAGGTTTTACAGTTAAGACATGTGGCCAGAAAAACATAAAGATTTACAGTAAAGTCAGACTTGGATGAAGAAAATCTCTAAAGGTTTACAGTGTGTTTAAAAATATACGTGAGATTGAGAGAGAAAATGAAACGGCAAAGTGGTATATAAATACAAAAGCCGGCATTGTGGTGGCGCACGCTGGTAGGATTTACTCCAGAGGCAGAGGCAGGCAGATTTCCAAAGAGAAACCCTGTCTCAGAGAAAAATAAATAAAAGTGAAAAAAATAGAGTAATAATAATAATAGATAAATAAATAAGCCACGTAAAGATGGAAAATACACAGAGAGTCTGGATACTGTACACTATTATGCTTTTCAGTTTTTTCATTGCTAACGAAGGAACAAATGATAAAGTACACTTGCTTATAAATGCTGCTAAATTAATTCAATTTATATCTTTTGAAAATACCTTGACTTCAAAATTTAAGTATAAGGATGTGTTACTTGGAAAAGGAGATTTTGCTTATGTTTCTACAGAAAATGAAAAGCTGAGGATTCCTTCCAGGCTTCTGTGGTTTGACGAACCAAGACCCCCGGAAGCAGTGGACCAGGTGTTCCAACAACTGAAACAGCTAAGATGATGTAGCTTTACAGACCACGAAAATAAGGACTTATACAGGTTTCTGAGTTTTGTCATGATATCCATGGTATGAACAGCGCCCCCTTCCAGCAGGAAGCAGTTTGGAATGAGCGACGTCCCAATTCCCATCTTGTTTATAAATCTTTGTTTTCATTTAAATGGGATTGTTTATAATTGGTTAATGATCACAGCCAATCTCCTTTTAATGGTAAAAAGGGGAATTATGGTATGGGTATTGTTTTTCATTTGTTGATACAAATTCAAGGTCAATTTTGTGATGTGTATATTTCTCCTCTTGATTAAGTATTGTGCTTATACTGATCTTTTAAAATGTAATGCATAATTGAATGCAGACTATAGATAGTTACTTATAATAGAATTTATAGTTAGGTAAGTTAGGTTTTCTAGATATACAGAAATATATTTGAGATAGATAGTCTTCAAACCTTTCAAAGACCTTCAGAAAATGGCATTTAAAATGGTTTAGGTTTTTTCTTGACAATGAGAAATGTCTGCTCCTGTCAGCACCAATTACGTCTGAGATGGGCATCAAAGAAACTCATTATGGAGTTTGTTTTCAACATGGCAAGATTAGCCATTTGGGCAAGAAACTGCTCTTGCCTATACTGCTTGACTGTTGTTGTATAATCTGGACATGCAGGACCCACAGGAAAGTGACTGCTGAACTCAGTCTTATAGGGTTCCTGCTTCATGAAAGAGTCTAAGACACTTTCTACAGGACAAAGAAAAATGACTGACAGACTGCCAGCGCAGATGGACAATATGAAATTTCCTGCTTTGCTGAGAAGTGTTCCAGACATTTGTGGCCTATGGGCTGAAGATGGATGCCCCAACGTTACAGAGGAACTTCGGGTGACTGTCCAGGCAGTAATTGTCTCTGTCAATCCTAGTGTTTATATATTATCCTTCTGTGGTCTTTGATGGAGTTGAAGACAGATAGCTATAATTATAGTTTTCCTTAGTTATGATAAGAGATAAGCTACATATAGAACTTTGGACTCACAAGAATGAGATAGATGATATTTTCTTTAGATCTTGCTAAATGTTAATAGACAAAATGTTGTAACTGTGTCCTTAGTTGATAACTATTCTGTCATATACAATTTGACTATGTTAAAGTTAAGACCTTTCTTTTTGTTTAAACAGAAAAGAGGAGATGTTGGTGAAGTCCTGTGTATATGCCAATAAATTACTGCTGGCCAATAGGAATCTATATAGGTGGGGCTAGGAGTCCAGGAGGATTCTGAGAAGGAGAAACATAGAGAGTCGACATGTAACCGCCATGGGGTAGGAGCCCGGAACTATTCTCCGGTAAGAGACATACTTAGATTAACAATTATGGGGTAATTACTTAAAGCAGAGCTAGCCAGTAAGAGACAAGCAAGGCCAACAGCTTCATAATTAATATAGCCTCCTGTGTATTTATTTGGGACTGATGCGGATCTGGAACCAGGCGGGCGGGAAGGCCCCTATCAAAAGAAAAAGCTTCTTTTAACAAGACTTTCTTTTTTTAAAATTTTAAATAGCTTGTTTTACATGTCAATCCCAGTTCCCTCTCCCTCCCCTCCTCCTGCACCCCCCCATCCCCCCCATCCTCCCACCCTATTGCAAATTCCTTCGGCATAGGGGATATCTAGAGTCTATCATTTCATTCAGGGTAGGGTCCAGGCACTTCCCTAAGAGTCCAGGCAGAGAGAGCAACCCTCTTTGTGTTATGGGCACAGGATGTCTGTTAGTATTCGAGGGATAAACACTGATCCACTGCTCAGGACCCCATAGGTAGCCCAGGCCTCCACATTGACTCTCACATTCAGGGGGTCTGGATCGGTCCCATGCTGGCCTCCCAGCTGTCGGTCTGGGGTCCAAGAGCTCTCCCCTGTTTGGATCAGCTGTCTCTGCTGGTTTTGCCAGCCCATTCTTTGCCATTTTGCTCTTTGCTCTTCTCTCTCTGTTGCTGGGTTCCTTGGGTTCTGTTCAGTATTTAACTGTGGGTGTTTGCCTCTGCTTCCATCAGTCACTGGATGAAGGCTCAAGGATGGTTATAGACATCAAGTTCACTATCAGGAATAGGCATTCGAGGTGGTCTCTACACTATTGCTTAGCTTGCCAATTGGTGTCATCCCTTTAGATCACTAGAGGTCACTATGGTGCCTGATCTGTCTTCTAACCTATGATTCCCTCTTCCCCCTATCCTACCCCCCCAGTCGACCTTCCTGTTCCTCCATGTCCTACTCTCTCTTCCACTTCTCCCCCTCTCTATTTCCCAGGTCCCCCTCCCCCCACCCCTCGCCGTGTTCCCCATCTGTTCAGAGGATCTTGCCTCATTTCTCTTCTCTTGGGTACCATGTATATCTTTTAGGTTCTTTCCTGTTTCCCAGACTCTCTGTCAGTGCAAGTGCAGACTGGCACTCTCCTGATCCATGTTTAAAATCCATATATGAGTGAGTACATACCTTGTTTGTCTTTTTGTAACTGGGTTACCTCACTCAGGGTGGTTTCCTCCAGTGCTATCCAATTACCTGCGAATTTCAAGATTCCATTGTTTTTTTCTGCTGAGTAATACTCCATTGTGTAAATGTACCACATTTTCTCTATCCACTCTTCAGTTGAGGGTCATCTAGGTTGCTTCCAGGTTCTGGCTATTACAAATAATGCTGCTATGAACATAGTGGAGCAGATGCCATTGTTGTATGAATTTGCCTCCTTTGGATATATGCCTAAGAGTGGAATTGCTGGGTCTTGTGGTAGATTGATTCCCATTTTCCTGAGGAATCTCCATACTGCTTTCCAAAGAGGCTGTACGAGTTGGCACTCCCACCAGCAGTGGAGGAGTGTTCCCCTCTCTTCACATCCTCTCCAGCAAAAATTGTCTTCAGTGTTTTTGATTTTAGCCATTCTGACAGGAGTAAGATGGTATCTCAGAGTTGTTTTGATTTGCATTTCCCTGATGGCTAAGGATGTTGAGCACTTTCTTAAGTGTCTCTTGGCCAGTTTAGCCTCCTCTATTGAGAATTCTCTGTTTAGTTCTATACCCCACCTTTTGATTGGATCCTTTGGTGTTTTGGAGACTTGCTCCTTGAGTTCTTTGTAAATTTTGGAGATTAGCCCTCTGTCAGATGTGGGGTCAGTGAATATCTTTTCCCATTCTGAGGACTGCCTTTCTGCCTTGTTGACTGTGTCCTTTGCCTTATAGAAGCTTTTTAGTTTCATGAGGTCCCATTTGTTAATTGTCGATCTCAGTGTCTGTGCCACTGGTGTTATGTTCAGGAAGTAGTCTCCTGTACCAACTCGTTGAAGAGTATCTCCCACTTTCTCTTCTAAAAGTTTCAGTGTGGCTGGATTTATGTTAAGATCTTTGATTCATTTGGACTTAAGTTTTGTAGAAGGCAATAAACATGGATCTATCTGCAGTCTTCTGCATACCAGTACCCAGTTATGCCAGCACCATTTGTTGAAGATGCTTTCTTTATTCCATTGTATAGTTTTAGCTACTTTGTCAAAAATCAAGTGTTCATAGGTGTGTGGGTTAAAATCAGGGTTTTCAATTCGGTTCCATTCGTCTACCTGCCTATTTTTGTGCCAATACCAAGCTGTTTTCAGGACTATAGCTCTATAATAGAGCTTGAAATCAGGTATGGTGATGCCTCCTGAAGTTCCTTTATTGTATAGGATTGTTTTGGCTATCCTGGGCCTTTTGTTTTTCCATATAAAGTTGATTAATGTTCTTTCCAAGTCTGTGAAGAATTGTGCCGGAATTTTGATAGGGATTGCATTGAATCTGTAGACTGCTTTTGACAAGATTGACATTTTTATTATGTTGATCCTACCAATCCAAGAGCATGGGAAATCTTTCCATTTTCTTGTATCCTCTTTTATTTCTTTCTTTAAAGACTCAAAGTTCTTGATATACAGGTCTTTCACTTCCTTGGTTAACATTATCCCCAGATATTTGATACTGTTTATGGCTATTGTAAAGGGCGAGGTTTCTCTGATTTCTTTCTCAGTCACTTCATCATCTGTAGATAATAGGGCCACTGATTTTTTTTGCATTTACCTTGTATCCTGCCACTTTGCTGAAGGTGTTTATCAGCTCTAGGAGTTCCCTTGCAGAGTTTTTCGGGTCACTTATGTAAACTATCATATCATCTGCAAATAGTGAAAGCTTGACTTCTTCTTTTCCTATTCGTACCCCCTTTATCTCCTTTTGTTGTCTTATTGCTGTAGCTAGGACTTCAAGTACAATATTTGAAGAGATATGGGGAGAGTGGACAGCCTTGACTTGTTCCTGATTTTAGAAGAATTGCTTTGAGTTTCTCTCCATTTAGTTTTATGTTAGCTGTTGGTTTACTGTATATTGCTTTTATTATATTCAGGTATGTTTCTGTTATCCCTGATCTCTCTAGGACCTTTATCATGAAGGGGGGCTGGATTTTGTCAAAGGCTTTTTGAGCATCTAGTGAGATGATCATGTGGTTTTTCTTTCGCAGTTTGTTTATATGGTGGATTACATTGATAGACTTTCTAATGTTGAACCATCCCTGCATTCCTGGGATGAAGCCTACTTGATTATGGTGGATGATTTTTCTGATGTGTTCTTGAATCCGGTTTGCTAGTATTTTATTGAGTATTTTTGCATCAATGTTCATGAGGGAAATTGGTCTATAGTTTTCTTTCTTAGTTGTGTCTTTGTGTGGTTTGGGTATCAAGGTAATTTAACTTTGTAAAAAGAGTTTGGCAGTAAGCCTCCTGCTTCTATTGTGTGGAATACTTTGAGGAGTATTGGAGTTAACTCTTCTTTGAATTTCTGGTAGAATTCTGCACTGAATCCATCTGGGCCTGGGCTTTTTTTGTTTGGGAGACTTTTGATGACTACTTCTATTTCATTAAGGGTTATAGGTCTGTTTAGATTATTTATTTGCTCTTGATTTAGTTTTGGCAAGTGATATCTATCCAGGAAATTGTCCATTTCCTTTAAATTTTCAAATTTTGTGGAGTACAGATTTTCAAAGTATGCCCTGATGATTCTCTGGATTTCCTCAGAGTCCATTGTTATGTCCACTTTTTCATTTCTGATTTTGTTAATTAGCATGCTCTCTCTCTCTGTCTTTTGGTTAGTTTGGACAGAGGTTTGTCTATTTTGTTGATTTTCTCAAAGAACCAACTCTTTGTTTCATTGATTCTTCTCAATGTTCTCCTGGTTTCTACTTGATTGATTTTAGCCCCCAATTTGATTATTTCCTGGCATCTGCTCCTCCTGGGTGAGTTTGCTTCTTTTTGTTCTAGAACATTCAGCTGTGCTATTAATTCTCTAGTATGACTGTTCTCCAGTTTCTTCATGTGGGCGCTTAGTGCTATGAACTTTCCTCTTAGCACTGCTTTCAAAGTGTCCCATAGGTTTGCGTATGTTGTGTCTTCATTCTCATTGAATTCAAGGAAGTCTTTAATTTCTTTTTTTATTTCTTCCTTTACCCAGGGATGGTGCAATTGAGCATTGTCCAATTTCCATGAGTTTGTGGGGTTTCTGCGAATTGTGTTATTGTTGAATTCTAGTATTAATGCATGGTAGTCTGAGAGGATACAGGGGGTTATTCCAATTTTTTTGTATCTGTGGAGATTTGCTATGTTTCCTATTATGTGGTCAATTTTAGAGAAGGTTCCATGTGGTGCCGAGAAGAAGGTATATACCTTTGTGTTTGGGTGGAATGTTCTATAGATGTCTGTTAAACTCAGTTGGGACATAACTTCTATTTGTTCCTTTGTTTCTTTGTTAAGTTTCTATCTGGAGGTCCTGTCTAGCGGTGAGAGCACAGTGTTGAAGTCTCCCACTATTAGTGTGTGCAATTTTATGTGCAATTTGAGCTTTAGTAATGTTTCTTTCACAAATGTAGGTGCCTTTGTATTTGGGGCATAGATGTTTAAAATTGAGACTTCATCTTGATGGACTTTTTCTTTGATGAACATGAAATGTCCTTCTTCATCTCTTTTGATTGATTTTAATTTGAAGTCTAGTTTGTTAGATATTAGGATTGCTACACCTGCTTGTTTCTTGGGTCCGTTTGATTGGAAAATCTTTTCCCAACCCTTTACCCTGAGATACCATCTGTCTTTGATGTTGAGATGTATTTCTTGTATGCAGCAGAAGCATGGGTTCTGTCTTCCTATCCATTCTGCTAGTCTGTGTCTTTTTATATGCTAGTTCAGGCTGTTGATATTGAGGGATATCAATGACCATTGATTGATGATTCTTGTTTGTGCTTGATTTATTGGTAGTGAAGTTATTTTGTGTAGTTTCTCCTCCCTTTTTATTTTGGTGTTATATAAAGGTGGATTATATATTGCCTGTGTCTTTGTGAATGTAGTTATCTTCCTTGGATCTAAGTTTTCCTTCTAGCACTTTCTGGATTCATGGACACGTATTGTTTAAATCTGCCTTTGTCATGGAATATTTTGTTTTCTCCATCTATGGTAATTGAAATCTTTGCTGGATATAGTAGTCTGGGCTGACATCCTTGTTCCCTTAGCGTTTGTAGGACATATGTCCAGGATCTTCTGGCTTTCATCGTTTCCATTGAGAAGTCAGGTGTAATTCGGATAGATCTACCTTTATATGTTACTTGGCCTTTGGTGCTCTGTAAGATTCTTGTATTTTCATAGGCATATCCTTCTTTAGGTTAGGGAAGTTTTCTTCTATGATTTTGTTGAATATGTTTTCTGTACCTTTGAGCTGTATTTTTCACCTTCTTCTATACCTATTATTCTCAGGTTTGACTTCTTCACGGTGTCCCATATTTCCTGGATATTTTGTGTTAGGGATTTATTGGTTTTGAGGTTTTCTTTGGTTGATGACTGTATATCCTCTAATGAGTCTTCAACACCTGAGATTCTCTCTTCTATCTCTTGTATTCTATTGGTGATACTTGCATCTGTAGTTCCTGATCATTTACCTAGCTTTTCCATTTCCAGCATCCCCTCGTTCTGTGTTTTCCTTATTGTTTTTATTTCAGCTTTCAATCCTTCAACTGTTTGAGTTGTTTCCTTCATTTGTTTTTTTTTTTTTTTTGGTGCTCTTTAGATTCTTTGAGAGATTTGTTTATTTCTTGAATTTTTCCCCCATTTCATGGATTTTTTGTTTGTTTTTTCCTCTATTTCTTTAAGGGATTTCCTCGTTTCTTTTTTGAGGGTCTCTACCATCTTCATGAAATAATTTTTAAGGTCTGTCTCCTCTGCTTCATCTATGTAGTGCTTTTCGGGTCTTGCTGGTGTTGTTTCCCTAGATTCTGGTGGAGTCATGTTGTTCTTTTGACTGCTGAGTGAACTCTTATTCTGTCTTCTTCCCATTTCTTCTTCCAGTGGGTGCTGGTGGGGTCTTTCTGTCTCCACTGGTCTCCTTCCTTCCTGAAGCTGACTGGGATCGCCGGAGTTTGGGGCCTGGAAGGGCTGACATCTTTCCTAGCTGGCTGGGATCACCCGAGTTTGGGGCCTGGAAGGGCTGATATCTTTCCTGTGTGGGCGGGTCTTCTAGCTGGGATAGCCAGAGATTGGGGCCTGGAGGGGCTGATGTCTTTCCTGTGTGGGCGGGTCTTCTGGATGCCAGGAGCATCCTGGAAGATCGAGTGGATGGGGGTCAGGCGGAGGATGGGGAGAGTTCCCCGGAGACCCAAGCTCACCTAGCTGGGATCGCCGGAGTTTGGGGCCTTATATATTGTCCTGGAAGTTATCCTTGGTGACAGTGTTGCATGATTGCCATATACTCCTTGAGAGACCTGCACACTTCATTCATGAGCCTTAAGTTTTCATGAAGCTCTGGATAGAATCAGCCACTGCTGAACATGTCTGCCAAAGGTTACTGACTCCATACCAGACTTTCAATCAAACCACACTGCTATAGTGTTTGCTTTATTTGTTATATCTAATGAAGAACACATTCTTCCATGCCTTGGTGCCCTTGCACCATCTGCCCTCTATATGAAATACTTTTGAGTTCATTCACTCATTCATTTAAATAAATAACTCTCATGAGACCCTTATTATGAACAAAACACCAGACTAACCTTGAGATTTGGCAGGTGAAGAAGACTCAGTCACTTGCCTTTAGGAAATCATGATCTAATAAAGAGAGAGACAAGTAAATTGACAATGACTACATAGTGAGACAGGGACATTGCTAAAGAAAGCACAGCTCAGGGGGATAATTGGGGTGGAAGGGTTCTGGAACCCATTCTCGGTTCTGGAAAAGCTGCCTGGAGTAGAGAATACCAAGACAGATAACAGGGGAACTATCCAGAGTTAACTTGGCTACAACAGATGTAGGAATGAATAATAGTGATTAAGAGCAATGAACAGCCTCTGTAAAGGCTCAGAAGTGTCTGGAGGGAAAGAGAAAGCAAGGCAGGAGATTTCTTCATTGCCTGGCTGTGCTTTGTCAGGTTGTAGAGTAGACCCTAGAGATACAGCAGTGGTGCAAGATATCTCATATACTAACACACAGAGACCTAACATACACAGATGTTCAAACATATTTATGGAACACCTACTGTGTGTCAGGCAATAGACCAAATTCTGGCCTCCATTGATGAATGACCAAATAGATTTTATTTACTATTCTTATGGCTTATAGACACAAACACATACAGGCACACTCCAGGTGGAAATACACAAACACATACCCAAACTAGAATGCAGCCAAAGACCACCAGCCAACTAGGTACTAGTGAAAGAAATGAGCAACAACACACAGACAGACAAGCATAGCCTCTCATGCTCTCTAGCCCACATGCTTTCCTCATGGAATCGATGGGAGTGCCATTAAAAGTCAGATTAAAACTAGCTTGGGATTTCAGTTCCTTCTCAGGAGAGGGGAATAAACAGGCCTCAGTAGAAAGGCCTGAAGCACTGAGGAAAAAAATCTCTAAGTCTCACTTAAGTGATTTTTTGGCAGAAATCAAATTAACGGCAAGACTATGGACTGCTGGCAAGGTATTCCATCATGCTCAGCTGTGTGAATGTGTTTCTTCTACACGTTGTTTTCATTAGCACTTCATTTGATAATGATAAATGGCATTTTCATTTGAAAGGAAAATATTAAAAAGTTCTGATTTGCAAGAGCAAGTTAGAATAAATGATATTATTATGTCCTGTCACTTGTTCAGCTCAGAGAAAAATAATAATAATGATAATAAAACCCCAACAGCCTTCCCTGCTGAAGAAACACACACATTTGATTTCTCTAGTGGGTCATTTTCTTGCTATCAAATTTGTCCTTGGCAAGAGACTGCTCAAAGGCATTGGTCTTGGAGGGTAGGTAAGGAACTGTGACATCAAAAGCCATCAGGAGATAAGGGCCTAAAGAACTTTATGTCCCCTTGCAAGCTAGCAGTGGGGAGGGACTGGTCAAGGGATAGACTGGAATGTGCATTCTTGCCTTTGGGTCAGATACCGTATTTTTCTGGTAAGGCATAGAAGCTTGGCCCTTTAAGATATGACTTTAAGGGCTCCAGACAATTGTCTTGGCTAACAATGGCTTACTTAAAACATTTCGAAAGGTTTCCTGTCACTGACAGAAAAAACAACTTAACTTTTCATTCTGACTTTTAATACCCATGGTTACCTTGCTCCTACCACCAGACTCAACTATACTGCTTTTACCTTACACACTGGTTATTCCCAACTTTGTTATATTCTTTATTTATGTCTTTTCTTTTTACCCAAATGCCACACAATGGCTCTTGATTGCTCCTTTGGTGGATTGTTTCCTTGTATCTGGCTTAAGCATCTATCTCCCAATCTTGTTTGAGCTTTTTTTTTTTTTTCTGAAAGGATCATCTCTTTTTGGTTTCCAGGCTTTGTTTCTGCATGCCTCATCATAGGCTGAATGCAAGAAATAGTTAGTTGCAGATGAAAGGCTACAACTCATTGGCATGGCTGGTACCGATGGCAAGAGCATGTGCTGCAAAGAAGAACATGGGAGCTGTGACTGGGCCCCAGAAACTACTCTGTCCTAGGACCAATCACACCTAATTGTCTGGGTCCAAGTTTCTGCCCCTTTCTTGACCTTTGGGTTGGAGAGTCTGTAGTATAAAATCTGATCCATGTCCTTGTCTTAGTTAGGGTTTCTATTGCCATGAAGAGGCACCATGACCATGGAAATTCTCATGAAAGAAAATATTTAAGTTTTGGTGGCTCACTTACAGTTCAGAGGTTTAGTCCATTGTTGTCTTGGTGGGAAGCCAGGCAGCATGCAGGCAGACATAGTGCTGGAGAAGGATCTGAGAGTTCTTACATTTTGACCTGTTGCTAATAGGAAGTGGTCTGAACACTGGGCATGGCTTGAGCATATGCCAGACCTCAAAGCCCACCTCCACCGTAGAGACACACACTTCCTCCAACAAAGCCACACCTACTCCAACAAGGCTACATCTCTCTCTCTCTCTCTCTCTCTCTCTCTCTCTCTCTCTCTCTCTCTCTCTCTCTCTCTCTCTTTTTGGTTTTACGAGACAGGGTTTCTCTGTATTGTTTTGGAGGCTGTCAGTCCGCCCGGCCTCCAACTCACAGAGATCCCCCTGCCTCTGCCTCCCGAGTGCTGGGATTAAAGGCGTGTGCCATCACTGCCAGGCTCGGCCACATCTCTTAATAGCGCCACTCCTTATGAGTTTATACAGGTCCAATTACTTCCAAACTACCACAGTCCTGTTAGTGCTCTTAGGCATCCATACAGGTGAGCATTTACCAATATTAATGAAGGGAGTCAATGATAGTTCTGTGATCTCTCTGAGGAAAGTGGTCATCTAAACTCTTTCATAAGTTGTAAATGCTCAGACATGGGAAGAGTACTTGTTTGAACGACTTTGTTTCCTAGTATTTCTTCATATCAGTAATATGACCTTTCTTTTTTCTATAGGTGACTCAGAGTCAAACAAATAAGCTTGTTTGAAAGCCAGCACATTTCAGCAAGGGGTGATGGCAATAGTGTGCACTGAGAAATTTTCAATGTCTGGCCTTAACCCAGAAAATTGACAAACCTTCCTCCTGTCTTCTCTATGCAGAAGGAGCCTGGTATGATGGGAAAGGGAGGCATGTCTGATGCCTTTGGAATGAGTGAGAGGTGCTTAAGGGGTCCGTGACCATGGAAATAATGCAGAACTTTGAGACCCTTCTTCCTAACCACTGGATATGTATTGTCTCACTTGATGCACCCCAAATGTCCCATGAGAAGGCAACTCAACTAATATGAGATGAGCTCCTAGAGAGTGCCAAACTCTATGGGGTACTACTGGTAACTACTGGTACAAGGACTGTGACTCCATTTTACAGATTCAAAGAGGGTCCAAGGTTGCAATGCCAGCTGGTACTGTAGGATTTGGCATATCCCAGACTGGCCATGAGTGTAGTGTGTACGTGCAGAGGATGTTGAACTTCTGAGTCCTCAGTGGCACTTCCCAAGTGCTGAAAGTATAGGCACGTGCCACCGCATCTGGCTCATGTGGTGCTTCAGGTAGAACCCAGGGCCTTGTGCTGTAGACAAGCCTTCTACCACCTGGGATACATCTTCAGCCTCTCAGTATATCTTGCTTTGACCTAGGCCAATGGTCTTCCTTCCCAGAGCAAGACATCCTTGATCATGGTTATAGTAATCAGCCCTGTGCTGCAAGATGGAAAGAACTGAATGAGCTGTGAAAATTGGGGTGGAGAGTTGTGTAGGTATCCTGTCTAGCGCTGAAGCCTGCTTATTCTTTATTCAGCTTCCTTCCACATATTGACCTGTACTCCAGACTTGATGTTGATGTTCTCTATCAGGCCCTGCCATACCTAGAAAATGTATCTTCCTCTGCCTGATGGGTTCTTTTATCTTCCTTTACCTGTAAAGGTCTCCAATTAAGGCTTTTGTGTAGAGATTTAACACAAAGTCCTTACCACACTTAAGCTCATTTTAAATCCTTGAAACCAGTCTTTGAAATGCATATCATTGATGTCATTCCCATTTTATGGATGGGGTAGTTGAGACTCAGATAAAGTGACTTTTAGTCCTAAGATCTGGACTTCTGATCCAATGACTTTGTCCAAAGTCTCCCTTAGTAGACCCTCTGCCTTGGTGGGCTAACTTAGATCCTTGTTCTACTTGCTTGTGGAATATGAGGATGTGTGGCCTTAGTTTAATTTCCTAACCTCTAAAGCTTGAAAGTTCTGGTTTTAAAGATACTAATGTCTACCTGTCTGTGTCCTTCTAGGATTAAATGAGCCATTACATGTGGTATTGCCTGGCAGGGAGCCTGGGATATTGAAGGGGCTGCATAGGGTTAGTGTTTTTCCCTGTCTCTGCTGACACTGAAATTCTCCCAGGAACTCAGGGAAAAGTCTACCTCTGCATTATTAGAGAAGTCTTCTCAGTGGCAACTAAGCCTGCTTCCTGCTTTGTGTCATCCTTGACCTCCAAAGGTCTTCATAGTATTGGTGTATTGAGCAAAACTGCTTAAGAATGTGAAAACAGGGCTGGTTCCCCGGAAGACCTGACTTCAATCCCAGGAATCCATATGGTAGAAGAGAACACACTCCTGTCGGATGTCCTCTGACTTCCACACATGCATTGTTGAATATGAGTGGCCATGTAAACAACTTTCCTTGTCTTTAAAAACTCTGTGGTCCTCAATGCCATTTTTCAGGGCGAGTGGAGAATAGGTAAGTAGGCCAGGGAGACTGTTCCATGCAAATTGTGTGAGACTTTGACAGGTGTCTTTGATTTTAGAAACATTTATGGAGACAGAAATACTTTTCCATTCATCTACTCTTTCAAATTTTTTCATGAATATCTGCCCAAAATGACTGTCTATCTTACTTAGAGCAAAATTGCATGTGTTAGAGGGACCTGTGAAGACTTTATCATCCATAGTCCAGCTGTGAAATAATTCATACTATGTATTATGATTCGAATCTGAACTGTCCTCCACAGGCTGCATCTTCAACACTTGGTCTCCAGTTGCTGTATTCAGGAGGTTACAGGCTTTGAGAGGTGGGGTCTAGCTGGAGGAAAGAGGTTATTGGGGGGTAGGTCCATGGGAATTTGCCAACCCTGTTCACTTCCTGTCTTACTCTCTGCTTCCTGGTTTGCTGTGATGTGAACAGACTAACACACATTCCTTCATTCTTGATCTGAGCCATACTGTTAAGTCTCTCTTGCCATGGCAGATTGAAACTCTGCAATCAAGAGGGAACCACTGTCCCTTTCTGCACTTGTTTCTCTCAGGTATTTGGTCACTTTGATAAGAAAAGTAATTAATTTACCAAGTAATTAAGTATAGGTAAGTTAGTACAGGAAACTAGTTATGGAGTTGAAGAAGAGGAAAGAGCAGCCAAAGGAAGGTGAGGCAAAACCATAGTTATCAAACGCAGGGGCCACTACTTCCCAAAGGTATGTAGGATGAGGGGAGAAGGCCAAATTACTAGAGGCCACATCAGAGCTTGCCCCATTAGAGCCTGGGCCTGTTTGGTGGAAGCTGGTGCACCAGGAGCCATGGCCCCTGCAAGGGCTACCATTCCAAACAAGGAGAGTAGAGGCTATACCTTCCCTTTCTCCAATCTCCAGTCAGTGCATCCCATTGCTCAAACCTAGTCAAAAGCCAGGTGGCAAGGGAACAGCAGAAAGGGAGAATTGGTATGAGATGATACAACTCATTGGTGGTAGAGGAATTTCAGAATATGACCTGCTCTTCTCTGCCCACTGTTACTTCTCTGGACTGATGTGTAGTATCTCATACTCACATGGTCCCAGCCCCACAGTCTTCCTGAATGTTCTTTGACCTATGACGTCTTGTTAGTCCTTCTGCCTGATGTTCTTCTAACCAGATAGCAACATGGCACTTTTCTGTTGCTTGATGGCTTTCTTTTGAAAACTCTATGGTCATCCCACTCAAAGTGGTGCATGTTTTTCATCACAGGTCTCTTTCCTGCTTTATTCTTCTCTCTAACATTTTAACAATTCAACAATCTATGTACTAGTCCTCCTCATTACTCTCTTTAGAATGTGAGTTCCAAGAGCACAGGACTTTTCATCTACTTTGTTTGCTGATGTGTCCTCAGGGATTGGAAGAGTGCCTGGAAAGCAGTGGACTCCCAATAAGTGTTTGTTGCATAGATGGATGAATCAAGACCCAAATACCCCTTCTCTTTGGAGCATTTGTTCATTCAATGCCGTATAGTGTAGGGGGTGGATGGGAGGCAGGAGTGTGAGGAGGCAGGCTGAAAAACTAGCAAGCATATCTTCTTACTATGAGCCTCTGTTTCCCCACATACAAGCAAAGGGACTGTATTAGTTAGGACTTCTATTGCTGTAATCAAACACCATGACCAAAAAGCAAGTTAGGAAGCAAAGGGTTTATTAGGTTTACACTTCAGCATTGCTGTTCATCACTGAAGGAAGTCAGGACAGGAACTAAACAGGGCAGGATCCTGGAGGCAGGAGCTGATGCAGAAGCCACGGAGGAGTGTTGCTTACTGGCTTTCTTCCCATGCCTCGTTCAGCCTGCTTTCTTATAGAACCCAGAACCACCAGCCTAGGGATAGCATCACCTACAATGGATTCTCACCCATTGATTACTAATTGAGAAAATGCCTTACAGGTGGATCTCATGGTGGCAATTCCTCAACCGAGGCTCCTTCCCTCCCTGATGACTTTAGCTTGTGTCAAGTTGACACAAAACCAGCCAGTACAGGGACTAAGCAGAAGGTTTGAATGTACCCTCCCAATCTTACCATCCTTTAAAGTACAGAGAATTTTCCTAGCAGAGCTACTTGGTAGATAAAATTAATCCTTTTCTTAATCAGTGATTCCTGTCTCTGCACGTGACTTGTCAGAGGAACCTTTCTCTGGTGCTCACTCGACTCGGGAACTTGTCACATCTTCCATCTCCTGTAACGTCCTCACCTGAAATCGAAAGGTAAATATTTCAGTTGTGAGTCTCTCTGTCATGACTCAAATAATTTTAAAATTGCTTAGATGTCTTTGTCTAACAATGTTCAGATTGTTCTAATGCAGGGGAAAACGGTAGTTTTAGACACAGTAATATTGATAGCAGCTAGTAATTTCCATGTACTTCAAATAGTTACTGGTGCTGTGAGGATTACCAAGCAGAAATTTTTACTGTCTAAAAGATATTCTGTAAAGAGGGCCTGGCATGGTTCCTGCCAATAGAAGATCCTTGCTGGAAAATGACTTTTGTAATAATTACTGTCACAGAGTTTGGCTAGGAAATAGCCACATTTGTCTTTCTCTCTAGGATGTTGTAGTGTCATTGTGGATCTTAACTCTAAGGGATATATTCTCTAAGGTAATGTCCTCATTATGCTTCTCTGGACACAGTGACAGGCCACTGCAGGAGTAGAAATACCTGAAGTACCAAGGACTGTTTCCAGCTAGGAAATAGTAGTTGGGACAGTTCGGAGTTGGCCCCACCCTCCTCTGGTTCATTCCCTGGATCATCTCTGGTACCTTCTTGAGACTCAAACCGCACCTCTGCCCTCAGAGTTGGAGGATATGCACCATAAATGTCAGATAAATGTGGCTCTATGCAATGGTAAAGAAACTCTTTAGAAGGTCAAAGAAAGATGCTTTTAGAAATCATATATCTGGGGCTGGGGAGATAGACTGGTGAGCAAAATGCATGCTACATAACTTTGAAGACCTTCATATGAACTGCCAGACCCATATAAATCCAGGCATAGTAGTGTATGTCTGTAACTCTAGAGCTCTTGTGGTGAGATGAGAGATGGAGACAGGAGAATCTCTAGAAGCTTGTAGTTCAGCTAGCCTGGCATCCCCAGTGGTGGAAGGTGTGGATTGAAGCCCAAGCTTGTCCTCTGGAACGTAAGCACACAGTGTTAAGAGAAGCTTTTCCTTTTGAGGGCAGCCTTCCTGCCAGCCTGGTTCCAGAGCCGCATCAGCCCCAAATAAACACACAGGAGGCTATATTAATTATGAAGCTGTTGGCCTTGCTTGTTTCTTACTGGCTAGCTCTGAATTAAGTAATTACCCCATAATTGTTAATCTAAGTATGTCTCTTACCGGAGAATAGTTCCGGGCTCCTACCCCATGGCGTTACATCTCGAACTCTCTTGTTTCTCTTTCCCAGAGTTCTCCTGGACTCCTAGTCCCTCCCATCTAGATTCCCTATAGGCCAGACAGTGCTTTATTGACATAAGACTTCCCCAACAACACAGTGACACATCCGTGCCTCTATACTGCCCCCACCATATATACTCACAGAAACCAAACCACAACCAAGCAATTATCAGAATCTTAAAGACCTATTAATGTCGTCATTTTTGTTGCCTGTTCCCTACTTTGGTCAGGGTTTAATTTTGTTCTGTTAATTGCTTTATCCTTTTCACCTTTTCATCTACAATAGTACATAGTAAGTCTTTCTCTACACACACACACACACACACACACACACACACACACACATTTTTGTTGGTTAAGGGACTAGACAAACCCAATTTAGGACACTCAATAGAAGAAATAAAATTGGACCCCTGCCAAGAGAGAATCTAGAAGAGCCACAAGGTCCATAAGGTCAATACCGTAGTGGTGAGTGGAGTGGCAACTGGTAGGAGGTGGGTCACAAGGCTGCAGGGATTGGAGAGGTGGTCAGATTTTAGAAGCCTTGAATGTCAGGTCAGGCTTCTTGCCCTGTGTCCTAAGGCCCTGGGGAAACCCTGAGAGTTTTAATCTGGGATGAAGCCTGCTATATACCTTCCTTCCCACAGAGCTCTCTCTCTCTCTCTCTCTCTCTCTCTCTCTCTCTCTCTCTCTCTCTCTCTCTCTCTCTCTGTGTGTGTGTGTGTCTGTCTCTCTGTCTGTCTGCCTGCCTGTCTGCCTTTCTTGCTCTTCTTGCAAGCCCAGTTTTTCATAGCATTTCTCTGTCTGGAAAAAGTCATTCAGTAAGGAAAATGTACTGTTATCTGTTCTTCCATTATCTAAATCCAACCCAACTCATACCCACATCCCTTGTAATTAAGCCCAAACCCAAGCTAAATTCGGCAAATATTTAAACATAATAACTCAGGAAGAATGCTTTAGGAACTGTGTGATAAAGATGTCAGAGCAGCCTAAAGCCCAGCTAGAAAGAAAATCACTTGAGATATTTGAAAAATGTGTCCAATCATTGATATGTATAAATATGATGGCAGTTAGATGCCAGGCTCAGAGGCAATGGGCCCAGCTTCAGTTTGGTGTGTCTGTGATACTTGCCCATGTCAGGGTCTATATACCTGCACGTATATTAACAAAATGCTTTATATTCATTAGCAAATATTGATTAAGCACATACTAGGTTCCAAATATTGCCCTAGGTGCAGAGTTTAAGGAATCAGTGTTCAAAATCCAGGTCCTTATCCTCAAGGATTTTTCAGTTAGCAGGGGAAATTGACACGTGGCTGTAAGTTCACCTCAAGAACAGATGTTTTATCTGCTAGATGATATCTGTGCTTTCTCGTTGAATTCTCACAGCACACTATTGAGTTTGAGGTGTTGTTTCCATTTTATAAGACAAGGAAAGCTGCTGTTTTGTGGCCAGTAAATGGTACAGTCAGGATTTGGGCACAGGTCTGACCCTACACCTATGATCTTTCCACAGCACGTGAATCTTGCTTTAGGGAAATGTAGAAAGGCAGGCAAATCACTAACTATCACTAGTCCACAGACTTTATTTTTAGTATTTATTTTTAAAAAATGTTTATTATATTTTTATTTGTTAGAGTGTTTTGGCTGCATCTATATAGATACATAGTGTGTCTGTGTGCCTGGTACCCATGGAGGCCAGCAGTGAGCCCCAAATTCCCTGCAAATGGAGCTAAGGAAGGTTTTTAGCTGCTATGTGGGTGCTAGGAACTTAACCCAGGTCCCCTGCAAGAGCAGCAAGTGCTCTTAATTGCTGATCCATTTCTATGGCCCTTAGAGCTTTTATTGCCATGGAATCTGTATCCATTGCTCTCAAGATTCTGTGAAGAGAACAAAGCTTGGTGTTGAGGGGAAGGGGCCTTACCCTGTTTAACCCTTTACTGACATCTGACTTAAAGAAAAGCTGTGGAGAACTAGGCCAGAGATCAGTAAAGGGTTAGACAGGAGAGGGAAAGAATATCAACAAGGGGTTCAGATGCCCCTGAGGCCTTTACTGGCTTCCGCAGGGTTCCTCAGATCATTCTACTGCAACCAACACTAATGGGGTATCTCACCTGTATCTCTCCACATATAGAGCCAACTCATCTGTGGTAATTATAAGGTTACATACAGATTTCACTTACCTTCTCCTTTCCAGTACTTTCCTGCTTCTTTCGCTATATGAGTATGACTCTATGACTTCCTTTTGTTTGTTATGTGAGTGTAAATAACACACAGATGGAAGCTGTGAGAGCCAGTGCATGATTCAATGCTCTTTCTTCTGTTGTAATGAAAGGCAGCATTGAAATATGGCCACCATACTCCTGGGTTCTCGGTGACAATGAATAAGGCCTTTCTGGTGATTCACAATGGATACCTAATAAAAAATAAATGTTCATCATTTCAAGTCATGGATCCTTTGGAGTTGTTACTGTAGCAAAACTGACCTAATAATAACTGATGTCAATTACAAGTTATGGACAAACTCACATCATACCCAGTCTCTCTGGTTCATTTAGTTACTTATCTATCAACCTGTCTACTTACTGGGTCTCTACTGTCCATCCAAGGAAGGAAAAAAATGTCAGTGAACATGATCAATGTCATATCTTAACAGAACTTACTTTCCAGTTCAGCAAGCTGGAGTTCTTTCTGTGTCTCATGACATCAGATATCTAAATCTTTATCTATATGTTTTATATCTCTATCTATAACCTATCTAGACCTATGACAATGGTATGCAGTAGTAGAGAAGGTGAGAAGTCACCAGATCAGGATTGATTTTGAAGGTGATTTGCTGATTGATGGCTAGGTATGGGAGATACAGACATTCACTCTGGAGCTACATCAGTCACTCTTTTGTGCATAGCCAGACTATTTGCATGACACCCCAGCCACAAGAAGCTGAGCGTCTGCCACCCTTCCTCTTGCACAACTTAAGAATGTTTATACCATCAGTCATTTTTCTCTGACCACCTTGATTTAGCAGTTTCTTGGTGGCTCATGTCTGCCTTTGTCTCTTTCTTGGTTTTTATAGACTTCTTCCACCATTGCACCTGGGTTTCTGAGCAGAGATCATTCTGATGACAGTGGAGAGGGACTGTGGGGATGCTGTCATCAGCTACTGCCCTAGAGAGAGTTTCTAAGGAGGCTCCCAACAAGATTCACATGCTGATGACTATTGGACTGTCCTGCTCCATAGGATCCCAAAAACTTCTGGTTGACTTATCTTTTATAGAATTCAAAATCATCATGTAGGATTCTCTCACAGAGAGAATTTAGAAAGAAATAGCTATTCCAGGCTAGTTTTAGAATTCTTTTTCAGAGAGAGTCTTACTCAGTTTCCCAGGTGACCTTGAACTCCTGGGATGACAGGTGAACATCAACACAATTTTATCAATTTTATTTAAGGGCATGGAATGGGATCCAGGTGTGGTGGCACACATCTGTGATCCTGGCATACATCTGTGATCCCAGCACTCAGGAAGTAGAGGCAGGAGGATCAATGAGTTCCATGCTAGCCTAGGCTACACTAGCTCTTGTCTCTGAAAAACACTAAACAAGGAAATAGATAAAAGATAAGAGGATGAAGTTGGGCAGAGCCTAATGATTTGTCTTTTTTTTTATTTGTCTGTAATGAAACATGGCAGCCTATGGGAAGTAGTCTTTTGCTTGTGAAATGGAAGAGGCCAGGGTACATTACAATAGGAAGGACTAAGAGGAAAGCCTGAGAGTTGCATTCATTCATGTATCCAGTTACTCATCCCCCTCTAACTGGCATTACATTTATTACTTCTTTTAATTTAATTAAAGAGACATTTTTGAGCACCCCCTGAGTATCCTGTGATAGTCTCAAGACTCTACTCTAAAGGTAGAAGGTAGGAATGGGGTTCACCATGCTCTGAGTTTTGTATCAGAACCCTGGGTTAACCGAAGGTGAAGAGCTGCTCCTGAGGCTGTTCTGACATCCTAGTTTGCAGCAGTGACTCTTGTTAGGTCTGGACATTGAAGGGTCCTGGTACAACCTGACCACAGGCAATAGATGCCTTCTGGGGCACCAATAGAGACAGTCATACATGAGACAAAAGATAAAGTAGTTATTAGATAACATACTCTAGATTAATTGATTTGTTTATTTTGTCTAATCCAGAGTAAAGACCAAGAGAGTGGACCACTTTGGTTCTTGGCTTCCTATTGGCAAGATAGCCTTGGAATTTAGAGACTTTTCTCAAACTCCAAAATATGAACCTCGCTCTGGCCATTCTTGTCTAGTTTGCCCAACTTTTTTTTTTTGAGACAGGGTTTCTCTGTATTGTTTTGGAGGCTCTCCTGGAACTTGCTCTTGTAGACCAGGCTGGCCTCGAACTCACAGAGATCCACCTGCCTCTGCCTCCCAAGTGCTGAGATTAAAGGCGTGCACCACCAACGCCTGGCTGCCCAACTTCTTATAGAAAGTGAACACCTACTTGAATTAGGCCCCTCATGGAAACTCCAAGGTCACCTGACTTCAAAGTTTTATGGCAAAACTATCACAAGGCAGTAATGAATAGTTTGTTCACTTGGTGTTGATCAGCAGCTGGGCCCACTGACCACTTGCTCGGCTTCCCTTTCTGACCTTTAGGGTGCATGTCCCCACATGCTGTTGCTCTCTGCTATCTGGGCACCTCACTCAGCTCCTCTTCTGGATCCCTGAAGATCTGGAGCTTCTCAGCCCTGCTGCCCTCATGCAGGACCTCTCTTATGGCTTAGCTTTGTCTTAAAAAGGAAGATGGTGGCCCATGAGAGGGAATTAAACAAAAGGTTGGGGGCATTTCCAATAGCTTCAGTACAAAGTAGAAGCCTGTATTATAACTTTCTTTTTTTATTGTTCTCTCATAAAGTAAATTCCAACCATAGTTTCCCATCCCTCCATTCCTCCCAGTCTCTTGCCCATATCCCCTCCATCAAATCTACTCCTCATCTGTTTTCCTTCAGAAAAGAGCAGGCCTTCCAGGGATATTGACCAAACACAACATAAAAAGTTACAATAAAACTAGGAAAATCCCTCATATTAGGGCTGAGTGAGGCAACCCGGTAGAAGGAAAAGGCTCCTAAGGGCAGGCAAAAGAGTCAGAGAGCCTTCCTCCACTGTTTGGAGCCTCACAAAACAACCAAGCTACACATCCATAGCATATATACAGAGGATCTAGCACAGACCCATGCAGGCTCCATGAGTCCTGCTTAGTTGATTATGTAGACTGATTTCTCCTGGTGTCCTTGACCACTCTGGCTCCTAAAATTCTTCCTCCTCCTCTTCCTCAGTATTCCCTGTGTTCCTAAGGGAGGGACTGGGTGGAAATCTCCAGTCTCTCTCTCTCTCTCTCTCTCTCTCTCTCTCTCTCTCTCTCTCTCTCTCTCTCTCGGCTGTGGGTCTCCATCTGCTCTCATCAGCTGCCAGAGAAAGCCTCTCTAATGATGATTGGGCTATGCACTAATCTATTAGTATAGAAGAATAGCATTAGGAATCATTTTATTGATTTTTAAAATATCCTATGTCTTTAGGCTATCTAGCCTCCTATATATTAGATCTTGCTTATTCAAGTGATTTAAAAAACACACTTTGAGGGTGGGGGATTGCTCAGTGAGTAGAGTGTTTGCTATATGAGAAAGAGAACCTGAGTTCAGATTCCTTAGCAACCATGCAATAATCAGGTACAGTTTTGTGTATTTATAATTTAAATGATAAGTGGGAGGAGCCAGGCAGATCTTGGAGTCTTGTTGGCTCAAATGGTAAGCTCCAAGATCAGTGATAGATGCTCTAAAAGAATAGAGTGGAGAGTAATGGAGGAGGATATTTGAAGCCCACCTCTGCCCTCCATGTGTGTGCACATGTAAACACACTCTTATTTCTTATTGCCAGTGCTGGCGACAGGTTCAGTCAGTAGTTACAGCTCACCAATTTTACTTCTTTTTGATCTATTTGCCAAGTACATAGAATTTTGCTTGGGCTCTAGTGACAAAGAAGGCATTGCTCTTGCCCTCATGTAGTTTAGAGCTCAGAGAGAACAGAACCTTAACAAGTACCCATGTGTGGTAGGCATCCTGGCTTATTTGCTGGGATCCACATTATCTAGATGAGCACTAGGCTTCACTTGTTAAGAGGAGAGGCTTGAAATAAGGCCCAGCTCTGGGAACCAGGCTTCGGGATGCTGTTTCATTTGCCCCAGCCTGTTGGTGACCCTCTTGTTACACTAGTTGCCTCCCAGTGTTGGGTCCTGCCTTGTTCTTGGGTAACTCCTTCCAGATAGCCACTCTGATCATCAGCCTAAGTCCAGGAATTCTGTTTCCATTTGTGAGGACTCTCACATGGCCAAGTTCTACTGATGATTTCCTGACCCTTTCCACTACTTATCGCCCACACCCCTAACTTACTAATGTTCTTTACCCTTGGGAATTCTCCATTGATCACTAATGTCACCTTAGCACACATCTCCCAAATACCTAACTCTGGGCAGATCCACGTTCTAGCTGCTTCCTTAACTTGTAAATGGAAACACTTTCCTCCTCCAGTGTTCCTGTGAGTATCTGCTGTAGTCCGTTGCTGAAATCATCTGGCTCTTGCTAGCTCAGAGTTTTCTTCTCATTCTGCTCCTCAACTGGAGGAACGCTGCTTACTGGCTTGCTTCAACGCTCCTTACTGGCTTGCTTCAACGCTGCTTACTGGCTTGCTTCAATGCTGCTTACTGGCTTGCTTAAACGCTGCTTACTGGCTTGCTTCAACGCTGCTTACTGGCTTGCTTCAACGCTGCTTACTGGCTTGCTTCAACGCTGCTTACTGGCTTGCTTAAACGCTGCTTACTGGCTTGCTTCTCATGGCTTGCTCAGCCTGCTTCATTATAGCATAGCAACCAGGACCACCAGCCTAGGGATGGAATCATCCACAATAAATATCAGTCAAGAAGATGCACCATAGGCTTGCAGACGGGAAAATCTTAAAGAAGTAATTTTTCAAATGTAAGTCCTTCTTCCCAAATGACTCTAGCTTCTGTCAAGTTGACATTAAAACTAGCCAGGCCAGTTGTCTAGCTTTAAACCAGGAAGAAGAGGGATCCAAATCTCCAGGTCTTGTTACCACTCCACACTCTTGTTCAGAAAGGTGATATGACAAATGAAGCCAGTGACCCTTTAATAAAACACACAAAAACTCATAATGAAGTTCCACAACAGCCTACAGGATCTGGCTTTTGCTCACTCACCAATGCCCACTACTCCTTTCCCTCCCTCTTTGTTTGTCCATGTGTCTACCTGTTGCCTCCTAGAAGTTGTTAAACTCCTGGTTACTCTGGATCGTCATGTAAATGCTCTCTTCCTATTATTTGTCATGATGGCTCCTTTTGATCCTTCAGGTCTGATTTCAAAGTCATATTTTTGAAGGAAAACTTTTCTACCCTGTGTAAGTGGGAGCTCTTCTGTTGTTTTCTGCAATAGTACCTTACTTCTTATCACTTATCAAAATGTATAATTGTTTTACTTGTTGAATTACCTGATACCCTAGCCACTCAGTTAATTTAATTAAAAATTTCCTTTATGTAGAAAACACTTACTAAAGATCCACTAAGGGACAGTAGTGATCAGGAACTGAAGTTACAGTAGTGAGCAGAGTGCACACAAATATCTCCGCAAATGTGTTTTTAAGGTGATTTTTGTCTGAGATTTTTAAGTGTCACTCTAAGGGTTTTGGCTTGAGTAACTGGAAGAATTATTCTACCTTTAGCTGAAACGAAGATGAGAACATGTTTGGAGGCCAAAAATGGATTTCTTTATTCTTTTTGGCAAGTTAAAAGTGAGATACCCTTTCAGCAGTTAAGTGGAGATGTCAGCTAAGCAACTGCATTTGTGTCTCCAGAGTTCAGGAGAGTGGTTGGGAATAATCCAAACATTTTCTGTGACATTAGATATGTGACCTTGGAGAATGATGTACTTAGATGAGAGATATGTAACCTCTTTCTCCATCATGCAGAGAGAAAGAAACAAAGACAGCCAGGAAGGTATGAGGAAGTCCTGGAAGGCAATGGAAGAAGGCGTTTTAAAGAGAGAGTGGTTCAATGAAATCCTGCCACAATTTTGAGCATAGTGAGGAGTGAAACTTGCCCTGTGGGACTTTCTAGAAACCACATTGGAATGAATGGCTTATTACAGGAAACAAAGGAAACAAGGATATTTTATCACCCTACCAACTACTTCTCCAGTCCCTGAATCTGCTTGATCAACACTCCAGCAAGTCTCCTCTACCACTGGATCCATGAACTTTCTCGACAGTCAGACCAGAGTTGATGGCAACCGACAGAGGCCATGCCACTGCTGTAGCTGCTCAGTACCCCAGGCAAGTAGGCTGTTGTAGATCCCTACAAAAGCTTCACAAACAGGCAGGGCTACCTTTAGCAGAGCGTGGGAGCTGAACAAAGTCCCGAAACATTGCTTTGGGCACCACACAGTTACCAGCTGCTCTCAACCTTGTGGGAACACAACTGCTACTGGGTAGAGTTTACCTACCCAGTTCAGAGAAAAGAGTCAAGAAAAACCACACACTTAAGAGAAGAAAGTGACCCCTAAAAATCAATATGGACTACAGCCCAGGCAAGGACTGAGGACCAGGGAGACTAAAACAATATTCAGGCTGGATTTTCCACTCAGCTTTCCTTCCCCACTACAGCTACTGCTCATATGCCAGGGATTCCGTTATCACACACCTCCATGGAGTTTCCCTGCCTTCCCTACAGCTATTTCTTATTTATATAGAAGTGGATTATCATAGCAGGTCAACATTATTTCCCTACTGTTCTCACCTTTGACTGTTTCTTTTGCTCCCCTACGCTTCTTAACTTTCTGTTTTATTTCACATAACCTCTTCCTCTGTACCATTTCCTTCTTTTCTTACTCTCCCAGTGCCCAGAGGCTGACCTGGTATAGACATGTAGGAATATGCCTATAGACTTTTTACTCCTTCTCTTTAGTCTACTGTTAACCACACCCCTTCACATATCCATCCATTTTTCCATTGTCTCAGTTATTCCTGCTTCTATGAATGTTCATTTCCTCTTTTCCCACCTAACAACTTAACACTTATCGCTAGCATCACTGTGACTATTTACCTGTTTGTCTTTTCCTTCCCACCTATACTAACACATTATTAAACAGTATTACTAGGGTCCCCTTTCTCCCTAAATCAACTGATACTTCATAAGGGTAGTTTATAGTCTGGTACTCTGTTGTCAGAGTAGGTTAACTTCAGGATAGTGATTATTGCTGCAGATAGTAATCAATATGCCAGGGCAGACAGGAGACAGAGTCTGGTTCCTAGAATATCAGTGCTACAGACAGAAATATCACCATAACTGTACTACCACCCATTCTCTTCTGATCATTGCAAGCAAGCCCACTGAAATAAGACAGACCATAGGAATTAAAACCCAAATAAAAAGAACAGCATCAGCAACAACAACAACAATAACAATAAATCTTAACCAATGACTTAACACCAGATGGGCAAATCCCAGCACAAAAACAAAATGTGAAAAACCAAGACAACTTTCTTCCTCCCAAAATTGCCAATATCACAGAAACAACTACGGATCAAAATGACTTAGACAAAGCTGGGAGCAGTAGTTTAGAGTTCACATCCTTCACAGCAAGTAGGAGGCAGAGAGTGCCAAATGACAAGGGCTTTTGAAACCTCAAGGCCTGCCCCCAGTGACACACCTCTTCCAACAAGGCCACACCTCCTAATCCTTCTCAGACAGTTCCACCAACTGGGGACCATGTATTTTAATGTCTGAGCCCATGGGAGCCATTCTCTTTCATACTACCACATGCACCCTGTATAGATATATCTCTAGACTGGTGTAGTAGACCTGGTCACTAAGAACTTGGATTGCTCATATTTGAGATTTGAACACACACACACACACACACACACACACACACACACACACACACACCACACAAAGTTCCAAGGGTTATAGGGTAGGAGATATAAAAATTAGATTACAAAGTGGAAGAGGGGGTTCATGAGAGAAAATATTACCATAAATGAGAAAAGATTATACTGATTAAATGGGTTTGAATTTAAAGAAAATTAGTTCTTATTTTAAAAAGAGAGAGAGAGAGAAAGACCATTAGTTTTTGTTATAGTGTAAAGCTTTTCTTGACCTGATCTACTCTGGTTCTGATGATAAATCCCAAACACAAACCATTTCATTATGCATGACCATAATTTTCATGTGTCTCTGTATAGTGTACATGCATATATGTTTACATATTTTCATGACTGTGAGTATATGTGTGTGTTTGGGTACACATGCACAGATGTAAAAATCTGAGGCTGACTTTTTTTTGGTTGCTCTTTTACCTCATTCTTTGAATCAGGGATTTTTCAATCAGTCCAGAGCTCTCCAATATATACTTATATAATGCATAATGAAGCAGTTTGGGATTTATCATCTTGCATTGGGAATCCCCTGTCTTCTCCTTCAGAGGTTGGGATTGCAGCAGTCTTCAGCACCCACTTGATATTTGCATGGACTTGGGAAATCTGAATGTTTATGCTTCTGTGGCAAGCACTTTAACCACTGAGCCATTTCCCCTTCCAGTGGTTAACTAACTATCAACTTGAATGAGTTAAAAAAATACCTAGGGTACTAGGGATAAATACTGATCTACTACCCACTCCACACAGAGGGATAATTTCTCAGCCTAGATACATAAGGGAGGGTCTAGGCTCTGCTCCAAATGATATTGACAGACTTTGAAGATTCTCCCATGGAAGGCCTCACCCTCCCTGGGGAACAGAAAGGGCATAGGATAGGGGATCTGTGGGGTGCAGGGGAGGAGAGGAGGGGGAGGGAACTGGGATTGACATGTAAAAGAAGCTTGTTTCTAAGTTAAATAAAAACCTAGGTTATTGGTAATGTTTATGAGTATATGTCCATAAACACATTTCCAGAGAAGATCAGAACATGACCTAATCAATAGTTTCATCTATTAACAGATACAAAATTTGAGGTGTGAAAGGTGGAGCCTGGTTGGAGGATGTAGATGCTAGGGTATGTCTTTGAAGGGTGTTTCTTGCCCTGAGCCTTTTTGACTTTACTATGCTTCCTGTGAAGTGAACATCTTCTTCCTCCAAATGCTCCTACCTTATGAAGTTTGATTCTACTATGGCCTAAAGCCACTGGAGGAAAGGACTGTGATTGAAATCTCCAAAACTACAAACTAAAGTGAGTCTTTACTTCAGTAAATTGTTTCTGCCAAGTTAGAGTGATGATGAAAGTAATACCATATTCCTTAAAGAGCCAACAGCTATGTGGTTAGACTCTTCCTGCCATGCCAAAGTTAGGCAAAATGCTAATCTGTATCTACCATGAAAGCCCCCTCCCTGAGGACAAGCTTTCACAGTACTAGAAGGTACCATGCAAACTTCTAAAAGAATTATATTCAGGTATATTACCTATAAACTATAACAATTTGAATGGCTCAATAACCCTAAGGATGCAATAGTGGCATACATTCCTTGGTGGTAACCAACAACTCCCTAATTGAAGACCTGGTCAACAAGAGAAAAATCATGCCTGGTATTGGAATATACCCATGATCAGTAAAGTTATGAATCTTGGTAAGAACTTTCAACCACCACTTTAATAAACCAACATAATTCCTAACTACATTCTAAATTTTTTATTTTTATACTCACAGATAAGTATTGTCTTCACCCCTCATCAAAGAAACTTCTCTTTGCAAAAAATGAAGACCATTCAGACAAACATAACAAATCAATATTCAGAGTTGTAGACCCCAAGACCAGTTGATACACCTATGCCTTAACTACTGCACCTAAGTCTCAGGGATCACTTCAAATGTTGAGGTAGAGAGATTGTAAGAGTCAGAAGAAATTTTCTGTGAGATTGCAGCTCTTAAAAATGTCAGAAGCTATATCTATGGAATTTCACCAACATGGCTACCCCAACATAACCTGAACAAGGATGACACCAATAGACTTGCTGAAGTGGAAGGGGAAAAACTTTTGAGACTCACTCTGGATAAAGATCTACAGGAAGCTAAGGAATGCTGAGAGCTGGAGAAATAGTCTCCAGGTAAGAGCACATCAATTGGTTATCCAATACTAAGTGGTCAGTCCTGGAAACATCACACACACACACACACACACACACACACACACACACACACACAGAGTTATATGAATTGAGCAGAAAAGGAAGAGATAATTATAATATCAAAAACTAAATATTATTTTTAAGAACTTGGGCAAAAGAAAAAGAAGGCATATCCTGAGAGAGAGTGACAGAGAGAGAGAGAGAGAGAGAGAGAGAGAGAGAGAGAGAGAGAGAGAGAGAACACAAGAGCACATTCAAGAGAGGAGGGAGTTCTATAGACTTGAACAAAGATGCTGAGGAAGTGTTGAGTCACTGAAGAACACTGGGGGCCTGAGAAGTCAGGGTCACTGAATGAGGGCTTATGAGGAGCCTCAGATATATGGCAGATTGATGGAGGCAACAGCAATGCAATGATAGCCTGGAGATAGGTGGTGATGGACCTTCTAGTGGTGGGGATGTTTGGAGATCGCTGGGAAGCAGAAGGAATAGGGAATGACCAAACATGACAAAGCAATCACCAAAGATCAATACAATGAGACAGAGTTGTGTAAGTTTTCCCATATAGCAGCAAACACAGAGACATTCATATTGCCCAGCAGAGTTGAGGGACTGGCTATTGGGGTTAGAGATGAATAGCTTGGGAACTGTTCAAGGCCAGAGTCCTTCTTCACCCTGGTGAAGTTTAAATACAAAGTGAACATGTCAATAAATATGTGTTTATTGTTTGGGGATCTGTGCAACAGAGAGTGTATTTTCTCATGTCCAGATGAGACCATATAGGGCTGCTATAGTGGCTTGGGGATGGCATTAAAGGTGCTAGCTACTCATCGCTCTTTAATCTGCAGACCATGGTTTGGCTGTTGTCCTCATGTTTCCAATGTGGCATTAGCCTGTGATGTTTGAAGGCTTCCATGAGACCTCTTTGGTCAATGACTCAACAAGACGTAACATTTCTGGCACTGGAGGCTTTACTTGGTGGCATAAGACCTGCAGCTTTGTCACATTTATGTTCCAGGTGAGAAGGAAGGGTGGGCAACAGGGTAATGTCAAAAGGAAACTGTGTGCAATAAGTGTCATTCATTAAAGGAGCTGTCCCAGAAGACTTTCCAGGGACTTCTTACATCTCATTGGTTGGAGCTGTGTGAGGTGATTGTTACTAGAAAAACTGGAAGATGTTTGTAGCTATGCAGTATGAGATGGACTTGAGAGATTTTTGGCGAGTAAGTTTGACAAGACTTGGTAACTGCTGAGATATTTGGAGGTGGGATCCAGGCAGTTTAGAAATACTTCTGGGCTTTCCACTGCTAATTGACATGTGAAACACAAAGGTATGTGCAGGTGTATAGTTTAGAATGTGTTTAAGCCACATAGGAATTTGACTGATTTTAGTCCAGGAATTGGGGACTTAAACCATGTCCCCTGGGCTACCGTTCCTTCCATTACCCCGTAAATATGAAGTTCATTTTGCTTCTGGAACATTCCAAGTGATGAGGATGTATGAGAGAGTGGGAGGGAGTCATTGATACTGCAACATAAGTTTATTGCCTTACTATTCTAGTGTCAGTAACTCTAAGGTCATGGTATTAGGGAATATATTCCTTCTGGAGTTTTTAGGTACCCATCTCCTAAGATATTTAGGTTTATAGAGGCTGCCTATATTCCTTGGCTCATGAACATTCCTTCTTATTCTTCTAACCCTTCTCTTTCATTACATCTTTTACTATGGACTGTGATGTTCTTGCCTCCCTCTTGTTGGGATCCTTATTATTACTTTAGACCCACCTGGATACCCTACGGTCCTGTCTCCATGTCCATTCTTAACTGGGTCACACTTGCAAATTCCTTTAACCATTTAAGGTAATGCCAGGGTCTGAATGATTGTGCTTCTCTGCCACCCAGATACCTAAATGCAAACCAACCCCTAATGTGGTGACATTAAAAAGTGGGCATTTGGAATGACAACTAGGTATAGCTGGAGATTCTCTTGTCCTGCTGCCACTTCAGCCCCAAATAAGCACACAAAGACTTATATATTAAACTATTGGCTGATGACCAGGGTTTCTTATTGCCTAGTACTATCTTAATTATTAACCCATTTCCATTAATCTATATATTTCCATGTGATCTTATCTTACTGGAGAACGCCTGGTGCATCCTTTCTTCCCAGTCCTTACATAGCAATTGTTTCACAGTCTTCCTCTGCCTACATTTCCAAGAATTCTCCTTGTCTCCTAGTCCCGCCTATCTTCCTGCCTCATTGGCTAAACAGTGTTTTATTCATCAACCAATAAGAGAAACATATATACAGAAGGACATCTCCCATCAGCTAGGCCATGAAGGACTCATCTGTAAGAGTGGGATCAGTGTGCTTATAGGAGAGGTCTAAGAGAGCTTGTTCACCTTTTCAGCATGTGAAGATACAAGAAGGTTCCAGCTACAAGGTAGGGGAAAAACCTTCAACAGACCCAAATCTATGGAAATACTGACCTTAGATTTTTTTTATTATTCTCCCTTCTACGATTAATATATTTCTGATGTTTATAAATTATACAATCTAAAATACTTTACAGTAGCTTAAAGGGGCCAAGACTGGTAACACACTTATAAGACTAGGTTGTGAAAATTCGGGGCTGGAGCCCTATTCTGCCTGTCAGAGCTAAGCAAGGTCACTGGCATGTGCTTGGACTTCTGCTGACAGACAGGAAATAGTCCTTGCTCTAAGAGAGCTTACAGCTTAGGAGGGAAGGCATAGAAATACATAGTAAATTCCATGGCATGAGAGGGAAACCTAAAAGAATCATATATATCCTGACCCTGAGTGGCCAGAATATGAACTCTAAAGAGAGTTGTTAGATTTTGAGAGAGAGATATATATATATCAAAATAAACATTTATATATTTATTGCTACCTATCAGGTAGTACTTTAAGCACTAACATATATTAATGTCTTTGATCCTCTCAATCCCAAATAGTGGGTACTATACTCATCTGTATTTTGTAGAATAAATTGTCCCAGCTTTCAAACTTTACCTTTCTTTTGCCTTTTTTTTTGTTTTATGTGGGTCATCAACCAGTTGGACTATGCCTACCCACACTGGGTGAAGTAATCTTCCTTACGAATTACTTATTGATTCTTATGAATTCAAATGCCAGTTTCTTCCAATCACAGACATACCAAGAAACAACTGTGATTAAGTGACTCCATTGTTTTCAGACCAGTGGCATGGAAGCCAATCATAGTGGAAGTACACGGTAGAGAAACAACTGCTTACCTGATGTCCAGGAAGCAAAAGGAGAGAGAAGGGGGCTGTGATCCTATCACCTTCTTCAAGGGCTCCCTCCAGTGATCTGAGGATCTCTCCCCAGGCCCCATGTCTTTCAGGATCTGAAGCCTCCTAGTAGCACCTCACCCCAGGGAAAAGCTTCTGAAATATGGCCTTTTAGAGACAGTCAAGGTGTAAAATATAACAGTCAGTCATTTCGATAATCTTTAGATAAAATTATCTGCTCTAATGAAGAAGCTAAGGTTGAGAAGACCCTCTGCCTGGAACACAAGCCTTTCTACGTTATACCTTTTTGTCTTGTGTATGTGTGCCAGATATGTGCGAATGTATACGTTTGTGTGTGCATGTGTGTGTGTGTGTGTGTGTGTGTGCATGTGTGTTTGTGCATGTGGAGGGCCAACCTTGCATGTCATTCCCTCACGGTCCATTCACCATTTTGAGGCAATGTCTCTTATTGCTCTGGAACTTACCAAGGAGGCTTGGCTGGTTGGACACAATCCCAGGAAGATGGACAATCTGTCCATCTCTGCCCTTCCACTGTGAAGATCACAGGTTTACTACCATACCTGGCTTAAAAAAATGGTTCAGGGTACTTAAACTAAAGTCATAGTGCTTGCAAGGCCAGTACTTTACAGACAGAACTATCCACCAGCACTACTTGTGTGTGTGTGTGTGTGTGTGTGTGTGTGTGTGTGTTTTGAAACAGACTTGAAATGTAGCCAAGGTAGGTCTTCAGTTCACTATGTAGCTTAGGTGACTTTGAATTTACTATTCTCTTTCTTCAGCCTTCCCAGAGTTGAGATTACATACATGTGCCGCTACGCTTGGCTCTCATGACTTTGAATTACCTTTCTGCAGCTCGACGAAGTCTTTTCTGCAGCTCGACGATTTAGAGTCTGCCACCACTTTCACCCCAGCATCGTGCCCTGCTGTGTCACTCAGCTTCTTTCAGCATTTCACCTGCTCACTTTCCAGTAAACCCTAACCTTTTGCAACAGGCCATATGCCCCAGTCTCCAGAAACTAGCAGTGTGATGTAGTAAGTTCCTGGCAGAGCCACAGTTTCTAACTCTTGTCCTGGATCACTTCCATGATTCCCGATGTGTTGGTTTTCATCTCACCCAATGCCTGTTTTAGCCTAATTCATCTTTCAATGTATGGCTACTTCCTCTGGCATGCCTTTTCTCATCACACATTGACTTTGCCCTGCCCCACCATAGCTGGAACTGACTGTGACTTCCTTTGTGCACCCCAAACTCTCCGTGTGCTTGATATGGACCCTTTGTACCCTGCTTATCCTTGAGCTCTTCTAAGGTAGCCATGAACTGATTCCTCTGTCCCCAGGGAGGCATGCATTTGATAGTCCAAATACTATACACAAAGAGTGTTGTGATACACAGAATTATCAAGGAGTCCCTAACCCAATCAATCTAGGGTCAAGGAAGGTCTCTCAGAATGTGTATTGTGTTTACTTTGAGTGGAATGGAGTTTGAGTCTGGAGGAATAGCCTCTTAAGGAGAGGGACCCTGATGGCTGTGGAATGAGATAATAGCTATGGGGAGGAGTTGGGGCAATGTAAAATCCCTTTCTTCCAAGGACTCACGTGCAGAGGTTGAACTGATTTCCTAGGGCTTTCCCTGACTCACCGGGACATCTGTGTGACTTACACCGCCTTTCCTTGCTAGATTCCAGAGTAGTTTCTCTTCCTTACAGATCTTCAAAATGTCCTGCAGTTCTCCCTCCGTCACCAACAGCATGTACATCATTGTCCTACACATCTTTTTTTTTAAATCAAAATCCAAATTTGCCTTCTGTATTGTTTTCCCTTTCATAATCTGCTGAAGTGTTACTCACAAAATAGGCATAAGAGAAAGCTGCCTGGCCTTGTCTGTCCACCATGCCCCTGCTGCAGTGCCTGACACATGGTGTTTAGGGTAAGGGTTCTAGCATGGACTTGGCTAGGGTGTCAGCAGATTTCTCCTCAATACCCTGCCCAGGTGAATCTCACTCCTAAGTGGGTGGTCTAGAAACAGGAGTGGTGCTGTATTAAACATCACTTATATATTCTAGTGGAGAGATAGTGGATTGAAACTGGAGTTTTCTAAGCTTGTTTTTTTTGGTCAGATATTAAATGAAGACTCTGCTATGTGTCTCATAGTAATGCTCTAAGAATTCAGGGGCAATAGAGTTAATGAAAGGAGAGCTCACCAGATGCTGTTGGCTAACACAATGCCTCTTGTCGAGACAAGTGGGGCCATTCTCAAGGGCTCCTAGAAGGATAGTGTTCTTTTTATAAAGTGGGTTGTTATATTTATTGTCTCTGTTTACCTTCATTTCACCACTCCTATGGTCTGAATGAACCCAAAAGTCAAGTATTGAAACTTAGTTGCTAGAGTGATGCTGTTGACACATAGTATCTGTAAGAATGACTAAGTCATGAGGAAGGTTACTTAGGAGTGGGAATCAAGCTCTAACAGAAAGGCACAAAGGAGGGGTTCCTTTTCTTCTGTGTGTCACATGAGTCACAGCAATAGTCTTACATTCCACTGTCCATCCTCAACTGTTTTTTATCTGAATAACTTTGGTAATTAACACAGACCTGCCAATAATCCAATTTTATTTTAAAATCACCATTGAACAACAGTGTTTTAAAAGTATCACTGTCAGGCTTTCATTATCAATTTGTCTGCAAAACCTGTTATGGGATCCATTTTTCTAATAAAGATCTGAGGAGGGTTTTAACCCTAGGCACAGTGCATTAATGGGATTTCCCTTGTTCTTGATATAACTGGACTCATCTCTACTTTCTACTGAAGGGAGGGCCATTTGGTAATTTTTTTGATTCCTGTGAAGAAGAAATTGGCCCAGAGCCAGGTTGGTATAATGGGGTATCAAGGACTAGACAGGTTTGAACTCTTGCTTTACCACCTACTTGCACAAGATACCTAATCTCTCTGAGTCATTTTGTTCAATGTAAAAGGGACGATGATGGCCTTCACTAGAATACACATGTTAGTAGCTGGAACAGCAAAGGCTTTCAACATACTGGTCCTGTCCCTAGAAATAATTGCTTATACCTCAAGGACTTTGTTGGAGAGTGTCTGAATTACTTATAAGGCATACTGGTGAGTCATGTGAATCCACTTTGAATTTGAACCACCAGTAGATTAAGCTGAACTTGCATAGAAAGCCTTTTGGTAATTTACTTGGGTTTGGGTGATTTTAAGCCAGTTTTCATTCTGTGGCAGAAACAAAAAAGATGAGTCTGGAGCAATGCTGTTCCTTTAATTGAATGAACACTTTCGTGTTCTCAGATCTATTTTAATCTTAAGTGCCGATTATGCATCATTCTCTCCCGTTAACAGACACTTCTGTAAGTGATCTACACACAAAGAAATACGATTCTTACATAAATACTGCACCACGAGAAATTATCTTATTACCTAATATGCCAAAAAGCTAATAAGATAAAGTAATGGTACCAGTCATTTTTGGACAATATTAAACTTGCTTTTAGCTCATGGAAATAAAATGTAATTTCCTTTTATTATTCCTCTCATCAGGTAGAACAAAGGCAGTGGAGAGTGGAAGGTATTTATTATACAGCAGTGTTCCTCAGTCTCTTTGAGGCTGGGCGAGAAATTCAGGCAGGACAGCCTCAAATTAAGATTTTAATGACTTCCATTTAGAAAACACATTTCTTCTGTCTGCCAGGCATGGTTTTTGAATTCACATTTGAAAGTGAAAAATGAAGCTTCTTAGTTGCACAAACGCTTGCCTCTATCTGCTGCATGTGTGTGTGCATTAAGAAACAAATGTACATTGCCTCAACCTACTTACATGTGTGTCCATTAAGAAATGAATGCATATTGTCTCCACCTGTTTGCATGTGTACATGCATCAAGAAACAAGTGAATTGCCCCTACCTGCTTGAATGGATGCATCTACTGAGAAATGAATGCACAGTGCCTAGAGAAGTGGAGGATTCTTGAAGTATTTATTGCAAAAGCAACTCTGAGCCAAATTAGGATATTTAAGTTACCTAAGAAGTATGAGGAGGCCTCAGATAGTAGATCAGTATTTATCCCAGGCATACAAATGGACTTTGGGAGCCCATTCCACATGTTGGGATGTTATCTCAGCATGGACACATGGGGAGGGCCTAGGCCCTGCCCAGGATGATATGACAGACTCTGAAGATCCCCCATGGAAGGCCTCACTCTCCCTCGGGAGCAGAGGGGAGATGGAGTTGGGGACTTGCAGGGGGTTTGTGGGGGTCGGGGGAAGAGGGTAGGGAGCTGAGATTGACATGTGAAGCAAGGTTGTTTCTAATTTAAATAAAATAAAAACAAATAAATAAATAAAAAGAAGTATCAGCCCCACAAGACTTTGGATGTTGTTCCTTGGGGGTGTTGAACATTATATTTGTAAATGAACAATCAGTTGATTGTGCAAGAAATTTAAACAGGACTCAAATGGATTAAAAATTTCTGACTGAAATCATCATCTGGTCAGTGTGTAGTTTTGGGTCAAAGAGGTAAGTACTATTTTGATTTGAGCAGTGATCACATGGTGTGGTTATAGACACAGAACACACACATGCATTCTCTCTCTCTCTCTCTCTCTCTCTCTCTCTCTCTCTCTCTCTCTCTGTGATAGAAATAACCCTAAGTAAATGCTGTCGGCCTTCTGTGACATGCAATTTTTCATCCTAGCAAAATATAATGTACCCTGGACCTCAAAGAAATTTAATAATCTCTCCGAATTCTTGATTTGCTAGAGCTCCCTACAAACACCCACGGAAACTATATTTGCCTGGGGATTTAAGGTAATGGACAGACAGCTGCAACAAGATGAATTTTCTTATTCCACATTAAGCAGACACATTGTGCCTATGTTGGGAAGAGTGTGTGCAGGGAATGTCCTTCTAAGGACGTGTTCAGAATCCATTTAAAGATCTACATCTATTTGTGAAACTTTCTGCATAGACCTATTATTGGGGGTCAGGAATGAACTACATGAATGAGAAGCATAACAACTTTTCATATTCCAACACCAGCATGACCCCCAATGAGTGGTAACTATCACAGGGTTAATTACAGAGCTTTTAGACCCTACAAGCATGTTTGTGAGTCTGTTATTTCTGGGGGAAGCTATTTGTTTGCATGCTCATTTTCCTCTACAAATGAGACATGGTGGTTTGTATTTAGAGAAAACTAAAGGGACCTTTTGAGTTCAACTGTTGAGTTGCAGGCTGACTTAGAGGTTTAATATTTAGCTTGGTTAATTAAATTCTATTCTATGCCCTGAATTTAATTATCCCAACTGATGTGGTAATTTAATATAATAATAAAAAGGGGTTAATGAGAAATGGAAGAGAATTGGACTATTCATTCATCTGGATCGGTGGGGGCATTTTTTTCTTGAAGTGCCAGTTTATGGATGGTGATATTTTATTGAGTATTATGAATTTTCAATTAGTGAGAAAATGGAAATGAAAGATAGACAGTAGATCATCAAGGAGTGATCACATTTGGAAATAGGTACAAAGCTCATTCTCTAAAGTTTGGGGCAGATTTTAATGTGACTTCATGATAAGGTAGGCACTTATCATCTTCATAGGTTGTGGCTAAATCATGTTCTTTTTACACTGTGCAAGCAAGTCTTTGTGTGGAGTTCCTTATCAAATAGAAAGTCAAATCATTGCTACTTCTGAACAAAAGAAGGTTCAATAATAAAAAGATGATCTTCCTTGTTTGGTTGTTACTTTTCTGAACAAATGGTCTGCTTCCTTAATACAGCACTTAAACTGATGCCAGTGGAGGACAAGGTAAGAAAAGCAGACCCCAGTGATATTCAAACCTACTGGAAACTTGCTTTTTTTTTCAGGTTATGTGCTTCCATTACCCATGAGACAAGGACCATGTCATCTACTCTTCACACACTACTGAAAGGATCAAGTGAGAGAATGCAGCAGCCTCTACACAGCGTGCCTGATGGATGCTTCGCAAAAGGGACCTTTTTCCTCTGAATGAGCCACAAGTATTCTTATAATTAACAGATAGCAATGTGTCATAATGTTAGATAAAATGCCAAATATGGCTCAACAACTAGTACAGTGTGCCTCAAACTATAAAGGACCTGGTTCACCCTGGTATTTGGTTCTATGTAAATTTGCCTTCAGACAGAGATCTTGCATTACTAACAGGCTCTCAGATGGTAAGGATAATGTTGGTTGGGGGCCACACTTTCAGTAGCATTGAACGAGGGCATTGATTTCTAAAGACTGAGTAAACCTTGAGAGACTGGGCTAGGTTGCAAAACAGAACTTTACACTTTTTTATTATTTAATGAGAATATCAGGGAACTCTGCATATACTACAGAAAAAAGTTTAAATGAACACATTTAAAAATTTGGGAAGCTCAAATTCATTCTACACACTTTCATTTATTGTCTGGACAGATAAAGTACAAATAATTCAAACACAACAAGATTATGAAAAAAACATTTACAATACTTTCCCTCAGAAATCATCTAAACTAGCAAGATTAACATGAAGTCATTCATTTATAACTAAAGTATACAACTGCCTGGTCCTAAGATTTTTTTTCCTTTTTTTCCCCCAGATTGAACACATCATAGAGAAGAGATTTTGGCGTGCCTTTTCCATGAATGCTTAGCAAATGCATCAGAACTTTGCCAGCAAACTGCATTCATTCATAGCAGGTGACGTAAAAAGGTTTCCCTGAATGTTGAACGAGTGTTCTCTGAACTGAAATCTGGTGTTATTTATTTATTTTCTCCAAAAACTGAAAAGAGGAAAAAAATAGAAAAAAAATTTAAAGGAGTAGTCTATGATGCAGCCTTGGTTTTTGTTATCTGTCTACCACTACGACGACTACTACAAAGTTTGCCTCTTTAGTGTGCAAACAACAGTCCTGTCTACATGCGCTTAGTGGGTTCAGCATGGGAAAAAATGCACAAAATAAGCACAAGTTATAAATAACCATAACATTTTATTACCATTAAGACTAAACTTGTATTGAAAAGATTTTATGTAACAAGACAAGAAAAGCAATAGCAAATTTTACTATCAACTAGATTATGCATAGCGAGTAACTGTTTCTATTACCCAGGGAAGAGCATGAACTCTTGGATTTTTTTTGTTTCATTTTTGTTTTAAATATATAACCGTACAAAGCACAAACGTACTAAAATGATCAGTGCACTGGACGTGGGAGTTTGCTCCCACAGTCGTTTTGTTCCCTTAGCTCTGTTTAGTTTTCCCCAATCTGAATTACATTAAAATAAAGACCCAGTTGTTTTTTTTTAATTTTTCTACTGTGCAGTAAGAAAAAATATTCACAACAAACATGACAATATATCAAACAATAGTTCTACACAAGTTACCTTGATACCTCTTTAACTGTCACTTAAATATCATAAGAAAACATTTTAAGACATATACAAACAAAACTAGCCAACTGTTACAACTTATAATAAATTAACCAAAGAAAAAATAACTTTATATATATATATTTATATTATATATACACATACACACACAACAGAATGACACAATAATATGCTTCTTCCCAAAGTTTAAGTAAACAAATAAGTAGTCTAGCCAATCTAGCTATATTTGATCTTGGCCATAGGCATCATCACATCTGCAATTAAATAAATAAGTGTTTCAAGCAACATAAACAGTGTTTCAAATGTACCCACACAGCCCAATTTTATCAGCATGGGCTACAAAGTGAATTCGAAAATTGCTTAATGAATGTAAAACAAATGTATCTTTTTTTTCCTCTCCTAAACACGTTTACATTTAACTATGATACTAAGATATGTAAATAATTTTGTAGCACCTACTGCTCAAACTAAGGAAGTTTTATATTAAAAGGAAAATTAATCTTTTTAAGTTTTGTTCTGCTGACATCCCATACTGATGACTTAAAGAAAAACTGTCTTTCAACTCATCTCCTTGCTTTTGGGTTTTGACTGTGGGGAACTGTGGTACCCTGGGTAGAATGAACACTCCTTTCCCCTAGCAATTAATATTTTTTATTATTATTACATGCTATGAAAAGATATGAAGATCATCTGTTTATAGCCCATCCTTCAAAAAACAGTCTACGAATCCAGTTTAAAACACACATCTTGATCTCTAAAAAGTTACCAGTGCAGTATGAACGTGACAAAGTTGTCAATTTCCCCTAAATTAGCCAGTCAAAATATTTTTTTCTCAAATCCAGATTCTCTTGTAAAAATTCTTTATATTTTATAAAAATAGATTTTTCTTGAAACCCATTTTCAGCAAAGAGACCACCTCTTTGGCAACAATGTTAATGTTATTAAATTGTTAATGTCATCAGGTACCCCCTTTCCCCATCCCCTAACAGAAGACTGTTTTAGTTCACATGATATAAAAGAAAAAAGGAAAAATAAAAAAATTTGCAAAAGTGTTTTTCATTTTTGCAATTTTTATTATTCCTCTTTAATTTGTGTGGGGGGTTTTAACCAATCTGATTAGATCAACATTTTGACAAAAAAGAAAAATCTTTTTTTCTTCCTTTGAATCCCATTACTTTGTAAAAATTGTTTATTATTTTTTTGTGTTTTTTGTTTTTCTTCTTCAAATGAGCGAATGGTCATCTTAAAAAGACCCACCTTCAAGGAAGGTAGTAAAGTTAGCTGGCTGGGTAAAAATCCCTGCACATCGCTATCTATGTATATTATATTCAACAACGACAGCTATGAAAGAACATTCAATGCATCAAAGGTATTTTTTTTGTTTTTTTTTCTTTTTTTCTAAGCATTATAAAATCCTTTCCTGGTACACCTCAGGATAATCCATGTTTTAATACTTAGGCAACACGGGCTTATAAAGTCCATGGTTGAATATAAGCCTTGGAAAGTTTGTCTCTCTCTTTTGTGTATGTGTGTGCGCGCGCGTGTTTTGTTCGTATATATTTATATATATATTTTAATAAGTAAGGGTGAGAAATTCAGGACTTGTGGGCTTTGTTGGTTTTAAAGGAAACTTGCAACACTCTGTCTCCCAGACGATAACCATTGAGGCTGGCAATGGCCATGGCTGCCTCATCGTAGTTGGTCATGGTGACAAAGCCGAATCCCTTGCACTTGTTGGTGTTGAAGTCACGGATGACCTTGACGTTGTTCACTGCGCCAAAGGGACCAAAGAGCTGCCAGAGGACACTCTCATCAGAATCAGGGGACAGGTTATAGACGAAGATGCACCAGCCTGTTCCTGTGTGACCAGGGATGTTCATTCCCACAAGACTTGTCATCCCGTCAATAGTGATTGGGGAGAACCTGGGGGGACAAGCAGAAGGGGGGACTGGTCCAGACATCAGTCTGACCATGGATGACACACAGATGCACAGACACAGACACGGGGCAAAGGGCTAGTGAGTGTTTGCAGGAGTCTTCAGGGTTCAAAGCCAAAATGCAAACGCTAACATCATTGATATTTCTTCTGATGGCGTGACTTGACAGCTAAGGCATGTACATGCCAAAAGAATGGCCAAGTCATATCCTAAAAGTCCCGAGAGACCCCAAGATCAAGACTTCAAACAGTTCAAACACAGTATATGTTCATGCATTGACCCACCCCAAACCTACCCCATCATACACTGTGAGTTCTCAGGGAAGGGACTCTGTTCCATCCATTCTACTGTTGGGTTTGTTCATTAAGTGGAGTGCATGTGGGCTCTCATAGACATGAGACCCATAGGAAAAATACATGTTATTTGGTTGAGGGAGTGACAATCTGTCTGAGGTCAATGTTTGGAATTTTTTGCTCTGTTATTTTTTAGGCAGATTAAGGGATGGCTCTAGAAGAGCCCAACTGCACCATCATCACAGCCCCTCCACTTACGTCTGTTAAAGACCTCTTGGTGTTACTGAGGTTGTAGATACGTGAGGATGTATCTTGCTATTAACCAGATGAGTGGCTCATGTTTCATTAAGCATTTATTCATAAGGGTTCTCCCACAGAACTGGAGCAGTAATAATAGATGTGCTACTCCTTGATACTATATCATCTCAAATCCACCTCTGAGCATCACTAGAAGAGTCCTTAAGTGGTTTGTGTAGTCATAAAGTTTGAATTGCTATATATTAGAAATACCTTGGTACAACAACTGTTATATTAGGTTAGAAATTTCAATTCTTTGTGTAGTCTTGAAGAGAAAAAAAATCCCTTCAGATTTTATTCACTGTCTGATAAAATAAACCTATGTGGCATTTGTGATGGAAGAAACAGGATACCAGAGTCTATGTCAGAACAGTATTGTCAACAAATAACTGAACTTATACAGGGAGTTTTGATCTATTCATTGATGACCAGTATGCTTTACTTTTGGATGATTTTTTTAGGGATGAGGGTAGGAAATTGGAGAAGAGGAAGTCCAAAATAGACAGGAGGATGGAACAAAGTGGAAGTTATGACTGTTTTAAAGAGAAAGCAGACACTATTGGAGATTTAGAAGTCTTAATAAAATTTCATATTTAACTAGAATTTAGATAATCATATGGCTGCCAAAGATATGCTGAGCATAACAACTCAGTAGACATAATTTTTGCTATTATTCACCAAAGCAAGTTTCTTTTTAGCTTAAAAATAACAATAAAACAAAAGCAAAACCATTAGTGGTACAGATCCTTAAAGGGGTGAAATGGTTTTGTTATTACTTGTATTATTTCTAAAGAATGTCAGAGCTAGGAAAGTGGTTTTATGTAGGATTGCCACTCTAGGTAGGATGGAGGCTACATCCAGATCTAGGTTCAATAAAAAGGAGAATCCTGTTATCAAATAGTGCTGGCTGTGCTGTATTGGGTTGCACTGGGCTGGATTGGACACTGGATGATGTAGCAATACATGGTGCACAGACCAGTCTTTCCTAGTCTCATGTGTATTACAAGCATCACCTTTTCTCCATAGCATTTGATGCTAACTCACTAACAATGGAGAGCAGCAAAGGTATGGGACAGACTTAAAAAAGGATGCAGACTGCCTGGGGGAAGTAGGCAAGCAGTATGTTTGACATGTGGAGATAAGTCACAGTCCAGTCAGCCTTACTGGTGCTGGGATTGAGATTCAAGAGGCCGGTACTATGTTAATGAAGTCTGCAGTCAATTAACTCCCTCTACTATGTGTTCATTTCCAGAGTCAGGGTACTTACCATGTACAACCAAGAGGCAAAAGACCTTCATCAAGAGAGTGTGCTTTGGGCTATTAAAGACCACATCTCTTTCCCTCAGTTTATGAAGGGGCATTAAGCTGTGCATCTCTACTGAGAAAGAAGATGGAGATGCTACATCCTTGGCAGTGCAGTAGAGTCTATCAAGTAACATTTAGGGACCTCATGGATACAGTGACATAACACACCTAACTTCAAAGACTCTGGTTTTAGGTTGGGTCTGGAAAACCTTGTGATTACATTTAGAAAGTCTCAAACCCTTGATCCTGTTTCAGTCCCCAGCCATATAAAGAGGTTTTAAATGGAAGAAACCTCAAATTTACCCCCTCCCCACATATAACTGAGAGAAGACTTATAATAATGGCTATAACCTGTAAAAGGAAACTCTTGGTTGAGGTGCACACAGATACACGTCATTCTCAAGATGTGCCCTAAAATGCACACTAAGGGTGGATGGGAGTCAAAAAGCCATCCATATTTTAACCCATGATTTGGCCAGGGTTTACAGTTTAAAAACAAATCTATTTTTTCCCACTGAAAAATCACAAGACTGTCAGCTATGATTAGCAAAATGTTCTAATTTTGATTTGCTGGGATCTGCCCTCTTAAACTGAATGCTGGCACCAGAAATGCAAAACAGATGCTCAGCAAGTTTGCAAAATCAGCCAGAGAAGTCAGGGCTCTCTCCTCAAGGGAGGCCACCGAGGGCTAGATCACATGACACAGGGCTTCGTAGCTGTAGCTGTGGCACCTGAACCATAGGGAAAGCCCACTCGCAAAAAAAAAAAAAAAAAAAAAAAAAAGGAAAGGTGAAACACACAAATACATTTTTGTGTGCCCTAAAACCCTAAAAGAAACAAAATTAACTGAGGTCCAAAATTAAAATTAAGAATTCGACATGCTGGTGGAAGAAAAAGGAAGAATTAAAAAAAATAAAGTTAGTGAATTAAAAAAAATTCTAGCCCCAGTCTGTGCCAATACGGACATCTGGCAATCTGTGGAGTTTTAATTACCTCTTTACGCCATAGGCCATATTAAGCAAATTGTCCAGCCTGCAAAGAGAAGGAGGGTCTCTGGGTTAATGCCTCACAGATGGCAAGATCACTCAATGGAACTATTAATAAGAATGCTCCATTTTCAAAGAAGAAAAGCTCAACAACTTTCCCCACTGCCCAGGACACTATCTACTGGTAGTTCTCTCTTCCTGTTGCCAATTGCAAGTAATTCATGCCCAGATCAATTCCAGAGTCTAAAGCAAGTGTCTAACGAATCTCATTTTCTCTCAAGGTCTAAATTAATTCAGCTTTCCCCTCTCATCTCTCAGAGCATTTGTGTGGTTTTAACTTTTATGTTGTCTGCGACATTGTTAAAACTGGGGTGTGGGGGGACTGCTCTTAAATTCTTTACCTTTTATTACAACTAAACTTATGGTTAACAACACATGATCACAGACTACACATATGAACAGATCTTTTTTGTTCATCTAGCTGCTTTCACTATATCTGGCCACACCCACAATTTGAAAGGCAGGGAGTTTTTGTGAACTAAGCTTACAAAACAAAACAAAACAAAAAAAGTGTACTACTTACAGTCCCAAAGCACCTCCCAGCAAAACGTCATTATGTTATAATCTCCCTCCATGAGCCACCTTACTTGGGGACAAGCTATTCATACCATGGGGCAGCAGTAACCACAGTTTCCACCATTAGAAGCCTACTGGAAAGGCTTTTTACATAAATGCTACATGTGCTTTCCCACAAAATAGAAATTAGATGGCTCGAACCCTTCATGAAACCATTAACCATTTCAGAGTCATGGGGCATAGGAGGACACATGAAGAGGCTGACTTCTTTCCCTTGCTGTGGCCAGGTGGACTATTAACTATCATAGAGATGAGGACCCCTTATTTTCTCATGTGAGGTTTGACAAAGAGGAAAACCCCTTCATTACAGAGAAGTTAGTATATGGGCAGAATATAGTATTCACTTAGAATTTACTAATGGTAGGTCAAGACCATGCTTCTCCCTTGTACAACAGAGGCTGGTTAAATCTTAACTGCTTGCCTGGGAAAAAACCCACTTCTCATCTCAGAAAATGTCCCACAGGGAACTGTCCATGACTTCCTGGAGGTTGGGTACCCAAAGAAAATACTAGTAAGGTATGGATGAATCTTCCTTTTCATCTTCCCAGAGTATGTGACTTAACAGAGTTAGGTTAACATTAAAGAGAGTCTCTCCTCCCCTGGATTCCAGCACAGTCACCTAGGGAAAGAGGTGAGGACAAGCCACTCCTGGCAAGGGTCTTCCCTGCCTTAACTCTAAGCAGCTGCATATAGCCACATCTCAGTGGTTAGCTCCATCGAAACTGATTCTTCCTGTCTGGCTAAATACAGAGATTTTATTTCTACCAGTGAATCTCAAGTTTAACCAATAGTCACAGTGACAAGCTGGGAGAGGGCTGGGAAGTGTAGTTCTCTTGTATGATTTTATGGGAGTGGCAAATGATGCTCTGGGGGAAGTATCCCATAGTGATGGCTTGGGTGGGGCATAGGCTGTTTGCCTTGTTCTGTTCTTCAGAGATGTAGGTTCTCTGGCTCGTGTACTACTCCATACTATTGCTGGTGTAGTGGGTAGCAGGCACGCCTACCTGAACCTTTGAGCCTGGTGGTGGAGAGGGCCAGGGTAGCGCCTGTTGGGGGACTGGTACAGCTGGGACAGCAGGGCCTGGCTGGACTTCTGGCTGGGGTTGTTGGCAAACTTCACAGTAATCGGTTCTGTAGCACCGCTGGGCTTCTGACCATTCAGCCCTTTGATGGCTTCTTCTGCCTCGATCCTCTTATCAAAGCGGATGAATCCCACCCCTCTAGAGACTCCTGGGGAAGGAAAAAGAACATTTGTAAAGAGTGAACAAACAGTTGGTATGTGTCACTGGGAAGCGCCCGTAGATACTTTGTGGTGACTCAATTCACCTGTTAGGCCAGCAGCTCCTTCAATCTCTGTTCCTCACTAAAAGGCATCTACATGCCTTTCTACCATCATGGATCTGGGCAGATGTCTCCGGTACACAGAACACAGTCGTGTTTCCCTCCATGCCTCTACAATTGCCCTGCCCAGTCCCCTCCTACCTTTAGTTGTTTTAATTGATCACCCAAACACTATCTAGTCCTGCAGAGTGCCTTTCATATCTCATAACTGGAACTGTCATTTATTTGAAAAGCAATCTCGGATCACACACTGCACCCTTTAGGAACATATTCCGTTTTTCTTTTGATCCCTTTGAATGATGTACTTTATGCTGGCCACTTATTCTTTGTCATCTTAAACAGAAACAAATAAAACCTACAAATTACCTTCCCCCAGATCTTTGATATATGCAGATAAAATCCAGACTTTTCAGGATAGTGATTATTGTCTTTGGCAATCTGGTCTCAATTTTCCTACAGAACTTTACACCGGCCACCCTGACCTGCATTGAACAGGCTGTATTCTTTCTTAACACCAAACTCTGGGATATACCATCCTCTGCATCTAGACTGTTCTATTCCTTCCTCCTTTTTATTGCCAGGAAACTGAATCATTCTCCAAAACTCTATTACAAAATTGCCTCTGCCATGGAGCCTTTCCAACAACTACCACAAGGCACAGGACACCTTCTTCTGAGCTCTCATGGGTCACTGGGCAATCCCTAGCAAGTATTTGTCACACTGGAGTCATGTGAGGGCAGGTTCTATATCTCCTTTATCCTTGATCCTGAGTGTCTCTCTGTACAGTGTTTGAGGTGGAGTCAACACCACTGGGAGACGGCTACATGAATCAAATACACATTTACCTCTACTCTCAGGGGAAACATTTCAAATTTGGATCAAATCAGGAATAGGCAAAAGACACTGTGATTGACAGTGCTGTCCAAGCTACCTTATATCTATCTCTTCCTGAGAGGTGCTGGTTGTTGTTGTTGTTGTTTTTCTCTTGTGGATAAAGACCCTAGTACCATAGCCTGGGATCATACCTATGCACTGTTGACCAGTGGGAAATCTGACCTCCCACTTTAGATGACTCCCAATGAGTATAATAAAGCAGCCTGAAGTTCCTTCTACCTGGACCTCACTGTACTATAGTTTGTTTTCACACTGGCTGAAGGCTGAAGGGACAGACTTTGAACACCATAGAACCCCATTCTTAACTAGATGCTCAAATCTTCTTTAATGACCCTACCAGGTAGTTTAGCTGTATTTCCATGGTAGAAACTCTGGCATCTCAAGATGGCCTATTTTAAATTTAGGTACTCCACATACAAGGGTCAGGATTCTGACTGTTCGGGGTCTCCACCCTCACCTTTAACATCTATGAACCTACTTCTGTGGGTAACACGGCACAGATATAAAGGGGAAGCAATTACAAAGAAACAAACCTGTGACTTGATCAACCAGGATGCGAGAGGTGATGATGCGACCGTATTGCGAGAAAAGCTGCTCCAGCTCCTTCTGGGTCATGGTCTTGGGAAGGCCACTAACGTACAGGTTAGCATCCCTGATTGAGGCAGAGCTTGGACGGGCATACGACACCTAAGAGAAGGTGAGAGTGTTATATGTGTGACGGGCACTCATCCTTAGAGTGGAGACTGAAGTAACAACCAAGATGACAGTCCCTTGTCTGTCCTTAGGACCCATGATTCTTGTATAGGAATAATAACAGGAGAACAACAAGAGATGAACAAAAGGAAACTTGTCAACAGGACTTAAAACAAACGCACAGATAAGGGTCTGTAAGTGTGGGACAAATAGCTACTGTATGGCAGCTGTTAAATGCAGAACTACCCACGCGGGAAGTTCTGAAGATTTACCTCCTGGATGTGGGAGTATAGATGATTTACTGTATCCAACACATAATGATCTTTGAATAAACCAAAAAGGAAAAAAAAAAGCTCATGAAATTCTGCTCTGCACATTTCTCTCCATGTCATCCTCCCTACCCCCACCCCTTATCCACAGCATAAAGGCAATCAGGTTCTCTGTAAGATTATTTTTTATGTCCCATCCTTTGTGTCTTTCCAATCTGTTCCCACGAGGTCTGCTCTCGCTGAATGACAAAGTGCTGGTGAAATGGGGTTGAATGAACATCTGCTTGCTAAAGTCCATATGTGACCTTGTAACATCTGCAAGGACCAGTTAGTTGCCTCTAACTTTGAGGCAGGGCAGATAAAACCACAACAAACCAAAGCAGGGCACAGTGGACAAGAGTGAGGGGGAGGACAGTGGGAGAGAAAAGAGCCTCACCGGTGGTTAGAATAAGTTTGGCTTTGCAAATTTGTTCTGCCAGATCTCTCAACTGCTTTTTTTTCCCTCCCCAAAAAGCTAACACAGAAGTGTAAACAGATCTGAAATTCCATCTGCAAGAAGCCAAATCTTTAGCAGTACACATAAGCAAAGCAAACCCCAGCAGTCATTAATTTTAGACTTTCATTTACTTATTTATTTTTTAAGAAAACAACATCAGACATTTGAAATATAATTTACAGCTAGTCTAACAAAAGCACTTTCCTGCTAAAGCTATTTCTGGGGCGGTTGGGGCTCAGAATAGATGATGAAAACAGTCATTTCAGAGTACATCTGACAATGGTGGACAGGAAGGGTCCTATGTGCCTTAGCATTTTTCGGCTGGTAGTTTTATTTAATCTATATAACAGATTCAGGAGACCTGCTAAATCCATTAGAGTGCGTGTGTGTGCTCATGCCTGTGCGATTGTGTATATGTGTGTGATTGTGTGTACACATAAAGCATGGATCCACAGCAAATGTCATCCTAAACCAGAACTTTAACATTAAGAGCTAAATCTTGAATGACAAAGTGGGCCTTATGAGATCTTCATGCAAATAAAATGAGGGCAGAGAGAGGATGAAGGATGAGCAGACCCCTTACTCATGGCACATTCCCCCTTCTTATGACAAGGACACTAGATCCCTTTGTAAGTTCTATGCCTAAAAATAGATGTTGACTCAACAGAAAATGATGTGAATGACTAATCTGCCTTGCTAGCCTCCTCTCACTGATGGAGCCAGGCAGCTGCCTTCAGTATCTCCATCTTCTGGAAACCCATGGATGGTCTAGGATGCTTCTGTACTTGCTACATCTTTCCAGAACATGGCAGAGAAGCAGAGTGGCTTTTACATGATAGATATCTGTGTGCATTTGGGGCTGGAGAGCTGAAGGATCAAGAACTCATGTAACTGTCTGTTATATGGAGTAATTCTACTCCACAGAAAGGGCTCCTATCCCAGTCAACTAAGGGGCAAGAACAGGTTACAACAGAGAAGAACTATTTTTCACCCAGGAGGAAGCAATGGCAGGAAGGCAGGAATCTGTCCACAGTAATAAGGCTCGCCTTGTCTCAGCCTGCCAATTACTGATATTATTTGAATACCTTTGTGTTCTCTCAAAGTTCAATCTCCTCCCTGCATGCCTTCACCCAAGGAGAAAGAGGCCAAATCTGACTCTTGCAAGGGCTTAGCTCACATGCCCCCTTCCTTTGGCAGCTTTCTTTGTGTGACATTGCCTCACCCTGAGATCCTCTTTAGGGGTCCACTCATTCTGATTTGGCGACTTAACTTGCCATGTAGACTCATGGTTTTCTTAAGGTGTGTGCATATGTGTCTCATTTATGTCTGTGGCTCCACCTCTCAGCACAGAGCCTCAAAAAACAAACAAACAAACAAAACGAATGAACACCCACAGCTCATGATGGGTGATGCTGGTGTTTGGCGTTCCTCAGAGCTTGGTTCCTCCACTAAGATGATCACTGAGCCTAGCACCAAGAGTCATAGCTGTGTGCCCTCTCTAAGCAAAGAACTAAGACAGGCTTCTTATTCTCTAGTGCCTGAGATTGGAAAGACAAAGAGAAGTTTGTTTCAGAACAAGACACCACCTGACTTAGCAAATACTTCTGGAGAACCTATTCTGTGTGTTGTCAACACAGCACAAACCAGACATCTTGTCTACCTTCAACAGAGACAACAGGTATCTCATAGAATTTACTAAATAAATATGGGGTGAATGGGAGGATGGATGAGTAAACATAGTGATCCATTGTGTCAACATCACAAGATGTGTGTCATGCCAAGGCTATATCTTAGTGTGACGCAAACACAGGGGAGGAGTAAGTTGCGGGTTAGAATGACCAGGAGAATATAAAGCTGTAGTGAGATGGGTGGAGAGACGGATGAGGAAAGGGTGACCTGTTGGTAGCCCTCTGCTTTGAGGATGGTCAAAGGTTTAGGAAAACATCTGGACATGTACGTTTTCTATCACTCAATGGCTGTACAACACATCAAAAAGACCTCGATGTCTACTGGTTTGGGGCAGCTAGGGCTGGGGTCCAGAAAGGAGCATGTTGAGGGCAGACTGTGCTGGGCAAACTGAGTTGACCCTGGAAAATCAAAGACACAATCACAACTACTTCCCCCAAAGATGATCCTGAGGCAGAATCTCGGCTGAGTTGAGGAGAATTACAGCTGTAGATCCCCAGAGACTGATGTAGGCAGGCACAGGACATCGATGGATCTAAAGGTAAGCAGTATTTAGGTTGTTCTACTCCCAGCCTAAGCCCTGTTCAGCTTTTCTCCTCTGTTTAGAGCCACATATTGTCCTTTTAGACTTCTGTGCAGTACCTCTGAGGAGAGGACCAAGCAAAAGGGATAGGGAAATGATTTGCTCAGTCTGGCATCTAAATGCCCATCCCCAGACCCCAAAAGTTCAGATTTCCTCAAACATTTGTTAAACTCCAGCAAAAGGACTGCAAATGTCAGGCCCTTGGCTAAACTGAAACCTGTCCCAAAATGGTGACCTTAAGCCCCTGCAGAGGGGACTGTATTGTTGGCATATTGAGCTGGTGGCCTAGAGCTCAGGGCTTCCAATGCTGTAGGTAGTGCCCTAGAGAATCTCTCTTGCCTTGAACCACCAGGGTCTTGCTCACCTCATTCATCCAGAATCTTTCATAAGATGATTGGCATTTCTAGGCCAGCATAGCTCTTGTTCTAGACAAAGCTGTGAGTGAAGAAGCCACTCCTCTTTGGGTAAGGGTGACCCAAAGGCATGTGACTGAATGGCTGACTTCACAGATAATCCTGTCAGAGATTTTTCAGTATTTCTACATGCCCTTGATCTCTCTTCTTGTGAGTTAAAAATCTCCCTACCCACTACAAAATGGACACAATAATAACAACAAACTTGAGAGCCCTCATCCTGGAAGTATCTTTTAAAATTTGGGCGGAGCCCAAAAAGGGTTCAGTATCTACTACAGACATTTCTGAAAACATGAGGATCACAACTACATGAGGATCCTATACTATCCCTGGCCATCACTGGCTGATGCAAAGCTCATCTTTTTAGACCTCAGGGACATCCCATTTTTATTAGCCTTCATCCTTCACAGATGCTGGTTAATGTGTTGGGCAGCCACACTTTGAAATAAGTTACTCCAAAGCACATACTTACATTATTTTAACTAAAATTGAGATCCCAATGTAGAATGGAAAAATAAAGAGATTAAGAACAGCTTTGGTGTTGAGCTTTAGCTATGAATCCTGTTTATTTTCCAGATGTGTGACTTTGTGCCTTTCTGGGTGGCATCACTTGAGTAACATAGCTCAGAAACTCTCTAGGAGATCCACTTGCATGTAAGATTCCTAGGCATAAAGACTGGTCCCAAAGTAAGTACTCAATAAACTGTGACTTTGACAGGGTTGCTAAGTAAACAATCCTTTTCTAGACACGGGGGAGCTGAAATGTGTACAACAGTTCCTGACATGCAGGACTGCTAGTCTAGCCAAGGAGACGCATACAGCTTCATTATTTGAAGATCAGGCTACAGATTTTCTGCAGTCTGTTTTAACACCCCATTCTCTGAGTGAATACAAACTCCCCAGAGCAGGCAGGTCCCCAGGGAATATTCATTCTAAAGAAACCAGGAGAATGGCATCAGAGAGCAGACTCGAGAGGGGCCAGGGCTTCTATGAGCAAGCCCTCCTAGAGACCTGTAATCCCACCTGTGGGAACCAGGAAAGCAGAGAGCAGCCAGCTGGCTCCTGGAAACAACAACTTTGATTGTGAGGATTGGTTTACCTCTGTGCCTGTGGATGAAGAAGCCCTCCTCGTAAACAGGACAGGTGTCTGCTTTTGCGGCTCCAACTTTTATGTTCCTCTCTGCACCTGCCACCTGATAATGCTGTTCTAAAAGGATATTGGGGGGTGGAGCCTCATGGTAACACTTCAGAAGCAGTTTGCTCCCATCACATTTTCCCTCTTCGGAACTCCCCAATGTGTCTTAGATACCTTGTGATGAAAGTCGGACTCCTTTACGTAGGTACTCAGCGCATCTGGCCCTGGCATCTGGCCCAGCCTCTCATCTCCCATTGACCTCTACATGCACACTATGCTTCATTTCAGACAAAAACGTAAGTCACAGGTTTGTGGATGTGTATTGAAACTTTCTACCTCCACGCCTTTGTTCTTGCTGCGTGCTTATCCTCACAGCAAAATGAATTCTTGATTACCCTCCTAGGCCTTGTCATGTCCTCCTTGAGGCCCAAGCACACTTGGCTACTCTTTCCTTGAATGCTATGGGAAGTGTCTGTATCAGTGGCTACAGCTATCAGACCCTATGACCCATGACCCATCACAGTCTTCTGCCTGACACCTGACCTCCGCCATCAGGCTGCCTGTCATGGCAAACTCAGCACACTCACTTTCACTTTTAGTTTCAAACCTTTACTAAGGCAGGAGCTCAGAACTGAAACTAAGTATTAGTTTCAATTAAACTTTAGCGAATGGATTTAATATATTTTCCCAGGAGCTGACTCTAAGGGGAAAGAGGCATGGAGTTAGGAGTATCTAAAGGTACCGTAAGCATATCTAATACACAGTAGGGCAGATGTCTTTTTAGGAAAGTTGCGATGATAGGTTTATGCACCTTGAGACTTCTTTTTAAAAATCTACCAGGCTGGACTGGAGAGACGGCTCAGCAGTAAAAGACTCAGCTCACAACCAGGAGAATCTCCCGGACTGTCAAAGGCACATGCTTAGCTCAAGGCTCTCTCTGTCTGACTGGGATCTCTAAGTGGGTGAGATGTGGGAGAGGTTTCTCATCGTGATTAGGGGAAGAGCATATTCCAGACATGGAGCTGCAGATTCCTGTCCACTGAATTGCAACTCCCGTCTCTTGCTTCATGGAAGACAGGTAGGAGTGTTGTAGCTGTTTGGAAACTCCATACTACTTCCTACCATCAGGGCTCCTGACTCTGTTGTCTGTGCCTCAGTAAGTGTCAGATTCTCTCTTTTAATGCACCCCAAAACAGTTGAATAGAATAAGGGTTCTACCCACTCCCTCTCAGTGACTGTCATTCACCCTAGGGGTAACCCTACTCATCTTTATCCCTGGGAGCATTTGTTGAGCGTTCACTGAAAGCCATGATTGGCTACACATGAAAAATCAGTATTTCCATTTTCCAGATGATAGACTCTGGTGCAGTGAGATCAAGTACTTTGCCAAGGTCATCTGAACTAAGACAGACTCAGATATGACTCAATGTTCTGGGATCTTTCCACTGGGCCATACCAACCTGGACAGTGAAATAAAAGCCATGTTCTTGGCACAAACTGTTACTCTTCTTGGGAAGGTACTAAGTTGGAGTGCTCATGCTGTAATATTTTATTAGACTATTAGATCTGGGAAGAAGCATCCCCAAAGAGGGCATATGTTTGAGGAAGGGAAGTGAACTGCCGAAGATCATCCTTATAGTTTTATAACAGAGCTATGGCTTCACTATCCTGACTCAGAGTTCTCTGGAATGGGCAACAAGGGGAAGGAAAGGAGGGCTGGGCACTTTAACTGATGAGTCTCCTTGCCCCCGAGCCTCATGATTACTATGCAGAACTGACTCTACTCCTCAGGGTCACAGTTGTCCTAGGCCAGCATCATCCCACAGAACTTTCTGGAATTAGAAAAACATTTGATACCCATAAGGTTTGATGGTAACTACTAGCTACACATAGTTTCTGAGCACTTCAAACAGTCTGTATGTGACTAAGAAACTAAATTTTATTTAATTAACTCAAATTGCCATATGAAGCTAGTGGCGACTACATTGATCCGAGCAGCTTCAGGCACAGAAACAATGCAAAGTTGTAGCATCTCAGAGCTAGGAGGGCATACAGGCACATCTAATCAGAATTCATGCTGGAACATTATCCAGACAGGTTCCATTTGAATGGCTCTGACGATGAAGGACTCTTTCCTATTCAAGACCTATACCATACTTTTAGCTATATAGGTTTTCTTCCCAGCTATTTTAAATGTAAGGTTGAAGCAATGTCTTAGCCTCACTGCAAACTTTTCTTTCCAGGAGAATGGAACAGTAGCTTTCATGGGGTAGATATATGGGTGCACACCTCTCTTTTCATCTTTGTCATTCACCTTTGGACAGCATTTGAACTTCAGGGCTCTTTAAAACTGGGAGATGAAAAAGGACACAAGACATCTGGTGGACTTGGGCAAGAGAGGCCCACTGTTTCCTCTAATGTGGAGATATAACCCCAACAGCTCTCTCTCTCTCTCTCTCTCTCTCTCTCTCTCTCTCTCTCTCTCTGTGTGTGTGTGTGTGTGTGGTGCTCGCACATGTGTGCTCGTATTTTTGAGGAGCTCATAGAAAACCATTGACTTCTTTTACATTCGTAAATGTGCTCAAACTCCACCCAAGCACTTCTAAAACTTGAGTGTGCCCCCAACTTGTACCTGTTCAATTTTGTTTTGTAATCCAGGCCCAAGACACTGAGAATAACCTTCAGGATGCTAGGATCCTATCATGTTCAGTGGGCTGAGAAGGCAGAACTGTTTCTATTTCCAACCCTGTATATCTGTATGCACTTGAAATAATTCAGTCAAAGAAAGTTAACAGGGCACTTGAATCAGAGCAGCAAATGCATTTTTCCCACGAAAGAGGGGGTGGCAGCCAGTACAGCTGGTGCAACTGGGTATCTCCAGTTTCATTGGCCTATCCCCGGTCCTTTCCTTGGGGGATCCAGTGACACCAGTGTCCTTGCTGACCTTTGCAGCAAAGGGTTCCGGTACCCTCTGAGATACAGCCATCATGTGGGGGTGGTGCCTTTTTATTATTAACAAGATAGAGGCAGGCAGGCTATTATTTCTGGGTGGGGTGATTTCCGTCAGCAAAAAATGATCTGCTAACTCTCTGGGAAACATTAAGAGCCTCGATAGGAGAAATAATTGCTTATGCTGAGTGCAAAGAAAAGATGCCTCAGCAGAATGGAAGCCTTTAGCAAGGCAGGTGGATAGCTGAGGAAGTGGGGAGGGAGGAGGCTCTGCTGCCCATGGCCCCTGGCAAGGGAAAGAAGTGGTGGAGTGAATGGGAGCCTGCAAAGCTCAAGCGTGGAGAGATCCCTAGAGGCGCTGCTAGTGCGATTAGAAGAAGAAAGAGAAAACGTTGAAATCCTTAAGCGGCATCCTTACAGGAGAGGCAGAATTACCAGCCCACTTCCTCCCGAGAGAAGAAGAGCCTCTTTCCTAGCTGGGGTCTCTGAAGACCTGGGCTGCTGCCTAGTGATAAGGTACTTTCTTATTTCCCACCTCCGTCCAACAGTGCCAGCTCTTAGGGATTCACCCAGAATGGCAGAGGCATCCCTCTGAAACCGAGACTTGGTGCTGAGATTGCTCACACCCTCGTTTGCACACCAGCTGTGCTCTGGAAATGTTTTATTATACCAAGTTGTAATTTTACCATGCAATTATTAGAAAAAGTCATAAAGCCATTTTAACACATAATTCAATGAAGAAAAACCCCAAATACAGATATACACTTATACCACACACATACACACATTCCATATTATGCAAAGACATGCCCCTCCCCTGAAAAAAAAAACAACCAAAATCCGACCACAGCATTCTACAAAATGCTGGTTTGTGGCCAAACACTCCACATGCACACTATCAACAGATGGATCATAATGGAACTTATTTGGATCAGACTGACTCCCACTTACACCCTTCACAACTCCCTATCTCCCTTCCAACATCCAAGGGGAAGCCCTGTAACCTGAAACCACTCTCACAGCAACTTGCATAGCTAAGTGCCCCCTCCCCACAGGCACATGTGCACACTTGCCAGGAGTGAAGCTGCAGAGTTAGAGCAAGCAGTGAACACATCTCTACTCCTGCTTCTCCCGCTTAGGTTAAAGCCTGAAGAGGAGTTCCATCACTGAAAGGTTTAGCAGAAGTGATTCCAAGCCTTCAAATCCCAGTTAGACTATGTTTTACCAGAGCTTCTCAGGGCAACTTGAATATCAATCCAGCACAAACCTGCTTGGATCACTCCTGTTTTGAGGGCCCTTCCTTTCTTCCTTTTCCCCTCTCTCCCTCTTCTCCTTGTGCCCCCTCCATTTTGCTGTCATGCCCAGGCTGACCTTGAAGTCATAATAATTTCTCTGTCTTAGCCTTCTGGGTGTTGGAATTACCATTACATCCAGCCCCAGTTTTGTTTGTTCTTAATTATTGTTACAAGGAGCTGAAGCAAAGGTAAGTTGATTCAGCTGAGCATTTCTTAGTAAGAGGCTGAAGTGACAGTGTAAATTCGGAAGCTGCTCTTTCAGAGTCGGCTAGGATAGGCATCAGTTGTCAAGGGGTATCAGGGAATCATTTCCAAGAACTCAAAACCTGTTCTCCCAGTGTTCTCAGAGTCTTGTTGGAGACAAGTAGGAAAAAAAACCACATTATTAGTTATATCTATTCATAGTTCATCATATCAGTAAAAATTTAAAGCCACAAAAGCCTGGATAATATCAACCACTGGCTAGGAAACAGTGATACGTTAGTCTAAAATTGTAAATCAAAAATAAAGAAATATATACCAACCCCATCCCCCAAAACCAAAAACCTAGAAAAACTAACAAATAGCACCCCAAACCCTAAGTGAGGTAAATTATCTTCCCTGTGGCAAACCCATGGTCCACACTACTCTGTGGCCCCATAAGACACCTGAATTGGAGAATTTGTAGGCCGTTGCTATCTGTGGTACACTTAAATGAAATCAAGGGCTTGAGAAGATATTCAAAGTCCAGTGTGTCTCCGAGTTAATGGCAAATGTTCTGAACCATAAGTTCATCTATGAAGAATCTGGAGGAACCACACAGTTCATTTATTTGCTTTTTATATTTTCTTACCATGCCAGGGAATTAACCCTTGTATTGGCAGAGCCAAAATACCCACCCGCATCCCCTCACAAGGTTCACAGGCTGCTAGGCAAACATGCAGTTTGACATTCCAACACTAAGGACCCACTGCCAGAGAATTATTTTTAAAGCTTTAAAAAAATCCTCCAACTGTCATTTACCCACTGTGTGATCCTAGGTAGAGTCTTCTCCCTTGAAAGAAGTCTAATCTAAAGAACAATTTCTCCAGATTCCCACTCACAGCTACTCATTGCAGGTATATTTCACACATCATGACCTCTCTCTGCCAAAGGTCTGGCCTTACTGTTCACATGCCCTCAGTGTTCACATGGTCCCCTTACAGCCTCCTATTAATAAAAGGAAAATGGATTTTTGTTGACAGGAAAGCATCTTTTGTGGACACCTCCCACTAGTAGCCTTGTAATGGGATATTCACTGATATCTGGTAAAAGCCATATTTAAATCTCATATTTGCAAAAATCAACTGCTATATTCTGTTTGGTTTTCCTTCATAATTCTTTCTTTGTTTTTGTTTGTGGCTTCTAAAATTTGGAAGATCTGACATAGAATAAATCCAGATTTCAGTTTCTATTGAACAACCGAAGATCTGAATGAAATACCTTCAGAATCACCATTGTCGTCATCATCATCATCATCATCATCATCATCATCATCATCATCATGATGGAACAGCTGCCCTCTCACTCCCGAACTCACTCCCATCTCTAAAACTATCCCTGATTTGGCAGTTACTCATTAACTTGGGGTTAGTTCTTCGTTTTCTGGCACTAATACTTTTGTGTATCACACTTAAAGTGGTGTGTTCTCTGTGCTATCAGAAATGTGACAAAGAGCACATACTACCAAGTCTGTCAACTTGTACTAGATGGTCCTCTCTGTGCTGCATGCTTCCATAGATGATGTGCGTGGGTTTTTTTTTTGTTGTTGTTGTTTGTTTTTTTTCAAATTGACAAGTTATCTATTCCTTCATGGGAGTCAAGAGTAAAGAGATAATTCTCATGTCACTTATCAAAGCAAACTGAAGCAGGAGAAGTAAACAGTGGTCTGAAAGGCATAAAAAGCAATTTTAAGAAATTAATAAATGATGAGACTATGAACAGCACACAAAAGGGTTTGCTTCTTTTCTTCCCTTTAATATGATTTTTACCTTAAACACTGTGTCCCTTTAGGAAAGGGAAGAAAAGTTAATAAAGGAACCTATCACTCAAACTTAATTTTTAGTATGGCAAATAAACTGCTTTAATGAAAGGGCTGAAATCCCTAGGTTTGCACATTAAATTTTCATTCGTAGTAGAGAATGGAAATTATTGATTCTGCAGTGGCATCATGCATTTTGAATCCTATAGTGTCTCAGAAGCCCACATTTCCGTTGGGTGCAAATGTGTTAGCAGCATTTTGATGTAGGGGGAGCCTGAGCTAGGTGGGAGGACAGAGAAGTGGACAGAGATAAGGAAGTAGACCAGCTCTTCACAGAAAGAAAATAATCAATGTTCCTTGTCTCCAAGATCCATTTAGATAAAGCATCTGATGGTACGATGGATTGTCCACGAGATCATCTGAGACTAGAAACTCTGGTCCAATCAGTCTTTGGGGGAAACCACAGGGATCTCATGAAAGACTTTGAAAAAATAGAAGGCAGACTGATGGTTGGTGATTTGATCACAAGCTGTGGGAAAAGGGTTTGGGTTTTTAAGAAAACCATAGAGGAAAGGAAAGGACCTTTCTCAGTTCAAGGTCAGCATGTCCGCCAACAGAAAAACAAACATCTGACATGCTAATGCTGAACTGGATAACATAAAAAATTCAATCAAGCCCACAAACAGCTCTCAACGGAGACAAGGCCGTATTAGAATCAAGTGACAGGAACACTGTTCTCGACTTAAAGTATGAAAATATGTGTGTTTTTTCTTTGAAAGAAATTAATCTTCTGACTCTCTGAGGAATATGCCATAATTAAACAACTTTTATTTCCCCCTTAGAGAATTCCTAGGGCCTGATTCAGCTTTGTCAGAAGTAGCCTAAATTAGCCTTATTTAGGGGTCTTTGTATACTTACAGACTGTAGGAGATCAGGGAAAGCAATAATTTTTTTTTAGAAATAATCTAAACACAATTGCAAAAATAAAGCTTCTTAAAAAGAAAACTAATCACCGAAAGTGTCCCCGAAAGAGAAAGGTTCTGTTGTTGTTTTATTTCCTTCCAGCCAAGATTATCTTACAGTGCTAGTCTCTTTTGTTAGCCTCATGTCAGAAAAGTAGTTTCGCTGAACTAAAAAGTTCTGGTTTTGTGTTTTCAGATGCGGAGAACTGGTGCCATCTATAGATTTCCATTCTGGGAGAGGTTTCTCTTTTGTCCTACTTTGCATCAGACCTGCTGTCGTGAGGATAAGAGCGCCCAGGAGACACTTCCCTGCGGTTTAATAGGCTATGAAGGATGGGACTCATTAATGGGCTGGCAGCTGCCCCTAAACAGGATTCTGCCTGAAGGTGGGGGGGGGGGGGGGGAAGAAGGGGAAGGGAGGCTGAGGAGCAGGCAGCTCCATCCGGGAGACCACCACCGGATGCCCAAGGCAGGCAGTGTCTAGAGTGAGAGAGTTGCGGTTCAGCCCCAGAAACCTACCTACCTGGAGAAGTAACCTCTGGCCACTGATTTTTTTATTTAAAGCAAAGGTTTCTAGGATATTATCTACTTACCTAATTATTTTTAGATTGTTGGATTACTATTTTTGCTGTTCCTTAACTATATTTTCATCAATTTAATTGTAGCTGCCCTTATGATGGTATTGTGTTTATTTACAATTGACTTTATGTTTCCCATTCTCCAAGGGAAGGTTCCTAATCACCTATAAGTAAAAGTCCAGCTGTTCAGTCAGCATATACGATCTCTTGACTTGGTTTTGCCTACTTTCCATCCTCCTCCTCCCCACCATCTCAACTTAGGACACTCTATTCATACCTGGGGCAGCTTTCCTGCCTCAGTTTCTTCAGCTTGCTTCTGATCAATTGTGGAATCTGGTTGGCAGGTCTTCTTTGTGGGGCCATGAATCCCAGACCCCCCCATCTGCCTTCTGGATTAGAGATGTCACAGCTCCTAGTCCTTTTCCTCCACTATTCACCCTGGCTCATGTCCCTTATTGGCAGAGTGGGCAGTAATTGTTCTTTGATTAAATAAAAAACATCACTTCTGGCCCCGTATAGCCTGGACTCGCTAGATCCACAGATTAAATTTCACCAGGACCTCCTAAATCAGAAGCTAATGCATTGCCTCTTACCTTTATGGTTTTGGTCTGGAGTCTGAGTCCATTTAAAGTGTTGATGGCTTTCTCTGCATCCTTTGGATCAATATAGTTAACAAATCCATACCCTAAACTCTGTCCTGTGGAAATATTAAAAAAAGAGAGGGAGACAGAGAGAAACAGAGAGAGAGAGAAGGAAGAAGGGAGGGGGAGGGAAGAAGGGAGAGGGTAGGAAGGAAGAAGGGAAGGAGAGAGAGAGAGAGAGAGAGAGAGAGAGAGAGAGAGAGAGAGAGAGAGAGAGAGAGAGAGAGAGAGAGCTCAGTATCTTTACAAAGCAGCACTTCCCACTGCAGTGTAAAACCCTCCTTTGGTCTGGGATTCCTTTTCTTTGGGGTTCAGTCTAGGATGAAAGGTTTCCAATCCCACCAATTCTCTTTTTGGGTATGGGCTTTGAACTCACCATCCACACTAAAAACAATAAATGCCTTTGAATATTCATACCTGATATACACAAGTGGCAATATAATCAAGAAAAGACAGTGCCAGGGAATAGAAAGATGGCATGCACAGTTTGTTAAGAGATCTGCTTAGAGTCTTGGGGCTTTCCCTTACCAACTGGAGCATGTGGGAGAGAAATCATTTACCACCATTTTCTCCAGATCTCTTCTCTGGAGATGACAGCACTTACCTCTGGCAGATTTCGAGAGAGTTTAGTGAAATAACATACATAAAATGCCTACTAAGTACATTGCCTAGACCATATTAGGTGTTCAACAAAGGACGTCTACACTCTGCTTAGTCCTTTAAAACTGGGACAAGCGCTGGACTCAGGAGCTGTGTCTATTGCCTTGGTCATGCCAGCCACACCCACACTCAGAGGTGTAGAAGGATCTGAGCAGTGAGAACTGGAGACATTTTTAGCGAAGCATGCAGGCATGGCCAGAATTTAGAGCAGTTGCTACAAATCATTCTTTTCCCTCATCATCCTCAGAGCCAAAGAACAATGAAAAAAAGAAGGGCAAAGGTTTCTATCAGAAAGAACAGAGGTGCTCCTACACAAAGGGGAAAGCACAAATGCATTCCGCAAAGAGATTTAGCTACTTTAGGTAGAGATGATATCAACTTGTCTACAAAGAGGTAGCAAGTGACAGGGCTCCCCCCTAAGTGAAATAAAAATAATGTACTTGTGATGGTGCCACTGATTATAAATAGTCCATCAGCTCTGCCATGTGTCATCAGCCAGAAATATCATTAGGAAACTTTACATTTTCTGACATACCCTTTAAGAAACACAGAGCTTGTGGTGGCTACAGAACCAGCTTGAACTTCTCAGGCAATGGTATTGATTGTGGGCGGCGGCGGTGGCAGAGCCGAAGGGGAGAAAAATGACAGGACATCACACGTCAGGGAAGACTGATTACATAAAGCTCTCTTTAGCTTACTGGGGCCAGGGCTGGGAGATAATACAGCAAAAAGTCTGCCACATCCCAGTGACAGGAGCCCATTTTAGCAGCCAAAAAAATTGTTCCAACAGCTTCTGTTTTGCTGGTAAATGTCTGTGTTTGTGTTGGTTGTAGGAGGAAACCTGGGAAAACAAGTTGGGTTCTGGATCAGAAAATGGGTATCTTCTTTATTGTTACAGGACAGAAGCAAAGGGAGCAGAGAGGAATCTCGTGACATTTGCTCATCAAATGGAATCCCCAAAGGCAACATCTTGCATTAGGACATTCCTTTGTTTCTGAAGAATAGGAAAGATAGAGACAAACTTTGCTAGGCAGGTTTGTCATCAGAGTTAGTGACCTAGGAGGGAGGAGAAAGTGTGCGGCATGGGGCACACTCCTGCTACTTCTCATTTCATTTTATCCTGTGAGTTTGGAGTGTGTGTGTGCATGCTTGAGTGTGTGTGTGTGTGTGTGTGTGTGTGTGTGTGTGTGTAAGAGAAAGAGAGGAGAGAGAAGAGAAGAGGAGAGAGAGAGAGAGAGAGAGAGAGAGTTGTGGGTATTACAAGACCCTGCCATATGTTCCCAGAAACTATTTTGAAAATACAAAAATACAAGAGACTAATTTCATTGGTTTAAAATATAATTTATCCTAAATTTGTCTCTACCTCATCAAGCCTAATGAAATTCACCTAATTAAATCCATTTTCATCATGCAAATTTCTCTGTCATATTTATCTTGCATATATAATATTCCTATAATCATCTTAAAAAACTAGTCATGCACCAAGCTGTACTGCTTCTAAAGGACATTTTAAAGCAATTATGTCTATGACAAACCTGCTATAGGAGTTCTAGGAAACCGGTTGAATGGGTCATTTTCCAGTCTAATATAATTTATATATGATTAAAATAGAATATAAAAATACAAATAAAACATTCACTGCTTAACTGCTAACAGAAGACCTGAAGAGTTTCTGTATTTTTCATGGTGTCAAGATAGGCAATAATGAGTATAGTTTTTGTATTTTTCATGGTGTCAAGATAGGCAATAATGAGTATAGTTTTTGCACTCTAAATTTATCTGTTTTTAGATCTTTATTTCTGGAGGAAGGAAAACTCAGGCTTAGGTTCCAGGAGGTTCTGAAGGTCAAGTGAGTGAAAAGATTCTAGTCCAGCAAGATGTGGGACATCAACCCATCAGCCTGTATCATTTCCCAATCAACAATCACCCTAGCTCCTGACTATAATTAGCACTACTGTGCTATCATCACCCATCCTAGGTTTAGAGACTTCATTTAGCAGCAAGAATAACAATTCTTCAGGGAAAATCAAAACCCAGAACAATGTTATTTCACAAAGGAAGATTCTCCTTTATACAAAATAAGCTGCAAACTGTAAAACACTGCATTGAAGACCAGAGATGGAGGAACTCAGCTGTGAATGGGAAGATAGGAGGTAACTGGGCAGGACAATGAAGCTACCTGCGGTTAGCCTAGTTCACAGACAGGCTTTCTTCACATATGCCTCCCAGCATCGCAGGAGTCCAGCTATGTCTAATAAAAATGCTTCATGGATCTAAGTGTTCTCTTTTTAAAATGCCCTGGAGAAGATTAAGTTCCAGAGCAGAAAATACATATCCCAAGCTACATTTTTTTTAAAGGAAGGCAAAATGAACAAGTTTGGTGACCATTGATGGTGGGTTTTGTTTCAGCAGTTTTGTATTTAAACATACATGGGCAAATATAGATGGAATCCATTAAAAAAAAGAGTGACAATGCTTTTTCCATGGGGGCCAAGAGAGTTGCCATGCTGAAAGGGCTCCGGAGATACAGTCTGGAACCTGGAGCATATGTGTTTATCTGCAACATAACAGTCATTTTTCTTTTTTCTTCCTGTTCAAATAGTGACACCTTTTCTCTTTACCAATGGTAACAAGATTTGGGTATGTAGATATAGAAATACTGCTTTAAGAACAGAATATTAAACTTGATTTTTGTTCATACTTACTAAATTATCTTTATTTAAGAAATAACATAGCTTTGAAAGGAAGTCTGTCTCTAAAATTTTAGGCTACCGTATTTTGATGCCCACATCTGATCTGCTTCAAGCACTGCTGTCCAGCTGGCAAGGTGAAGCGTCTCTACTTCCAGCATGGGTAGGAAGAATTCTAGGGAGTTTGGGGTAGCAACTTAGAATTCAAAATGTAGTTTCCGAGAGAAAACTGTATGCATAATAGCCAAAGCTTAAGGCACTTCCATGTATTTTGGCTTAAACAGGTTCTTGTTTTGAAAAAGCTGTTTTCTTGAATCTGAACCTGAATATTTCTGTTTTGATAAAGCATGGGCATTTGCACACATACAGAGAGATTATTTCCTCTTGCTATGTGTCCTTTACTATAATAGGAAGCATTTCTATTGGAGGTTCCATAGGTTTTATATCAAACCTCTCCATTTTAACAAGAAAGAGTATGCAAGATTATATCCCTGAACACAGTAGGTCCTTGGCAAGTGTTTGCACAGTACAAGACTCACTGTGTGCACCTGTACTAATCCTACTGTTTGAATAATTGGAGGAAGAGACAAAGAGGAAGTAACTGGGGGATTAAGTTTGCATTCGTGAGGAAGGAGTGACTGACAACACCCACGCCAGGCACTGGGGACCTATAAACTCACTGGGTGGAGAGGGTTCTTCTGTAACACAGATCAAGTGAATGGCAGAAGTTGCCCCAGCCCAAATCCATAGTACAAAGTGCTCTCTGAGTGTACAAAGTGCTCTCCTGACCATCCTCTATTACATTTGATTTTCACATCAACTCTATGTGAAGAGAGAAAAGTATCATTTTACAGAGACGAGGGAACTGAAGGTCAGAGAAAATTGTAATTTTCCCCAACATCACAAAACTGAATTGCAATTTAGATCTGAGTAGGCTTTTGCTTGTTTGTTTTAATGTGTAAGGTAAGATACTGAATGATTTGGGCTTGGTGGTCACAGTCCTTGTCACAACAACCATGCCACTGCATGTCAGTCAGGGACACTATCTGAACAGAGAGTGGCTGTGGTCCAATATAACTTTATCCAGAAAAACAGTGGCCAAACTTGGTTCTTGTACTATAGGTTGGCTCTGAATCCTATTTGCCATTGCCATAAAGTAAGGTGTTACTAACAACTGAGGTTTTTTTTTCTTATTTCAGGAAAAGTAAAGTGTTTTTATGTAGTTTGTGTTGAACATTTTTACTGCATTCAAGCTCTAGGAACTGTCCAATCACTAGCTCGTTTCCCCAGACTTTCCTTGCTCTGCAGGGTCCTAGCATTATTCTGACCTCATGACTGACAACAGCAGCAGAGAAGCTGCCCAACAGAGCCTCAGCATTTCTGCACTGCCAACTTGCACACTTTGCTCTTTCCTTGTGAGAACCAGGCTTCTCTGGAAACTTCACACCGACTCATCTCATCTGCAGAGCCCCTGAGGGGTCAGCCAGATGGGCAGTTGCTGTTGACGAAATCTTCTGAGTTGAGTAAGGGATTTTTGTGACTATCAGAACCCCTAGCTCAAGCTGAAATCCTGGTTTCATAGCACATGATAAAGTCCCCAGTTGCCTCAAGATCACCTGCTTGGCGATAATTCACACCAGGTTAGCAGCTTTCAGTTCTGAATCTCAGGATGCCCCCTCACTGCCAGTTCTGAGATGTCTTTCCAAGAGTCTGTCTGAACATACCCAACAGAGAGACAGAGAGAGGGTGCCTGCGACTGCGTGTACAAACCCGTGTGTGGCTCATAACCATACTTGCTGTGTATCCTTGGCTAAGTCATTTAAGCTTCCTTAGCCTGTCCCCTTGTCTGGAATCTTCAAATCCTCATAATCAAAGGATCACTGTGAGGATTATATGAACATGGGGTCTAATAGCTGTCATAATTTATTCAGTGACACTTTGTGCCAGGCCCGGTGCTAAGTGGTTTACTTATGCTACCTCATGGGCAACATTGGGCCCATGGTACACTATGGAAAAATGAGGCTTAAGAAGTGGTGAAATCACTTGTCCAAAGTCAAGGAGTTGGTAGGTTCTAGGGCTAGTCCTGCATGAGTCCTTTTAATGACACTCCAGATCATGCTTTCTCTCCACAGCAGCTGGCCTCAGTTCAAGTGCCTCGAAGGGTCTGGCATCTGGTAAGTCTTGAGGGTGCACATTTGTTCTCACTAGGGCTTTAACTCTGACAGGGGTACCATGAAGTCCTGAAACTGTGGCTGTCTTCCCTCCATCCATCCTCAGGGGATTTATTGGTGTTGGTCAGCCTGAAGCTCAGCTTTTCTATTGGAAACCCAGTGGTTTTTCCAACAAGTCGGGAGATTTCTTTTTTTTTTTTTTGACTGAGTTGCCTTAGACTGAACATTGTTGCTACTTCAAGCACAGCCCCCATAGCAGTGTCACTGGCATCATTTAGGATCTGTGTGGAATGCAGACCCTCAGGTCCCACCTAGACCTCTTGAATCAACATTTGCTTCTCCACATAATCCTTAGATCCTTCAGTGGGCTCAAATGCTCATTGAAGAATGAGACTCAACGGCAAGTTGGATTAGATGTGATTCTCAATCTCAGTTTCAAATACTGTTATGTGACCCTGGCTATGTGTAATTAACCTCTCCAAGCCTTGGTCTCTGGGAAAACCATACATCTAATAAATGGGAACAAGGAAGTCAAGCTCCTATGAGAGAATTCTCAAGTTTTCTTAATATGTGCTATTTCTTTTTATCCCAAACTTTAATTCTTATCTTGACTCTGTTTTGGTATTCTGATTTTGAAGATAGCACTAATATTCCTTTCTTTAAGGGGCTAGTAAGAGCTTTATATATGATGATAATTCATGGAAAGTGTCTGCCCTTTAGCAGACACTTAGTAGGTATTGTGTCTTTCTTCTTGTGAACCATTAGGTGTTACTTTTCACTGGTGTCTAGGAGACATTATCTTCTCCATGAGGCCCTAACCTCCCCAAAGGTGGAAAATGATGCTGATGCTTGTCTTTTGCACTGGAGCAAACAATATGTAATAATCACACAAATTCACATGGAACAGGTACTTTGCTACAAGTTGGATACTCTGGGTGGACCCTGAGATGTTCCTAGCTTTAGGATGCTCCTTATATGAAGAGAAATGCAAGTGTCAGAACCAATGATATCCCAGAATAAACAAAGCTATTCACCAGACATTAATTCTGACTAAGCAGAGTAGGGGAGGATTCCTGAAGGAAGAGGCACCCAGAGGGCACCCAAAGTGATGGCATCCCAACTTGAGGACTGAATCCCAAACCCAAGCTTATCCCGATTGCATTTTCTGGGCACTCACTTTGTGTCAGGTACAGTTATGTTCACTGGAAACATAGAAGAGAACAACACCAAACCTCTGTTTCTGCCGTTATTGAATTTGTATTCTGGCTGAGAGCAGGGAAGACAGTGAAGACATACAGACAGACTATCAAGTTTGTTAGACAACAGTGAATCCTAGGGAGAAAACAAGGCAGAGGAAAGGAACAGCATGGCTGGGTGGGATATGCCTGCAAATTTTTATTGGGGAGGTCAGGGAAGACCTCACTACTCAGGGGATATAAAGACAGAGACTTCAGAGAAAAGACACAGACAGTTACCCAGGTCTATCTGAGGGAGGGCATTCTAAGCAGAGGGAAACTCATGTTCAAAGACTCAGAAGCAGGAGTACACGCTGTGTTGGAGATACCACAGGAGTGAAGGCAGTCCATATCCCACTTGTCAAATGACTGGCAACAGAAGTAGGCACCACAGCTTCTGCTGCTGACAGAGACAGCCTAAAACCAAACTGGCCCTACCCTCTGACTGACACTCCCTTTCAAAACCACCTCTCAAAAACAAAACAAACAAACAGTATCAAAACCCACCTCTCCTGTGTGTGCATGTTTGTCTGTGTGTGGGTTCATATGTTTGTGAGCATGTTCGTGAAATCCTTCATGTTGTTCCTCAGGTGCCATCTATTATTTATCTGTATTTTAGACAGGTTCTCTTACTGGCTTGAAACTCTTAGTAGGCTGGGTTGTTTCATTAGTAAGCCCCAGGGATCTACCTGTCCCCATCTCCCCAGCACTGGGGTTACAAGTGCATGCTATCATTCCTGGCTATGTCTTTTGTTTTCTTTTGTTTTTAATATTGATTGTGGTGATTAAATTTGGGACCTTGTGCTTGTAAGGCAAGCACTTTGTTTCTTTAGCTATCTTCTGAGTCCTCCAAACTACCACTTAATGAGTATCTCTGTCCTCTATTAGACTGGGAGCAGCTTGTGACCAAGCAGATGTCTCCTTCATCTCTGTCTCTTGGACCTCAAAGAGTTCAGGCATTGTTGGGTTAGCCAGGAGACCTCTGTTGAGTGAATGTATATGAGTGTTTTCTATTGTCATGAGTGTTTACTTCCTCTTAACCAAGGACAAAGGGGCAATGAAGAGTAGTAGAGCCTCCTCCAGGCCTGGAGGAAGTTGGTGAGATGTCAGGAACCAGACCCAATAAGACACCCCAGAAAACCTGGGGATGTTTAGCTCACAGCAGAGATACTCTAGTACCTCACAAATGAAAGGCTGTCACGGAAGGCCATGGGTTCACTTGCTGTGGTCCCAGAGAGGAGCACAAAGATCAGGAGGAAGAAGCAAGTTAGGGGGCTGTTGGCTTTAGGCTGATAATAAAGAACTTTCAAAGAGTGATTTTATAATGATGTAGGGTGTCCTGTGAAGAGTTGATAACGAGAACTTCACAGAGAGGCGGGCATATCTATCCCTTACTAAGTGTAGCTAGAGCAGTCAGCAAGACTAGCCCACATGATACCTTCTATTAGGAGGATTCAACGGTTCTAAGTTATATTTATCTTAGCTCCAATGCTCACAACAGTTTCAGTTTGCCCTGATTTGTAAAAGAGAAAATTGGGGATATGCATTGAACATCTACTATGGGGCCAACTGTTTAACTTTACTTTAACTTAACTTTATTATTCAAATCTTTGCAATTTTCTGAAGCAGGCATTTCCAAGCCAGGCTATGTGTCTAGAGAAAAGCAGCCAGTGTAGTCTCTGCTGGTGTAGGTTCTTGAACATGTGCTGATTTGTACACTGATCATCTGTCCTGACTTACCTCCATGTGCCCAAGAAACCTGGGTTTTATAGCTCTATCTCCAAGTTTTCAGTCCTTCTATTAGTTCCAGTCCCCCATGTTGGTTATGCACACCAAACAGGATCAAACTTGATTACAGATCACCATTTTGGAAAAAGACTGTCATACCCATAATCCTACAATCTACAGACTCAGGAAATGAGAACCGAAGAAGAAGCCAGGACTTGGGCTTTATCAGAAATGTCAGGCCAGTGCTTGGCACTATAATATTGGGAAAGGGAGAGTAATTTTTTTGAGGATGTGATACTTGAGGTGAGACTGATTTGAAAAGATTGATTAAAAGCATCCAAGTTACAGGCAAGGAAGGGCACTGGAAAGAGGAGACAGTATAAGCACCTATCTGTCAAGGAGAAAGACCTATCACTAAGTTTGTAGCCAGCACAAACCCCAAGGTTGCTGGTTGTTATTGCCTTGTGCTGTCACCACTGTTTCTAAGTTGAATTCATCCTCAGAGGCAGATATGAGATCTCCCTAGACCTGTGCAGAAAGTCAAGAGTCATTCAGGAATATGAACTCTTGAGTGTGTCTTTTTTCTGTAAACACAGTTGAAAATGTAAGACCCAACCATTCTTATTCTGAATTCCCAAAGTATTTAGCATCACCCCAAGCCAGCCTGTGGTTATTTCCAGAGGGTACATTCTGGATACATAAGTAGGTGTCATTTCTATAAATGCAGCATCAGGACAATAAGCAAAGTGCTTTGTCCACAGTAAGCATTTAATAAATGCTTGTTGAACTGAATATATTTCTCAATGGACTGGAAAGCTCCTTAAGTCAGGACATGGGGCTGGTTAATGTTGGTAAGACCAATGCCTGATACATAGTAGACTGTTAGTAAGTTTCTGTTTAATAGATTAAACAAATGGATCAATTAGTGAACAAAAAATTATCATTTGAGCGCCACTTACTGCACCAACTGTTTTTTTTTTAACCTCACATACTCCTTAAAATAGCCCTATAATGCAAGCATTATCACTACCACTTAAAATCAAGGGCACCAATACCCATGTCCAGTTCCTCAAATGGGTATATCTAATGCCACTCCCGCAAAGGCTTTTACTAGAGCTTCCAGCTTGCAGAGATTGTATCATGCAGATGTGAAATGGGATGCCCCCATTGTTCGTGTAAGGCATATGGGGCCCCAAAGAACACAGACATCCATTTCTAGCAGCTCCCCAGACAGAAATGCACATTATACAATAAGAAAAGCCAAGCAATTCATTTCTCAAAAGAGATCTTTTTTCATTCCCTTTGGTTTGTCCTATAAAATAACTTGCTCCAAGTGACAGCTCTTCAAATATAAATTTCAATAATAAACTTCAACAAATGAAAAACTGAACCAATCTGAGTTCTATTTTTCTTCTGTTGTGCAAGAAAGAATAGAAATCCGTAAGATAAAAAGCTAGTATCAAGTGCTTGGTTAAAAAAGGGCTGAAAGGGAAAAAACATTCTGGGTAATGTACTGAGGACAATAGAAGCCTCAGTGACAACTATCTTACCTTCAGCATTTATTGTACTAAAAAGAAGGAGTGTTCAGACTGATGACCCTGGGGCAATGCAAGATTCTTAATCAAAACCACGTTAAATTAAATTATGCCCAGAATATTCTTACATGACAGAGAAGAATAGTCATACATTTAAAAATATTTTTAACAGGTTTGAAACAAAAAGAGGAGGATTTTGGCAAACTCCCAGCTAGCCATAAAAATGATCCAGAAATTCTTGGCTGGTTTAGTCTCACATGAAACAAAGGTCTGGATGTCAAATAGACAGGACTTTCCACCCAGAGTGGATGCAAAACAACAGGTGATTCCAGAAGTGCTGCAGATGTTGAAGACAATGGTTTAGCAACTCTTATTCTCTTATAAGAGGCAGAAAAATCTATCAGATTAATACTAATTGTGTGCTCTGTAATTAGCCTTTGGGCAAAATGAAACTTTGTGGGTGAAATGTCTATGAGTGAAAAGAACTGCTGAATTCAACACTAAGACAATGACTTTCAAAACTCCCCTACCAGACAGCATCCCCAAACAGGGCCTGTGGAAGCTACCAATGTCATGTTGAAATGTAGATTCAGTGAGATAGGTTATGTGAAAGGGCTTGGAACAAAGCAATGCTTCATAATATTAGCTGAATACAAATCTATTGGAACAGGCAAAACAAAGTGTTTTGTTTTCACTGAAGTAGGTGAGAGATAAAGTCTCTATAGAGATAAATCAGGATGTCAAATATTAGCTGGGGCAGGATCTTGGAAGCCTCAATCACTGAGCCCTTTCTGCAATAAGGGGTTGGGCTTCTCTGGTCTCAGATCTACCAGTAATAGCCTTGTGAATGTGAAGACAAGTTCTATTCTCACCATGGAAGAGTTCATTGTCAGGAAGGAACCAGCCATGATGCCCACCTTTATGGTCTGACAGCTTAGTTAGACTCCAACAAATCTTTTAAAAGACAGAAATTCCTCAAATTGTTAAAAGAAGCAAAAGTATCTTTGTCTTAAAACAAAACACCACAACAACGCTTAGCTTGCACGGGTAATGGACTGAGGTTAAGAGAACACCCAAGAACAGAAGCACTCACCCAGAAATAGGTCTGTAGGGTACAGATGAGAGAGGAGAGCCACCTTTGGCTTTGTGAAATGAATGTCAGAGAATGGCAATTCAAGTAAACAATGAGCAACCCCATGACACTGAGTCAAATATCTGGCAGGCATGAAAATGAAGAGGTGCCTAGGAAGAGGCAAGAATGGCAAGCTGTGAACATCTCCTTATGGCTCAGATCTTTAGGCAATGGAAAATGAAATGACATTTGGATAATCTGGGCTGAATCACGTCCAGGGCACGTTCAACAGTGCTCAACAACTTTCCAAAGTGTATAGTGTGTGAAGGGACTGTGCTGTTCCCATCGAGAAGGATCCCCATGGTACCATTTTCTGTTCCTCCTAGGAGCAGGTGAGATGACACCAGCACACCAAGGGCAATCCCACACGTTCCATCCATTCCAAGTTCCATAATGCAATGTTAGCACAGATGTAGAGAAGAGGGGTTAAAAGATGCCTTTTTATTGGTTCACTTAAGTTTCCCAAGCTCATTTTTTTTGTAACAGAACCCCCTTTGTAACAGAAGTGATCAGTGTCTCAGGATGTAATTACCTCAAGCTGGTCCAGTGCTGAGATACTGCTTCCGAGACAACAAGGACGCCTACATACTTCCAAGGTTTCTTTTCCCCTGCCACTGTCTGTGAGCCTATTTCTCAGAAGACATTATACAACCTTGCTACTAAGACAAGCTAGACATAGCACAGAGCCGCAGAGGGGAGGGGATCAAACATCCAGAAATACATGTTCATGTTGATATAATTTGGTTCTAATGAAACGAGCTACAGTGGGGAGACATGGGGGGGAGGTGGAAATCTATACTGACTTCTGACCCTGGGAGCTGATTAGTGTAGAAGACAAAAATAGAGGCTTTGGAGTCAAACATGCATGGCTTAACTTTGCCATGCTACTTTGAAGACACATGGCCTTGATAAAGTAACCTAACCTCTTTTTGACCATGTAAAGTAGGGATAGATAATAAAACGATACCTCATAGAATTGGTCTAAGAATAATATTACTATATACCAGGTGATTTTCTGTGTATTAATCCCATGAATGTTCCTATTTTAGGAATGAGGAAACAGAGTAACAGAGAGTGAGAATACCTGTTGCACAGTTAGCGAGTAGGAAGACTGGGGTGTATTGTAGGAAGTCTAGCTCTTAATCACTAGGTTTCTGCCTAGCACAGTACTAGATTCCAGGAAGTCTGTGATACTCCTCTGGAAGGCACAGACACACATGCCCAAATACAGACACCCTACACCTCCCCTTCCTCCTGGCTTTAAGAATCTGCTGGTTTTGTTATTAGCTTATTACATGGTGCAGTTCAAGTGGGCAGCATGTGCCAGCTTGACAAACAAAAGATCCTGTGTGGCTGCTCAAGGAAGAGAAGAACAAATTCAACGCTAAGAAATGTTAGTTCCTTTTGAATGATGACTCACTGCCGCTATTTTCACAAACAGCTTGCTAATTAAACTTTCTTATGAACTCGGCTAACCAATTTTTCCAATGCATGGAGGAAAAATCATTCATTATAGACCGGAATCCAAAATCTAATATTAACAGCACAAGTAGGATCTGTGGCAATGTAATTTGATCAGTTCAAGCATTAATAACAGTTAGACACTGATGTCTGAGAGAGTTAATCAGCTTTTGCTGAGATGTTCGTAGATAACTGAACAAAACATCTGGAAGGCAGACTAGAAAGCAAAGCTGGCTTATCATAGGGTGTTGACGCCCTTCTCTTATAAATCCCCTGCTTACAGCATCCTATCTCATGAGTGACCACAGTAATATCCTGAAATGGTATCACTTCAACAGCTCGACAACGTATTGGCAGCTCATCCAGTCTCACAACACTCAGTAAGGTGGGAAGCACTCTTAGCTCCCTGCATGGAAGCACCTAAGGTACAGAACGTCCCGATACACAGAAAACCCTGCAGCCGATGCTAGAGTAGGAGATCCTTCTATTTTATCACACTGACCTTATTATTTTAAAAGAAAAAATGGTGTGTGTGTTTACATGTGTGTATATATTCATGTGTGTGGATATGTGAATGCTGTGCATGTGTGTGTGGAGGTATGAGGATAACCTTGGTGTCATTTTTCATGAACAATCTTTTTTTTTTTGACAGATTCTTTCACTGGCCTGAAATGTTGCCCAGCAGGCTGGGCTGGTGACTAGTGAGTGCCAGGGATCTGCCCATCTCTGCCTCCTCAGCACTACACTTATAAAAATGTGCTACCATGCCTTAAAGACAAAAAACATAAAACATGGTTCTGTGGGTCTAACTCAGGTCTTTAACTGACTGAGCTGTTTTCTCTGGCCCTTAAAGCAGTCTAATTCTCAAACTAATCTTAAAATTTACCCTGATGTTTTCAAATATTGAAATAAAGGCTTTCACTCACAGTCTTCTGAAACCACAGAACCTGTCATTCATTATTGCTGCAAAATGCCTTCATATGTGTCATTGAGTTTGAACCCACGAGTACTACTAAAATAAAGCAGGGGATAGTTTTCCTCTTGACTGAATATTGAGGAAGTGGTAGTCTGAGGGGGTGGTAAAATAACCTGTGCAATATTACTGCTTATTTAGTGTGTGTGTGTGTGTGTGTGTGTGTGTGTGTGTGTGTGTGTGTGTGTGAAGGCAGGGTCAACCTGAGCAATGCCACTGCTCATTTATTAAATGTGTGTGTATGGCAGGGAAGGCACTAAATTTGACTTCAGCTTGAGGTGGTTTGATGTGCTGTTTGTTTTCTGAGCTGAAAGTCTTTGGCCTATGTGGATATGTTTGGGGAATGTGGAGTTCTCGGGTAGGGCTCTTCCTCTTTGTACTCATGGTGGTTGTCTCATTGGAAAGGCTGCACGGATTGGAAGGAGCACTGGAAGGGGCAAAGGTAGATAAGATAGCTCTTGTGTCGCGTCAGTGCCAAAACATGAGAATGACATTGTTGGTTGTCCAGACTGGGGTTGTGGCCAGAACTGTGGAAACCCTCACCAAAAAGATGAAAGCCATGAACTAAATGAAGTCTTGTGTGCTCAACCTTGAGAACTACAGTGAGAGAGAAGACTGCGGACACTCACTGAAGGGCAGCAGGCAAGGACGGCTTGCTTTGGAGCTGTTCTCTTGGCACACTGTTGATAGCTCATGCTGTACAAACAGGGTCTCCATTCAGGCAGCCTCTCCACGTTACTGTCAGACTTTGTTATTTAAAAAAAAATAATTCAAATTGGGAAAGAGATAAGTACAAAGGAAAACTCCATGTGTATGATTTCAGGATTCACAGCCCATCTTGCCTTATAGCTGGCAGCTGTCACCACAGACATTTGGAAATCCAGAGAAAGGGCTATGGAGAAGCTGGTAGGAAGCCCAGGATAGAGCTGGGATCCTGGTTGACACTTGAAAAAATGGACGAAGGTTGTCACATATGTTTTACCTTCTTATAAAAGAGAACTCCAGTTAGTTTGTCTGTTGGTTCTCAGACACACCACATTTAATTTACTAATTTTCCTCTGGTGTCTTTTTGGCCTTTATCCATTTCCCTCTGCCTATGATCCATTTCAATATTAACTCTTTATCTTAAAAGTCAGCTCAAGTCCTTTCAGATCAAAGTGGTATATGTGTAAATAAGTCAGACAGAGAAAGTTGGACAGGACATTTAAAGACCCCCCACACACAGAGAGACAGAGACAGAGACAGAGACAGAGGAAAAAGAGGAAGAGGAAATAGCAAGAAAAACAAGCCATATGATAGGTTGATTCAAGTCTTCTTTAGGTTTCTCTGGCCTCATCAGTTTAGACAATTGCACACGGTGGATGCTTCAACAGGTTAAAGGAGGCACTAAAGAGAAAAGCCTCTGAGAACTAACATGAGAAAATGCCTGGGATCACTAAGTTGGTACTTCTGGCTTACACACACATGAGGACTCCTTACTGATTCTAGATGAATGTGATGGGGCATTCCTGAGGAGCTACAGTACCTAGCTGTTACCCTAACCTGAGCATCCACTGTGTGTCGATTGGCTCTAACATCTCGGCAGACTTTCAAGTAAGAACAAGAGCTGATTAGAAAAATTAGACTTAAAAATTACCAAGAAATGGGTGTGGAAAAAGTTAGTAGCAAATATGTACCTGACCTCAGGAAGATAACAGACATCATTCTATCTTGGGTAAGCTTATTTGTTAGCAAGTAGAAGGTGTCAGTAGGCTTGGGTTGAAATCTCAGCTTTATTTATTGGCTCTGACCTTGAATGAATTACTTCCTCTTCCCGAGCTATACTTTCTTCACTGACAATGACGAAAACTTCCCTTGTGAAATATCCTAACTGCTCTGTTCAGTATTGCTTGATAATGTTCTCATTACTCAGCGTGGGCTGCTTATAACAACACATTCCGATTCATACAGATTTCAAAATTAATTTTATCCCAGTTCTGGAGGTTGGAAGCCCAAGATCAGGGTACAGGCATGATCAGGCTCTGGCTAGGGCCCTCTTTCTGGCATACTGAGGTCTGCCTTATTTGATGTGTAGACACAGAGGGAGAGAGGGAGCCCTGGTTTTTCTTTCCCTTCTCATTAGGATACTAATATTATTGGATTCTATCCACACGACCTCATTTAACCTTAATTACTTGGGCAAAGGTCCTATTTCCAGTTATTTGAAGACTAGGATTTCAATATATGAATCTGGTGAGCGAGGAGGCATAAATATTTACTCCTTAGCAATACCTCTGAAGCATGGATCAATTGCTTCCTTACCATATATTGATTTCCTACAATCCTTTTTTAAAAATAAGGTTTAAGGGCCATTCTTCTTTGATACTTGCTCTGAGCACCTTAGTCCATTGTTACCCTTTACGCCTTTGGATAGTAATAACTGATATCTTTGCCTTCACTCAGCAGAGACAGAATGATAAGATAATAGTGAGATTATAGGTTTAACAGCCAGACAGACCCAACCAATCCCCCTGACCAGATAATTCTAGTCGTGGCTTCATCTGCAAAATGGGGTAATAATCAGTGATCTTGGGAATATAAAGCTTCAATGAAATTACAGATACTCTATGCTGCCACATAGCTGGCCTCTTGTCAGGTCTTCTCCTTGCATCATTATGAATCAACTCTCTTGTGTTGTCTTTCCAAATACTTTCGTATGTATATATGTAGTATATATGTTTATGTGTCTCCGTGTGTATGTGCACACATATGCATGGAGGCCAGATGGCAATATCAGGTGTCTTCCTCAATTGCTATCCACTTTACTGTTGGGACAAGGTCTGTCATTGAACCCGGAAGTCACTGATTTGGCTAGTCTGGGTGGCCAGCAAACTGTTGGGATCTTCCTGCCTCTGTTGCTGCAGCATTGTGAGTACAGATATATATCACCACTCCAGGCTTTTTACATGTGTGCTGGGATCCAAACTCAGATCTTCATGCTTGTGCAGCAAACATTTTACTCACTCATCCATCTAATTGCTCTCTTAAAATTATTTTAATAGTCAGGGATACAAAAGGCAGGATTGGACTTTGATAAAACCAAACCAAACCACCCTAGAAAATAGAACGGGTGGCCATGCTTTAGAAGACAGTCACCTCTTTCTTCTGTATCTGCAGGCTGATGGAGGACCTTCTAATGTCCCGCCTTGCCTCGCTTACTGTTTCTGTAGTAGCATAACATTTATTTGGTCTGAGAGAGCAGACACTAAATACATACTGTTGGCTGATTGAAAATGTTTTACAAATGTAAAAAGTCTTACACAGACATATGATCTCCGTCTGAATTTTATCTTTTCTCCAAACTAGAAACGTTTTCCCTTATCAAAGCTCAATTTCAGCACTGTAGAAAAAAATGAAAGGCAACTTAAAAGGTTTTTAGTTCTCATGAGGCATAAAGACAGGCACAGAGTTCATCAGGTAAGAGCATAAAGGAGCCGCAGAATGGGGGCAGGGCAGACTGAAAAAAGAAATCACCATTACCACACCTCTCAGAGATGAGGAAAAGGAATCTCCCTTACACATTTTGGAAGGCACTTTCCTCCTGCATGAATCTGATGAATTATATTTTTAGATAATGTGTGGAAACTTCATTTTGACATTATCTTTCTGCTTAGTTTATAGCTGCAATCAATCAGGCCATTCTGTGGAGAAGGGTGAGTGTGTATGTGTGTGTGTGTGTTGCACATGTAAATGTGTGTGTGTGTTAGTGGGGTGTGTATGTGAGTGTGTGTATGTGTGTGGGTGTGACTGGGGGGCACATTTGTATGTATGTGCATATGAAGTGTGCATGTGTGTGTGCTTGTGAATGTGTGTGTGTGTGTGTGTGTGTGTGTGTGTGTTAGGAGAAAGAGAAGAGGCTGGGTGAACAGGGAATTGTCTTATGAACCAAACAGTCAGCTAAAGCACAGAAATAGAATGCCTTAAAATACCTAGGCCTGATTCACATCCTAGGTAAAAGCCATTGAGACATCACTCCTGGGATGAGAGGACATTTCCCTATCTAAGTTTGGAATCAGGGCAGACCTGTCAGATTTGGAGGGGGAGTTGAAGGGTATGATAACCAAGAGGCAAAGTAAACCATAGCTGGCTGGTCTGTAATCCTGACAACTGCCATTTTGGAAGGGAAAATAAGCATTGAAAGATGCCTGAGGTACCAGCACAAACCCTAAACCCCACAGCTCCACTCAACTGCCAAATTCCAATTAGAATCAATGGAAGGCATCTGGTTGCCCTTGGTGGGTGTGTAAGAGGCACAAAGATTACATGGCTTGCTGTCTACACTTAATGTTCTGTCAGTCTTGTTCTTCACATGGTAGACTTCTTTCCTGGTTTGCAATCACTGTAGACTTCCAAAATTTCTCCACACCTAAAATTGTCCCATTAACTTCCTTCAGAAGTAGTCAACCCTTTTTTACAAGTCAACATGTCAAACTCTTTTATTTTTCTTTGTGGCACACGTGTAAGGTGACTGCAGGGAGGTGACACATACAGCAGTTGATGCAAATAACCTGATTTCCACTGGAGTGCAGGAGACCTAGCACCTCGTATCTTTCTAAACCCGAGAACAACATGCTGCCAAGTGCTATTTCCTATACCGTTTTCCTCACTGATAACTACCCTTCTCATGTGCATATAAGAAAATTTCACTTAATAATCAATATCTTGGGATTTTCTTGAATATACCTAATTGTGGCTATGTTTAATTATATCGAAATCTAAGGCAGCTTCCATTGGAATGTAGTGTTTAGAAAACAAAAGGTGAATATAATGAAAGGCATTTCAAGAAGCAAGAAAATCAGAAGTTCAAATATGTAACAACTTAATTGAAAAAGTGGCCATGAATTTGAATGGTGGGGAGGGGGAGCAGATGGTAGCATGGAGGGAGGAAAGGGGGAAATGATGTGATTGTATTATAATCTCAAAAAAAACTTGTCTGAGTTCAGGTGAGCAGTGACTTGTTGAATTCAGAATTTTTCTCTTTAAATGTATGTATTTTAACGAATACATTTATGTGCTATTTTCCAAAACAAAAAATTCCCAGCTCTAGTCATATTTCCCTTGTATTGAAAGCTTTTGTTGCCTATAAAACAGCCCGGATTGGTTTGGAAGTCAGTTGAGTGTTTTGGAAGAAGCTGGTAGGTAGGTGTAAAATGTACATTGGACAGCTCATAATTAGTGAGACAGGCTGGATCCAAGTCTTGGCTCCTGCACTTGGAGGGTGACTCAACTTATACAAGTTGCTCATTTACCCCCAACCTCAACTTTCATCTGTGAAGGAGGCTGAGGATTACAAGAGGCTCTGTCTCCTGAGTGCATTGAAGGTGCATATTGGATGATTGCAGCCCTGTGGCTCTCTAGGAGATGTCAATGGACTATTAAACGAGCTGCTACACAGCACCCCTAGACGACACATAAAGATGCATACGGCACACAAAGAAAGCAGCAGTCGTTCTTCTTTGTCTTTGCTAGATTCTATAACAGATTATTCTAACTCATCTTATGGCCGACTTCATTTTCTAGGAGTCTTCTGAAACTTTTTCAGAATGTAGCTTGTTTTTTCCCTGATCGATTTATTGTTTATATGCTCTTCTTGGAGATTCGACCAAATTCTCATAGTGTTCCCACAAATGCAGTTCCCTAAAAGCAGAGGTGAAACAGAACATGCCTGGAGCCTCACTCTCCTCTGCCTTCTCTCTACTAGACCATACTGTATGTAGGCTCTGACCTGGAAGTTCTGATATAGAAAGGCTCACCAGTGCTGTTTCCTATCCCAGTCTCATCTGCTGAGGTACATGCAGGCTGCTTTAGGCCTTCACAGACCGGAAGAACTCTCATATCATTGTATGGAAACCGAGTCAGTTCCCTTTTTAAATTAGATTTGCAAACTGAGGTACAGGGTTCACCCAGTACCCAGAGCATTTCAGTGCTTTTGCCACTGAGGGATGATATTAATTCAAAGACGTATTGTGAAGGAAAAACAGGAAGTGATGGCTTAAATCTGATGTTGAGGAAAGTCACACTTACTTTTGACATACTTAAGTTCATCTGGCAATGCTGCTTCACATTGGACCACTGCTTCCAAAGAGTCATCTCCACCTTCAAGCTGTACTTCCTTTGGCCAAAGCAAAGGGGAAGAAAATCTGCTTTTGCTCTTCACCCGAAGGTCAGCTCTGTTTCTTTGCCTTTCTTTCCTCTGTCTGGATCAGAACATCATCTTTCTAACCTTCTGCAATAGCTTCAGCTAACACACCTCCTTTACTCAAGCACTAGAGAGTTTAGTGTCTGTCCATACACCAGTCTAGACAGATCCAGTTTTGTAGTCAGCAGTGTTTAGTTTGAACTGCTCTATTCTCAAAAACTCCGGTAGAGCTCTGACTTGCCTGAAATGGACAGAAAACTCCTCTTCTTTTATTTTTTCCTTTGTGGGGTGGGGTGGGATGGCGGTGTCCCGAGACAGGGTTTCTCTGTGGTTTTGGAGTCTGTCCTGGAACTAGCTCTTGTAGACCAAGTTGGTCTTGAACTCACAGAGATCCGCCTGCCTCTGCCTCCCGAGTGCTGGGATTAAAGGCATGCTGACCAACACCACCCGGCCAAAAAACTCTTCTTAAAAGCTATTCCTGCACAGGTGTGTGTGTGTGTGTGTGTGTGTGTGTGTGTGTGTGTGTGTGTGTGTAGAGACTAGGCAGCTCACAGGTGTCTACTGCCTTCTACTAATTTCTTCCTTTCTAGGTTTTGTTGTTGTTTTGGAGCCAGGGCCTTACATATGCTAAATCAGCATACTATCACTGAGTGATATCCCAGCTTCCTCTAGGGACTTTCCTTTGTTACTTTTCCCTCTTCTTTATTTCTTTTGGGGTGAGGCAGTAACAAGATAGACATTTATAATGACAAAATTCATCATCACAGCTGGGCTGGCTTTAGACATACCTGAGTCACTTAAGTCTATCCTAGCCGAGCTATATGTTTCTTACCCTACAAATGCCAATCACACAGAAATCTGGATTCACTAAAGAACAAAAGCCAAAGGTAACAAAACAAACAAACAAAAGCTAGGAACCTAAATGAATTCTCAGAAGTCCATGAAAAATACATCATTTTTACCCAGGCTTCTTGTTCTTTGCCTGAACCCTGAGAGTCATGTGACATTTTCCTTTCTCTCCAGCAGCAGGTGGATGTGGAAAAAAGCTAAGACTTGGCTTTCTCTGACATCATGTGCCCAAGGCTAGACCCAGGAATAACTCAGGTTATCTGTTTTCTCTCCTGGGTACCCAGATTGGATGTGTTTTCCCAATGTAAAACGAAAAATTGAGTGTCTCTGAGAAGACATTACGTAGCAAGCTAACAAAGATGACCAGAAACACTGCAAGGGAATCTTAAATCTGGTACTTTCGGTAAATTTGCCTGAACCTCGAAGAAAGACGCAGGTTGAATTACGTCCCTAGTGGATGACAAATACTGTTATCTCTGCTTCCCTTTATACATAGGAGTCTTGTTTAAGGGCATGGTGCATTAGGCAGGCTCTCCAGGGGGCATCCAGCAGCCCTTCCTTAGAAGAATACAGTGTTGCTTTGGGTTATAGTCTTCATTTTGCACACGCTCCAGAATTCCAGAATAAAGTCAAGCTTTAGGTGACTCCTGAGCTTGTGGATGATAACTGTGCTGTCTGCCTGGAGAAGCCACTTAGAAAATGTGCTCTGTGGTACAGTGCTTAGCCAGGACTAAATGGTGTCCCCATGTCACTTAAATCTATGGCCAAGTTTCTTCAGTGCCTTCCCACCTGGAGCCGTCAATAAGGACCCACTGCTGAAATTCTTCTAGCTGATTGTTAATGCAGTCAACAGTCATTTCCCCTCAAGGGATCTGAACTTCTCAGACCCCATCTGTCATTCTTTCCCAGGGAGTGGCTTGGGGCTGGGGAATCTTAATCTTAAATTCTTATCTTTTTGTCACCTCCCACCCCCTAATCCTCCCACTGGATATTTAGAACTTCTTGTAAACTTCACAGGATCGAGATGCATTCAGATCTGTAGGAGGTGTTGGAGGAAAAGGGGGGACTGGGATGTTAAAAATCAGGGCAACAAAAATACCTATGATGTCATTTACCCTGACTTCTGGGCTAGGGGCAGCCTTTGCACTTGTCTGGTGTGACACTTCACTCCTGCTGACCTGTGTTATGACTGAATCCCAACGCAAGCCTCTGAAGTTCTTCTACTCAGAGGGATTCTCACCCTTCCCTACCTCCTACAGCTCCATCTCTCCCTCCTGCTCTGACTTTTAGCGTAGCCAATTAAACCTGAACAACGGGTGGATGGAGGAAATATGCTGCATCTATGGAATGGTACAGCAGGGACCAGTTTCACTGTTAATTTAAAATGCTAGAATTAATTAGGTAGTGTAAATGAAGAATTTAATAAGCACTCTTTACAACCATAAGTTCTACTTTTATTAAACACTGCTACCAAATGAGGGCAAATATCTCTGGTCTCTCTATATTTCCCTGCCTCATTCCTATAAGTTATCTACAAATAAATTTTTGTTTTGCCTGAAATAAAAATTACATAATTATAAATTTATGCCCGAATTGTATTTCTGCCTTCAACCCATAAGTTTCATCTTTAAGCTCAGATGCTCCTGAATGTCTCTGCTTGTGCTGGAGAGGGTGCTAAACAAACCAGAGTTGACAATTTTGGTTTTGTATACCAAATTAAAGGCTGTCTTCGAAGCTGTCACTCCTATTCAAATCCATTCGGTGAACTACCAAATTAGCATTCTCTCAGTAAAGGAATCTGCTTGTTTAAACACGTGTCTTCAGAAAACAAGGAACAACACCATGAATCAGTACTTTAAAAAAATCTCACTACTGTTCTGAGGGAAGTCTCCTGAAAAGGTGATTAATAATACCCACTCACTAATATAGCCGGTGGAAGCCCTATTTAGAATGTAAGGCAAAACCCAAAATACATTTTCTATATAGGAGTGGGAGGAAGAATCATATGGTTAACTGGTTTTAATTTGGTTTGAATTATCATCCCATTATGTAAAGATTATTCAAGGAATCTAAACACCGGCTTTATGAGAGTACAGGCATTTAAAGACTAGAAGATCCAGTACACTTAGCTAAGATCTGTGAAGTCTGGCCCTATTAGGAGGGCTGGATATGAGATTTCTATCTGGACCATGGTCTTTTAAGGATACTAGCTACATTTTCAGAAACAGCACCCTTCACTAACTGAAGACTCCTATCCAAGAATCATCTTGCTAGGTGTGTTAAGTCAGTCTTTCATTTCATCCTTACAACACACTCTTAAGTATCATTTTCCAACTTCATAACTAAATAAATTGTGTTGGGGGATTGTGTGACTTACACTATAACAAATAGCATTATTCTTAACTTTCTACTTAATTTATAAAGGGGCATATTAACATGTGAATCCAAAGAATAAAAGGATGCATTTGTTTGTATGAACATATATGTATTGTAGCATCTGATTTAAAATGGGGCTGATGTCTTATCCTGATTAAATCACAGGTCTTCATTTTCACTTATGCGAGCCAGTTGCTTGTCAGTTAAACCGAAATAGCAGTCGACACTCCGGACTGACAGGTACTCAGGGTTAATGTGAATGACTGCACGAGTGATGCATTCTGGGAGCAGCTTCACTGGCAGCCCTCATTATGCAGCTCATTAATTTTTTAAGGAAAATATTCTCACTTCCAATAAGATTATAGGGAATTTTCTACCCAAACAGGCATAGTATAATTGTCTGACAAACATTAAAATCCTGATTACCGGGGTTGTATGGGAGTAGGGGTATTGCTTTGTTTTTAAGGACAAGGTCAAGAAGAAAGCAATTAATTAAAGACCTTCTTCAAAATGAACAAACATATGAGATATACTATTTCCCATATGTATCTTCACTAAGCATCTTCCTTCCTCTGTAGAGTATTTACATTCTAGAATTATCTGCTATCTTTGGGATTTGTTCTTCTCAGAGACAAAGAGCAATAATGTCATCCTTCTCTTTGGCCCCCTTTAAAACACCTGCCATGACATATGGAAGAAAACTGGGCACATACAAACCAAATGTTTGAGAACAGTAGAAAGGAATAACAGCAGTATAGAGTACAGGGGAGGAGAGACAAAAGGCAGGGCTCTGGACCAAAGTGCAAAGGAACAGTTAGGGACATAGTTCAGTTGGTGGGCACTTGCCCAACATGCATGAAGCCCCTACTTCTAGCACCCATAAAACCAGCCATGGTAGTACATTCCTGTAATGCCTGCCGTCAGAATGCAGAGGCATCCTCAGCTATCCGGGCAGTTCTATGCCAGCCTGAGAAACATGAGACTGTGTCTTTAAAAAAAGGGTGTGGGGGGGAGAGTAGTGGCGACTGATCAAGAGTAAATGAGTATAAAGCCAAAGGATCATTTCATATAAACAGGAAAAAAAAAACCTTCTTCATCTGCTTCCTAGGCTAATTGGTCTGCAAGGTGGATTTTTGGGGTGTACATGGTGTGAATTTGTGGCATGTATACATGTAATCCTTGTATATATGATGTAGGCATTCAGATGCACTGTTATACACACACACTGTGTGCTGTGAATCCCTAACCTGAATGCTGAAGAGCATACCTGTAATTTTGTCTCTCACGAGCTTGCAGGATTCTATTTCGCCAATGCTCCCAAAGAGACTCCTGAATTCCTCTTGAGTCATATTCTGGGGTAAATAGTTGACGATGAGGTTGGTTTTGCTGTCATCTGTGGCTGCTCCTGTCTGCATGGGAGAAGGACAGTTTCTGTTGTTGCTGGAGGGTCCATTGCTTGTATTGGATGTCGGTCCATTTGACACCTGAGGCTCCATGGTGCTAATTATCTAAATAAAAAAAAATGAAATCTCAGAAGACGCAAAGTCTGTTTCTAGATTTGATTTTATTTGCTGAAAAAAAAAAGGGAACAAGATAGGCAAAATGGAGCAAAGAGACTGGGTTGTGAAAACAGCTGATTTAGAAGCATGTTTTTAACCAGGATGTTAAGCTCCCTTTGCTATTTTTAGGCCAGCCCTTAGATTTTGAACACAGACTAGAATGCAGTGGGAACTCTCCCATTATTTTGTTAATGAAAAGCTAATTCCTGTTTTCATTACACAATCACTCTCAGAAATGTATACTTAAGCCACACCAAATTATAATTAAAATGTAAAGTAATAATCATGATTAAAATTATAGTTCCATTAAAGCTGAAAAAGCTAAATATAGAGGACTAAACTCACAAGATCAAATACAGTACCTGTTTATTAACTATCTCATAAAATAAAATGACATTAAATTAAGTGGGGCTGTTTCATATGGGAAGGTCTTAGATTTGCACTGGTGCTTAAACATTGATCAAACATTTGATTCATGGGTACATTCTGGGAAGATGCAAAGTCATCTAATTAAAAAAATCCAGCCATTCTATTACTGTTTTTTTTTACTAGGGTCTCTAATAAAACAAACAAAAACACAAATGAGATTGTTTTTTAGGCCTTTACCTTTGGATCTAGCACAGCCTATTGCTCTTACATATTACTCAAAGAGAACTTTCTCTTAATATAAATATTTGTTTAAATAGTTAATTAAAGATATTTGAAGTGTCCCAGGAAGCATGCAAGAAAATTAAAAAAAAGATTAAGTCCTTATCCTTAGGAACTTACAGTAGGCAGCAGGTATTTAATTAGTCCTGCATATTGGAAAGGGGAATGCAGGGAAAGTACAAAGAAGATGATGTAACAGTGATCTCTGATAAAACTGGAAAGTCATCAGATCACAGAGACAGGGGGTAACTAACATTCCAGGGAGTAAATCAAGACATCCAGTGACTGTCTGTAGGAAAGTAGGGCAGCATTTGGGTCTGTACCCAGGTTTTCTGGCCCCAGACAGAGACCACCAGTATCAACCTTATAGTTTACTATATAGTATTGTTCCCCAGTTGACTGTGTTGGTTGTGATTTTGTCAACTTGACACAAACCAGGATCACCTGGAAGAGGGAATGTCAGTTGAGGAAATGTCCCTGTTAGATTGCTTGTAGACAATCTGCTTCAGTCCCTGCCTCCAGATTCTTGCCTTAAGTTCCTATCTGGGCTTCTCTCACTGGGCTTTGACCCAGGATGTGCAAGTCAAATACACCCTTTCTTACCCCAGTTGCCTTTGGTCATGGTTTTATCACAGCAACTGAAACCTAACTGAACCATTGTTCATCATGATGTGGCTTCTATTACCTTTGAAATTTTCATCAACTACTGGGGACCATGCTCTGCCACTCACTAGCTCTGTGATATCTGACAAAGGGGGCACAATGCCACCAGGCTTGCAAAATGATGTGAAGGGTGGTGACATTTATACAGCAACTGAACATTGGTAAAAACAAGTCCCTGATACTTACTAATGTCATTCTGCCTGTCACCTGATGGGACTTCTCTTACTGACTTCTCACAAGAGGGCAAGAGTACATATTCTAATATGGTCTATATCTCAGTACTTAGGAAAACCAGGGACAAACAACACCTAGTAACCAGCTACTTAATGATACTATTGTGTGAGTGCCTATAGAGATTTTTTTTTGGAAAAATTTCATTGAATATAACAAATATGTCATAAAATATATAAATCTTAAGGCTACAACTCAAGAGTGTTTACTAAATGAACAGACCTGGATAACCTCCTTTAGGTCATAACATGGAACATGACTAGAATGACAGTCTTATCCTGCCCCTTGTCATTTAAATAAAAATAACTACTATTATAATTTCCAATCCATAGATTCTATATATACATTTTCAAACCTGCAACACATAATAGTACCATATGTACTCTTTCATGGCTTGTCATCTGGTGTTTTTTATGTTGTTATACATAGCTATAGATGCTCTTCTTCACTGCTATAGAGAATTCCACTGTATGTAACTAACACATTTTATTTATCTGTAGATGAACTTCTAGGCTGCTTCTACTTCTGATCTAGCATAACTACTGCTATGAGCATTAGACACATGTCTTTTGGTATATCTGCACACATTTCTAGGATTCCAATTTTAGGGTCATAAGGAATATGTATGAAAAGCCTTAATGGATATTGCCATTGGGTTTTCAAAGTGCTTACACAAACTTAACATTCTCACCAGCAGAGAATGGACATTTTGGCTGTTCCACATTCTTCTCAATATTTGGTGACTTTTTACCAAATTTTATTTTTATTCATTTTGTCAGCTGAAGCACGATGTAAAAAGGAATATTTTTTAATGTTTTGAGACAGTATTTCTATGCGCATTGCTGTTAAGAGAAGTTTGTATTTTTTGTTTGTTTGTTTGTTTCTACACACATATACATAGCCCAGGCTTGCTTTCAACTCAGGATCCTTCCACTTCAGCCTCCCAAATGCAGAGATTAAAGACATGAGTCATGTGATGCCTGACTAGAATGTTTTAAAAATATTTTATTTATCATGTGTATGTATTAATGCATGTGTGTGCATACCATAACACACATGTGGAGGCCACAGGAAACTTGTAGGAGCTGGTTCTCTCCTTCCACTGTGTGGGTTCCTGGGATTAAATTCAGGTTTTCAAGCTGGGTGGCAAGTGCTTTTGCCTGGTAGTCAGTCATCTTACTCACATAGGATGTGTTTTTGAGTTAAGCTGCCTTGAAATTCTAGTGCTAGCACCTATTAGCCATGTGACCTCCGGTGGGTCACTGCAATGCTTTGAGCCTCATATCGTTTTCTGCTAAGCTAGAATGGAGGCCAGCACGCACTGCTGCCTGAAGAATGAGAGGGTGTCTGGAACAGAAAGTTCCAGAGTCATCACAACTATTACTCCTCTCCATCTCCAACACAGGTGAGTGTTACGTCATTTCCTCTTCTGATGGTTACAAATGGGAAGCGAAATTAAAAGAAAAGCATGGCGTCTTGAGAAGAGCCAAAGGAAAGCAGGTTGAGGAAGACCATGTAAGTAACTTATGTGGCTCCACTTCTCACATCACCAGAACTTCCTTCTTGGCCTCAGGTCAATGGTAGGGTCCCAGAAAAAACAAAAACTAAAACAAAACAACAACAACAAAAAACGTTCCAGACTGCAAAGAGAAAGCAAAGGGCTTCTGAGAAGAATCTGCACTGAAGTTGTCCTCAAGACCGATGAAAACTACACCTAGAAAGCTCATTTGGCAGCTTGAGACTTGAGGCTAGGGTCCAGGAGAAGAATCAGGAGATGAGGTTACCGGAGATCAACAAGACTCCTGGCTGGGAGGAGGTCTCTCCTGAGTGAAATCTTTGGACTATGTGGGCCTGTGCAGTGGCTCCCTTGGCTGTATTGTCCCACTCCTCCTTATGTCAGGTGTCCCAGTTAACCAACACAGGAAACACTGTCAATTCAGCAACAAACTTGGAAATCAGAATTTCTCCATTTTAGGAGGCCTCTTTGACAGAACCTCAAAGCTAAACAGCTTCTGAATTTTGTTTTAATGACACTCCACGTTTCAACTGCTCTCCCAAAATCTGCTACACAATCTGTAGCACCCCTTTCTTGCTAATGACCTTTCTCACATTATCTTTCCTATAGCTCCAGCAAAGACATCAAGAAGACAGCCTGGGCCACAGCAGCTTTTCTGGTGCTAAGGATGGAATATATAGAATGCGTGTCACACTAAAGTGTGCTAAGAGACATCTAGCAGGCTCACCTTTCATTTGCTGAATGCTCATCTCACAGACAGACATGTGGTGAAAGCACTTGTCCACGTGAGCCTCTTCCAGGTAAAACTGTTCCAGAGAGGCCCAGGAAGTGTCAAGTCTACCAGAGTAATTCAGCCCCTCCTTCATCTTCGAGATCTCCTCATATCCTGTGTGGCCTCTCTAATTTAGGTCAGTTCCCAGAGTTAAGCCCTATCTATGTATTAGACAACCCCAACTGAACCCTAACTTTTGAAACAGTGTCATGAAATGCAGTGTTCACCACTGAGCTACTTCCACAGACTGTAGCTATAAATTAGGTCATGTTATTCTTGTGTGGTAGAGATGGCTCTCTCTTTTCTCTGCAGATGCACACCAAACAGTTATTCTTTGTATATCCAGAACAACTGATGAAAATGTACACACACACACACACACACACACACACACACACACACACACACAGTGTTTTCAGTAAGAATATAGTCTGAAAGCTGAGAAACCTTGGGAAATGTGTTGTGTAGATCATGTTAAGAGACCCCCTCACTGGTGTTAACAATTCATCCCAGGATGCATCGGAGGATTAAAAAAAACTCCATAAGAAATTTAAAATGTCAGCCTTAAATCTGGCTTCTGGATGAATGAAGATGTTTAAAACCTTACCTAGAAATAAGAGAAGGTGCAAAGAGATAAAGATGTTGAAAGCATGACTATGAAGCGGTGGCATTTTAAGATTACTAAAGGGAGGACACCTGTGTTCTCTACGTTGGGAAATGGACCTGAGATAAAGAAAACACACTGGGTGGGAAGCCCATCCTCAAGCAATCCCAGAAGCTGGCTAGGCAAAATCAGAACACCTGCTTCCTCAGGCAACCACCTCTGACATTCTAGCAGTGCTTTTTGTTTTTATTGCAAATAAATATGTCATTTACTCAATACACACATGTGTGTTAATGAAACATTCTGCATGGGTCTCACAGCCAACTTCGCAGCTGACCAGACTCCAAACCCCTAACTTGCCCTCCTTCCTTCTTCTGAATGGCAATTAAATTAAGAACAGAATTTACTGTTGGCATCTGGGACAGAGCTTTGAGGAGGCTCAGTTGACTTCAAACTCTAATGGTTATACAAAGCACTGCATTAAATCTTTTATGTTCCCGTGATATATTTTAAGAAACATTATACAGGCAGAAATTTTCAGGCATAAACTATTAGAGCAGTGCACAATAACAGAGGCACTCAAATCCTGCCATTGAAAATGTCAATGGTTTGAATGACTAATTACTTACACTTAACACCTTCACTTCACCCCTCCCATCACTCTTCTGCAAAAATATATAACAAAAGCAAGAGGGAAGGTTCCAGACATGCAGCTGCCAGATCATAGCCAGCTTGCTTATTTCTGCAGGGAAGGTAAGGGGAGAGACTGCACAATCCCCTTTCTCCAGGTACTCCCAGACTTTGTGCTGGTGATGAAGGTGAATATCTTCTCTGCCCTTCATGGTATCCTCATTGCTGCCTCGCAGAGACTGTTATCTACCTATAGCTCTACTTCTCAGACATAACAGATCACATGCACATTAAAAAAGTTTATTTCTATTATGGTTAGATCTGGATAGGTTGGATGGACAGAGATGGAGGCCTGTTTTACTTGGCTCTGAGGCAGGACCTGGGAATATACACATAAAGACAACACAGAACTGAGAACATTAGTGAGCACAAGTCCAGAGGAGGGAAACGACGGGCTCAAGGTTACTACTTAAAGTGAGAGGTAGGATTGGATTACCAGGTCACCACAGTCATTCACTCTTTGATAACGCAGGAATAACCATTTGAAGGAAGACTTGCTTCTTCTTCCCTATAGTGCTGACAAGCGCATATTCCAGCAGTGCACGTGAACAGAGAACAGAAACATACATAACTTCAGGCTTCTCTGGGTGTAGCAATCTACTGCTCCCAAGGAAGAGTGACTCTACAGTCCACAGAATAGAGATCGCATCCCTTGCTTATTAGAGTATCTACATTCTACAGGCAGAACAAGGCTTGATAGTAGGTGACTTGTTAGTAAAAGACTCGAATGAATAAGTGAAAGTTCTCATGTATCCAATAGCTTCCTGGATCCCTCACACAACCCTGTAGAATACAGCCTCCTGGGCTAAATATGATCTCCATTTTATCCATATACAGAGGACAGAACAGGCTGTCACTTAGTAAGCATCTATTATATGCCAGCTATACCTTTGGTTATTATTTCAAATGCAGATTTAAAAAATTCTCTTGTAGTTATATTAAGTGTATAACTGTTTTGTATCAAGTAGATTCATGTTTGCTATCACCACACTCCACCTTCAGAGTCCTTCTCCTTGCAAATCTGAAACTGTGCCCACTATAAAGTAACTCCACATTCCCTATTGCCTAAGCCCTGGAAACCACGATTCTTAGAAACTACAATTCTACATTTTTAAAATTTCTATCTCAAATTCATTCAGGCAGAGAACTGAGTCTTTGGCTGGCATGGATACAACAGAGACCTGTTGAATGCCATGGCCTTCCCTCCCCAGAAAGCCAATTTATTGTTGCTAGACGGAAAGCTCCCAAATTGAGCCTTCCTATTTAACCCTCTGACAATCTCCCAGGCCCTTTGTGTAGCAAAACATGTTTTGCTGTCTCTCAAAATGTTTATTACATTTAGTGTGTGTGTGGCGGGGTGGGGGGTTGGGGGTGGGTTTGGTAACAAGGTGGTTTTACTTGCTGATCCCTCTTGCCAGCCCAAGGCTTCTCTCTTAACTTCCTGATAGGTAGGCTTAGAAGTCAGTTCTACTTCCTCCCCTTATTGCTCCACTCCTCACACCAAGGCAGGTGAGAACAGTTAGCTAAGAGAACTGGGATCACAGAGTGTCCATGGCCCTCCATGGGGCTCCTCCACACTATGCTCCAGACCCATTTACTGAGGGAGAAAGTAGAGCCTGGTAGTCTCTGATGTCCTTTACCTTATTGGCATGAAAATGGTACCTGTTCTCAAGGAACTGTCATACTGTTCCTGCCTTGGTAATCCCTGTACAGTTATTATTAATGGCAGACGTCAACAGTACTAGAGTGGATAAGAAGAAGGACTAAAACCAATACCCAGGAAACACTGGCAGTTAGAGCAGAAAAGCTTAGAGTAGCAATGCAATCCCAGGGCAGAATGTCTTCTTGCCTCCCAGATCACACTTTTCATATATTTTCTTGCTTTTAGAATTAATTCACCTATTGACTAAACAAAATGTTGTGACTGAAGGGCTCAAACATCAGAGGGAAAGCATATTCTTCTTATCCATGGAAGACCCCAGGTATATTAAGCAAGGCCACTCTAAAATTCTAAAAGTGTACTTAAGAGCTATATGTATGTCTGGTCCCTTTAGTATTTTCTCCACAAGCTCATGAATTCTTTCCACACTGCCAATCCTCCCTAAGACTTCAAACTGCTGCAAGTCAGGCTGCAGTTACAAGACTGATCTTCCTACTCCCTGTTAGGGACAGACACTGTCTAAAGCCCCCGAGCAAGCTCACAGGTAATGCACAGTCCCCTCCACCATCAATCCTGCCAGCTATCCCATATTGTGTCCTTGCTCCAATATTATCCATAAAATGGCTGCCTGACCATAAATTACTGTTGTATTTCTGTATTTTAATCCAGTTTACACTTTCAAGATTTACTTCATGTGGCAAATAAAAGGTGACATTATAGGAGTTCCCTGACATAGGATGCTGCCATCATTCACCTTTCCCTGGCTCAGTGCAAGCCGGTGTACACCCGTCAATGTGTGCTTGCAGTCCCTGGCTTCTGGTCTGCTGGTGGAGGTGTGGTCTCCCTGCTCAATGTATGCAAAAGAATCAAGAGGAAAGAACCTAAGAAGGTCACAAGAATATAATGTTCCTTTCACGCCTCTTTAAATGTCAGCCGTCCCAGGGACCACAGAGACACTTCTTAAGAAATATACTGAGTGCAGCCATGTCTCAGGTGTACACATTCAAGGCATATTCATGGATCTTGTTAAACATTATCACAAATATTTAAAGGTGCTCTTGAAAAATTATACATAAAAGCTAACCCTTATGTAATAGAGCAAGCATTCCCAAGAGCATGAAGAATAATGTTTACCAAGGGCGGTCACTGAATTGAACCACTAAAGAAGTAGATTTAAATTATTCATGAGAACAAAAATAAAAGTCCTAATTCTTTTTGTAGGCCTTCCCTGCTTAACCCTTCTAAAACTCTGACATACAGTGTGTTAGACTCTCATGGGACAGCTTCACCTATTGCATCTCACCTGCTTTCAAATGTCTGAAAAACAAGTTTGCGAAGTTAGAAAGTTTCACATCATGTGCTGTGCTCCTGAAGACAGACATAATTTTAGGAACAAATCCTAACTTCTCTTCTTATTCCTTTAAAGTTACTAAAAATGCCATACAACACCCCCAACTTCTTGTTTCTCCTCTGCTTTGCCCAACTGGCTTTAATGTGCTCCAGTCCCTTCAGGTTAATCCTTTTCTTTTCTTTTTTCTTTTTTTTTTTAAGCAACACCATCTCCATGATGATTCAGTGGTGAAGGGAGCAGATCCTATTAATGGAGCTCAAGAGGAAGGGCTAAGATGCTCAAATCCCTTCAGCTAAAGCATACCTGGGAATAATGTTCTCCAACTAAATCCCAGCTGACACAAAGACCACGCTGGTCCAGGGAGTCCTGGTTGAAGACTGCACTCTGGTCCCTTCACACTCTTTTTTTTTTTTTTTTTTTTCGAGACAGGGTTTCTCTGTGGCTTTGGAGGCTGTCCTGGAACTCGCTCTGTAGACCAGGCTGGGCTCGAACTCACAGAGATCCGCCTGCCTCTGCCTCCCAAGTGCTGGGATTAAAGGCGTACGCCACCAACGCCCAGCCTCCTTCACACTCTTCATACCGAGTGTGTGTAGAGTCTGCTGGAAGGTAACTAGACAGCTCTAGGAAAAAATTTAATTCCAACCAGGGAAAACACTCTGACAGCTTAATAATACCTTTGAGCAGATGCACAAATAACCCGAAAGACCTATTTACTCTAGGAAGTTGGGGGGGCAATAAATTCTCAGCATCTCTTTGGAACAAGTGTATTCAGTGCAGCACACGTTTCCTGAACAGTACCACAGGTCAAGGCTTGTTCTAGGAGCTGGAGAAACAAACAAACAAAAAACTAATCTGGTCTCTGCCTATCCAGAGTTCAAGCAGGAAAGACAGGAGGTAGGCAAGTAATTACTTAGAATGGGCTGTACACAACCCTTTAATAATCCATCCCAGAGATTCTCTGCAGACTCCTCTCCTGACCCAAAGCATTGGCATCCACTACACTCAGTCAGTACTGTGGTGTTCTGAGACATAGTCGCTGGCCCTGGTCCTGGTGGAAATGCCTTGTCCTAAGCAAAACGCTGTCTGTAATGGGGAGGGAGGCTCAAGACACCCCTCCTTTGGAAGGGTGCTTCTGTGCTGGAGATGAGCAGCACACAATGCAAATGTGCCCTCAGCAGAGGTAAGCAGGACTTAAAAAAACAAGCCCTAAACCCTCCATTGCTGGGGAGAACAAGAAGCATTAACCCTTAAAGCAGAAGGTCCACATGGGTAGGAATGACTATCAAACTTTACTTTCTCTCAAGTATTATTTTTAAATTCACCAAAATCCAGTATTTATTTAATCTTCTTCCCCAGATATGCCGCATGTTTTTTTCCCTCTCTCCTAAATAAACTCCAATTTCCTATACCCCGTACAGATTTCTCTAGAGGTTTACTCTGGGTCTAAAATGATTTCTTGGTTTGACCATCTTGGTGCTGGTCAACTTGTGGGTATTCGACTCTTAAGGCTTTGGTGGTAAGCTCTTCAGAGATGAGGGATAGCGTAATTGTCAAATTCACCAGAAAGATAAAGCAGCATCTTTGACTCCTCCCTCCACAAGCTAGTCTTTCTTTCCAAAATGGCCAGCAAACAAAGTCAATCTCAAACTGGGAAACAAGGAAGAATGATTTCCTTAAACCTCTAATAGGCTTCCTTTTTTAAAAGCATATTTTATAAGTCCAATATTTTCATTTTAATATAAATGTAATTTGGTGGACAAGCTCAAGCTTCCTGTAAAAAATTTTAAAACATGTACACAATATATCAATACATATACATATATATCATACACACACATATATACATACATACATATACATACATATATATATATAAAACTAGTGATCTCTTCAGCTTCCCCAGTGCTAAGATTACACACATGGTACCATGTTCACTCACCTCTTTTCCTTCCCTTTCCTCCCCTCCTCTCCCTTCTTCTTTGGGAAGAACATTAGAGTTTTTTTGGCTTGATAGAACTGCATACACACACAAACACAAACACACACACTCCACTGGAAACAAATTCCCTTCTTTCCCTTTTCATCCCACTCACTAAACCTTTCAGAACCCTGGTATTTAGTGTGGATGAAATAATCCAAATGCATAATGATAAGCTATGGGTACCTGTTGGGATGAGGAGCAGTTGTGACAGTAAATATGTTATTTTCATCTTTCACACAAAGGGTAGTTAATGAATCATTTGAAAAACTGCCCACAGACTGATTAAGTCAGATTTATCTTCTGATTAAATTCATAAGCAATAGCCAATGGCAAAATTCATGTAAACATAGTATTGTATATTTATAAAACACCTAGCTAGTGGCGTAGAGTGTAAGCAGAATCACTGAGGTTTAGCTGTAAAAATCAAGGTTATTTCTGAATTTGAAATTTATGTTTACAGTTAGAGTAAACAATCTCAGAAATCAATGTAGAAATTCATTTTATTTTGAAAGTGTACACTATTATATTAACATAGACTGTGGGTTCGAGAATGAGCAGGAATGAAGGGCACTGGAAGGAGTGGGTCTCTAGAAAAATCTTAGTGAAGAGGCTTCTCTTTCTCAAGGGGAACTGTGTAACACCAAAAGCTCTTCCAGTAGTGCTGTCCCAGTGATGGGTTTCTTACTGTGGAGCTAGAGCTACTCAGCCAAAGGAAGGGTTCTCAGCATCTCCGCGTATGTGTCCACGGCCACAGAAAACTACACCCACAGTCATGTCACACAGGCTGTCTGCTGCATGCTCATAGCTGAAGAGGAAATTTATTCGCTACCTGCCCGAATCTCATAAAGTAGCCCAGGCTGGTCTCAAATTCGTGATCTCTTCACTGAGATTATACATGTGGTACCATGTGGTACGTGCTGTCATGCTCCCTTGCCTCTCCCCTCCTCCCCTCCCCTCTCCTCTTCTCCTTTCTTTTTGGGGAAAAACATTACTGTTTTTGGCTTGACAGAACTGGGTTGGACACCATCCCCCTGCACATTCTCTGGGAAGACTGAGCAGGAGGAGTGACAGCAGATCCCATCAAATTGGCACAGGTGGGCTTGCAGGCCTGGGCTGGAGGAAGTGTGACTTTGAATTAATTATTTGTGTGTAAAGAGAAGCTCTACGATTGCCACAGTGAAGCCTGGAGTGCAATGACATGGTCTTCCGGACCATCACCAGCGAAATCAAAGTCGCCACACCTTTTTGTATTCAAGTTTTTCCTATTTTTGAAGGTCTAAAGTATACATCATGAGGGGCACAAAACAAAATAACAAACCAGAGCCTGACAAGGGAGGTGGCTACTGGTTAAATAACTTACTGGATTGTTTCAGAAACAGCATTCTGCAATTGCTAAGATTGTGTCTATGGTGGGTTTTTTTGTAGCATGAGAAAGTATGTATGATCTGTGTAGAAAAGGAAAAGAAAAATAAAGACATTATCTCAATTATATAAACGTGCATAGAACAGGAGAGAAATAAAAAAAATGGCAGTAAAGCACTAGGTTTACAGGCCATGGTTGTACTCATCTGTATCTTAGTTTCTCAATGTTTGCCTTGCATTTATAAGAATATAGCACTTTTGTATCCAAAAGGAAGTTAATTTTTAGCAAAAAAATTACAAGTGTGCAAATCAGTTTGGAGCCACAGCAGCTCTTCCTCCTACCCAGAGCCATCAGGAAGGATATCTCACCGGCCACACCCTGTTTCTACATCAGAGCCCATGGCATTTCTTGACACAACCTCTGGTCCATCCAGTCTCTCCTTTACCTAAATCAGCGTGAGTTAACAAGGTTACAGCCTCACATCTGCCTCATCACCTGGCAGCAACCTTTGTGAGGATAGCAAGGAGAGAAGATGATTTATAAGAAAATGGCTCCCCGGACCAGGGAGTGGAAAGCACTGATCCATTCTAACAGCTCCGGCTGACAAACTCTGATATTATGAACAATCTGCACTTGGACAAAAGCTCCCACTTTTCTTAATTACATGGTTTGAGCAGGAGCCTGCTTTCAGGATCTGCCCAATCATACAACAGCCATTTATTTTCCCAACTGCAGCTGCCAAAATTTCCCTGATCTCTGTTCTGTGATCCATCTTCAAGGACATCTTGTGAATGTATGACTCTGTCAAGCTGCATTCTGCACCAGGCTTTTGAAGCCCCACTCCTCCATATGGACATCCTCGCAATACATTGTTCATTTTCAAAATTCACAGACAAGAACCAAAGTGGGGAGGGAAAAAGTCATTAGGTATCAAAATATTTCTGTTTACTTGGAGGTAACTTTGCCATTCCTACGAGCTTGCTTTGGTTTGAAGATACCAAACAGTCATTTTGGGGATCTTAAAAAAATATATTATTAGGAAATCAAGTGCTAAATCTGCAGTTCTTTGAGTGTAAAGAACACAGGGCCTCACTTAGAACTTTTATACACACCTGTAATTTCCACACCCAGGAAGGTAAGGTAGGATTGCTATGAACTTGAGGCTACACAGTGAGAACATGTCTCAAAATCCAAGTAAATACATACATAAATAAAACATGAGCCTTACTTTGGAATTTACTTTTGGAATTTTTGTCCTCTTTGCCTAATTTCCTGGTTGTTCTATTTTAAAATATCTACCAATGCATTTTATGATTTTGCCTCCTAAAGAGGAACTTTAAAGAGTAGAGAATAAACTTAATATTTTCTCCTTATAGCCACATTCTATTTTCAAAACCTTTGAAACAGCACTAATTGTAATCTAAAAAATTCACAAATAGTAAGACTTTTAGGAACACAAAAATCTGAAAGCATTATCATTCATAAGAGCTTTTTAGGACTAATTTACTATGCCTCCAGAAAAAGCTGGAGATGATACACATTCATGAAACAGACACTGAAAAAACCGAGTTCTTTGACTATAGTAACTTATCCAAAATCAGAGCTACAAAGGAAATTTGCTTGATAAACTCTCCCAACTCTGGCCATAGTCTTTTGACCCCAGAATAAAATCAAAACAAATCAATAGCAACAACAAAAACAATGGCTAACAAAAACATGTGGAACTTCCTGTCAAATTTTACAGGTGCATTTGAAAGCAAGTTATATGCCACAACTGAATGCTTATGATATACCACTTTGTTCAAATATCCCTCTCCCACAATTGAAGTTGGCTCCTAAAAGCAGAACAAACAAAAACAGTGCAAGGAACAGAAGCCAAGCTAAGTGCTGTCACACATACTAGTTCGTTCCATAGGTCAGATTTAATTCTATTAAAAGCCAGACATATGAAGGGGTAGAAAAAGAGTTCTTACAAGGAAGTAAATAAATAAGTAAATGAATGATTAGTATACAAAGTCATAGAAGATGTAGTGAAGAAATCTGTATAAAGCCTCACAAAGTCTTTGATCAGATTAAGAATAATTCTTACTAAATGGAGACCCTGTTGTAATGCTGATTCAAAAGTTCTTTTGGGTTATCCAGGAAAATGTTTGGCAAAGCAATTACCATGGACTCCTTCCAATGTGTAATAAGTGGTGAATGGGTGTCTTCATACACATGGCTTCACTGCAATCTCGCACAAAGTTGCAAGGTGGCTACTGCCATTTTTTTTGCATTTACAGATATAAAAATATGGTTACATTCCACATGATGGAAAAAATGAAATCCCAGTTAATGTCCACCGTCACTGCAGTTCACTGCAGTGTCCACTATCACTGTGGCTTGAACTCAACTTGAACTCAACTCTGAAAAATTCTTCTCTTTTTCCTATACCTCTGAGGAACATTTCCAATGGCATAAAATATAACTCAATAATGATACAAAAGTTAAATGATTATGACAATGTAGCCGTTGTGTCTGCTGTCTAGTCTATTAGTTGGGAAATACTGCCAAATAAATAGATCTTCCAGAAAAGATATTAATCAGAGTTCTTCATGGTATAATATAAAAGACACAGGGGTTGGAGTTGATCTGTCCTGGGTTTGAAAACCAATGCCAGCCTTGACCTTGCTTTAGCCTCTCTGAAGTGTAATTTACTCATCTGAAAGATGTGATGCAAACAAGTCAGTCTGCCCCATGAAGATTAAAAATAACAATTTAAATATATCTGGTCCAGAGTTTGGCACACAGATAGCATTCAATTCTCAGTTGTTCCCCTTGTCCAAATCATAACATACCAAAATGCGCCCTTACAAAACACTCTGCAGGTGACAAAGGTCACTAATCTGAATGCTGGTAAGATTTGTCTATGGTATTGGAAACAGAAAAGAACACTTTAGACCTTCCTGCCTATCACTTGAGCTGGTAGCTATTTCCTTCATCTTCACATTGCTTTCCAAACATTCACTAAGTTCTCATGATAACACTAAGCAGAGAGATACATAGCAAAGATGGGGGATTGGAAGAATCCCACAAAATGAATAATGAAAGTACGTTTTGATATTTACCAACATAATTTTTGGCATTTTTTTGCCCTTTTAAAAACCCTCTGCAGTGAATAAACTTAGGTATTTTAAATACAAATAAACCCAGTCATTACTGTTTCCGATTTCCCTCAGGACAGGCTCAGATATTCATGGGAAGTTTCAGTACACTACCAAATGGAAACAGAAGGTCTCTACAGTTTCTGCTAGGTGTCATTCTTGTCCTACCCTCCACACACTTCTCTTTCCCCTGTAAACCCCGAGGGAGCAGCCACTCTCACAGAACGTATGGAAAGTGCATCTTCCAGGGAAAGTTGGAAAAGTGTGGTGGCGAGAACAGAGAACATAGCAAGTGCTAGTCCCCCAGAAGAAATGGGTTTGACTCCCATAGAACCCCCACTTACAAAAGAACTCATCAAATTACACTGATGCTCATTACTCCACTGAATTTGCATGCAGAACTCTAGAACTGGGTGTAGTTCTCCTTGTTGAGGGTAAGAAGTGCAGAGCTATGGTCTGATGTCCATCCACTGACTTCATCTTCCTCTTTTATGTACTACATGTCACATACACCCTGGAAAACACATTTCAGGTGACAGCCTTTGGTAGCTGCCTATGAGAAACTGGAGTTCACTGTACTGTGTTGATTCCATGCTTCTCTGTTCAAGCACTCCTTTTGGTCTGGGAAGATCTACTCTCTCTGCCATCATGCTTGACATATCATCCCCCATGTTCTCTTCACAGCTCACTCCTTTATCCCTTATATACACTCTGTTCTGAACATTTACCATGTTCCTGTCTTCCTTTACAACTGGACTGTGAGCTCCTTGATAGTAGCTGATAGTCTCTTGCAACCTCAGAGACTAGTGAACACCTGGTGTAGATTCTAGGCTCTGTGGGCAGCATGCCTGGATGGATGGACGACTTGTTAGGTCCTGAACTGTTTCCCACAGTCAAAGCTGCTGTCCTTGCTGTTCTCCACCACTCTACTCTGCTATAAACCTCTCTCATCTGTCCTCTTTAGAATCAATTTAAAAATAGGAGCACTTAAACCTTTTAAATCTATACCACTCTTATCAATATTGGGCTGCTAACTGCTTTCAAATGGACCCAAAAGATTGCATGGCTCTTCTACTCTCTGGGTAAGGACACATAAAGGCTTTGTTTCTTCATCTCTACATTCCTTCCACCTTGGATCTCCTCTGTCTCAGTCCTAAACTCAAGGTTTAAGGAATTCATTTTCCTTATGGGTCTGAATCTGGCTTCAGTCTTTAGTATCTTCTGGAAGTAAAGAGCCCATGGAACATTTTCACTCACAAGAGGTATTGTTTTTGTCAAGGTATTGGTAGTCTAGGTTGACTTGGAACTCTTCATCCTTCTGTCCTAGTTTCCTAAAAGGCTGAGTTTGCAGTCATGTTTCAACATACTTGCCTTGGAAGTTTCTGTAAGTCATTCAAGTCAAAGACAAAATGGGCACTTCCCATTTCCCTGCACATCCATTAGATCTGAGCATGCCTACATGTTATTTATTTTAAGTAAGTGAATAAATAAATAATTGTACAATCCTACATCTGTTCAGTTAAAATCTATTCACATATTTATGAATTATTTATTGCACAGTATAGTGGTTAACTTGGGCATTTTAGAGCTGTACTATTTAGGGTCAAATTCTTGACTGCTGTGTGTACTTGGACAAGTCAATTAACCACTCTACAGTGTAATATAAATTCAAGGAGAATCACAATACTAATATGCCAGTAGCCACAAGAGGGAGAGAATATTTAGGACTTCATCTAGGCCTCCACATGAAAAGCATACTGGCAAATGCTCAGACAATTATTCTTTTCTTACTTTTGTTTGATGGGCAGATTTGTTCTTAAAGTAATTTTAAGTCTACATATTGCTAAATGAAGACACAGAGTTGTGGGATGAGAATAAACTGTACTGTCCTCCCTCTCAAACAAACAAACAAAAACTTAATGCAATTTTATGGAATACCATACACAGTGGCAAGGAGATTTAAAATCCAGCAATGTTTATGTCTATATTTTACAATGGAAGTTCTCTAGTTGTTCACACTAGAGTACCAAATAGATTTATCTATAATCTAGTAATAAGACACCCTCCATAAATACTTCTGACCTACAAGAGCAAATCAAGCAGTCCCTTCTACCCAGAATCCCCTCCCATTCAAAAGAAAATACTCAATTTACTATAAGAAAGAACTGAACTCCCAACACTTACAACATTTCAGAGTCCAATGCCCTTTTATCATACACTTTTCTTCACAAAGCTTCAGGCTTCTATGGGCTTGTTACCTCGGGGAAGACAGAGACAACACAGCTTTGTAGTAGAGACTGGTGATTTCAGTCTCTATCACACTGACTTGAAGCAAATCCAATCTTATTTTCGTTTGGCATCCACAATCCTTTCTGAGGTGATACAGTTCTGGTTTTGAGATTATCTACTCTGTTCTTTGAAAGCTGTGGGCTGGGGGTGTAGCTATCATATTTCAGTTTAAATCTCTCCCTGTGTGTCCTGAAGTAATGACCAATACCTAAAATGCACACCCGAGGGAGACTGAACTAGTTTTGAAAATCCTCCTTTAGTAACTGCTTACTATACACCAGCCTCTGAATCAGGGTTTATACAAATGCTAATTTAAACTGTCATCTAAACAAACCTCTGCTGTAAGTATCATGTCTCGTTTTACAGACATAAGGAAATCAAGGCTCAGACAAGTTAGTGACTTTGACAAGATCACAGCACACCAAGTAGCTGAGGAATAAGAGCCTTGTTTCTAGGACTCCAAAGGGTATGACTTCCTCAGTGGACCACTCTTGAGCAATGTCAGGCACTTCCATACCCTCTAGGCTCAGTCCATCACAGAAAACCATGTGGAGACATTACAAACTTCCCTGACAAGTTAGCCTGGCTGAGTCTGTCCTTAGCTAGATGACTGGTTAAAACCCTGTGACTTTCTTTGGATATATATCCACTCCACTGTCAAATACAGAATAATAAAAAAAAAACCATTCCTCATTGTCTGAGACTCCTGGCCTATTTATGAGTCCTCTATGTCATGTTTCCCTAAGACCCTGACATCTTAACCTAGCTGTTTGACTTTCTTTTCAGTCTAGAGATGGCATCTTGCCCCAATACAGCTACCCCACCCCCAATCAGAAACTAGGCATATGAAGCTCCAGTTTTCAGAACAGGGTATTGCTAACTCTAGCTTGCCAGGTAGGATCTAGCTTGCCATTGGCTGGACTATAGCAGACTCACTGTGTGTCAACAACATATTCTGTATGCCATTATCTCCTATTATAAAAATAGCATATCATTATGTTAAATTATAAAATATTAAATGATATATAATAACAGTAATATAGATCCTGTTACCTTCTTCTGTGCTTGCCTTTCCCTCTAAAACAAAAGTTCCCCAAGGACAGATACTAATCTTCTTCACTGCTGTTGCTTCTAGCACCAAGAACAGTGGCTGGTATTTAGCAGGCCCCTAAGTAAATGTTTGAAGAGGAGGATACAAATTAACCTGTATGGTAATAATGATGACAATGACCATTGCCACTTTGTATGCCAAGCACTGTCTCAAGTTCTTAATCCTCTTAACAAGTCTCATTTACAGATAAATGATTCAGTTGTGGATGTGAAAGTAACCTGTATAAGGCTTCAATTGATAAAGTCAGGGCTTGAACTCATACGTTCTAGATCAAAAGTCCCTACCAATAACCACAAGGCTAAATTCCTGTATTATCTCCTACCTTTGAAAGACTGAGTAATACAAAATGGGAAAGAGCAGTGGGTTTTGGAATTAGACACAGAAGAGGCTTTGAATTCTAGGTCTGACATTTCCTAGCCTTGTGACCTTATACAACTTACTTAAGTTACATGGTGCTCTCTCTTCTAAGTGGAACTAAAAATACCTGCTTCCCAGAGCTGTTACGAGATTGAAGTGGTAACTTAAGTAGAGTTCTTTTTTCAAATCCCGACACACACACTACAAAGGATTGCTATTATTGTGATTTATCACTGTTAGCTGCGTGGTGCAGATAACAGGTGACATGAAGTAGTCTAGAAGAAAGAAGAATTACTGAGGAATTATAGGTGAGTCACAGCAATCAGGAAAAGTTTCTCGTAAATAGGCACTCTCAAAAGTTACAGAACTGTGGTTGGTGAGCAATAGCAGTGTCACAACTAAACTTCAGGATACGGTGTTTTGAGTACAAATAGGTAAGTCAATAATTGACTCTGCAGTATAGAAGGACAAGGATGGAAGGTCACTGACAGTATTAGAAGAGATACCACCTACTCATAGTGACTGAAGGAAGCCTTACCAGGTGATGTGGAAACCTTTAAAACAAGGTAAGAGAGAAGGATGCTGGAGACCTCAAGATCTGTCTGCATAGCTATGGAACAGTGGGGTGCACTTTCCCAGTGGACTATAAGCAGAAGGCAGAGAGAGAGAGAGAGAGAGCAGACAGACAGACAGACAGACAGACAGAGACAGGCAGACAGACAGAGACAGAGAGAGCTGCATGATGGGAAATGAATAGGAGGATGGGAACTGAACAGGAGAGCACTGTTGCCAGGTCACAGAGAGTCCCCCAGGCCTTGAGAAGGCAGAAGGACTTGCTCCTGAGCCACACAACATGGAGGAACTATCACACAGAATGTCCCAATTGTGTGTCTATAGCAAATAAATGGTTTCTTCATGATATATAAACAAAACAGCATTCAGAGAGAAGAATCCATTGTTATTATTGTTGCTATTATTATTATTATTATCATCATCATCATCATCATCATCATCATTTTGTTTTAGGCTCACAGCAGAGTCTTCTTTGGGGTTCTATTTTTTGTCCCAAATACATCAGAGACATTTTCCCCACTGGTATATCACTTCCTCACTATGCTGGTCCCCCTTTGTGCTTCAAAGCCATTTTAAATTCAGTTCTGCTCAGCAAATGTTACTCTCCCTTTCCCAGCACAGTACCCTGAACGACTTGGTAAATATTTGCTGAATTGGGCTGGATTTATCCAGTAACTATGGTATAAGAAGCAATGTGCCAACAGACAAGGCTAAGACCCAAAGCAAAGAGGACAAAAGAGATGGATATTGCAACACTGTTGCTCAATAAGCCTGGAATGCAAATAAGATGCAAATGAGTCATGTACATGAAGGTAATACACATACCCCAGGAAAACCACAGGGTGCCACATTCTCTTAGCCTTTGCAGGTGATGAGAGTTTGAATCCCACCTTTTTAGTGCCATTACCAGACACACAGCTCCTTGCAGACAGAGGACCATGTACCCTTTACTACTAATTCTTGAAAGAGCATAAACATTTATCAAATGGCTTCATTTTTGCCTCCACAGTCTGAGAGATACAAATGAATTTGCAGATATGTAAACTGAGGCTCAGAAAGTAATACGACTTGTGACTGTAAGGTTCGTGAGGGACACAGTAAAATAGCAACATAGCCATGATTTTACTTTATTATTTTAAATTCTAAGAAAGCCCATCTAAATGCCTCCATCAAAGGATTCCCCCCCACCAAATTATGAGGAAAACGTCCTCTTTGGCTGAATAGAATTTGAATCTTACAGTTTGCATAATCAAGATCTTATTGACTATTTTCTACTGTCTGTTTTAGGAACTCAAAAATTCTGGCTTTAGGACAGATGAATATGCCCCCATTGCAGATAAGGGCATCTATGCAGTAAGGCACAGTTACAAAATTTGTAGTGATTCTTTGACTTAAAAGTTCTGTAATACTTGATTCTCAATTCCTAGGCCAGAATTAATCCAACTACAATTAAATCCAATAAATTTTTATTGAATGTCTAGTATGTTTCAAGTACTTTGTTCTCAGTACTTTCAAAATAGAACACATGGTATAAAACGCTCCATACCCATACTATTTCCTGCTGTGATTAAATCAGAAGCTGGATGACAGCTAATAAATCCTCAAGAGTAGAGGCATACTGAGCTATCTTTGTAGTGTTCATACACATTAGGCATTTCAGTACATTTTCATGGAATTGAACAACAGCTTACTGGTTTGCCAATATTGGTTTCCTGTCTATAGAGTGCATAAAAATTATAGCTCAGTGGATCTTATTCCGACTTAAAGTTGCATTAATTCTACTTTATATACTAAAAAACTTAAACTCAGAAAAGTTAGGTGATTTGGGATAAACAAAATCCTGTAATTTAACAACAGATCCAAGATTCACAAGTCTTCTAACTATAGTTTAAAAAAATAAAAACACATCAAATTACATCATGACAACTTAAATCAATTATATGAACCCCTATCAAGAACCTACTACATACCAGACATTGAAATAAGAGAACATTTGTCATAATCTTTGGTTTCCAAGCTGAAAAGATAACCAACAGAGACCTGAGTCAGGAAGTGAATTAACTTGGTATAAAACTTGAAAGAGTTTAGTGGCTATTTTCTTAAGTATCAAGGAATAAGTTTGCTTCCCACCCAGTACAATTCTCTCTGGCCATTTCTACCATGAAATGACCATTACCTCTTGGTGCAAATAGCAGCATACACCCCTTTAAATGGCTCAAATTTTACAGTATAAAATAGATTTACTATTCTTACTCCTGTTGCTTCCTGGCCCCGTATCCCAAGGGCCAGAAAACACCTTTAGGGAGTCTTGACCTCTGAAATATGGTAGCTAAGTAATGACATCTTGGCCCTGCAAAAATGATCAGGAAACAGAAGATTCTAACATAAGCCATCAGTATTAAGTTAAAAGCACATCACAATGCTCAAATCTTTCTATCTGATAGCTTCTGCCTCTTAGCATTTTTCTCTATCTTTTGTTTCATTCTTACTCAAGCAAGTGCTGTAAGTTCCTCCCTCCATGCTTTTATACATATTGTTCTGTTCATAGGGAATCTCTCTCCTCCAATTTGTCTTTCTGGGTTTCCTGGAATGCAGTCCAATAAGTTCCACCTCCTTTCCTCCCAAAGAACTCATGTTTCCTTCTCTTGTGCAATGGAACTTTTCTGTACAGACATTGTCTACACTCAGCTGCTCACCATTTATTCGCTGTATTAGGATGTATATTAGGTGATAAAACATTCTACAAGGATCTACAATGTGGTCTTACATGCAGTAGATATGCAATATATGCTTGCTGATTCTACAATTAAAATTTCAGTCTAGAAAAGGAATTACCTTTCTTCGTCTCTTCCAGGAAATGTAATTTTGGGGAAGTAGACACTTAAGAGTGATGACCTCTGGTGTTGTTTATTTTATAAACTGAGAAAGTAAGATTTATATCCTGTAAAAAGGGATAACAGTATCGGCCTTTATTACATTTAAAGAGACAAAACTGACAGCACAGGACAAAAATACTACAATTTCAAGTGAATATGAGTGATGATCTCCAATGGACATAGGCATGTCCTAAGCAGAAGTGCATAGAAAGTGCACAGCTGATGATCTAGAATTCAAACTTCCTTCTTGGTCCTAAGAATGATGGTGCAACTTGCTAGCTGCGAAGCCTTGACATTATACCAACTACAAGCTGGTGTCTCCAAAATTCATTAATAGGAGTCCTATTTAAAAGTTCCTTCTGCAGAAATTTGTTGTCTACTCCTGCAATCTCAGCTTTGGGGGAGCCTGAGGCAGGAGGATTGTAGGCTTGGGGTCAGTCTGGGTTAGTTACATAGAGAGTCCCTACCCTGTCTCAAAACAAAACAAAACAAAACAACAACAACAACAACAACAGACAAAAGTCTTTACTATTGCACTTTGAAGTTCAATGTTTTTCTTCTTATAGGACTTCTTAAATCAGAAATAAGAATTAATTTCTTATATATACTGATGAATTTTCAATTTTTATACATCACAGATATCTATCTAGCATTGACCTGAACTATCTACCTACTCCCTACTCTACCCATTTGCTTACTGAAATCGTCAATCCAGTCTTCTGTTTCTGTTCCTTCATTAAGAGGTGACATTTTTCTGGGTTAAAATACAGAGAAATATCTTCTATATCACCCTTTTCTAAAATCAAGTTCCCCACACTCTTAAGTGCTGGAGTTTTAACTTCACACAAGCAAGGAAAGGCCTCCATCACTGAATTACAACCCCAGACTCCACTTTTATAGTTGTATTTATGCCCATACAACCACACCGATAAAAATTCCCAAATTTGCTCAGAGTGCCTGCATACCACACACAAGGCATATAGACACACACCTGCAAAACTCGTAGGAAATTCTTGGCAAGGACTTGAAAGTCATATCTCTTTAAAAAGAAAAGCATAGGGCTTACAAGACTTGGGAGGGGGTCAGTTTAGATTTCTAAGCCCTTGTCTTGTTTAAAGATCAAACAAAAAAACCCACTTTCTGCTGTTCATTCTGAAGTGGAATTAAAAAATCTGTGACTTAAAACATGTTGTAAGGATTGTGCTTTTAGTTAAGTCTGGAACTACTTCAGCAACTACTTATATTTTTCTTCCATCCTCACTGTCAAAAGCCACAGGCACCAATTTAGGAAAACATATGGATTTATTTATTGTTCCTATTTAGTTACCTCTTTAGAGGCATGGAATAAAGGTCCAGCATCTACCTGTCCTGACATTCTTCCCTACCCTTAGAATGGGCATTCAATGACCACCACATCAAGGTTTGTGATGGTTCTGCTCAGCCCGTGCTTCTCCCTCTTTCTCTTTTTGTCTCCTCAAATAGGAGGCTAATAAATAGTGGGCCAGCATTCTTTTCACATTTCACACACCTCTTCAGTCAATCAGATCACTTCTAGAGCTGTTTGCACTGCCAAAGCGATCCATCATCCTGCCTCACTAAACAGAAGGAGGAAAACCGAAGGCAAAGCTAGAAAAATCACAGCAACTCATTTTGCTTTGGCTTCTCTTTTGAGAAGCAGAATTGGAAAATCCAGCCTTTTGGGAACACAAGGTGGATGAAGAAAAAAGGCAGATGTGGAGGCAGTGATAAAATAGCTCCAAAGTAAGTTTTGTTTCTGGGCAAAAGTGGAAATGAAGCAATCATTAAGCTGAATCCGTTTTTATTGTCTTTCTAGTTGTCTCCTAAAGATTTCAATAGACTCTTGCATGAAATTAAAAACAACACAGCACTGGCTAAAATTAATTATATCGTCAGATTTTATTCTCTTTTGATGACCAAATCTCATGCTAATTCTAATTCCAAAGGATGTGCCCTTCAAAATTTGGAGGACACAGAAAATGTAGTAAAGCCACATGATTCCAGGAAGGACTGAAGGTCTGTCTGCATGATAAATCTGACATATTAACTCCCTTGAGTGCTGTGAGCAGACAGCAGCTGTGAGGGTGCCATGTAGTGTGGTTTCCCAGGACACTGCACATGGGTTGATGAACATCTGTTCCCTGGAGCAGGGTTTTGCCAAGAGACAGAAGGACAGACAGACTAATGGAACTCATCTTTTAAGTCCCTTCACTGTTCAGGACCTGTAGATGGCAGGTTCTGCTCAATATTGTCCCTCATTTATCCCCACAGAAGCTCTGTGAATCAGACATTATCTTCCCATTTTAAAGATGAGAAAATTAAACTCAATAAGTTGAAATATCTTCTCCAACATTGCCCAGTTGGAAAAGTCAGGACTCTAATTCACATATACCCCACTCTGAAAACTTAAGAAAAATATTTTTATGTGTGTGGTGTGTTTTGCCTACATGTATTTATCATGTATGCACAGTGCCTTCAGAGGCCAGAAGAGCTGGGTCCTCTGGAACTGGATGTAGGATGGTTATGAGCTACATATGGATGATGGGAACTGAACCCAGGTCCTCTACAAGAGCAGCAGGTGCTCTTAATCACTGAATCATCTTTTTAGCTCCCTGAAAACTTTTGCATTTCTTTCAAAAATACGACAGTGGCTGGAGTGATAGGGCCATGGGGAAAGCACTTGGGGAGCAAGCATGAGGACCAGAGGGAGATCCCAAGAACCCATACGAAAAACCATGTAGGCATGGCAGCCATCTGTAATCCCAGCGCTCAGCAGGTAGAGACAGGGGTTCCCTAGGTCACGCCCAGGCAGCTAAACTATCTAAAACTGTCAAGCTCCAAGTTTAGCAAGAGATACTACCTTCAAAAACATAGTGGAAATAGATCATGGAAAAATACCTAATAACAACTAACAACTGATATCAATTTCCAACCTTCACACAGATGTGGACATATATGTATGTACCCAACACACACACACACACATACACACACTCACACACACACACACACACACACACACACACACACAAAACGGTGGACAGGAAGAAATTAAGGGAAGAGAAGAAGGAAGAATATTTCTGGAGGTTTGTCAATACATGCATACTATGAAGGGATCCCCTCATCTGGAGGCACTTATGACTTCACAACCTCTGAGGTGACTTTACCAACAAAAGCATGCTTACTGGTATCTGTAAGAATAAAACTAATTTTTCTCTATGTGGACAGGCCTATATTTATGTTTTTAGTCTCAACTGCACACTGGCCCTCAGGGTCCTAATCACAATAACCAGGTTGATTTCAAGAGTGGAACCTCTTCCATTATAGAGGCAATTAAAATATAATCAAACTAGAAAGTTATCCTCCCCCAAAGCCAGCTAAAACAGAGCAACTCCAAAATAAAAGCAATTTACATATTTTAGTCCAAATTAAAAAGTAAAAGCTAAGGATTGCCTTTTAATATCCTGAATAATAAATGTACATTTATGTAAAGCCTCCTTTGGGGAACAGTTACTATGAGGACAATTCTCCCAATATTATTCATAAGTATCACTTTTGTTTTGGTGTTACAGTAAGAATCTGGACTTGGGGGAATTGGACTGTCTGTACCCAGTGCATCAACAGAGATAATTAATGCTGAAGACATGTACCATATCCAAATTTTAAATGTGTGGTTGGCTACATTACAAAAGAAACATAAGAAAGGGTGAGTCAAACCCAGTCCAAATCACAAATTTGCAGGCATGTAGTCAGTTTACTCCATTTTAAGTGAACAGTTTCCTAACGAAAGTTTCATCAGCAAAGATGGCAGGTTCTTAGCCATTCACTTTTATCCTTAGAGCTGTATTTACTATTGTGGCGTCCTCAAAGGGGGCACTGGAAATAACAAACAAACAAATAACTGAACTTCTCTTATTTTTCCCATACAAATTAGAAATCAAAACTTTTAAAGGGCTTGGGAAAACACAAACTGCTTCAGAAGTCATTATTGGCACAAGCCATGACATACTAGGGGTCACAGATGTTTGTGACACACACACACACACACACACACACACACACACACACACACAGCCAAATAGAGAGAGACAGAAAGAGAGACACAGAGTTCACACTGCCAAGGTATGTATTAAAAGATAATGCCATGCCTTCTACTCCATTAGCAAAGTTCTAGTCTGTGCAAAAGTATGCCAAGAGGGTCACAGTCTGCCCAGATGCAGTTATAAAGGAAAGAGTATTAAAGGAGACATTTTTGCCAGGTATAGTGATGCACAACTGTAGTCCCAGGTACTCTGAAGGCTGAGGTGGGAGGATCACTAGAGTCTAGTTAAGACTAGCCTGGACAACACACAGTGAGGGCTTGCCTCAAGAAAGAATAAAAAAGAAGTTTCTGTTAAAATGACGATATTTGAATTTCTGTAAAATTAATAGGTTCCAGGCAAGTTTCACAGGCATCTGGATGAGAGACAAGTTCCTTCCAACTGTCCAAACTGCTTCTTCCTGAGCGTGAACATCTGGATACATGAAACCTTACAGAAAAAAAAATGTCTAGAAGATTTTTAATTTCTGTCTTTTGGAGTCACTTAGAGACTTGCAAAAGGAAACTACTGATGTTCAACTTGAATGTTCTAATGGGATTCTGTTTACCAGTGTCATTGTTGGGTAAAAAGGAGCCTATGACCTCTCACCTCAACTTTACCTCCAGGCATCAAAACTTAGCCCATAATTATGGTTTTGATCATCATTGAAATAAGTGGCAACATTGAATTCCAAGGAAAAATATGTAGCAAGTCTTCAACAAACATATCTTCATGGAACAAGAAATAGCCATCAGCTCTGCTATAACCCCGATGGCAAATCAAATCCAACGGCCGGCCACACAAGAGGGTGAGCAAACATAGAGGATTCACAGATGCGCAGATGCAAAACAGGATCCCATGCCCCAGAGTGCAGGCAGAGACCTCCAAGATGTGGTGATTTCTGAATTGGTCATCTTGGCTGAAATTTATTCTCTACCTCCTTCTATCCTGAGGAGAAACTACATGTCATATAGAAAAAACGCTAATTTTTGTAGTATAAAATGAATATTTGAACATTTAAACTCAAATGTTATTTTTTAAACCAAGAGTCCATCAGAAGTCATTTTAAGTGACTACCTAAGCTGTGTAATTTTTTTTTTGGTTTTCATTAACAAACCCCCTAGGTTTGTATTTAACTTTTGGAATTCAAAACAAGGGTTTGATTTTTTTTCTTTTTCGACAACCACATCAACAATAAAGATGGGCACACAAGTGCATTGACCAGTATTTCTTCGATAGTTTTACTGAGTTCCTAACTGAAATTTATTTAAGGATTCTTTGATCCCTCAGGTTGAGTCTTGGGGAGACGATCTTTACTGGGGGCAGGTTTTGTAATGTAGTGATGTGAGCTACAAGGATCTGGGCAAGACTAGTCCAAAGCAAAAATGGTGGAGGCAGAATCTCAGGGATGGAGTGGGCAAGGAGGAGTCTGGGAGGGGTGGGAGAGCCAGCCACCAGCCTGATAGGAGCACCCAAGGCATACTTTATTTTTTAATGAATGTGCAACCAACATAAATATTACCGTCAAGCACAGTGGATTTCCAGGTCTAGCTGGCTGGCTGATTGCTTTCTTATTTTCCTCTGTTTTGTAACAGTTTCCTTTTCAATGTGATTGGTTCCTAACACTGATGCTCCAAAGTTATTGTGGACATGCTGCCTGAATTCTTAATGAAGTAAATAACAAACAAAATGCTTATCCCTGTACCCCCAGCTAGCACCCCAAAGTGGATATAATTAAAGGTGTGAACAAACAAACAAGGAAGTAAGAACCCTGCAAAGTCAGGGTTCTGAGAAATTATGGGGCATCCTGCACTGTAACGCTCATTATCTTCTAAACCAGAACCATGTGGATTCACATGTTGATGTCCCACTCCACCCCATCTCCACACTCTCCCATTCTTGACCTTCAGTCTTTTTCCTTTTCATTGCTAGATAACTAATTCAAGACAATCACTGTATATGAAACCTCCAGCTACCCACTTATCCTTAGGCCATCTTGTCATTTAACCCTTGGAAGCCACTGATCTACAAAAGTACTCTAGCCTTAAAATATACCAAGACTTTAAAATTGAAGGATGACCCTAAAACATCCTACACCCACAGAACCTGAATAAACAAAGCATAGGATGTCAACATGAGCATTTACCTCCTCCTCATTATTATTATTAATAATATTACCAGTGCTAATATTATATCAAAATGTTCCCAAAGAACAAAGGACCTCATTTAAATTCAGACTCCATCCCTTAGTCTCTTGATTGAGAGGGAACTTTTGGCTCACAAACATAGTTCAGGATCTGCACATTTACAGCTCCTCAAGTGGCTGGTAAAGAAAGTGTCTGACTTCTAGAGGGAGCCTGCAGAACCTCAATGTCTTTTTGGATAAATACTTGAAAATTTGTATTTTTTTCTATTAAGAGGACTCTTGAAATTAATAAAGAAAATGAAGTACTTAGGAAAAGTAGCCTACTTCAGTTTCCTTTCCATTTACAGATGCACATATACTTACAGGTATATGTTTACACACATTTGGTTAACGTCAAATAAGGAAAAGCTAAGACAAATGTAAGAATTCACAAAAATACACTGATACCACCCTCCTGCTATCAAACGCATGAAGGAATGGATAGTCAGAAATGAAACATTGACTTTGCTTCCTTCCAAAGGAGAACTGACCAATTCTGCACACAGCCCATCAACTGAAAGACAGCAAGAAAGAAGCTTGAGACTATTCATGTCTCTCCATACCCCGAAACTCCTAATGACATTGGGAAAAATACTGCATTGCAGCGTTTGCCAGCACATACTTGTATGATTAGCATTTGTTGGCTATCTTGCTGAAAAAAAGTATATATTAAATGCCCATGTATGTAAACTAAGTGTCTGGTAGACACAGGTCACTGGAACTGATGAAGAAATTTGTCAAGGCCAAAGTATTTCTGTCCATATATATTGACCTCTGTTAAGACAGCCTACCATTCCTTACTTGTGGTACGTACAGATAATTTGTTTCTTCTGTTTTTTGTTTTTAATTAAAATAAGGCATTAAAGTACCAAGGGCTAAATGAAGCAGAATGTCTCTTTATAGATAGGATAGTGTTTTACCTAGGAAGAGAATTCAACGACAAAAAGGAGTTAAACGCAGAGAGAAGAGACCAAAGCAAACCAAAGGATTTGCTCTTAGGAAATCCTTTCATTGTTCATAGTAACTCTAACTTGAGAAAAAGACCTCAGTTCAGCCACAAATCCTTTTAGAGACAATGAACACACACACACACACACACACACACACACACACACACACTCACGCACACAGAGTACCATTCATGCAATGAGTTTAAGATTTGAAATTTCAAACCCATTATTCCCATAGACACTCCAAATTTAAAATATCTGAAGTCTATCATCTCAAAAATTCTTAGCAAGACTGAATTTGAAACTAAAATACATTCACTATCATTTTAGTTTTCTTTCTTTAAAAATAATTCTGCTAGTATTACTTCAAAACAACCTGGTCTTTCGTTTTTAACAAAATCCTCATATTAAAAGAAAGGTCTATAGGAGAATAAAAAAGTTTTAAGGTTTTGTGCAAACCATCAAACATAGGTAAGCCCATAATCTTTGCAAGAAGATGACTTGAAAAAATGGTGGGTAGGAATGTAAGACCTAATTAAATGCTTAAGTTTTTAAAATGAGATATTAAAATTAGAGTATCAATGATTCTCAAAGTAATCATTTACTACTCTCCCACCTCTGCTCATTTGACAGTCCAAAATATTAAATATCAACTGATTTAATCAATATATTACTATGAAATGCAGAGACAATCTGATCAGTAAAACTGTGATATAGTTAATGTTTTTACAGCAATATTTCCATCCATATTTTCACTTCTGAATTAACGCACACCCAATCTTGTGCTTCTATCAAGGCATACCTCCAGATGTAGGTAGCAGGTATTAATATTTTTTAAGACAAAGAAGCAAGAAAGGTCAGCAGCAGAGCTAGGGCTATGTGTCTTTTTTTTTCATAACCCAAGCCAAGGTGACAGTTTTTATAGAAACAAATTCCCTAACTAAAACCTGCCAGAAAATAAAAAGAAAAATTTATTAGTGATAATAAAAAACTATCCTATTTTATAGATGATATATGTTTATGCACTTAAGGCAGGAAAGCAAGGTTCAAGCATGGGATGAAAATGTTTATTTTTTACCTTAAGAGTAAAAGCAAAATAATGCCTCCCCCCCAATCAGAAAACAAAGCAAAAAGGAACATTCTCACAGAAAAAAAATGGTGGGGGCTGATGGTAGAGATTTGCAGCAGAGAGAAAATACATTAAGAGGATTTTCAATAAAAGCAATTATATCTTCTACTTTCCAAAAACATCTCATTTTTTTAACCCTTCATTTTGGGACTTCAAATTAGCTACTGGATTATATATGTCTATTGTCACCAGGAAGAAACCACAGTTGATGACTATTTCAGTTTTTTTTTAATGCTACTACTATTCACTCAAACACTATCTCTGTTAGTCCTTTTTGGTACCCACCATCACTGGGAAAAGACACTACTTAGAAAAGAACTCACAGAGAGACAAGTGTGAGATGTCTGTCATTTAGTATGCTTAAGTCCCACCAGACATTTAGAAACACTTAGAAAAAGATCACCTTTTTACTCAGTTTATACCAAGACCAGACCAAAGACCAAATGCATTTGCAGGTGGAAGGCATGGTTAGATAGGAGTAGGCAGTGAAGCGAGGCAAAGGGCTCTTCCGTGACTGTGTTCCAAAGACATTTCTACAATGAACTCCTTGAAACTACAGTATCAGCATGTAAGGTAGTAAAAATTCCAGTATCACCCAACACAAAAATCATTGCTTAGTATAAATCTAATATACTTATAATTTTCTATGAATATTTGCTGGAAATTTCAGAGAAATCATTTGCAGAACCTATCAACTGTGGGAATTCACTATTATGCTTCTGTCAACTTCATTCAGTATAATTTACATTTTTTTCATATGGTCTCACAAGATTCCTTGCAATTTCTCCACGTACAATTTTACAACAGGGAAAGGGTGAAGGAGAAAGAGAGAGAGGGAGAGAGAGGGAGAGAGACCCTATTATCCCTTCCCCCTCATCTTTTTTTTAAACAAACAAACAAAAAGAAAGAGGAGAAAGGGAACAGATGCTGAAAGATAGATTTCAAAAAATCACTGTAAACCAGAGTTAGAAATGTAATTAACACCTATTTATGAAGAATAATTAAAGTTGGGCTGGTCACAAAGAACAGCAAAGATAATCGAGGTCCTGTCCCCCCTCCTCCTTTTTTACACTGTTTGCAGTGTGTTCTCATGATAGCCACCTGCTCCCTGCTCGGCTTCTCCTCTGTTCGTTTCCCCGGCAACCTTTCATTGGGTTTTCCTCCCAGCTATCGCTTTCAGTTGGGCTGCTCGGTCTAATCTTATTTGTTTTACACCCATCAAAACAAGCAGCCAGACAAAGGCAATCCTCTAAGAATGGGAAAAAGACCACAGCTTTGTTATAACATCTATGCAGAGTGAAAAGTCCTCCTCAGGCTTTTCTAGTTAGAAAAAATGAATTTTTAGCTTTCCCCACTACCCAGCCCCAAATCCCCTGAAAGCTATTGCTGGTGAAAATTCAAAGTCCAAATGGGCACTCGTGGCATCTATTTGTGCCATTTTGTGCCATATATTTAGGGTCAACACCAGGAGACAGGAGCAGCACTCAAGGAGTTTCCCTGTTTCTTTTTCCAGAAAAAGATGATGCTAAAAATAGATTTACTACTTCGGCAGAAAGGTTTTCCACTTCCCCATCCACATCTCAAAGTCCTGTTTCACAATTGCATCTGCTGGTACTGGATCTCACCTCCTCCACCCCTCACTCCCAGCCTTCCCCATCACTCCTAGTATGAGACTGAAAAGAAATGTGCCTTTAACTTTAACAGTCGGGTAATTCGGCTGAAGGCTCACAGAGGCGGTGGACACGCCAGCCAACAGTGACGGTGACATTGTGATTGTCCAAAAAAAAAAGACACCAACCTTGCTTGCCTAAAATGTGTTTGATGGAAGAGGCATATGTAGTATGTGCCTTCTGTGCATGCAATGCCATTATACTTGGAGGCAGATTGAGGATTTCAGAAAAATAAATACTAACACACACACACATACACACGATCAGAACAGTGATTTACGATGCAGTCCACCATCCTTACACACACACACACACACACACACACACACACACACACACACACACACACACACGGCTGGAATCTCCAAAGCTGCCTTCCTCTTTTCACTTACCATCTTCAAGCCATTCCACTCCATCTGTGATCAGAAGAAGACGGACCCTCACACAGTGTGTCAAAAGCGGAAAGGAGCGTTATGTAAAAGCTGACATTCCCTTCTTACAGAGCTGCTGCCCAGAGAAGGAAGCAACAACTCAACACGCCAGGCACCGCTACACATACAAGCCGCCTCCTCTTTTTATGAGGTCATGACAGGAAACTCTTTGAAATACAAGATGCAGCATTTACTGAAGCCCCAATAAATCACTCTCTTTGCCGTTTTGACTGCGCAGTCCCCCGAAACACAACTGCCCATCTCAACGTTCAGCATCCAGGAGCTGCCTCTCGAGGTTTACATTTCCAGCACAGAAATGGAGAGATCCCTAACCCTGCTGCATACACCCTAAACCCCACAAAACCCAGGCATGTAGACAAACCTCTTCTTTCTTATAAAAAGAAACCCCCTTCCACCCCCTCATGATGGTCTCAAGTAATAGAATCTCTTTCAACAAACCAGCAATTATTTCAGCCCATCCACACCCTCCGCTTTCATGTGGAAGGGAAAACTGATAACGACCTGTTAAAAATGACAATCTCTCTCCCCACTGCTTTTCAATAAAAGGACCTACCCGCACGCTACACAAAAGATATAGTAAATGTAGGAACCAGACAGCAGCAGAGAACTAAACTCTCGTGCAAGCATAAGGCTGGCCAAGGTGTAGACGCTTGTCTTCCCTCTAGCAACACGAACAACAGATTATATATCTAGTCATACCTACCATAACCATTCTTATTGGCAAATATTGGGTCTCGCAGGGCTTCGACTCTTCTCTTAAAATTTGCAAAGGTTTCAGAATATATTTAAAAATGACTACTATTGATATATATATATATATATATATATATATATATATATATATGGTCCACAAATACAATGTGGATGATTGTAAAGTAAATCAATTATTGGGAGGGGGTGGGGTGGGAAAGAAAGGAAAAAAAAGGAAGAAAAGGCGCAGTGAGCTGAAACCCCTGATTCTAGGATGTAGATAAGAACAACTGAACAGAGCCTTGCTGAAATTGGCTCGAAGCTTCCCCTTTTTACATCCATTTATGGGACCATCTGTCAGCTGAAGCCAGAATCTGATTGGCTGGGGAAACGAAGGGAGGCGTTGCAACATCAGGTGCTATTTAAATTAGCTACTGCCAGATTGACGATGTTAATGATTTGGTGACCTCTACAACAACAGAGACCAGATTTCTGAACTGCTTCTTGTGTCTGGTAATTAAAGCCCGGCTGAAGCAACAACAGCCATCCTTGTATTTTTTACCTTTTACCTCCTTCCAGCTCAAAAAGTACTGTCACAACTGCAGGTCATTGGAGGACTGCAAACCTTCTCAGTGGGAGTGTCCTTCCAAGTCCTGGCGGGGGAATACAGGAGTCCATCCCTCTGATCGAGGGCTTTTTCAGTGGAGAATATTTTCAACCACCTTATCTTTCTTGACAGTTGCTTTCTAGCGAAATGCATATTTAATGATCTGCCTCTAGGCTTAAAGATACAACAAAAGCACTTTAATGTGCTAATACTTCTACATTTTAACTTTATTATTTCCCAGTATTGCTGTATGGAGTTCGTCTTTTTACAGCTAACATGACCAGCATTTCAAAAGCATGCAAGTTTGGGGTTAAGCTTTCTCAGCGAATTAGGTTCACGTAAGTTTGTCTCAGAATACTATTTCCTAATTAAAAAAGAAAAAGAAAAAAAAGCTGGAGGGAGGAGGCAGCTGCCAGGCTTTACCTTTCTGCCTTCTGTCTGAGTTTTCCAAAACAGAGAGTGATGAATGATTTATTTAAATGAATTTATTTTTCAACTCAGATAGGGGCATGCTCTGAATTTTTAAAAGTCGACTAAACATACTCCCTTTTGCTTTCTCTACTGCAGTGAGGGCAAAACATGGTTCTGGAATAAAATGGCCTCATTTTATTACCTGAGCAGACCACTCATCTCGCTCAACTGAACAGAACACTTTGTCTCTTTCCTCGCTTCTCACCGCCCCCCAGCCTCTTAAAAGATGTACAAAGAGACATTTAACAAATGTATGGTGATGAATATAATCTGCCTGCTTATGTGACATATTTCATAGTCTCCGTATCACCACACTTGCGAGAGTACATGCAGGCATTGTTTGGGCCTGGGTTCTTAAGCAGCTTACCTGAGACCTTTATGTCTCACACCCATGAAGAAGGGTAACACCCCTATATATTTAATTCACACTTTAATCACCGTATTTATCAATAAATGTACAAAGGTTGCAAATAGTCAACACAGGTTTTAATCTTTGCCTGAAGTTGACAGTGAGCTGGATAGTGGAACTACAGGTCAAAATATGGTATTTCCGGGCTTCGGAGTCCAAGAGTAAATGAGTTTGTGAAACATTACTAGAAAAGAAAAAACTGGTACATTTTTAAAGGTCAAAACAATTCTCTTCAAAACATTGCTTCATGAACACATTCAACAAACATACATATGAACACTCTATGAAAATACAGATACAGATACGCCTGGAAACAATGTGTTGAATACATTATATAAATCCTTTTGCTTAAATATAAATAAATCCAGCTATTGGAAATGAAAGTACATGATGAAGAGGAGTAGAAATGTGAAGCTCTGCTGGGCCCTTCAGGTAGAACAGAATGAAGTAAACTTTAAAATGATTTTCTTAGCATCTGCATGAGGGTTCCTATGAGTCACACTGGTGTGTGGTACTTGCTGCACTCTTCTCTATGGATGAATTACCAGGTTCAGTGCTGCAAACAACTAGACAGATATACATAGGAATATGTCTACGCATCCTAAATTGGCAGCCAGAAAACTCTTGAGTGTAACCTCACCAATATCAACATATTGGGAAGAGTATATTGACATAATACTACAATCACACAAATAAAAACAGCTCTCTTGGAACAAGACATTTACTTGCTATTTCTACGCAGGTTATAAAAGGTAAAATTTTTAGAACCTTTTTTTCTCATCCACACTAACTTCAGTACACTCATCGAGCCATAAATTAGCATTAGGCATCTCCAAAAGCATTCTGGCTACCTTTCAAAAACAGTTAACTGTATATTATACCATAAACAATTACCTGGTCTTGTTAGGCTAAAAAAATTCCATGCGCTTTGTATATTGATCAATTCTGCAAAAACCTCCACTGTAAAAGTCTTTCAAAGGAATCCTCAAACAAATGCACAAATGTCCTCAGAGGCCTTTTCTCTAAAGACAAAGGCAGAATCCTATTGTTGGGAAAAGTCAACCTTATTATCACATTTCCAATAGTACCATTCATCTTTTAGCGTGAGGGGCTGACCGATACATAGTGTGTGGTGTGGCATTTATAAAGCAACAGATTCTCAATATATTATCTTAAGAGTCAGGCAGGCGAGTTTCCCAGTCATGCATAATTTTTTTTCTTCTTTTTCTGCTACAATCCACCACCACAGAAAGAAACTTGTTTTACTCAAGCAGCTAAGGCAACCTAAAAACGGTATCCCAGCGCTGTGGGGCTGGCTGCGCCGCTGTGTCCCTCTTACCATAAATGAGCAGTTTCTTGACTCATTAATAACAATTTCCCTTAAAAGAAGTAATCTCATATCAGTCAGCCCTTCGCCACCATGCACACATCCCAAAGGCTGCAGATATCTCAGCATCAGTCACCGGCAGCCAGCTTTCCCACACAAGAGTCCAGATGGACTGTACCAGAAGCCAATTCAGCGTTAATAACTACCTACTCCGCGCAGTGGAGAAGCCTTACGTGGCACAATGGGCTAGGAAACAGAAAAAAAAAAGATAGACAACCAAATTCTCTAAAAGCACGGGAAGCAAGGAACAGAAAAAGAAGCACGAATTATATTTCCTAGACTTCTACGAAAGGGGGCGGGGGAGAAAATAAAGAAAGGAAAAAGAAAAGAACCCTTCATAAACATAGGGGAAAAACGAAGGGGGAGGGGATAAAAACAGATGCTGCCCAGAAAAAAGTGACAAAATATTACCTCATTATTTAACAAAGCAGCATTAAGCGTCCTGCTGATTTCAAACATCTTGCCACAGATTTTGTTTTAAGAGAAACAGATAGAATCCTTTGCAAAGCACTCCGGCTGCAAAGGGTTCTTCAATTTTCTTGCGCACCACGGAACAGTCAATATATTATTTCCCCAGAGTTCGCACATTAAAACCTCTAGTCAGTGAGCTGAATTTTCCCCTTATCTCTCACACTGTAGCCTCCTGTTATATGTACTGCTCTCTTTGCAAGAGCAGCCTGCCCCAAACATGGCTGGTGTTTAAACTACTCTTTAAAGTAACAGTTCACTATATAACCACCAGGTGGGTAGTGTGCACAGATAAAGCATCTTAAAAGGTGTGTGTGTGTGTGTGTGTGTGTGTGTGTGTGTGTGTGTGTGGTGTGGTGTGGTGTGGTGTGCTTTCTCCTTGGAATTGTTTTTAGGTATTGGATGTGACATGAGAAATACCAGCATCCTAACAGGGAAGATTGTCTCTACTGTATTATGTCTAAGTAAATAAAAATTTTCCTCTTGGCTTGAAGCAAGGGAACAAAACACTACCAACAAATTCGAATAAGAACTGTAAAGAATGAAACACAAACAAGACTTGTTTCATTTTGCAAATGATAAAGGAGGAAACCACATTTAATCCCAAGAAAGGGAGATCTTAAAAATATATGAAAATATTTTATTTTTACAATGAGAGAAACATTCACACAGGACAAACACTGGACTCATGCATGCATACTATGCAGATAAAACACACGAAAGTTGGAAACAAGAGCGAAAGGTGTAACTTTCCTTCTGAGTTTATTTGATGTAGTCTCTACTGATATGAATGACCAAAAGCTTAAAAGTAAAGACACTGAAAACACAAAAGGCAAACACAAAACTTAAGCATGTCTTTTACAAAAATGCTATCATATGACCAGCTATAAACAATCACAGGCTCAAACCAGACATGTGTCTCTACCCAGAGCTGTTCTTTCCCCCTAAGATCTTCCTTAAAGAGGAACATTTTTACTGGACATTATTTTGGAGGTGTACCTAACTTGGCATTTACTTTGTGCCACTCTATTCCAATTAATCAGATCTTCTGCCAAGAATAAAGAGAACGCCCCAAGTTGAAATCTTCAAGAGGGAGGTGGAGGTTGAATAGGGCTACAGAGTTACATCATTGCATGGCCACACTTAAGAAGAATTTTACTAGTAACAAAGAATGCATATGTCACTTTACTTTCCCATGTATCTGAAGCAGAAACCAACACACACACACACACACACACACACAGACACACACACATGCACGCGCACGCACGCACACGTGCACATGCACACATACCTGACATTTTTGTTTTTCTTGGCTGGACGATATTAAAGCTCTGAACTTCCACATCTCTGAAGACACAGATGCCAATTCTACTATTTTTCTGGTCTGTCCAGACAGCATTTAGCTACACAAGATAGAGACTGTCTCCTTTATCTTTAAGTCAAGACTGCATCATTTAATAGCATTTAACCTCCTTGCATATATTAAGATTCAAGTGACAATTTTTAACTGGGGAGTGAGAAGGAGGAGTTGCTCTCATCAAATTCTGGTTGTATGAAATAAGCTAATTTGTACACTCACCATATGTCTTAAACACTAATTAAAAAATGTCACTTTCTTCAAACATTAAAATGTAATCAGCCTAGTAAATAAAATATTCTTGAGTTTTCTTGCTGTGGTGATAATTTAAAGAGTGTTTATCTCAAGGTAACCTTTCTAACTTGATTACCAAGGAAGACTTTGGATTTGAAAAAGGAAAAAAGGAAAGCTAGAGGTCAGGGCTTTGGGGCAAGGGAAAGAGAAAACCTCTACTGTATGTAGCTGCACAAAGGAAAATAAGATGAAGCGGGTTTTTAAGGACCCATAGTCTTGTTACCCTAAGGCAAATCCAGCCAATCAATACCACCCATTGACGGTCTACCATCTGCCATGCTACCGAGAGATGTGGCTAAACAGACCTGTTCCATATGACTGTTGCTGGCTCATTTTCAGTCGATTAGGGCAGTCCAGAGCATTCACGTGCAACACACAAAACTCCAAGTCAGTCTGTGCCTTTCTCCACACCAGTCCCCTGAGCACAGCTGTGGACCTTTGCCTCCTGATCTGGCTGTCCAGATTATCTCTTCTTGCTCCTCAATTGAATTAGCAAAATGGAGTGGGAATGTAAAACACACTCGTACACACACACACACACACACACACACACACACACAGATAATTGCTGGTTCTTCTTCACTGTCATGCATCCTGAATTCCATGTGCTCTGCCCTAATATGATTATGGCTCACCATTTAAATAGCATCATCAGTGACTGCAACCTGAAGTTTTCCTGTGGCTCAGTTTCTTTTCATCTTTTTCCCCTTTCCAAAAATTTACCTAAACAGTTGATGTTTTTTTTTCTTTACAGACAATATAATCAGTCTGCCCAGACAATGGGACACTATGTTTAAAAGCTTTCATAAAATCTGAAGCTTAATTTTCCTTTGTTGAAACATGAAGTTGATTTTTGTCTTCTTTTTTTTCTCCCTGTAGATACACTAAATCAGTTTTACTGGAAAGTGTACACGTATTATCGAAGCAAGAAAGATACACCAGGCTGACACAGAGTCTGCGAGAGGATTAGAAATTCACTGTGGAATGTTCTATCAGACATATATTACCTGACTGTTTGATGCCTTCTCCTTCCTAAGTAGCATGTCTACATCTGTGGGAGAGCACTACTGTGTGTGTGTGGGGGGAGGATACATGAAAAACATACATCTGGTCTACCTGAGCTGTTGAGATTGTTTATCTGTGCAGGTAAACTGACCAGAGTAGATTCATACACCATCTCCCACTTTCCCAAGCCCATGCTTGAGTGGCTTCTGAACATAGGTTTCTTTCCAGAGTTTATGTATGTTTCCCTTTTAAGATTTGCCTTGGAATACAGTCTTCAAGAAATAGTTAGCCTTTCTGGAAGAGGAATGTAAAGGATAAGAGGATTGCTATATTTAGAAAGGTTTCTAAAAAGACATAACTTAGGTGTAGCAATAGTGTGGACTTTCTTCTGATACATTCTTCCTCACAACACATGGAAACTCTGAAGGGTCATTGTGAAAACACATGGAGATTATGGGTGATTACTGTATTAAGGGATTTGAGACCTTTTTATACAAGTTCAAAAGATCTCTACTAAAAAGAAAATAAAAACAAAGCAACAAAACCCTTGTCTAAATTTAAATTAAAAATTAAGTACACCAAGCAATAAAATCTGGAATAGCTATTAGGTCCTTGAAGGATATAATGTTTAATTCACTTAATTCAGTTCTGAAAATAATTCAATGTATTATAAAATTTCTAGGCTCATTTATAATTCTGCAATTTCCAATAATGGAATGGATGTATTATAAAAGGCAAGGAAGTTTCCAGTTTAGAAAAAAGAGGAAAGTGAGGAAGGGGATGAAAGGAGAGGTAGGAAGGGGGAAACAGGTAATAGGGTTCATAAAATGAAAATGAAATACTTAATCTTGTACTAGAAGTTTACCATACATGAAACAATGTACTAGACACCTGGCATGCATGTCACAGAATATCATAGCACACAGAAATGTGTCTTCTGTAGTTAAAAGTAAGATCTTTCCTCCAGTACATCACAGAATAATATGCTTGGTTAAAAAAAGTTAAATGAATGAGAAAGATGGGCTCAGCAAGAAAAGGAAGGAAAGGAAAAGTTGAAGGCATGCTTAATTTTTTTCAACTGAAAGACCAACCGATTTGTTTGTAATGTGGTTTTCGTTAGGTATGGCCTACAGATGTCTCAATTTACTATCATTTCACCCTACCTTGAATAGAGCTGTAAGTAGAGATACAAAGGACTAAAATTAAAAGGCAAAGATTCCTAAAGGTAAAATAACTGTGTTCTCAAGCCTACCTCTTTTTCCTCTTCTATGTCTAGAAGGGCTCAGTGATCATTGGTTAAATTAACTTCTATGTTCTCATTTGTGGATACCACAGGTGTATAAAGAATGAGTGAAGATCGATAGTTATATACTTACTATCCCCAAAACTATTTCATTCAATTTAAATATGGCTTACTGAGCAGTTCTTTGGGGCGTGTGTGAAAAGATACCCTAAGCTTCATAAGTCTTAGCTTTCTTATCTGTAAAATGGGCACAATATTTAAAGCTTGTTGTCAGGGTCAAAACAAGAATAGGCTTGATGGAGACAGTATCCTACACCACCGTCTTTTATTACTAATGTAAAAAATGTGAGGAATAAAGAAATTAGTAATAGCTTGAAGAGAACTTAATCTTGTTGAAGACTAGATGATTAAAAAGATCTCCAAATAATTGGGGAATAGTAACACAATAATCAAAACAGGATTTGAATGTTTTCTCCCAATTCTAACGAGAAATACTTGCTGTAGATAAACATATACTTATCCCTGTGGGTGAAGTTTGGTGCTAAATTCTTAATGTGAGATCCAAAAATATTACAAATTTCAATCCCCACCTTAAGGAACTTGCAGTCCAGCTGGTGAAAAACTACCATCTGCATATGTGAATCCTTTCAGTATAAGGGAGAATGTCAAAAGATACTATACAGGGGGGAAGTTACATTTTGGGCTAAGGCTTTTAAGAATGATAGAATTTGGCCAGTAAAGATAGAGTTGGAAAATGATATTAACAGTCAGATCATTTTAGTTATACCACCACCCAAGGAATTCTGAATGTGTTCTAACATCTCCTATTTTTAAGTTATAAACAGAGGAATACGAGCCGGGTAGTGGTGGTGCACGCCTTTAATCCCAGCACTCAGGAGGCAGAAGCAGGCAGATCTCTGTGAGTTCGAGACCATCCTGGTCTACAAGGGCTAGTTCCAGGACAGCCTCCAAAGCCACAGAGAAACTCTGTCTCAAAAACACCCCCAAAACAAAACAAAACAGAGGAATGTTATGAGATGATGAATGAGAGAACCTTTATTTAGTAAGCACTGTTGTAAAAGGAACAATAATTAAAAATCATGGGTGTCTACAATGTGTCAAACATTGCTAAAAGTGCTTTGCCTATAAATGTCAATCTCACGGCTCTGAGATTTCAAATGAAAAAAAATGATCAGGACATTTAAGTGGCTTTCTTAGGCTAATATGTCCATTAAGAGTCAAATTAGGTTTCATATTTAATATGTGCCTCCAACTCAATCCACATGATTTTACTATGACATAGACATAGTATTTTACATTTAAAAGTGTAAGTCTAAATAAATTTAAGTATTATTCTCAGTATTTTGCACTTAAAAACTCACATTAGCGTAATATTTTTGACATCTCTTGACTTGTATGGTACTAAAAACCGACACAACCAAAAAATACCCATGCCTAAACTTCTCCTGCAATTTCAATATTCTGCCACCAGGTGATGGTAGATCCTGACCTATGAAAAATTAAGAGAGTCACAGTTGCTCACTGTATGTATGTTTTCTGATCACTGGAAGTAGATCAGAAAGTGCCTGATCTTTGGATGCTTGCTAAAACCCAAAGGCATTTATCATTCAAAATATTTTATAAATCTATTTATAAAAAATTCAACTGTGAACATAATCTCAAGCCTCTATAATATTTCAACAATTCTATTACAGACTGTATTCAATGAATTACAGTCCATTGTTATTTTTATGTTATACTGTGAGGTTTCATGGTAGAAATTGTATGTTATTTCCTTATAACCCCAGCACATAGAAAATCAGTACTTGGGATCTAGTGGGCACTCAATAAAAGAACATAAATTATTGATTCCAAATATTTTTAGACAAACTTTTAAACACAATGCTTAGGCCACAATTACTTGGTACTTTATGCACTAATGCATAGTTCTCTTTATTGACTAATTCTTACTGTTGGGTTATTAAAAAAACAAAATAAAACAAAATCAAGAAACCTTTGCTGAGGCTGGTCCCCAGCAGATACATTAGATATGCAGGCCATGGGTACTTTCCTTTCAAGAGGCATGCACTTCCCTGTGCCTTAGGGAAGGACAGCCTAGTGCCACAGAACCATGCCCAGCTAAGTGGCCCACTTTATCTGGACAACTTTCATACATTCACAGAGGTGGTTCCTATTTCCATGAGAGGGAAGGAAAAGTGAGAGACAAGAGACACACTAGACAACTCTCAGAGAGAGGCAGTTCTCCACTTGATTCTTCATACTTTCACTCCCTCTCTGACGTTGAAGCTGGGGGATGATTTTACTATTTCTAAGCAGAAGAGTAAAGTTGCACATTAGTGCTGAGTAGCTCATTTGCCTTAGCAACCCCTTAGCAACTGCAGTCTCAAGTTCAAAATACCTCCTTGAAAACGATCACATCTTTAATGAAGATGAGCATTTTTATGTAAGTCTTTTAGGTAGACGTATTAACATTACAACCCCTCCCCACAAGCATTGTTTGCTACAGATTTTTACATGTAAGCCTTCCTTAATGAGATATTATAGGTAATCAAAATAATGTTGGCCTCTTACAAACATCCAGTCCCCGGGAAAGCCCTGGTCCTATTTTGAAATTACTCTTAACTACATGGTTTAAAAAATCAAATCACCATTAACCTTGGGTTCCTACAGAAATTGTGATTATATATAGTTTTTTAAAAATATCATTGATACAAACATTACTATTTACCTATATACCATTACGTCTTTTCTGAGAAGAGCAAGTACCTAAATCCACCATGTTTAAAACCTACATTAGGACTTTACAATGTTAGATGGAATCTAAGGTTCTGTGCACAATAAAGATAAAGCATAATAACATATCAACTTAGTTCCAAATTAGGACTTACTGATTTCATTATTCGATACTTACTTTGCCCGTTTCATTATACATAAAATGGAATGTAGGGTGATCAAATACCCATGACATTTGACTATTTGAACATTTCCAGTGAAGTGAGAACACTTTCAAAAAGTATTCTTAGGCCTCAAAAATCTTATGAATCTAATGCCACATGTTATGCATAGCATTAAAGCTTCTAACCTGATCAAGACTTTAAAAACTCTTTTTTTTTTTTTTTGGTTTTTCGAGACAGGGTTTCTCTGTATTGTTTTGGAGGCTATCGGTCCAGCCCAGCCTCTAACTCACAGAGATCCGCTGGGATTAAAGGCGTGGGCCACCACCGCCCGGCGACTTTCAAAACTCTTAAGGTCTCGTTATTTAAATAAAGCTCAAACTCCAGTTTGAAATTCGTTTGCTAGTACATGGGTATTTTGAGGCAGAAATAAAACATAGGGAAGCTTAGCACACAGATTCAGCAGGCGACTTGCTTTCAAAAGTATATTACTAAATGGGACCATGCAACCTCTGTGTGCTAATTCCAAGACACAGGAAGCTAAGAGACAGCTTGTTCTCCTGTATCTCTCATGAAGTATTAGTAGACAGCCCAGCTGAGCTGTCTATCCAACACAAACTTCATGCATTTCCATATGTAGAAGAACATGCCTAGAATAATGGTCTTTATGTACAGTAGCTCTTCAAAGTAAGATCCATTTTAATTTACACTAGGGAGTATATAGGGAGGGGTCAGGAAACCTCAAGAACAGGCCTACGTTGCCATTAGTGATTCTGTGAACTTAGGAAAATTACTTCTCACAGAATCAAAATCTTCTAGAACAGAAAACAAAATGAAACTAGTTGGCTCTTAGAGTCTTAGTCAGAGCTAAGATGTAGCATCTGTAATTGAGTAGTTTTTAATTAAACAAAACTTTTGTTGAAGTTAACCCCCCCATTTTGTGTGTGTGTGTTGGTGAGTATACTGTGTGTGTGTGTGTGGTGTGTTCGAGTGTGCTAGCTCATGCGTGTGTGTATGCATGCTCCGTTGTGTACCATGCTCATTGGTAACAGTGGAAAAGATGTTGGGCCTTGCCTCTCTGCCTTGTTTAAGATAGAGTTTCTTTCTTTGTTGCCTTTTTCTGCTGTATACTATGAGCTCCCAGGGATTCTCCTGTCTCCACCTCCCATTTTACCATAGATTCTCTATGGTTTTCAGGCATGTACTACCACACCCAGATTTATGTGGGGCCTGAGGATTTGAACTTAGGTCTTCACATTTTCACAGCAAGCATTTTTGCCCACTGAGCCATCTTCCAAGCCTTTGACTCAGATCTTCAACTTACTTTGCAAAGGGGGGAAAGGCTTTTGATGGAGATTTAAAATCTTCCTCAGATGAAGAGCCAGGTTCCTATCGTATCATCCTGATAACTATTCTGGTGAGGGAATATTTTAATAAAATGTAGAACTGGAATTTCTTGGTTAAAATCACTGAAACCCTCCATTCTTAGAAGCCCAGACCAAGACCTTGACCAAATCTGTAGATAGTGCAACTTCAGGGACATCTTATTTAAAATTGGAACAAGAATAATTGTAGGGAGACTGTAAAAAGCTCACTCATGTAAGGTATATATTAGAGGGTATGATACACTGATAAGTACCCAACATGTGAAGTAATTTTAAAAGCTTTCTTTTCTTTTGTTTAATGTATGCGTGTATGTACACTTGTGTGTGGACACCTGCAGAGGCCTGAAGAGGCTGTCAGGTTCAGTGTGGCTGCTTACAGGGGATTATGAGCTGCAATGACATGGGTGCTGATAACCAAACTTGGGTCCTCTGAAAGAGCAGCAAGTGATCTTAACTGCTGAACCATTTCTCTAGCCCACTAATCAGGTTGAAACACATGAAATTATTTTTTATAGATCAAATATTGTTAATTTTGCAGTTTGCTAGGTTCTGCTTACTCTCCTGTCTCCAAAATTCCCTTAAGAGTTTCCCTTCTCAGATCCAGTCTGACATTCAAGGCTGTTTCCATTGTGGCTCTCATTTAAGTCTTATGGCTCTACTGGGACATTGCTTTCCATACACACAGTTCTAGACTCCCCCCACAACACTTGGCTTTTCTATTCCCCGACTTTGTTTCTGTTGATTCTTCTATTTGGAATGCCTTCTCTTCCCAGAAAATCCTATTTCTTCTTCAAAGCCTTCACTTCACTAAGTGAAATGAACTTTTCCATGATCCCAGCTTTGATAGAGCATGTTCTTCCCACCTTCACAGACATCATGTCAGAACATTAGCATAGTTATTTGCAGGTCTGTTTCTCTCACCTGTTTTCACAGTGTTCAAGGGCAAGGACTAGTTAAGCACAGGGGCTGTCATAGTTAGTGCTTGGTAAATATTTGCTAAAGTACCATGGATATATTCACACAGCAGGCTAACATACAACCTCTCTTGGAAATACTTGAAAGTACACACATTCTAAAAAAAAACAACAAAACAGGAGCTCACCCTTCCAAAGTAATTCATTTCCTGTGCTATAAAATGCAATTTAGATAAAATTAGGGAGGAGTCTTTTCCTCCCTAGAAATACTTAAGGAACTGAAACAAGAAACTCCAATGCAGAAGCTTCTCTCAGAGGCAAAAACATTGAGCTGGAGCCATGGGATTTTAACAGAGACAACATTTCATTGATAATGATAGACGTGGTCTGTATACAACTTTATCTAATACAGATAACATGGTGGATCTGTACACAGGGGTTTCCATAGCTGGAGAGGCGTTTAACCACAGACAATTCCAGTAGTCTTGAATGGTACAGAAAGACAAACAAACAAACAAAAGCTGTTGACATTGTAGCGAGAGAATTTACTGTTGATCCATATTCCCTATGCAACCTAAACAGCCTAAACAGGACTTTGTAAAAACTCTAGGTAATTCAAGTACTTAAGACAATTAATGGTGTCTTCTAAATATTCAAAATGGAACAATTACATAGTTGTACATATGTACATACACAAACACATATTTATGTATAACTAATTTCAGCAGAAAGGAGAATGCATAGTTCCATTGCAGGAGTATTAACTCATTTATAAATCTAGCAAGTTTCTTTTCTTTTTTGTTGTTGTTGTTTATTTTTCTTTTTAAGACAGGGTTTTTCAGTGTAGCCCTGGCAGTCCTAGAACTTATTTTGTAGACCCGGTTGGCCTTGAACTCACAGAGATCCACCTGCCTCTGTCTCCCATGTGCTGGGATTAAAGGTGTGTGCCACCACTGCCTGGCCAGTTTATTTTCAATTTAATTTTACAACAGTGTTTCTACCATCCCCAAAGAAAAATTTATGGAAATTCCCAATATGAAAATAAATAAACAAACAAAATACTGTTGTTCTGTCAGGGAAAGAGTAAAGTTCAGTTACTTAATGTTGTTTAGCAGCCTCACAGTTCCTGGGGTACCCTAATTAACTAAACCACTCTGGCTCATATTAACTGAAAACAAGGAAATAGTGAGTTATACTGGGGTTTTAGAAAGTTCACTGTGGCTAGGAGATGAGGGTCCATTAAAACTGGGGGTAGGAATACGCAGGTGATAACAATCCAGGACAGGGTCAAGATAATTAATTTCTTTTCTAAGTTTTCTTTGGGCACTCATGACTCATGAAGCCTCAATTATTAATCTGAGTGTCTCCACTGTTCATTGTAACTGTGTTTCTTCAAGTGAAGAATGATTGGGAGGTAGATTAATTGTCAAAGTTTAAGATAGTTTTACATGATAGACAGACAGACAGACAGACAGATATTGATATAAAGAATAAGCACCATGACCCTGTGTGCTTGTCCAAGGTTACATAGTCAGTGGGAGAAAGGGTTACAGAACCTAAGTGTTCTTGACATTTTTATGAGTAGTGTGCAAAAATGTTCCCAGCAGATCTCTAGTCAACCATGCAAATTTATAGGACATTACTTGATGACATAAACATGTGTAAACTCATGGTCTTATTTTGCATATTTGTCTCCCCTATTAAGCTTGAGTTCTTGGAGGATGAGGTTCATATCTAATTCATAATAAGCAATGATTAAATAAATTAACAATTAGAAATTTCCCTGGACAAAGCTTCTCAACAGCTGCTTTAGTTATGTTTATTATGTAGAAAGCTATAGGTAACCATACTCCATTTGTGAAGAGCCTTAACATTCTGTTACCTATTGAATGTTTGCTTTGACAGGTGTTATTCTTAGCTTTTTATATTCATTCATTCAATATCAAAAAATTTTGTAACACTAGTACTGTTATTGTCACCAATTTACTCACACAAAATTCAAGGAAGAATGTGGGTGAGAAACATCTATTTTTGACTAATTATAATCATGAAACATTTAGTATCACTGTATTATTCTTGCAAACAGCTATGAGAGAGATAGGATATGTAAGGTCATTGTTTTGAAATATAGACCAAGGAGAGGTCTTGCTCATCCTTAGAATCCTTGGAGCATTTAGACTAGAATTCACATTCAGTAAATACCTATTAAATGAGTGTTGAGTTAGTGCTCCTAATATCTAGTAGCACAATTTTCAGCATCAACCATTTCCCTTCACTGATGCTTGAGAAAAGGGATCCCTTGGTGTAATCTAGAAACATCTGAACATTCAAGGTTGATTTTTAACATTGATGTCTTCCATGTTTGACATGGTGCTGGCTTATCTAATTAAATGGAAGTCCATAATCTTTCCCTCTTATCAAGCCATACTCTCTTAACATTCCCTTGAGCGCACAGCTTGATTTACAAATATTTTAAAATTCCTTGGTACTCATAATGTCCTGTTATCAGCCTGGGGTTAGGAAATACAGCAAGGATACAACATGGTTCAGGACTCTTGAGTAAGTCATGACGCAAAGGCAGAACAAGATAGGAGAATACATAGTTAAGGACTAGCTGGTCAATGATTCATGAGGATGGATAATGGCCTAAACCTCTGAAACGGTAAGCAAGCCCCAATTACATCTTTTCATATGTATGTATGTATGTATGCATGTATGTATATATGAACTAGATGGTGTAGATCAGGTCTAAACAATTCCACAATTCCATAAATTCAGAGAATTGTACTGGGTCACTATGGGCCTAAGAATAAGGGAACAGGCAAATCTTACAGAACTATCTTGACCATGTAAGGAAGAAATGACCATGTCTCCATTGTGTATCAAATTTTGTTACTTCTCTACTTATGTAGTCATTGTATCCTACCCATATACTTATTTGTATTCATTATTTGTTTTCATATACCCTATAAGGCTACAAACTTGTGGAAGGCAAATTCTGATTCATCTCTGTATCTGTGGTTGGTGCAAAATTTGTGGATAGATATAAATTAATGGATCAAGAGATGAATAAAGTTCATTAAAGTGAGCCAGAAAGCCTCTCTCCCCCAAGCTGATACAGCATTATGGGCAGCATAACATTAGTACAGACGTTTGGGTGCTAATTTTGCATTTGTGTCAGTTATTCTCTGTAGACTCAAGCAGCCCTGTCTGTTAAACAGGGACATAGTCTGAAATACCCATCTCATATGACAATAGCTGTAAACTATTGATAGAAGTGAGGTCTTAAAGAAAATGTTTTACTATAACATGATCTCAAGGGAGAAAAGAAAGCATAGGCCATTGTAAACTTTATCTAGAAACATCTTTAATGGAAGCCAATACTTTTTCCCATTCCAAACTGAGTCAGGGTTGTGATTTTTCTAGGTCTGTGATAGAACAGTAGGTGACACACTACTGTGTTGGGAGTCTCTGAGATGAGTTTCTTTTTCTCTTTCTAGATGGGAGAAAGAGGATTTGTCTTCTTTATGGAACTTAGGTTTCAGCTCTCAAGGTCTAAACATTTTTGATGGCCTTGAACTAATTTCGGCCACCATCGACAGAATGGGAGTGGAAAAATCCCCATCACATCTGCCTTGTCAGGGGGTGGAAGAAAGAACTTTCTAAATAGCCTCATTATTGGTCCCAGCTGAATTCTGCTCCTGTTCTATGATGCCAGCAAAAGCATTTTAGTAAGATGCTGCCAGCATCAAAAGCAGATCCACTTACGGTTTCCTGTAAGCATATCTGCAATGGCAGAAGGTGGCGGGCAGCCAGGTGTGAGCGTGCGTGCTAAAAATCTTCAATACGTCAAGCTGGGAAGAACAATTTAAAAAATGAAATTCAACATTCTATTTCTACTCCAGGAACTCAGTTTAAGGCACCGGAAATTCGGCTCTGAGACTCTGCTTCTTCATTGAAACAGAGAATCTCAGAGACCAAAAAAGCCAGTGCATTCTTCTACCCTGAGTTCCTCCTCCTCCTCCTACCTCTTCTAAAAAAGACTTTCAAACAAGGGGCCATGTTATTCTTCTCACATCCCTTTGATTGTTAGTGAGTGCAATCACCTTTTTCCAATAATTTGCCCAAATTGGGGCTAGCTCTTCCCATGGAGTAGGTACTGCCAGCATCCACTAAATCCAGTTTGGTTTTCTGCTTGGCAACCCAGCTCTACTACAGTGGAGCTGAATGACTGAGTGCTCAGCAGTGGAATGGAGGTGGACATGAGATACATCATTCTTGCGCTTAACCTTCTGTATGGTGTGCCACCTTTTCTTTCTCTCAACCTCCTGAGTAGATACAGGCTATATGAGGAAGAACACCAAGGAATTTACCAGTTTGGAAAGACCCTGGGCCCTGAAAGACTGTGCAGAGACTGTTCTCCTGAAGACCCATGTTGAGAGATGACCTTGACTGTGTTACACCTCTGAGATTTGTTATTACAATTAGCCCATTTTGACAGCATCGATTGCTGATTCAATTAAATAACAGCACCATTGGACTAAACGTTTCAGGAGTTTCTGTGTCTTTCTGTCTGAAGAAGCCACAGTGGCATTTGTCATTCTGTACTCATTTGGTATCATTCCTTCTAACTGCCTCCTATGGGCAGTTTTCACAATTCTCACTTGTCTCTCCAATGCCCAAACATCAACTAAGGATTGTTGTACTTCACATGGTAGACTCCAAATGCCAGAGTTTGCATAACCCTTAAATGTATAAATCCCCTGGATACTGAATTTCCCCATCGGGCTAGTTTTCTGCAGGTGGTTTCAGCAATTAGCTGCATTCTACTTGCACCTGGCACCCTTCTTGTCACTCCTATAGCATACTTTGAGAAAACACCCTTTTCTAGTCATTCTAACAAATGAAAAGATGAGAAAGTTAAAAAAAAGCAAACATTCGAGAGGATGCTGAAATTAAAACAAAGTTTAAAAAGTATACCAAAAGATTGATAGGGTAAGGATGATCTTAAAGGAGGGAGGATAGTAGAAATCAGGTGATATGAAAGGAAATGGGGAATTGCGGGGAGACTGGGAGAGTGTTAAGTGAGGAGATGGATGGTAGGTAGGAAGAAGTAAATAACACTAAGGATGTTTATGTTACCTAAATCTTTTTTAAATATAAACAGTCTAATTATTGTTACCCTGCCTTATTTGGAGAATAGAGCTCCTTCCAGAAGACATAGGTTGCCAAATAATAAGCCTAAAGTCAGGGGTGCAGGAATGCTTCTCAAGTCATTGGTCAGAGGTATCCTGTAGATCACCCCCTACCACACATCTCCCCCAAAATAAGACTGTTGCCATTGCTCTTTGTTGTCAACCAGAAATTGATAGTAAGGCCTTATTGCTGAAGACACCACATGCTTTGACCATAGGACATATAGAAATCCAGTTGGTACTGACCAGGAAGCTTCCTCTTTGTTGGTTAACTTTTACAATGGAAGAAGTCTAAATAAGGCTTCTGGGAGAAAAATCATCAATGGTCTTACCAAGTTGTGAGCCATGTAAAGTACAATAATGAACAGCATGGCAAGATATACTCATGGTGCAATACTGGTATGAATGTTATGGGGTATAACAATCCATTTTCTGATGTAATGTAATGCCCACTCTACAGAAGGAACACATGCTTGGTACTATAAATCTGGCAAGAACTCATGGTTGGGGAGCTCATAGGTCCCAGGAGTGAACAAAACTGCCTCCTAAGTTTATATCTCTATATCCATAGTGCATCTTGCAGACCTTTTCAGAAAAATTTCTTTGTGCCATGAATGACAGTTAATGCCATAGCTCACGACTAGTTAAAGTACAGAGAATAAGTGACTGTGGAGTGCTTAACTACAGATAGGACATTGATATTAATCTTCTCTTTCCACCACTAGGGACCATTGAAGAAGAGGGAGCAGAAAGACTGTAAGAGACAGAGATTGGGAGGTCAATAGAGAAACTGTGTCTTCTAGACATAACAGGACCATGGCACTCCTCATAAACTCATGGTTGCCTGCTAAAGACTTGCACAGGATCAAGCCAGTAATCCTAGTTCAATGGACAGTTGATGGATTTTTTGGGAGGGTGAGCCAGTTTTCTTTAAGGGTGTGATCCCTGGTAGTTTTACCATGTTCCAGTGGATGAGACCGTAACCAAGGACAGCACAAACTGGACTTGGTGGATGGGTTATTTAAGAAAAAAAACACAAAAAAGGACACAGAGTTAGAAGTTGGTGGATCTGGGAGGAGTTAGGAGGAATTATAGGAAGGTGACTGTGATCAAAATATAAACTGTATATATGCATGAAATTCTCAAAGGATTAATAAAAATATTATATAAAAATCACTGAAACTATGGAGATTATCTTGGAATCATAAACAGAATTTTTTAAGTTAATGCTTTATCTCTTCCACCAACTTCAGTTTTTAAGACTCTAACTTAGGTACCCTTCTTCCATACTCTCTTCCATTTCTTTTCCACCCTAATAGAAATTTTCACATTGTCATGAATAGTTTATATGCTTTTACTGTCTGCAATGCTGAGAATTCTACAAGGCTGGAGACCATGCCTAGTTCTTTTTACTCAGGTCTATGGAAGATCCTACTTGAGGAATTTGTTTATTTTCAGGGTGCCTCATTCTCATGAGGATGCTCAATTCCTTTGTCACAGAGATTCCAATACTTGCTTAGAGTCAGCATCATTGGCTGTGAAATGGAGCTATGGCTGCATTCTGCCTGCTTCACAGAATAACTTCTAAATACAAGTAGAAATAGTTACAAGAGTAATCCGAAGCATGTGGCCACTTGCCAAGGTTTAATGGATTGTTCTGCTGTCTAGCTTGTGGAGAGCAGGGTCTGTGGGAAGATGTGAGGGGTGCTGGCTGGCTATATAGGTGGCTCTTTCTTCTTCCCTGACGCCAGTCTGTCCTTGAAGGTGGAGGGCATTTGGTGGTTAATGTTGTGGAAGCAGCATAACTACTCTACTAACACCCACAGGTCAGAAGTTGTTTTTTTCTTTTAAAAAGAACGTTATGAGGCTTGAGGCTGCACATTTTTAGATCTTTTACTTGGTTCAAGGTTGCATTGTTAAATATGTTTCCAATTTTGACATCAGCTGAATCCATTAGTGAAAGGACACCAACCTTGCAGGGGGGAAGATGAGAGGCTTAGAGGTTTTTGTAGGTTTGCTGGGGAAGAGTTGGTTTACAGATAGAAAGCAGGAGTTAGAAGACTTCTTAAGGGGTGACTCAGATGCTTTGTACACATGTCATGAGTGTGCGTGTATAATTAAGTGATTTTTGGAATTCAGGAATGGGTTCAGAAAAGGCTCTGGCCACAGTGACAACATGATGCTGATATAGTCTTCATTCCTGGTTCAAAAGGTGACAGATCAGCTTCCATCCACTAGTCTTGTTTATGAGTCAAGGTTCTAGACACAGGCTATTTCTTACAATTAAAGCAAGTGTTCTCAAGCATTCACAACAAGTGAATGAAACAGAAAGGGAATAATTGAAGCAATTCTTCTTCTTCTTCTTCCTCTTCCTCCTCCTCCTCCTCCTTCTCCTCCTCCTCCTCCTCCTCCTCCTCCTCCTCCTCCTCCTCCTCTTCTTCTTCTTCTTCTTTTTGGTTTGGTATTTTGAGACAAGATCTGGCCATGTAGATGAGGCTGTTCCTGAATTCCTGATTCTTCTGACTTCACCTCTCAAATATACAATTGCAGACAAACACACACCACCACACCTGGCCAGAACGATTTTTCTAATAGGCAGATGGGGCTTACAGGTCTAGGTACCCGTTTTTTCCTTGTTGATTTGAGACATGCCTGGGGATGGTGGGGTAGCTCAAGCTCACAATCCTTAAGCCTCTGCCTCCCATGCTGAGATTATTTGAGTAAACTACTGTGCCTATCTAGGATCAAAACTTCAATAAGACAATAAAACTTTTATGTTAGTTAACTTGGATTGCCATGATAAAATGCCATAGATCAGGTGACTTAAACAAGAGAAATATATTTTCTTGCAATTGTGCAAGCAGGAAATATGAGACTAGAGTTGAGAATGGCCAGATGTCTGTAAGGAGCCTTTTAAAGATAGTCGTCCACTTTCTGTATCTTCACATGATAGAAAGACCCCACTCTACTTATATAGCCATAAATCCTATTAGATAGGACCCATCCTTAAGATCTCATTTAAATTTAATTACCTTCTGAATCTCTATCTTACAAATACAGTTGTATTAGAACTTAGAGGTCCAATTGTGAGTTTTGAGTACATAATTCCATCCATATCAACTTTCCATATAGAAAGTTCAGTATCTATTTCATGTGGTTACATTTTAAATCATATCAGTAAGGTGGAATTCTAAAGATAAAAATCTATTTATGATCAATTGGTTATTCTAGCCAAGATTTAAAAGCTATGATGGGGGTGTGCTCTATTGTTTATAGTAGGTGTAAACTCTATGGTGCTGGAGACTGTGGGAAGAGGGGGTAGAAGGCACCAGAGTACAGAGCATGAGTGGGAAGTGCCTTTGATTTATCATTAACTAGTTCATTACCCGGCTGAGTCCCCACTTCTGTATCTCTGTTTCTCCATTATCCTAAGCTAGTTTAAATGAGAAAACACATTCATTTAAAACAAACCATGTTTTAGAATTCCACTTCTGGTAGGCTATTTGGGAGATCCAAATCAGTACAGTCATTAGGAAAAGAATTCCCTGCTCTAAAATGGTCTTCCTAGAGAAAATGATATCCAATAAAACAAATATCCTTAAACTCTAGGGTTCTTTTCTTTAATTTTTGTCCTATAAGATAAATGATTGACCCTCTAAGCCCATCTTCTTTCTTGGTGCTGGCATTCCCTCTTGGAAAAACAAAGGGGAACAATGGGGTATCTCTCTTTTGCTGAGAAACAGCAGAGGCCAAAGAGCAACTTGAAAGCCCAGAATAAAGGACTGGCCTTGGATTCTCAGAACACTTGAAACAATGCACTTACACTATAGTAGCCCCCTGCCTTTTCAGAATATTACACACAACCCTGCTTCTCTGAAAAGCAAACAGCAAAGGAACACTGGCTACAATCCAATTATCTGGGGTAGGGATACAGCACTCCCAGGATGGTAGGAAGCAGGGGTCAGAGAAAATACATTTTATATAGAATTCATGCTTCTGACTTTAAAACATTAATTCCATTGCAAAATCACCAAACAATTTCCCAAGAATTCCCGAGATCTTTTAAGCCATGGAAAGCATCCTTATTATATTAGTATACTAAAGGGGTCCTTTGCATATTCATCAGGAGAGAGCAGGGAGAGTGTTCATGGGGAAAAAAACAAGAAAAAAGAAAGAGGAAATAAAGATGAATGATTCTAGGAAACTAAAGAAAGAAATACCTGTACATTTTGTTTTGAAACTTGTTTTTCAAAGCCAAATTGGAAAAATCTTCATGCCAATTTTGGATATGATGCTAGAGAGTTATATATTTACAATTCATGACTTTGATGTTCCTTTATGCAATCAGCAAGCTCCTTTCCAAATAAACCCTACTTATCAAACCATAAAATAATTTTGCAAGGATGTAAGCAACCATTTATTCAATCTTGGACTTTTAGAAGCTTAAATGCAAATTAAAAGGGAGAAATATTGATAGAATGGACCACATGTAAATTGCAGTCTTCAGTTAGCCCAAAACAGTAAAACATAAAGGGAAACAAGCTGGAAGGTGCTTTTTACCATAGGTATATTACAAAAGACATCAAACCTCTGGACTAAGATAAAATGCATAAATAGTAAAGGTTTAATCACAGTATGCATTAAATGCTTTCTACTTTAGGGTGGCATTTAATTTGATATGTAAACAAACAGTATTTGATTTAAAAAAAGATTTATGTTATTTTCTGTGTATAGGTGTTTTGCTCACATGTATGTCTGTGCACCATTTGCCTGTCTGGTGCCTATGGAGGTTAAAAGAGGGTATTGAAACTAATTATTGGATGGTTATGAGCCACCATGTGGGTCTGGGAATTGAACCTGGGTCCTCTGCAAGAATAACAAGTGCTCTTAACTGTTGAGTCATCCCCCCAGACCCAGGAGATGATATTGAAATGGCATTTGGAATGCATGCAGCAGTTATGACAAAGTAACCCTCTTATTTTGTTCTGAATGGTCTTTCCCTGTACTTCAAGACTGAAACAGAGGGAAGGGGCGAGGGACAATCCCATGTTTTTCATTCTTGTTACTTGTGAGTCTCAGCAAAATGAATTCTTCACAAGGTCTAGTTCAGATTATAACTGCTAGAGATGGAGTCAGTCTGTGACACTATCTGCCATTGTTCTTTGCTTAGGTTCTATATGATCTTAAAGGATCTTCGAAGGCTAGAAAAAGACATGAGTGTTATTGGAACTCTGTTCAGATGTCAACTTTGTATCATCATTCTTTTATCAAATGAAACCTAGTTTCTACAATGTATAAGCATGTGCATCATGGATTACCTATAGTGGTCAAGCATCATTTGAGCCATTTATTGAAATAGCAAAGATCTTTTACATCTGATTGTGCTGGCAAGGAGGGAATACGTTTGGCACCCTTATACTTACTTGATGCCATATATTCCTCAGGAGGCTGGGATAAAATTTGGAATATTCACAGATGTGTATGAACAAGAAAGTTCCAAATTCCAGGGCAGTCTACAGGACACAAAGAAAGCCAGTTCATAAATAGAGGTGGGGGATGGTAGATAGATAGGCAGACAATCAGGTAAGAACAACACAAGGTGAGGATGGACAGAAAGAGAAAGGAAAGCCTGTTCTATAATTATGGTTCTAATAGTTCTAATCAGCAGTTACAATGGATGAAAATGAAGACCGTATCTTCCAGGCCAAAAACAAGGGATTGAGGTCTCAAAAGAGCATCTCACAGGGACGAAGAACTCGAATACTGAAATCATGATTTAAATTAAAAAGTCACTGTCTAAGTTAACATCACTAAGACAACTTTTAGGAGAAAGCATTTAATTGGGGGCTTCCTTACATTTTTGGAGGGTGAGTCCATGACCATCATGGTGGGGAGCATGGCAGCAGGCAGGTAGGCATGGTGCTGGAGCAGCAGCTGCGATTACCTCCTGACCCCTAGGCAGAGTGAGAGCCCACTCTTAGTGACACACTGCTTCTGAAAGGCCACACCACCATCTTAAACAGTTCTCCCAACCACAGACCAAACATTCAAATATATGAACCTGTGGGGGCCTTCCACTTTTGAAACACCGCAGTCACGTTGTTTGTGGAAAAGCGTATAAAGGGGTCTATAAAACTCATCCCACCACAAGAGGTATGCAGACCATCCATTAGAATCACCCTGATACAATTTCTCTATTACAGTCTCATGGGATTTTTAACACAGCTCAGCAGGTGATTTGGGGGCATGGCAAGAGACAATGGCTTAGGGGAATTAGAAGTTACAGTATTCTTGCTTGATGGCATGTTCTTCAGAGTGTATTTGCTAGGAAAAGCTGGTGTGCATGTGGCACTTACCCACTAGAGACTACACACACACACACACACACACACACACACACACACACACACACACACTTTTTTCATGTGCTCACTGTTCATAGCCTTCACTCTGGGTGTTCTGCATCCTTAAAGAGCCATCTGATTTACCATGTACAAATTCATTTGGGCAATGTCTTGCTTTCTATGTCAGCTTGACTAACCAGGTAAGGTGTAGTCTAGAACACCTCTCTCAGGCTTTGGGAAAGTTTGTTTACACATTTGCAATCTTTGTTCTCTTTCAGCACGTCCACAAGAGGGCAGTCAGGGGAAATTTTCCTTTTGTCAGAAAGCCTACCTACCTATGGAGCTTCTAATCCTAGCATCAAACAATGACTCTTAGTTCTTAAAATCAGAGAGACACTCCTCCGCTGCTGGTGGGAGTGCCAACTCGTACAGCCACTTTGGAAATCAGTATGGAGATTCCTCAGAAAAAATGGGAATAAGCCTACCACAAGACCCAGCAATTCCACTCTTAGGCATATATCCAAAAGATGCACATTCATTCAAGGACATCTGTTCCACTATGTTCATAGCAGCATTATTTGTGATAGCCAGAACTTGAAGCAACCTAGATGCCTCTCAACTGAAGAGTGGATAGAGAAAATGTGGCACATTTACAGAATGGGGTACTATTCAGCAGAAAGAAAAACAAAAAACAAAAAACAATGAATCCTGAAATTTGCAGGCAAATGGATGGCACTAGAAGAAACCATCCTGAGTGAGGTAACCCAGTCACAAAAAGACAAACATGGTATGTACTCCCTCATATATGGATTTTAGACATAGATCTGGGGAGTGCCAGCCTACAATCCCATGGCCAGAGAGTTTTGGGAACAGAACCTTCATTCAATGGCCGATGGAAGCAGAGGCAGACTCCCATAGCTAAACACTGAGCTGAACTCAAGGAACCCAGTGACAGAGAGGGAGGACTGATTAGCAAAGGGACTAAGACTGGGCTGGTTGCCCGGCGGTGGTGGCGCATGCCTTTAATCCCAGCACTCGGGAGGCAGAGGCAGGTGGATCTCTGTGAGTTGGAGACCAAGCCTGGTCTACCGAGTGAGTTCCAGGACAGGCTCCAAAACAATACAGAGAAACCCTGTCTCGAAAAACAAACAAACAAACAAAAAAGACTGGGCTGGTTTAACTCCCAGAAACAGCTGACCTGACAAGGATTAGCTCTTGAATCCCAGACTGATGGCTGGGAATCCAGCATGGGACTGATCTAGTTCCCCTGAATGTGGGTGTCAGTGGGGAGGCCTAGGCAATCTATTGGGCCTTGGGTAGTAGATCAGTATTTATCCCTAGCATACAAATGGACTTTGGGTGCCCATCCAACAATGAGAGATGCACTCTCACCCTGGACTCTTGGGGGAGGGTCTAGGCCCTGCCCTGGATGAAATGACAGACTATGGACACCCCCATGGAGGGCCTTACCCTCCCTGGGGAAATGAGGGAGTATGGGGGGGGGAGTTGGTGGGAGGCCGTGGGAAGAGGGGAGGGAAAGGGAGAGGGACCTGGGATTGACATGTGAAGCAACCTTGTTTCTAATTTAAATTTAAAAATAAAAATTAAAAAAGGAAAAAATGCAAAAATTCAGAAGGACAATCTCTCTCTCTCACTCTCTCTCTCTCTCTCACACTACACACACATAAATGGTCTCTGTAACACTAAGTCTTAACAATGAAGGTTTTATATATAACTTTCCCCCTTTTCTCTATAACTTGAACTTCTCCATAAGGTAAACAAATGTATTTTCCTCTACCTGTGGTTCACTGTCTGGGTGGAAAGCAGGTAGGTCAGAGCAGCAATGTGGGTAAGCCAGGGAAGGCTGTCTGGAGCAGGTAGTATTTGAACTGAAACTTGAAGGATGCATCAGCAATAGGAAGGCTTTCTGGAGAACAGAAATGACATGCACAAAGACAGGAACAGCTGGGGACATGGTTCAGGGGCAGAGTGTTTGTCTAGCATGCATAAGCCCTGGGTTTGATCTTCAATACTGAAAAAGAAATAGACAGGAACATACAATTCTTGGCATATTTATGGATGTAGAAAGGCTTCACTAAGCCTTTTGGCTCTACAGAGAAGTGACACAAAAAGATTTATGAGTTAGCAATATGTATGCACATATACATACATTTGAGATAAATCATATGACTTCAGAATTAGTAAAACAGCTTAGCTCCTTCCCGTGTGTGTGTGTGTGTGTGTGTATGTGTGTTTGTGTGTGTAAGTGTAAAATCAACAACATATTACACCTTTGAACTCCCACACATAGCTCTTTCTATAAGCAGCTGGTTACTGGAATTGACTCTGACTTGCTCAATATTCTTGATCTCTTGAACATTTATCTTTTCCCATTGACAGCTTTTGCCAAGGCATTCTGATGTCTGTGCTCTACAAGCCCACAGAACTGACCCCAGGGTCATTACAATGTTGGGAATACTAGGGCCAGCACTCATTTACATTTAATTAACCCCATGGACAGGAACTGTTAATGTTAGCAGTGTTTAAAGACTGCCTTTAGACTGAGAATTTCTCTAAGCTTCTACAGAATACAAAGTGTGAAGATAGATAGATACTCAGGAAAGTGCTTTCAGCTGCTCTAACCATCCTGGATTAAGGTCAGAGTTCAGAATAGTCATTTCAGTGGAAAGGAAATCAAATCAAACCAACCCTAGAGGTTTTAAAATAGGATGGCATAAGCACTTTTAAGACGAGATTAATAACAAAAGAGAGAGGGAAAGGGTGTCTGCAGGGAAGTGAGCAGAATAAAAACAAGGGTATACTATAAACTGATGTCATAATTCTCACTAAGGGGTTGCTCTAAGAAAACAGATCGGACTCAGTTGAAGACATTCTTACTGAGCCCATGGTACTGCTATTAGTATGAATAATAACAAATATGTTCTAGAATCTTAGACTTGTTTAGCTGTGTGTACCTGCTTCTCATAATATTCTGAAGTCATTTCAGTGGAAGCTGTTGCAGTGTCCCCAGACCATAACCCAGAGCTGAAGGACGTGGCCCTTTATAGTTACTGTCTTTGGAATTGCCTTGATTGACAGTTGTCTCTTCCACGGTCATGGGCCTCTGTGAGGTACTCACATCTAGTGACTGGTCAATAGAGTGTTGGAGTCAGGACCATTTTGTATGGGTATGGCAGCCTCAGTACTGCTCACAGGGTATGTTAAACATTCACTGAAGCCCATTTCTGCCTCTGTTTCATTCCCTATTTTATTCCCCTCCTTTCTCCCAGTGATCCACACCAAAGAATCTGCTCATCAAGAAATGCAATCTGTGACATTATTACCTCACTTGTATTTTTATGCCAATGATTGAACCCAGAGCCTTGCACCCTGTGCTCCATCTCCTGCCCTTTATCCCATTTAAAAGGTGGGATACTGACCATCTTAACTGCCCAGAATTCATTATTTGATGTTAGATGAACAATGATGAGAATGCTGGGAGGCATCACTCAGTGGAAGCCAGTTTTTTAGGGTAGCAGGCAATGAAAAAAGGAACAAGGCCTAGCTTGTCTGACCTCACAATGGAGTGAGCAATGCAGACAGAAACACAGCCATAATTGGAACGGCTACCTTCAGGAGTACAGGCTAAAAGTATGAAGGTGGAGGAAGGAGATAATGAAGTCAGTAGGATGTGTGATTTGTCTAAGGAGGCCCCTGAAGAAGATATTCCTGGAGATTTCAAGGAACACCAGAGCCTGTCCCTTTACAGAGGGCTTACCTCATATGTGAGCTTAGATTGTGGCATTCGTAAGATGGTCTGCTGGGTGAGAATGCTTGTTAAGAGAGGTACTTATAAAACATCCATTATATAGCTTTGCATATGACAGCCCAGGGGTAAAAAAAAAAGGCAGCATTCTGTGATACAAGCAGTGCTTTGTAAATTTAGCTTATAATGCCTTAACATTAACAGAATGCTTCACGGTTCTCCACTCTTTATTATTCACGGCTATTTTTGGAATGTAACTGCTGCTCAAGAACATGTGTGTGGTTTTTTTGTGAAATTACCATCATGACTACTACCACCACCATTACAACAGACATATATGCACACACATACAAATCATATATATATGGTAAATATAATGTGATGTTCTAAGTACTTTGAGGGGTCCAAGGAGTGCAATGTGGTGATTTCAATGAGAATGTTCCACATAGGCTCACATGTTTGAGTAATTGGTTCCCCAGTTGGTGGAACTGTTTGGGAAGAATTATAAGGTATAGCCTTGCTGGAAGGGGTGTGTCACTTGGGGCAGGCTTTGAGGTTTCAAAAATCTGTATGATTACAGTCTCCACTCTATGTGCCTCATGGTTGTGTCTCAAGATGTGCACTCTCAACTATTGCTCTAGCACCATGCCTGCCTGCCATCTTCCATGATAGTCATGGATTCTAACCCTCTGAAACTATAAGCTCCAAATAAACTCTTCTTTACGTTGCTTTAGTCAAGGTGTCATAGCAATAAAAAGTAGCTAAGACAATACAAACACACACACACACACACACACACACACACACACACACACACATATATATATAGTCAGGCAGTGTTCTAACTTTATAATTATAATCCCATTTTATAGAAGAGGAAATCGAGGTAATAGAAACTGAAGAAATTGACTCAGTAATTTGCTCTAAGTTGATGAAAGCTAGGGACAGTGCTAAGATTCAAATGGTGGTAGCCTGGAGGAAGGGACAAGATTACTGTGAGGGTTAGTAGGTTACAGTGACAAAGTAACACCTGAAAAACAAGGATGCTGTAAGTTGTCATTAAGGAATAGCCATTTCCTTCAAATTAATGGTGATTTGCCTTTCAATATGTACACCATTTTACAACTCATCTAGCTCTTCTGCAACAACATGGCAGGTATGATGGTTCTATTCACATGCCAATCTGCCTGGACCACTGAGTGTCTAGATATCTGGTCAAACAACTTTGGCCATGACCCAAAACCTTTGGTTTTGAACTTACCAGTAAAACCTCTCATGTTTACTGGACAGCTGACCATGAAATTAACTCACCCTGCCTCACTTACTAAGCTGGTGACCCAGCATTCCTTACAATCATGCCTAAACAAACACTCATTCTTGTTCAAATGGTTCACAAAAGGTGTTCAAACAGCTACTGGAGACATAGACAGACATCTTACCTATGAGTCCTGAGCTGGTAGTATTTACAGGTTCTTATGTGAGACCTCCACTTCTTTAAACTCCCTTGCCCCTTGACTTATTTAGGGCATCCTTATATCTAGATGAGATTCTTGGTGGCATCCCAAACTAATGGACAAGTATAGGTTAACATTCCATGTTAATGTTTCTATGTGTATGTTTTGTGTATATATGGCCACTGAAATATAAGGAGTTATTTTGTCCTTAACTCATTGTTTTCATAAATATTTTATGCATATTATTGACTTTGCACTGAAATGGTTCTGCAAAGCATTTTAGGTGGTCTCCCTATTAAGTATCTTGAAGATCACAACATCCAGTAATAATGATTTTTCACAAAAAGGGAACATAGTTTTTTTTGTTACTTTGTTTTAAGGAGATCAATAGAGCATTTGTGACTGTGCTAAAGAATATAATGGTTCTTGTCTCATACTCAATGTGTCTTTTTTAATAATAAAGGAGGCTATGCCAAATATAATTGCTTCTATCTGCATAACATAAATTTCTCAAAATTTTAAATATACATGGGAAGAAAAACAACCAAAAAATCAAGTTGAAGGCTTGAATTTATATTATACTTTGTCTATTTATGAAGGTCTAGAAGAATGTCCCTTCCTCTGGAGATATGTTCTAATGCCACTGTTAGGTACTGTGATATGCTGTGAGGCTCATGGTAGATTGTATGTCTGGACAAAGGCTATGTAGAGTACACAGGCAAAGGCATTTTTTTCTACCTCACAATTCAAACAACAGGTTAGAGCATCAACCAGCCATTTAGAATACATTTCAAAATGTCACCACTATTCTGACTGAGCAAGTATAGAGCCTAATGAAGGTGAATGAGAGATGCCTTTTTTTCCCCTAAAGAATTCATGGCTGGCAGAGAAAAATAGAAAATTTTACAGTGTTGGCCCAGGATAGGCTCTAGAGTTAAATGACTTCAGCTAATGTCCCAAATCCTTAACTCTCTAGCTGTGGTACTCTGGGGGAAGTTCTCTCTCAAATCTTCAGTTTCCATGTGTATAAAGGAGGGATAAGCAGAGTACCTGCCTCTACAAGAATTGTGGAAGGACTGAACATCATGTTTGGCAACCTCTGTAGCAATACTATTACTTACATAAATGTTAATAGGTGTAAAAGTCTTGGATGTGAAGGACCTTCAAGGTACATTAGTCTAACTGCCGAGACAAGGAACTGTCTCCTAACCACCCTCTGTATTAGCTAACTGGGTTGAGTGATGTGTGTAGAGCTTATTCTTTTCTAAGCCATTTGTAAATCACTAATAATAAGAATGGTGAGGGGCTTTGAGAAAAATGGGCATTTTTTTCTGCTGTTTTATAACATGGAGGGAAGACCCAGGGAGATTGTCTGGACCAAGTATGCCCACTTCTGCAAGGGAAGAAACACTAGGAGGCTCACATTCACACAGAGGGTACAAGAAGTATTCACCCATCCAAGCCACAGTTTATTTTCTCTCACCACTGTCATTTTGCCACACTGCTTCCTTCAGAGTGCTGACACGGTTTTTGATGGAAAAAGAAAACTGTAGTTACTAGGACTGAGATTAGGCTTTCTCCTTACTCCATTTGCTTATTCATTTATTCATTCACTTCAGAACATCAACTCATTTCTGTCTCACCCCAGAGTCTAGATTCTTAATCACTATACTCCAGGGCCTTCCCATACTTAAAAATGCAAAAAGGGAGCAGAAGACAAGGAAAATTAATCATTAAAATTACTGAGACATCCAAATCTTTACAAGTGTTTCAAATGATTTACAAGCGATTTAATAGTGTTAATATAAATAGTAAAAATAGATACCACTTGTTGACTATTTACTGGGTGCCAAACACTTCATGTGCATTTATATCAATTCATGTGAATGCCACTTGATACAAACTGTTATTGCATACATTCTCTCAACAGTTTTACAACAACCCTTATGTGGGAAGCAACTCCTTCTTCATCACCCTTCTCCACTTATGGACCTCACTCTATAGACAAGCAAACTCACGTGCAGAGGAGGAACTTGATCAGCTACATTAATAACAGGTCACTTGGTACTCTTTGTGTCTCTGGTTTGGTAATGGGTCCCATGAGGCCCCAAACAAAGCTCTGGTGACCTCTTGGTATACTCAGATTCAGCTCTCATTTTATTTTTCTACTTTTCTCAAGATCTCTACCCAGTGATAGCTTGCACCTAACAATTCCTACATAGAAATTCCTAGTCTGCTAGGAAGCTATATTCACAGTGGACCTAAATTTAACTCCAAGTTTCTGTAACCACATTATCCAATAAACCTTAATCAGCTAAATTAGTAAAAATAAGAGGTGTGTAACCCAGGAAGAAAATGTTGATGCAAAGCTAATATTAAGTACTCTGAGTACTCTGTCCATCTTTTTTTTTTTTTTTTTTTTTTGACGAGACAGGGTTTCTCTGTATTGTTTTGGAGGTTGTCGGTCCAGCCTGGCCTCGAACTCACAGAGATCTGCCTGCCTCTGCCTCCCAAGTGCTGGGATTAAAGGCATGTGCCACCACCTCCCAGCACCTGTCCATCTTTTTTAGAACATATTGTGCCATTTGCAGGCACCATTGCAGGGTTAGAGGTGCAAAGAAACTAGAGAGATGATGTCCCTTTCTTCATGGACTTCAATTTCAAGTGAGAACAAGCAAACACTAAAGAATGAATACTTGTAGCTAATAGTAAATAGTTTAAGAAAACTGCAGCAGGATGGGGTATATACAGAATAAGGGAATGAGAGGAGATGTCTAGGAGTGAAGAGAGTTATAAGCAGGGGTTCTCCAGGCCAATGCCTGAACCCAGTGAAGGAGGAACCTTCAGGATGGCCTGGAGTGCAGGTTGAGTAGATGATGTCAAGGATTCTGCTGGGGATCTAAGAAGAAGAGAAAGAGGGCCAGCTAGGCTGGAGGTGATGAGCAAGAGTTGATTGTGATCCCAGGTAAGGTGTGAGAGTCAGGCTGACCCAGTAGTGCTAGATGTTGTAAGCCATGTTACAAATTTAGGCCTTAGTTATTCCACTGACGTTCCTATGGAGTTTTCAGTATTTATAGAGAAAGGCATTGGGGCCTAAAAGGTTATGTAACTTCCTCTGTCCTCTGAAACCTCACAATTTAACAGTGGGGTTTTCATGCTCCACAGTCTTACTACCAAATGAAAGCACAGGCTAATTAAAAGGAAAATTAAAATGATGGGTAAGGGAGTCCCATAGAGGAGTTCATGGGCCTCTTAACCATATTCCAGAATTGACTTTCAGATAGTAGTAAATGAGTAGAAGCCAAAGGAGAATTCAGGGAAGTAAATGCAGTCTTTAGGCCTCTTTGGCCTTTGTAATTTCATTCCTCCTTTTGAAACCCAGAGACACTGCTCAAGAGCTGCTGTCTCCTCCATTGCAGTAATGATGATCTAGAACTCACATATTCTGTATCCAACACCATTAGGCATTCTAAGAAAGCTCAGAAAAACGGACTCCTATTGCCTGACAAATACAATGAAAGTAAATATATCGATTCTAGCAGAGTCTAGTTATTCTAAGAAAGAATTCTATACTTAGCAAATCTACCTAGGAGGAAAAAGAAATTACAGAATTTCATAGATGATATTAGTAACTGACCCCAAACAGAAAGAACTGGGAAATATTTAAAATGCCAAGACAATCCACACAAACCATCTTTACCAAAAAGCTGGTAAGGGATGAACCCTGTAAGTTTATTGAATGTAGGGGAGTTACAAAAGCAAGCCTAGGAGCTAGGGGAGGAAGGTGTGCTATGGAGTTAGATGCCTGTGTTCAGATTCTGTGAATTCACAGAAGCCCTTAGCATAATTTTCTACCATAAAATGAAGCTATTACTATCATCAGTGCCATTATTATAGAAGCATGCTCCAGATCTTACCTCATGGGTGGGGAGGTAAGCAACTATTTGGAGAAATATTACTAAGCAGAGACGTCAAGAGAAAATTCAAAGTGTAGGAGAATCAAAAGCATGTATCTAAAAGAATCTTAACTGAGCAACAACTTTGGATTAGAAGCTGGTATCTATGAATGCAAGCAAGGTTTATGACGTAGTTGGTCACAGTTCTGAAGGAATTCACTGCAACTTTCCTCTCAGTCATGTCTAGTGTTGGATAAAATACTCATAAAACTTCTGGTTTTATACAGCCTTTGGATTAGAATAATATACAACCTATTTGGGGGATAAGACTGCTCCAGAAGCAATAAGGGAATTACAAGAAGTGTACAAATGCTGTAAGTAATCAGAGACAGGAGCAGTGAGGGGGCACTGGCCAAAGAGATCCAGAAGGGCTACAGTACTGGGAGATTGCTAGTAAGATATCTCAATAATGACAGCAGCTCCGTCTCCATCCATTCAGAACAGGCAGTCCCCTTATCTAGTAAAAATGATGCTGCTGTTCAAGAAACTGAAATATGACAGAGAGATATGTAAACAAAGCTTGCATGAAATGAAATCTGTTTCAAATAAGACAGGGCAATGTAGTGGAAACAGGATGGATTTAGGTACACAAGGCCCTGTGATTGCTATCTGTGAAATCATGGATAAATGACTTACTCTAAAACAAAGAAATTGTTGTGATTAAGTGAAAGAAATATAAATTAGAGGGCTATATCCTGTTTAAATTAGTTATAGTCTTTCACCAACAAAACCAATTTGGTCTTAGTAAAAGAAAATGCCTACAAAATAAGAGTTGCCATTATTAATCCATTTCATCCAAGGATGGCAAAACAGAATAAACAGATCATCCTTTGAGGGAAACTATTTGTAGATTCGCACTTAAATCCATAGCCATCTCAGCTGTGTAGTTGCAAGAAGATCCAAGGATTTCACACAACCAGACGCGTGTGACATTCAGAAATGGAACTCAAAACTTAACTCACAATCACTGACTACAGTGTGATAGGCAGCAGGGACGACAACTATTATTTCACAGGTAGCTAACCATGCTTGTTAAACAGTGTCATAAGTCCTTCTACACTATGCTATCAAATAGTACAGACTTTTGGCTTTTGCCCTGAAACCTCTAGCGATTTATTCCAGGCTGCTCCAGCTTTCTCCCTCACAGCTTTAATAGGAAAAGAACACAGATGTTTACAGTCTATCCAGAGTCATATTATCCCACCACCTATCTCTAAAGCAGTTATTGATTTTCACCAAACACCCTGCTTGCTCTCATATGTGTAGTCATATCTAGTGTTTATTTCCACGAAGGCCTTTGTTTCTCACCCACCTTTCATATATCCAGGATTACCCACCTAGAATAATCCCCTCTAGTCTATTCCCACCCGTTACCCACCTAGGATAATCCCCTCCAGTCTATCCCTACCTGTTACCCACCTAGAATAATCCCCTCTAGTCTATCCCCACCTGTTACCCACCTAGAATAATCCCCTCTAGTCTATCCCCACCTGTTACCCACCTAGAATAATCCCCTCTAGTCTATCCCCACCTGTGCTACTGTACTTCCACTACAGCACTTACTGATGACTGAAAACTGCACCATGTCACATAATGACCGATTAGATGGCTATTTCTGATCTCTCCAGGAATGGAAGCCTCATCTCCAGGATGACAGCACACAAACGTCTTACCACTTTATAACCCTTTGACCATATTTTCCCTTTACAAGTGGTAACATTTATACAGATAAGTGTGCCGCCTCAACATGGTTGCAAAGTCTTTGAGGACTTACCTACAGTTCACCTTCATATCCTCGGAATATCTAAGGGAAAGCATTTCTTGGTTAATATCTATTGAATGAATAAATGATGTGATCTCTTGGTTGAAAGTTGTTTAATAAATGATAACAAAATTTGTTCTTACTATTTCTTCAGCCTTCTTAAGCTTGACTTTATCCACACTCTGTCTCAATCCTCAAGAACACAAAACATATTTGACCAGTAACATGGAAAAGGAAAATCCCATTTTAAACACATTAATGTTGTTTTTAAAAAAAGAACTAGTTATTTGGTCACCAAGCTTAAATGTTCTTTTTCTTCCAAGCCATCAATCTTTTACTTGGTAAAGTTTTTTTTTTCTCAAAACAACAGCAACAACAAAAAACCCTATCAGTTTCTTCATGGAAACAGAGGGTGAATACTACCTTCAAACAAGCAAAAAATGGCACCCTCTTCCAGAGTGCATCCATCTCTGCTTGCTGTGGGTACCAGCTATTTTTATCAGGTGATACTGTGATATTCCTTCTCAACACATGATATTCACTCTTTCAAGCTGTTCGGCACTGTTCTATTTGGTTTCATGTTACATCAATGAGACAGTTTGAAGGAAAAGGAAAAATGGGACAGGCTATATTTAGTAGCATCACTAAAACCCTAAATAAAAACTCTGAAATCTCCTAAGCTCCCTGGCTGCCCAATTTATATTCAGGACCCTACTTACCAGTCTACAATTAAGGCAAATGGGAAAAGCCTTTATTCTGAGAGTATTTTTGTGAGACTCTTAATAAATGCAAGGCATTTTCAGTGTTTCTAAAATTTTTAGGGACTAAAAGACACACACCAGTCAAATGACTACTCCATGTATTTTGCATTTTTAAAGTATTTCAGGATGTTAATTATTAGCTTACTTTATGATTTCTATAAATTCAAAAAATATATTTTAAATGAATAATTACACATCTGGCTAAACATCTGAACATACCAAGGTCAAAGTAGCTAAGTGGTGACTATGAGGCCAAGAATCTGTTAGATGTAGAAGACCAAAGCTTCAGTGAGTTTAAGATTACAATATCAATGTTCCTGCATATTGTAGAGCAGGAAAGTAAATAGCATGCGCCTTGAAGAATCTAAAGAACAGCAGACTTAGAAGGAAACTTAATTACTCAAATGTTTTCAATCAATGTAAGCTTAGAGATATGCCTAGTATAGCATCTAGCACATTATAAAGACCCTAATAATTCAAAACATCTAGTAGGACTTGGTAATTACAAGTCAAACAACTCTGTCATCTGAAAGCCAAGATACAGATAACAGTTTCTATTATTTCTTGAGGGAATGTAAGAGTGTTGTAGTGGATCAGCTATAAAACTGGCCATGATCTTCACATTGCTTTGTGTTCATGCCCTTCTGCAAATGTGACTGCATTTTCTTTCTACCAAAAGATGTGATCTTACTTCATTCCTACTTCAGGACTGATCTTGTAGTGTTGCCTGAGCAATGGATGGTGTGGAAATCTCACTGAGTCTGTTCTTTCTATTTTCACTGTCTTTTGAAGCCCTGTCCAGGAGGTTTCATGTAAACACATAGTGGAATTGGAAGGAAGGAAGGAAACGAGAAAGGAAGGCGGGGAGAAAGGGGGGAGGAGACAGAAAAGAAGGAAGGATGGAAGGAAGGGAAGAAAGAAGGCAGGCAACACTCATACATGTGACAACCCATTAAAGATTGGCAAAGTTGTCTCTATACCCAGAGCTTACTGAAAATGAGTGAACAGTTCAGTTCAACTGTTGTGTATACTCATGAGAAATAAGAAACATGCTGTTTTAAATCACATTTTAGAGGGGTTAGTTACACAGCACCCAGCTATCTTGCACTTACCCATGAATCTGGAACTGTGCTAATAAGCCCTTTACAGGAATTACTGCATTCTCTTCTAACAATAATATTGATGCAGTAAATATTATTATCTTCATCTTATGCCCATTCTGAAGTGCACAAAGATTAGAGTACCCCATTCCAGTGTTAGCTAACAAACAATGGGCCAAAGTTGAAATCAGGCATTTCAACTTCCTAAGGGCAGTTGGTTTAAGAAAGAAGGCACTTTCTTAACCCAATAAATAAGGATCATTTCCTGTCTTCTCTGGGACAGAGACTTTCTTTTAACCTTGCCTATAGGACCATTTCTGTAAATAGTAGTAAGAGCAACCGTGACTTCATTTGTACACACATTTTATCATTTGATACTTAAAATAGTCTCAAGTGTTACAACACAACCTGTCTCTGACAGAAGAAAAAAGAAAAAGAGAGTGACTCTCAGGGAGACTATGTCCCTAGCCTGGGAGTAAGAAGCCTCTCTATGCTTGGTGTCACATCTGATAACTCTAAAGACTACACCCTGAGTTGACCAGTTTATATTCTGTACAGGAATATTAAAGCAACTATTTTCATCCACTCCCAAGTTGAAATTCCTCACGCCGTCTTCCAGCTTAATTGTCAATTAAATGCCCTACTAAACAAATGTAAAAAAATACCCTTTGATCTCTAAGTTTGGAGCCAGTCCTTGAGGTTTCAAAGGAGTTAAACTCAAATTCTCTGACATTAAATAGCTTAAGCTATTGATGATATAAGACTAAAGTACACAAAAAATGTAAAGACATATAGGCTTGTACCATACAGTGATATTTTTGCACTAGAGATGAAAATTGTCTATCGCTTAGTGACAGTGTATCACACACACACACACACACACACACACACACACACACACACACACACACACACACACATACACACACACACACCACACACATACACACACACACACACACACACACACATATATATGTATATATATATATGTGGTAATTTGAATTATTTGGCCCCAATAAACTCATAGGGAGTGACACTATTAGGAGGTATGGCCTTGTTGGAGGAGGCTGGATGACACATGTCTTTAATCCAGACTTTGAGGCTGGAGGGAAGACCTTTAATCTGGGCCACACTTTCAGCTGGAAATGTGTCACTGTGGGGGCAGACTTTGAGGTCTTTTTCTCAAGCTTCACACAGTGTGACAGCCAGTAGACTTCTTGTTGCCTCTGAGTCAAGATGTAGGACTCTCAGCTCCAGTACCACATCTGCCCGTATGCTACCACACTGCCTGTCACTGATCATAAATGGACTGAACCGCTGAAAGTGTAAGCTAGCCACCCTCAATTAAATGTTTTCTTTGTAGAGTTTCAGTGGTCATGGTGTCTCTTCACAGAAATAAAAACCTAACTAAGACAATATTGAACTGCAGGACTCAAGTGTGTGTAGTGTAAATAAACCTAGCATGTTGCTAGTCATACAAAATACTTGATAGTGATGAAATGGCTTCTTCTACTGATAGTATCCCTTTTCTTGTTATTTTAGAGGTTCTCTTAGAAGAAAATGCTTACTGCCAAACATTATGCCACGTTACACTAGAGGCAGGTTGATGCTTACTGCATTCCTTGGTTGTATCTGGGTGCCACACTGAGTGATTGACACATACCAACTAGGTTTGTTGTGTACGCACACTTGATGTTGACAGTGATGAAGCTACCTAACAACACAATCCTCTAAGTATATCTCTATCATTAATCATCACATATCTGAAAAAAGAAATGAAATCTAGGAGGTTATTACTAATTGTCAAATGAATGGAATGAGCAGTTACATTCCTGTATTTAAAGGAGAAGTTAGAGAAACATGGGTTTGGATCTGCCTGGCAAGGCTTTATATGGGAAGGAACATGAGGGATGCACAGGGTAGGAGATTTCTTATGGGGACAGTCTTCTGTTGTTATAGGTATATGATTTTGTAATAGGTTGTCATGGTGATTGTATCTTAAAGACATCCAGGCAGTAACTATTTAAATCTAGCATATTTGGACAAGGCCAATTTCTTATATATAGGCAAAAAGGATTCATCTGAAAGTTCTAACATATCTAAAAACCGACAAGAGTTGATAATTACACCCTAAAAATTTGAAGTATCCACCAGGTCATGCGAATTAACAAATCCAGAAAACAGACAGTCTCATACCATTTCCATTGAGTCAGCACAAGAAAAAGGATGGAGAAATGGAAGAAAGGCAAGCTACGCAAAATGTCAGCAAAATATTGGAGACTGGTATTGTACACTTTGGAGGCCAAGGGGAAATCAGTGTGATTGCACTTGTGAAAATTCAATCAGCTTCATTTATGCTTTATTTTCTATTTTCAATATTCAGGAAGGATCTCACTGATATGACAAAACCTAACCTCCCAAGGGTACCATAGGCATCTAAGTCTGCACCTCAACATGCACCAAGTACAGCATGCAGGGTCTGCCTTTCCTAGGTGCATCATTTTCATACATCCATGCTCCTGTTGAACCCTGCAACTCTGCATAGGACGTTCTTTCTCCTGGACCTCTTATCTTCTCTCAGCAGTATGCTCAAACCTGCCACTTCCCACTCAATCAGCTAATTCCTGCTTTTCCTGCACAAATTTTAGTGTAAAGGTCATTTCAAGTTGAAAAGAGGAAAAACAGGAATCCTGGAAGGTGAATATATATCACCGTAACTGAGGAAAATGGTTGATGGCCTGAGTTAAAAGGAATCAGTTATTCTAGCTACAATACAGGGTTCCAACTGAAACACACACTGAGAAGTCTGAGAAAAGAAAGGATATGTGATAAAGAATAAAATAGTTCCTTCACCAAGACTCCAAGTCACAATGCTATTGGATTCTCATGGAAGCAGATGCATAAGGACAGCCTAACCAATGACTTCAAAGAAGAAAGCACCTGACATCAGGAGGTAGGAAAGATGGTAGCAGATCCCAAGTAGTAGGAAGGAAAAAGAATCGATGCTTTTGGTAATAGGATGATTATCCAGAGAGACGAGTGTGTCAGTTTGGATGCTGTTATCCACACGCCCATCTGGAGACAGTGGGCAGAGGACATTAATAAAGCAGCAGTCACATCATGTAGGTGTTCCCAGCACTGACAGTCTCACAATGGAAAGGTATGTATAGCTTTAAAGAAGCAAACAGAACAACAGCAGATGAGAGTTGGGATATTATGATAAAGAAAAAGGCAAAGATGTAAGCAAAAGGACACACATTATATTAATAATCATACTCACCATGTACAAAAGGTTTATTGAAGTACTAAGCATATGCTAATGATATGTTTTGTTTCAAGAACAAAAAAGGCCTTCGAGATACCCAGGGAACTCTAGGAAAGGAGCAGAGCTTAACAGCATGCCTTTTGGTAAAGAGAAGGACATATACAGTGGAGTTAATGACAACCATTTAAAGGCCCGGACCTAGGATGAAAGAACTAGAGGGGTCTTGAGGACATTCAGGATGATTTTGTTTAATACCCAATAATCCTGCCAGAATGAAAGCTCCATATTAAACATACTGAACTTTTCATGTATCACTATGTGACTGCTACTCAGCACTGTGCATGATACACGGAAGGCACTCCATAAATATGTTAGTAGACTTAATAAACAGATGTGTGTATGTATGGATAAAGATATCAGTTCAACACACACAGGCACACACACACACACACACACACTGAAAATAAGGTGAAAATATTTGAACAAAGCTTTTAAAGGAGCAGGAAACATCCCTGAACCCAAGTCTGACAATGACAGTGAGAAATAAGGTCAGATGTTCCTAAGAAAAAAGTAAAGTCATCTGCCCTCATCATCCCCCTTCTATGCATTAACTTCTAAATCTCTTTTCTGTTTATACTTCTGAGACTTCTAAGTTAGTAAGTACATAAACAGGCTAATTAAATAGTTTCCCTTCACAGATTCAAAAATACTTCCTAGACTCCTTTAGTTTAAAAAACACTTCCTAGACTCATTTAGTTAACCATCATGAAAAAGGCACCCGGCTCACAGATAACCAAGGGATAGTTGGACAGATATCCGCTTAGGAGGTGTGGTATGATATGTCCAGAGATCTCTATGAAAATATAGAGCAGTCATTCCCAGCTACCTTTTCAAGAGGCCAGAGGCTAACAGGAAGCCCAGATGTGTATGATGAAATCACTGGGGTGGGGTGGGGCAGTAGTCCATGCCAGGAAAGGAGGAAATAAATTATTAGCCACCCCCTTTAGACTTTCAGGGCATCCTCCTCAATGATGCTTACAGCACCAATTGGAACTATCTCTAGTAACTCCTTGGCTTCTCCAGACTTGGATCTTTGAGATCAGAAGCTATATATTATTATATGGACTCAATATAATAGTTCCTGGAATAGAAAGGATACCTGTAGGAGTGAACCCCACAAAGCTATCTGCCCATGAGGGCGGGGACATGTAAACTGACACAGTTAGATATAAAAGGAAGTGAAAGGAAAAGGAACCTCCCTTTTCTCCTGGAAGCCAGCCACGCTTCTAACTCCTGGTTTGTGCGACTCTCTCTCGCTCTCTCTGGTAAATAAATATATTGTTTTCCTATAGCATTGACTATCATCCATAGATACCTAATTAGATGAAAAGAATTTTAGGATGGGGAGGTAACATACCATTATAGTTAAGAGTGTGATAAAGAATATGGGATCTGATTTGGTTAATTTGTCCCTAACTACTGTTCTACACCGTGATTTCCATATTTACAAAATGAGACACAATGGTCTTTACCTTTGGCAGTTGAATCTTCCCAGAAGCAGACCCTGGGACAACCAGTAGTCAAAGAGATTTATTATTTGATTGAGAAAGAGGAACAGAAATTGAGAGGAGTAGTCTCATACAACAACACAGGTCATATAAAAGCATGGCCAACCCTGTGGAGTGTTCTGGAACAAAGATTTCTTATGAGAAGTTGAGTTTTGCAAGTAGTGCTGCTGTGAACATATTGTACCTGCACTCAGATAACTATTGTGGATTCTTTTGACTATGTACCTAGAAGCAGTATAATGAAGATCATACGATAACATTGTATTTATGCTGTGAGGAACTGGAAAACTTACTACAATGACTGCATGATTATACACTCCAGTTATCACATGAGGAGCTCTACTTCTTCACTATTACTTGTTATTATTTGCTTTGTTTTTAAAATCATTACAGCCATGCAAACGGATATGAAGTTATATCTCACTGTAGTTTTGATTCGTATTTCTCTATGATTAGTGGCATTGAATATTTTTCCAATGTACTTTTGGTCTATTTTTAAAAAAAGACATTTTAAATAACAAGCAGAGTTCCAAATTTAAGATAAGATTCACTTGCATGATAGGCTTTCAAATACATATAACTAACATGGCAGCCGGACCAATACTTTCCATGAACTTCACTATGTTCATACACATAAGGCAGCTAATCCTAAGTTTTACTTCAGTTTTTTCCTTATCTAAGAATCAGAGAAATATGGTGCATAAGAAAATATAAGTTCCATAAGGGCAAGACCAATAACTACAGGAATAGGTTTCACTATATGGACCCAGAAAATAGAACTGCAGGAAGGAAGGCAGAATATTGGATCTAGGATAATTCTTAGAGATTCTTCTGCCTAGGGCTTGGTGAATGGTGATGAGATTAGCTAGGATATTGAACTCAGGAACAAGAACACAGTAATAAAGGAATTGACTCAGAATCATTATTAATTCAGAGTTCCATTTTTACTTTTTTTTTACTCTTTCACTTTTATGCTTTTTTGAAACACCCTTCCTGTGGGAAATTGTAAGAGAAAAGACGAAAAGGTGATACACAAACAAAAGGTAATAAAGTTGCTACTTACAAGCATTTCTTAAGTCTCAGTGCTTTGGCTCTTCTTCTCTTATGTCCTGTCTTGCCCTTTTCTCTGATGAACCTTAGTCCAGTACCATCTAGTTTTCTGTCCTTACAATGACAGTGTTTACATACTGCTTATCTCAATTGGTTGTCAAATTTATTAAGCTCATACTTTGGTTTATGAATTAGAAAATGCTGTCTACTGAGCAGAATTAGCTATGAATGCAGACTGTGGTGCACAGTGACCCCTATTTAACACACCTTTGTGATTAGGGGACAAATCACTGACTTGTACCATTAGCGAAGAAAATTAAGCTTACTTCAACTTGGTAAAAATGTGTTGATACTACTCATCTCTTTAAATTAATTATAAAAATACTATACCTTTGAATAATTTATATCTCTAAAAATAAATAACAATTCTGAAGGTGAAAGAACTATTTCAATGTATGAGGTAGTTTCACAAATTCACAGGTTTCTTAACCTCTGTTCTTCTGCCATATACCCTTAAACAAATAGATAGTAATCCTACCGAAAACTCCTGGGCATGTGGTCCTGTGATAACAAGATAGTAAACTGAGTGAGTTAAGCGGAGCAAGACAGTAAGCAGCATTCCTTTTTGGCTTTAAGTTCAGCTCCAGCCTCCAGGTTTTTGCCTTGAGTTCCAACCTTGGTTTCCATCAATGGACTGGACACAGAGTATGTACACCCAATAAACCCTTTCCTCTCCAAGTTGGTTTTGGTCATGGTACTCTGCGGTGATCTATTGCTTGTACAAATAAAGCCTGTCTGGGTGTCAGAGAATGGAGCTTGCCACTAGCTAACCACAGAGGTCTGTAGGTCTGTACATACCTCACAAACAAGAAGTGAGGGGGCTGGGCGGAAACAGGATATATGCAGGGAGAAACAGGAAATCGCTCTCTTGTCTGTTGAGACACTAAGGAGGTAAAGTGAGCTGTGGCTTGCTCTTCCTCTCTGATCTCTCAGCATTTCCCTCTATATCTGACTCCGACTTTTTATTAAGTTAATTAAGAAATCCATTTACAGTATTCTATCACAGCAATAGAAAGCCTAACTAAGGCAGGCATTATTGTGGTTGTTACTCATGTTCCTCTTAAAGGTGATCATCTGATTAGATAGAGAAACTTGCTAACAAACTTGGAGTATGAGTTTTGTTAGTATAGTCATGAACCAGGGACGTCCAAGGTGTTAACTACAATGATCTGATTAAGACCATCAAAAGAACTTTCTGGGTGATCTTTGTTTAAACACTCATGCTGTGAAACCTGAAAGAACATTATCCTCAGGTACACGGGGAAGGGGTGTTCACCTTTAGAAAGAAATAAAAACCCCTTCTACCAATGTGAGGTGCACTCTCACCCTGAACTCTTGGGGAAGGGTCCAGGCCCTGCCCTATATGAAATGACAGACTATGGACACCCCCATGGAGGGCCTCACCCTCCCTGGGGGAATGAGGGGATAACGGGGGGGGGGTGCGGGTAGGGGGAGGGCACGGGAGGAGGGGAGGGAAAGGGGGAGGGACCTGGAACTGACTTGTGAAGCGACCTTGTTTCTTATCTAAATTTAAACTGAAAAATAAATTTTAAAAAATGGGAAAAAATGTCATTGTCTCAATAAGGTCTACTCTGTTCAGGATTGCAGTCTCCTATTTGACTCCTTGACTCCCTTGTTCTAGTGTTCCTTTTCCCTCCATAGCATTTGTGATGTTCTAACATGCTATGCACCATACTTCACTATAGTAGTTATTTTTAATGTCTGTCTCCCTTTGCTCTCTTGCTTAGAGGGATAGTTGAGTTTGGAGTAAGCCCTTACAATCAGGCCTGGCCCACACTAGGCACTCAATAAATACTCATTGGTTCAATCAATTCTTCACCTAGTCAGATACATGAAATGGTTTCAGAAGGCTCAAGAACTTTAGCAAGTTTGTGTCAATGTGAATTTAAAAATCCCAAAAGGCATGTTATTTTGATGTTATATTTTAAACCTCATCATAAACTTTTACTTATAGGTGAATCTTCATGTGATAACTAATCCTCATTATAATTACATGTAAAAGCACTATCATTCTATTAAAGGAAACATGAAATTAAGCACAAATCAGTACTGTAGACTATAAGAGTTTGCAATTGGGACTGGAGAGATGGCTCAGCAATGAAGAACATTTTCTGTTTTTCCAGAGGACCAGAGTTGAGTCCCTGTACTCACCTGGCAGCCCATAACTCTTTGTACCTCTGATTTCAGAGAGCAGACACCCTCTTCTGGCCTTCAAAGGCACCAGGAATTCAAGTGTTGCACAGATATACACATGCAGGCAAAACTTCTGTACATAAAATAATAGCTTAAAAATAATAATAAGGGTTTGCAACTATCATACTGTGAATAACTGTAGACCCTATGTAAGAATTCCTCAAGCAACTGGGTACTTTGTGGCAGCTACACTGTCAACACTAGCCACTTTGCCAGTCGCTCAGAGGCTGTGCCAGTGAGTCCAACTGGTCATAACACACATAAATGCATTTGGGGGCTTTTTTTTGCAGAAGCAACAGAAGTTCAGAGTTCTTCTACATAATTTTCTTAGACAAAATATTATATTCTGATGCATAAATACATTGAGTAAAGATGGATTTTAAACTGTAGGTAGTTTAGGTGCCTCTGCGTTAAAACCACTGTGAGGCTGCTTTGAGTGAACAAAAGTTGCTTGTGTACCAAAATGGTTCATAAACTGGTGGTTTGGATTGTAGAAAAAAGCACCAAAGGACTGATATAACTAATTTTTGCAGAGATAAATGGAAAGTCAAATTAGGAGCTCACATGATAATTTGATCTGAAAGTATCAGACAGCAAATGGTTTCTTTCTAGAAAGTCAAACCTCTGCCTATCATTATGTGGCCAGAAAGATTATGAAGTCACCCCATGACTGTCTTTTTCTATCAATGAAGGACATGATTATTAATGGACTTTATCACAGATTGAACTCAGTTTGGACAATGGCCCTACCTCTGCTTCAGTTGTAATTAGTGTCATACATAAAAGTGTGTGTGTGTGTGTGTGTGTGTGTGTATGTGTGTGTGTATTGCAGCAAAAGCTACAACTTTTAAATTAAAATTGAACTACTCACAAACTAGAATCAATATGTGACCTATTTTATATATTATGTGCTGAACTAGTTCCAAAGAGCCAAATTAACTTTTTAGTAAATACTTGTATCATGTGTAATAGGCAACTGTGTTCCTCAGAAATTCACATGTAGAATGAATAATATAACCTCCAATCACTCAAAACATGACTGGATTTTGAAATAATAGCCTTTAAAGAAATCAAAAGATAAAATGAGGAATATATGTGGGCCCTAATCAAATAAGATGTATTTCTTTTAAAATGCGGACATTAGATACAGGTAGAAGAGACTTAGGGAGAGATAAAGAACATGACCATCAATAGTCCTAGGAAAACTCTGCTAACACCATAGTCTTAAACTTCTGGCAACCAGAACTATGTAGGGATGAATTATTTTTTAAAGCCAACTATTGCATGGTATTTGTTATAGCACCCAGAGACCTTAATCCATACCTAAAATGATGAACACTGTCTTAAAACTTTAGTTCCTGCCGGGCGTTGGTGGTGCACGTCTTTAATCCCAGCACTGGGGGGGGGGCAGAGGCAGGTGGATCTCTGTGAGTTCGAGGCCAGCCTGGTCTAGAGAGCGAGTTCCAGAACAGCCTCCAAAACAATACAGAGAAATCCTGTCTCGAAAAATCAAAAAAAATTTAGTTCCTAATCCTAAATCACAAGTATCAATGACAGTGGCTGCCTCAGTTCTGAAATACCATGAGTGAATAGATAATTCTACAGTGAGTAAAATTTCCAGACACAGAGGCTTGCTTTTTAACCAATCAGTATTCATATTTTAATCCTATAAGGTAGACTTTTTCTGAAACACACTGCTATTTGAAATTTTCCCCTTTAGACAGTTTCTATCACAATTTAACCATTTTTAAAGAAGAGAGTAGAAATTTCCAACAAAATTGGCAGTAACTTCTTAGTGCTTTTATTTATTGCTTCTACCTAAGATTTAATGTATAGTATTCCAATTAATTCCCAGATCAACTTTGTAAGATCTGTATTATACCCAACCTTAAACCCCAGTTTATGAATAGACTATGAGGGAAAAGGAAAAAAAAAAGAGGACCAAGGCATTAATTATGCAAAGTCCTATAACTGCTAAGTGATGTATTATATCAGACTTGCCCCAAGAATATGAGTCAGAATCCCTTATTCAAATGTATACCCTCTACATAAATGCTAGGGAGAAGCCTGGTACTTGTAACCTGGATATTACAAACTCACATTAGATTGCAGGTCATACTAAGTAAGGACACCTGTCTGAAAACCAGACAATCAAACAAACTATAAAGAGGGCTGGAGTTGAATATAGTAGCTGAGCAGTTAGGGGAGTGCTTGTCTAGCATTGAATGAGGTGGTAGTTTCAAATACAAGTACTTCAAACAAACACATAAAAACTCCTGTGGGGTTCTCTGTTAACCCTAACACACTAAGAAGAGGAATTATAGGCCAACTGATCTAACTCATAACCCCACCTTGACTAAAATCCACACCAGAGTACCTTATCTTAACAAGCAAGAAATCCAGGCTAATACAAAAGGTAACTAAAGAGGATTACTTAAGAGTTCCCTAAATGAAAGCCTGCATGTAAATCCCTGGTATATTTCTTGAGTAGTTAGGAGATGGGGGAAATCCTCTATAGAAGTAGGTGGGGTCACAACCTTATCAGTCTCAAGGGATTTTGTTAAGTGCTTTGAAAACTGAGTAGGAGTTCAACCATAGTGCCACTGGCCAACCTGCCAGAGAACTAACGGGTAAGGTGCTGTGAACTTTGTGCTGTCATTTTGTTAAGGAGGCAAAAAGGGAAACATCTGGATTGAACCTTTTGATTCCTCGTTACATTAATTTTATTCAGTGTTTTAAATTCAACCCACTCACATTTACAAAACACTTCACACAGACTACTTCCTCATGAATGGAGCTCCATTCAGATCTCACCTAAAACATCAAACTTATTCTGAAATGACTGAGGTTAAAGCTTGTTCAGTGTCAATTTGCAAGTATTATAAAATATGAAAAGCAGGCACACGAATGCAGGAGGGTAATGTGAGGGCATTGCTTTACAAAAATCAAGGCAGCTAGGGGAAGGAACTAAGATGGGCTTTCAGGAATCCATCATGCTCACGACAAACATCGTGGAGGCGGCATTTAAGCCCTCAGAGGGAAGATTTTATGAGAATCATTGCCCATGAGCAGTATCAGCTAACAGCTTGGGAATCAATATGACTCATTTCCCCCCAAACCTGGAGCTGCTTTCTAGAAGCCCCCCCCCACCCCCTCCCCTGTGGCCTTCCCAAGTCCCTTAACATATGTTGGGGGAGGGGGGAAGCTGTGTGGCTTTAGTAGGTTCTTGACTTCAGAAGGTACATATACTGAGTTTTAAATGTCTGACAATCTCCAGCCCAAAGAGAGACAATTACAGCACACTGATACCCTGCCCCACACCTGAGCCCCTTTCCCCCTTAAACGGAGCACTGCTTAGGGCAACAGAAGTATCCACACCGTCTTATCTGGAAACACAAGTCCCGGGGTTGTAGCGGCAGTAATCTAGAAGGGCACTCAGAGGGTGCACGCCTCCCCGTGTGACAATTAACGGGAGTCACAAAGGCTGTGGTTCCCCGGAGAATCCGCGCTCAAGCTCCCTGCACCTTGGGGCCGGACTTTTTGGCGCCACCAGCTTAGCAAAGCCACCCCGCGTCGGGGAGCGGCGCTAGTCGCTGCCGGGTCGCCTGTCTAGGGACCAGGTGACGGGACGCACTGGTCCTCTCTGGCGGAAGTCAAGGGGGACCAGTGGGGCGTGGCCCGAAGCCCTTGGAACGGAGTTGGTAGAGACTCCGGGCCGGGTAGTGGGGTCAGGGATGCGCGGTCCCCAGGCCGGCGGCGACCACGTGGCCGGTGGGCGCCGGCGGTGGTGTCGGCGGGTGGGCGGGGCGTGGGACGCGCTGAGGACGCTCGGGCTCTGCTACCTGGTTCTGGAGCCGCATCTTCGTGGGGGCGGGGTCCGGAGGGCCGCGGTGGAGGCCAGGTGGGCGCGGTGGGCCGAAGACCACGGCCCAGTCACTTCGTGCTGGGTCCCGCGCCGCTCACTCGTCTGCCCGCTACGTAATCCCTGTCGCCGCCTCTAGGGGGCGCTGGACGAGGAGGCGGAGGACCCACCCAGAGACTGGTTCCCCTCAAGGTTAAGGGGTTGGGCTTGGAGTGTGTGTATGCTTAGAAAGCTAAAGGAACAAGTTTTCAATACTGCGGCTTATACTGTGCTTGAATTTTAAGTGCGGCAGCTTCTTCACGGCTTAAGTGCATCAACACCATTTAGACAAACTTTGGCAAGACACTGTTACAGGCCTTGTGTATATGTGACTCAATTGAGATGCTTAGAAAAACAAAACAAAATCCTCTCAGTGAAAGGATTGTGGATACCTTAAGTGGATGCTTCAAACTATGTTAGTCTGTTTGCTGTGTCTGTCCAAGTAAGGTGAGAATGGAGACCACTGACATGAGAAACCAGTACTCCCCTCCCTCCCAATAAATGACCAAGACTTGTGTGCACTGCAGTTTCAGGTAAAGATGTTTGTTAACGACACTTCAGTTATTCTGTGACCTTCTATACCATACCAGAGGTTTGAATAATCCAGTATTACTAGCCCTGTGATAGGAAAGAGGATGTGACGTCAAATATGTGACGTTCCCCGATTATTTAAAACATCATTCTGAGATTCAGACACTCACACTTGGACTGTTGAGAATGCCCACTAGTGCATGAAGAAAAACACAGGAAAAAACCAACCAAACAAAACAAAACCCCAAAACCTCAATTCTTAGTCAGACACAAATACAGAGAATGTCAGGTAGGAGGTGGTATATCTGGACTAAGGTAAGCTTGGTGTGAAGTTAGAACAGGACACTGACATTTATAGATGAAGGCCTGGAGCTGAAATAGCTGTTATGAGTCACAAGGGATCTTGGGGAAAAAAGATTCCTAGTCTATTGCTTTGTTTTACAGTTCTCAGCATTCTCATACTTGCCCTATTTCAAGTTTAGCTTTAAAACGACCAGCCACCAAAAAACTAAAATCAGGTTACTATGTTGTAAAAGGACAAGGAGTAACAATGAAACAAATTTCAAGTTGGTTTCACTGTAATGACACATTATTAAAACGCATATTAACTGTATTTTCCATCATATTCAGTTCAAGTTTTATATGACTACGTCTAAGGGGAGCAACCACTGCTAGTTTCAAGACATTTTTGTAAGACTGTTGTTCTTTAAGCAAATGGGGAAATACCAACTCAGAAATCTGCTAACTAATATCATTTTGACTCACAATTTTCATTCTTATAAATTTGAAGAAATAGACATTAATGCACCCAGAGATTTGGCCTTGTGATTGCTTACTGTCATAGCCTTTGAAATATGGAAAGAAAACCATGAAAAAATGAATAGTCATCAAAGGAAATTGATTATCCACACAATGGAATATTCTAGAGACATTAAAGATACAGTCAATGAATATCTATCAACATGCTTGCAATTTATTTTATAGTAAGTACAGATGACAAAATTGTATACATAGAAGGATTCCTTATTTGAAAAAGTAATTGGCTATTTTGGAAGGGGATATTTTCTCCTTCTTATCTATATTAGCTTTAAAGAAACAATTGTAAATGTTATTTATTTTGAATTAAAACAAATTTGTCTTGTATCATCGACTGATTATTTTAAAAATGACTATAATGAACAAAGTCTCTTGGCAAGCTACAGGCAAAGTCTTGGTGTGGTTAATACAGTGAAGAACATGGTCTCAGGTGAACACTGGTTAGAGCATCAATCACAGGTCCAAATCTGAGCTATATCCTCTTTATATCATGAACAAGTTTTTTAAAGCCCAATATTAGTGGTAATATTAATAGCGAACATTAACTGAGAATTCATTTTGTGCCAGTGATGAGGCTAAACACTCTGTACCATCTCATTCCATCAACAGCTGATGAGAAAATGGTCTTAAGGAAGGAAGTTAAATAACTTGCCTAAGTTTTCACATCCAGATAAAATACATCTGTGTGACTGTGAGGATTAGACAAGGGGGCAATTTCAAGGGCTTTCAAACTGCCAGGTATATATAAGAAGCAGCTGCATATTTTTCATGATTTGGACACAAGCCTTGTAGTAAGTACTGTGGATAACCATTTTATTACTCAAATCATCTGCCCAGGGAATCCGATTTGGTTATTTGGTGTGGGATCTGAGAGTCTGGGTTCTAAAGTTGTCTGGGTTTGAGGTGAAACTCTGTCTCATATATGTCTGATTTTGATTAAGTTATATAAACTTTTCTTGTGTCCAAGTTTTCTTTATAAAATGATATCAAAATGGGTTCTGAATATTTAAGAGTTAATACTCAGAAAACAGGAAGAGCAGTTCTTTAGTATACTTAGAGTTTTAAGGTAATTTCAGGTTTAGAATTATAAACTTCTTGTCATTTTTCTAACACAAAGAGTTTCATGCACATTTTTATGTGGCTATTTAAACCAACAGGTTATGTAAATCATGACCTGTCAGAAGTTGTAACAGGAAGCAGCCTCCACTTAAAAGAAATCATGGCATTTACCTGTGCTCCTGTTACTAACCAGCAGTTAAACCAAGACATAATACATACAATGAGTGCTAATTAGGAAGTAACTGTGAATTTTATCTATTGCATTTAAATGAGCTAATTTAGTTTCTAATCTTACATTGCCTTTCAAGAAAAGTTGAAAAATCACACAGACATTAAAATTACATCTCCAATTTTATAATTTGTTTCTCAAAAGTAACTGAAAAAATGTCTAAGATTCAAATATAAGGAGAATCACTCATTGAAAATTTCATCAGAAAGAACAAATCATTATAGAATAAATAAATTTGCAATAGGAAAATATATTCATAAATTAAAAATGTCTTTTTGGCTAAACAATATATATGACTGTATACATTAATGCACATTTAAAACATTAAACAGCATAGTATCACTTAGATTAATATTAAGGTTTGGTATTACATAACAATTTCCAAAGTGTAATGTTAATTTATACTTTTTTCCAATAAGACCATAAGTAGCACCTGTTTTAATTTTAGGATTTACCATTACTCATGTTTCTCTGGCAGAGTCAATACAACAAAACAGTTAGCAAGAGCATAGAAACTTACTTTCTTCCTCTGAATGGCGACTCCCGTATTAAGGACAATGTTATTTTCCTTTACAAATCCAGAATCCTCAGACAAAGGCACCACAAGCTCATCGTGCACCTTAATTATAAGGGCACCTGTGCGTCTTTGTTTATGTGGTTGGTTGAACCAGAGGATTTGATTTGCCACACCCCCTTCTGTCCTGCCCCCTTTCTCTCTTAATGAGAACAACTTTACAATAGTATCCCCAGCTAAAATGATGAATGGTGAGGAACAGTTATCAGGGATCATACTGGGCACTTGTTACATGTGAGGAGTTAAACTGAAACTTCATAGGCACAGGGAGACTTGGAGAATAGATAGGTCTGAAAACAGGAAAGATTTCAGAGTATGGGAGCTCATTAGTGCCTTGCTCTCACCATTGTTTTTCAGAAGTTCCTTTGTGTCTTTGAGGCCCAATTTCTACAAAATAGAGGTGAGAATACTTAGGATTCATTGTGAAGATGGTGACTTTTAGTGTTCTTGGGGAAAGTTTGTAAAGTGACCACTAAGTTAAAATTGCTTCTCTTTTTTCTTTCACCTCTTCCTGGGCACATTTAAAACAGGCTTTAGATATGCAACAGAACAACAGGTGTGCATGAAGTGATGGATACCCAGAGCTTGGGGAATTCAATGGAAGACAGAACACCCATCAGTCTTTTTCATTACCAGCACCCCTTGCAAGTGTTCATTGAGCCCATATGCTGATAATGGTAGAGCTGTCTTCTGTTTTGGGGATAATCACAGCCTAGAGGAACTGTGGAAAAGTTAAGGATAATGACAATGACAATGATGTGCAGTCAATATAATCAAAGAAACAGGATTTTCTAAAGCTCAGGGCATATGTGTCCAAAGCAGCATAAAAATGCTGGAGAACAGAGTGATGTGGGGTCTAAGAGAGTTTGGGAGTGTGGGTATTGTCTCCTGATTTGGTTAGTGAATAGCTGGGGTTAGGAAGGCATTATCAAAACCTGGCAACAGTGCCTACTCTACATAGCTTGAAGCAAATGTTCTTTTTTTCCCTCCTACTGTCAGAGTAAAGCTTCACTATAATTTTGTGGACTATTGTTTCTATAAGAGAATGTGTGCATTCTAATGTTTTATCACATGAGATTTTAATGTGAACAATGAATAAGTGCTATTTGCAAGTAAGCCTGGTAGCATATGCTCAGAAACAGCCTTTACTCTAACAGTTTTAACTACTCTCAATTGCTCCTTAACAGTTGCAGTTTGCACTTAATAGATAATTAATTTCTTAGCAGTAAAGAAATAACTTGGCCAATCACAATGTACATGGAATTAGAGAAAAAGAGTACTCATATTTCATGTAGTGTTTTAGCACCAGAAATAACCTTGAAGGTTGTTGATATCATATTTGTTTATTTTTTAATCATATCATCTTAATCACAAGAAAGTCAGGTCCAGGGGAGGCCTGGTTTCAAATAGTTAATAAGAAGCTAACTCAAAGGTAGATCCCATTTGGCAATGGCTACCATTCAGTAGACATTTTCTACTACCTAAGAGATAACTAAAACTTCTAATGATATTTCATTTATTAGCATTCTAATGTAAGATTTATCCTTTGAATATTTTTTAGAATGGAACAGAAAATACTTTCTAAAAATTAAACATTTGTTGTGTGGCTAGCAGTGTTGATGCAAAACACAGCTCTCACCTCAAAGGGAGTAAGAGGTGGTTTATTACACATAAGTGATTCAGTTTATTTCCATGTTCCAGTATGATGACAGTTTCATGAATTGTTTATAGTTATAGGACAAAAGAGTCATAAATCAAGGCGGTTTTCAAATATATTGGCAGAAATAGCAAGTAGCTGGGTTACAACAAAGCAGGGTAAGCTCCTCTGCGCATTTCAGCTTATGTATGCTGTTAATTTTCCAGTTGGTGGAAGTTATTGGTCTGTTAAAACATCCCAAGAGGTTTTATGTGATTACCACTTTAGGCCAGAACAGAGTCGGTAACAAGTGGCTATTAAGAGGGCTAACTAAGGTGACCCAAGATAATTTTGCTCTGGATTTGCCCCATTCCAGTCCTCCCCAAATCACATTTTAAATCAATCAATCAGCCTCATGTAACCTTTAATATCAATGTACCCAGGCCCATATGCACTCTAGGATTCATTTTGTACCAATAAGTGAAGAAAGAGTATTCACAGGTAAGTTGTCTCATTTGCTGATTAGTGTATTCTTTGAAAGCTAACTTTAATATGCATCTTTCAGATCTTGCTTCTAAGATCCTCCACCGGGAACCAGATTTAATTCATATAGAGTCAACAAATATGTATTGAATTCTAGTGATAGTCAAGGTGAATCTTTTTTTCCCTGTTGCTTTATTAATGATAGGCTTCAAGAGTGTCTGCATCATGCTGAGAAAGAGTGCAAGCTGGAAGTGTCAAACAGCTGCAGGTTCAAATCTCAGCTCTGCAGCTGTCATAGGGGAGAGTAAGCAATTTCCTTGCTTCCCTTATTATAAAATAAGGTTGTAATTTGAACTTACCTTTGAGAGCTACTCTCTGGATGACACGGATCCTTTGGTTTTCAGATCACTCATGTTCTATTAAAGGTCACTTGTTGTTATGTGTATTTTCTTGTCTATCTAGAATGTTTTGTTTTGTGATAATTTCAAATGTATTGTGTTACAGCATCCCCACACCCTCATTCTTCCCTTCCAGATTCTCCCATGCTCCCTCCACTCCTTCAAATTGATGACCTCTTTTTTAGTTAGTTAGTTAGTTAGTTAGCTAGTTAGTTAGTTAGGGTGTGTGTGTGTGAGAGAGAGAGAGGGGGGAGGGAGAGAGAGAGAGAGAGAGAGAGAGAGAGAGAGAGAGAGAGAGAGAGAGAGAGAGAGAGAGAGAGAGAGAGAGAACCTATTGAGTCCACTTTGTGTTGCTTGTAAGTACATATGTTTAGGTGCTGACCACTTTGGATTGGATCCTCTATCAGGATTCATCTCTAGAGAAAACTGATTCTACCTGTCTCAGCAGCCATTGTGTCTTATGTACTTTCTAAATATGACCACAAAAGTATTTTCTGATGAAATTGCTCTCCTGAAATGTGACCTTGTTACTCCCTCACCAACAACAGAATGCAATCTCTCTATCTTGGTGACTGTGGGTCCTGCTATATATATTTACTGCCTATTCCAGCTGATGGAAATGCAGTGCCATGGTGGGATCTTTATGGGGAGCTGGGCAGAAATTTGCAGGAGAAAACAGCAGAGCCAGTTTGAAATTCTGATGGTTATGTATGCTGTTAGAACAATCATGGAGTACATAGTTAGGTTTTTGTTTTTATATGACAGAAGAAAATACATTGTTTATTTTTATGGCTTTTTGGACTTTTTGTCATAGCCACCCAACAAGTAGTGCAACCAATACACTTAGAAATTGTATAATAAGACAGCTGGTAGTGGCACATGCCTTTAATCTCAGCACTCTGGAGGCAGAGGCAGAAAGATCTCTGTGAATGTGAGGTCAGTCTGGTCTACAAAACATGTTCCAGAACAGCCAGGATGGTTACACAGAGAAACCCTTTCTTAGAAAAAAGAAAAGAAATAATAGAATGGATTAAAATAGCCTAACATAAGCAGATCCCCAACAGCAAATAGTGAGGGCTTTTTGAACACAGAGCTCTATACTTCCTCCTAAGACACACTTCTGTCTTTCTGGATGATAATATATCTGACTCACTGATTTCTATTCTATACATCCTTCCTTCCATATCTGCTTATTATGCCATGATGTAATTCCACTAATATTTGAACTCTTCACCTGCAATGAATCATTTCCTTATAGCTCAGCCATTCAGCTTCAGAGTTTACTTCTCACCTCATCTTGAGTCTAAGTGACTCTGTCCATAAGCTCTAGCATTCTGTGATCTTCCTCTCTGATTCCCACTGCCTTCCTGGTAACCATTCTTATTGCCGCACTGCTACCAACTTAGTTTTCATTCATACAGTGATTTCACACCCCTTGGTACTGCCCTGTCTGCCTACTGTGATGCTATGACTGAGCGTAGGTTATAGGGTTATCATTTCTTTGTCACTGGTGTTCTGACATCCTAGTCCTAGCTGGTCACAGTGAGTTGCCTTTGGATTCTTCACAATCCCTGTGCCGTCCTCCATTATGGCTGTTGTTGCTCTGATTTGGCTATTTTGGTTTATGTGCCTGTCTAGAGTGTGTTTTGAGCCTGTAGACTTATTCATCCAGCCAAGTGCAACTCCCATAAAGACCATGTCTCAATGTCTTTACTTACATGGTGTTGCACTGGGAAGCTTTTCCTCCTATTGCATTCTCTCCTGTTAAAACAAAACAAACATACAAAAAATCAGATAAATCCTATAAAGTTTACCTCTGGTACCGCCTCCAAGAAAGTGTTTCTTCTGTGACAGCTTCATCTTTTGAAGTTCCAAAGATATCATTGGTATTCTTATGCAGTTGATTTTGCAGTCAACTTAATTCTGAACATTTTATATTTATATTGTCTGTGTCACTGATCACCTATTGCTCATGAACATCTAAAAATCTGTATTTTGCATATAAGAAACCAAGGCTTTCAAAGATGAAATGATTTTGAAATCAGCCACACTGCTAGAATGTGGGAGGCTCATGAATCAGGCCTAGGTCTGAGTTCTCATGCTAGACTGAATTGCTTTATAAATGTTTTGGTGCCAAGCATGGCGGCACATGCCTATGATCCCAACATGTGGAAGGTCAAGGCAGACAACCAGGTGTGTGAGAGTAGTTGTGAAAACCTGTATCAAATAATGAATGAATGAATGAGTGAGTGAGGGAGTAAGTGAGTGAATGAATACATTTGGACTTTCTTTGTGTGAATGTCTTACTCCTGTTGGTAAGTGCTTGTAGGATAAGAACTATGATTCCAACCTTCATGTCTCCTCTCACATCTAGCTTAGACTCTTACATATAATGAATGTAACAAATAAACATAGCATAATATACTTGCTTTGGGACTCTCAGTAAACACTCACAAGGCAGCCCTTGGACTCTTCTCTCTACTCCTCCCTCTCTCCCCCTGAATCAAGGGACCCAGCTGCCAATGGGCTCACAACAGGTCCTGGAAGGAGCAGGTGCTAATTCAAATAGACTCATTAACAATCGGTGGGGCTCCTGCACTAATTACAATGGGACTTCAGCTACATCCAGTTCAGCAATTCAACAGTTTATCTTTTTAACCCATCATGGTGGGATCTAGGAGGAGGCACAGATGGTAATCTAGTGTTGTTCAATGCCACTCTCTCTAGTGGTCCTACGAAAATGAAACTAAGGAAGCAGGAAAACACATTAAGTTAGTGAAACTGAGTTGTGTTTTGCAATTTATTGGTTCCTTTCCTATGTGTACATGTTGTAGTTTTTAAAATCAAGGTAAACATAAAAATGAAAATATGTTAAGTATTATAGGCTTCTTTCCTGCAGTCCTGTGTTTCCCATGATATCTCAATAGTTCTACGTATCTTCCTTCCTTAATGCCCCTCTTCTCCTAGATAGTAGAAGGTCTATGAAGTTTAGTTTGGCTTTTTTTACTGCCAGTTTTTTTTTTTCATTTCAATTTGGACTTCCTGAAGCTGGAAATAGCATTTGTAGTGAACCCCACTATTTTGTGGTAAGTGCTTAATACAGATCAGGTAGAGTGAATGCTGAATGAATAATCTAGCTCACTCAGTATTATACAACCTTCAAAAACCCTTAGCCAAAATGAAAATACAATTGATATTTTCTTCCTTCTTTGTCTTTCGTTGTAATAGAAATTTTACAAAATGATGCTTAATTATCTCCAGTCCACTTTAAATTTTTCTATGTAAGCACACACTACTCTATTATTTCATTTATTTTAAATCTTTTCACCCAATAAAATATTTCTTTGTAAAAAATTATATTGTTATTGTGTGAGAGTGAATAATGTGTGTGCACAGCTATACATGCCACAGTGAATATATGAAGATCAGAGGACAACTCTATGGAGGTGGTTCTCCTTTTCCACTTATATTTGGGTTTGTGGGGCTGTACTTTACCTGCTGAGGCCTCTTGCTAAAGTGGTTCTTCACAATACAAAAACACTTAAAGTCTAATTTGAAGCATTACAACTATATTTTATGCATCTGCTAATTTGTTCACTATTATGTTTTTCTATTTTTAGCTCTTTTCATATGTAAGTGAGGACATAAATTAAAATTTAAGTATATTTGAAGACATACTTTGCATAGAACAGACACTAGGTATTTTCTTTGGGGTCACAGAATATTTGAAGTTTGTCTCTTTGCCTTGGACATACCATAAGAGCCTGAAGTTGTAATGAATCATATTTACCAATAAATGTTTCCCAAAATGCATTTGTTCATCATTCCTGAATCTTCAATAATAGTAACGAGTGGAAAATACTGACTGCTTATTAATTTGGGGCTGCTGTTCTTCTAACCACTTTATTTTTTAAATTATTTTATTAATTTTGAAGTTAGTACACAAAGTAATAGGTTTCGTTATGGAAATTCTATACATACATCCTAGAATAAATTATTTTATTTGTTTCTGTCCCCCTACTGACCTTTCCCATTAATCCTAACCCATATTTCTGATGTCCACTAAGCATTCACCTTTTTTTTTTGCTTTCACAACATATATATTTCATTACCATCTCTTTTCTGAAGATTCCATCCTCTCATTGTCCCCTCTCTACTTTGATCACACACACACACACACACACACACACACACACACACTGAGAGAGAGACAGAGACAGAGAGAGACAGAGACAGAGAGAGACAGAGACAGAGAGAGACAGAGAGAGAATAAACCTAATGAAGAAGATGAAAGACCTCTACAATGTAAATGTTAAGACATTGAAGAAAGAAATAGAAGACACTAGACTTTGGAAAGACTTCCCCAAGCTCATGAGTTCACAGAATTAACATTATACAAAGAACAATGCTATCCAAAGATAACTACATTTCCAATTCAATTGCCAAATTCCATTGACATTCTTCACAGGAGTGGATAAGACATTTTGAAATTTACATGGAAGCAAAAACGATACCAAATATCCAAAACAATTATTTATATGTATTCCCTAGAAAATTCACACAAAACCCACCTCTTTCAGATAAGAAATTTTGTCATCCCTATATTATAAGTAAGAAAACTGAGATACAGAAAGCTTCTACTCCAGTAGCAACAATGTCAGTGTTTGAGTGCAGGCATCCTAAGAAGGCAGGCATAGCTGAGCCAGAGAGCTATGTTCAAGTCTTTCCCCAGACTCTTAAGGACTGTAAACTCTTGAACAAATTTCCTAATGTCTCTGTGTTTATGTTTTATATAACATAAACTATATTAAGCTATAATGGGAAGCTGTGATAACAATAACAGTTACTACCTAAAAGATTTGCTGGGAAGATTAAGGCAGTTTGTATACAATGCTTAAAATAATGCCTGCACATAGCAAGCACTTATTAAGTGTTTAAGGTTATTATTATGGCTTCAGAATCTGCACTACAAAACACTGCATTCTCCTGCCTTTACAATTCATAGATGTGCTTTCTACACTGAAACATTTGAGCTGAATGGGAATGAGCTGAGGATTAGCTAGTTAAACCCAGCCATTGTACAGGTGACAATATCTGGTGTAGGGGAAAGACTTGTCTCATGTAGATAGCAGAGATAGGACTAGCACTTGGGCACTCAGCTTCCCATCTGTCTCCTTCCTAACAACCCACCTGTCTTCCTACATGTAGTTAATTTTTCAGTTGCTTGTGAATGCTTCCATCCTTAGCACTCATGTTTTCTATAGAACTTTGTTGATGGGAATAAAACTAAATGCTTGATAATGGGGAAATTGTCTCACAAGGTAGGTTATACCAAATCACTTACTCTATTTACTTATTTCAGTCTTTTCATATTTTATTGTAGCATGCGAGGGTCAAGATACACAAAATCTAGAGAGAAGACTGATACACCAATCCGATTCTAAAGGTCATAATCTCTGTGCCCACATTGACTCTTCTGGTGACTCCATCATCTTTTTAGCCAGTTGCCTTGGCCTCTTCTAACTTTCCAGTGCTTCTCTTGTCCCTAAGATATATTATTGTAATAATCTTTTAACTTCTTTTTTTTTTTTGCTATTCTTAGGCTGAAGATCAAAGCCGTTATGATCTTCATGTGTGGCTCTTGCCTCCTGTCCCCTCTCCTTGGCTTTGTCTGCATACCCCTTTCCAGTTCTCTGGAAACACTAGCTTCTCCCCCACCAAAGAAGCTCTGCATATTCTTTTTCTCTTGTCTTGAATTCTTTCTTCAGGGTTTGTTTTGGCTAATATCTAACTTTATTTTCAGTTTAATCAATCATTTTCTAAGGAACACCTATAGTCTTATAAATTCCTTTATACAATCTACTATTTTGATAATCTTATCTCACTTTGGTCATTTCTTGATTAATTTCTTCCGCTGGATTATAAATTATATGAAGACAGGAATGCCCCTGTTCTCTCCCTCCCTCCCTATATGCTTATGGAGATCTTTGTCATGCTTATAATTTGCCTTATCTCTGTCATGAAGACATACAAGTTATATGGTAGTGAGTCTATTTTTACATTCAATGGGACTTATATTTAGAGAGATTAAGTAATTCACAAAAAGTCTTATAGCTAGTACCTACTAAATTAATAATTTTAATCCAACTCTTACTTGTTCCTAAAGTAGTATTCTGTCCTTTACACTTCATTGCCTGTTACCAAGGAAACATTTAATCTTTTCTGTTATTGTAATGTTGAAAGATCAAGATGTCATAATAATTCATTAGCTAAATAAGAACTTTCTTCTGAATATCTGAATTATTTTTCCAACAATGGAGATCAAACTCAGGTCTTTGCACAAGCTAAACAGATTTTCTGCCACTGTGTTATATTCTCAACATAATGTGTGAATTTTTTCATAGAGAAGTTTATTGACATGAATATCTTTTAAAAATGTTGCCTACCAAAAAAAAAAAATGTTGCCTACCTACATATAGCTTTCTTTAAAACAAAATAGTATGAGCTCAGCTTAATCTGTTTAAATCCTTGTGTCAGATTTCACTGTATATATTTACTCTGTTTTGTTTTTGTCCCTGCAACCAGTTGCCTTTGGCTGGAAGTTGGCAGGAAAGGCTGAATTAAAAGTTTGATATAGAAAGATTTAAATATGTTCACTGCCCCACATTGCTGAGGATTAGGGAAATGCAATTGTAAACCAAATAACTTTTTCATAACTTCATGTTTTCTTTTTTCTCATTACAGCATCTTTATTATCAGTTTGAAACAGATTTTTCTGTTGTATCTTGTTAGTTTTATCTCCCCAGAATTTGTTGTAAGGAAGTAAATTGTAGATTTCTCTTTGATTCTTATATTTCCCTGAACTTCAAAGGTAATATTCCCTCAGAGAGAAGCTTTGGATTCTAATTTTTTATCTCAGAAAATTATACAGGCAACATATTTGAAACAGCATAGTAAAAATCCTGAAAGAAGAAACGAATGCACGAGTTATCCTTTGTAAAAGGTGCTGATAAGGAAGTAGAAGGAAGGAAGAAACATTGCTGTGGGAAACAGGCTCCTGCAAGCATTCAAGGGTAACATGAACAAAGCAAACTTTTCTTTAAGGTGAAATTATCTTGAAGGCAAAACAGGCAAACTAACTTTTAAGGCAAGACATAGAAAACTACTCTGACTGTAGTTTTTATTCTAAAAACGAGTTAGCTTCTATTAGTTCTTTAGAAATACCTTTTAGCATCAACATTCCATACTGCAAGTGGCCAAATTCTGGCCAATGGTATAAAACAAAGCTAAAGAGGGGAGCACAATTCTCCACTCCTTAGTATGAGCTTCAACTAGTGACTGGCTTAACGCATAATTTGGAAATGAGGCGGGGGGGGGCAGATGTAACTATGCAGTAGGGAAAATGGACAAACATACCTTAGACAGGTGATTGACATTATATTAACAACCATAGGTCATGATTTCAGGATCACACACACACACACACACACAGACAGAGACAGAGACAGAGACAGAGACAGAGACAGAGAGACAGAGAGAGAGACAGAGAGACAGAGATGGAGAGAGAGAGAGAGAGAGAGAGAGAGAGAGAGAGAGCTACTGTCAAGTGTAGTTTACCAAAACTTGTTACCTAAATGTGATATGGTCCTTGCACAGGATCTTGAGAAAGAACAGAGAGATTAAGAAAAGTAAGGCTTTCTGGACTTTAGTCAATAATTATTAGTATTCATTAACTGCCACAAATGCTAATATTATATATTGATAATAGGGAAGGCTGAATATGAAGTAAAGGGCATCTCTGTAGTACCTTCTCTGTTTTGTTGCAAATAATGTTAGTTTTATAGTTGGGCGGTGGTGGTGCACGGCTTTAATCCTATCACTCAGGAGGCCGAGGCAGGCAGATCTGTGAGTTTGAGACCAGCCTGGTCTACAAGAACTAGTTCAAGGACAGCCTCCAAAGCCACAGAGAAACCCTGTCTCAAAAAGCCCCAAAAGGTTAATTTTCTTTTTAACAGCAATAACAAATAATAATGTTTGTAGGATTATTTGAAGATCTAAAAGAATTTGGGGGAACACAAATTCAATCAATGCTGCTTAAGTTCTAAAGCTCATACACTGATTCCTGATTTAGGAAATGTCTTAATATATATCATCTCATTAAAATTTCTAAATAGTTAAGTGAAATAGATATAATTCTTCATTCCTATTTTATACTTTTAGAAAATGGAGCTTAGGAGAGTGAGGTGACCTGCTTGTGTGAAGCAGGCCACCACAAGCAGTCACACAAGATGACGCTTGTTCTAATGGTCTTTTTACAAGATTGCTTTTACACATATACCTGCTGTTTCTAAACATCAGCAATAAAATAAGCAATAGCAACATCAGATTTTAATGACTGGCTTCATAAACCATGTGAATAATTCCAGAATCCTCTCACTGATTTACCCAAGTAGAGATGGCTTTTATTGAAGGATTAGCTAGGAGCATCTTATCAGAAAAAGACAACGGATAATAATTACCTCCTACAAAGAGGATCTAGAGTATATTGTCATTGAGGGTGGATAGTTCTGGACATGGACAGAAGCATATTGCTCATAAGAAAGCATTGTTTTCTAGTCAGCATACTTTAGGAATATGACTTCGGAAGTTTACTCAATAACTAAGAATTTGCTGATAATTTATGATTTTCTATACTTTGAACTGGGAAAGTGTTCAAAGCCCAGTGGTGGTTTGGGATCATTTACAAAGTGTTCCAGCTGTGGTGGCCATATGCTTCTCCATCTGCTTCCATTGTGTGGGTATTGTTCTGCTATGTTCCTAAGCATGCCCACTCTTGTTTGGGGATTATAGACTCCTTAGAGTATGCATATAGCTTTTGTTGTTTAGCCCATTTTACCTGTTGCAGATTAGCACATACTTTCTTTTTCTTCCAAATACAGAGAATATATGACTTTTAAATTGGGAGCAATGTGAGCAATTGTGGATTTTGGTAATTATTTTACTGTCATTTAGTCTATTAGTGTGTAATTGTGGAGGCACTGATAATTTAAAACATTTGCTAATAAACATGCACTGACAATACCATTTTCGATATATAACTACCTAAAGTTACTGTGGCTTACTATACAGAACCCATGTCTCATTTCATTAGAGAAGTTGTCTTATATGATGTAGTTTGTGTTATATATCTTATATTACAAAGTTGGATCATAATATGTAGATATTTCTGGATATGCTAGCAGGCAGTTGTCTTGATCTTAAAGATCTTGTGTTGAGGATTGATGTGAGAGGAGATTTTGAAGATGAAGTCTTTCTCATTAATGTTTTAAGCTCCCTAACTCTTGGGGGTTCTAGATGGAAATACTAGGTGACTTTGATTATCTTTGGAGAATATTTTTGTCATTATTAGGACTTCAATTGTTTTTAAGACTGGTACTCAGGACAGGCTCCAAAACAATACAGAGAAACCCTGTCTTGGAAAACAAAGGACTGGTGCTCAATGACCCCACTTACAGACTTACAGAGAGTCATTTTCTCCCATCCACCTTACTGTTGCCATTCTAGAAGACCAGTTCTTTGAGAATTAAGCTATATTTTCTCTTACACTCTGATCATCACATCTCTTGCCATTTCTTTGGTTGAGTTACCTTCTCATCATCTCTTCTTACACGTCAAAACTTTGCTCACATCCTTCTAAGAAACCTCTTTTGATCGCATTCTATTTCAGCTGTAGGACTCTTTCTTTCTCTGTCCTCCTCGGGTATCTGCTCACAGAACTACATGATGTGCATTTGTTCATTTACCTCTTCGTTTAGTCATTTGGAAAATTTGTGAAATATCCCGTACGCACCAGAAGTTTTAATAGTTGTTGAAGATACAACAGAGCAGAAAATACATAAGATTACTACTCTCATCAAGCTTACACTTGAAAAGACAGACAATCAGCAGGTAAATAAATACACAGAACTTAGGACTTTAGCAAGTAAAGAGGAAAGAACAAAGTAATATGACTTTGAGACTGTAGGCTGATGGCATCTTGACTCAATGGTCAGAAAAGTTTTCTATAAGGAATGGCATTTGAAAAGAGGCCTGGATAAAACAAGACAGCAGGTTGTATGACAGTCACAGAACAGTTCAAGCAGAGGGAATGATAAAGGCTATAAAGGAAAAAATAGCATGAAGTGTTTATGTCTCAGGAAGGCAAGGAACCCTACACAGGTGAGATGAGTGAGGAGAAACATAGGAGGAGATAAGACCAGAAGAAACGGGCCCACACAGCTCATGTAGTCCTGTAAAGGCCAAGAAGAGGATTGCTTGGAATGATGGAGCCAGGACTTATACTTAGGCATATTTATCTTCAAAGCCAGTGCCTATACTATGTTATCTATATACACCATATTTTTAGTACTTTGATGGCAAATCAGCCTCCCTTTCTATTTAAAATATTTAACTAATATTTAATATGAATGTTTATAAAATAATTGCATTTATTTTGGTGAACTTAGCAAGCTTTAAAACTAGTGTTTGATCTGCATTTTTTGGTCAGAATACTGCTTTTTATCAGGGTTAACTATGTTTGACAACTGCTATGTATAAAACCAGAGAACATCTAGAGTTTAATTCCAGTTTTATAATATTGATTGTCATTGTAAGATTCCTTTTTGGATATATTATGACAAAAGTGAGTCTTATTCTTTCATTATGTAGCTATTAGTTTCCAGATAGTGATATTTATGCTTCATATATAAGATTAGAAGGATACTGTGACTATACCTGACAAGTTAACTTTCATATCAGTCATCTTGTAAAATTATCAGTAATTTAGCAATGAAAATTCATTGGCTTCTGTGCATCTCTTCTAAAGCTGATGTTGCACTCCTTCCATGTCACCCCACTGCTAAAGTTCTGTATTCCCCTGTGCACTGAAAATGAAGTCCTATGACTCTTTTTAATATGAGTGTTTTCGTTTTCTTGAAAAAGTCAGCAATAGCCATGTTTTATCAATTAGTTTTATGCTATTTTGTCACATGTGGAAGCCTAATCTCAATGATACTGGGGAGCATAACAAAATGGGGGTCTCAGAGCCCTCTAACTCATATGTTACTGATTCAGTGTTTATGTAATTAAGACATCTATTTCATCATAATAAACTGCATTTATCCCCCTGTAAGTATTCCCTAAAATCCCATGGATTCTTCTTAGCTCAAATTAATCTTTCAGCCTTTGCTAAATACTCCATAAAGTATAAGTCAAGGGCAAGAGAAGAAAATTAAAGATTTTTTATTCATTTACTCATTAAGCTACAGAGAACCCAGCAACCCAGCCCACACCATAAACTCTTTCTGAGAGGCTTAAAACTGGCAGTCTTGTCTCCTAGTGGGAATAATGTGTTGAAAACAATTTCCCCCATTTTCTGCAGGTGTCCCATCTGTGACTAGCACAATCACATTTTATGTGTTTAAATCAAACTTCTCAAATTACTTCTCGGCAGATGGCTAAGGTCTATCAGTTCACATGACCTGGCTAATTGGGTAAAACATTTTTTTTCTCTAAACATCACAGTCAGAATGTTGACAAGAGTATCATGTGACAGGTACTTGCACTCTGCTAGTGGGAGCAAAGAAGTGATGCTGTCTTTTGGAAAACAGTTTTCCATATGTTTCAAGAGTTTTGGGCAAAAGAAACCACCCTCCTGACCTGGAGAGCTTGTGTATAGAACTCCAAACTGAGGAAGTAAGGAGAAATGATGATGAAAGGTGTATATGTAAGGGTATTCATTTCAGTATTGTTTGAGAAAAGGATAGGAGACAGTCTACATATGTAAGAAGGGAAAGGCTCAGTTATGATGCATCTGTAAGATAGATATCAACTGGAATGATGTTTTCAAAGAACATCTTATAATCTGAGATAATTTCCATCAATTAACATTAGTTTATTAAGACAAAACAGTATACATTATATCACCTTTTTAAAGTAAGGTTATAAGGGCTGGCGGATGACTCAGTTGATAAATCATCTGCCATGTAAGCATGAAGACCTGTGTTCAGATCCCCTTGATTCAAGTAAAAAGCCAGGACAGTGGCTTGTGACTGTAACTGAGCACTGTTGGAGGGGGTGTGAAGACAGGTATCTCTGAAGCTCATTGACCAGACAGTCTAGCTAACTAGGAGCAATGAATTTACTGACAGATCTTAGGTAAAAAAATAAAGGTAGAAAGCCATCAAGGACAGACACCAAAGAACCTTTGACCTCTATTAATGGTGCATTTGAGTGTGTGTGCAAGTCTCCAGTCCTTGGAACCTCTTTCCTTCTTCAGTCTGCTTCTGTAGTATTGTCACCATATAAATTCCTGTCCCATGCATTCATTTTCAGGGTGTAAACTCCAGTCTGCATCTCTGAAGTTCATTCTTCGATCCTTGGTCTATATCTAGTTTGGGTCACCTTTGCCTCAGTGCTTTGTTTTCTTAACCATTGCCTATTCTCAAGGATGTCCCTTTTGATTTCCTCACTGCTTCTTCCAAGATATAATCACATCTCACCAAGGGTGTGAGGCAGGCATTCATATTCTTTGTAGATGATTAAGATAGATCATGGACACTTTTTCTGTTATAGCTTCATGAAATGATCCCCATTCCTTTCAGAACAGTAGCTCCTGGCATTACTATGCTAAGAAGTCACTGGTACCCTCCTGAGACAGGCTTGTATTTCACATGTTCCCATCTAATTGCCAATAGTGGTTCCTCTATCCTACCATGAAAAAGCAATGTCAGTGCCTATTAAATTTTCTTTCATGGCATGGGATACCATAAATGAAATATAGGATCAAGTAAGTGGACAAAATTTTCAGTTTAAATTCTGCAATATCTCCTCTTTTAGACAGGAGTCCTTAAGCCTGTGTCAAGTCAGACTCACACAGATATCACCCAAAATCACTGTCACCGATGCAGTACTCCACCTAACAGGGTAGGCTCATGTGTTATAGATGCTGTCTGAGAACTGGATGTGGGAAAGCAATGGAATGGATCAATAATGTAAACATTGGAATCAAGTCTGTTTCATAAGTTCTACAATTTACTTTTTAATGTTACTTCAGACAGTTTTGTTTCTTCTTATGCTCACAGTTTTCTGTTAGTAAATAGGGATAAAATGAATCCCATGAAACTCTTGTGAGCAAGAAATAAGAGAATATATGTAAGGTTCTTGACTTATACCTAGCATTATCAGTCAATACCATTTATTATTATAGTAAGTGATAAGCTATTTTAAGGCTGACATTAACATGATGAAATGATTAGAATGAGGTTATATTCATTTATGAACTAAAAGAAAACATTTCTTGGGAGATTTTTTGTAGAATAAAATTCATGCACAAAAGTATACCTTTATGGTGGTAAGCATTATTATAGTCCACCAGATCATTAAAAGTGTCCTAAAACCCCCAAAGCTTCTTTGTATTGCCATATCCTATTTCATAGCTCCACTCTGCTTTATTTTATAGTAATCTCTTCTATGGGTTTCTTTGTGGTTTTATTATCTAAAGATCCTCAAACAGAAGAATCTAGCTATACTTAATTTTAGTTTTATATATGCCCACTATTGGACAAAGAAAAATAATTTGTAACTCAATAAGTTCAAGGAAGCATGCATAAAAAGTAGAATGGTTATACACTCCAAGAACATAGAGCACAGGAATGGCAAGCTGGGTTCACACATATTAACTCGATCAATCAGCAACTTTTGGCGCTTACTCATGTTATCAAATGCTTTGTGCTCAGACTCTTCATATGTAAAGTGGCAATAGTGATTATGATGATGATGATGATGATAATAACATATCATAAGCACATTGAAGTAAATAAAAAACTTTTTCAAAAACACAATCACTGCAATTTTTAAGTGAAGGAACTGTAAGAGAGGAACAGATTAAATGCTAACAAAAATAGAGAGGGAAACACAAAAGTTATTAAATCATGGTTAGTCAGATTTCCTGCTACCCTTAACTGTTCTCCTCTTCATTAAGTGGAGGTTCCTGAATTTTAGAGAACTTGGCTAGTCAAAAGGCACACAATTCACAGGACCACAACTTGATGCCAGCTGTTGTTACCCTACAATTCCTAATAAGTTTTGAACTAGGAACTTGATATAGTTGGGATCTTGAATGTATCCAAGGACCTACATTTTGAAGGCTTTATCTCTAGCCCACATTATTGGAAGGTGGTAGGGTCTAATAGAAGAATTTAAGTGATTGGGGAAATGCTTATTGCGGACATTGGGATCTGACCCCTTTCTGTCACTGTCTCTGCTTCCTGGCTGCTTCGAGGCATCTCTTTCTACGGACTCCTCTCATGATGTACCGTGCTTCCCTACACCCAAAGACATCAGGACCAAACAACTGAGACACTGAGCTGAAGTAACTTCTTCTTTTAAGTTGATTCTTCAAGTAATTTAGCACAATCAGAATGCCAACTAGCACAGGAACTTACATATAAATTTTGCACTGGACCACACCAACTATGGAGCCAGTCTTTGTCTGAGCACACACCAATGTCTCAGATAGACTCAATACTCATCTCTTCCTTAACTACATCTTTTATGAACAAGCTTGGTAAGATGTAGGAAGAATTATATTTTCTGCCTATGTCCTGCCTTCTTAAAAGATAGCACCAGGACAAGCAATTGGAGTCCTATCAAAGAGAGGAAGGAGGGATTGTATGAGCAAGGGGGGTGGAGGTCAAGATCATGACGGAGAACCCACAGAGGTAGTTGACCCAAACTTGCTGGAGCTCATGGGCTCTAGACTGACAGTTGGGGATCATGCATGGCCATCTGCATGTGGGCAGCAGTTTTACAGCCTGGTCTGTTTGTGGGATCCCTGACTGTGGGACCAGAATTGAGCACTAGTGTATGAGCTGGCTTTTTGAAACTCATTCCATATGATGGGATGCCTTGCCCAGACTTGATTGGAGGGAGTTGAGGGGCTTGGGCCTGCATCAACTGAATGTGCCAGGCTTTGTTGACTCCCCATGGGAGGCTTTGCAGTTTCTGATGAGTGGATGGGAGTGGGTTGGGGGAGGGGGAGGGGAACTGTGGTTGGTATGTGAAATGGATTTTAAAAAATTAAATTTAAAAAAATCATAAAAATAGTTTGTGAAATGTAAAAAAAAATTTCTTCATGGGTTGGGTATATAGGCTAGTGGTAGAGTGCTTTTAATGCATGCATAAAGAGATATAATCTTGTTGGTTCTGGTTGAAATGAATTCATATTGGTAGCCATCTTGCACCACTAAATGATCATAAATTAGAAGTTATATAAGCTGGAGTAACAAGAGGCCTATAGCATGATCTCCTAGGTTTAGAGCCTTGAATTAACTAGAGACAAATTTTAGGAATGCTGCCATTCATGTTTAAGGTGAGTCTTCCCATTCAGTTAACCTAATGTAGACAATCTCATAGGTAGACCCAGAGGATAACACAATCTAGATATTCCTTTACACATGTATCTAGAAGCTTGTTTTTTAGGTGCAGCTAGATTCTGTGAAGTTGACAATCAAGATTAACCATCATAAATCACTGTTTTGTTCCATGTCTGAGTCTGTTTTTATGGTAGTGTCATGCTTTTTGGGTTACTATGGCTTTGTAGTACATCTTCAAAGCAGATATTATGATATCCACAACTCTTTTCTTCTTGCTCAAGACCATTTAATGTCTTTTTTTCTTTTATATGGATTTCATTTGAGGGGCCTCTCTATGAAGTCTGTGTTGGACTCAAATTTGTGATCTGCCTGGGATCACAGGCATGAGCCATCACACTTCGTTGAATTTTAGATGTTTCCTAGTTTTGTGAAGAATGTCATTGGCATTTTTCTAGGGGTATGTTGTTTTGAATGTGTATGGTATTAACATTTTAACAATACTAACTTAAAAAAATGTAATCAAATACTACAAGCCCTGACAAAAGCTGTAACAGAGGAAAGAAAAAATATGCTCTAAGACAGGAAGGGAAAAGACAATCAGTATAGTGCTGTTGAGTATTTTTATATTATAAAATAAGGTTTGTTAAATTGCCTTGCATCAGAGAGTCCCTCAAAATGCTGTGCTGGACAGGCAGAGAATCTGATAGTTTCTCAGTCCATGATGCTTCATGTCTCAGAAGTTCTAATCAGGGGCTTAAAAATGGATGCTTCCTGAGGAGTTTTTTATTTCAAATTTATATTGGAAGACTGAAGAAGCTAGAGCCTGATGTAAGCAAAGGATGGAAGCAGGGACATTAGTATTAGCGGCACTAAATATACTTACCAACAGCAAAGGCCAGCAGCCAGCCAGCCAGGCAGGCAGGCAGGCAGGTAGGCACACAGGCAACATAGCATTTTCTTCAGACTCCTAATATCTGAATCACCAGCTGGAAGGTGATACCAATGTTGAGAGGGTCTCCTTCCTTCTAGCAGTGCCCAACAAGAAGACAATAAAGATTAGTTATCACATCATCTTATGAAGCAAAATGAATTCAGTATAACTCCAGATGATCCATAGTCTTTAATAGTCCCATAACTATTCAAAGGCCTCAAACCTCTAAGACTCAATAACAATATTTTTTTTTATTTGAGAATTCCATACAAAGTGTTTTGATCAGTTTGCCCTCCCACCCCTGACTCTTCTCAGATTCATGCCCTCTCCTTCCCATCCAACTTTGTGTCCTTTTTATTTTGTTTTGTTTGTTTGTTTTCCATTTAGCGTCAATTGTACTACCAAATATTCTTGGATAAGTGGCCTAATGGAGTAGGTCAACTTTTCAGAGGCTACACTTTTAGAGAAAACTGACCTTCCTCTCCCAACAGCTAAGAATTGTCAATAGCTCCTTTTCTAGGGATGGATTTTGTACCTAATCCCTCCCTTTTCCATGCTGGAATTTGGTCCTATTTAGGTTTGCAATGGTCTTGTGCATGGTATCTGCCACCTGTATAACACATAGACAATTTATTGAATCAGCTTCCCCTCTATAGCTGCATCTCTTCTTGGTGTGTCTCAAAGAATTGGTCTCTCAACCTCCAGCAGTATACAGAACAACTTGGGCTTCACTTTTGCAGCTTGCTATATGGTCAGTCTGGGCCTGCAAAACCAGCACCAAGTAGACAGTATTGCCAAGTCTTGCTGCCATGCTTATTTACTAGTCTGCCCCCTTCTATCACAGCTTTAGGGGCCTCTGTTCACCTAAGTGGCTGGACTAGAGAAAACACTTACATAGGTGGTTGTTTTTGAGCGGCAACAGTTTCAGTGGAATGTTCAGTTCAAGCTCTTTATTTTCAAAGAATATGATTATAAGTTAAAAAATTTGAAACAGTTGATAAGCTGTTAGACAATGTGAGAGTTCATTAAATTTTCAAATGAAAATATTTTGTTATTATTTAAATTAGAAACATGCATGCTTCACATATCAATCCCAGCTCCCTCTCCCATCTCTCCTTCCTTGTCCCTCCACCAGCCCCCTCCCCTAGCCCCCAGCCCAATCCCCACATCATTCCCTAGGAAGGGTGAGGCTCTCCTTGGGGGGATCTCCAAAGTCTGTCATTTCATCCAGGTCAGGACCTAGGCCCTTCCCCATGTGTCCAGGCTGAGAGAGCATCCCTCTATGTGGAATGGGCTCCCAAAGTACATTTTTTATGCTATGGTGAACACTAATCTACTACCCAAGGTCCCAGAGATTTCTGAGGCCTCCTCATTGACACTACATTCATGGAGTCTGTATCAGTCCCCTGTTGGCCTCTCAGCCATCAGTCTGGGGTTTAAGAGCTCCCCCTTGTCCAGTCAGCTGTCTTTGTGGGTTTCACCAGCACTGTCTTGACCCTTTGCTTATCACTCCTCCATCTCTGTCACTGGGTTCCAGGGGGGTCAGTTCAGTGTTTATCTGTGAATATCTGTCTCTACTGCCATCAGTCACTAGATGAAGGTTCTAGGATGGCATATAAGGTAGTCACCAACCTTATCATCAAGGAGGGGCTATTAATGTAGTCTCTATGCTATTATTTTTCCAGTTGGTGCTATCCTTGTAGATCTCTGGAAATCTCATGAGTGTCAGCTCTCTCTTCAAAGCTATAATGACTTCATCTATTATAGTATCTTTCATCCTGGTCTCCTCTATTCTTACTCCAACTCAACCTTCCTGCTCCCCCATGTCTTCTTCTCCCATCCTCCTATCCCCCTCTTTTTTTCCTGACTCCCTCTCCCCTCCCCCATGTTCCCAATCTGCTCAGGAGATCTTGCCTCATTCCACTTCTCTGGGGTATCATGCATATCTCTTGTGAACCTCCCTGTTTACCAGACTCACTGGCCCTGGGACTGTAGGCTGACACTCCCCTGATCCATGTCTAAAATCCATATATGAGTGAGTACATACCATGTTTGTCATTTTGTGACTGGGTTACCTTACTCAGGATGTTTTTTTCTAGTTTCATCCATTTGCTAATATTTGATATTTAAAGGTTTTTAGTTTTAAGTATCCCAGGATGTGGTAGTAGGCTCTCGCTGTGATTGTCAACTTGTATTTCTTTGATGACTAGTGATGTTGAGTCTCTTTCTGCATATTTGTTTTGTATGCTCACATAGTATTGTGAATTATTTTGTTCATAATCAGGTTGTTTGCCTTAATGCTGAGTTATGGGAGTTTTGAATACTGCATGTTCTGAACATTAGTCTTTATGAAATAGATAAGACTATTATAAATGTTTTCATTTACTGTTTAGAAGGTATCTCTCTTTCCCTCCTTCTCTTCCTCTATCTCTCCCTCAGTCCCTCTCTCTTTTTACTCTTTTTGTTTTTTGAGGTGATTTCTCAGTCTATCTATGTAGAGCAGGCTGGTTTAGTACTCATATATAGCCAGGGTTCTCCTTGAACTTGAGGCAATCCTCCTGTTTCAGCACAGGAATTTCCAGCATGCTCTCCTGTGTCATGAAAATCATAAGACAAACTTTTGAATAGCAGAGATATTTAATTTTGATCATGTATGTTGTCTCAAATTTTATTTAATGGATTTTTTTGGTAAGCTAAAGCTCTGTATAATGTAGATCAACAAAGATATTTGCTTATTTATGCTTTCCTCCAGCCGTTTTTAGTTTTTCCTTTAGTTATAATTTTAGGATACCATACATCATGTTTGATATTTCTTTCATATCATAGAAAGATTTTCTGGTGCATTTCTTTAGCCCTTTGGTAAAATAATCCGCTTATCATATATGCTGTGGCTCTTGTTGGATACTATTCTTATCTATTGTTCCATGTGTGTATCTTTGGGTTAGTAAATTGCTGTTCTTATTACTGCAACACTTTAGAAAATCTTTTACATACTCTTTTAATGTAGATAATTTGTTTCCAGAAGTGTGTGTGCTTTAGATTCAGCTTATACTTTTTAATAAATCCTCACTGAATTACTGAGATTTTGATTGAAATTACCTGAATTGTTCAATTACTCTTTCTATAATGATAAAAATTTTCCTTATTTGCTTTTGCTCATTTGTAACCACTAGGCAGATGTGATTGTAGAAGAACTGCAAGTTGACTGGTGTAATCAAGGAGAGGAACTTTTAGTTGAACTTAATTAATTTAGATTTAAATTATAATATATGACTAATGGCTATTTATTTCATAAGTAGCTACATATGAGGATAATCGATTCCCCAATGATACCGAGTTTTCATAAACATATCTCCAAGTATATACTAATCAGCCTTCTGAAAATCTAGTAAATACCTGACATAATCAATGATACAGAGGAATGTTATATTTTGACTCACAGTTTTGAAGAATTTAGTCCACCATCAAGTGGAATCACTGCTTTTAGGTCCTAATAAACAGGGTAAATGAAGGAAAGCAATGATAAGGGCACACAGTAGAGCAAGCTGTTATTTTATAGCTGGTCTGGAATTTAGGGGAAGAAGCGGGGCAGGTAACTCATTATGCCATGTAAGGTACATTCTCAAGTCCTGTGTGGTAGTGTGTGCATATAATAGTAGCATTAGGAAGGCAGAGACAGGGAGGATCAGGAGCACGTGGATAACCTGGCTATAAAGGATAGATAGACAATGAAACACATTTTAGAAAAGCCTGGGTCAAGAGATGTAGATCAGTAGTAGAGCATTTACCCATCATGGACAAGACCCTTGGGGTAATACTCAGCATTAAAAAGTAGTTCTACATGATATGCCAGTGTGTTTAGGTTTTCCTTAGTTTCCCTCAAAAGTTTCTGGTTTTCCATGTCTAGTTCTGCTTTGTATTTCATTAACTTCTTTTCATTTCATTGTTTCAGTTCTAGACATTATTTTTCTTAACTTCAAGTTTGAATTAACTTTTATTAACATGTAAAACTTCAATTGTCTTGTGTGTTTTTTAACTTTGCATTATGTAATCTTTTAAAAACATTTATTAGTTTCATTTTATTATTTGTCTATAGCTTATCATATAATTTACTAATTCTCACACCACTCTAAAGGCACCTAAGAATTCACACATTCCTTGGGATTTTTCTAGGTAGACAATTATGCCTTATGTAAATAAATACATTTCTGTTGCCTCTTTTTCAGTCTGTTAAAGTTCTATTTCATGTTTCCTTACCTTATTCCATTGGTTTGTATGAATAGTTGGAAGGCATCCCTTTCTTCCTTATCTAAGAAGAAAAATGTTTTAATTGCCTTTTATTTTCCTTACTGGTCAAGTAGAAATTAATTCTCTAATGTCTGGAATAGGCTAATATATGATACTGAAATGACAGATGATATTCAAAGCTGTTTATCAGTTGTGTACACATATATAGGGGAAGATGTCACTGGACAACACATGAGGCTGCACCAAGGGGTAGAAATTTAGGAACCAGGGAAATAATCAAAAGTTGTAAGAAATAGACTCTGTGGTTTCAAAATAGTAATGTCCTCCCCTTATGCCTGCAGGAAGATTTCAACTACTTTCTGGAATAATTCTTGGGTGAGGAAGGAACTGGAGTCTGCTCTTCAACTGAAACAGGACTTACAAATAGTGAGTCTGATAAGGATGGATTTTGGCTAGGAGACCTCATTTGCTGGAGGAGAATGTAGAGAACAACTTAAAGTTAGCCTATTCCTTGCGTTCTTTAAAAATGAGGTGTGAAAATAGCATAGCATATTGATTGTATGCCTTTTATCACCCAATCAGTTATTCATTGTTAAGCATATTGATTGTATGCCTTTTATCACCCAATCAGTTATCCATTGTTAAGACTGAGCTAATGCTGCTTTACTACCACCAGCATCACCTTTGCCTTCTCCTTGCTCTTCTGAGGTTAGGAGTGATGTTTCAGCTTTCCCATGCTATTATAGTATAGGTGAAGAGTAACTATAAACAATTGAAATCCATTTGTCTTATATTTATGTATTCTCAGTGTTCCAAGAGCAAGGGGTCCAAGTTTGCCGAAGGCTGCATCAAACAAGAAGGTATGATACAGACAAAGGGAATTTTGTATTATTATAATTTTTTGTTATTTAAGATAATTTTTGTTGGGGGAAGTCCTGTGCATTTGTCAATAAAGTACTGTTGAGCCTATAGGGAACCAAGATAGGAGGGACTAGGAGTCCAGGAGAACTCTGGGAAGGAGAAACACAGGAGTTCGAGATGTAACCGCCATGGGGTAGGAAACCCGGAACTATTCTCTGGTAAGAGAAATACTTAGATTAACAATTATGGGGTAATTACTTAAGTCAGAACTAGTCAGTAAGAGACAAGCAAGGCCAACAGCTTCATAATTAATACAGCGTCTTGTGTGTTTATTTGGGGGCTACAATGCGGCAGAGCCCAGGCGGCTGGCGGGGGATAAACCAAAGCGGCTAGCAAAGATAAAGCTTCTCTTAACAAATTTTAAAATTTATTTTGAGAATATTCTTCCCCTACTCCAATTCCTTCTAGATTCCCCCCTCTGTCTCTCTATCTTCCTATCCATCCAACTTTAAATTCTTTCTCAAAAAAACAAACAAAACAAAACAAAACACAAAGCAACATCAAAACCTCCCCAAACCAAGAAAACAAAACAAAACCTCACCCAAAAAGAAAAAAAAAACCACCAAACTGTCACCAAATAAAAGCATACGAAAATTGTGAAGTCCATTATAAGTTGGTCAACTACTCCTGAGCATGAAACCTGTTCTGGAGTGGTTAATATACCTGGTGTCACTCTGTTCTAGGAAACTGATTTTTCCTCTACCAGCAGGTAGAAGTGACCATTCAGTTGTTAACCATTACCCTAGTGATTAGGCTAACTAATTAATATTAAAAAATACAAGATAAAATATAATAAGTCAAACCAAAAACTATCACATCGATGTTAGACAAGACAAATCAACATAAGGAAAAGCTAGAAAAGGCACAAAAATCAGAGGTCCACTAATTTGTGCACTCAAGAAGCCGTAGTACATATGCAGAGAACTTGGTCCAGACCCATGCAGGCCCTGTACATGCTGCTTCAGTCTCTGTGAGCTCACTTGAGCTTTGCTCATGTTGTTTCTGAGAGCCATGTTTTCTTGGTGTCCTCCAATCCCTCTAGTTCTTACACTTTCCACCTCCTCCTCTTCTGGGTTCCCTGAGTTCTGAGGGGAGGGATTTGTTGGAGACGTCTCATTTAGGGCTGAATGTTCCATGGTCTCTCACTTTCTGTGTAATGTCTCTATATTTGTTCTCATCTGCTGCAGGAAGAAGCTTCTCTGATGAAAGCTGAACAAGGCAGTAACCCATGACTATAGCAGATTTCAGTAGAAGTTGTTTTATCACTATATTCTTTTTTCACCTTTATTTATTTATTTTAAATTGTTAAAATTTAAATTAAAAACAATCTCATTTTACAAACCAATCCTAGTTCCCTCTCCCTCCCATCCTCCCACTCCCCTCACCACCTCTCCATACCATTCCCAATCCACTCCTCAGAGAAAGCGAGGCCTCCCATGGGAGATCATCAAAGTCTTTCATATAATTTGGGGCAGGAATGAGATCCTCTTTACTGTATCTAGACTGAGAAAGTATCTCTCCATAGGGAATGGGCCCCAAAAACCCCATTCATGTACTAGGGATAAATACTGACTCCACTGTCAGTTGCCCCAGAAACTGTCCAAGCCCCTCAACTGACACCCACATTCAGTCTTAATGCAAGTTCCCCAGCTGTTACTGTCCACTCCATATCTAGTCAATATTGTACTTGAATTTCTATCTAGAGCAATAAGACAACAAAAGGAGATCAAAGGTACAAATTGGAAAGAAAGAAGTGTAGGGAACTCCTACAGCTGATAAACACTATCAGTAAAGTGGCAGGATACAAGATTAACTTAAAAAAAGCCCTCCTATATATAGATAATAAATGGGCAGAGAAAGAAATCAGAGAAATATCACCCTTTACAATAGTCACAAACAACATAGAATATCTTGGGTGTAACTCTAACCAGACAAGTGAGAAATCTATATGACAAGAAATTTCTTCTTCTTTTAGACCAGTATTATTTGGCTTTACCCTAGATCCCTGGGATATCTAGACTCAAGTTCTTGGTAACCCAAGCAATATTGTGTATGGGTTCCATCTTGAGGAGTTGGCCTTACGTCAAATCAATTATTAGTTGGTTACTCCCAGAAGCTTTGTTCCACCATTCCCTATTATATCTTATAGGCAACAAACTACTGTAGATAAGTGGTTTGTGGCTGGCTTGGTGGTTATGTTTCATTTTTGAGAGTGTGTTGAATATGTTCTTGTACTAAAGATACTAGAATGTAAGGGTAAAGATTCTATATAGGAACCACCTTGATATATTCATCTTTATAAAATTGTGTAGGTGTTGCATTCAGCAATGGGGACTTGTCAGTTTATGGAGAATAGTCTACAGTCTTGGCAACATTCTGGGTCGGACAAAGGAAATTGGGCTGAATGTACACCTTTTAATTGTGAACCCACTACTGTGAGATCTTACTCGAACAATAATGGAATTAATACTTTCCTAGTCACCTCTTAAAGATCCTAATACTTTTTTTTTGTTTATTGAGACAGGGTTTCTTTGTGTAGCCCTGATTGTCCTGGAACTAGCTTTATAGACCAGGCTGGCCTCAAATTCACAGAGATCTGCCTGCCTCTGACTCTCAAGTACTGGGATTAAAGGCATGCACCACTACCACCCACCTCCTAATTTTTAAAGCTATTTAAATAACAGTAAAATTCTTCAAATAATAACAACTAACTAGTTTGAGTAATTCTGGTGGACATGACCTATAGGGGACATGTTCTAGTTGTTTGGTACATGGTAGGCTAGGTGGAATACTGGCCTGTTGCATTAGACTTAGATGAGGAGGTGTTTTGAATCATAAACTCAAGATTGATTGTAAAAGCCTTTGCGATCTTTAATAATTAGCTAAACCTGAGTTGGTGGATATCTCACAAGCTACTGTGCTTTTGAAGATGTCAAGCTACAGTAAAATCTGGTAAAAGGATTAATGTAAAATAAGATAGATCCTCTCTGACATTAGGGAATGTCAGAGTACTTTAATAAATGAATTTATTTCAGTGCATGAGTTCACAGATATGTTAATGAGATGGGATAGAAAGTTCAGCAGTCAACACAAATACTCCAATTTAGCAAATTATTAAGATGGCACCTCTAATCAATGGGGAATTGAGCTGGTATTTCAATAACTTTTGTTTGGACAGTAGCATAGCCATATGGAAAAAAGAATGGATACATGTTTCCCTACTTACATCCACATAAATTTCATTGGATCAAATGTAAAATATAAAACTCTCAGGCATTAAAAAGAATTCCTCAAGTAATTTTTTATATCCTTAGAATAATTTTCTTCTTTTAAATCTAAATTGGGAAACTAGGTTAGATCATTTCTATATGGACAAAACTATAAATGACAAATTGTATTTAAAAGTGCTTTTCTTTCTCTTATTCCTATTTTACTCTTCACCTCTCTGATCATACTTGTTATAGTTTGAATATGGAATTCTTCATAAGCTAAAGTGCTGAAAACTCAGTGCCCAGATGGTAGTATATTTTGAGAGATAGTAGAAAATTTAGGAAGTGAAGCCTTGTTGGAGAAAGTAGGTCACTGAGGTTGTACCTCTGAAGGTTTTACCTGCAACTGCATACAATGGAGAAAATATAGCTCCTTCAGCATATGATGTTGGAAAAGCTGGATATCCAATTATAGAAGAATAAACTAGATCTGTATCTCATACCTTGTACAGAAATCAACTGAAAATGGATAAAAAAATCAATGTAACACCCAAACTGTTGAAGAAAATACAGCTATAGTCAAAGACAATGACTTTCTGAAAAATGCTTCCATAGCTCAGCAAATAAAACCAAACATTGATAAATATATTTTGTGGGATTAAGAAGTTTTTGCACATCAATGGAAATAAATTGAGTAAGGAAACAGTCTACAGAATGGAAGAAAGGTCTTTGCTAGATATATATCTGGCAGAGTTTTAGTATCCAGAAAATATAAAGAACTTAAAAAACTGTGTTTCAGAAACTGAGTTAATCAAGTTGACAAATAGCCTAGTGAAATGATAAAACATTTCCCCAAAGATGAAGTAGACATGTTCAATAAACATAAGAAAAATGCCAACATTCTTAGCCACCAGATGAACTGATATTAAAAAAAATAAACAGATTATTTGCCACCCTGGTCATAATGGTAAACAAATAATAAATACTGGTAAGGATGTAGGAAAAGGAATCCCATATATACCATTGGTGAAATGTAAATTAGTTCAGCTACTGTGAACACAAGTATTGAGGACCCTTAATAATCTAGAAATAGAATTACCAGATATGAGCTGTTGTGGAATATTCCTTTTACTGTGATCGGTTTAATAAACAAGCTGACTGGCTAATAGCTGAACAGGATAAAGTTAGGCAGGAAAGCCAAAAAGAATAATGGGATGAGGAAGGGTAGAGTCAGAGGAGTCACCAGCCAGACACAGAGGGATCAGGAGTTGAACATGCTGCTCTAACAAAGGTAACATGTGGCAGAGCACAAATAAGGAATATGGGTTAACTTAAAATGTAAGAGCTAGTTAGTAATAAGCCATTGGCCAAACATTTACAATTAATATTAGTCTCTGTGTGGTAATTTGGAAGAGGCTGCCAGTATGAGAAAACTCCACCTACAATCAGCTATATCACTTGTATATAAAACTGAACTCCAGAGGCATACTTGAACATTCCTGTTCATGAAAGTCAAAAAGTGAAACTACCTGTAATTGTTAATAAATAGTAAGTGATTCAAGACAACATGTGTATCTATTTACACAACAGAATTTGGTTCGGTCATAAGAAGAATCAAATCGTGACATTTATACAAAGTGGATGTAACTGGAGACCATCTGTTTTCCCCCTCAATATATGTTTTTATTTAAATTAGAAACATGAATGCTTCACATGTCAATCCAAGCTCCCTCTCCCACCCCTCCTTACTTGTCACTCCACCAGCCTCTCCATCCCTCCACTCCATCTCCATATCATTTCTCAGGGAGGGTGAGGCCCTCCTTGGGGGGGGAATCTGTAACCGGAGACCATCTTATTAAGTGAAATAAGCTAGACTAAGCAAAACAAATATTAAGCAGTTATTTTTCTTTCATTATAGACTTTAGATTTTATAGATAAATAAAACTGTACACATGAACTATGCATTCAATATTTATTTCCATGTATCTACATAAATGCATCTGTGAAAACAGAGAAGATTGGGGTAAGAAGACTTGAAGAGAAGAAATTATCTTTATGAAATCTATTACTATGTCCAGTGAAGGTACATCAGTAAATAAGAATGCTATGTTTCTCTACTAGTCCTCTCTTTGTATTCGTCCCACATACTCTGAAGTGAGCTCGTTTACTCTATTACATGTTGTCTACCATGATGATCAGCCTGTCCTCAGGTGCACATCAGTGGAACCAGAAAACTATGAGTAAAGACCTTTGAAACTATGCACCAAAACAAAGCTTCCTTCCTTTAAAATGTTGTTGTTCTATTACTCTGGTCTCAGAAATGAACACCTCTTTTTACTTTGTTCAACAGGGTTTTGTTTTCCTTCAGAAAGGAAGAAATAAAGATGACGATGATGATGATGATGATGATGATAATTGGTGCTCTTACATTTTTCTGAGCATTGTGCAAGTCTGGTCTTACCACAGTGGAATAGTTTGTAAACTTTTCGAGGCATGTTTTATTTTTTTTTGGGGGGTGCAAACATTATATGACTTAATATTTCTTAGTATGGAACTGGTACTAAACTTGCCTGCCTGCTTACAACTTTCTGAATTTGCATAGGCTGCCTAAATTCTCTCCACCTTTAGCTCATATGAAATGATATTAATTCCAATTTCACAATGTTGTGTTGCTAATAAAGTGTATTTGCTTACATAAAAATGTGAGTATAACTTGAATATTTCTCATTCCATGCTGCATATAAGTCAATGACTAAGCACACAGTAGGTGTCATTTTAATAAGTGTTTACTGAGTGTGTGACTTCTGCATGGAATGTTTATTTGAAGGAAGTCACCCTGACTCTATATTGGGAGGGTGCTGTCTGTAGATCTTTCTGCAGTCCTTAGAAAGATAGACTACCAGGGACACTCTGAATGGTATCATAGGAAAACTGATTTCTGGGTACTTCGTGGGGTGCATTTCTAAAGTGCTTTCCATGACTTCCTAATTCATACAATAGATGTATGAAGTCTCTGAGAACTTCAATAAGAATGAAGTAGCCTACATTTCCTCCTGAAGTACTTCACAAGGAGTATCTGACATACAGGAGAACTGAATCTGGCTATTAGTTAATTTTCTAGGCATTTCATCACCCCTGACATTTTTCTCTCAATCTTTTCTGACCGACCATTCCATGGTGATGGAAATGTTCTGCACATATGTTGACTAATATGGTAGCCACTAACTACATGCAATGAGTAATGGGCATTTGAAATGTAGCCAATTCAACCAAACAACTGGCTTCTTATTTAAAGTAAAAACTGAGCAGTACAGTTATTTACTACTAGCATCTGCACAGCATTTGGCTCCTAAGAGGTATCAGGGAACGTTTAATTTATTATCCCAAACATACTAGGTTTTTAAAGATTTTACTCTTTTTTTTTGTTTGTTTGTTTTATGAGACAGGGTTTCTCTGTATTATTTTGGAGGCTGTCGGTCCAGCCCGGCCTCGAAGTCACAGAGATCCGACTGCCTCTGCCTCCAGAGTGCTGGGATTAAAGGCATGCGCCACCACCACCTGGCCGGATTCATATTAAGTAAGTGCAATTCCATCCATCACCCATTTGCGATGCAGAGCAACTCTAAGTGGTAGGTGGTTCCTTTGTCACAGTTTGTTGAAAAAGAAAAACTGAGGCTCTGTGAATTTAAGTTTTTTTTTTATCAAGAATATAAAGTTATAAGGTCATGGAAGGCAGATCCTTCTCATTCTTTTTGTTTTCATCTCCCTATACTTAATGAAGTTCCTTTGTCTTGTTGAGCCCCAAATGACTGCTCCCAAAAGGAAATCCTCACAAGTCTCACAGCTTTTACTTGTCATTAGGATTGTGAAAAGCATGCATATGTTCTCTTTGTGTGGATATGTTGTGAATTTTAAACTGCTCAAGTGTCAAAGACATTTCTGATGGGTAGATTTTATGCATATCTATCGATATTTTTTCAAGCAGTTTTTGGTAAAAGATTCTTATGGTGCCCAATCTTGTCCTATATTTTAGTGAAGGTGAATGAACAGTTACATGCATGTTGCCAGCCTTTTACCTAAAAAGCTTTGTGATCTTTCTTCTGCATCAAAGAATTTTTTCAAACTCTTCAAGTCAGCCATGCCCAGAACAACAGAACTAGGAAATAAGAGAGAGTTTAATTTAAGCAACAGAAAGCAACCTGCAACCATTCAGATGGCAATTAGGAGATAAATGTCCCAGGTGCAGAGGAACAAAGAGCCATGGGCTTTAAGACTTCTGTGTGCTAGGCACACAATTAGTTCTCAGTGTATCTAAGTTGAATACAGGTCACTCAGCATTGCCATGAAGACCAAGCACAGGAAGGGAAGAAGCTCTGAGCAATTAAGAAACTTATCCCAGGTCCCTAGAGTTGATCACCAACCATAGAAATTTCAACCCACCTAGGCACTTTGATTGGCACCAGGAGCAATAAAGTGTCATCCTTGCAGACTTAGCCTTGGCAAGACACTGGCGGCTGAGTATGCTTAGTTCCCAGGACGCTATAGCTTGGTTTAAGGGAAGAAACTTAGTGGAGTCCCCAGCGCACAGCCAGGGAGCTTGAAGGCAGTGCGCTCTGGCGGGGGGCGGAGCCTCGGAGGCACGCTCTCTTCTGCCCCGCCCCCTGCTCCCAGCCCGCTGTACAGGGGCCGCCGGTTTCCTTAGCAACCGTCGTGCAGCGTCTTCCTGAGGGAGCTTCTGTCAGCCTGCGGATCCCACCGCTCGCTCCCCACTGCCTAGTGGTTTTTGCGTGGGTTCATAGAGGGACGGACAACAAAAATGGCGGAGCGGAGCCAGACGGCGCCTGAGGCAGGTCTGTGAGGGCCATGGAGCAGGGGAAGGCTGAGGCGCCAGTCTTGGGCCTGAGGGGACTGGGGAACTCTTCATGGCCCTACCCCTGAGGAGATGCCCTTGCGGGTTACCACGTCGGGACTATTTCCTCAGGGTCAGGGTTCAAGGGAGGTGTGTGTCTCTCTGAGTGGACATCAGGGAATCTCAAAGTTCTGCTGATAAAGGGCTTTGGGGGGAGTGTGCATACTCTTGAGTGAGCATGGGCTCAGAAAAGGCTTGGAGAGAAGATATAGGACCCTTAATATCAAGGGGTACCTGTGATGAGGACTGTGCCAAGGTCCTGGAGGAGGAGGGTGTTCACAGTCCTTCGGTAGCTTGCAAGGAATCCCTCCTGAGATATGATTTGGAGCTGGGGAGAGGAAGCAGGTTCTTGTGGAAGATATATTACTTCCATATCGGTTCCACAGAAGTGGAGTTTATACAGAATATTTGTGTTTGGGAGAAAAGTCGTTAAGGGCCACCTAAGGAGTCTCACAGAAAGTACACAATATCTTCCTGTGAGTCCAAAAAGACAAGAGGCTTCAAGAATCTCTCATAACTCTTGTCTGTTTGGAGTCCACCAAAGGAGGCTGGAAGCTGGGCACGAGTGTACTTGGGGTCTTGAAGGTCATTCAAAATCACAAAGAGTTACATGTCCATATCTCTGTGAGTATAAGATGCCCTTTAAGTAGCAGAGACTCTGACAGGAATGGATACCCAGTATCCTGTTTCTAAGAGTGTCCTTGTGGGTTTGGTTGGACTTAGAGAATTAGTAACCAAAATGCCTTATAGGCTAATAGAAGAAAGCAAGAGTCCTTTGAATATAAGAGATTTGTATGTAAAGCAGGCAGAGGAACCAACAGCTGAAAATTTTATGCATGGGATAATAATATCAGTGTTTGCAATATAGGAAGCATAACTATAAACTATTTGATATGATCAAATAGCAATAAACTACTTGAAATAGTAAAAACTTATTCGAGGCACTATTATCTTTTAAGGCATCTCATTGTTTCTTTTTGATTGGCATCTCTATTTCTTCCTTACTTTACAGTTGTTGCTCTTTTATAATTTACCACGAACATTCCTTTATTCTCATGCATTTAAAATGTTCATTAAATGCTAACTTTATGTCAGATACCAAATTAGGCTCTGCAAACTACTTGCTCTTGATTCTTTTGAATACCTTTTGTCTTTTATCCCCTTTGAATCTATTATATAAATAAAGTTATTAATTTGTATAATTAATTATCCCTTTCCTTTCAGTAAAATATAAACTCCACAAGGGCTTTACTCTGCCTATCAGTTTTACATGGTTTAGAACTAAATCTGATGTATAATATGTTCTCAATAAATACGTGACTGGGTTGACTGGATGTAATAGTCTACTTGAAATATAAAGAGACTGGATAAATGAAGAGCACAAAAAGAAAATGTGCTAAGACCTCAACGCAGGTATTAATATATTTTGTAAGGAACTAATGGAGAAAATGTGTGTGGAAGCTCATGGGGGCAATGGGAGGAGAGAGGTGGAAAGCTGAAGCCAAGTTTTATAGTATTTTTACATTGTAATTTTTGTATAGATTCCCAAAGAAAATGAGAAATCGCTGAAGGCTTTGAAGTGGGAACATGACATCTTTAGAATAGTTGAAAAATTTCTAGCTGTAGTAGAAAGTATTAACAATATAAGAATGTGTATAGGAGAACCTGTTAGAATATAATAGCGGGGATGTAGAAGTGAGACATTGCAGATAAAATAGAACTTAGTGAAATATAATATATCAGAGATTAATAATTTTCTATACTGTGCAAAAGATAGTGGGTGGTACCATTACAAAGACAGCATTAGAAGAGGTCTTACCTAGATTTGAGAGGGAAAGTTGTGAATTCAGTTTTTGTCATATGAAGTTTGAAATATCCTTGAGAAACCCAAAAAGTGGAGACATTGACAAAGGAGTGAATTTATATCTGAACCCTGAATGGATATAATTATTTTGGAAGTGAGATAATTAGTAATGTTATGAATGTGGATGAAATTGTGTAGAGGGAGAGAAGGCCCAGGGTGAACTGAGATATTTCAGTATTTTCCAATGAGACTGAGAAGGTATAAACAGAGAGAGTACAACCAAAACACTATTTCAAGGTAAGCAAAATCCTCAATAGGCTAAATATTACCAAGTGATGTGAAATGAGGAGTGAGAAACTAGATTTAGCAATGGTGAGGTAATTGGGAACTTTGATGAAAGAAAAATTATGAGGGAATATCCAGGTCACCTGTCATCTAAGTTATTATGCCATCTCAATCTTTGTTTCTTTCTTAATCCATATTTTAAGTGTGGTGGTTAAGTTTCACTGCCATTTCATATAATCTAGAATAATCTGGGAAGGGAATGCCAATGAGGGATTGTCTAGATCATGTGAACGTGTCTGTCATTAAGAATTGATTTAATTCTATGCCACTGTAGAAAAATAATAGCAGTAGGTTTTCCCCAGTGGAAGTAGCACAGATTTGTCTTGATGGGAGGGGGGATACAAAGTAGGGTGGATGAGCGAGGAGAGGTGACTCTAGGATGAGTTGGGGGAGCAGAAGAGAATATGATCAAAATATATTATATAATTTATCATACAATAAATCCTGGAGTAACTCTAAACCCCTATAAAGTAAAAAGGGACCATTGCCAGGGAGGGGATGATGCCAGTGAGCACCAGAGAGAAGAATAGCAGGGTACTGTGATCAGATGTGGAGAATAGGAAGAACTGTGGGCTCTAATTAGGGATGGAAGAAGGAGATAAATGAGGAGGATAATAATAAGAATGTCTGAAAAAGTCATGCTTATATACCTAAAAATCCCATAATACTTGTTAGTCTGTGTATAAAAAACTTACATGTGACTAGGAGAAGTCTGGGAAGAGGAATGTAGAGAGAGAGAGTTGAGAGGGAGACACCATGTAGCTGTTGAGGAAGAAGATACTGGTAAGCCATCACTGGTAAGCCAAAACCACGTGGGGATACACAGAATAATAGAAATGAGTCAATAATTAAGAGAGAGCTAGCCAATAAGAAGCCTGAGCCATCCGCTAAACATTTTATAATATTAGCCTCTGTCTGTTTATTTGGGACTAAATGGCTGTGTGTTCAGGTAGGACAAAAACTTCCATCAACATATATGGTTTAAATATTCCTTCCAAGATCTAAGACCATCTTCTAGCAAAACTCAGCACCAGGCAAGAGAAACACTCTTGAGTTTTAGTCAAATTTGTCCAAGAGATCCAAAAGCATTGCAGGCTATTGATATCGCCCTTTGTTGTCCTCCAAAGATGGAAGATAAATCCCTAATTTTAAAGGTACCATGCATTTCAGACAGAGAGCTCAGAGACCCATGAGCTTGAAATGACCTGAATGCCTTCTTCCTGAGGACCAACTTACATGGTACAAGAAAGAACCACGCAAACTTTGAAAAGAGGGAAGAAAACAACAGTCCTATCCAGCTATGACACAAACCACAACAAAGACTACTGTGGCATGATTAACCCTAAGAGTTCAATAGTGACATGTGTACCTTGGCAGTAAACAACATCTCTCTAGTTGGACTGAATACCTTCTCATCAATAGGGAAACCATGCCTTGTACTGAAAACTTAGCAAAAAACCCAGGGCTAATGAAGTTGTGTATCTTGGAGGAGCACCTACAACTACCACTTAACTAAAACAGCAGGATCCTAAGTTACATTCTAAATATTTGTCCTTAGACCCACAGATAACTGTGGTCCTCACCTCTCATCAAGGAAACTTCTCTTTGCAATATATAGAGCCAGTTAAAAACTCACAACTCATCAAAGTACAGAGTTGTGAAGACCAGTCCCAACAGATACATCTATAATGCAGCTCTTGCACTAAAGACTCAGGGATCATTTTGGAAGAGGGGACAGAAAGAATCTAAGGGGATAAAGGAGTTTGCAGTGAGATTGTGTTTTCTAGTAATGCCAGAAGCTGCATCCATAAAGTCTCACCAACATGACTGCCTAAGCATGAGCTGAACAAGGACAACAGTAGACATGATAAAGTGGATGGGCAGACAGATCTCAGCTCTACATAAAGAACTACAGGCAACTAAGGAATGTTGGGAGTGGGAAAAATAGATTTCTCCAAGGAAGATCATACCAATTTGTTATCTAATACCAAATTACTCTGAAAACATACATACAAGTAACTTTATGCAGAGTGTGCAGGTTATATTTATGCCATGGGTAACACCCACTCAGATACACAAACATACATGTGCATATGTGTGTATGCATGTATATGTACATAACAGCAGTTAATGAACAAAGAGACCATTAATTTGAAAAAGAGAAGAGGGCATATGGGGGGTTTTGGAGGGAGGAAAGGGAAGGGAAAACTATAATTATGATGTCAAAAAATAAAATTGAAAAAGAAAGTACTATAGACACATTTAAAGTATATTATGTAGGTTGTATTATGAAAATGAACCAGTAGAGCAAAAACTAAATCTTAAACCCTTTAAAGAACTTACTCTCAGGTCCATCTTATAGTAAAGAGATGCTCCATGCTAGTAAAATAATGATGCATTTTGTCTAATTGAATATTTCCTACATACGAAATTACATATATACATACATATATATGTATGTAATGTATGTATGTATATATTGCTTGTGAATTTCGCATCATTCACCCTAATCCCACTCACCTCCCTGTCCCTCCTTATCTGCCTCTTATTCCTGCAGCACCCACCTCATTCCTCCATCTTTATTCATCCTAGTGCAGCTGCACTGTGTGTGTCATGCACTATACCCTTTTGTTCAGTCAGCCTCACCTGCACAGACTCATTGCAATGAGTCATTGGTTTGGTTCAAGGCTTCAGTGTACCATCATCACTGGACCCTCACCATAGCTCCTCCCAGATACTGTGTTGTTGCCCCTGAGTCATGGAGATCCTGTGGTTATTGTTCCACAGGATCAGTACTTTCACATATTTCAGGAGGTCATAGATGGGATAGATGTTAGAGCGGGCCAACTCAAGGCCCAGGATGTGGGTCTGGGTGGTAGCTGAGCTAGTCACTGGGACCAGTTCCCTCAGGTGAGGGGCAGAGCTAGCTCTCCTAGTCCCATATCATTAGGCCAGATCTCCCATACCTGTGTTGAGGGGTAAGATTATCTATTCAGAGTATGGAGGTTAGCTCTCCCATGGGGCAGGCAAGACTAGCTCTTCTGCTGCAGTGTCCAGAGAGGGGCAGTGCCAGCTATCCAGGGCCAGTGAAGTACAGACCTGGGTCAGCACAAGCCTTGGGACTTCAACACAACTGGTTCCTAAGACCCCCTGTGGTAACCCAGGCATGGACGTCACCACAGACCATAACTGCAGCAGCAACAAGGACTCAGATATGCCCCCCAGCAGCAAGTTGGGCCCAGACATCACCTTGGCCCTAGTGGTAGCACAGGTCATCCAGATCAGTGTGGCAGCACTTGCAGCAAGGCCCAAGACAGTAGACACCAAGGACACCAAGTGCAGCAAGGACACCAAGATGGTCTCAGTTGACTGTTTAGACCCTGGGCATTCACACAGCCACTGTGGCAACAGGAGCCTGGACATCAACTCAGACCCTAGCTGCTGTTGGACCATAGAGCCAGATATAGCCCATTATTTTTTCAGCTAATAAAATAATTATATTACTGACAAAAAGTACACTTTTGTTCATATTAGTTATATAAATTTAAGAACATTGCTTTTCATGAAAAGTAAAACAATACTTGGACACATTAGAAAAAATTCACTAAATTCATTAGTCTTAAAATTATCTTTTGCTTTTACTTAAAGGTGTTATTCATTTTGAAAATATAAATAAGTAAAATTTAAATGAACATTCAAATTTATTCATATAGTTTTCTTTGAAGTTCAAGGACAATTTTATTAGAGATAATATAATATATACTAGGTGAAAATCCTAGCAAAAGTCAGGAGGAGATGGAGAGAAAGCCATGTATTTTAAATTACAAATAAAAATAAACTGCTTATTCATAAATAAATGAATAAATAATTAAAAGAAGAAAGAATTAAAGAAGAAGGAAGGAAAAACAAAAGCAAAGTACTCTCAAGAATGGACATTGACTATGAGCTGAGGAAAGAGTCCCAAAAGCTTCATCAAAACTATTTAGAATAATATTTATGACACATTCTACTTTTTTGTGTACAACTTTCTCAGCTTTGTGCATTTTATTATCGTGAATTTATAAACAAATATATCCTAGGCGCAATGTAATGTTAGGTGAGTGAATGTTTGACTGGACTTGTCAGTATTCCACTTACTACCACATTATTTCTCATACTCATTCAGAATCTATTATTTCTAGATTATAATATATATTTATAATGTATTATAGTATATTTATATATCATTCTTTATAATTTAAATTTAAATGAATGTGAATGTGTGTGTGTGTGTGTGTGTGTGTGTGTGTGTGTGTGTAATGGCAATTATGTAGAAAGTGATCTCTTAGATCCATGAATTCTGAGTCACTCTCTTGCTATGTACAGGAACAAGAGAGATGCTGTGGCTCACTCTCAGAGTTCTGGAAGAAGGGAAAGCTTTTAAGCTAAAGTTATCATTGCTCAAATATGTCTAGCTCCCTTAACAGTGCTCAAGTTGTGGCTTTACAATTGCACATTGAGTTATAATAAATTTAGAAACATAAAAAATAGGAACATAAACAATATGAGGCTCTTTTATTCCTTTAGTGTATAACATTTTATCAAAACAGTAGTAATGTGAAGTTAAAAGGACTGTATTGGTCTTTCCCATGTCTGTCACTTTTCTAGTCTATCATTGTTAAATATCACTGTGGATGGTCTCTCTGGTCAGAACTGGGGTAGGCTTGGGAAAGTAAATATAAGCAAACTAATACTTTTTGAACTGATTTTGGGGTATTAAATATATTCAACTGGATATATAAACAAAATATAGGACCAGTGAGCTAAGCTTAGCTGAGCCTATTTGCCCTAGTTAATTCCATCAACTCAATATAGCTTAGAGTCACTGAGAAGGCAGTCTCAATTGAAGAATTGCCCAGATTAGATTGACCTATGGGTAAGTCTGTGAAGGACTGTCATGATTGTTAATTGATAGTATAGTGCCAGCCTAGAGTGGGCTACATCATTCCCTTGGCAGGTGGTCCAGACTATGTAAAAAAGCTGGTTTGTATGAGCCCCCGAGAAGTAAGCATGTTCTGTGATGGTTTCTGCTTCAAGTTTCTGTTTGACTTCCCTCAGTGGTGGGTCATAACCTGAATGCATAAAGCGAATAAATCATTTACCATCCTAAGTTGCTTTTGGCCAGAATCTTTTTGTCATGGCAACAAAAAGGAAGTTCAGCAGAATGGTATCTAGTGGAGCCTTATTTCGCCATGAGATTAATAAAAGTCAACTGCCTGGTAGGACTAGTCTCCAATTTATGATACAGGAATGTTGAGGAAGTGATTCCAGTGGTGTTACCCATTTCATTTCAGTGTCCATATCAAAATAGTTTCATTATCGGTAAAGAGCTGAGATGTATTTCCCTTTATTCTACTACATTGTATTATGCATATCTTTGTCCAGAGGTTGCAAATAGACAGCAACTATGATGGACCAACCTATCACATATATTTTGTTGGACCCATGAAGCATATAAAAAGAGCTTCATTAGATTAGAATGATATTAGTTGCTACGAATAGGTTTTTTATTAAAACAAGTGTTTCTGGTTCTTGTGAAAACCCAGGACATTTGGTGAAGCTGAGCCATTGTTGTTTTTCATTCACAGTTGTGGTTGAATAGCTGTTCCCATCTTTAGAAAGAGACAAAGTTTGATACAGTTCTCAGTACTGCCTGCTTTTTACTTGATGGGAATATTATTTATTAGGGAAAGCCCACAGGCATATGGGAAAGGAAAAAATACCACTTTTTCCTTAACTTCTTCTTTAATTTTTTCAATTTCATATTACCTGCATAACTTTTAAAATTTTTGTAATGTCTGTTTTACATAGTTCTTATTAATTTTATTCAGTCATATATGTATATATATCATACACAAATATATGTAGTATACATATGTATATTACATACACATACACAGATAAGATATATTCCCTGGTAGTCCACATCAATATAGAGTTAAATTTATGCTCTTGTTTCATCTACCTTCTTTTTTTAGTTATATTTTGAAATTTCATTTTACATTCTAACCACAGATCTCCCTCCCACCCCTCCTCCCAAATTCCTCCCCTCCCCTCCCCCAGTGGACCCCCCCCATCCTCTCCTCCTAGGAGGTAAGGGCTCCTGTGGGGAGTCAGCAAAGTCTGGCACATTAAGTTGGGGCATTAAGGCTGAGCATGGCATTCCACTATAGGGAATGGGCTCCAGAAAGCCAGCTTATGCAACAGGATTAGATCTTTGTACTACTACCAGGGGCCCCTCATATAGTCCAAGCTTCACAACTGTCTCTCAAATACTGAGGGCCTAATTTGGTCCCATGGAGTTGGTCTGGAGTTCATGAGTTTCCACAAGATTGTTTCAGCTGTCTTTGTAGATTTCTCCATCATGATCTTGACCTCCCTTGCTCATATATTCCCTCCTCCCTTCCACTGGATTTCCAGAACTCTGCTTGGTTGTGGGTCTCTGCATCTGATTCCATCAATTACTGGATGAAGGCTCTATGATGGTAGTTGTAGTATTCAATCTGATTACAGGGGAAGGCCAGTTCTGACACCCTCTCTGTTCTTGCTAGTAGTCTTAGCTGGGAGTAGTCCATCTCCTCCACCTGTTGACCATCCCAGTTCCTCATGTTCTCATCCCTCATCCCCTCCCCTTTGTCAACACCCCCCTCATCCCAAGTTCATCCAGGAGATCTCATTTAATTCCCTTTCCTAGGGTGATCCATGTGTCCCTTTTAGGGTCCTCTTTGTTAGATAGCTTCTCTGAAGCTGTGGATTGTAGTCTGATTGTCCTTTGCCTTCCATCTAATTTCCATTTATGAGTGAGTACATACCATGCTTATTTTTCTACATTACCTCACTCAGGATGTTTTTTTTTTTTTACAAGTCCCATCAATTTGCCTGAAAATTTCATGATGTCATTGTTTTTTACATCTGAGTAATACCCCATTGTGTAAATGTACCACATTTTCTTTATCCATTTTTCATTTGAGGGGCATCTAGGTTGTTTCCAGGGTCTATTACAAATAATACTGCTATGAACATTGTTGAGCAAGTATCCTTGTGGTATGATTGAGCGTCCTTTGGGTAAATGCCCAAGAGTGGTATTACTGGGTCTTGAGGTAGATTGATTCCCAATTTTCTGAGAAACCACCATACTGATTTCCAAAGTGGTTGTGTAAGTTTGTATTCCCACCAGCAGTGAAGGAGTGTTCCCTTGGCTCCACACCCTCTTCAATAAGCTGTCCTCAGTATTTTTTATCTTAGCCATTCTGACAGGTGTAAGATATCTCATAGTCATTATGATTTGCATTTTCCTGATGATTAAGGATGTTGAGTGATTTCTTAAATGTTTATTGGCCATGTGAGATTTTTCTATTGAGAATTTGGAATTCTGCTAATTCTCTGTTTAGCTCTGAACCCCATTTTTAAATTGGATTATTTTGTATTTTTATGTCTAGTTTCTTGAGTTCTTTATATATTTTGGAGATCAGTCCTATGTCAGATGTGGGGTTGGTAAAAATCCAGTTCTGTAGGCTGTCATTTTATTTTATGTACTGTGTCCTTTACTTTAAAGAAGCTTTCCAGTTTCAGGAAGTCTTATTTATTGATTGCTCAGTGTCTGTGTTACTGGCGCTATATTTAGGAAGTGATCTCCTGTGCCAATGAATTCAAGGCTACTTCCCACTTCCTCTTCTATCAGGTTCAGTGTAACTGGATTTATATTGAGATCCTTGATCCACTTGAAATAGAGCTTTGTGCATGGGCATAGATATGTATCTATTTGCAGTCTTCTACATGTTGACATTCAGTTATGCCAGTACTATTTGTTAAAGATGCTTTCCTTTTTCCATTGTAGCATTTTAGCCTTTTGGCCAAAAATCAGGTATTCATTGGTGTATGGATTAATGTTAAGGTCTTCGATTGGATTCCATTGATCCACCAAGTTGTTTTTATTTCTATAGCTCTGTAGTAGAGTTTGAAGTTAGGGATGGCGATGCCTCCAGAAGTTCCTTTATTGTACAGGATTGTTTTAACTATTCTGGGTTTTTTGTTTTTCCACATAAAGTTTAGTATTACTGAGGTCTGTAAAGAATTGTGTTGGGATTTTAATGGGGATTGCATTGAATCTGTAAATTGCTTTTGGTAAGATTGCCATTTTTATTAGGTTGATCCTACCTACCCAAGAGCATGGGATATATTTTCACTTTCTGATATCTTCTTCAGTTTCTGTCTTTAGAGACTTAAAGTTCTTGTCATACAGAACTTTGTTTGGTTAGAGTTACTCCAATATATTTTGTATTTGTGGTTATTATAAAGGGTGATGTTTCTCTGAATTTCTCAGTTCATTTATCATTTTTATGTAGGAGGGCTACTGATTCATATCCATTCTGTTAACCTGTGTCTTTTTATAGGTAAGTTGAGTTCATTGATATTAAGGGATATTAATGACCTGTGATTGTTAATTTTTGTTATTTTTTTTGGTTGTAGTGTGAGTCTGTTTCCCCTTCTTTAGGATTTGCTGATGTGGTGTTATTGGGTTGATGTTTTCTTTCTTTTGTTCGTTTCTTTCTTTTTTGATTGGAAAATAGTTTCATTTATTCATTTATTAAATATATTTTCATACTATCTACTATGTGCCAGGATGCTTCTAGGTGCTAGAAGGAAAATGACAGAAGATGTAAAGACTTTGCCCTCATAAAATTTACATTTTAACAAATTAGTGAATACCTAAATGAAATACAAATATACTGAACCATATTTCATCAATTTTTGACCAATAAATTTGGGTTACATACACTATGGCATCTAATTAACTTACAAATGCATACACTAATATAAGAGTAGCACCTGAAGAGCCCACTGGCTGCTTGTTTCAGTAAATAAAACTTTATTGACACAGAGCCACTTGCCATTTGTTTTTTTTTTAATTTAAAGTAGAAAAAAGCTTGCTTTACATGTCAATCCAGCTCCCTCTTCCTCCCCTCCTCCCCTGCTCCCCAATCCCTATAGCCCCCACCCAACCCCTACCCAACCCCCACTCTGCTCCCCAGGGAGGGTGAGGCCCTCCATGGGGGATCTCCAAAATCTGTCATATCATCTGGGGCAGAGCCTAGGCCCTCCCCCATGTGTCCCGGGTGAGAGAGCATCCCTCCATGTGGAATGGACTCCCAAAGTCCTTTCGTGTGCCAGGGATAAATATGTTGTTTTCTTTCTAGTGCTTTCTGTAGGGCTGGATTTGTGGATAGGTACTGTTTAAATCTGGTTTTGACATGGAATATCTTGTTTTCTCCATCTCTGGTGTTTGAAAGTTTTGCTGGGTATAGTAGTCTGGGTTGAAATCCATGGTCTTTAAGTGTCTGCATAATGTCTGTCCAAGACCTTCTGGCTTTCATGGTCTCCATTGAGAAGTTGGATGTTATTCTGATGGATCTGTGTTTATATGTTACTTGGCCTTTTTTTTGCAACTCTTAATATTCTTCCTTTATTTTGAATATTTTGTGTTTTGATTATTATGTGACAAGGGGACTTTTTTTGGTTCAGTCTATTTGGTGTTCTGTACATGTCTTGTATCTTCATAGGCATTTCCTTCTTTAGGTTGGGAAAGTTTTCTTCTATGATTTTGTTGAATATATTTTCTGTGCATTTGGGCTGGCAGTCTTCTTCTTTCCCTATTACTCTTAGGTTTGGTCTTTTCATAGTGTTTCATATTTCCTAGACAGTTTGTATTATGACTTTGTTGGCTTTAATGTTTTCTTTGAGCAATGAATTCATTTCCTCTATTGTATCTTCAATACGTGAGATTCTCCTTTACCATCACTTACATTCTGTTGGTTATGCTTGCATCTGTTTGTTTGCCCAGATTTTCCATTTCCAGATTCCCTGGGTTTGTTGTAGTGACATCTTCTCTTGCCAGTGAACTTGTGGTGGTGGCCACACCCTGTGGGTGTGGTTTCGGGTGCAGATGTGACCCTTTATAATATAGAGGAGGGGCTGGCTCAAGCTCACTTGGGTTTTAGAGAGAATTGGAAGGGCAGAGACTGCATCTTCTGTGGTTGTTATTTACTCTTCTCTGTGTAAGTGCTTTCCTAATAAATCCCTATGAATCATTTATCTTGGCTCTGGTGAACTCTTTTAAACCCCATCTTCAGTTTTTGTTTTCTTATTACTTATATTTCTATTTTCAAGTCCTAAACTGTTTCACTTGTTTGGTTGCTTTTTCTTGGCTTTCTTTAAGCAATTTATTGATTTCTTTCAATTTTTTGTTTGTCTTTTCCTTGATTTCTTTAGGGATTTTCCTGCCATTTCCTCTTTAAGGATCTCTATCATCTTCATGAAATCACTTTTAAGGCTGTTTTCTTCTTCTTCTGCGTTGGGTGTTTAGGTCTTCCTGTTGTAGGACTACTAGGTTTTGATGTTGCCATATTTATCTTTAGGTTGTTGATTGCACTGTAACATTGGCATCTACCCATCTCTTTATGCAATAGGTGCAGAAGGTGTCTTTGACTCTTGGCCTGCTTGTTGCAGTTTGTGTCTGTGTCTCAGGGAACCTCTCTTGGACCAATAGGTGCAGTAGCTGTCTGTGTCTCAGGGAGCTGGTGAGGTTGCAGGGGATAGGTGGGTTTGAGGACAGAGTGGGACTTGTAGATTACAGGGTCCTATGGGGGTGTGGAGCAGCCTGCTTGTAGGAACCTTGCCTACTGACTGGTTAGTGCAGCTGAGATGGATTGGGGTGGGCCTGGGGTTTTGGCCTGGAGCCTAGGGCCTAGAGACTGGACTATCCATCTGGGAGGCCCTTTACTTATGTCTTGGCCTTAGAATAGAGAAATAATAATGAATAAATTTTCAAAGGAAGTATCTGTAGCTTTCGATGACTGTGATGAAGGAAGAGATGTTGCCTTGATAACATTTCTGAGTATCCATGATTTTTTAAGTACAGTGTATAGCTTGCTTTTAGGCTTTAAAATTCTGTTAGGTTAGTTTGTTTGATTTCTAGTTTTTAGACATGGCACTTAGGTTTATAATGGTATGGAAAATTGCTTCAGCTCACATAGCTGGTGAGAAGTAACAAGAGTCTCCAAAATCTAGTTAATCTGTTCCTTGTACCTATCTTTCAAAAGATGCAGAAGAACAAGGTAAGAAAATGACACAGGACTAAACTTGAGCTCTCATTGACAGAAATAAGAGAATCATGTGTGGAAATGATTTTGTTGTTGAAAGATAGATTTATTTTAGGCACTTAAAATTTCAGTTAACGATGATAGTTTGGTTGTCATGATGATGGTGCTGCTGCAAATGTGAGCGATGACTTTGAAAGCCTGGAGAGGAAATAAAACCAATTACTGTATGTGAAGTTGAAAGTATAACTATGGATACATGCTATCTAAAGATTAAGTTGCATATAAAATCCATATGTATTTAAAGAGTTTGATACATTGAAACATGAAGACATCTTTACAAAAATATGAATATTACAAATATTACAATATGTTCATCTTTGTAAATCATTTTGCCATATACTCATGTTAAAATTGTATGCATATATTGAAACTATATAAATATATCAGTTTGTTAAGATATATTAAAAGTAATATACTATAGGGATAATTCACATTATATTGGCTCTAACATCATTGTATGAGGGTCTTTGGTCTCAAAACATAAATAATTGATAATTTTAATGTACAGTGTAATATTCTGTCTTGTAAATGAAAGGACATTATATGTAAATATTATAGACATATAGTAGTCTGGAAAAGGTAGAATACTAAGTTGCTGGGACTTCATTGGGAATTCCAGTTTCATATTTTGAATATTTATTGAGATACAGCTTTGATAAAATATTTCCCAAAATATTATGTTATTTATTCCTTTAATGAACATGATAGGTTAATTATTGATTTTTTTAGATAACAAAGATGTTGCATAAGATCTTTATGTAGTATGTTCATTCATAATTACAATAGCATCGTTTTATAACACTTTAGAATATTCTCAAAAATTTTATATACATGACTTACATTAATATAAATGTTGTTGTGTGAAAGGTATGCTCTATGTTACAGAATTCTAGAACTTATTTAATATTCATGGTGATAAAGGTATCATTTCCAGAACTTTTGCTTGATTGTTTTTCAATATCTTTAGTTTCTTGCTGAATTTTGTCTTCTACTGATTCTTTCATCCACTTCTGGTAACCTTTAGTCTGTGTTTTGAGTTGATCTCATGAGTTTCTTTTCATGTTTTATATTAATTTCCTTGTATATTTGAGTCCTGTAGTTGATCTTTAACTGTTTTTGAGAGTAGTATTCTGAACTCTTGTTTCAGTATTTCAGTTATCATCATCTTCACTTCCTGGTGTTGAGTGGCTGTCATTTTGTGGAATTGTCACACTTTTCATACAGTTTTTGTTTTTCTGAGTCAATTGGTAGTAGGTTGTCTTCACTTGTTTTATGTTCAGTGAGAAAGTCCACTGCAGTAATAATTGTGATGACTTAACAAAAGTCTTGGTGGTAGCTTCTGGTAAAGATACTTAGCTCATGACATACATGTCTTGTGATGTTTGTCAGCAGGAGTAGTCCTAGGGTCCTTTAGTAAATATGCTGCTTTTGGTGGAAGATTTCTGCTGTTCAGAATAATTTGCCCTGTTTTGCTTAAGAATACAGCTCCCAGAGATTCCATAACTTAAGAGAAGTCATTTTTGAGATGGTATTCTATTACTTATACTTGAATAGCTCCTTCAGCCTTGATTACAGTTAGCTGCTTTTTAATCTCCCACACTGCCCTGGGATCCCTTGTCTTGCATTGGGGTTTTTCTTAGACCTGTGCTTTACATCTCTGGGTCTGTATTATTCTACTGGCTCACCCCTGGGGACAGCCCATGCTCTACCCTAGGCATGTGTTTATTTAATGTTTAAAACCAGCTAAAGTAATGCCTTTTGATTTAAAACCAAGGAGAATTTATGATAGTCTTTTAAATGCCACCTCAATGATGTCTCTTGGATGAGTTTCACCAAGTTCTAACTTTGTAAGAAAATATCTGAGCTTTCTTTTCTATTCTGTGAAGAAATGAAGTGAGCTTGTCAACTGATAAAAAATTAAGTAATTTACTCTGTGTTACTAAATGGTTGTAAATACCACAGCATCCTAGGAGAAACCACAAAGTCTCTTTATTTTTTTGTCACATGCCTCTCCTAACTGATCTTACCTTTCTGGAATATTTTGAATAGAGGAGTAAAATAACACAATTAAGGTGTTTGAGTAAAAGGTTCTTTTTATGAGAATTTTTAGTGAGTTTCCTTTAAACCTCAAGTAATCATCTGTAAAAGAAAAAAATCTGCAAAATCAGCAAAACGGTTAGTTTTAACTATTGTAAATTGTGTCAAAATTACAACTTTTCATATTAAATTAACCAAGGACATGTTACATTCATACATTGAGTTGAGTCTCTGGAAGTAAAAGTGGATATTCAAACAAGAAATGTTAAAATGAAAAGCAGGAAAGAAATATGGGAATTATTGGAAGGTTTGCTAAAAGGAGAGATCTGCTTATCATCTTCATAATAGTCAAGAAGCATCCTTATCTCATCTATAGTAGAAATCATTTGCCTAAGCTGTGCTAAGATTCCTTCTAAGATTACCTTTTGAAATAAATAATAAAATAATTTGTCCTAAAAGGCAGCCTACAGATTGGGAAAAGATATTCACTAACCCCACATTTGACAGAGGGCTGATCTCCAAAATTTACAAAGAACTCAAGAAGCAAGACTCCAAAATACCAAAGGATCCAATTAAAAAGTGGGGGACTGAACTAAATAGAGAATTCTCAATAGAGGAGTATAAAATGGCTGAGAGACACTTGAGAAAGTGCTCGACATCATTAGACATTAGGGAAATGCAAATCAAAACAATTCTGAGATATCATCTCACTCTTGTCAGAATGGCTAAAATCAAAAACACCAATGACAGTTTATGCTGGAGAGGATGTGGAGAAGGAGGAACACTTGTCCATTGCTGGTGGGAATGCAAACTTGTACAGCCACTTTGGAAATCAGTATGGAGATTCCTCAGGAACATGGGAATCAGTCTACCACAAGACCCAGCAATTCCACTCTTAGGCATATACCCAAAAGATGCACATTCACACAACAAGGATGTCTGTTCCACTATGTTTATAGCAGCATTATATGTAATAGCTAGGTCCTGGAAGCAACCTAGATGCCCCACAACTGAAGAGTGGATAGAGAAAATGTGGTACATTTACACAATGGAGTACTACTCAGCAGAAAAAACAATGGAATCTTGAAATTTGCAGGAAAATGGATGGCACTAGAAGAAACCATCTTGAGTGAGGTAACTCAGTCACAAAAAGACAAACATGGTATGCACTCACTCATATATGGATTTTAGATATGGATCAGGGGAGTGTCAGCCTACAATCCCAGTGCCAGTGAATCTGGGAAACAGGGAGGTTCCCAAGAGAGATGCATGATACCCCATATCAGTAGAATGAGGCAAGATCTCCTGAGCATATTGGGAACATCGGAGGAGGGGAGAGGTAACCAGATAAAAGAGAGGGGGATAAGAGGAGGGGAGAAGAAGGCATGGGAGAGCAGGAAGGTTGAGTCGGGGTAAGAATAGAGGAGAGCAGGATGAGAGATACCATAATACATGGAGTCATTATAGACTTGAGGAGAGAGCTAACACTAGTGAGATCTCCAGAGATCACAAGGATGAAACCAACTGGCAAACTAAGCAATAGTGGAGAGACTACACTAATAGCCCCTCCTTGATAAAAGGGTTGATGACTATCCTATATGCCATACTAGAACCTTCATCCAGTGACTGATGGAAGCAGAGACAGATACCCACAGCTAAACACTGAACTGAACTCCTGGAACCCAGTGACAGAGATGGAGCACAGGTGTCAAGACCATGCTGGTGAAACCCACAAAGACAGCTGACCAGATAAGGGGGAGCTCTTGAATCCCAGACTGATGGCTGAGAGACCAACAGGGGACTGATCCAGATTCCATGAATGTAGTCTCAGTGAGGAGGGCTCAGAAATCACTGGGGCCTTGGGTAGCAGATCACTGTTTACCATGACATATGAATGAACTTTGGGAGTCCAATCCAAATAGAGGGATGCTCTCTCAGCCTGGGGAAGGGCCTAGGTCCTGGCCTGGATGAAATGGCAGACTCTGGAAATCTCCCCAAGGAGGACCTCACTCTCCCTGGGGAATGATGTGGGGACTGGGGGAGCTGGGGATGCTGGTAGAGGGCCAAGGGAGGAGGGTTGGGAGAGGGAGCTGGGAGTGACATGTGAATCATTCATGTTTCTAATTTAAATAAAAACATATACTGAGGAAAAATAAGAATAATTTGTCATTTCTTTGTAATTGCAAAATGTAAACTGCTGGTAAAAGAAATGGCTGAGAAAAAAAACCTTTCTTGCTTACCCTCTGCTAATCTATAACAAGTTGCTTGAAGGTTCCTGGGACAATTTATAGTTGAATCATGGAAGGGATATGGAAAAATACTGGTTTTTTATTTTTATTCATTGTAATCATTCACTTGAACAATAGAATGTAACCACATTGTTGTTTTTATATTGCTTGAAAGAGTTTACCATGGTATGTAAGCTGTAAGGGAAAAAATAAGTTAGAAGAAAATATTCAAGAATGAGAGAAGGCAAACACCAGGAAAGATGTAGAGGGAAAAAAGAAGAAAGAAAGAAAAAGTCAGAAGGAAACCATCAAAAGAGTGTGCGTCTTTTCCCTTACTCCCTGAGAAAAAAAAAGTATAAGTTCACCTACTCATGGATCCCCATCAATGCCCTGTGCTAAGGGAGGCTGGTCCTCGTATGCAGTGTTATACTTTGTCTTCAAATCATTACATTTTTGTCTACCTACATTACTATTTACTTAGGAAAGTTGGGGAGTAAGTCAAAGACAGAATATGTAATAATGACATACAATACAGAGAGTTCAGGTAACAAAGAGAAACCTGCATTTGTCAATTAAAGGGTGATTACTGATGTTAGAGTACTTTTCCGGTATGGTGATGGGAACAGAATATGAATGGAAGGTTAAATAAAAGAAATGAAGAAAAAGAAATCCAAACTATAGACTATTTCAAAATCTTGATTTTAAGACACTAGCAAGAGGGAATGCTTAACTTGGTACAAAAAGTCTATTAGAATGGGATATATCCAAGAGATTATAACACTGTATTAAAGACAGTAGGATTCTCCCTACACCTGTTCACATCATGTCAGATACCAGAGAAAAATGGCTGTAACAAACACGCAAAAACAGAGAATTTGCAAGAAACATTCATGGCTGAGGCTCTCAGGGCCTTGCCTATCCAGGATTCACCCATCAGTGTTTCATTTCCTGGTGGGCTGATCCCCTAAGTCAATTGCCATCTGCTGATCCTTTGACATGGCCACTGGCAAAAGTGGTTTGCTCACATTGTCTAGGTGTGCTTTTCTGGTTTATTTAAGGACTTCTCTTTTTCTCCCTTGCTGTTATAGCTCTACTAAAAGTTTACATCCTCTTCTTTAGTAATACTCTAGCCCAGTCCATTTATGTTGCTCTGAAAACATACCCCAATAAAAATCAGTTTATGGATGAAAGGGGTTATTTTCAATAATCAGTCCAGTTAAGGTGGCAGAAACTTAAAACATCTAGGTATAGCAATCAAAGACAAGAGCAGAGAGAAATGAATGCCTTCATGCTTGCAACACAGGTAAGTTTCTTCAGTCTTATAAACTCAGGGATGGGAGGTTCCCACAGTTGCCCGAGTATTTCTACTCAGTTATTGTAACCAAGACAGTTCCCTACACATATGCTAACAGGTCTGCCTGATCTAGGGTTCATATTGAGATATTCTTCCAAGGTGATTCTAGATTGTGTCAAATTGAAAATTAAAAGTCATCCACCACAAAATTGTCTAGATGTATTTTTTTGTTTTGTCTAAAGACTTATATTTCTACCCTGCTGTTAAATTTCTCCTAAAAGTTTATATCCTCTCCTTCAGCAACCTCCCTAAATTCATGGTTTTACTTTTATTTTGCTATCTCTCAAGTGATTGTTTTATGTAGACTTCTCTTTTCAGTATCAGACTTACTTTTACTGTCTTTTGTCTTTGCTGAACCCATGTCATCATCTCATATTTTCATTTTAATTATCAGTCAATACATATTCTTTGATGCTACTGATTATATATGCACATACATATCTATATACATCTATTTATGTATCTTTATAGAAGTTTCAGTGCACATACTTCTCATCATTTTTTGTTAATTTTTAATCTGTGTTAAAAGTGTTTAGTGATCTGTGTCTTTACTCCTGTGTTTATTAGTGAAGCACAAACATTTGTAGGGCTTATTACTGAAGAAGGGGGTCAGGATGAACTGTTTGCCTTGAAGCCCTTCAACTATCAGTATCCATGAATAGCTTCTTTTGAATGTTAATATTTCATAGATAAGAATCCTTTCTAGTAGGGAAAAACTGGGTTGTAAGATTTTTTGTTGAGTGACTGAAGGAGTTTAATAGATTTAAAAAAATCTTTCCAGTTGTAGTAATGCTTTTTTGCCTGATTTTTATAAAATGTTTTTTATTAGTTTATTTTAATTTATGTATAGTAATGTGTTTTTATTATGTATTATTCAGACCTGTATATATTTGATCATGTTTATTTCTCATTTTTCTCTCTTATCATCTTTTTGCTAATCCTCTTTCCCATTACAACTAGTACCTTTTCTATTTTCAAGGTGTGTGTGTGTGTGTGTGTGTGTGTGTTGATTAGAATTGTTTACAGGAGAGTGGATGAAGGGTTATTTACAGGAACATGGCCATCTTCACAGCAGCTGCATCACTGAAGAAAATGTCTCCTTCCCCCCTTAGCAACCATTAACTGCATATATATATCCTCATGAAGGTGGGCATCCTTTCAGGGCAGGACTTCAATGGGCCTAATTGTGTGTAAGCCATGTGCAGATATTCACAGCTACTGTGAGTTCTAAAGTTCAGCAGCCGTATCATACCCAGAAGACAACATTCCACAACACTCAACATCTTTTTCAGTTTCTTACATTCTTTCTGTTCTTTCTTCTGTATTGTTCCATGAACTTGGAAGGGGGTGATATAGATATCTCATTTATGGCTGAGCACCCAACACTTATCATTATTTTTACAAATTTGTGGTTGGCAGCAGTAACTGTAGAGAATTGTAATTGTCTGATATTCTTGAGGTTAGTGTAGAGTGCACTGAACATTAAGTCTTTTCACAAATATTTTTGTTTCTAATGTCCTTTTAAATTTAAATGTGCTTATGTGATGTGTCTTAACTATTGAAATACAATAGGAAGCGATGTGAATTACCTCTGACTCCCATACTCACTCCAGTTTATGTCAATTTGTGGAACATGTATGTGAAGATGCAGAGAACCACTGCACTATAGAGATGGAAGTCTGAACAAGAAGGAAACTATCACTATATCAACGTTTTAGGTGTATAATATAACCAAGTTAGTGCATAATAAATTTTATGAAATGTATTTCTTGTCTTTTGCCACAATGAGAGAGGACAGTTCTCTAGTGTGCTATGCAGTAGAGGTGATCTGGAGAATTGAAATTTTCCTATGGCAGTCTCTTAACTAGTCTTGTTCCTTTTAGTTCCACCTGCACTTCAATTTTCAGGGGGACATTTGGACTTCTTTGGTGAGAATCCTCATGCCTCTAGGAATCACCTTGTTTCACCACAGGTTTGGAAAATAGTCTTCTTAATTACTATTTAATAACTTTCCAGTTTCCATAATTTTGTTACCTTCATCTTCTTTTATCCTCTCCCATTGGTTTTATATGATCTTTTAAAATTTTATTGTCATTGTAATGACTTGGTCAAGTTACTTCACTATTAATACGTTATTTGGAGTATTTCTAATACATGGTTATTTCTAAACTTTGCAATATTCTTGACCAAATTATTTTATAAGCTATAGACAATAAAAGAACATTTTCCAAGACGTTGTACTCTGACTGACTCAAAAATTTTAGGAATTCATATGAACAAACATTCCTCATTAGTGGCAAATGTATTGAGTGTTTATGATAGATTACAGAATCTTGAAAGTATTGGTTATAGATCTTACAATTTTAGTTCATTTAGCAGCATTTTATATTTCATATATTTTATTATAGTAAATGATGTTTAGTGCTGTGTTGTCTCATTTAAGGTATTTTCCTAATTCATTTATCATTTATGTATTACTTTTAGTTTTGTAGACTATGGCTTTGGAATATTGTCATTGAAACATTCCTAGTATATTATTTGCAATGAGATTTATTATTATCAAATCTTTTAAACATGATTCTCTGAGTCATAATATTATTAGTTGAAAATTTAGATTTGTACTTGTAAATGTAAATACACTGTCAAGGAATCTATTAAGAAGTGCATTTTTTATGATTTCAGAAGTATTTGAACTTTACCTGCTTTTTGTTTGCTTTAGAATAAATTTTGACATTCAAGAAAGGAAATCACATTGTATCAGTGTAGGTTACTGATCTTCATTCAATCTTTTGGTCTTAAAAAAAAGAGTAATAATGCGGAGGGATGGGGAGGAGGGGAGGGAGACTGAGCTGGCATCACCATGTGAAACAAACTTGTTTCTAACTTAAAAAAAAAGGAAGAGAAAAAAAGAGTAATGATAAAATGATAGATCTCTACACTCTTAGATTAGCATCTTATTCAGCCATCAACAGAGAAGTTTCCTCCTGCAACAAATGGAAACAAATACAGAGAACCATAGGAAAACATTACACAGGGAGAGGTTGGGGGAGGCAGAGATAGAAGACAGAGAGAGAAGGGAAGGAGGGAGAGAAGGAGGAGAGAGGGAGGGGAGGAAAATAGGTATCTTGGACCACTCAGCTATAAATGGGATGTGTCTTTAGAACCTTCCCCCTCAGAGCTCAGGGAACCCAGTAGAAGAGGAAGTGTTAAAGAAAGGAAGAGCTGAAGGGATGGAGGACACCAGGGGAACAAGGTCCTTTAACTCAACTGAGCATATCTCATATGAACTCAGAGACTGGAGCAGCAAACACTGGGCCTGTGTCTGCACCAAGTCCTCTGCATATATATTATTTAGTTTTTTAAAATAGGATTTCTGAGTATGTGAATGATTGGGTATCTGATACTTGTGTCTTCTCTTGGGCTCTTTTCTTCATGTTGGTTTGCTTTGTCCAAATGTGATGTGACGGTTTTTGTTTTATCTTATACTTTATTTTGTTATCTCTTAGAAGCTTGTTATTTTCTACTGAGAAATAGAAAGGGAATAGATGTTGAGGGGAGGGAAGGCGGGGAAGAATTGGGAGAAGTAAAAGGAGGGGAAACCATTGTCTGGATATTTGTATAAGAAAACAATCTGTTTTCTATAAAAGGGGAAATTATATTATGAGGAAATGCCAATAGTAGAAAAAATGTAATATATTCAGTGGGGAGGTTGGTGGACTTTGGAGGCCTTATTAATCCAGTAAATTCATGCTTGAAAGAAAATTGAACAAATTATTTTAAATTGTTACAGGAAACTGCTAATCCTATTACCATCCTTATCTATATCATAGGTTTGAGGGAATCATGAATTACATAAAAACTCTGTCTTACAAACCTGTTCTACCATAGAGGGGAGAAGATTTCAGAAAAACATAAAGAAAAGATATTTTATATAAGATTATAAAATACATAAAAGAGACAAAGCACAGGATCCACTTCTTAATTTATGGTTATGACACAGATTTTTTCCTGATTAGGGAGTTGGTCTTAAAGGCTTACTAATTATAGTAGCATACATGTATTACATGGTGGCACAATACCCCCAAACAAACAATATTATTATCTCTATGAGGAAACTAAAGCATAGAAATATTAAATATGTAACTGGCTAGCCAGTTACTATTGAGCCAAATTTTTGAGTTACTATTATTGAACCAAGCCATCTAAGTCCATTGTTTATGGCTGTATATGTAAAGATAGATGTGTATATCTATATGTATATCTATATCTCTATCTATATGTGTGTGTTGCCTATACATAAGTTAAATTGTTTTAATATTTTACAGGTGAAATAGGTATTATTTCTTATCTATAATAAGATAATCAGATAATTGAAAGGCTAGTTAAAATAGTGAATCATAAAAATAGTACCAGGAAGGGAAAATAGTTATTATCTCCTGGGTATCTGGGAGAGGTAATAGAAGGGAGCGGAGGAAGGGTGGGAACATAAGGGATCCACAAGGCCATATTGGGGAAGGAGTGGTGAGGAGAGCAATGAAAGAGATACCTTGATAGAGGGAGCCATTATGGGGTTGGAGAAACCTGGTGCTAGAGATATTCCCAGGAATCCACAAGGATGACCCCAGCTAAGACTCCTAGCAATAATGAAGAGGGTTCCTGAGTAGACCTTACCCTTCAGTCAGATTAATGACTCCCTAATTGTCATCATAGAACCTACATCCAATAACTGATAGAAGCAAATGCAGTTACCCATAGACAAGCACTGGGCTTAGCTCATGGACTTCAGTTGAAGACAGGGAGGAGGGATTATATGAATAAGGGGGCTCAAGATCATGATGGGGAAACCCAGAGACACAGCTGACTTAAGCTACCAAGAGCTCACAGACTCTGAACTGGCATCTGGGGAAATTGCATGGGACCAAACTAGGTCCTCTGAATGTGGATGACAGTTATGTGTCTTGATCTGGGGTAGAGGACTGGCAGTGGGACCAGGACCTATCCTGGTGCATGAACTAGCTTTTCAGAACCCATTTCCTGTGGATTTGGTACATAAAATGAAAAAATAATTAAAGAAAAAAAAGTACATACACAACTTAATGTGAATATATATATACATATAGACATATATATACATATATATATTCATTCTCTCATCTTTGGATAGGGGGCTGAAAGTTTCCTTTACATATTGTTGTCATTATTAGAAGTCCATGTGGGTTTTTGTTTTCTTTCCTTAAATTGAGCAAAAGTTGATATTGCTACAGTTTTTTTTAAGTGTTTCACAGTTATCTGTCCTGTTTTTACATCAACAAGGTGGTTTTATTTTATTTTACTTTAATTTTCAATTTATTTTTTGGCATTTCTGCAAACATTCAACTTTGTTTCTCTTTAAATGTTTTCTTTTTATATTTATAATACAATAGTTGTTTGTATTATACTTAATTAAAATAATTATGATAACACAGGTAGCTGACATAAAGAAGCCTGCTATAATACAAACACTGAATTATTGAAAAAACTTATAACTTGATTCATGGTAGCATAAATGCAATGCCCACCTGAAATATTTCCTTAATTTTGAACAAGTAATGAGCATGGTATTGGGTAGAGTGTTTTACAAAAGATGTGAAGAAGGCCAGTTTATTTTGTAGGTTAGTTAAGGGGAGAGGCTTTTTCTTTGTTGTTGTTTTGGTGTGTGTTTGTGTGTGTTTGTTTTTTAGATACTGAATCACTTTGTAGTACAGATTAGCCTTGGATTCATGGCAGGCAGTCCTTCTGCCTCATCCTCCTGAGTGCTGCGCTTATACACATGTGCCCAGCAAGGATGACAGTTTTATATGATACTATTTTGATAGTTATATGTACAAGAGAATCATAATCAAGGTCTGGAAGAGATTTGCACACTTATGTTTGTATCAGCATTATACGCAGTGGCAAATATGTAGAAACAACCTGAGAATCCATTGACTAGTCAATGGATAAACACAATGTGGCATTGCAGTATTGTCTTACACCATGGAATGTTGTTCACTCTTGAAAGATAATCCCATCACATGCTCTATAACCTGGGTAGATCTTGAAGAAATCATGTTAAATAATATAAGCCAATCATGAAGTGATAATTTTGTATAATTATGTTTATATAATGAATGTAAATTATTCCAATTCATAATGAAAGTAGAATGGTAGGTACTGAGGACTGAAGCGTGAGAAACAGGAAACTTTTCACTGAGTGTAGAATTTCAGGGATTATAGATGTACATAATTGGGCTAAAATGCAATAGAATAATATCTTTAAAATTCCCAAAGAAATTGTCTGTACACTGTAATTTTATGTCCAGTAATATTTTCAGTGAAATATCAGCATGGGTTAAAGTAATTTTCAGACACAGAGGAAATCATAATCCACATATCTGTATCTTTCTTTTTCAAAAGCTTCTTAGGGATATAAAACAACAAAATTGCAGAGAATATTACAGAGAGAGAAAATGGATCCAATTTTGGATGACATTAAGGAAAACAGAAGGTGACTATCAATCAGCAAGTTTAGATATTGACTAGTTTAAATTAGTAAGATATTAATAGTACATTCTTGGAAGAATACTTCTGGAGAAAATCCAGTACCTTTAACCATTTTAGCAGTGCCAAGATACGCAGTCTGAAGCTTCATTGTAACCAATTAAAATAATAGGAAAAGTAAACAACACCAATAATTTTTGAAATTGAGGTGAAATAAAATATGATACAGTTTAAAGCAACTGACATAGGGCGAGAAAAGTTAACACATTTTATCTTCTTGCAAAGAATATTTTCTTTAGATGGACTCTAGGTTGTGGCACTGGATTCATGAAAAAGGAAATACAATCCCAAGACCATCTAGTACTATAGATTTTATGTGTTATTTGGTGTTATCTGACTTATGATTGACTTTTAGAATATGGTAGTCACAAGTATTATGTCCACAGAAAATAATGTAAAGGAATGTAAAACTGACAACTTGAAACCAAAGATATAGAACATGGGGAGTGGATGAAAGGTACAGGAATAATAATGACAGTGTCTTCATTTAACAATGAATAATGTTGAAAAATTAGTGTTAAGGCTTAGAAATATGAGTGATAAATACATATATATGTTTATAAAATTACAAAAGTATGGTCAAAAGATCTATGTATATTTTAAGCCTAGTGTTTAATTGTTTCTGTTTTGAAAGCCTTTTCAGAATGAAGCCTCTGTCAAATAGTGGCATCAGATGAGATGAGAAGGCTGATAATTAGGTTAGTTTTGAAGCCATATTCCAACCAATTCTATCAAAGAGGCATATCTGGCACTCTTTCCCTTGCTTTTAGATATATCTTAGATGTATCCATTAACAGATTGGAGAAAATAAACAAAAATAAAAATGTTGTTATGGCCTTTTATTTTGTTATGATACTTGCAGTATTATAATGACAACAATGGCCCCCAACATTTGCTGTTGTCATCATAATAGTAGATACTGTTAAGCAATGAGCATCAAATAAATGTAGAAATCATGTCAAGGCATCATCCATGAAATATTATTAATCTTTGTTTTGCTTCTATAAGGCAAGTGTCATCTTCATTTTATAGGTTTAGAGAGGTTAATTATATAGCTTGTGATAATATAGCAATGCTAGAGGTAGGATTTGCAGCTTGGTCTGTTTGATTCAATATGGCAAATGATGGGACTAGAATGTACAACCCTTGGGAGAGAGCCTTAACCTTGTCTATGCAGACTAGGAGAATGTGTTATACTTTTAGACAAGGTAGACCCTTTCCTGCTCATTATTTCAAGTCACTTGCTGTGAGTTTTGTAAGTTATTTGTTAGCCATTTTTGAATATTGATCTGATATGTGCAAACCTTAGGGAGTCTTTTATACTTGCTCTGAATTGTCATCATTTATGCAAGATGGTAAATTTACAGGAATGTTTCACTGCATACAAATTAGTGCTTTTGCAAACAGCAAGAAAATGGTAAAGTATATATAAGTTTTTCTTATAAGGTAGAATTTTATTATACTCAACACTATTGTATTTAAGACCAGAGTTGCAATTAAATTTGTAACTGCCAGTGGTTTTTGAACATGTAAAAGGTATTCCTAATATTTTATCTTATTTTCTGTAACCATTATAAAATAAGATATGTAAATATGCTTTAGAACAGTAATTGCATTTCAAATTTGAATTTGTTTTATGCAGTTATTTAATCTGAGATTCATTAAAAGAGAATAGTTTCTATAGTAACAGCAACATCATTTGATATCTTTGAAATCTGAGATCTGGAACATTTTTATTAAAATATATACAGTATCTCGTGTAGACTCCTATGGAGGTTTAAATGTTCATAATTTTTCTTGTATAAATTATTTTCTATTTTTTGTCAACCTTATTCTTTTTTTACATCTTCCAATATTTTTCCTTTGAAAACTTTAAAGCATATGTATTTAAAAATAAAAATGTCAAAAGAATTCAATGAGGAGGTGGATATTGGAGAGGATAGTAGGAGTAAGTGTGAACTTCTTTCTGAATGAACTCCATCAGCACACATGTTACTTCCTTCTAGGAGGAAACCTGTTACCTTATCTCTTGCAGATATTTTATTAGGGTCACGACAACCATTTTCAGAAAAAGATGGTATATCATATCACCATGAGAACATAGTCAAGATTAAATAGAATGCTTGATTAGTAACAAATTCCTGTTCCAAGTGTTTATTAATACTTAGATTTTTTAAAAGCACCATGATAAAATATTGCATTTGCCACTTATCCCCTTAAAAAGGCATGTTTCTTTTCTATTTAGTTAGCTTTTGAGACAGAGGCCATATAGCCCAGACTTCAAATTTACTTTGTAGTGTAGTATAGCCTTGAGCTTCTGATCCTTGTGCCTCTACTTCCAAAATCCTGGGATTACAGGCATGCACCACCATACCTAGTAAGAACATGTATTTCTATACACATGAAAATAAATTCTGCTTTCTGAAATTGTAGTCTTTGAAGCTCACTTAAATTTGATTTCATGTGTATGTTTGGAGTTGTCCATGTTATCCTGAAATATCATTGCTAAAAATCCCTTAAAATTTGTATTTTTCATGTATTTGTACTTTTTTATTTGACCTTTTATAAGTGACTTGATTTAGCTATACATAGATATGAATAATTTTTCAGTCACTTTCCCATTCAAACTCCATTCTCTTATCTTCTCATTAATATTCCTCTCGCTTATGTACATATTTCTGCTACTGTGAAACACTAAATTGAAAACAATAAATTTCTTTAATGTTCCATGGTTCTTCTTTTAAAGAGCCCAGTGAAATATCAATAATGTATTTTTAAAAGTTCATTCTAAATGCCTTCATAAAATATTTTTGAAAATAATACAATACAGAAAAATTAGTAGCATAATGATACAAAAATTGTATTTTTTCAATAAAATAATTTCGTTCTACTAATTTTGATTATCACTACAAGAGATTATTTCTTTACTCTCCATTATTCTTATATCTTTTGCTCTATTCTCCCAGTTCATTCAGATCCACTAAAATTTTAAGAAGATCACATTAAAGTATCATAAAATATCCTTATGTTTTTCAGGTATTTTATGTAATATCAATAATATCTTTAAGAATCTGAGATTTAATTTTGGATGATTGTGATTGATTTTTATATATTATTAGAAGTCTTTAAAATACTGTATCTGAAAATGTAGCATTGTGCATATGTTTCTATATGTAAAGAACGTGTATTCTAACATTTTAATACACTTACTTGCATATTCTAAATCATTATTGGTCAAATAAATTTTCTGTAATGTTGGTAATATTGTAGTATATCTGTATTGTCTAGTATGGTAGTAGTAGCTAGCCAAGTGCTGATGACATCTTGGAGAATGAACTTTGTGATGGAGGAACTGAGTTTTACATTACTGATCATTAACACTAGGCAGCACAATTCCAAGTGAGTGGTTGAAACATCAGTGTATTTTCTGATCTGGTGTACCTAAACTGCTGCTTACAGTGCTTTCTGAGGTGCCAACAAGAAGTGCGTCCAGGTGTAATCTAGCCTATACTTGTCTTTCTAAATGCGTACGTTGGCACAGGGCTGTACTTACTCAAAGAGGCAACTCTTTCCAGTTCATATGAAAGCATTTCATAGGTTGGTGTCAGCTTTTGGAATAACTGCCAGGTGGTGATTTTTCATTTCAGATCTTGGCTCTCTTATTTAGTGCATGTGTGACCTTGGGATTGTTATTAGCTTCTCTAGCCTTAGTTTTCTCTTCCAATAAAATGAAGACAATGCTGCTCTATAATGTTCTTACAAGAATTGAATGACATTATACATATGAAATATTTGGAACATACACAAAATGATCAAAGATATTATTTCTGTTGAAAGACCTTAAGGTTGTAAATTTCTGTAGCATTTTCACATTCATTCAATTCTGTCTATTTTGCATGAGGAAGGAAACAAAAGGCAAATATCAATCTCTATGGTAAAGGCACTTGCATTTGATTAGAGATGAATAGTTTTATGGAATTATGTAGTTCAAAATTAGCTTACTATTACATTATTACCTAGAAACTGACTGGGATAATTCATTCCAGTCAGTGATTATCACAGCTCTTAATTTATCTATTACTCCCGTTGACTTGATATCATTCAAAGCTTATTACTATAAAGATACCATCTTATCTCATTTTATATAATATTTTAGAGGAAAAACTTTCTGCTTAGTACTTACTAATGCTACTATATGTACTTTAAAAATTTCAAACATTATTAGCAACATTTCAGGTGGTTATTATCACTTCAGATTTAAAGACACAATTAAATAAAACAAATGATGGCACATGCTGGCAAGAATGCAGGAAAAGGGAAACACTAATTCATTGCTGATGGGAGTGCAAACTATTACAGACCCTCTGGGAATAAGTGTAGCGGTTCCCCCAGAAACCTGCCACAACATCCAGATGCACCACTTATGGCCATTTATCCAAAGGACTCTACATATTACTACAGAGATAGTTTTTCCTCCATCTTTGCTGCTCTTGTTAAATAATAGCCAGATATTTGAAGTAGTCTATCTGTCCACCAACTGTTGAATGGATAATGAAAATGTGGTGCATTTATTGAATATTAGTCAGCTGTTAAATTATGAATGTTTCAGGAAAATGGATGGAGCTAGAAACAATTATCCTGTGTGAGGTAACTCACACTACAAAGACAAATATTACATGTTTTATCTTATGTGCAAATGTTAACCTTTAAGCTTTAGATTTATGTGACTCAATCAGAATAACCATAAAGGTTAGGTAGCTATGAAGGGACTGGGAGACAATAGTATTTGGGGAAAGAGTGGGAGGGCAAAATAAAGTGGATATATGTGTAGAAACAAATAATACTAAAGACCTTGGAAAAGCCACATGGAAACCTATTACCATAGAAACTTCTAAAATATACACATACATTAAAGGAATGTAATGGGGGAAGTGATGCTTCAACTAGACATGTCACCAAGTAAAACCTCAAGTATTAGAAATGGATATATATTTTTGAGTTTTTTGGTCAAAGTGGCCCTATAGACAACCCCTAAACCCCACAGGCTATTGACAAAACTATTGGTTGCTCTTCACAACCTTATGGTAAGGCCCTATTATTGAAGACAAAATTTACTTATGTCATCAGACATACATAGAGAAATTGAATTTGTGCCAAAGTATAAGCTTCACCACTACTGACTTGTATTTATGATGCTAGAAAGTTCTTTGCACACTACCAGAGGAGAAAAAGTATTCATCAGTATCACCCGGCTACAAGTTCCACAACCTACAACAGAGACCTGCTTCAAGATAATACTGGTGCAATAGTGACACAAATGTTAAGAGAGTAACCAACCACTTTTTAAAAATTGGACTCAAATACACTTTATTAGATTTAATCCATACCTGACATTCCTCAAGTGACCAAGAACCTGAAACTACATGGGTTATGGGCCCTAGGGGAAAACATACCACTATTGTCCTGCTAAAGGAGCAGAACAATAATATGAATCCTAATGACATGTTGCTATACCCTTAGATAAAACATTACTCAATCCTTATTAGAGGAGCTTCTTCTTGTTGTTGATGGTAATTAAGAAAGAAATACACAATTGTATAGAGAGTAAAACTTTGCAACATTCAGCCCTGCATGAAATATCTTCATCATACCCCTCCATTCAAGGCTCAGGGATCTATGTAGAAGAGGATGTGGAAATATTGTTAAGAACCAGAGGTATTATATGACTCCAAGAAACAGTGTCTTACATACACAAGAGTATTGATATACATTTAGTTTCAGCCCTAAGTTTATTTCCTGCTTTCTGCTCCTTTTACATATGTTGTTTCTTTCTGTACTAGAGCTTTCAGGTGTGCTGTTAAGTTGCCACTGTGAGATCTCTGCAATTTCCTTATGAAGGCATTTAGTGCTATGAACTTTCCTCCTGGCACTGCTTTCATATGTCCCAGAAGTTTGGGTACATTTTGCATTCATTTTCATTGAGTTCTTGGAATTCTTTAATTTCTTTCTTTATTTATGCCTTGACACAGTAGTCTTTCTGTAGGGAGTTGTTTAGTTTCTAAATGTTTATAGAATTTCTGTTGTTTCTGATATCCAGATTTGAACCATGGTATTCTGATGGGATGTAGAGGGTTATTTAAATGTTCTTTTATATATTGAGACTTGCTTTATAACAGAGTATATGGTGAATTTTGGAGAATGATCCATGAGGTGCTGAGAAAAAGATATATTCTTTGGTGTCTGGGTGAAATGTTGTATAGATATCCATTTGATTCATAATGTCTGTTATCTCCATTTTTTCTCTGTTTAGTTTCTGTCTGGATGACCTGTCCATTCATGACAGTGGGCTATTGAAGTCTCCCATTATATGTGTGAGTTTGATGTGTGTTTCAAGCTTTAGCAATGTTTGTTTTACAACTGTGGCTGCCCTTGTGTTTGTGGCATAGATGTTAAGAACTGAAATGTCATCTTGTTGGATTTTTCTTTTGATGAATGTTAAATATCTCACTGCATCTCTTTTGACTAATTTTGATTGGAAGTGTATTTTGTTAGATATTAGAATAGCTATATCAGATTGCTTTTTGAGTCTCTTTTCTTGGAATATCTTTTGTCAAACCTTTACTTTGATGTAATGCCTTTCTTTGTTGTTGAGGTGTGTTTTTTGTTTGCAGCAGAAGAATGAATTACGGCTTAGCATCCATTCTTTTAGCCTGTGTCTTTTCATTAGGGAATTGAGCTCATTGATATTGAGAGTAATTACTGACCAATGATTGTTAATTCCTGTTGTTTTGTTGTTGGTAGTAGTGTGTGTGTTTTTGTGAGTGTGTGTGTTTACCTTCATTTGGTTTTGCTAGTTTTAGATTATTTATTGCCTGTGTTTTTGAGGAGGTAGTTGGTTATATTATTTAAAAAATATATGATAAGATATAATTTTGAAACTTTTAATTATCTTACATTTAAAATATACTAAATATATGAATAATTATTCAGAAATTTTTATCTGATCTCAATAATTAACATACTAATTTTACCATTATCTAACCAAACAATAAGAATCCTTTACTAACTAGCACTGTTTTAGTTTTCTGATCAATATTTAAATATTTCTAGAAATAGTTTTCTGAGTAAGTAAATACTCATTTGTAATTATTGTCTATTTGCTTTTGTCTCTTCAATCTTTATGTGCCTTTCACCCAGAGCTCATCTATATTTTATTCCTAATTATCCCAACACACAGAAAACTTAAAATTATTAGTAAATTATATAAATCAATGCCTTTTCTTCCTCATTGAAAACAAATTTAATACTTCTGTTGTATATACACTTTCCAGAAATGTGATCACCAGATCATAAAGGAAGTATATTTTAATTTTTTGAGGAACTTCCTTTGCTTTTTATAATGGTCCTTCAATTTGCATTCCAATAAAGAATGTTCAAGGATTTGTTCATATTCATGCTGACACTTACACACTTACATTTGACCTTCTAGAATAGCCATTCAAGAGGATTTGTGAGGTGAAGATATTTCATTGTGTTTTTATAAGTGCATTTCTATTATGAATAGTGTTGTATCTTTTCAAGTAACTTTTGTCCATTAACATGTCTTCCTTAAGGAAATGTCCATTTGATTCCTGTATACGTTTTAAATTTTTGTTATTGTGTTTCTTTTTCTTGAGGAGTTTCAGTTCTTAAATCTAAAAATTTAATCTACTTTAAGTTAATTTTTGTATCGTTGTAAGAAAAATATCAATTTTCATTGTTTTGCTTCTGGGTATCATTTCCTCACAATTATTTATTGTTTATCAGTGTGTCTTAGTACACTTTAAAATGAGTACATGACATGTGAATGTTTTTATTTTCAGACTGTATTTTTTTCTATTGGTCTAAATATCTGTATTTTAATGACAGAACCATAAAGTTCTGAGGTATCTTCCCTAACCAATGTTCATTACATTATTATTCATAATGACCAGTACATGGGAGCAACTTTAATGTCTATTAGTGAAAAAGTAGACAATAGAAAATGTGATGTATCCATGCAGTGAAATATAATTGAACCTTAAAAATTAGGTGAAGGAAGGATTTAATTTTAACAGTATCATTTAACCTGCAGAGTATAATGCTAAGTAAAATATACAGACACAGAAGAATCAAAACCATGTAATATCATACATGAAGAATCTACAGTATATGCAGAGATGATGATTACCAGGTGTTGGAGGGAGGGAGAAATGGGGTGATAGTAGTGAAAAGGTTCAAATTATTATTTAAGATGAATGGATCAAAGGGAAGTGTGTGTACGCACACACACACACACACACACACACACACACACACACACACACACTCCTGCAGGTAACACTATTCTACAATTAAATTTTCTAAGAGAGTAGATCTCATGTTATATCTCTCTCCCCACTTCCCCTCTCTCTTTCAAACACACACCGCAGAGTGGGGAAACAGACTTTTCAAGCTGATTGGTATGTCTGTGATTTAAATTATGATAATAATTCCAATAATATACACTTATCTTCATGCTTGTCAATTTGTATTCATTACATACATGTAGCTTTGTACGCGAGTTGTACCTGAATAAAGAGGTTAAAAGAAATAGTTTTTGTTTTACCCAAAGGAACTTATCCTACTTCTTAACTGTTTACTACATTCATGCTCACTGAATTGAAATACTATTGCTGGTTACATTTCTGAGTGTTAATGTGTTTCTAGAAAAGACAACTATAGTGTTCAAAAACAAATTTAAGTGAATTTTAGCTTGTCATTTTAGTTTGGCTATTTATAATGGAAAACTTAAAATAACAGCAATTTTTAAAAGATTTTCTGCTGTTTGAAAGATCTAGAGTTAGGCAGCTCAAAATTAGGTTTTTAGTGTTATTCTTTCACCAGTGAGTTAGGATCCTTTACTCTCTGCTATGTTGCCTTTCATATTATAAAGATGGTTGTTAGAACTTAAGACATTGCTTTCATAAAGTTACAATCTCTTACCAAAAGGTAACAAAAGACGATATAAATTAGGATTCCTAATCCTTCCCCTGTAAGAAGTTTTCTAGCTTTACTTGCAAAAGTTCTGTTTACCTATCATTGGCAAGACCTTAGTTATCTGGAGGAATTTAGCTGCAAGAGGAGCTGGGAAATATAGTATTTTGGTTGGTATACTCTCCAATATGCTGATATTAAAAAAGAAAAATCAGCATTGAAAGACAGTTTTTAGTTGTACTGAAACATTGTTAGAATGTCGAGGGAGAGTTCATAGTTTTTGGATAAATCACAAATGTACTGAGCAAAGTAGTAAGGAATTGGCTTTCACCTTATATAGATAATATTTAAAAACATGTCACTGCTCAAAGTCATTCCTTTCTCTTTATATAGATACATTGGATTAATCCAATCTGGAGAGTAATGGTGTATGTGTATGTATGTGCAAGACTTTTTAATTCTATATCTGGTTCTTTAAAAATAGGTTCTCCTTTGATCCATGATAAGACTTCTTCAAGAGAGTTCTGGTATACTTCTAACAATAAAATACAATGTATATTATACTTTTGAAAAACCCTTAAAAGTCTGAATTTAATCATTCTAACTGAGTGTGTATTGTTAACATGATGGCCAATTCTCTGCTGTAATAGCCCTTTCCAGATTGCTCTGGTTTGGGGCTTGCATTTTTCTGTTTCTGCCCACTTTAATCTTACTGTGCTAAAAGCAGGCACTATGATATCCTATCTGATTTCCTCATCTCTTAATGAAATGTACTTTCACATTTGAATAGTTGTTGAAATTGATATTGCTGCGGAAAGATCATTGAAAAGGTTTAGTCTTGCTTTTCTTCCCAGACAGATGTAATATAGAACAAACCCCAGATATAAATGTACCTCACAGTAATAATGTTGTATATTTCTGTTTTAATATAAATTATCAGTATTTATTGACTTCAGATAACAATTTAGCAGTTCTATCAGTAATCTTAAACTTGTTTGTATTCTTTGGCTCAGCAATTTATATTTCTAAAAACCCAATTTAAGGCGAATATCATCAATAAGAAGTCTTTATAGGGCAAGACGCTGGGGGAAGGGAAGCTGTAGCCTGGATGTAATATATGAAGGAATAATAATAATAAAGAAGTCTTTGTGATAATAGATAATATGCATTGAGTACTACTCTGTGCTAGGAACTTTTTAAAACTTTTAATGGAATTCTTAGATTGTCCTGTCAGTTAGTTATGCTATACAGCTCACTTCACCTTTATTTTTATAGTAGTTACAATTGAGTAGTGAGATCAAAACATTTTCTCATTGGTTTATTGCAAAGTAGGGATGGTAGATTTTGAGCTCTGATACTTGGCATATTATGTCTATTCTTAATCACTTTGCTGTCTCCTCATTGACTTGAATTTTCATCTACATCTTTTATGGAATGGAATTAAAATAACTGGAGTCAAGACAACTATAGAACTTTCTAGAATTTTATACTTTTGTTGTTTTTGATTGTCAAACAATTCAAGTTAGTATGAAAAAATACGTTAGTACTAAGAGCAAAAGCATGATACAACTTTCTGTAGACTTATTATAATTTTATAAAAGCAAAATTTGTCAGCTTGACAAAATACAAAAAGGAAATATACCAAAATCTTAATAGTAATTGTGACAGAGTGTAAACTATTAGGTCTTTGACTAGATTTCTGGCTGCTTTTCAAATCACATTTTTGAAAATACATGCTTCTATAATGAAAAAATAATGACTATGTCTGGAAATTGAAGTTATTTATACAAGGTTCTTGTTTTTTTGTCATTGTGGTAGAATGTAGCTGTTTTAGAAGCAACCCACCTTATTTGTTAAATTACCTGTCATAATAATTTTATGATTTATTTGCTGTTTGCTGATGTTTCAGAGATATTGAACATTTGACACAGTCATGTGAGAATGTGGTTATCTTTTGCTGTTTACACTAATCTTTGTACAATAGGGGAGTTGATACACTGATTTGTTGAGCTTTAGAATAGGAGATTAAATGAACTTAATTATTATTGTTTTGATTATGTGGATTTTTTCTTGCTTCAAGTTTTTGAATGTCATAATTCAACACAATATACTTGAGAAAAGGTAGTTATTATATGTAAGTTATATGAGAAATATTGGGTGTTTGTTTGCCATCTGTGTTCTGATGGATATGATCATTTCTTTTAATGCCCCCCTTAACATTATATCCACAAATCCTAATTTTCAAAATAAAACGTTATTTATGGTTTTTATACTTCATTTTATTCCTTATAATTCCTGGTATAGTTGGGTATCCTACATTATTGATGATGTATATCTAAATCTTGGAGTAGTAGCATGTAAACAGAATTATGTTGGGTCCAGCAGTTTAAAGCCTGTGTCTATTAGCATATTCTCCTTATTTTATATAATCTTCCCTTCAGTTATGATATGTTCTATAAGATTATGATCTCACTTAACTTACAGTCAATGGTCTGTATTCTAGATGTTCAGGACATAATTCTTAGCATGTAGAGTAAGTATATTTGTCTTCTGATACATGTTCCTGATGAATGACAGTAATTTGAACAAGAAAATAAATTAGTCATTAATGACGTTTGACCTTGAAAATTATAGCAATATATTATTATGCAGCAAAATACATACAAACACATTTTGATGAATTTGCTAGATTGTCATTTACTACCTTATACTTGGATGTGGCTCTCATGAGAATAATAAAAGACAGTATCTAATTGGGGATATATAGTTCCTGAGGCGTTATAAAATATTTTCACATCAAATAAAGAGGCAATAAAATACTCTGGAAACTAGCAGGGTACTGTTGAATTGTATGGCTTTCAGGTCAAATTTAGCTGGAATCAATATTTTTTTCTGGTGACAGAAGAGCAAGGTTTAGCTGTAAACACATAGTCTCTTCTTTCCTTTTATGATCACTTTGACTATATAGAGTTGTACTGTGGAAGAGCTTTGGTAGGTAATGTAACTTTACTATAGTTATTTGCAATTGAGTTACATTTTAATATTGTAAGTGAATGAATAGTGGGGTTAAACTAAAGGAAGGGTGTCCAGAAGTTATTCCCAAATGATTTATAAACTAGACCTATTTAGTTTTGTTGGGGCCCTTCGTACCTCTGAATCAATTAGTTATTTAGATATATTTAAATGTTTTAAGCATCAAAGAAAAGCAGTATCCTTTGGAAACAGAAAATTTCTTAGTATTTTCTCTGATGTATGTGTAACTATAAAATGAAACTCTTGTTCTTGGGTATTCTTATTAAGTATTCATACTAAGTATTCTTACATCCCACACAAGGCACTTATAGTGAATCTTAGTTTATAAAAAAAAGCATTTTAACTTTTAGTTTGTTTGAATTCATTGACCCTTTTGTGATAATTTTACTAATTTAAAATTTCAGCTCAATCACATTTTCCCTTCCTTCTCTTCTCTTCATCCCCACCAAGTTTCCTTCTTTATCCGCCATCCACTCCTCCTTTGTCTTCAGAAAAGGGCAGCCCTCCCATGTATGTCAGTCACTATGGTATATCAAGTTGCAATAAGACTAGCCACCTCCTTTCTTATTTAGTCTGAACTAGGCAACCCAGTAGAAGGTAAGGGTCCCTAATAGTTCCTGCTCCCGCTTTTAGGAATCCCATAAGCAGACAAAGTTATAGAATTATAAGTGCAGAGGTCCTAGGTCAGTCTCATGTAAGCTATCTGGTTGATGGTTCAGTATCAGTAGCTTCCATGAGCCCAGATCATTTGATTCTGTGGTTTGCTTGTGATGTCCTTGACTCTTCTGGCTTCTACAATCCTTTCTCTCCCTCTTCTACAAGATACCCTGGGGTCTGCATAATGTTTGGCTGTGTGTCTATGCATCTGTTTCCATTGGAAACCTTCCTGATGGCAATTGTGCTAGACAACAATCTATCTTGTCTATATAGTAGTATATCATTACAAATCACTTCACTAACTTTTTTTTTGCCAGTCATGCTTGATTCTATCCTAGATCTCTGCGCTATCCAGCCTCTGGGTCCTGGCACTCCAGACAGTGTCAGCAATGGGCTCCTTTCATGGTATGGGTCTCAAACTGGACCAGTCATTAGTTGGCCATTCTCATCATTTCATCCATTTCCAGCAAATTTCATGATGTCATTGTTTTTAACACTGTGTAATATTCCATTGTGTAAATGTACCACATTTATTTATCCATTCTTTGGTTGATGGACACCTAGGTTGTTTCCAGTTTTGGGTTATTATGAATAAAATTCCTATCAACAAAGATGAGGTGTCCACTTATTTATTTACATACTAACTGCAGTTTTCCCTCCCGATTCTCTACCCGGTCCCTCCCATCCCCTCTTCTCTGCCTTCCCTCCCCATTCATTCTTTCCCTATTTCTATTCAGAAAAGGGCAGGTCTCCCATGGATATCAAAAAAACATGGCATATTAAGTTTTAGTAAGACTAAGCACCTCACTTTGTATTAAGGCAAATCTACCCAATATGAGGATTAGGTTCTCAAATGCCAGTAAAGGAGTCAGAGACATCCCTTTCTCTCACTGTTAGGAGTCCCACAAAAGGATGAAGCCAAACAATTATAACATGTATTCATAGTGCCTAGGTCAGTTCCAGTGCAGGTTTCCCTGGCTGGTTGTCAGTTCAGTCTCTGTGAGCTCCTATGGGTCCAGGTTGGTTGTTTCTGTGGTTATTTTGTAGTTTCCTTGAACCCTCTGGCTTCTACAATACTTCTTGCCTGTCTTTACCAGGATACCCTAAACTCTGCTGAATGTTTGGCTGTGGTTCTCTACATCTGTTTCTATCATTTTCTAGATGAAGTCTCTCTGACCACAGTTGGGCTAGGCACCAATCAATGAGTATAGAAGAATATCGTTAGGAATCAATTCATTGACTTATTTTTGGCTGGTCATGTTTGGTTCTATCCTAGGTCTCTGGGCTATCCCACCTCTGGGTCCTAGCCCTCCATGTAGTGTCAGGGGTGAGGTCCTTCTGATGGTTTGGGCCTTAAGCTAAACTAGTCATTGGTAGGCCACTCCCAAAATTTGTGTATCACCTTTACCTCACCGAAAATTTTTATTGGTTTCATTTCAGAGCATTAAAATTTTTGGATTAATTAATTTATATTAGGCCATGTGACAGTAAACTCCAGAACCTGGATTTAAGTGTGTTGCTTATAAGACAAGATATTTTCATTAAATATTTTGCCAGAATTATTCATGTTACATAAACATTTGCATTTATATTTTACATGTGTAATTGTGAAGCTATGTGTTTGTGGAACATTCTTAACAAAGTTTTATTTATTGCAACTACCTAATAGACAAAATTTTGAAATTAATTTCTCTTATTATTAGTACAATTACTATTTAGAATTTCAAAGACTTTTTGGAGCAGTTTTAGTTTCAGAGAAAAAGTTTAGGTCATTTTTAAAAACATATCCCTTCCCCACACATGTATAGCATCCTCCATTATTAATACATTTGTCTATTAGGTAAGAGCAAGAATCTCTATAGAGTTTTTTTCCTGCGATTTTTAAAAATTTAAAATGGAGGTCAATTACAGAGGTTATTGTTAAAAATTAATAATTATTTTAAAGGGATATTTAGAAACTTTGGTTATTTGTTCCTCTTTTAATATTTCCATCTATGCATAACATGCTAAAATCAGATTTCTTCAAGTTGCAGATTTTTTATCAAGAAAGTTGCCCTTTTTTCCGTTTTTTATTTAACTTAGAAACAAGCTTCTTTTACATGTCAATCCCAGTTCCTTTTCCCTCCCCTCCTCCCCTGCCCCCCACCAACTGCCTATCCCATCCCTTTCTGCTTCGCAGGGAGGGTGAGGCCTTCCATGGGGGATCTTCAAAGTCTGTCATATCATTTGGAGCAGGGCCTAGACCCTCCCCCATGTGCCTAGGCTGAAAGAGTATCCCTCTATATGGAGTGGGCTCCCAAAGTCCCTTCCTTGCCCTTTGAAAAAAAGAACTAATATCTTACATGAGAAAGTAAAAAATCATTCTCTTCCAATGATGAAAAGGCTTGATAACTACCCTGTAAAATGCCAGAAGCTGGGCTAATGCCACATTAGGCAGGAGACAAGCATGGCTACAGTGTTTCAAGTGAGAAAGAGAAATGCCAAAGAGATGATATAATTCAAGGCTATGGGTTTAGCCTTTGGAAAATTAGATTTCAAGAACAATTTAAAAGATAACAATTGTCTATAAGAAACTACTCAAGAACATACAAGTTTCTAATGAAATATTCTTCAGTTTTTAAAAATAATGCTGAACTCAATTCATTTTAATAATTAGAAAATGAAAGTAGAGGTGATATAAAGCATCATGATATCACATGTTTATGAAATATAATGAATTTTCCTTAAATATAGTTTCTTTAGAAATATTCCTTCAAAATTTTCACTGATAGTTCAGATGATATTTTACTAATAATATTCATTGTATATAATGACAGAAATAAAGACATTTTAATATAAGTATATCATACATTTTGACCATATGCACATCCTCGCCCTCCACTTTCTCCCCATTTCTAACCCATTGTCCCTTCATTGTGCATATATACATTCTTTATCCAGTCATGTTTTCTGACCCCAAGACTGGTTATCTAGCTTGGCTATTAGTGATAATGCTACAGTATACACAGATATGCAAGTATTCTTGAGGCATATTCAGGAAGGGTGAAGCTAGGTCAAATTAAAGATCTCTATCTTGTAGCATGAAAAGTAAATGACCCAGAGACAGATATTGGGGTGCAAACATCAAACTGAAGATCAGAAAAGCAAAGCAGCCAGCCACTATCTCTTATTCTACCTCAGATTGATAGGTGATCTTGACTCCACCAAACCTCAGACTGCTGATCTCCTCAGCATGGCTGGAAAATCCTGAGACTTCAATGTCTGTCATATCATTTGGAGCAGGGCCTAGACCCCCCCCCCCCGTGTATCTAGGCCAAGAGAGCATCCCTCCATGTGAAATGGGCATCCAAAGTCCATTCATGTATTAGGTATAAATACTGATCCTCTACTGGATGCCCCACAGATCGCCCAGAACTCAAAACTGACACACATATTCAGGAGGTTGGAACAGTCCTATGCTGGTTTCCAAGCTATCAGTCTGAGGACAGTGAGCTCCTCCTTGTTCAGGTCAGCCTGGGTCTCTCCAGCCTGGTCTTGACCCAAACATTGCTCATCATTCCTCATGGCATGTACTCACTCATATATTGATTTTAGACATAGAGCAAAGGATTATGTGGTTCTTTTATTTTTTTACTTTTCTGTGCTGAATTGCTCAATACCCCCATATATTGCTGGTATTATGCAGAAGGTAAGCATTCATTAAAAGAGAAAATGAAGTATATTGAGTAAGAAACCAAGAAGAATTTAAAATTATGGTTTGTTAATTTATCATATTAAACAACACAACAAATAATCTAGCACAGTGGTCAGTAGAGAGAATAGTAGAATTAAGGTTATATTTAAGAGCTTGTTACTGATTTTGGGGGGGCAGGGGAAGCAGGCAGAGTCTCATGTAGTCCAGTACGGCCTTGAACTCACTGTGTAGTCAAGTATGACCTCAAATTTCTTATTCTATCTCTGTCTGGATTACAAGCATGTATCACCACATGTGGTATTTGCAGTGTTGGAGACTGGTCCTAATGTAGGTAAATGATTTTATACTGAGTTCCATCACTGAATTTTAAAAAAGTTTTAACAAATAAAAATACAGATATTAAAACAAGATAAAACAAGAACAATCACATTGGGGTTGGACAAGAAAACCAACAGAAAGGAAAGAGCCCAAGACAAGGCACACTAATCAGAGACATGTTCATTCACACACTCAGGATTCCCACAGAAACACTAAGCTGCAGAGGACCTTTTGTTTTTCTGGTATCTTCCTTCTCCACTGGCCCTTACACTCTTTCCTGTTCTGCAGGGTTCCCTGAGGTCTGAGGAAAGGGATTGATTGATATATACCCTTTAGAGCTAAGTTTTCCAAGGTCTCTGTCTCTGTCTCTGTCTCTGTCTCTCTCTGTCTGTCTCTCTCTCTCTCTGTAATGTCTAGCTGTAGGTCTCTGGATCTGATGATGGTTGAGTAAGGCTTTAATCTGTGAATGTAGTAGAATATCATTAGGAGTCATCATTTTACCCTAGGTCTCTGGTTCTTGGCCTGGGAGGAGTAATGGAGGCAGAGTATATATTATATCCTTTGTAATCAGGATATATTGTATGAGAAAAGAATATATATTACATAAATATGCCCTAGTCTTAATCATTTGTGTTGTTTATATAACCTGATATTTTTCTGCAGGCATTTGGTTGAAATTCATTATCTCGAATCATTTTATCCTCTTCACCAAAGAAACTTTTACCCACCTTTCTGGAATTTCATTAGGTTTTAACTTCAAGTCACCATTCTTGACTTTTTAGGTTAAAATAGGTGAGAAGTGCCGGGAAGAGACACTGGTACTGAGTATGACTTGTGCTGGGTTTATTAGAGACCTAACAGTTTACTTAATTGAAAGGAGGTGTGCAAAATTGGATCAGGTTATATATGCCAAGGAGAGCAACAGAAATGGGTTTCCTTAAAGATTATGCTATATTTGCCACAATATATTTATAACAATTATAGATTTAGTGTCTCTACAAATAGACATTCTAAAGAAGGAAAGATTTTTGGCCATTTTGCTTTCTTTGATGTATCAAGTGTTAACAACAATGTATCACATGTTAATGACACTCAAGGATCATTGAATGAATGCCATATGACATATGCTGTTGTCTCCACAATTGGAGCTATTCCTAATACACAATAGGAACTAATTTATTGAATGACCAACTGCACCAAACCATGGTTAGTGCTGTCGTAATCAGAACTGGAGTTAATTTGCGACTTTTCTATTCATTAGCTACAGAGTGTTCTATAGAACTCACTTACTATACATCCCTGCCTACATTCTGAAGATTATAATAATTTTATTCATTCTATGTGTCCAGCACCCAGCAGAGTGCCAAGGACTGAGTTAATACTCTGTGGTTGCTTAGGGAGATTTATGGGATCTACCCACAGTCTTGAATAGTCCACAATTTTCAGTATATTGCTGGAACTCTTTGAATATTGAGTCTGGCAGAAATAGACCAGTAATACTAGCCAGATGTTGTTTTTAAGGGTTCCGTTTTTAGGTTGTAAATTAAATTTCATTTAGAAGTACAAGTCTAATTTGGGAACCAGAATGCAGTTGTAGAGTTTGATAAGATTACATATGTAAATTCTCCTAGGACTGATCCATCATTATTGCCATCTTAAAACAGTTCAGTCTGTATGGAAGAACAGTTTCTGAGCTTGAGTGACTGGCTGAAACCACCAAGACTCCTGGATCTTCTAGATTTTCTCACTACCTCATGTGGTTTCTACCAAATGATTTCATAGAAGCAGCTTTCTCATTTTCTTTCTGTGATGAATGTAGGTGTATCTATTAATAGTTATTAAAGAAAAATATATTTTCCCATTATGACTAGATTATAAGCAGAAAAAATTTAAGTTATTAATTGGGGAGTGAGCATTAAGGAATACAAAATTAAGTGTAATATGAAATAATTTGAAATTAAAAAAAGATGTAATATGGTCCTGTACAAGACCAAAGTATGAAAGACCTTTATTACCAAACACTGGAAAATTGGATACATATTTCACTTTCAGGGAAAAATTAGTCAACCATTCGTTTTGAACAGCTGTGAGATGTTGCAAAACAGAAACCTTAAAATCTTAGATTTGATGAATTTGGACTCATCTATAGTCATAACAACTAAAAAGTTGCCAAGCAAGAATTTAAATTTAGCCTTAGATCTGTATTTCTTCAACTCCTATGGCACTTACTATATTCTATGTAGTTGGAGAAATGGAATATTTCTTCTTACATATTTTGTTATTTATTATAACTATTTTATATATGATCAGTGTTTCAAGAGTATTAATATTCTTTTATTGAGTAAAGAACTGATTTATGTGTCTTGTATATTATCATTAGTTCTAGGCACAATATAGGGTGTCCACAAAGTAGATGTGTACTGTGTATTCAGTACTGTAGCATCCTGTGCTTAGTTGTAGCTTAAAAAAATCTAGATCCCTTGTTTGTGTTGTAGATGTATATGGCTAGAGAGAATTAGAACATGCTATTTTGATAAATTCATTTCAGAAGTGAATTGTTGCTCTATACTTTGTAAATCTGTTTACAGTGTCAACAAATAGATGCATATTTTTTAGAATGATAGGAAGAAGCTGTGTAATGGGTGTTAAGTAACTGAGATCAAAACTCCCACATAACTAGGTACAGAGGCACATGCATGTTGTCGGATATTATTTTAACTAGGCAAAGATATATTACACTTGTTTTTGCTGTGAAATATTACTTTAACTATGTCAGGGTGTGTCTCAATTGTTTCTGCTGCCTTTGTTAATGATGTAGAGATGTGTAACTTTTATTTATGCTGCATCTATTTAATTATGTGAAGATGTGTTGCTTTTGTTTTTCCTTGCCTGCCTAAGGCACCTGATTGGCCTAATAAAAAACTGAACATCCAATAGCTAGGCAGAGAAAGGATAGGCAGGGCTGGCTGGCTGAGAGAATAAATAGGAGGAGAAATCTAAGCTCAAAAAAAAAGAAAGAAAGAAAAAAGAAGAAGATCAAGAGAAGACAACAAGTAATGGAAGCCTGACATCTGTCAGGCAGGCATGAGAAACAGTGAAAGTAAGATATACAGGAATAAAAGTAAAAAGCCCTGAAGCAAAAGGTAGATAAAGTGGATACTTTAAGTTAAAAGAACTAGCCAGAAATGAACCTAAGCTAGGCCTAGCTTTCATAACTAACAGGAAGTCTCAGTGTTATGATTTGGGAACTGGTTGGTGGTCCAAAAGGAAAAGCCTGGTACGCAAGCATATTATTCTAGTACTTGTCAGGGTGAGGCATGAGAATTAAGAATTTAGGGATAACCTGGGCTATAAAGTGAACACTTCTCTCAGAAAGTCAAGAAATAGCCAGTGTGGTAGTTCATATCGTTAATTCCAGAACTGGGGAGACAAGAGGCAGGTAAATATCTGTGAGTTCAAGTCAATCCTGATTTATATAGTGAGTTACAGGTCAGGCTAGCCCGGGCTACATGGTGAGATCTTAAAAACAAAACCAATAAAGCACCAAGAAACAACAAATTGACTAATAATATAAACAAAAATTTCAAAACCCAACCCAAACAAAAATATTTTCTTTCCTAAACGTTCCCAAGCAGAATTTTCAGATTTATTATTACTATTATTTTGGGTGAGAATTTGTGATTAGTAGGCTAATTCTCATCTTTAATGTAATCTTTAATCAGAATTACGAATCTCTGGAAATATAACATAAAATGAACCTTTAGACAGACCCCTTTAGCTGCACTTATACATTAAGGTAATATGCTACCTATTCATTTTGGTTTTTTTTGGTTTGTGAAATGGAAAGAAGATCTATATATGGATCAAGTTTTTATTAATATGCAAATGTATTTATTTTGAGCAATATGAGTTGCTTATACCCTTTGTGTGAAGTAGTTTTCAACATAAAAATGAAACAAAGTTTGCTTTAGTCACATCCATCAGCTGCATAACCCATTTAAGTGTCAGAATTCTGCACTACTCTAAAATCTATTTCTAGATGTCACAACAGGCCTATTTGTCATTCTGAAATAAGATATAATTATCACATTATCTCACTAGGTACACTCTACATTTAACGACACAAATCTTTCCTAATCATCCCAAATAAGCTCATAATTCATTTCTAAATATTTGCTTTCTCTGATATTTTTAAAAATCTGTTGAACCAATGTCATCAAGGTATGTACTAACAAAAACTTAAGATTAATATTTATTTGTTTAGATATAAATTTTAACTATTTTATTCAATCTTTTATTCCTAACTTTCTTACACTAAAAATATTCACAGGTTTTCTGTTTCTTTTTAGAGAAAACTGCATTGTATACAATGATAATGAGGGTGTTTTCATGTATAATAGAAGAGGATGCTACATTATTAGGTGTTTACTTCAAGGAAAAGGCACAATGCCTTCTTCGTTGATTTCAAATGACTTCTTTCTTTTTCTGAATTCTCCTTTATACTCTAAAGAACTTAATCTTCTATTCTCTTTGGTAAATATACATATTTGGTGCTATATCTCTCTCAACAATGATGTCAGTAGTGTAATAATAACACACCACTTACTGAAGAAGTATTGAATTCTAGGTCATTCACATGTATTTTATGTAGCTCTCCATAAAAAGACCCAAAAAGGTTAAGTTACTTAACAGAGTTAATAATATAGCACATAGTTTCTCAAATATTTAAGACCTTATAATCCAGAGTCATACTTCCAATTATTAATGCTTTGCTTAAATGTAGAGCATTTTAAAATTAGAGTTGGAATCTAAGGTTATTCTGTGGATTTTCTCAGTGTCTGAAAATCTGCATAAGACAGAGTTTTAGCTAAACATGAATATGTATTGATGTCAAAAGGACAACCTCCATAAAGTTATTTCCAATTTTGTAGAGTATAAAAAATAAATGGACAATTTTCTGGATAGGCACCATATACCAAAATTAAATCAAGACCAGATAAACAAATACATAGACTTATAACACCCAAGGAAATAGAAGCAGTCATTAAAACTCTCCCAACAAAAAAAAAGTCCAGGGCCTGATGATTTCAGCACAGAATTCTACCAAAACTTCAAAGAAAAGCTAATGCCTACACTCCTTAAACTGTTCTATACAATAGAAACTGATGGAACATTGCCAAACTCTTTTTATGATGCTGCAGTTACCCTGATACCCAAAACTACATAAAGACTCAACTAAGAAAGAGAGTTACAGACTGATGTACTTCATGAAAATTGATGCAAACATAGCCAATAAAAACTGACAAACTGAATGCAAGAAAACATAAAAATATCATCCACCATGATCAAGTAGGCTTCATCCTAGAGATGCAGAAATGGTTCAACATAAGGAAATCTGTCAATGAAATCCATAATATAAAGAAACTGAAAGAAAGCATATGATCATCTCATTAGATGCTGAAAAAGCTTGGACAAAACCCAATACCCCTTCATCATAAAGGTCTTGGAGAGATGACATATACAAGGAACGTATCTCAACATAATAAAAGCAATATATACTAAGCTGACAGCCGACATAAAATTAAATGGAGAGAAACTCAATGTAATTCCACTAAAATCAGGAACAAGACAAAGCTATCCACTCCATATCTGTTTAATATAGTACTTAAAGTTCTAGCTAGAGCAATAAGACAACAAAAGGAGATCAAATGGATACAAATTGGAAAGGAAGAAGTCAAACTTTAGCTATATGCAGACAATATGATAGTATACATGAAGTGACCCCCAAAAATCTCCCAGGAAACTTCCTACAGCTGATAAACACCTTCAGTAATATGGCATGATACAAGATCAATTCAAAAAAATCAGTATCCCTCCCATATACAAATGATAGAATGAATGATAAATTGGAGAAATCTCTCCCTTTACAATAGCCACAAATAACATAAAATATTATGGGGGTAACACTAACAAAAGAAAGAACTTTGAAGAAAGAAATTGAAGAAGATATCAAAAAATGGAAAGATCTCCTATGCCTTTGGATAGGGAGGATTTACATAATAAAAATGGCAATCTTACCAAAAGCAATACATATTCAGTGCCATTCCCATCAAAATCCCAACCTGTGTTCATAGCAGCATTATTGGTAATAGCCAGAATGTGGAACCAACCTAGGTGCACCTTAACTGAAGAATAGATAGAGAAAATGTGGTACATTTATACAATGGAGTACTGCTCAGCGGTAAAAAACAATGGCATCATGAAATCTGCAGGCAAATGGATGGGAGTAGAAAAAACTAACCTGAGTGAGGTAACCCAGACACAGAAAGACAAAGATGGTATATACTCACTCACAAGTGGATAATAAACATAAAGCAAAGGATAATAAGCCTGTAGTCCATGACTCCAGATAAGCTAAGTACAATAGAGACATGCATGGATCTCCCTGGGAAGGGGAAATAGACAAGATCTCCTGAGCAAATTGGGAGTGTAATGGAAGAAAGCGTGGCAGAAGGGGAGGCAGGGAGGTGGGAGGAGAACATGAGGGAACTGGATGGTTGAGATGCGGGAAGGACAGAGAGGGAGAGCAAGGAAAGAGGGCATCATTACATGGCTAGTAAGAAACCTGTCACTAAGAAAACTCCTGAGAATCCACAAAGATGACCCCAACTAAGACCCTAAGCATTAGTGGAGAGGGTACCTCAACTGGTCTTCCCCTGTAATCAGACTGATGACTATCTGAATTATCATCATATAACCTTCATCCAGCAACTGATGGAAATATAGGCAGATATCCACAGCTAAGCACTGGGCCAAGCTCCCAGAGTCCATTTGGAGAGAGGGAGGAGCAAAAATATAAGCAAAGGGGTCAAGACCATTTTGGGGATAGGGTGGGGTGGGAGTAAGATTGGGAGAGTGAGAAGAGGGGAGGGTGTGGAAACTGGGATTGGTATGTAAAATGAGAAAAAATGTTTTAATATATAAAAAACAAGTCTAAAATATCTTAGGAAACTGAAAAAAATAAATTATTGACATTTTCTCAAGCATTGTATAATATTTGGGATAGAGAGGCAGATGAATCTCTGTGAGTTACTGGCCAGCTTTGTCTACATAGATAGAGTTTCAGGACAGCCAATGCTATATAGAGAGACCTTATGTCAAAAACAAAACATAAAACACAAACAACAAGTAGACTCTACCTCAATAAACCATATTTTTACTTATGAAGAAATTATCATTCCTGCAAATTTTTCTCACTAGCTCAATATATTAGTCTTCATTAAAACATACTCTAAGAAGTAAAAAGGAGAATGAACAAGTGACTGGGATACCTAACCCCATTTGGTGTATCTACAATCCAGCCTCTACATGCTCAGGGAATATGGTAGAAGAGGCGCAGAAAGATTGAAGACATTTAAAAGGAATACAACATCTGCTATAAGATAATGTATTCTAGAATCTTGGGGGAGGGCCTGGACCCTGCCCTGAATGAAATGACAGACTCTGGATATCCCCTATATGGAAGGGAGTGGGGATAGGGTGGGAGGCAGGGGAAGGGTTGTGGGTATACAGGAGGAGGGGAGGGAGAGGAAGCTGGGATTGACATGTGAATAAGCTTTTTTTCTAAAAAAAAAGTAATAAAATATAATGAAAAGAAAAAATACATGGTAATTCCAATATCTGTTTGTATTTGCATTTAGTTTGTTTTTACATAGTGTATTTTAACTGGGATACATTCACTGTACATGGTACTGGTTTTCATAAGGATATTTTTGTACAAGTATATAATACATCTTGAATATGTTTTTGCCCTGACTTGCCCTGCAGTCCCAGTTCTGTGGTAAATTTGGGAAAGTTATGGTTTTGTGTTTGGTTGGGACTTTTCTTGTTGCACGCAATGTACATTTCATTTTTCTACATCCTAAGTAGAAGTAACTTCTGAAGAATTAGACTTTCTCTCAGTTCTCAGATTATTTTAGTGATGGGACAGGAAGACACTGTGGTGATATTTATAGAAGAATTGCCTCATTCATATTAAAACAACATACTTTTATTGTAAGTTATAATGACAATTATTCATGAGTTGATTCAGTTTCATGAACATATTTTAGATTTCAGTAGTGATGCTAGATAGCTTTAAATCTAAATAAAGAACAGCCCTGAAGATGAACTTACTTTTCCCTTATTTATTGTTAGTGGGCCCAATGTTAGTATGTGGTAAAGGTAAGATTTCAACCCTTATCTTCTAAACTTCAAATTATATCCTCATATTATTGGATTTACATTGCAAAACACAATTAGATTTCTGTTTAATACTAGTCTTTTTCTTGAATAGGCAATGATACAGGAAATGAGGATGCCATTGGAGGGAATGTAAGCAAATACATAGCGCTTCCAAATGGATACTCTGGACAACCCAAGAAAGGACATCTTACCTTTGATGCTTGCTTTGAAAGTGGTAAGTGTATTAAAAACATTTATCTTTGAGTTTGGCTGAGAAGGCTGCTTTTCATAATCTAATCCAATCTGACCATTCATTGTGATTCAGTTCATTTCATTTTTTTACCATTATGGAACAAGTTTTTGGAGAAAAGTTAATTATGAAGGAATTAGCATTAACTTGGAGATACTGAATTTTTACTGCTCTGTATTATTGAATATGCAATAATGGTATTGATGTTTTGAAATAAAACTGACATTATTAATCAGTATTTTACATTTTTATTCTTTGAATGTCTCCTCTATGCTACATTAGTTTGAGATACTCACAGGGTTAGTCTTTTGAAGATAGGCTTCTTTGTAATTTTTTAAAACAATTACTAACTTATGACAGTATGAAATATTTCTCTAAATTATTACCAAAGTATGTTTTTATATAAACAAAAAGTAAAAATGATCATTACAATTAGAAAACATTTGGACACAAAGAACAGAAGTAATAATTTCTCATAATTCAAAGATGTGTGTACTAACTTGGACATACTGTGTCTCAACTAGTCTTTATAATTAAATATATAATAATGGTATTGCTGTTTTGAACTAAAACTGACACTATTTGGCAATATTTTAATTTTTTTCTTTGAATGTCTATTCTAAATGGGTGCTCAAGATTAGATTAAATATTCCCATATAATAAGAGCTGACTTTTACTTGCTTTCAATGTTTTCAACTTCATTTTCTGAATAATACATAGTAGATACTTAGAATATTAGGAAATATTAAAAGGAATATAAACATATTGCATTTACAAGTAATTGTTAATTTCCTTGAAGTAAGAATGTGTGTGTGTGCATGTGTATGTGTGTTGATCTCTCTGAAAGAATAGCCCAGGGTCCTATATGGCAGTTCTTTGTACCCTGTTTTTTTATAACAAACAAATGGAAATTTTCTCTTATGAAGTATTTTTTATTTTATAATTCCACATTGCCTTTGATATGCTTGATGTACTAGGCATCGTAAACAGAATAAACTAAATGAGAAAGTGTCATTGTCTCTTGGTTTTGTAGGACAGAAGTCTGAGATCAAAGATTGTTTCCTTCATATATTATGTGAAATCATGTGTTCAATGATTGTCCCTAACTTCTGGTGATTTGTTATTAAATTTTGTATTGATTGGATTGTAGAAACATCCTGATTTCAGCTTTCATCTTAATATGGTATTTTACATGTATGTGTACCTCATTTCCACTCAATGCCAATCATATTTTATACTTTAATGATTTCATATGCATATTTTAATGATTTCAAACTCAAATACTTATACAAAGGCTTTAACTTGTAGTAAAGTCATATTATAAGATGCTGGGGAAAAAGGTTTCAATGGTTATCATTTTTGAGAGGACACAACTGAACTATTATTCAAGATTGCAATGCTCTTCTTTTTGTCATTCTTGAATAGTGTTTACATAATTGAAAGAATATTTTCTCTATTTCTCAAGCTTGTAATTGTGGCGTTTCTGATATTTATTTGAATCTTAGAAAGTATCTCTTATTGCTTTTATCTTAGTCAAAGACCCCAAAGTCCCTTTACAATACTACCAATATTGTAAAAGCAGAGATTTTTCTTATTTTACAAATTGAGTGTTTTGATTTAGTTACAACCTGATAAAATACACATTCATTTTAAAGAATGTCTTTTCCTTGGGCACAATCCAGATTTTCATACCTTACCAGAAGGTTCAGTGTAAGAAATTTCCCAACATGACAACATAATTACTGAATTATTAATACCTGTTTTATAACATGTAGACAATTGGTGATATCAATTACATCTGTTGTAATATCCAGGAACACTCTCTCAGACATGTTTAATCTAAGGATCACTTGTTCCAATTTGTTTAACACATAAAGTTAACTGTCATAGGAAAAATAGCAGACTGAGCTCTTTTTTTGGATGTGTATATAAATACACATTAGGATTATTTCCTGTTGTCTACTCCTCCTTGATATGTCTGCTTCTTTTTGTTCTAGAGCTTTCAGGTGTGCTGTAGAGTGGTTAGTGTGAGATTTCTCCATTTTCTTTATGTAGGCACTGAGTGCTATGAACTTCTTAGCACTGCTTTTATAGTGTCCCAAATGTTTGGGTATGCCAGGTAACAAGGAGAACCCTACAAGATACTTACATGTATCCCCCTGGGAAAGAGAAACAGACAGTATCTCTTGCGAAAATTGGGAGCATGGTGGTGGGAGGAGAAGAAAGTGTGGGAAGCTGCCTTTGTGGGGCTGCAGTCTGAGCCAATCAACTTGCCAGGTTCGTACCTGAGAGGGGAGGTGTGGGTTGAGAAAGGGTAGGTAAAGATATTAAGAGACACAGGATAGAGTCAGGAGGGTAAGCCAGTGAATACTGAATTCCTCTTGTTTATTATTCAACATTCTTAAGTACCCAACCAAAATGGGGGTACATGGCAGAAGACTTCTATTATCATATATAAGGTGCAAACAGACTTATTTCCCTTAGTCCTCCAGGTATTTGATAGCCATACCTGTTATCCAGCCTTCAGGATCAAAAGTAAATACAACTAAGCTCATGTCTGTTGTTATTTAGATAAGACATCCACTACCAATGTCAAAACATCTTGCATTAGCCAAGTGTTGGACCTTTAAGTCTTTAAACTTACTAAGGACAGTGTTGAACTCTCTGACCTTGAGGAAAGATGAAGGGGACCCATCTTTATGAGTTACAACTGGGAAGGGAGAGGGGAGAAGCAGAGTGGGGAAGAGAACACGAGGGAATTGGATGGTCAAGATGGGGAAAGGACAGAGAGGAAGAGCAAGGAAAGACATATTTTGATAGAGGGGGTCAGTATGGGGTAGCAAGAAACCTGGCACTAGGGAAATTCCTAGGAATCTACAAGGTCGATTAGTGGAGAGAGTGCTTGAACTGGCCTTCCCCTCTAATCAGATTGATGTCTACCTTAATTATCATCTTAGAACCTTCATCCAGCAACTGATGGAAGTAGATGCAGATATCCACAGCTAAGCACTGGGCCAAGCTCCCAGAGTCCATGTGAAGAGAGGGAGGAATAAAAATATGAGCAAAGGGGTCAAGACCATTTTGGGCATACCCACAGAAACAGCTGACCTGAAGTAGTGGGAGCTTGCGGACTCTGAACTGACAACAGGGGGAACCTGCAAGAACCAAACTAGGCCCTCTGAATGTGGGTGACAGTTGTGTAGCTTGGGCAGTCTGTGGGGCCACTGACAAAGGGACCAGGATTTATCCCTAGTGCTTGAACTGGCTTTTGCAGCCCATTCTCTTTGGAGGGTTACCTTGCTGAGCCTATATATAGTGGGGAGGGCCTTGGCCCTGCCTCAAAGAGATGTGCCACATTTTATTGACTTGGCATGGGAAGCCTTACCCTCTCTGAGGAATGGATGGAGTGGGGTAGGGAGAATGGGGGGAAGCAGTGGGACCTGGGATTGGTATGTAAAATGAGAAGGGATTTTTTTATTTTAAAAATTATAAAAAATAAACATACAGTATGTAGTCTTAGGAATCTTATTGTAAACTGACAAAAATGTAGTTGTGGATTTTCTGGGTCCAGTGTGAGAAGGATAAACTATGTCCTAAAAACATACAGTAAATCTAGTTACCTCTAGTTCTTTGTGTAGGGTTGAGGCTTTCTGTAATGGGAATAGCATTGCAACAATATATTCCATGAGACTATAATTTGTAACATCCTTTCCAGTAGGCTGAGGGATAATGTTAACTGTTTATTAGTGAACACAGTCTGATAGCCATTTCAAATAATTTGCTTGACACACACAGGTTTCATATGATATAGTTTAATTAAGGATTTATTTTAGACTGTTTAATACAGGATGTAAGATTGGCTTTTTTTTCTGATCAAGTCTTGTAATTTACTAAGTTGTTATGATTTAAACTCATTCCCAGGTGTGTTCATTCTTAAGGCATTGTGACACAGTATTGTCATCTATAAAGTTCACGCTTGAGAACTAGTAGGGCCTTTACAGTAAAGAATCATGTATCCTACAAATAGGGATAGTTTAACTTCTTTCTTTCCTATTTGTATCCGTTTTCTTTTCTCTAATTGCTATACCTAAGACTTTGAGCACTATTTCAAATAAGATTGGGAAGAGTGAAATCCTTGACCCTGATTTTAGAAGAAATTCTCTGTTCTTCTTCATTTAATGTTAGCTATAGATTTGTGTATATAGCCTTTATTATTTTGAGGTATGTTCCATGTATTCATAAAATCTACAGAACTTCTATCATGAAGGCATGTTGGACTTTATCAAGTGCCTTCATAATATCAATTGATATTACATGTGGCTTATGTCCTTAAATTGATTTATATGGTATATTTCATTTTTTATTTGTACATGTGGAACCAACCTTACCTTCATGGAATTAAGCCTACTTGGTTTTAATGTATAATATTTTTCTAATTTTGAAATTATTATATATAATAATTTCTTCCTTCCAAACCTTCCCATATACCCCTCATCTCTCTTCTCATTCTCTTTCAATGTCATGACCTCTTTTTTCATTAAGTATTATTGCATGTATATATGTACAGCTATATATATACATATGTATATATTACTAAATATAGCCTATTTAGTCTATATGTTATTTGTATGTATGTTTTCAGTGCTGACCATTTGGCACTGAACAATCTATTAAGAACAATGTCTTAGGGTTTCTATTGCTGTGCAGAGACAACATGACCACAGCAACACTTATAAAGGAAAACATTTAATTGAGGTTGCAGCTTACAGTTTCAGAGGTATACTTCACTATCACATGCTGGGGAGCATGGCAGCATGCAGGCAAATGTGGTGCTAGAGCAAGAGTGCTACATCTTGCACACAATTGGAAGCCAACTGATTGTCACACTGATCGAAGCTTGTGCATAAGTGACATCAAAGCCTGTCCCCACAGTGACACACTTCCTCCAACAAGGCCACATCTCCAAATAGTGCCACTTCCTTTGGGGGCCATTTTCTTTCAAAGTACTACAACCACATTTCCTGCTCCTACCTTTCCTGAGTTACCTCTAGTTCTTTGTGTAGGGTTGAGGCCTTGTAGGCTTTTCTCTGTCCATTTTGGCACATGCATTGGTGTTGTCCTTGTTTAGCTCATATTTGGATAGTAATGCAATCTCATAGCAAACCCCTGATATTCTGGCTCTTACAGTATTTCTGACATCTTTTATAATGTTCCTTGAGTCTTAGGTGCAAAAGTATTTTGTGGCTGTATCCATTGGGATTGGGATTTTATTGAATTTGGTTTTCTGTAATGGTCTCTGTTGCAAAGAAAACTTTCCTTTATGAGGGGGTGAAGGCTGTGATTCTTTGTGGGTATAAGGTTAGATGTTTATAGATTGTTGTTAAGGATAATGTGGGTTTGGTAATTTAGTGCTTATAAGTATGTTTTGATAGACATACTAATTGTGAAATGATTGACACATTCAAACTAATATACCCATTTCTTCACAAAAATACACTTTTCTTAGAACATTTAAATTCTATTCATTTATCACAGCTCAAGTATAAAATTAAATTTTTTATTAATAGAAGGTAATGCAGTGCAGAGTAACTTGTCTCTTACTATAGTGTAGACCTTCTTCTTTTGCCACAAAAGAAGCTCTTTGGTGACTGTTTTGTTATTTGGAAATGGAACCTTTTCAGATGAATAATTGGGTAGGGATATATATTTCAATGATTGTTGCCATTATAATGAAAGATATGCTAGAGATACACATGTATATAACTAAAGTGACTTTGAAGGTGGAGACAGAAAATTGATCAATGCAGATATAAGCCAGGTGATTATAAGGACTCTTGACAACTATATTGCAGGTAGAATGGATTTGTTGCAGGGCGTCAGAAAATCCATTATCTGTAAATATTCTCTAAAAGATCCCAAAAGAGTTTTCTTTTACAACAGCAAAATAAAAAATATTCCAGTAGAATAGACACTAGTATCATTGAGAAATTCATGGATGTCTATCTTTTGTAGACTGGCAATAGAAGTTATCCATGAAATCTAGTTCCAGTTTCCAAATCTCAAAAGATAAAATATGGACATTCCTATTTTTATGATATTCTTACCCTTGTCCTCATAATTGTGATATGCTAGTAACTCTCCAATGAACCATCATTGTAGAGAGCTCAAATAGACTCAGATGGCCTTAGCTAGTACATTAAATATTTAGTTCATATCAATTAACCCCTATCAGGTTATATATCTATCACTGTCTAGTACTTTCAGAACCTATTTACCATTATAAATTACCTTTGCTTCTAGTGATTTTTAAAATATTTTTATTATTTTAATTTTAAATAGCTTGTTTTACTTGTCAATCCCAGATCCCTCTCCCTCCCCTCCTCCCACACTCCCCACCATCCCCCCATCCTCCTACCCTATTGCCAATTCCTTCCACATAGGGGATATCTAGAGTCTGTCATTTCACTCAGGGTAGGGTCCAGGCACTCTCCTAAGAGTCCAGGCTGAGAGAGCATCCCTCTTTGTGTTATGGACACACGATGTCTGTTAGTATTCGAGGGATAAACATTGATCCACTGCTCAGGACCCCATAGGTTGCCTGACTCTCCCATTCAGGGGGTCTGGATCAGTCCCATGCTGGCCTCCCAGCTGTCGGTCTGGGGTCCAAGAGCTCTCCCCTGTTCAGATCAGCTGCCTCTGCTGGTTTTGCCAGCCCATTCTTTGCCAATTTGCTCTTTGCTCTTCTCTCTCTGTCGCTGGGTTCCTTGGGTTCAGTTCAGTGTTTAACTGTGGGTGTTTGCCTCTGCTTCCATCAGTCCCTAGATGAAGGCTCCAGGATGGTTATAGACATCAAGTTCATTATCAGGAATGGGCATTCGGCGTAGTCTCTACACTATTGCTTAGCTTGCCAATTGGTCTCATCCCTTTAGATCACTAGAGGTCACAATGGTGCCTGATCTGTCTTCTAACCTATGATTCCCTCTTCCCCCTATCCTACCCTCCCAATCAACCTTCCTGTTCCCCCATGATCTACTCTCTCTTCCTCTTCTCCCCCTCTCTATTTCCCAGCTCCCCCCCCACCCCTTGCCGTGTTCCCTCTGTTCAGAGGATCTTTCCTCATTTCTCCTCTCTTGGGTACCATGCATATCTTTTATGTTCTTTCCTGTTTCCCAGACTCTCTGTCATTGGAAGTGCAGACTGGCACTCTCCTGATCCATGTCTAAAATCCATATATGAGTGAGTACACACCATGTTTGTCTTTTTGTGACTGGGTTACCTCACTCAGAAGGTTTCTTCCAGTGCTATTCATTTACCTGCGAATTTCAAGATTCCATTGTTTTTTTCTGCTGAGTAATAATCCATTGTGTAAATGTACCACATTTTCTCTATCCACTGTTCAGTTGAGGGGCATCTAGGTGGCTTCCAGGTTCTGGTTATTATAAATAATGCTGCTTTGAACATAGTGGAGCAGATGCCCTTGTTGTATGAATTTGCCTCATTTGGATATATGCCTAAGAGTGGAATTGCTGGATCTTATGGTAGATTGATTCCCATTTTCCTGAGGAATCTCCATACTGATTTCCAAAGTGGCTGTACGAGTTGGCACTCCCACCAGCAGTGGAGGAGTGTTCCCCTTTCTCCACATCCTCTCCAGCATAAATTGTCTTTGGTATTTTTGATTTTAGCCATTCTGACAGGAGTAAGATGGTATCTCAAAGTTGTTTTGAAACTGCAGATAGATCCATGTTTATCGCCTTGTACAAAACTTAAGTCCAAATGGATCAAAGATCTCAACATAAATCCAGCCACACTGAAACTTTTAGAAGAGAAAGTGGGAGATACTCTTCAACAAGTTGGTACAGGAGACCACTTCCTGAACATAACACCAGTGGCACAGACACTGAGATCCACAATTAACAAATGGGACCTCATGAAACTAAAAAGCTTCTGTAAGGCAAAGGACACAGTCAACAAGACAAAAAGGCAGTCCACAGAATGGGAAAGGATATTCACTAACCCCACATTTGACAGAGGGCTAATCTCCAAAATATACAAAGAACTCAAGAAGCAAGTCTCCAAAACACCAAAGGATCCAATTAAAAGGTGGGGTACAGAACTAAACAGAGAATTCTCAATAGAGGAGGCTAAAATGGCCAAGAGATACTTAAGAAAGTGTTCAACATCCTTAACCATCATGGAAATGCTTCTAGTGTTAAAAATTGGTCAGATACTACAGACTAGTTTGTCAGAATTTTGAAAAATTTGAGTATTTTGAGTTATGTCCTTATGTAGTAGGATCTTGACTAGTATATTCCAAAACCTGACTCATATTAATTGTGTAGAAATATTTCAGTTAGTATTTATGAATAACACACTACTCAATAAATTAGTGACTTATGAGCCTAAAGAGATGGCTCTTCAATTATGAGCACTGGTTGCTTTTCCAGAGGACCATGATTCAATTGCCAGCACCCACATAATGGTTCACAAACATTCCCAATTCCATTTTCTGAGGAAAATCTCATGCCTTCTTCTGCCCTTCCAGGCACAAGGCACATATGTACATAGAATGAAATAATAGACATTTAACAAGAAAATAGTGACCTAAAATCATATGTTTATTATGCTATTGGGTTTGGTGGGTCTGGTGCTCAAAGTAGAGCTTATCTTGTGTTGTGGAATATTACTTTAACTATGTAAAGGTATGTTATACTTTTTTATGCTGTATCTGTTTAATTATGTAAAGATGTGTTGCATTTGTATCCCCTTGTCTACCTAAGGCACCTGATAGGTCTAATAAAAAGCTGAATGGCCCATAGCTAAGCAGCACGGGGTAGGTGTGGCTGGATGAGCAGAAAGAATAAGTAGGAGGAATGTAGGTTCCAGAGAGAACAAGAAGAGAGAATGAGGGGAAAAGAGAGGGAGATGCCTGGGGCCAGCCAGGCAGCTTCCAGCCAGCCAGCCATTGAATAGGACATACAGAATGAAAGAAAGGTAAAGAGCCCTGAGGCAAAGTATAGATGAAGAGAAACAGGTTAATTTAAGTTATAAGATTTAATGGGACAAGATAAGGTCAATCATTCATAACTAATAATAAGTGTCCATGTTATTGTTGGTGGCCCAAAAGAAAACCTGCTGAAATCTTCTTTGCTTCACAGTGTTTAGGACCTCAGGACAGAAAATATTTACCTGGAGATGATTAAAAAGTTTTGATCTAGGGGTGTTAGGAGATATATTCTCTCAAATGTCTATCACTTGATATTAAATGTCAGTACCAGAGCACCGTGCATGTAGCTTATTCCTATGGATTATTCATAGTATGTTGAGGACAGAGTAATTGAACTTTATATACAGCACCATTGGAATACAAATAGAAATACAAATACAAATACAGTGAGCAAGGTTGAAACAGCATTTATGTGTGCGTGACTTATTTTAGAAATCACATATGTAGATCAATAATTGGAAACTCATGATAACTGCCCAGTATTAATGTTAAACAAGACATGTAAAAAGGTAATTCTCACACTTCAGCAGGTAAGACATATGGGAAAATGCATTTATACTATAAGCATATTATTAATGTTTGGATTGTTACAATAAAAAATACAATTTCTTACAGATCTGGAGATTAGAAAATCTAAGGTTGAGGCACTGGCGGATTCAGTGTCTGCTACAGGTCTCCCTTTTAGTTTTTCAGTATGTTCTCAATGTACCATAATATAATAAAAATAAGGTTAGAGATCTTTGAGAAGTTCCTGAATATGACCACTAATTCTATTTATAAGTGCTTCACCTTTATGGCCTAATACTGTGCTTTAAGATTGTCACTTTCCAGTATAGGACTTTTTGTAGGTGAAAGGCACAAACATTAAGAAAATAATTAATATAGACTCTAAGGTAGAAGAGAATTGCTATTCTAGGCAATTCATGCTATTTTGAACATATAGTATGGTAATCTTGACCTTTCTATGTCATGTTCTTTAGGCTAAGGAAATACAGTGATCTGTTTGTTTTGATATTAAGAACTGCCAAACTTAGAAATATTTGGAGTAGTAGTTAATGTTCCATTTGGCTTTAGGAGTTAACCTTATATGGGAAGGAGAGCATTAAGTTTGAAACATAGTGATGTAGATTTGAATCCTAGCTTGAGTACTTTTATATTAGGAATTACTTGATCTATCCATTTAGAAATGGGAAGATTCTTCCCAAAGACTTAAAAAATGACTAGGTATACTTAACATTAAAATATCTAGATGTTAAATTTTGTGCTCTTTTTTCCTTTTGATTGAAATATAATTATGTCACTTGTATATTTAATGTACTAACCATCTGTCAGATATATAAGTACTAAAGTTCTGTCTCACTTCTGTAGGTTGCCTCTTCACTTGAAAGATGGTCTCCTTTGCTGTTTGACAAGGTTCCGTTTATCAATTACTGGTCTTATATCTGTGCTTATAGGGTTTTATTCAGTCTTTTTTTGGTGCGTGGGTGTATTCCACTCTTTATTCCCTTGTAGGATCAGGGCATCTCATATCTTATGTTGATATTTTTTATACATATGGAGTTGAGTTTTGTACAAGGTGAAAGCTATAGATATAGTTTTATTCTACTTTGAGATTTCATCTTATCTTAGTCATCATGTCTAATGTAAAAAAAAATGACAACAAAAGTTGGGATGGGCCAATAAAGGAGAACACTTAATTTCTGTTGGTGGGATTACAAACTGGTGTAGCCACCCACTATGGATATCAGTGTGAACATTCTTCAAAAAGCTTCAAACAGATCTCCCATATAATCAAACTGTACTACTCTTGGACAAATATCCAAAGAACTCTGTCTCTATATGTGCTCATCCATGTTGATTGCATTTCTACTCACAATAGGTAGGAAGTCAATGTCTGTAAACTGATGAGTAGATAATGAAAAAATGGTACATTTAGATGACAGAATGTTATACAGCTGTTCAGATAGCAAAACTATAAAATTTTCAGATAATTGACTAGAACTTTAAGTAATCATTATGAGTGAGGAAACCCAGATCTACAAAGACAAATGACACATAAATCTTTAGTTATGTGTGCGTAAATTGCAATAGTCATGAAAATTAGGAAACTCATTAAGGGTCATAAAGGATTCCTCAAGAGAGGAAAGTTTGAGCAAAGATAATATAGGGAGGAATGGGGAATGATGGAGCAAGAAGAATTAAGCGGGGGGAATTGATAGGGCAGGGAAATGGAAACTAAAAGAAGACTTTTGAAAAAATAGGATTTAGGACTTATACTTGCCCACTCTGGGATCTCCTGACCCAAGAACTGCAGGCAGGTCAACTTGCACCCAATGGACCAAGCAACCGCCAGGCTGCTGAGATCACTGGGCTACTCCTACCCCACTCAGGACAGAGGTGAGATTGGCTCCTGCTTCTGACCTGACTTCCACTTGCCCACTCTGGGATCTCCTGGCCTGTGTACTGTAGGCAGGTCGACTCACCCCCAACAGACCAAGCAAACGCTAGTCTGCTGAGATCACTGGCCTAGTCCACCTTCCACCCACCAGGAGAGGGAGTGCCTCAGACTTGCCTGCACCCACCATGACCAATCAGAGTATCGGACCTGCTTGCACCCACCAGAAGAGAACCTTGCACCCACACCAAAAGAGGAAGAGACCCCACCTGTACCCACCGGAAGAAAGGATGGGGAAATGATAATATAACAACACATTCAACAACAGAAAAACCAGTATGACGCCACCAGAGTCTAGGAACTCTATACCAGCAAGACCTAAACATCCCAACACAAATGAAGCAGAAGAGAATGACCTTAAGAACAATATCATGAAGATGATAGAGACCCTAAAAGAGGAAATGAGAAAAATCTTTAAGGAAATGGAAGAAAAGACAAACCAAAAATTGCAAGAATCAATTCAGTGAAAGGTTTGAAAGCTGAAATAGAGACAATAAAAAACCACACAGTCTGAAGGAATGCTGGAATTAGAAAAGATGGGTAAACAATCAGGAACTACAGATGCAAGCATAACCAACAGAATACAAGAGATGGAAGAGATAATCTCAGGCATCGAAGATACACTAGGATATATAGATTCATGGATCAAAGAAAAGCTTAATATCCAGGAAATATTGTACACCATGAAAAGGCCAAACCTAAGAATAATAGGTCTAGAAGAAGGTGAAGATATCCAACTCAAAGGTGCAGAAAACATATTCAACAAAATCATAGAAGAAAACTGTCCAAACCTAAAGAAAGACTTGCCAATGAAAGTACAGGAAGCTTACAGAATACCACATAGAATGGGCCACAAAAAAGTCCCCTAAGCACATTATATTTAAAACACAAAACATACATAAAGGATATTAAGAGCAGCAAAGGAAAAAGACCAAGTAGCATATAAAGGCAAAACTATCAGAATCACAACTGACTTCTCCATGGAGACTCTGAAAGCCAGAAGGTCCTGGATAGATATTCTACAAACACTAAGAGACCACAGATGCCAGCCCCGACTACTATACCCAGCAAAGCTTTCAATCACTATAGATGGAGAAAACAAGATATTCCACGACTCAACCAGATTTAAACAATACATATCTACTATTCCAGCCCTACAGAAAGTACTAGAAGGAAAACTCCACCCTAAGAAAGTTAACTACACTCACAGAAACAGAGGCAATAGATAATCCCACTTTACCAAAAACCGAAAGAAAAAGCAGGGTAAATCTACACACAGTACTAGCACTAGCAGCAAATCAAAGACAAACAAGAATAAACACTCAATGGTCCTTAATTTCACTCAATATTAATGGTCTTAACTTGCCTATAAGAAGACACAGGCTAACAGAATGGATATGAAGAGAGAATCCATCCTTATGCTGCATTCAGGAAACACATCTCAACTTCAAAGGCAGACAATACCTTAGAGTTACGAGTTGGGATAAGATTTTTCCAATCAAATGAACCCAAGAAACAAGCTGGTGTAGCTATCCTAATATCTAACAAATTAGACTTTAAAATAAAATCAATCAAAAGAGATGAAGGAGGCCATTTTATATTCATCACAGGAGAAATCCATCAGGAAGAAGTCTCAATTCTGAACATCTATGCCCCAAATACAAAGGTACCCACATTTGTACAAGAAACATTACTAAAACTCAAATCACACATAAGACCTCACACAGTTATAGTGGGAAACTTCAACACCCTACTGACACCACTAGACAGGACCACCAGACAGAAACTTAACAAAGAAACAAAGAAACTAACAGAAGTTATGACCCAGTTGGGTTTAACAGACATCTATAGAACATTCCATCCAAACACAAAAGAATACACCTTCTCAGCACCACATGGGACCTTCTCTAAAGTCGACCATATACTTTGGCAACATAGCAAACCTCAACAGGTACAAAAAATTGGAATAATCCCCCATATCTTATCAGACCATCATGGTTTAAAGTTAGAATTCAACTACAGGACAAATTGCAGAAACCCCACAAACTCATGGAAATTGAACAACATGCAATTACACCATTCCTGAGTCAAGGAAAGAAATAAAGAGAGAAGTTAAAGACTTCCTAGAATTCAATGAAAATGAAGACACAACATATCCAAACTTATGGGCCACTTTGAAAGCAGTGCTAAGAGAAAAGTTCATAGCACTTAGTGCTCACATGAAGAAACTGGAGAATAGTCACACTAGATAATAAGCAGCACAACCAAAAGCTCTAGAACAAGTAGAAGCAAGCTCACCCCAGAGGAGTTGACACCAGGAAATAATCAAACTGAGGGCTGAAATCAGTAAAGTCGAACCAAAAATAAAATACAAAGAATAAATGTAACAAAGAGAAAATCCACATGATAGACAAACCTCTATCCAAACTAACCAAAAGGCAGAGAGAGAACATGCAGATTAACAAAATCAGAAATGAAAAGGGAAACATAAAAACAGACACTGAGGAAATCCAGAGAATCTTCAGGTCATAATCTGAAAACCTGTAGTCCACAAAATTCGAAAGTTTAAAGGACATGCACAATATTCTGGATAGATATCACCAAATTTAAATCAAAAACAGATAAGCAATTTAAACAGACTTATAACCCCAAATTTAATAGAAGCAGTCATAAAAAGTCTCCCAACCAAAAAAAGCCCAGGGCCAGATGTCTATAGTACAGAATTTTACCAGAAATTCAAAGAGCCAATATTAATACTACTCAACTTTTTCTACAGAATAGAAGCAGAAGGTTCATTGCCAAACTCTTTCTATGAGACTAAAATTAACTTGGTACCCATGCCACACAAAGTCACAACTAAGAAAGAGAACTACAGGCTGATATCTCTCATGAGCATTTATGCAAAATTATTCAATAAAATCCTGGCAAACCGAATCCAAGAACACATCAGAAAAATCATCACCCGTGATCAAGTAGGCTTCATACCAGGCATGTAGGGATGGTTCAACATATGTAAATCTATCAGTGTAACCAACCATATAAGCAAACTGCAAAAGAAAAACCACATGATCATATCATTAGATGCTGAAAAAGCCTTTGACAGAATCCAACACCCCTTCATGATAAAGGTCCTAGAGACATCAGGGATAACAGGAACATACCTGAACATAACAAAAGGAATATACAGTAAACCAACAACCAACATAAACTAAATGGAGAGAAACTAAACACGATTTCTCTAAAATCAGGAACAAGACAAGGCTGTCTCCTCTCTCCATATTTCTTCAATATTATACCTGAAGTACTAGTTAGAGCAATATGACAACAAAAGGAGATCAACGGGATACAAATTGAAAAGGCAGAAGTCGAATTATCACTATTTGCAGATGATGTGATAGTTTACTTAAGTGACCCCAAAAACTCTAACAGGGAACTCCTACAGCTGATAAACACCTTCATCAAAGTGGCAGGATACAAGATTAACTAAAAAAACAATCAGTAGCCCTACTATATACAGACGATAAATGGGCTGAGAAAGAAATCAGAGAAACATAACCCCTTACAATAGCTACAAGCAACGTAAAGTATTTGGGGTAATGCTAACCAAACAAGTGAAAGACCTGTATAGCAAGAACTTTGAGTCTTTAAAGAAGGGCAGCCCACAAATTGGGAAAAGATATTCACTAACCCCACAACTGACAGAGGACTGATCTCCAAAACTTACAAAGAACTCAAGAAGCTAGTCTTGGAAACACCAAATAAACCAATTAAAAAGTGGGGTATAGAACTAAATAGAGAATTATTTTTGGGGGGGGTTCGAGACAGGGTTTCTCTGTGGCTTTGGAGGCTGTCCTGGAACTAGCTCTTGTAGACCAGGCTGGCCTCGAACTCACAGAGATCCACCTGCCTCTGCCTCCCAAGTGCTGGGATTAAAGGCGTGCTCCACCAACGCCCGGCAGAGAATTCTTAATAGAGGAGTCTAAAATGGCTGCTCAACATCCTTAGCCAGTAGGGAAATGCAAATCAAAACAACTCTGAGATACTATCTTACTCTATTCTTAGTCAGAATGGCTAAAATCAAAAACATCAATGACAGTTTAAGCTGGAGAGGATGTGGAGAAAGCAGAACACTCCTCCACTGCTGGTGGGAGTGCCAACTAGTATAGCCACTGTGGAAATCAGTATGGAGATTCCTCATAAAAATGGGAATCAGTCTACCATAAGATCCAGCAATTCTATTCTTAGGCATATACCCAAAAGATGCACATTCATACAACAAGGACATCTGTTCAGCTATGTTCATAGCAGCATTATTTGTAATAGCCAGAATGTAGAAGCAACCTAGATGCCCCTCAACTGAAGAATGGATACAGAAAATGTGGGATATTTACAAAATGTAGGGGGGGGGGGGAATGGAATCTTGAAATTCCCAGGCTAATGGTTAGAACTAAAAGAAATCATCCTGAACAAAGTAACCTAGTCACAAAATGACAAACATGGTATGTACTCACACATATATGGATTTTAGACGTAGAGCAAAGAATTGCCAGTCTATAGTCCACACCTTGAGAGAAGCTAGGAAAGAAAGACGACCCTAAGAGAGATATACATGTTTCCCCTGAGAAGGGGAAAGGGACGAGATCTCCTGAGTAAATTGGAACCATGGGGGCAGGGGAGAGGGAGACAGGAAAAGAGAAGGGGAGAAGAGGAGGGGAGAGGAGGACATAAGGGAGCAGGGAATTTGAGTCAGGGAAAGAATAGAGGACAGCAAGATAAGAGATACCATAATAGAGGGAGCCAGTATAGGTTTTAAGAGAAATCTGGCACTAGGGAAATGTTCATAGATCTACAAGGATGACACCAATTAGCAATCTAAGCAATAGTGGAGAGGCTGCCTTAAATGCCCTTCCCTGATGATGAGATTGATGACTGTCTTATATGCCATCCTAGAGCGTTCATCCTGCAGCTGATGGAAGTAGAAGCAGATACCTACAACTAAAAACTGAACTGAACTTCTGGAATCCAGTTGCAGAGAGGAAAGAGTGATGAGCAAAAAGGTCTAAACCAGGCTGTTGAAACCCACAGAAACAGCTGACCTGAACAAGAATCATGGACCCCAGACTAATAACTGGGAAACCAGTATGGGACTGATTCAGACCCCCTGAATGTGGGTGTCAGTGAGGAGACCTAGGCAATCTGTGGGGCCTCTGGTAGTAGATCAGTATTTATCCCTAGCATGTGAATGGACTTTGTGAGCCCATCTCACATAGAGGGATACTCTCTCAGCCTAGACACATGGGGGAGGGCCTAGGCCCTGCTCCAAAGGACATGACAGACATTGAATGTACCCTGTGGAAGGTCTCACCCTCCCTGGAGAGCAGAAAGGGGATGGATAGGGAGTTTTCAGGGAGCAGGGATGGAGGGGAGGGAGAGGGAACTGGGATTGACATGTAAAACAATCTTGTTTCTAATTTAAACAAAAATAATGGAAAAATGGGATTTAATCCCTACTACTGTAGAAACCTTTAAAATATCTTCATAACGTATTTAAGAAGAGTTTAAATGGAGTTACCTTATAATAGGGGGACAATGCCTCTCATAGACAACAAAGGCCTTCAAGTAAAAACTCCAAAGACAGAAATTGGTTATCTTGGAGTTGTTGATCAGTGGGTCTCAGAGATTCCCAAACATCTACATGGTTTCACACTTCAACACCTGCCATAAATTTTAACATGGTCTGTGGTGTCAGTACAGACCACAGTGAACATCAACATGACCCGTTGCCAAAGCATGGGCCATGGATACCATCATAGCCCTTCATGACAGCACAGGCCAAGGCCTTCAACATGAACAAGGGGCAACATGGACTGTGGATACCAATATGGTTTCCCACAGTAGCCCAGCCCATGGACATTAACATGGCTTCAGGCGGTACCACAGATCATGGACATCTACCTGGCCTTTTGGGATATATGGGCCATGGACTTTTTTTTTTAATCTGGTTGGTTTTCCTATGTTCCTAGTTTGTATTGTCCCTTTTGTTTCCCTCCTATATTTTCCCCCTTATCACTCCAACTTAGCCTTTTGATTGTCTCAACAAACACATTTTTAACTGATTGTTTTGTTGTTGGTGAATTACCTGACATTATCTGTGCTCCTATTTGACTCATTCCTGAATGCTAAATGGAAAAAAAACTTCTATCATTAATTTCTTGAGCATCCTTAAAAATGGTGAGCTTGGGTTTTCAAGTTACTCAGTAACTACTGTTTCTCATAGCTCAGATACCTAGTAGTTGACACAATTTGCTGAGCATTAAGAGAAGTTCTGTTTTAATTTTCTTGGTTAACATCAGTATCTCTTGTGTTGACAACCTAGCAATTTACTGAGAAAGGTAATGCTTAGTTTTTTTATGGCACTATAGTAAGTGAATTGTATATTTGATCACCTTTTAACAGTTTAAAATAAAGCTTATGTGTAGACTAAAGTGCCTCTCAGGATTTTTGGGGGTTTGGAGAGAGGGGGAGAGATCTGAGAGTTTAAAAATAACCGTAATTATGTAAAAGTGTTCTAACATTTGTAACAGAATATTTGATTCCCTGCTGATTTTATGTCCCACAGCTTAGGCTAAAGTCATTAGACATTGTTAGGCTTTGAAAATATACATTTGCAATTTCACTTTACTCTGCAGCTTTATATTTTATTTAGGGAAATTATTGTTTACTTTGAAATATTTTCTTTCATTGAAGGCTGTGCTCTTTGAAGAAGTGGAAAGCTCCCTGCTCTGGGCCATTTTTGTCTGTCACAAAAGTAAGAATGGAAACAGTGTAGTTAGATTGCCAGTGGTTAGTACTGAAGCATGAAGATGCCTAGAGAAGGAAATAAATCATTTTGTGTACAGATAAAGGATAGGGGTGGGGAATCCCATGAGGACATTACAAAAGAGAAAATATGAGAACTGATAGTAATTATTAAAATGTTTTCTTAGAAAGCATTTTTCCCTTTATTGTTTTCAGATTTTTGCTCAGGTGGCATCTCCCAGGGGTACTTGTGTGCCCTGTATAAAACCTTAGCTCTTCATTCCCCAACACTTCCTAAGACTTCCCAATACTTCTAATGTATTTTTCCTTCTCAGCACATACTCATCTTATATGTTTTACTTACTTTTGTTATTTTATGTCATAGCTTTGACCTAATCACTGAAATAAAACCTCGGATATGGAAAATTTATTTAGCCTCTGGTTAAGTACAAGAATTCTTGGCTTTTTGTTTTCTGGCTTATTGTGAAATAAAACATGATGACTTTGGAAACTCATGTAGGAATAGGCTGTTTACTTCTAGGTAGGGATGCTAGGAAGGGGACTGAATCTCAAGTGTAACCTTCAAAATTTGACACTAGTTTCCTGCTTTCTCCTACTAGGCCTCATGCCCTAAACTTTCTTCCATCTCCCAAAATATACCAGCATGCAGAGAAAAAGCGCTAGATATAGGAGACTGTGAGAGCAGTGTCGTGTTGAAATCATAACATAGAGTTTATTTATTTATACCTTGCTCTTTTGTTGTTCTCAAGTAGAATATAAACTCTATAAGAATGAGGTATTTCTCTTTTGTTATTTGGTATCCATAATAGTATCCTTAATATCTGAACCAAATATCTGGGATCTTATTTCATAAAAAAGACTAATAGGCATAAAAGATCAAATGACTCCTGATAGAACAAAAACAGAATGCCCCATGCTCAGTTTTAGATACTTCATTCAAATTAGATTAACGAAGAAACTTCAGTGCTAAACTACACTGTAGATCAAACGGACTTAGTAGATCTCTATTCCATCCAACAGATGCATAGTTTACAATCATCCCTAGACCTTTTTCCTAAAATAGATGATATCTGGGTGGTTTTAACAAGTACAAAATAAGTGAAATAATATCTTCATATAGTGCTGGAATAAAAGTTGAAATCAATAGTAAGAAAAACAATACCAAGTACACAAATATGTAGAGACTGAACAATATGTATATTTGAATGGCCAGAGGGTTATTGAAGAAATCATGAAGAAAATTTGAAAACAGTTCCTAGAGTCAGAAGAAATTGGACAGCTTACAGCTATGAATGTTTAATTTACAAAGACATATAAAGGAAATAACTATTTTATACAATTCAAGTTTTCAAAGACACAAGAACAAGCCAAACCCCAAATGGTAGAACTATTAAATATCAAAGTTTTAATCTACAAAATTGTGACTAAATGGACGATATGTGGAATAAGCCATGTAAAGAGAAGGTACTTTTATAAGATTGATATACCCCTATCAAATATAACCAATAGGAAGAGAGAAACAATACTTAAATTAATAAAGTTACAGGTGAGAGGAGGAATATTATCAGAGATACCAAAAGAAATACAAAGGAAAATCAGAAAACTGTAAAAACTTACATTCCAGCAAAAGATTAGGGAAAAACTCCCAGAAACAAAAACTTACATTCCAGCAAAGATTAGAAAAACTCCTAGAAACTTATGTCCTATAAGAGGGTATAAAAGTATAAATATGTCTGTAGAAAGTAACATGATTGAAATAACAATAGATAATCTAATAAAGCATTATTACTGAGTTCTATGAACTTTTATAAAAACAAAGCCAACACACCACACAGATATGTCTCAAATTATTCCATAAAGAGAGGGAAAATACCTTTCTTGTTTTATTATACTAACACTTGTCTGATACCTAAACTGGAGAAGTACATAATACAAAGAAAGTATAGACCAATCCCTGATGAGACATACATGCAAAATTAAAATCCATGAATCTAATAAAAAAATCATACACCATGACCAAGTTGGTTTCATTTAAAGGATGCAAAGATGGTTCAATATATGCAGATCAATAAATGTAATATAGCCCATTAGTAAGTATAAAGACAGACATCACACACAGGATACAGAAAATGCCCTTGGCAAAGTTCAACATTCCTTCATGATAAAAGTTGTAAAGAAAGAAATTATGAATGGAAGGAACACATCTCAACGTAATAAAGATTATATAAATCAAACCCATGGAGGAAAACTTAAACTGTTTTCTCTTAAGCCAGGAAGAGTTTTCTACTCTTATATAGTGCTTGAAATCTTGGCTAGAGCAATAAGGAAAATAAATAATAGAGCTCTCTCCTCCAGCCGAGCAAGACACCCAAAGGAAAAAAAAAAGGCCAAGGGAAAGAAGGTGGCCCCAGCCCCCACTGTCATAAAGAAACATGAGGTCGAAAAGGTGATGAATCCTTTGAGAAAAGGCCTAAGAACTTTGGGATTGGGCAGGACATCCAGCCCCAAAGAGATCTAACTCATTTTGTTTATGATATAACAAATAAAGCTTGCCTGAAGATCAAGAAGCATAGCATACAGCCACTAGATCTTATCTGTCTCTCAGAACAAATGGACAATTCTGTCCTCAGATTGCGTGTCCAGACTCCATTGCTTCTCCGATTGCACTGCTCTCTACCAATCCTTGGACTGTACTAAGCTCCTATGTCCTCCTGCCTTACATTTCTCCCTAGTGCTTGGATTAAAGGCATGGGATCCCAAGTGTTGAGGTCACCTTTGTGTGAACTCTGTCTCTCTTTTAGAATGAATCCATTTCATGTACTTCAGGGTGACCTTGAACTAACAGAGATCCATCTGTCCCTGTCTCCCAAGTGCTGGGATTAAAGGTGTGTATGTACCAACACTGCCTGTCCTCTTTGTCTAATTAGTGTGGCTATCTTTATATTATGGTCTTCAGGCAAGTTTTATTTGCTATATCATAAGCAAAATATCACCACAACTCACATTGTCAAATGGTCTCTTTCTATCAGGCTGCAGCAGCAAAGGAACATAGTCTATAAGCGACTCAGAGTATGTCCTGCCATTAACCAGTTCACCCAGGCCCTAGACCAGCAAACAGCTACCCAGTTGCTTATGCTTGCACTTAAGTACAGGCCATAGACAAAGCAGAAGAAGCAGAGGCTGGTGGCTCATGCTGACAACGGAGATTTCCTAATAAGAGACCACCTGTCATTCAAGCAGGGGTCAATACAGTCATCACTCTGGTGGAGAACAAGAAGGCTCAGCTGGTGGTGACTGCTCACAAAGTAGACCCCATTGAGCTAGTGGTCTTCCTGCCTGCTCTGTGTGGAAAGGTTCTCTACTGCACCATCAAGGGAAAGGCCAGGCTGGAGCAGCAGGTCCACAGGAAGATGGGCACCACTGTTGCCTTCACATGGGTTAACTTGGAAGACAAGAGTGCCCTGGTTAAGCTGGTAGAAGCTATTAGGACCAATTACAGCAACAGATAGGATGAGATCCACGGCCACTGAGGAGGCATCATTCTGGGTCCTAAGTCTGTGTCTTGCATCGCCAAGCTGGAAAAGGCAAAGGCCAAAGAACTCACCACAAAACTGGGTTAGAGGTCCAATGCTAAATTGTCTGCACATAAATATAAATTACAAAATTTTCAAAAGAAATAAAAGAGGCACGAATGGGAATGGAGGAAACAGAATTATCCCTATCTGTATATGCTATAATTTTGTACTTTAAAAAATCCCAAAGGCTAAACCAGAAAAATTAACTTGATAAACACTTTCAGCAAAATATCAGTGGACAAAGATCAACATACTGTTGTATACAGCAAGAGTGACCTTGGCTAAATAAGAAATGAGGAAAATTTTACTCACAGTAGCTTTAAAATATCTAGAAATAAACTTACCAAGAAAGTGAAAGGCTCCTATAATGAGAGTTTTAAAATATTGAAGGAAAACTTTCAGGATTCTTGAATATTGAAAGGCATCTTATGATCATGGTTGGTAGAATTAATGTTTTCAAAATGGCTATATTACCAAAAATGATCTAAATTGATCATTACAACCAGTGGTGTTTGTGATAGAACTAGAAAGGATTCTAGCATTCATATGGAAGAACAAAAGACTGCAATAGCAGAACAATTTTAAGCAAAATGAGTGATGTTGGCATCACAATACCTTATTTCAAAGTCTACTACAAAGCCATAACATAAACAGTAACATCAACACAAACAGAATGGTGTCGATATAGAAACAGATATGTAGCCCAATGGAATAGAACAGAGAGTACAGAAATAATTCCATTTTGCTATGCTCACTAATCCTTGACCAAGGTGTCAAACATATGTTGGAAAGAGTTTAGAGTCATAAATAAATGTCGCTAGTAAAGCTTGATATAAATATGTAAAAAATGAAGGTAGGCCCAATTATGTCACCCCACATAAGAGTCAATTCAAAATGGAACAAACATTCAAATGTAGTATCAGAAACTCTGAAACTGCTGTATGAAAGAAAGCAAAGAACAACAAGACATTGGCATAAGAACAGACATTTTTGAAATGACTCCAATACCACAGGAAACAATCCCAGGAACAGACAAATAAATTTATATAAAATTAAAAACTTGCATAGCAAAGGAAATAATCAGCAGAATGAAGAGATACGTACAAAATAGGAGAAAGTCTTTATTAATTGCACACCTAACAGGAGATTAGTATCTAGAATCATAGAAGAAGTTGCAAAAAATTAAATACTTCCAGACCAAATTATCCAGTGGGTTAACTGAGTAAATAGACAATTCCCAAAGGAAGAAATACAGTGGCTAATAAATATTTTTCAACATATTTAGCTATCAGGAAAATATAAATTAAAACTACATTGGTAACCCATAATATTCTAGTCAAAATGGCTATAATCAAGAGAAACTTTTGGAGGTTTATGGTTTCTGGGTGTGTGTTGGAAACCTGCCACACTCTTTGAATGTGCCTGAAAGGCAGGAGGTAAGGATTGAGAAAAGAGACAAAAGACAGTAGATAGAGTCAGGAGGGCTCTCAGTAAATACTGTAGATGCCTCAGTATTATTTTACATAACACTTATATACCTAAAGCAACAAGGGTGGGGGCAAAACACTTCTTTACCATGATACAAGGAACAAACAAGTATAATTACTCCCCTATTTCTCAAACCAACCAGTAACCATGCCCTTTACTAAACTTCCTGTTATCTGGCCTGGAGGATCGAGAATACCTTTGAACTCTTTGTCCTTTAGTCAAGATGGAATGGAGTCAAATCTGTGGGCTCCCATAGACATATGTGTATTTTCTTTATTGGTAGAGCCACTGATAAATTGCCCATGATTTTGGAAATAACTCCTCAAACATGTTGATATAAGCAGACCTAAAAAACACATTGGAATATACACACACATATGCATACAAAGAGATGGGGGACTAGTTGAGGAAAAGAAGGAGATCATCAGGAGTGGAAGAGAGATAAGAGAAATTAATAGAGCTAAATATAAAAATTTTTATATACATGCATAAAAGTTTAGAATGAAACTCACAGGTGGAGATCTTTGTTGGGCCCTTTATTTCCCAGTAAATGCACAGAGATTTAATATTAATTATAAATGCTTGGTTGATAGCTTAGGCTTATTAATAAATAGCTCTTATAGCTTAATTAATTCATATTTCTTTTCTGTACTCTACCACATATACTCAGCAAATGTTCTGTTTGGGAAACAGGAGTGGGGAAACAAGTCAGAGTATTTAAATACACGTGTGTGTGAAAGCAGGATGAGGAATTACTTGGTAGAAAGGGCCAGTGAGGAGTTGGTAGTAGTATTGAGGAGGGCAATGTTTTTTGCGGTAGGAACATAGTATAATGATAGTTTTTCATTGTTAGATGTTCACAAAAATTTTATTAATTATATTAATTAAATTTGTTAATCAAAAGATTAATAAATAAAGCAAATAATAAAATGACCATTATTTTGCACGTTAATAAAGTATGCATGATAACAATATAAAATATGGGGAATAATAAAATATGTTTAATGTTGTAAAAATTATGTACAAAAATATAGAAATACTTAAAACAGGGTCGATATGCCATAAATGACAGTGATAACTTTAACATGCCTTGGTCTTTTTCTGCTCACTCTTTCTCTTTCCACTTTACTCCTTTTATTAGTTGCTTTTCTGTTTCTATGATAAAACACCATGACTAAGGCAACTTACAGAAGGCAGGGTAATTAATTATCTCACGAAACAATTTACTGTCAGTGTTGTGTCTTTCTTATTGCTTATAGAAGACCTGACTCATTATCTATGTGCACTTGAGAGCTATCCTTATTAGGACATTAGTTTTAAGTTCCCTGGCTGTGTGATCTCATCATTTACTGAAATAAACTCCATCCCTAGTAGTCAGTAATACTACTGTTACATATAAAAAGCAGAAGACAGGAGGAATATTCTGCAAAATGTTAATAAGAGTATCAAATCTAAGAAATTTCAATGTTAAGATTTTGTGGCAAGAGAGAAACATGTTAGTATGCTATGAAGCCAAAGAAGCCAAGTTATTTTAAAGTACCAATCAACTTCATAGAAGCATCAAAAATAATTTCAACTCATATTGAATTTGGCAATATATATTATATAGCTAGGTCAATTTTAAAGTTACAGAAATTGAGATTCTTCCATATGCTTCAAAAGTGACCCAATTGAGGATAACAGTAATGAACATCTATTACATGTCAGATAGTATGCAAGAAAAATAAATTCTTATGATTCCATGACATAGGTCCCTGTTTTATTACATTTTGAGTGAAGAATCTTAGTGTTAATACTTAAGTTCTTGTTAGTAAATATTAGAGACAGTATTTAACATTAGATTTTCTGACTGAAGGCCTGGGGTATTTTGCCCATATCATTACACATTTTCCTTCCCCTGGTATTATTAGTCATGGATGATTTAGAATAGATTATTTCTGTTCTGACTAATGCTAATTGTTCAAAAATATCTAATATCTCCTGAGTATTATGAGTTCTAGCTCAGATTATAGGTCCTGTTTTATCATTCTGTATCATGAAGAAATCTGAAAATGATGTTGCGGGGTGGTTGTTAGGTTGTCATTAAGATACCATGGTTATTAATTTTATATGTGGACTTAAGGAGGCCATTAAATACCCAGATATTTGGTCAAACACTATTATGGGTATCTTTCTGAGGATATTTTCAGATGAAACAAACAGTTGAATGAGTATGTTATTTAAATGTGAGTTCAGTCATTTGAGAGCATGACTACTGAATCTATGCTATAGGATTTTTTTGTGTCTTCTGATTATCAAATATAGATTTGGGATGTTAACATCTATAGTTGCACATGCCAATTCTTTTTAATAAGTCTTGAGATACACTTCAATCTCTGCACACAGACTACTCCATTTTGGTTCTGCTGCTCTGTTGAAGGTACATACAACTCAGATTATATGATAATGAAATTCAACACTATAATGAAAGGATAGCACAGATAATTCTCCTTTGTGAAAGAATTTATGCTTAAAGGGGTCTTTACATTGACAATTACACATTGTCTTATCATGTGGACAGTGAGTAGCTGTTATCACCAGGAAGCTAATTGGCCAAATGTTTAATTTCTTTCCTAAAAATGCTGGTACCTAGTGTGATCATTATTATTGCAATTCTGTTGGCATTTAACTTACCTTACCTAAGTCACAAAAATTAAAATCAGAAAGATGGATTCTTCTCAAATTTTTATATTTTATCACAACTCCTGTACAGCTCTAGGCATAGATTAATGAATGGAATATGCACAAAATGATATAAGCTCCCACATATGACATTACTCAGATGTCTCAAACTCTGAGAAAAGCACATAAATGATTTATGGCATTGATATTAATCTCTTTCCAGTAAATGCATTACTTCAGTTACACGGGAAATTGATGTTACTTCTCTAATGCCAAATTAATTTCTTTCTTGCTGGATCAGCTAAATGATATTAGATATTAACCTTTCATACATCTAAATAGGCTAAAATATGGGAGAGATTTTATAAAATTTGTATCCTGGCTCCTGGTGGAAGAATGTGTATGCTTTCTTTGTAGTGTCTTTTTTTACCCTGAGATTGTAGATCCATGAATATTAGATCATGTTTAAATATATCTTAATATTATCTAGAAATAGAATAATTATAATTGAATCTGAATATTTAACACAGGGATATAAATAACTGCATTGTAAATGAGAATTATAAGTTATGAAAGTCCTTCAAAATTCTAGAGAACAAAATTTCCAGAAAGATTGTCAGATATCTACTAACAAACTATTGTTATTATTTAAAATAAATTTCAATTTAATTATACTTTGATCATATTATTCTCCCTCATGTCCATCTAAATCGTCTCCCCCTCCTACCCATCCAATTTTTATATTTTTCTTAAAAAAAACCAAAATCTCAATACAGCAACAACCCACACCCAAACTAAGAAAACAAAGTAATACACTACTGAAAAAGAAACAAAACAAAACAAACAACAAGCAGAAAAAACCTCCCATCAATATATAATCAAATAAAAGGACACAAAAATTATGGAGTTCATTATATGTCAGTTAACTACTTCTGAACCTGAGGCCTGACCTGAAGTAGTTGATATACCCAGTGTCACTGCTTTAGAGAAAATGGATTTTCTTCTCCTAGCATATATAAATGACATTTCAGTTGTTAACCTTTACCCTAGTAGCTAGGTTTTCATAATTCATTTATTCATTGATTAAAAAATAACAAAATAAAATGTAACTAAATAAGAAACTCTCACACTAAAGTTGTATAAAATGAACCAGCAGAAGGAAAAGAGCCCAACAGAAGGCATAAGATTCAGAGACCCACTCATTCACACACTCAGGAATTCCATAAAAGACTAAACCGAAACCATATTATGATATAGGATAGCCTTCTGTATGTTGCAAATATATGTTGCTTTTATTGGTTCATGAATAAAGCTGTTTTGATCAATGGCCAGGAAAAATATAGCTAGGCAGGAAATATCAACTGAGAGAAAGAGGGTGGATTCAGGGACCTACCATGTAGCTGCTGCAGGAATAACATTCCAGAACATTACCAGTAAGCCACAGTCTTTAGGTAATACATAGATTAATAGAAATGGGTTAATTTATAAGAGAGAGCTAGCCAGTAATAAGCCTGACATATTGGCCAAAGAATTGTGATTGATAGTAAGCCTGAGTGTTATTTCATAAGCAGATGCAAGGACCCGGAGGTGGGAGAGAAACCAGTCCAGTGGGACTGTGCAAGACAGAGGAAAACTTCCAACTACATCTGGTAGACCAATGTGGGACTCATAAGTTTCCACAGAGGACCTAAGAAAGCTTTTTAAAAGTTTGTGTGTGGATGTGGTGAGGGGGGATCTGGAGCACGTATAAGGAGCTGAGGACAGCTTTTCTGGTCCTGTCTCATTCATTTAGGCCACCGTGCAGACTCTGTGGCATTCAGGCTTGAGTATAGCTTGCTAGATTCTTGCTGCAGTACACAGGCATTTCTAGGCCACATAGAGTACTTCAAGGTAGATTTAGTTTTTTTTCTCAGACAGACAAAAATGGTCTAATGCGCTGTTTAATAGCAGCATGGACCTACAATGTCCATGGAGCTGGGGTGGTGAGCAAGGCTATGTACCTCACCATGTTGGAAAACCAAAGCAGGGTAGAATCAACAAAGTCACCATTTTAGTCCTAGTCACGTCCACTTAGCATTTTAAAAACCTCTTCTGGTCAGAAAATGATTACAGATATATAATAAGAGCAGATTCAGACAAAAAGGCCTCTAAATGGGTCAAAGTGTGTTTGATAAATGTACATGGGCTTGAGAGAGGGGGTAGAGAATAGAAAATCCCATAGATAAAAAATATTTTAAGAATAAAAAACAGACATCCTTAAAGGAGAAATAGAGTAGTAAAAATTATAATGGGCCATATAAAGATGGAAAATATACAGAGATTCTGAATTATGTATATTTTGTGTTTTCTTTGAATTTTTTGACAGTTAATGAACTAATTACAGAAAGATATTTGATTGTAGGGACTGGTAAGCTAAACCAACATTTATATTTTAAAGATATTTGACGTCAAAATTTAAATCTAAGGACATGTTGCTTTGGAAAAGAGGTTCTGCTTTTGTTTCCACATAAGATGAGAACCTGTGGATAATATGGTTGGATCAAACAATACCCCCTGAAGTGATGACCCAGGTGATTCAACATCCAGACACCTTCAAGGCAACTGGCTGAGACTAGACTGCCTCAAAGTCTACTATAGCCAAGATTTAACCATAATTCTAAATTTTGTCAGAATCTCCATAAGATTAACAGTGTCCCCAATTAGAAAGAAGTAGTCTAGAAAATTGTACCCAAATTCCCAGATATTGTTTATAAATGTTTGTTTTTATTTAAAAGGGATTGATTATAAATGGTTAAATGCCACAGTCAATCTCTAAAAAAAAGAGGAGAAATGGTATAGAAATACATTGGCATGGATTTTGGTTTATTGATACAAATTTTAGTCAATTTTGATATACTATATATATTTTTACTCTTGTTTAAGGTATTATGTTTACACAGATCATTTAAAAATATAATATATGATTAAGAAATACAGATTAATAGTCATGTATAATAGTCAAACTTGTAGTCATATTAGGATTTCTAAATATACAGAGATATATCTCAGATGGATAGGTAATCTTCAAACACTTCAGAGACCCACAGAATATGACATTTAAATTGTTTTAAGAACTTAGACTGTTCTTGACAATGAGACATGTCTGCTACTGGCAGCACCTATTACTTCAGAGAGGATGATGCACATCAAAGAAATTCTTTATGGAGTTTGACTTCAGTGTGGCAGGGCTAGACATTTGAACAAGGAACTGCTCTTGCCTGGACTGCTTGACAGTATGCAGGACCCACAGTAGAGTGACTGCTAAACTTTCCAAGATAAGATGGGATGGTTCTTCAGGGTTCTTGCTTCACAGAGGAAATTGTAGGACTGACAAACTTCGCCAGCATAAGACAGAACAGATCTTCAAATTTCATGTTTCACTGAGGAGTCTGCCAGACACTCTAGGCCTATAGGCTGAAGATGGATGCCCCAACATTGCAGAGGAACACTGGGTGACTGTCCAGGCAACAAGATATCTCTGTCATTTCTAGAATTGTGGAAGCTGCTTGCAGTGCACTTCCTGTTTACTTAGGTAATATTATATCCTTCTGGAGTTTTTGATGGGAGTTGAAGACAGTTGTTATAGTTTTCTATTTCCTCAATATATGTTTTTATTTAAATTAGAAACATGAATGCTTCACATGTCAATCCTAGCTCCCTCTCCCACCCTTCCTCCCTTGTCCCTCCACCAGTTCCCCAGTCCCCAACTCAAACCCCACATCATTCAACAGATCTCCAAAGTCTGTCGTTTCATCCAGGGCAGGACCTAGGCCCTTCCCCATGTGTCCAGGCTGAGAGAACATCCCTCAATTTGGAATGGGCTACCAAAGATCACTCAAACACCATGGTAAACACTGATCTACTACCCAAGGCCCCAGTGATTTCTGTGGCCTCCTCACTGATACTACATTCATGGAGTCTGGATCAGTCCCCTGTTGGACTCTGTGCCACCAGTCTGGGATTCAAGAGCTCCCCCTTATCTGGTCAGCTGTCTTTGTGGGTTTCACCGTCATGGTCTTGACCCCTTTGCTCATCACTCCTCCATCTCTGTCACCAGGTTCCAGGAGTTCAGTTCAGTGTTAGCTGTGGGTATCAGTCTAGGCTTCCATCAGTCACTGGATGAAGGTTCTAGGATAGCAAATAAGGTAGTCATCAACTTTATCATCAAGGAGGGGCTATTATTGTAGTCTGTCCACTATTGGTTTGCCAGTTGGTGTTATCCTTGTAGATCTCTGGAGATCTTACTAGTGTCAGCTCTCTCCTCAAGCCTATAATGACTCCATATATTATGGTATCTCTCATCCTGCTCTTTTTCCTCAACTCAAACTTCCTGCTCCCCCATGCCTTCTTCTCTCCTTCTCTGAGGCCCCTCTCTTTTTACTGACTCCCTCTCCCCTACCCCCATGTTTCCAGTCTGCTCAGGAGATCTTGCCTCATTCCACTTCTATGGGGTATCATGTATCTCTCTTGGGAACTTCCCTGTTTCCCAGACTCACTGGCACTGGAATTTTAGGCTGACACTCTCCTGATCCATATCTAAAATCCATATATGAGTGAGTACATACCATGTTTGTCTTTTTGTGTCTGGGTTATCTCACTCAGGAAGTTTTCCTCTAGTACCATTCATTTTCCTGCAAATTTCAAGATTCCATTGTTTTTTTTCCACTGAGTAGTATTCCATTGTGTAAATGTACCATATTTTCTCTATCCACTCTTCAGTTGTGGGGCATCTAGGTTGCTTCCAGGATCTAGCTATTACATATAACGCTGCTATGAACATAGTGACACAGACATCCTCGTTGTGTGAATGTGCATCTTTTGGGTATAAGCCTAAGAGTGGAATTGCTGGGTCCCATTTTCCTGAGGAATGTCCATTCTAATTTCATAGTGGGTGTATGAGTCGGCACTCCCACCAGCAGTGGAGGAGTGTTCCCCTTTCTCCACATCCTCTCCAGCATAAACTGTCGTTGGTGTTTTTGATATTAGCCATTCTGACAGGAGTGAGATGGTATCTAAGAGTTGTCTTGATTTGCATTTCCTGGATGGCTAAGGATGTTGAGCACTCTCTCAAGTGCCTCTCAGTTATTTTAGACTCCTCTATTGAAAATTCTTTATTTAGTTCTGCAGCCCACTTTTTAATTGGATCCTTTGGTGATTTGGAGACTTGCTTCTTGAGTTCTTTGTAAATTTTGGAGATCAACCCTCTGTCAGATGTGGGATTAGTGAATATTTTTCCCTTTCTGTGGGTTGCCTTTTTGTCTTGCTGACTGTGTCCTTTGCCTTACAGATGCTTCTCAGTTTCAGGAGGTCCCATGTATTAATTGTTGACCTCCGTATCTGTGATACTGGTGTTATGTTCAGGATGCTGTCTCCTGTACCAATTCGTTCAAGGGTACTATCCACTTTCTCTTCTAAGAGGTACGGTGTGGCTGGATTAATGTTGAGGTCTTTGATCCATTTGGACTTAAGTTTTGCGCATGGCGATAGACATGGATTGATCCGCAGTCTTATACATGCCAGCCTCCAGTTATGCCAGCACCATTTGTTGAAGATGCTTTCTTTATTCCATTGTATATTTTTAGCTTCTTTTTCAAAGATCAGATGTTCATACGTGTGTGGGTTAATATCAGGGTTTTCAATTAGATTCCATTGGTCTACCTGTCTATTTTTGTGCCAATACCAAGCTGTTCTCAGGATTATAGCTCTATAATAGAGCTTGAAGTCAGGGATGGTGATGCCTCCGGACGTTGCTTTGTTGAACAGGGTTGTTTTGGCTATCCTTGGTCTTTTGTTTTTCCATACAAAATTGATTATTGTTCTTTCAAGGTCTGTGAAGAATTGTGCTGGGATTTTAATGGGGATTGCATTGAATCTATAGATTGCTTTTGGCAGGATTGCTATTTTTACTGCATTGATCCAACTTATCCAAGAGCATGGGAGATCTTTCCATTTTCTGAGGGCTTCTTTAATTTCTTTCTTTAAAGATTCAAAGTTCTTTTGATACAGGTCTTTCACTTGTTTGGTTAGCGTTACCCCAAGGTATTTTATGTTGTTTGTGGCAATTGTAAAGGGTGATGTTTCTCTGATTTCTTTCTCAGCCCTTTTATCATCTGTATATATTAGGGCTATTGATTTTCTTGAGTTGATCTTGTAGCCTGCTACTTTGCTGAAGGTGTTAATCAGCTGTAAGAGTTCCCTGGGAGAGTTCTTTAGGTCATTTATGTAAACTATCATATCATCTGCAAATAGTGAAAGTTTAACCTCTTCCTTCCCAATTTGTATCCCCTAGATCCCGTTTTGTTGTCATATGGCTCTGGCTAGACTTTCACGTACAATGTTGAAAAGGTATGGAGAGATTGGACATCCTTGTCTTGTTCCTGATTTTAGAGGAATTGCGTTGAGTTTCTATCCATTTAGTTTGATGTTGGCTGTTGGTTTACTGTATATAGCTTTAATTATGTTTAAGTATGTCCTGTTATCCCAGATCTCTCCAAGACCTTTCTCATGAAGGGGTGTTGGATTTTGTCAAAGGCCTGGGGTTTGTTGGACTTAAGTTTGTCTTTGGTCGATGAATCTAATTCTCCTAGTGTATCTTCAACACCTGAGATTTCCTCTTCCATCTCTTATATTCTGTTGGTTATGCTTGCATTTGTAGTACCTGACTGTTTTCCCAGCTTTTGTATTTCCAGCATTCCTTCAGACTTTTAAAAATTGTTTCTGTTTCAGATTTCAGCCCTTGTACTGTTTGAATAGTTTCTTGCAATTTTTGCTTTGTCTTTTGCTCCATTTCTTGCATTTTTGGATTGTTTTTTCTTCCATCTCTGTAAGGTATTTTCTCGTATCCTCTTTGAGGGCCTCTATCGTTTCCATGAAGTTGTTTTTTATGTCATTCTCTTCTTGTTCATTTGTGTTGGGATGTTCCAATCTTGTTGGTGTAGGTCTCTAGACTCTGGCGGTGTCGTATTGGTTTTTCTCTTGCTCCTGGTGTTTTTATATTGTCTCCTTCCATCCATTTTTTCAGTATGTTCCAGAGAATGCCTCTTTCTCTCCTGGTGGGTGTGGGACCAGGGTTCCCTTCTGGTGGGTGTAGGCAAGTCCACTGTTCTGGTAGCTCTCCACTTCCTGGTCTAGTGGGTGGAGAAATAGACTAGGATCCTGGGGTGCTTTGGATCTCACTGGGATGGATGGGAGCCCCAGTGGTATTCCCCAGGCACAGGACTGTGGGCTGGAGACAGGCCCTGATAGTCTTAGTCACTTGGGTGGAGCACAAGACTAGGATTCTGGGGTGAGTTTGCTCCTGCTTCTGGAATGGAAGCCTCCGTGGCAGTCTCCAAGCACAGGAAGTCAGTCTAGCCCTAGTTCTGTGCTTGGAGCAGGAAGCTATGATACCTTGGCTACTGCCGCTGCTGCCGGGGTGGAAGCCTCAGTGGCAGAGCCCAGGCCTAGGCATTTGTTATAGTTATGATAAAAGATAAATAAGATATAAAAGTTTAGACTCACAAAGATAGGATAGATGATAGAGTATTTTCTTTAGTTTGCCAAATACAAATAAACTAATATTGTAACTGTAATTCTTGCTTGGTAACTTTTGTTATATGTACTTTTACTATGTTAAAATTAAAACTTTCCTCTTTTAATTAGATAGAAAAGGGGAGATGATATGGGATGTCCTTTTGTATGCTGCGAATATGAGTTGCTATTTTGACCAATGGCCAGGCAAAATATAGCTAAATGGGAAATCCAAAGAGAGTAACAGAGAGAAAGAAGTTGGAGGCAGGGAGGCTCCATGTAGCTGCTGAAGGAGTAACATGCCAGAGTATTACTGGTAAGAACAGCCTCATGGCAATACATAGATTAGTAGAAATGGGTTAATTTATAAAATAGGCCTATCCAGTAATGAGCCTGAGCCATTGGTCAAACAATTGTAATTGACATTAAGCCTCAGAGCATTATTTCCTAAAAGGATGTGGGGACCTGGAGGCAGGAGCGAAATTCGTCCAGTAGGACATGGTGAGACAGAAGAAAATTTCCAACTACAATAATACATACACAAAGGACCTTGTATAGTACCATGAAATCCCTGTGCATGCTGATTCAAACTCTCTGAGCTAATATGAGTTTTTCTTATGTTGATTTATAGGGCCTATATTTTTAACTCAGGTATAATGTATAAATGTACTGCAAACTTAGATTGTCTCTTTTCCCTTCTTTATTTCCATGGACATGATGTTCTAGATTAGTTTTTCTCTAAATGTTCAATAGTGCATTCCCTATCTATCTGACAATCTTTTTAAGGACTTTAGTTTCTATTTCAAGCTTTATATGGCATTCAGTTGCCTTGGATCTTACTTTAACTTGTTTACCATAATCCAAAAACTAAATCATGTTGTAGCTCCAAATTATCAAAAAGAAAATTGATTGGTTCTCTTCAAGTTTAGTTAACTGTGACCCATAAGAAAGGCTACCTTTTGGGGGATGTAGTTTTAACAAGTCACGTATGAACAAGATATGAGTTGGGGGAAGTGACGGGTACTTCTTACATATTTGCAGGGCCTGCAAGTATGTTATGGCTCTTCTAGCTAAAGAGTTCTATGAATTCAGTGGAGCAGCTCCTACCTCTTTCCTTCTTAGTTTTTAGAAATTAGTCTGTTTCATTCCTAAATCATCCTAGATAAAATGAATAATGGCTGTGAGCAGTGGCAGAGCTGCTGATAAGCAGCACTATTATTTGATGTTAATCAGATTTACCTGATAGACTAATTTTACAAGCTGTGGAATTTCCTGTATTATGGTTTATAGAACTAAATTTCTTGTTGACACATCCTTTATTGAGATGAAGCCTTCTTATTCATTTGGCTAGTATCCTAGAATTTGTATCGTTGTAAGCCTGCTTCATTTTCTGACATTTTGGCCCTTCAATAAGAATCATTTCTCTATTCAAATCAGGTTTTCATTTTCTTCTTTGGGTAAGATCTAGATGTGAATAAATTCATCCTTCTGACCACCACATAGAACTTTTTGTATTATTGCATCTTTTGACACCTTTCACATCCAAAAGAATGTCTGAGCAAACTATGCCTTGTTCTGTGTATAGCCTGAAGTCAGATCATTTGGTTGTTGTTTATGGGGCCACTCACATGACAACATACTTTGAAACATTTTTTAATTTGACTCAGGTTAAAAGATAAGCATGGTTATTTTGATAAGTCAACATTGTAGATGAATATACAGGCTCAGAACTATAGGGAGATGAAGTACACATACTACATACCTGCCTTAAACCACAAATCATTTGTTTTTTTAAACTAATTTGTTCTAACTTTCTAAACTATACAGTGATCTTCACTACAACAACAACACACCAGTAAAATCAAATTTCTTGGTTTAAATAACTTTTATCAGTTCATGTGAACACAAATAATTATCAAAATTGTTGATATACTTACATGGCTCAACGTAGGGAAAAATACCTTAGGCTGGGATCCTATTTTAAATGAAATGACTCCTTCACATTCCTTTTCCAAGCTAGATAATTTCCATGTCTAGTGCATCAAATAATACCTGCCAGTTTTCTCAAGTAGGCTTAGACATTATATATATGCATAAACAAACAGATATACCATATGTAAAAATGTATAACTTATGTTTTATGTAAAACCTATTTAAATATTTAAAATAAAGCAAATAAATTAAAAACATAATATATGCTTTAGATATATTTCGCATAAAATACTAAACAACTGAGAACAGGAACCATTCTTTGGCACACTTTTGCCTCCCTTTGTATAGTAGGGTGACCTACTAGGTAGAACAATATAAGACACATTTCAAAATGAGGATTAACTAAGGGTGGGAGATCTGCTTTATCATGGATGGTACCATTCCATTGGCTTTGGGAGAGGCAAGTGCATTAAAAGGAAAAATGGAGATAGCATTAGAGTTCATGTATTCCCTCTTAAATTTTTGACCACCATAAGGTGAACTGCTATGTTCTTCCCTCCAGCAAGATGGGCTGAAATTTCTGAAATACTGAACCAATGTAAATATTGAATCCTTTAAGTTACTTGTCCAGAGATGAAGAAGCTGGTTAACAAACATAAGTATTTAATATGAAATCTACATTCTTAACAAATTTTAAATCAACAACTCAATCTTGTTGGCTTCAGACAGGCTATAAAGAAAAATGTTATTGATTTTGTCAATAAACTATTTGGTTAGAGAAATTTGTATTTTTAATTAAATTATTTCTTTTATTTTTCAGAGTATGATATAATTACATCATTTTCTCATTCCCTTACCTCCAACCCCCCCCCATATACTTCTCCTTGCTCTTTCAAATTCATGGCCTCATTTTACACTAATTGTTGTTATACACATGAATGTGCATATGTATGCGTGTATGAATTCCTAAATCCATAAATATAACCTGCTTAGTCTGTATAATGTTGCCTGAATGAATGTTTTCCAGCTGACCATTTGGAATTAGATAGCCTGTTGGTGTGTTCCTCTTGTGAGACGATTGTTTTTCCCACCCTCCCCATTCCTTAGTTGCTTATAGTTTTTTTTGTGTAGGGTTAAAGGCTTTATGGACTTTGATCCATTCACTTTAACATGTCTGTTGTTTTCCTTGTTTAAGTTCATGTTTAGACAGTCATGTTAATAAAACCAGGGAGTTTGCTGTGAAATTCTGTCTCCTAGGAATGTTAGTAGTAGTGTTTTTTAGGAAAATGCATACCCCATTTGTTAGGGAATATGTAGTTAAGTTTCATTTGTACTTATGTTTACATATCTGTCATTTCATAGTGCTATTGTAACAGTTCTACTAATTAGTTTTGAAATTCTCAGAGTATCATTGGCTACTATTAAGAAATTACTTTTAGTATCCTTCCTGGGTAATTTAACTTTATTGTGATAAAAATACAGTGCTCAATAAATACTATTCTGTTGGTAGCACATAAGTTCGTATTTATGCTGATTGATTCTCTTCAATTGCCTAAACCACCTACAAGGTTCAGATTTTTCCCTGTTAATTTTGCTTTAGAATTTTTATTTCTGAATGCAAACAGGGAACAAACCATATATTATCACTGCATGTTTTTTTGAGATACTAGTGGGAGCTTCAGAATCTATACCAATGAAATAATATGGAGGTAAATTGCCATAATATACAATAGGCTATTATATCCTAGCAATCTTCAATACTTTGCTAACTTGGATCATACTCATGTGCAAATTATGTGCATACAATGATGTTAGAAATAAATATTTGCTCTTTCCATATTAGGGCCAGTTGTTTGTTTGGTTTTTCCTGATAAACTGAACATGCTTTTCCCTGATATTTATTGTGTGCATTTAGGGATAGTACTTTACTTTTACAAAGTAAATGAGATCCCTTATGTGTATATGTAAGTATGTGTGCATATGTTTATATGATTGTATGGTCTGGAGCTTGCTAAATAGGCTAGGCTGGCTGGCCAGTAAGCCTGTGGACTCCTCTTGTCTCTGTTACAAGCATAGCTCACCACACCCAGACCCTCTTTTTAAACCTTTTTTTTTTTTAGATCAAACTCAGGTCCCTCTGCTTATAAGGCAAATGCTTTACCAGCTTGTGAGATTCTTAAGCTGATTTTCAATGATTCAATTCTTACTCCCCATGAGGAATACAGAAGTTACTACACACACACACACACACACACACACACACACACACACACACACACACTCACTCACTTTAGATAGTTTGTAGAAAAGGATTCAGAAGATACAATGGTACTATAATACTATGGTTTTTGACTGACCTTACAATATTGTACCTTAATTCAACTGTGCAAAATAATGAAGTAGATTATTTGAAGAGCACTGTGAATTCATTATACCCTGAGGTTGGTAAACACTATAGTCTGGATCCTCCTTTTTTCTTCTTGTTCTGAGTCTATGGACATCCTGAACTAGCCTGTCACTAAAATAAGTAATTGAGATTATAATCTTTTCAAGGCTATAATTAGTTATTTTTTGTTCCAAATTTTGACATGATAGCTGATGGGGAATCCAATCGAGTAGAGAGATTAAAGTCAATCTTCCAAAAACATCTACTATAATATAAATTGAGAATTCCTTGTATCTGTGACATTTACTTTTTTTATTGCTGTAGGAATGTTTTGTAGATTGAGCTCTCCTTTTGCAAATCTTATGTACTTAGTCCATTTGAGCTTCTATAACAACCATCACCACCAAAACAGACCAAGCTTCTTTCCAAAAAAGAAAACAATTGAACAATTGAGAAAACAAATAACATCATGTGCTAGAGGAATGTGGACACAAGGAAAATCTTATATTCTGCTGGTAGGAATGTAAACTTGTCTAGCCTCTATGGAAAATAGTATGGAGGCTCCTCAAAAATCTGAAAGTAGATCTACCATATGGCCCACCTATATCACTCTTGATTATTTATCCAAAACACTCAAAGTCAATGTATTAAAAGAGAGTTGCCCATAGCTAAGCTAAGCTATATAATGGGATCAACTCAAGTTTCTGAGCATTGGAGTAAGTATATAGAAAATATCATATAATATCTATATACCTATATCTATCTATCTGTCTGCCTATCTCTCTCTCTCTCTATATATATATACATGTTGTGAAAGACAAATGAAGTCATGTCACTTGAAGGGAAATGGGTCCAATTGGAAAGAATCTTTAAGAAAATCAAGTAAGACTGAGAAATATAAGTGTCACATGTTTTCTGTCATTTGTAATCCAGAGATTAATATATAATAGTCATAGTTTGTGTTTTAGATAAGTGTGCTTATTGGGTATCCAACAAGCAAAAGTAGCAAAACCAATAGTGAATTACTAGCAGGTTTGATTCCAGCACCCCCCCAGCACCTTACCCAAACCCCATTCCATTCCCCAGGGAGGGTGAGTCCCTCCAAGGGGAATCTCCAGAGTTTGTCATTTCATTCAGGGCAGGGACTATGCCCTCCCCCAAGAGTCCAGGCTGAGAGAGCATCCCCCATTGTGGGATGGGCACCCAAAGTACATTGTTATGCCAGGGATGAATACTGATCTACTACCCAAGGCCCCATAGATTGCCTAGGGCTCCTCACTGACACCCACATTCAGGGGGTCTGGATCGGTCTCATGCTGGCCTCTCAGCCATCAGTCTGGGGGCCAAGAGCTCCCAGTTGTTCAGGTCAGCTGTTTTTGTGGGTTTCACCATCTTACTCATCAGTCCTCCCTCTCTGTCACTGGGTTCCAGCAGTTCAGTTCAGTGTTTATCTGTGAGTGTCTGCTTCTGCTTCCATCAGTCACTGGATGAAGGTTCATGTTTGCCTTCTTGTGACTGGGTTACCTCACTCAGGATGGTTTCTTCTAGTGCCATCCATTTGTCTGCAAATTTCAAGATTCCATTGCTTTTTCTGCTGAGTAGTACTCCATTGTGTAAATGTACCATATTTTCTCTATCCACTCTTAAGTCGAGGGATATCTAGATTACTTCCAGGTTCTGGCTATTACAAATAATGCTGCTATGAACATAGTGGAACAGACATCCTTGTTGTATGAATGTGCATCTTTTGGGTATATGCCTAGGAGTGGAATTTCTGGGTCTTGTGGTAGACTGATTCCCATTTACTGAGGAATCTCCATAGTGATTTCCAAAGTGGCTGTACGAGTTGGTACTCTCATCAGTATTGAGTACTATCTCCAGCATAAATTGTCGTTGGAGTTTTTGATTTTAGCCATTCTGATAGGAGTAAGGCGGTATCGCAGAGGTGTTTTGATTTGCATTTCCCGGATGGCTAGGGACATTGAGCACTTTCTTAAGTGTCTCTCAGCCATTTGAGAGTCCTCTATTGAGAATTCTCTATTTAGTCTGTACCCCACTTTTTAATTCGATCCTTTTTGTTTTGGAGACTTGCTTCTCAGTTTCAGGAGGTCCCATTTATTAATTGTCGATCTCAGTGTCTGTGCTACTGGTGTTACACACAGCATACTTTTTATATTCTTGCTTGTGGAGATAGAAAGGCAGTTTTCTGGGACTTCTATGTGGTAGTTATTCCATTCATGAGGAATTTGCTCTACTAACAGTTACTCTGCCTCAAATACTTTGTAAGTTACAATATTGAAAACTGGAGGTTTCTTCAGATTTTGCTTTCTATTTCTAATAAAAAATGATCTTCAAATTATTTTTCTCTTGTAATTTACTAAGTAATCAAGGATAGCCACAATGTATCTTAGACACATCATTATCTAAATATCCTACTAGATTGTTTCAAGTTATTTTTTCTTTTTTTTTTTTTTTTTTAGTTTTTTGAGACAGGGTTTGTCTGTGGCTTTGGAGGCTGTCCTGGAACTCGCTCTGTAGACCAGGCTGGCCTCGAACTCACAGAGATCTGCCTGCCTCTGCCTCCCAAGTGCTGGGATTAAAGGCGTGCGCCACCAACACCCGGCTTGTTTCAAGTTATTTTTAAGAGAAGATTAGTATATATACAGTATTCAGGTAAGAATTTCTTTTAATGTGGTAGAATTTCCTTTTTCATGGTTTTTATTATTTATTTTTTTTAATTTTATTTTCCAGTTTAAATTTAGATAAGAAACAAGGTTGCTTCACAAGTCAGTTCCAGGTCCCTCTCCCTTTCCCTCCCCTCCTCTCGTGCCCTCCCCCCAACCCCGCCCATTATCCCCTCATTTCCCCAGGGAGGGTGAGGCCCTCCATGGGGGTGTCCATAATCTGTCATTTCATATAGGGCAGGGCCTAGACCCTTCCACAAGAGTTCAGGGTGAGAGTGCACCTCACATTGTTCTATGGGAGTCCAAAGTCCGTGTGTATACTTGGGATGGGTACTGATCTGCTGCCCAAGGCTCAAAGGATTACCTAGGCCTCCTCACTGACACCCAGATTCAGGGGGTCTTGATCAGTCCCATGCTGGATTCCCAGGCTGATGCCTGGGATTCAAGAGTTAACCTTTGTCTGGTCAGCTGTTTCTGGGGGGGTTAAACCAGCTGGTTTTTAAATTATACATTCTTCATTTTTAGTTGAGACCTCATTAGAATGGCCTTTGTCACATTTATACCCTATTCTTGCCATGAATACTTAGCAAGAAGGCTAAGGCTTTCTCTGTCTCATTTTTTTCTGAGCTTTCCCCTGAATCAACCTTAACATCATGTTCACAGCAGTACAGCTAGTACATACCTCCACACCCTCCTAACCTCTATCAGTTACTCAGGCTTAAAATCCTTTTGAAATTTTGGGAACTCGCTAATATCAGCACCCTACTGAAAGTACTAGTTCCCGTTTTAGTCTGTTGGGCCACCATAATACCATAGTCTAGATAGCTTAAAATCAACAACATTTTATTTCTCACAGTTTTAGGGTTTAGGACGTTTGAGGTCAATGTGCCAGGAAATTGGTGTCTTGGGGAAGGCCCTGTTTCTGTAGCTTTCTCTCTGTGTCCTCACATTGTAGAAGGAGACATGAAGATTCTTTTATAAGGATACTGTATTAGTTACTTGTTTTGTTCCAATATGAGAAAATATCTGACAAAAGGAAGACAAGGTCTATTTTTCACAGTGTGAGAATAAAATCCTTCACAGTGGAGGCGAGCTAAATAGAAAATCCTCTTGGGAATGGCTTGAGGTAGTCCCATGTGGTTATTGGATTGATAGCTTTGGTTTCATCCTGACTTTTGACAGGTATCTCTGCTTCTGGAGACCAACCGTGGTTTCCTGTTATATAACCTTCCCATACATAGCTGACTGATTCTTAAGGACAGGGAGACGGGGAGAGGTAGTTAAAGAGGAAAAAAGAATCTTAGAGCTTTGGGGAAGGAAGAAGGAGGGCAGGAAGAGAGAATCCCTGGGAATCATATTTATTTTTTGTTAGAAACAAAACACAGGTAGCACCCAGTTGCCAAGGAGAGAGGATGAATCAAGTTTGTGGACTCTAAAGGTTGAGATTCATGAGTCTGTACCATAAATCTGTACACCGTGAGTCTGTACCATAAATCTGAACTAAACTGATAATGACCAGATGAAGGACATTAATGCTGTTAACAGAGGGTACTATGGACCTATATGTTACATTACAGTTGAGGATTCACTCTCTTACACACAGTTTCTTGCTCTCCCCTCTTCCTTTCTCCTTCTCTACTCCCACTTTCCATCCACTTTTCTCTGAAAGTCTCAAAACTTTCTACTTGAATAAAAATATTTTAAAGCAGTGTTGGAAGGTGTAACAAAAGACCCAGATACTAATATTGGGGTTCAAACTTCAAGATGCATATCAGAAAAGTAAAGCAGCTGGCAACTATCTCTCACCTCTACCTCAGGCTGAAAGGACTGGTACATACATGAGCTCTTCACAAAGTCTCAAACTGCTGCCTATCCTCAGTTTGGCTGGAGAACGAATGCCTCTCTGAGACCTTACTTCTGTCTTATATACTTCCCTAATATTGGGGTTAAAGGTGTGAGATATAATTCTCTTTTAGACTGATTCACTCTTGTATAGATCTGGGTGGCCTTGAACTCACAGAGATTCGTCTATCTCTTAATCCTGAGTCCTAGGATTAAAGGTGTAGACCAACACCTTCCAGCTTCTGGCTGCTGGAATTAAAGGTGTGTGCCTGACTTGGCTTTCTGAATCCGCAGGTAAGCTTTAATAAATCATAAACAACATATCACCACAGGAAGGTGTGACTTTATTTTTGTGTCTGTGCCTCTAAGCCATTATCTAAGGCATTTACTAAGTATTTGGAGACTAGTATATGTTCCATAAACCCAATGAGGTAATGTGTACAGATCACTACAGCTCTCTTTGTAATGCCAGATGATGTATGGCCGTTTTTCTGCCCTATTCATTAATTACTTCTAGAATTAAGTTTTCTCAAGTTCATTAGCATATCAATCAATTATCCTGGTAGAAAAATGTTCACACAGCATGTTCCTGGCCTGGCAGCAACAAAAACTAGCAGTTATGAGTCTGTCATGTGCTGGCTGTCATGTATCATATAATCTTTTGAAAGTTACTGATTTTGTTTTATAGATCAAGGAGACTTGTGTTTAAAAGGAAATAGACCATGCCTCATGTCACACATCTTTACTGTGGCAGAACCAACATTGAATCTATCAGTCTGACATGCTATTTGTATTACAAAAGAGTACCTGTCAGCCTTTTTCATATGTATCACTTCATTCTGCCTTCTTTTGTTACTATTTCACATGCATTTCCCTTGCTTGTATTATGGCATCTTTAAAGGGAATATCTGTGCCTTACTACAGCCTCTTCTGCTCTACCCTCTGGTGCCTAGCAATGTCTTGCATATGATTGATCTTCAGTAATTCTTATAGCAAAAGAATGAAACACGTTATGGCATTCTTTATGGGGACAAGGCTATGTTCCCTGTAACTTATATGCACCCTTTCTTTTGCAAATATTTACTGTGTGTATAGTGTGTACCTAGTGTTGTTTTTGTTTTTTTGAGACATTCTCTGTGGCTTTGGAGGCTGTCCTGGAACTAGCTCTTGTAGACCAGGTTGGTATCGAACTCACAGAGATCCACATGCCTCTGCCTCCCCAGTGCTGGAATTAAAGGCATGTGCCATCACTGCCTGGCAGTACCTAATAATGTTTCAGGTTTGTTTTTAGAGGTAGGGGGTCTGACTGTACTTGGCTTAAGTGTTAGTGTTGACACTTAATCATATGGTCTTAACTTTCTTACTTAGCTTCTTGGAATCACTTTTTTTCAGTTTTATCAGTAATTTTAAGCACAGCTCTATGAAATCAGTTAGACAATGTATATAAGGAAATTTTTGTATTGAGTTTTTGCTAAATGTCATCTCTTTGATAAGTTTTATTCACCTACTAACCCATTCTCCTATTGAAAACTTAAGAGGTTGTTTTTAAAATAAAATAGTATTTTACCATTATACTTAGTTTGTTATCATCACACATGTCTTTCCACAATACAAGATGCTAAAACTGATGAATTAAGATTGGTTTTCATTGTAGACTTTTTGTGTATATCTTACCTTAATAATAGAGGTACATTCAAATGTCAACATTAAAATAGCAGTCTCAACTTCATAAAGGAAGTGGTCATAAGTTATATAGAAAGAGCCTAACCATTAAAAATGTCAGTCAGTAGAGGAATAGCTGCTTCACACAAAGACATTTGAAATATTCTTGCATTCTTATATTTTATTTATTAAAATAAACTTGTAAGGTGAAGATATTAAATTGTGCTAAGAATATGTACAATTAGAGAAATTTAAAGGCACTCTGAATTAATTTAAATATTTTAATGTAAGTAATTTATGAAATATATTAAGTAATCAGTACTAGTATAATTTTGTTACCTGTATTTATTAAACACTGTATCAAGGTACTGAATTAAGTGCTTATGCCTTTTAAACAATCCTTTGAGGTAGTACTTCTTATCTTTCTTTCTAAAGAAGAGTAAAATAACATTTTACTTCAAAGTATAATTTAAGTACAACCAAACATGTGGTTTGTTGTCTATTTATTTTGGTCATTAGTCATATTGTGTTTTCCCTCAGGCCATATGTAATTTTGCCATTATTGAAAGTTTAATTATTTTGAGAACTCCAAATATGATCACTGTATCTACATCACTCCTGCCCCTCTCTACTTCCTCCAACTCCTCCAGTGTCCCCTACTCCAAGCTCATGATCACTTCTGGAATTAATATTGTTACTTGTATATGCATATGCATATGTATATATAGCCTACTGAGTCCATTTTGTTTGCTCATATTCACATATGTCCAGGATTGACCTCTTGGGATCTGACTCTGTATGTGGGAGTTCATTCTGCAGGAAACTGATTTTTCCTCTCTTAGCAGCAAAAGACCACCTGCAACTCTTTTTCTAGGGGTAAAATCATGTAGAATTCTCCATCCTTACTGGTGATGCCATTATGCTGACATATCTTTATAATTACAGATAACTGTAGCTTTCACAGCTTATTAAAGAGACGTTCTTTTTCAACATATGGAGACTATAAACAAGATCTACAGCTGGTCTAAATGGAGAGAATAAGTTATTTGGGTACTCAACCCAAACTTATAGTCCCAGGGAAATTTGTGGATGAGGTGATGGAAAGATTTCAAGAGCTAGAAGACTAGAATGCCTTCTTGTTTGCCCTAAAAGTGACAGGGAAGGTACAACCATGAACTCCTAACAATATGCTTGCCTAGCTTTCCATTTTATTGATTGTCTTCTAGAGCAGAGATATTTAACAAATAATTTAATTGATACACAGCCTGTTACATTTTGTTAAAGTTTGAAAAGTAATTGTTATATGGATATATTTACAAAATTGGCTTCTACAAATATGAATATTTTGATATTCAAAAACTTTAAATTATATTAGAAGACAGAAAAAATTGAATGCTGAAGTAATAACTCTATGACATTTTGTGCAGGCTTTTATAAGATAATTCAGGATTTTTCTTTTCCAAATAATAGAATATTAAGGATTAATTAATTCTCAAGTAACCTTAACCTATTTTTATGACACTTGTATGTTTTAATAATGTTGCCATATTACAAATGGGAAATGATGAAAATATTTGCTAGAGATTAGGTGGCAAATTTAGATTATGCATTAATTTTTAATTTTAGAAAGAACAGCATCATTTTCTTGTCCCTAGCAAGGGACTAGTTCAAGGTCAAGTTAATATTATGATTTTAAAATTTTATCATATTAAGTACATATGAATTCTAGCACAGTTTTAATGTATGGTGCAATATTTCTAATTAGCCTAAAATCAAATGATTATTCAATGTAATTAAAAAATTTTAAAACATGAAAATTACTCTATTGAAAATGTGTGAAAAAAAGTCAGAGTAAAGAAATAAAAATAATCTGTAATAGTGAGCTCATAGCCTACTTTCTTAAATCTATGTAGATCCAGAAACACAGACAGAGACCAGTTCCAGAATCAGGGCTTGGCTCTAGCCCTCAAAGCCTGACCCAGTTTCCCTGCTTGACCTCAACTTTTGAAAATCCCACAACCTCCAAGAAAGAGACCAGAGGTTTTAAGCATCTGATAATTTAGTAAATATTTTATGTTCAGATCAAAACAACAATAGAATAGAGACCCCTAAGCAAAGCATTTCATTAGTTATCTCTAGTCCCAAATACTTAAAGTAAAATTGAATGTTTAAAAGTGTTTTATGCATTAAAAGTTAAGGCACAGAGCTGGGTGTTGGTGGCACATGCCTTTAGTTGAAGCACTCGGGAGGCAGAGGCAGGCAGATCTCTGTGAGTTAGAGGCTAGCCTGGTCTACAGAGTAACTTCCAGGACAGGCTCCAAAGCAATACAGAGGAACAAAACAAAACAACAACAACAAAAAAATAAAACAAAAAAGTGAAGACACAAGTTATTTGCATTCATTTCTTGGTGAAAGAATTTTTTGTTGTTGTTTGGTTTTTAATTTAAGAAAGCAGCCTTATAGTTCCAGTGCCATAGCTGGGAGCCACCAAGGACTTTGCTATGCTTCCTTTGCTGTGATGATCTATGTCTCCAATCTGTGAGCACCAATACATCTTTTCTCCCCTAGTTTCCTGTAGAGAGAAGCCTTTTCCTTGCCAGCCGCTTTGGTCTTTCCCCACCAGTCACCTGGGCTCTGCCATGTTATAGTCCCCAAATAACACAGAAGACACTGTATTAATTATGAAGCTGTTGGCCTTGCTTATTTCTTACAGGCTATCTCTGTCTTAAGTATTTACTCCATAACTGTCAATCTAATTATTTCCCTTACCAGAGAAAAGGGTCCAGGCTTCTTACCCATATGGCAGCTTACATGATGACTCCCTGTGTTTCTCCTACCCAGAGTCCTCCTGGACTCCTAGTCCCACCTATCTTGCTTCTTTATTGGCCAACAGTGCTTTATTGACATATACACATGACTTACCCATCATTTCCTCTTTTCTGTCTAAATAAAAAGAAAGGTTTTAACTTTAACATAGTCAAATTATATATAACAGGACAAGTATCAAGCAAGAACACAGCTACAATATTTTGTCCATCAACATTCAGCAAGATTTAAAGAAAATATCATCTACCCATCCTTGTGAGTTCAAAGTTCTATATGTAGCTTATCTTTTATCATAACTAAGGAAAACTATAATTATAACTATCTGCCTTCAACTCTATCAAAGACCACAAAAGGATAATATATAAACACTAGGATTGGCAGAAACATCTTGCTACCTGGACAGTCACCTGAAGTTCCTCTGTAATGTTGGGGTATCCATCTTCAGCCCATAGGCCACAGTGTGTCTGGAATACTTCTCAGCAAAGCCGGAAATTTCAAACTGTCCATCTGCATCAGCAGTCTGACAGTCATTTTTCTGTGTCCTGTAGAAAGTCTCGTAGACTCTTCCATGAATCAGGAACCCTGAAGGACTGTTTGAGTTTAGCAGTCACTTTCCTGTGGGTCCTGCATGTCCAGATTATACAGCAACAGACAAGCAGTCTAGGCAAGAACAGTTTCTTGCCCAAATGGCTAATCTTGCCATGTTCAAAGCAAACTCCATAATGAGTTTCTTCGATGCCCATCTTCCTCTCAGATGTAATTGTTGCTGCCAGGAGCAGACATTTCTCATTGTCAAGATAAACCCTAAACCATTTTAAATGCCATTTTCTGAAGGTCTTTGAAATGTTTGCAGACTGTTTATCTATCTCAAATATATTTCTGTATATCTAGAAATCTTAACTTACCTAACTATAAGTTTGGACTATTATAAGTAACTATCTATAGTCTACATTTAATTATGTATTAAGTTTTAAAAGATTACTATAAACACAATACTTAATCAAGAGGAGAAATATGCATATCACAAAATTGACCTTGAATTTGTATCAATAAATGAAAAACCGTACCAATACAAAGTACTCATTTCCATACCATAATCCCCTTTTTCCTTTAAAAAGAGATTGGTTGTGATCATTAACCAATTATAAACAACCCCATTCAAATGAAAACAAAGATTTATAAACAATATGGGGATTTGGACGTCGCTCATTTCAAACTGCTTTGTGTTGGATGGGGGCGCTGTTCTTACCATGGGGATCATGAAAAAACTCAGAAACCTGTATAAGTCCTTATTTTCGGGGACTGTAAGGCACCATAATCTTAGCTGTTTTAGATGTTGAATCACTTGGGTCATTGCTTCCGGGGGTCTTGGTTCATCCTCAGCTTTTCATTTTCTGTAGAAACATAAACAAAAACTCTTTTCCAAAGTGACATATCCTTATACTTAAATTTTGAAGTCAAGGCATTTTCAAAAGATATAAGTTGAATTAATTCAGTAGCATTTATAATCAAGTGTACTTTTGTAGTTGTTCCTTCCTTAACAATCAAAAAACTGAAAAACACAATAGCATACAGTATCCAGACTTTCTGTGTATTTTCCATCTTTACTTGGCTTATTTATTTATCTATTATTATTACTCTATTTCTTTTACTTTTATTTCTTTTTCTCTGAGACAGGGTTTCTCTTTGGAAATCCACCTGCCTCTGCCTCTGGAGCAAATGCTACTGGCTTGTGCCACCACAGCAAGCTTCTCTATTTACCACTATGCCGTTTCTTTTTCTCTCTCAATCACCTGGGCTCTGCCATGTTATAGTCCCCAAATAACACAGAAGATGCTGTATTAATTATGAAGCTGTTGGCCTTGCTTATTTCTTACAGGCTATCTCTGACTTAAGTATTTACCCAATAACTGCCAATCTAAGTATTTCTCTTACTGGAGAAAAAGGTCTGGGCTTCTAACCCCTATGGCAGCTTACATGATGACGCCCTGTGTTTCTCCTACCCAGAGTCCTCCTGGACTCCTAGTCCCATCTATTTTGCTTCTTTATTGGCCAACAATGCTTTATTGACATATACACAGGACTTCCCCATCAGTTTCCTCTTGTTATGTGTGTTTGGTCATAGCATTGAGAAAACAAAGAAAATAATGAGCAAATTTTAAATCATTAATTATTTTAAAAGATTTTAAAAGTCTATATGTCAGGGAATGTTATTCAGTAATTGGAATATTGGAATTCATATTTTGCAATGTGATAATTCACTTTATTTTCACTGAAAATATTCTTCTCTTATACAACACATTCCAATCAAGTTTCTCTTCACTTCACTCCTCCTAGCTCTACCTGCTCTCCACAAAAGACTGTTGCATGAAAAAAAAAAGACCCAAGACTGATATTGGGGTTCAAGCTTCAAGCTAAAGATCAGAGAAGCAAAGCAGCCAAGCCAGTAGATCTTACCTCTACCAAGCTGAAATGTCAATACTGTCTCCACAAATCCCCAGGGACAAAAGACTCTTAATTCATATCTCCTCCTCCTTTTATTCCTTTCACTACCCAGTCATATCATTCCTGTCTCCACCTGCCTAGTGCTGGGATTAAATGAGTGTGATCCCAGGTGCTGTGATTACCTTTGCGTGAGCTGCTTCTCCTAGAACTGGATCAATTTCCTGTAGTCAGTGTGACTTTGAACTAACAGAGATCTGTCTACCTTTAAATCCTGAGTCCAGGAATTGAAGTTGTGTGCCTGGCTTCTAGGCTAACTAGTATGACTATTTTGCTAATTTGATTTCCAGTGTCTTTAATAAATCATAAACAATATATCACCACAAACCACTCCCCCTCCATTTACTCTTCAGAAAAAAGGCCTCCAAGAGACCACAGCCAATCAGGACCAAACAAGATGTAATAAAGCAAGGCAAAAGCCCTCATATTAAGCTAGGCAAGTCAACCCAACAGGAAGAAAGGAGTCATAACAGCAGACAAAAGAGTCAGAGATACAACTATTCCCATTGCTAGGAGTCTCAAAGAACACCAAGCTAAAGGCTGTAACATATACCCAGAGTTCTTAGTGCAGACCCATGCAGGCTCTGCATTTGCTGCTTCAGTCTCTGTGAGCCCATTTGAGCACTACTTAGTTGATAAAATGGGTCATGTCCTCCTAGTGTCCTATAATCCATATGTCTCCTATAGTATTTCCTTTTCCTTTTCCATGGGGTTCTCTGATCTCCAAGGGGAGGGACCTGATGGAGACCTCCAATTTAGACACACTCCCTCTCTCTCTCTGCTTAATGTTTGGCTGTGGGTCTCTGCACCTCCTCCCATTTGCGACTGGAGGATGTCTCTCTGATTACAACTGGACAAGGCACAGATCTATGAGTATAGTAAAATATCATTAGGGATCATTTCAATGGTCCGTCGTCCCTCCCTCCCTCCCTCCTTTTCTTCCCTCCCTCCCTCCCTCCCCCCCCTCCCTCCCTCCCTCCCTCCCTCCCTCCTTCCCTCCCTCCCTCTCTCCCTACCTCCTCCCTCCCTTTCTTCCTTTGTTTTTTAATGCCACCTGTGTTTGGTTCTGCCCTAGGTCTCTAGGCTATTCAGTATCTGGTTCCTGGCTATTCAGGCAGTATAGGGCATGGAATTCCTCCTATACATGGGCCTCAGAGTTGTTGGCCACAGGCATTTTGTAAGATCTCTAAACAAGGAAGGCTGATGCTAGGACAAAAGGTTGCTCTCTGAAAATTGACAGCAGGGCCCCATTGCCAAGGACAACATCCACACAGCTCATTGAAATTAGAGAGGCTGAGTTGGAACCTTTATGGAGTTTTCACCCCTATATTCTAGTTTCTTTGGTGTGAGAAAGTAGTCTGCAGGCTACAGAAATAGAACCTGTACACTAGCCCAGGCACAAAACCTTTGACCTACAATCTGTCCTGCCTGCAAGCTGTGCTGGGGCAATGTGGGAGTGGCCAACCAATGATTAGAATTCTTTAGTGACTTCCTTATTGTTCAAAATTTAATGCTAATGATACTATCTATTCTGAATAATGCTGAATTTAAAGTCTTTGCATATAATTTTAATAGCTGTTTCCTAAGGATATTATACATAGAACTGAACTGAGTTTCAAAGGACCTGAATGCTTTTTTGTTAATTTGTTTGTTATGGAGCTCTTAAAGCCTGCTGATAATTAATTTTCAGAATATCTACACTAATTTTAGGTTCTACAAATACTTTAAAAATGAACTATAATAATCCTTGTTGAGAACAATCAGAAGCTTTCCTGGGTCTTCTAGATGAAATTCTCCTCTCATTAGTTTAGTCTTTTTCAGTCATGTTTGTGAATATTTGTTTTTCTTTGAACTACCTGTTCATGTCATTTGCACATTTTTCTTTTGGAGTTTTATTTTTCTAGTGTTATGTCTGAGCTTCTTAGTTATTATTGTAGACAGTACTTTCTTATGTTATGTTTTTAAAATTTTGTGATCACAATTCTGATCTAGCAGAATTCATATACTTCTATAAAATCATGTATATGTTTCATTCAGTTGTTTGGTTCTACGTTTAAATCTTGAATCCTTCCAGCACATAAAAATGCACCTAGACTTTAGTTTTGCTCTATATATTTAATTCTCTTATAAAATTATTTTAATAAAAATTATAATCTGAAATTGCAACTTAAAATTTTCAAAGTTTAATCTTATGTACATATGTGAACCATGGATATGCCTTCTACTGATGAATGTCAGTAGAGGGTGCTGGATCCCCTGAAGCTATAGACAGTTGTACACTGCTTCATGTAGGTGCTAGAAACTGAATCCAGGCTCTCTGCAAGGGAAGCAAGTAATCTTAATCACAGAGTCATCTCTAGACCCTAAGTTTTAAAAATAAGATAATATTATCAGTTTATTTATTGAAGTATCCATCTCTTTAATTTTGATTCTGATCTGTGATGCCTTCTTAATCTGTCTTACATGCATGTGCATAAACACAAATACACATACACACACACACACACACACACACACACACACACACACACCATGACCATTGTGGGTTGTTGTATTTCATATGATTTAAGTGTGGTGACATTAGCATTATGATCTGATCATTAAATTCTGGAGGATAACTAAGAGCAATGATAATAGTAGGTAATGTTTTTGGCAGAGGGGTAAATCCCACTTATCAACAGGTCAAAAAGGGGTAACTCATATGTGGAACTGGGCTTTTTGTTTGATGCCTGTTGTGTCTAGGAGGGGCATTGTACCTTAGGTATAGGGTAAATTCCATTTGAATTACTTTCATGTATGTATATATGTTTTAGAAGGCTTCTATAGTAGTTGGTTTTCATATGCCTTTTTCAAAGGTCTTTAGCATGTTATCCCTCTGCATGCTTGCTAGTTTACCCTGCCCTTCTATCTTCAATCCTATTTAACACTTCCTGATCCATTATTCCTGTTTCATACCAACTGTATTCTACCCCTTTCCCTTTAAATTCCTTTTCATATACCCTTATTAGTACCCTGACTTCGATAGGTAGTCCATTTTAAACACACTCCTATCTAAATATTTGAAGCTACCATCCACATATGAGGGAGGACATTCTACATTTGTCTTTCTGGGTCTGCTCAGAGTGATAGTTTCCAGCTCTGTTCATTTCCCTGAGAGCTTCTATATTTTTTCATACCTAGGAAGTATTCCTTTGTGTACCATATTTTCATTATGCATTCATCAATTGGTGGATACTTAGGATATTTCTATTTCCTGGCTCCTGTGGATAAATTATCAGTGAACATGCATAAGCAAGTGTCTCTATAGTAGGACAGAGTCCTTGGAGTCATGTAACTAGATAATATGTGAGATCTATTTAGTTTTTTAAGTAACTGCCACTCTGATTTCCATAGTGGATGCATCAGTTTGCTACACTCTCACACAATAGTGAATGAATATTTTCCTGTACCCACATTCAAGCCAGTATTTACTGTCTTTCCTTTTTATAGCCATTCTGATTGGGATGAACTCTCAAAACATTTTTAATTTGTATTTTCTTGATGCATAAGGTTGTTGAATATTAAAAAATTACTCACCTATTTGTATTTATTCTTTTCAGAACTATGTTTAGTTTCATGCCTCAGTTTTTAATATTTTTGTTCCTTTCTTTTAGTTTTTGAGCTCTTTGCATATTCCAGACACTGTGTATAATGGGTATAATGACACAACAAAGAAAGAACCTCAGCTGGAAGAATTGTATCCATAAAATTGGTCTTTTAAAATATCTGTGGGGCATTTTCCTGATTGTAAATTGATGAAGGAGGGCCCATCCCACTGCAGCTGCTGTCATCCCTAGTCAGATGGGAATAGCCTGTATATTAAAGGTAAATGGATGTGAGCCTAGAAGTAAGCCAGTAGGCATCAAGTTATCTGTGGTTTCTGCTTCAGCTCCTACCTACATGCTCCTACCTTCAGTTCTTTCGTTGGCTGACCTCACCTATAGGCTGTAATCTATAAGTAGAATTAAGCCCTTTCTCCCTGAAGTTGGTTTAGGTCAGTGTTTTAACAGCAGCAGAAAGCAAACTACACCATCCTCTGTATGATTTACAGCTGGCAAAGATTTTCCTATACTTGAGTCATGGTAAGAACTACATCAAATAGTTCTCACCTATTGATATATTCTTATGAGGTATGGATGTAGTTTTCTTGCTATTTATTAAAGTATTCATTCAGGACTTGAATTTACCTTTGTATGGTTCTAAATCTTAGCTGCATGATTACTTATGGGTTAATTTGTATGATCACCTAAATTTAAAATCCAATTAAAATTTCTTTACAAATGTGTGATGATATATTATTTCTGATCTATTAAAGCTTGCCTGAGGAGTCAGAAAGCAAAGTCAGCCTCAAGCTATAGAGATCAGCAGGCAATGGTGGTAAACACCTTTAATCCCAGGACTCAGGAGGCAGAGGCAGATGGATCTCTCTGGGTTCAAGACCACCCAGGGCTACAGAAGATTGAATCAGTCTAAAAGAGTATCAGAGCTCACATCTTTAATCCCAAAACTAGAGAAGTGTAAAAGCGTGGGCTCAGTTTCAGGAGTCTCAAGCCACATTGAGGAGAGCATAGCAGTCTAAGTAAATATGAGTAGCAGTGAAGTTAGGAGCAGTGTGAGGATTGCTCCTTTGGTCTTATCTGAGGTAGAAGTAAGAGCTAGTGACTGTCTGCTTTGCTTTTTCTCATCTTCAACTTGAATCTCGAACACCAATACCAGTCTCTGGGTCTTTTATTTTTTGTGCTGTGTTAAATGTTCTTTATCTCAAAGTCTCTCTGAGATATATTTTTATATCTTTCTTTTTGTATGTGCTTACCTTTTAATTCCCATCCTATTTCCTCCTTCTATCCCTCCCACCCTCCCCCTCCTTCCTCAATCCCTCTTTGCTTTCTTCCTTTCTATTTTGTTTTGTTTTGCCTAGGTACAGATGATGTCAAGGTAGGAACTTTTTGCACACTTCACAGATGTGTCTACTATTATTAAAAGTTATTCTTCTTACTCTTCATTTTTTAAAAAATTATATGCCATTGATACATTCTAGACTGGAAAAAAGGAGTGCTATAAAAGTTTCTTCTTTAAATTCTAAATATACTTGAATGATTTCTATGTTTTTGATATGCCAAATCCTTAAATTATACATGATTGAAAAACAGATGAATCAATTTTGGCTCTGTGTGGGATTAGAAAAATGAGTGCTCTATTCCAGAAAAATAGTTGTTTTCAAGGTGTTTAAAATATTTCAAAAACTAAATTGTAATGCATTTGGGAGATGGAATTATTATTTTTAAACCAAAAGAATAGAACTAATTCAATAGTCTCTATAAGGTTATTGTTATTTGAAGAATTTTGAAATGTTGAGGATAAAGAGACATGTTATAAGCTTCATAGCTCAACATTCACCTCACTGTTTAGACTCAAGCATTTTTGACATTATGTTATTTTCAAATACTTTTCATTTGGCCTTATTCTGTTCAAGAAATAATGCATTTAATAAATATTTGTTTATTTTCCCTTTTGTAACAGATACTATTTTTGGTGCTAAAATGGTATTTTCTTTACTAAATATATGTGAAAACTTGACTGAACTAACTACTGTATAGTTACCTTAAGTACAGTGAGGATAAGACATAGTCTAAACTTTCAAGGGACATGTAGTCTTATAAAGAAGGTAGATATTGAGTATATAACAAAGTTAATTAGTTCTTGATTTCAAGAAGAGAGTAACTTGGTGGGAAATGAAGACACACAGACATATGTTTTCAAAGCAAATCTGATTTTAACATATCCAAAACAAAACAAAAACAGTAAGAAATATTTCCAAGCTCAAACTCAGTAGGAAGAAGCGGAACAGATAACAAATTCTGTCTTGGATATGGAGTAAGGGAATTGTTTATTCACTATTGGAGAGAGTGAAAACTGGTGCAAACCATGAAGAAAATCTGTATAGATATTTCTAATGAGAATGAACCACTTAAAAATTTATTAAAATAAATTATGTCTTAGAAGCATGCTTCACATGTCAATCCCAGCTCCCTCTCCCACCCCTCCTCCCCTGTCCCTCCACAGACCTCCCTCAGCCACCAGCCCAACCCCCACATTAGTCCCCCAGGAGGGTGAGGCCCACCTTGGGGTTATCTCCAGAGTCTGTTATTTCATCCAGGACAGGGCCTAGGCCCTTCCCCATGCGTCCAGGCTGAGACAGCATCCCTCCATGTGGAATGGGCTCCCAAAGTTCATTTGTTCCCCATGGTAAACACTGATCTACTACCCAAGGCCCCAGAGATATCTGAGGCCTCCTCACTGACACTACATTCATGGAGTCTGGATCAGTCCCCTGTTGGCCTCTCAGCCATCATTCTGGGGAAGAATGAACCACTTTTAAAATCAGATTTAAGACCTGCTCCAAAAGATAAAAACCATGTCTGGTACCATTTTAGTGGGGGGATGATTGTAAGAGTCAGAGGCCATGGATGGTTACAAGGAAGTAGTGTTCTCCAGATGCAGTAGGATAGTTTTACACACCACACACACACACACACACACACACACACACACACACACACACAAACTCATAGAATACACACAAAATCCATGCAAAATTAGCACAGACCAAATACAGCATGGAATAGGAAAGTGGCCACAAATCCCTAGGTCTAGCTAAGGAGCTGTTGGTATTTGATGACTGTTAAGGGTGTGTGGCCCCTGTTGAGCTGACCACACATTCAAGTGTATATGGAAAGCACCACTTGTACTTGATGCATATAAAAAAAGAGGACACATGGTTCAGTGATTAGGAATGCAAGGATAGGTCTGGGTGGAGTAGGGGAATAGGGTAAATATGATAAAAATATTGTATGAAAATTTCAAAGAATTAATAAAATAATAAAAAATTGAGAAATTTTAGAAAGATATTTCTTATATGATCTAATTATATTACTGCTGGGCATATTCCCAAACTATTCTGTATCCCACTACAAAGATATTTACTCATTCATGTTCATTGCTTCTCTATTCAAAATAACCAGGCAACAGAAACAACCTTGACACATATCAACTGATGAATGGATAATGAAACACATATGTGGATTCTACTCAGTTATTAAAATGAAATGATAGAATTTGCAAGTGAATGGACAGATCTGGATATAATAATTTTGAGCAAGATAACACAGACCTAGAAAGACAAATGTTTCATTTTCTCTCTCATATGCAAACTTTTAAGTTTTAGCTTTGTGTGCTTAAAATGAACTGCCCAGAGAAGGCAGCAAACTACTAAGGGACCATGACACGGTTCGTTTCAGGTGAATGACAACAGAAGGAAGGTAGTAGGAAGTGGGAAAGGTGAAAATAGAAGGAAAAAGGGTAAGTAGAGCAGGGTATAGGAAGGAAGGGTAGAAGGGGGAACAAGGGGCAAAATAAAGACCTTTGAAAAATGCCATGTGGAAACCTACTATTGCAGAATCCTAAAATATATACACATAGAAGGAATTTAAATTATTTCCCCTGTAATGGGAATGGCAGTGTCTCACTCAGACACCATAGTTATCAAATAGGAAGTCCAGTGCCAGGTATGGGTTTATCTCTTTTTTGAGTTGTTGATCACTGAGAACCCAGAGATTTTCCCTTAATCATAAATTCTTGCTCTCTCCCCAAACTTAATGGCAAGACCCTATAGCTGACGATTCCACGTGACAAAATTAAACTGATATCAGCTTTGAAGTTTCATTCTTGTTGGCTAGTTTTCATACTTTTGTAAGGTGTTATATATATTACTGGAATAGAAAAAGAACCAAGTGTTACCCAGTTGTGATACTGAAGAGTTTCAGTAATGACTGTCTTGGGAAGATATACACATTGGTACAATAGTGACAGAAATATTGTGGAAATAACCAACTACACTGTGATTTGGATTTAAAGACTATTTGTCAAGACAGATAGAGTAATTTCATTAGAAGAAAATTGAGAAACTGTATTTCACTAACTAACCAAAAATAATACCAACACATACCCTTGATATGCAAATTGTTGTTTGCTTGTTTGTGGTTTTATTCTCAAACATGCATATCCAGTATCTGATTATGTATAGAGCATTAAGCAAGCCAAAATTGAGCAACATTCTAAAACCTACCTTGCCGGTAACCCTCAAAATTTTCAAAGTTATCAAATACAAAGGAATCTGAGAAATTCACTCAGTAAAGCATTGTCTAAGGACACACGATGAAAACTATAATTTCGTAACCTTGCCAGACATAAAAGGAGAATCATGGAAAAACATAAGCAAATGCAAATAATGGTTGAACTTTAGTTACCAATATGTGTCAATATTGGTTCATTAAAATTGAAAAATGAACAAGGCATCCTAAGATAGTTAAGAGAAACTGAAAGCAGGTATAATGAAAACCTGTATTACTTTTGGTATTTCCTCATAAACCTACCTCTACTGTAGGCTGAAAACAATGACTAATAATGACTAATAGATAATCAAATGTAGTATATATAGGCATCAAAACTGAGGAAGATGCTGGTACATCTACTACACAGATATATTTCAAAAATCATTTTTTCTTTTTTTTCTTTATCTTTTTATACATGTTACTTTCAGTTCCGTCTTCCTTCCCTCCTCCACCAATCTTCCCAACCCCCCACCCCACTCGATCACCCTCTGTTCCCCAGGGAGGGTTAGGGCTTCCATAAGGGATTTCAGAATCTGTTATATCATCCTGGGCAGGACCTAGGTCTTCCCCCATGTGTCCAGGCTGAGAGAGCATCCCTCTATGTGGAATGAGCTCCACAGAGTCTATACTATGTTGTTTAAAAAAGTATGTATAGCTTACATTTAAGGAATGGGTAATGTCACCTCATATGCCTGAAAGTGGAATATGTATGTAAATGATTAGGAATTCTTTTGCAAAGATTAGTTTTCTATTCTCTATCATTTATTTTTATGAATCACTTGTGTTCAGATGGACTGAGGGGTTTTTCACCTTTTCTTAATTTTTATTATTATTCAAAAATACAATAATAAATATAAGTAAAACAATAATAAAAATAACTCAATAGATAATATTGCCTGCTGTACCACAATTTATTTATTCATTCACCCACTGAAGGAGAATTAGATTGTTTCCAAGGTTTGCCAATTAAGAATAGGTTTTACAAACATACAGTAGTGGAGATTTTGTGGTCAGAAATTTTCAGCTAATTTTAGAAAATACTAAGAAGTACTACTGCTAGATCATTTGGTTTCATAAAAATTGTCAAACTTTGTTCTTAAGTGAGTGGCTTTATTGTTTTTGACTACATAGCGAATTATAATTTAATGATATTTTCTTGGTTTTGTTACTTACTGTCTTTCTGCTTTGGCCATTGGCAAGTGTTTATGTTGGTTTTTGTGTCTCTTTGGCATATATTCATCTTTTTTCCTTTAAGTGCTTCCTTAGTTTTTAGCTTCCCTCACACAATTCAGCAAATTATATTATTCATTTATAACGTTGAATATTTTTGTTCCCATCTGTAGTTACTCTAGAATCCTTGATTTCCTAAATTGTTATTTTAAAATATTTGTAGATGTTAGACTTTATTCTTGATGCTATACTATTCTGCAGATTTTTGTTTATCCTTTTTTAAAAAAATGGAGGTATTTTAAGTTCACAGCAAAACATCAGCAGAGTATAAACGAATACTATGAGAGTCCACAAGAGGTCTAAATAAAGCGGTATCAAATATTTATTTGGGGAACACTCATGAATGACAAGGTAGAGAACCTCTGTGGATTTCTGCTCAGGGGTGCTGGAAACTGATCAGATCTCTGAATACCACACACGAGAGAGAGAGAGAGAGAGAGAGAGAGAGAGAGAGAGAGAGAGAGAGAGAGAGACAGAGAGACAGAGAGACAGAGAGACAGAGAGACAGAGAGACAGAGACAGAGAGACAGAGAGACAGAGAGAGACAGAGAGAGAGAGAGAGAGAGAGAGAGAGAGAGAGAGAGAGAATGTCCCCCCTTCTTTCTTTTAAAGGAGCTAGTCAGCAGATAGAAGGCATGCCTAAGGCTGGTACCCCAAAGCTATTGGTATTCCCACAGCAGCAAAGATTCAGAGACTGCCAATATACTCCATGAACCAGGAAGAAAAAAAGACTTAGGTGTCACAGTCCCCTTTAGTGGCACACTCTCAGTGCTTAAGGGCCTCCTACATGGCTCCACTTTCTAAAAATTCCACTATCTCCAAGTAGTACAGACCAGAGTACCAAGCCTTTAACATGTGAAGCTTTGTGTTATGCTCAGTTATAATCTAGGAACTTAATATTTTTATTTTATGTGTATGTGTGTTGGCTGGAAATGTACCATGTGTATATGGTGCCCACAGAAGCTAGAAGAGGGCATCAGATACCCAGAGACTGAGTAACAGAGAGTTGTGAGCAACCTGATGTGGGTGCTGGGAACTGAACTTGGGTCTTCTGGAAGAGCAACAAATGCTATTAACTACTGTACGACTTTTCCAGCTCCATACTTTGTTTTAAATCTTGGCATATGATTCATTTTAATTTAATTTTGGTGAATGATCTAAAGTTTGGATATAGATTAATTTTTTTATTTGGTGAAAGAAAATCTTTGTTCCATCCATTGTATTTCCTTTGCTCTTTTGTCAGCCTTCACTTGTTTATATTCATGTGGGTAAGTTTCTCATTTCTCTGTTAAAGTTCATTCAGGTTTTCTTTGTTTAGTCAAGAACTTGATGGTCTTTTTATACATATAAAATATGAGTGCAATAATTAATTAAAAAGAGTCCCTTATTTGCAGGAGAGCAGGGACGGTTGCATGAGACGTCTTTGATGGAGGAAAGTGAAGGAAAATGTTGCAATAAAATTATAATCTTAGAAAAAAGCAAAAATTTTCAAGTTGGTATAAGTTTCTGATATTGTTTCTGTAACATATTGTATTAGTCATTCTGTGTCAATAGCTTTTCAGGGTACTTAATACTTAGTTTTTGATATCCATTAAATAACCTGGTAAGATTTAAAGGGGAAATTATTTTGGTTATAAAGGTCAATTTGTAAAGAGTTGACACCTTTTTTATTTTTCAAATTAAAAACAAGCTTGCTTCACATGTCAATCCCATCTCCCTCTCCCTCCCCTTCCCCCCTTTCTGCCCCCCCAACTCCCCATCCACTCTCCACTGACTCTCCAGGAAGGGTGAGACCCTTAATGGGGGATCTCCAAAGTCTGTTGTATCATCTGGGGCAGGGCCTAGGCCCTCCCCCACGTGTCCAGGCTGAGAGAGCAACCCTCCTTGTGAAATGGGCTCCCAAAGTCCATTTGTATTCCAAGGATAAATTACTGATTTAATACCCGAGGTCCCAAAGATTGCTGAGGTCTCCTCACTGACACCCATGTTCAGGGAGTCTGGATCAGTCTCATGCTGACCTCTAAACCATCAGTCTTGGGTCCATGAGCTCCTCCTTGTTCAGGTCAGCTGTTTCACCCACCTGGTCATGACCCCTTTGATCATTACTCCTCTGTCTCTGCAATTGGTTTCCAGGAGTTCAGTTCAGTGTTTAGCTGTGGGTCTCTGTCTCTGCTTCCATCATCCACTGGATAAAGACTCTAGGATGGCATACAAGATAGTCATCAATGTCATTATCAGGGAAGGGCACTTAAGGTAGCCTCTCCACTATGGCTTAGATTGCCAGTTGCTGTCATCCTTGCAGATCTCTGAAAATCTCATTAGTGCCAGATCTCTTCTCAAACCTATAATGACTCCCTCTCTTATGGTATCTCTCATCCTGGTCTCCTCTGTTTTTCCCCTGACTCAACTTTCCTGCTCCCCCATGTTCTCCTCTCCCCTTCTTTTCTCCTCCTCACTTTACCCCAGCTTCCTGTCTCCTAAGAAGTAACATCTTTATATTAAATTTTTGTATCCACAAATGTGGAATATCTCTCTACTTCTTATATTATACTATTTGAAAATTTTACATATGAAGTTTAGGCTTTGTTGTGTAATGGTCTATGGGGTTTTAGAGTCTTTTATTTTTGTAAAGTATATTTCTCCATAGAAGGTCTTTTTCCTTAGAATAACTCTTTGGAATTATTGTTTTTTTTTAATTCATTCGCCTACTAATTGTGAAATTTACTGAAACCGGGAAGTATTTTTTGTTATTTACTACATTTTTTAAATTAGAAAAAAGCTTGCTTCACATGTCAGTCCCAGCTCCCTCTCCCTCCCCTCTCCTTCCCCTCCCCACCAAACTTCCCATCCTCTATACTGTCCCCACTCATTTCCCCATAGGGGATATCCAGAGTCTGTTATTTTGTTCAGGGCAGGGCCTAGGCCCTCGAAAACCTATGTAAGGAACTTTGAAGTGGGATACTTAAGGGATTCTGTAGTGATTTGACCATCCCTTATTTCTAGACATGATGCTACCTTATTTTGAACACTTTTCCCCATCAGGACCTTGTGTTCCTCGCTATTCATAAAAGGGATGTATATATTTTCTGGTTTATTGTGATTGTGTTTATAAATTTTTCATTACTTTTTTCTCTTCTGTGAGTAGAGAAAATAACACCTTAGAACACCTTAGACATGTATAATATTGACTGAATGGGTGTATTTTAATTTACTAGATAGCATTTTTGTAGGTACAGAAAACCATGATTTAACTTCAATCTAAGTTGTTTAGGACGAAATATATAAATAAACTATTCTTTATCACTTTTTTTTGTAAAAAGGGTGTAACAGTAGAACCAACATCATATGTTCTGGTAAATAAGTGTGACAAAACGGGGAGCCATTATATTAAACATAGCACTTGGGTAGTTGGTTGCATTATTCACAAGTAGGTATTTCTTTTTAGCATTATATGGCATTGTACAATGCTGATACATATAAAACATAAAATAAGACCCATTAGAACAGGCATGTAGTAATTAATTTATACAATTGATTCCAGGATGTGACTTATTGGGGAAAAAGTTTGACAAGTTATGTTTGGTGAAGTTACATAGAATACAGCAACATTCCAGATTTGAAGGGTAACTGGAGCCTATGCAAAATTGACATGATATCTCAGAAGTGGTAGAATTCTTTGACACTAACAAGTTTACTACTATATAAGTACAATCCAACATCAATATCTAGTTGTAGGTTTTAGGGACTATTTCTCTTTATAACTCCAGGAAATCAGTGCTTGATCTGGGCCATTTTAGTATAACTTTGTGTCTCTGAATGATATATGAAGCAAGGAAAGAGAGCTGGAAATATCGCCAAGTATAAGATTTAGTGGCAAGATCATCATTCCATGTGTGCTTTGGGTAGTGAACTGGTCCCTTGCATCCATGAGAAATTACAGCTCTGTATTTGTGAAGTATTTGAACCCAGAAGCATCACCTTCCAAATTATCTATGACAGTTACAGAGCCGGGAGTAGATCATCTGGCTCAAAGTTTAGATCCATCTGTGCTGCCTCCAGGGTATAAGCTGACCTGTAAGAAGGATGATACATTTTTATACTCTACACTTCTTCTTTAAAAGCAATCGGAAAAGCAGGAGACGGGAGTGATGTTTTGGATAGGTTGGGGAAAATAAAGAAATGAGGCAAGAGGTGAGGGAAGGATAAATGGATCTCTACTGTGCATGCCTTTGTGATGACAGTTTGTGATGAGAGGATTCTAGGAACCTGAATTGTATGCCTACAGGCTATGCTAGATTGACAGGGATAGCCACATTCTTTTAGCAGTTCTAGTTCATTTTTCATATAGCAAGATTTGCTGAATGCCTGTTATGTGCCAGTCATGTACTAGCTTCTCTTGTTGTGAAAAAGAATCAGATATGATCTTTTGAGGAACTGTAGATATATAAATGGATCATTAGAATACATGATAAAGGGAGGCAGAGTTCCAACAAACTGGCCTGGAGGTAGATGTTAACACTGAGGAAAGATATCTAAAGGGCTGACATTTCAGCTGAATATTTAGGGAGAACTAGGGAATTACAGGCTAGGCATTCTGGGTTGTTAGAATAACATTTCAGTTATAACACAGCAGTTGAGGCTACTTCAGAAGAATTTCTAGAGCAGATATTTTACATATAAATTGTCATGGAGGAATAGAGTGGAAGTCTTGCTTTAAAATATGAAATAAAATAAGCTTTTAAAAATTGTTATCCCTATGGATATATTAGTATGTTTTCTATCTAGGATATTGTACCTATATTTTTGCAGTTTTATTAAGTGTTTTATTTTTAATCCATTATTCACTCTTCATGAATCTTCAAATTTTACTTACTTGTTTTAGGCTATTTTTATTTAAATTTTTTACACATGTTTACTCTCATTTTTTATGCAGTTCCTCATTTACTATTTCCACATCTCGTGCCTCCCCTTTAGGGATATTTTCTTCAGTTTTCACCTCACCCTCATACTTGCTGAGAACAGAACCCAAGGACTCAACTCATGTGGTGAAATGTTTTATCACTGAGTTATGCATGCATCCCTCCATGTTTATCTTAATCTATTCTTAATACATTTTGGAGTCATAAACAATATTTTTAATTTGTAAGCCATTTATATTATTGTTTTATGTATATTATTTTTCAAACTGAATTTCTCCTTAAAATTGCATAGTTAAATTTTGCCCTTGTTAGTACATATAACATTAGTTTATCTACTTTATGATCTTCAGTTATATGAATGTGTCATAATAATTTTTAGTTCTGATTAATAGACATATTTTAATTCCTATAAGCAATGCTACAACATTATTGATTATTTCTTCATTAAATGTGCCAGGGCTCCAGAATAAATTTCTCCAGATACACTGCTGATTCCAGACTAGGAACATTTTTTATTAATGGTTTATTAATTAATTGTTAATTAAATAATTGTAATATATCTTCTATCAGATGTGAGTAAAAGTTTTCATTTTTCAACATTTTTGTACTGTGTTCTGACTTTTACACTTTTGACACTATAATAGATATCATTTTTAAGGAATTGTCTATGTTTCAGTTATACTATGAATTTATTGTTCTTTAAGAGTTGCACTCTCACCCTGAACTCTTAGGGAAGGGTCTAGGCCCTGCCCTATATGAAATGACAGACTATGGACACCCCCATGGAGGGCCTCACCCTCCCTGGGGGAATGAGGGGATAACGGGGGGGGGTTGGGGGAAGGGCACGGGAGGAGGAGAGGGAATGGGAGAGGGACCAGGAACTGACTTGTGAAGCAACCTCGTTTCTTATCTAAATTTAAACTGGAAAAAAAAAGAAAGTTATTTGAATGCATGTTAAACATTAATGTAATTTTTGAAAAGTTATATCTGATTTTTTTACCAAAATAAATCTGGAGAATAAAAAAAAATAAAATAAAATAAAAAAATAAAAAAAGAGTTATTGTGTGAAATTTGCATTTTAACTTTGTATTTTGAACACTGGAATTTCAACTATTTTACTGAATGAAGAACTTTTAGTGGATGTGAGGGTGTTCTGGCTGTGACCCCATTGATCGCCAGGGTTGATTCAGCTGATCTGGCTGACTGGGCAGGTGTCCCCTTTCTCCCTCACCACTCCATGTGTGTCCCTATTGAAGCCTCGCGCTCAGTCAAAGAGGACAACCTTCCTCGAATAGAGGATGATCAGTCTTTCATCAAGGGTATACGAGTAGCTGTGCTCCCCTGCTACAACCTCCAAACAAGCTCTCAAAATTTTTTATTGTTCTTAGTATTAATTCTTATGCACTGTATATGCTTTAGGTATCTTTATATTGTCTTTTCTTGATCAATAATTTAAAAGGTTAATAATCCACATATAATAAATCTTCTTTTAAGATTTGTGATTTAATGAAGTCCTACCACAACATTGTCAAAATAGCTTTGAATCTTCATTTCAAAAGAATTTAAAGCTTAATATAGTTTTAAGTTTGAATTCATATGAACTTGATTTTAAGGTATTTAGTTAATTCTTGTCGACCACATCCACCATACCGTGCTATGAAACATTGGGAGCTATTTCTCATATTTAATTGCACCTCATAACTACTAATCTTTCCATCCTCTCTTTCTTCCAACGTTCCCACTATGTAGAGATGAATATTTTTATTTTCCACGTGTGAGTGAGAATGTGTGGTATTTATCATTCTTTGCCTGATTACTTCATTTAAAAGTATTCTTATGTTATGGGTTTCAAGTTAATCCAAACTTTAGTTGGCCACTCCCACAAGTCATGGGCCACTGTTGCCCCCAACACATCTTGCAGCAGGACAGGTTGTAGGTAGAGGGTTTTGTGGCTGTGTTGGTGTCCAGGTTTCTCTTTCTGTAGTCTGCAGAGTACCTTTTGCACCAAAGAGACTAGAATGTAGGTATTCTCAAGGCTTATCTGTAGTGCCACAAGCAAAAGAATTTGATTTTTATGGCTGTATAATAATATCATGTGCACATACATTACATTTGCTTTTTTCATTTAGTGATGTTTACACGTAGGCTGATTCTGTATCTTTATCATCTCGAATAATTCTGCCGTGAAAGTGAGCTTACTACCTTCCATTGTTATGACAAAATAACTGATGTTATCAATTTAAAGGAGGAAGACTTATTATGGTTTATTATTTTGGAAATTTCGGTGCATGGTTGCTAGGCTTTGCTGCTTTTGAATTTGTGTGTCACAGCAGGGAGAATGTGGCAGAGGAAGTCGGTCACTTCATACCTGTCAGAAGGCAAGGGGAAAGAGGAAAAGGGATGGGCTGCCAATATCTCCTCTGGGGGTATGGACCCAGCTTTTCTTATACTCAACTCTACCTCATAAAGGTTCTGGCAACCCTGACTAGTATCCGTCTTTTTTTTGGTGGGGAAAATTTTTCTCTTTTGATTTTCAAGTGAAATTTTACACAATATAAATACATGTGTTTTTCCATTTCTCCAACTCCTCCCAGATCCTTCTCACTTATCTAACCTCCCAACTGTTTTCTTTCCTCTTTCAAAATAAAAACAAAACAAAACAAAACAAAAATGAAAACAGTAGAAAAAAAACAAGAACGCCCATAAATAAACACAAAACGAAAATAAAAACAAGCAAAAGACCAATAATACAAACAATATTGCTAAAACAAAGCAAATAAAACAAAATTCCTCAAAAATAACATTGAATTTATTTTCTGTTGGTCAACTATTCCTAGGCATGGGTCCTTCTTTGAAGTATGGTTGAAATACTGAGTGACATGCCATTGGAGAAATTGATTTTCCCTTTGTCAGTGGTTTTCTGACCAGTTTTATGTCAACTTGACAAACTAAAGTAATTGGGACAGTAGGGAGCCCCAATTGAGAATATGCCAGCAGATCAGCCTCAATTTTCTTAGAAACCACCATACTGATTTACAAAGTGGCTATACAAGTTTGCACTCCCACCAGGAATGGAGGGGTGTTCCTGTGACTCCACATCCTCTCCAACATAAACTGTCCTTAGTATTTTTGATCTTAGTCTTTCTTACAGGTGTAAGATGGTATCTCAGAGTTGTTTTGAGTTGCATTTCCCTGATGATTAAGGATGTTGAGCACCTCCTTAATCTATCTCAAGACCCAGCTTGGGTATTTACCCAGAAGACACTTTGTGTTTTCTTAGTAGCAAAGTAACCTTAACTAACATAAGCAGGTATCAGTTACAGACAGCTTTTGTTTAGGAGTCGGAATCCATTCAAGATTCCCCTTTTCACTGCTAGCACCTTGTCGGGGTTTAAATCAGTGCAGGTCTTGTAACACCCCATGCTTCTGACTAAATCTTTGATACATAGATCAAAGTAGAACAATGAGAGTCAAAAAATTTCTTAGATATACTAATATCCTTTGCCTTGGCTATTCACTCAGGAGTGGGATAGTTGGATCATATGTTCTGTATATAGTTCTTTTGAACAAGTTTCATACCATTTTCATAATGGCTCTGAATTTCATTAATATCTGTAGCAATGTCTTCCTTTTTGTATCTAATTATTTTTGTGTCCTCCCTGTCTTTTGTTACTTTGGCTAACAGCTTTCGAATTCTCTTCATCTTTACAAAGGAGTGATTATTTTGATACTTTGTATTCTTTTACTCTCTATTTCATTAATTTTTTCCATGATTTTTCCTTCATAGAACTCATCTTGGTTTATGGTTTTTACTTTTATGTTTTTAAGGTTACAACAAGGTTAATGTTAGTTTTAGCAGTTGATAGTTATCTACCTTCACCTTATGAAAAGTTATCTCTAATTGGAGTGTATTTAGATTAATTTTTTAATAATTACCAAAGAGCTTCTAGAAGAAATTTACGTTTTTGTTGCCCATACATCTTGTGAGCCGTTGATGTCTGGTTGGTATATTCATAGCTCCTTGTCTTTTTGTTTCTTTGGGATTTATAGTATTTAACTAGAACTTGTTACCAAATCTTAATTGTGTACAGATTTTTATGTCAATTCATTAATCTTTGTTAGTTAGCCTTTATGTGCTAGGCATATCTGACACAATTTATTCTATTAGCAGAGTGAATATAACTACGAAGCTCCTTTCAATGCCTGTCTGTGATCTATGGTATAATCTTCCATATCATTTAGGATGCTGATTGGAAACAAAAGGTTTGCTTAAAATTGGGTAATATTGTTGATTTAATAAAGGAATTGTTTATAAATGTGTTGATAAAGTTCTTGGAAATGGGCTGTTTTACAAGTTTTAGGCTGCTGACAACAGAAAACTTTATCCTTTCCCAGGCTTGCTGAGGAATGGAAAATAATTGCTAGAAACCATGGAGATAAATTCACAAAGAGATACCTTTACATGAGCCTTGGTCTTCACTAGAATTCCCAACAATGCATGATCAGACAGAGAAGGATGCACTCTTCCTCTCCTCCATCTTTGATGGGCAGGGGAGCCAGCTAGAAAACAAAGAGGGCAAACAAGGTAGACAATGGCTCTGGAGGACAATGGGAGATACTCATCACACTCAGCATCATTCAATAGTAAATCTGTCCTGTAACTTTAAAAAATAAATTTATATTTAAAATGGAAAATAAAAAAATATTAATAAAAAAAATACCAAAAAAATAAATTTATAGTCAATTACCAATATGTTTACACTGTATATTAAAATATCTAACATGTATCTCATTCCTATTTCATTTTCACTTCTATCATTTTAGTTAGGGTTTAAATCATCTCTTGATTAAATAAAATAGCCTTTTTCCCATTTCTGATTACTCCTTAAACACATATTGCTTCTAGTCAAGCAGGAGTTATAACCACAGTCTTTTGATAAAATTGTTTTCTGTACTTTGTAAATTTCCAGAATTTCAATAATTGAGAATATTGTTAATTTCATTTGTGAAGTTAGAAAAATTCCTCTTTGATTTTGTGCTCTTGAAATTAGTATGTGGGTCTTTTGTGTACCTTTTGTATTTTCATTCAAACGTTTGTTGAAAAATTTTCAGTTGATGCATAAAAATTCTGTTTCTTATGTTTCACAGTTGTCTTGGATTTGAGGCCTAGATGGTGAAATAATTTTGCTAAGCTAGGCAGTTTCTTGGTTGTTTTTGTTTAAAGATTTTGTATAGATTGAAATGCAGCTGCAAGTGTATTAGTGATTTTCTGTTGCTTACTTGTCAAGATTTTTATTGTTTGGATGAAAAATACTGTTTCAAAACCTGGCAGCATATTGATGAAAACAGAGCATTTTGTGTAATTCTCTTTCTGAAAAACTACCTCTTTAAAAGACAAAGATTGCCTATGCTTTTTCTATTCACATGCATCTCTAAGAATAGATTTATTGACAGCTCTAAGACAAGGTTTAGTTCTCCATCCTCCTGCTTTAATCACAGTATATGCTTTTCTGCATATAGAGAAGCAGATTGGAGTTCTATAAGTGGCCAATAATGTGAATATGCTTTCGGTGTTTCAGGGAAGCATTTAACATTTTGTCACTAATCTGCAACAGGTGTAGGCCTCTTTCGTTCTTAAAAAAATGACTGAATTTGAGGGTGTAAGCTTGCTTCTTACTTAATACTAGCATATTGTGGATCTGCCTGTGTGAATGACTGGGAATAGAAGGTGGGCTAGGTAATCCCTGAACATTCCAAACTGTGCTGATAACTCAAGATCATTAATGTCATTCTATTTGACTATTTAATATGACTAAAAATGAAGATTGTTAGTTATGGCCGAGCTTCCCCTCTCTGGGTACACCCGTTCCCATCCTTTATGCCTGCTTGCATATTCTTCGCCAGAAGAAAACGTCTCTTCCGAAGTTTCTGGGCGGGAAAGGCACATTGTTACAAACTTGTTTCCTGTATCATCCCTGGCAAACTCACTGCAAAGTAACAGAGGCCCAAACTCAATTCACACTGTGGGACCAATAGCTGTAAATAGGAGACACTGCAAGCTAACTGTTAAGCTGTTCTTAAGACATATGAGCTTTTTAGCAGGATGTTTGACCTCTTTTTCATATTGTCTGAAGCTTGTTTAAGACCCTTCTGGTCTGTTTCTCATTTTAAAAATTCTTTATAGCAAAACACAGTGTCTAACTTAAGATCTTCAAATTGCTTGACTTGTATTTTCTTTGAGGACCTTTTTTTGTTTGTTTGTTTTTAAACATACATTTTAATTGATTTGTTAAATTGCTATAACAATCATTTCACATCTGTAAGATTACAATCCCTTTGTATCTCATGTAATTTACCTACTGAGTGCATTTTATTTATTTATTTTTTTATTTAGGTTAGAAACAATCTTGTTTCACATGTCAATCCCAGCTCACTCTTCCTCCCCTCCTCCCCCACCCTCCCCACCAGGTCCCCCAGTCCCCCACCCAATTTCCACTCCAATCACCAAGGAGGGTGAGGTGCTCTGTGGTGGATCTCCAGTAACTGTCATTTCAACCAGGGCAGGGCATAGGCTCTCCCCAAAGAGTCCCAGCTGAGAGAGCCTCCCATATTGTGGCATGGGCACTCAAAGTCTATTTGTATGCCAGGGTTAAATACTACCCAAAGCCCCATAGATTACCTAGGAATCCTCACTGACACCCACATTCACAGGGTCTGGGTCAGTCCCATGTTTTCCACACAACCATCAATCTGGAGTCCAAGAGCTCCCCATTGTTCAGGACAACTGTTTCTGTGTGTTAAACCAGCCCACTCTTAACTCCTTTGCCCATCAGTTCTTTCTTTCTGACACTGGATTCTAGTTCAGTTCAGTGTTTGTCTGTGGGTATCTGCCTCTGCTTTCATTGCTGGATGAAGGTTCTTTTTCCTAGACTCTTTGGCAGTGGGATTGTATGCTGGCACTCACCTGATTCATGTCTAAAATCCATAAATGAGTGAGTACATACCATGTTTCTCTTTTTGTGGCTGTTATACCTCACTCAGTATGGTTTCTTCTAGTGCCATCCATTTGCCTGCAAATTTCAAGATTCCTTTGTTTTTTTCTGCTAAATAGTACTCCATTGTGTAAATGTACCACATTTTCTCTATCCACTCTTCAGTTGAGGGGCATCTAGGTTGCTTCCAGGTTCTGGCTATTACAAATAATGCTGCTATGAACATAGTGGAACCGACATCCTTGTTGTATGAATGTGCATCTTTTGGGTATATGCCTAAGAGTGGAATTGCTGGGTCTTGTGGTAAACTTATTCCCATGTTCCTGAGGAATCTCCATACTGATTTCCATAGTGGCTGTACAAGTCGGCACTCCCACCAGCAGTGTAGGAGTGTTCTGCTCTCCCCACATCCTCTCCAGCATAAATTGTCATTGGTGTTTTAGATTTAAGCCATTCTGACAGGAGTGAGATGGTATCTCAGGGTTGTTTTGATTTGCATTTCCTGGATGGCTAGGGATGTTGAGGACTTTATCAAGTGTCTCTCAGCCATTTAGTCTCCTCTATCTCTATTTAGCTCTGTACCCCTTTTTTTTTATTGGATCCTTTGGTGTTTTGGAGACTTACTTATTGAGTTCTTTATAAATTTTTGAGATCAGCCCTCTGTCAGATGTGGGGTTAGTGAATATTTTTTCCCAATCTGTGGGATGCTTTTTTGTCTAGCTGACTGTGTCCTTTGCCTTACAGAAGCTTCTCAGTTTCAGGAGGTCCCATTTATTAATTGTCGATCTCAGTGTCTGTGCTACTGAAGTTATCTTCAGGAAACTGTCTCTTGAACCAATTCGTTCAGTGGTGCCTCCCACTTTCTCTTCTAACAGGTTCAGTGTGGCTGGATTTATGTTGAGGTCTTTGATCCATTTGGACTTAAGTTTTGTACATTGTGAAGGACATGAATCTATGCACATTCTTCTACATGCCAGCGTCCAGTTATGCCAGCACCATTTGTTGAAGATGCTTTCTTTTTCCATTGTATATTTTTAGCTTCTTTGTAAAAAATCAGATGTTCATACATGTATGGGTTAATATCAGGGTGTTCAATTCGATTCCATTGGTCTACCTGTCTATTTTTGTGCCAATACCAAACTGTTTTCAGGACTACAGCTCTATAATAGAGTTTGAAGCCAGGGATGGTGATGCCTCCAGATGTTGCTTTGTTGAAAACGTTTGTTTTGGCTATCCTGGGTCTTTTGTTTTTCTATACAAAGTTGATTATTGTTGTTTCAAGGTCTGTGAAGAATTGTGCTGGGATTTTAATGGGGATTGCGTTAAATCTGTATATTGCTTTTGGTAAGATTGCCGTTTTTACTATGTTGATCCTACCTATCCAAGAGCATGGGAGATCTTTCCACCTTCTGGTGTCTTCTTTAATTTCTTACTTTAATGACTCAATGTTTTTTCTATACAGGTCTTTCACTTGTCTGATTAGCATCACCCCAAAGTATTTTATGTTGTTTGTGGCTATTGTAATAGGCGATGTTTCTCTGATTTCTTTCTCAGCCCTTTTATCGACCCTATATTGTAGGGCTACTGATTTTCTTGAGTTGATCTTGTATCCTGCCACTTTGCTGAAAGTATTTATCAGCTGCAGGAGTTCCCTGGTGGTGGTTTTTGGGTTACTTATGTAAACTGTAATGTCATCTGCAAATAGTGAAAGTTTGACCTCTTCCTTTCCAATTTGTATCCCCTTGAGCTCCTTTTGTTGTCGTATTTCTCTAGCTAGAACTTCAAGTACAATATTGAAGAGGTATGGAGAGAGTGGGCAGCCTTGTCTTGTTCCTAATCTTAGAGGAATTGCATTGAGTTTCTATCCATTTAGTTTGATGTTGGCCGTTGGTTTGCTGTATATAGCTTTTATTATATTGAGGTAAGTTCCTGTTATTCCAGATCTCTCCAAGACACCTCAAGGGGTGTTGGATTTTGTCAAAGGCTTTTTCAGCATCCAGTGAGATGATCATGTGATTTTTATTTCTCTGCTTGTTTATATGGTGGATTACATTGATGGATTTTCATATGTTGAACCAACCCTTCATGCCTGAGATGAAGCCTATTTGATCATGGTGGGTGAGTTTCCTGATGTGTTCTTGGATCTGATTTGCCAGTATTTTATTGAGTATCCTTGCATCAATGTTTATGAGGGATATTGGACTGAAGTTCTCTTTCTTAGTTGTGTCTTTGTGTGGCTTGGTTATCAAGGTTATTGATGCTTCGTAAAAAGAGTTTGGCAAAGAACCTTCTACTTCTATTTCAGGGAATAATTTGAGAAGAATTGGCATAATCTGTTCTTTGAATTTCTTATATAATTCTGCTTTGTCTTTATATAATTTTTGCTTTGTCTATTCTTCCATTTCTTGCATTTTTGGATTGTTTTTTTCATTTATTTCTTGCAGTTCTTGTATTTTTTGTTTTTTTCTTCCATGTCTTTAAGGGATTTTGTCATATCTTCCTTGAGGGCCTCTATCATTTCCATGAAGTTGCTTTTAAGGCCTTTCTCATCTGCTTCTTCTGCAATGGACTCTTAGGTCTTGCAGGTGTAGATTCTCTAGTTTCTGGTGGTGCCATACTGGTTTTTCTGTTGGTTGGTGTGTTTTTGTATTGTCTCCTTCCCATCATTTCTTCCTGTGGGTGCAGAAGGAGTCTCTTCCTCCCCTGGTGGTTATGTGACCTCTTTCCAGTGGATGGGAGCAGGTCCAATACCCTGGTGGCTTTCCTCTTGCATGGATGGAGGCTGTCCTAGTATCAGGACCTTAGCAAACTCTGGGTAGGGTGGACCCTTGCCTTGCGTGTCCTGGTGGAGACTGGGACTTAGAAGCTGGCAGTCTCTAGATGGACTGAATCCCGTTGGGCTGGGATCTGGATCTGCTGTGTGCAGTCCTCAGGTCTCTGGTGGTTCTGCCTCTTTGTGGGCCTTTTTAAAAGTGGTAATTATAGTTATTCTGGGTAAATTCATTTTCAAAATGGATTTTACTTCTTCAGTTATTAAATAATTTTCATCAGCATCTGGTTAGCAACATGTCGAACATTTTAAGAAGACTAAAAACAGGGCAGTAGAGGTAAAGTGTTGTGTACATGGGGAGAACAACATTTTATGCAATTTGAAAATTACTCTGGTATTGATAAAACCTTTAAATTTTATTATTTGTGTATCATAGTAATGGTTAGCTTTAATTTGAAAGTATATGAGAAACATTTTCAATGATTCATCTGTTATAAACATATAATTTAACTTCAAAATTTAAAGTTTTAGGAAATATCATTTCACTTTGTGAATGTAGTTAATGGTAGTAGGAAATTTTAAGTCCACTTACAAGAGTTTCTATAGTTTTCTATTTTAAATAAGACTCCTACAAGTTTTGGAAGTCTTGGGATGTGCTTTCCAAGATGGATTCCACCATATTTTCTGTCATAAAGCATTGTGTTTTAATACTTTATAGGGAAGAAATTATCATAGATTTATTAGACTATGTGGCTGTGGCTGATTATCATCTAGGCAGTAGACAGTGTAGAATAGATGTACTTGGTAGTGAATCTGAGCTACAGCACTATTTTTATAAAAAACGATTAACCATACCTATTTTAAGAGATATTTTCAAAAATTTTTGTCTGACTCAAATTTCTGCCAAAATACATCAAAAATATTTTAAATAATTTTTAGAGAATTTCATATAATACCTTAAATTCACCCTCCAATCCTCCCACAATCATACTCTCACCCACTCATTCGTGCCTGTTTTATTTATTTATTTATTTATTTATTTATTTATTTATTTATTTGAGGATACTATCTCACAGTAGCTGTCCCATCCTCTGACTAAACATTTCCCCATTTTTTTCTTCCTAGATTTTTCCTGAGTCTTAGATGTAAGGGTTCTGTTGAAAATGGACTAATTGGGGATGGACACCCCATGGTCAGTAATTCTTTTGTGGCTTTCTGAAAATAAAACAAAACAAAACTTTTTTGATGAGGTCTGAGAACTACACTTGTCTGTGGATTTAACCATAAATATTTAGAATGCATCTAGAGAGTGGCAGGAGTAGGTTCTCTCGTAAATTCCATGATTCCGCAAGCCATAGCTAGTTGCCTAAATTTTCAGTGGCAGTCATGAATTAATTCCCTCCTAAGATTAATCGGGTTATTGTTGGCATCCTCCAGAATATTCCACCATTGCACCTTTAAGGATATTTTGCTTTCCTGGTGTTTTGTGGTTTGTTAACCTTGCAGCTGAATATAGCTATTTATTGCTTTTCTATGATCTCTGCTTGGATTACTCCTTCCATAACTATGGAATTAATGAGGAGGCTTTCAGGTCAGATCCTGATGACTTCCTCTAAATCATGTGTTTGAAGCATGTGGTGTTCTCTGAAATAGGGTTTTACTTTCTTTTCAGGAAGGCGCAAAGTGTAAAAGAAATAGCTTATATTGCTATGGAATCTCTTGGATTTCAGTGACCAACCAGTTCAAAGGGCTTTTCCCATGCCTGGCATTTTTTTGAAAGTCTATTTTGCTTTTCTCTGGGGGTGAGAGAAGCATTGTCACTCCAAATGTCATAACTTCAAAGTCTACAGATGTATATACATATAAATATATGTATTATGTGCAACTTTACATATTCATAAAACAATATAATTCCCTATGGTTTTTCAAACATTCTTAATGTTACTTATTCCCACTTCTGTATGTTGTTTCTCCAGTTTATATATGTGTATCCAAAGATTTGGAGTGGTCATCCACAAATAAGAGAAAACGTGTCCCTTTTCTTTTTGGATGTATGTTACTTCATCTAATATTTTCTAGTTACATGCACTTACCCACAAATTTCATGATTTCCTTTTCCTTCACAAATGAATAGTTTTGCATTCTGTATAGCACTACATTTTTATTATCCAATCATCCATTCAAAGGGCATTCAGATTGATTCCATTTTCCAGTTACTGTTAGTAGAACGGCAGTAAGCTTCTCCTAGCAGGGATCTATGGAGTAGGAGATTTGACTCTTTCATTGTTTCTCAGCCTTCCCAGCACTGTGACCCTTTAATAAGTCCCTCATATTTGGTGACCCCTCAATGATAAAATTATTACATTGCTACTTCATAACTGTAATTTTGCTGATATTGTATGTAGTAATGTAAATATCTGATATGCAGCATATCTGATATGTGACCCTCAAAGGGGTCATGACACACAGGCTGAGAACCACTGAGTCCTTTGATATATGCCAAGGGGTGGTATAGTTAGATCATACAGGATTCATTTTTTAGATGTTTTAGACATCTCTACATTGATTTCCAGTTTGCAGTCCTACCAAGAATGAATTATGGTTCTTCTTTCTCCACATTCCCACCAACGTTTGTTGTCAGTTCTTTTACTTTGTATTTCCCATTTTCACTAGTGTAAGATGAAATTTCAAAATTTAATTTGCATTTTCCTAATTAAAAGAATGTTAACTTTTTTGAGATATTTCTTAGTCATTTTTACTTCTTTTTGAGAACTGTTGAGAATGCTCTGTTCATATCTGTAGTACATTTTTAAAATTGTATTGTTTGTTTTCCTGAGTCTCTGTTTTCTTTTAAAAGTTATTTGTGTGTCCTGGATAGTAGTCTGCTGCCGGATGTACGACTGGCAAGATTCTCTCCCATTCTAGGCTTCCTCTCTACTAGACTGATTGCTTCCTTTGCTATTTAGAAGTTCTGAAGTTTTATGAGGTCCCATTTATCAGTTGTTGACCTTAGTTCCTGGGCAACTGGAGTCCTATTCAGAAAGTCCATTTCTATGTGTATATATTGTAGTAAACTGCCGGTTTTCTTCCAGCTGCTTAAGCATTTCAGGTTCCTCATTGTGAGTCCATTACTCTCAGGTGTTCTTTTATATTGAAAAGGAGGTATTTCCTGGATCTGTTGAGCATATTTTGGGCACAGAAGTGAAATTTCAAAATTGCAACTTCTGGAATTTTCCAATTTAATATTTTAAGAATAAAGTTCTGAAACTACAAAAATGAAAACAGGGGAAAGAGAAGACTAATGTATAAATAATAGCTCCAGTTTAGAAGAGTAAGAAAGACATTTCAATACTGTATCTGAAATATGAGCACTGGACCCAGGGGATATTTCCTTTGTCAGTAGGGAGTATTAATATATGCACAATATATTATATATTTATACAAACAGGCACACACACACATGTAAATCACTCCCTTGAAAATGTTTTCCTTTTTAGTGGTAATTGAGTGTTTCCACTTGAATCTTGCATGGACATCACTATCATGACGTATCTAAAAATTCCCACATTTTTCCTTAGTATTGGATATTGAACTCAGGTCTTTATACATGCTTCCTAGTCTAACCAAACTGGAACTTTTGACTTGTCACACTCAACCAATGCCTTTTTTTTCAGACTGACCCAAATTGATCTGTTTGGATGGATAGTAATTCACCTGCCTTTCACAATGAGATACAATTATAATGCTTTCATTAAGAGTTATCAGCAGGTAATTAGTGACATTCTGGCATTCTGTTCACTAAATTGATGGGGTGGACCTTTGACCCTCACTAGGTTAATCATAAGCTTCCTCAAGGAGGTTTACTTTAAAAATTATCATTATTATTTGTCTAATCTATCTATGAATCCTACAAGCTATATTGATAGCCTTCCATGCAAGATGTCTACATGGCTTCAATAATGTCACAACGAGTATGTGGGTAACTAACTACTCTGATTGTATTTGAGGGTTACTCTACAGGAGATATTACAAGTATGGTCCTATAAGCCTGGTCTTGTGGCTGGTGAGGCCATAGACCTTAGCAGGAAACTCATTTCTATTTTTTAGTTAAATTTCAGCATCTATTATTGTACTCATTTGCAAATACTACCTTCAGTGTTACTCAGCTTCACTCTTCAATCAGTGAAAGTGAATACAGAATTCTGGTTACTTGCAGTGTTAAGCAAAAGTGATGGTAGGTGCTCAGCTCTAAGTAGGACATTTATTCCACCACATCTAAGGCTTAGGTCTATGTTAGAAGAATGGTGGAAATAATTTAGAGATGATTTAAAAATAGGGAGAAATCAAATGCGATGGTGCCCATCTTTATCTCAGCACTTTGGAGACAGAAACACATGTATCTCTGTGAGTTCAAGGTCAGCCTGGTCTATATAATGAGTAAGACACAGAAGGCTACATAGTAGGACCCCATCTCAGAAAAGAAAACCCAAATAAATTGATGGAGATGATAGGGAGAGGAGTGGCAAAATGCTATCTTCTAGGTATGACATAGCTACTTCAGTAGTTGTGATTTTCTGCAATAGCCTATACTTGTCAGCAGTCATGGATGGTGAAGAGGCACAGGGAACCTTACTCTCCCTACAATAGCCTATACTTGTCAACAGTCATGGATGGTATTGGCTATTGATGGATTCTGGAGGATGGAGAATCATTTTCTTTACATGTGTTCTTACTGGTAAGCCCACCAACTTCCACCGGATATCTCCGAACTCAGGGTCAAAGAGATGACCCTGATTAAACTCATAATGCCACAAAACAAAACCAAAAACCATAAACATAGGAAAGGGACTTGTAGGGAGTAGGGGTCATTGGACGTTATCTGAGGGAGATGAGAGAGGGGGAAATATATAGAGTGCATTATATGTCTGTGCAAAATTTTCAAAAATAAATTAAAATTATTGTAAATAGAGATCATATCCTTCATTTTATGGGCACATAGTTAGAAAACTTTAATTTGTGGATTTTTGTGGACTTGTCTCTTTTCAATGTGGAGTAACATTGTCTACACTGGGAGAGAATTCACTAAATAATGTGAAGGACAGAGGAAGAGAGAGTGCAAAGTTGATTCCCCATCCCACCCCTGAGAGACTTAGAGATAGGATAAATTGTTTTTTGGTTTTTCTTTTACATTTGAGAATTTCAACTTTCGCTTAACATAACTGTCTAACTTTTGTATTCATTTAGATTTATGTAAAATTGTTTTTCACAAGACTATTAACTCCCTTTTCATTCAGAGTTCTATTGCTTTGCTTCATTTATCATTCCATCCTTGGACTCTGCTTGACACTTCACAACCCCACCAGGACAATCATCCTTCTGTTCTGTTGCACATGCATTAAAAAATGTATCACTTTCATGATTAATACTCTGTGGTAGCACTACTACAGTTTAAGATTCTAGGCTTGTCTTATATCCACTGTAATTGGACTTCTCTATTTTCTGCCTTACCTCTTGTTATATTTTTCTATCCACGAATATATCATCATTTATTATACTATTTTAGTCTACATATATGTAACTTTGCATACATTTCTCCTTTGTATAGAAACTCATCCCATCCTTAAATTTCAATCTTGTTTGGATAAAGGTTTACTATCCTATAATGTTCATGGTTTTATACATGGAATTAATTATTCTCACACTCTTCTCATCATACTACACTTCGTGTGTAGTAACTTCTGTATATATGTTTCTCTCCCAACTTCTAGGATATGAACTATAAAAGAATACATTCTTCCCTGGAGCCATTGCTTTGTAACCATCATGCAGTAGTTTATTTGGGTTTCTTTCTAATTTAGAGATCACCATTTCTATACTTCACTAATGTATGAATTACTGTTCAGAAAAAGAACGTATTCTTTTTACTCTCCCATTACATGATACACACACATCATGCAATCAATTACAAACATGCGGCTTTGTTGTATGGCATTCTTTGGTCAGTGAAATTTTGTGAGGAGCCGCCCTCGCTATCGCTATTGCCGTTAGAAGATGGCGCTGACATCTGCTGTCAGTTGGAGTTAACCGTTAGAAGATGGCGCTGACATCTGCTGTCAGTTGGAGTTAACCGTTTAAGCTGTGCCTCTCCCGTGGCGTCATCTGGGGTGATGTGCAAACCACCAATCCCGGCTCTACACGTCTCACTCGGAGCTCCTAGGCTTATATAAGGGGCTGGGTTTCTTAGCTTGGGGTCTCCCTCTAAGAAGCTGATCATCTATCTCTCAAGATGCATTAAAGCTTTACTGCAGAAGGATCCGAGTGTTCTGCGTCGTTCTTGCTGGCGAGACGGTAGCGCGGGACCTCTGGTGCCGAAACCCGTGAACTCTTCAACATCGCCGGCGCCGCGGGAGACCCCTCGGAAGACGGGGCGGATTCAGAACTGCAGGGACGTAAGTTCAGAGAGGTATGCTTTATCCTGAACACCCCCTTTCTCGACTTTGGCCTTAGTTTGTCATCACCGTGGGACGGGTCAGTGGAGGCTTTGGTGCTAGTCCTGTTTGTCCTTCTCCTTCATCGTGGCTGGTGCTGACAGAACGGTGCTGTCAGTCTGGTGCTGTCAGTCTGGTGCTGTCAGTCTGGTGCTGTCAGTCTGGTGCTGTCAGTCTGGTGCTGTCAGTCTGGTGCTGTCAGTCTGGTAACGGAGTTGAGCGCCGTTTTTTAGATAAGCCGCTAGCGCGATGGGGTTGTCACAGTCAGTGGTTACTGCCCTACAGACTGTGCTAAAACAAAGAGATCTTAAAATTGCACCACGAACACTTCAAAATTTTGATGTCCCGCGCTACCGTCTTGCCAGCAAGAACGACGCAGAACACTCGGATCCTTCTGCAGTAAAGCTTTAATGCATCTTGAGAGATAGATGATCAGCTTCTTAGAGGGAGACCCCAAGCTAAGAAACCCAGCCCCTTATATAAGCCTAGGAGCTCCGAGTGAGACGTGTAGAGCCGGGATTGGTGGTTTGCACATCACCCCAGATGACGCCACGGGAGAGGCACAGCTTAAACGGTTAACTCCAACTGACAGCAGATGTCAGCGCCATCTTCTAACGGTTAACTCCAACTGACAGCAGATGTCAGCGCCATCTTCTAACGGCAATAGCGATAGCGAGGGCGGCTCCTCACATCTCCCCCTATTCATTTATTTTTGAAGCAATAGGACACCCACAACTTTGGAGTGGAGATAGAGGTCAAATCCCCATGTGCAAATTCGGAATATGTACAAAGCTCCTCTCCAGGGTCTTATCCCCAGAGAGAGCCCTGACCAGTCCGATGTCGTTTTTCTGGGGGAAGGAGATCATGACATAGAACCTTCATGCAAGATGACTTATCTCCCAGGAGAAAGTCGTTATACCGCAGACCTCTCCTGTGCAGTGCTTAGCCTTGCAACTCCTTGGGCTGCTGAAGCCTACCCACTCTATCCCGTGCAATGAGACTAGCCTTGTGGGGTGCAAGAGCTGGGAGGCCAGCGACCTATTGCTTTAACATGGTTAACCAAATGTCAGGGAGGCTCCGTGTTCTAAGGCAGCAAGTGCTTGTGCCACCACCACTTTGTCTCTTTTGTTTGGGCTCTGAGCTTACACACCATCCAAAGCATCAACACTATTCCACAGCAGAGAACTAGGCTAAATGATCCTACCCCCACCCATTCCTTAAAATAAGAAAATGCAAATGAAATCCAGGAGGAGAGGCCTTCCATCAGAGAAAGATCCAGATGCGTCGAATTCACTTGCAGGATCGCCATTCTCAACTCACGGAGTGTCTGCTCAAACTCAAAAGTCCAATTCTGTAATAAATGTTGAGACAGAGCTTGTGACAGGTTAGCTGCTCTTGTAAAATTCTCATATTGTACTGAAGTGACACAAAGGCCAGGCAACTTTTGTTCACATCCCAATTGGGCCATCTGCCACAATATATCCAATTGTTCCTGAACCAAATTAATCTGTTGGTTTACCAACATCAGGCCTCCTTGTATCTGAGAATTGGCAGTGGCCTGTTTATCTAGGACCATGGTCACAGTGGCCTATAGTTCATTAATGGTTTGAGTTGTCTGCACAGTGGCAGAAAGTGCAAGGGCCGAGGCGGTAACCGAAGCAGTAACCGCGGCGGTGGCTATCAGGCCCACAATAATAGCAGAGATCCCAAAAATCTCGCTTTTCCCTAAACAAACTCAAATTACTTGGCGTCTCAACAGGAACTGGAACAAATCGAGGCATGCGCATTACCAAAGCAAAAGGGTGCTTAATAGCATCCCAGCATAATGCATAAAAACAATTCTAAGCAGAGCAATTTATTTCTTTCTGATTCTTACCTAAGGTATCATTACTCACAACCCAAATAAAGGGCAGCTGAATAATTAGTTCTCTTAAAAGGGGTATACTTAACATTGGAGGAGGACCAATCAGATGATCCATAGCTCTGTCCCTCACTCAGACTGTTGCCTAATGCCCCTTTCCAATCAAAAGTAATCTGTCCCTTCTCACTATCATAGGAGAAAGATCAGTACAGCTTCCATTAATTCAAAAGGATTAGCATTAGATCTTTCTGGATCCATATGAATAAAATTATCCTTTAATGAAGAAATCACAGTAAAGCACAAGCTTCCTACTAATGACAAGGTTCTCTCATCCTGAAAACTCTGTATCTGAGGATCTAAAGGCAAAAAGGCAAGCCCCAACTCTCTATTAGTTGTGAAAAATCTAGGGAACACCTGGGCATTCTGCATCACTGGCATCGGTAGGGGGAAGGTAGACATGATGGCCCACCGTAACTCTCCCATCATACTAGGAACCATCATCCCGAGTAGGAGAGTCTTCATCACCCACTTGGCCTCCATCCTTCTTATTCTGGAGTTGTGAAGGAGCTCTTCGAGTGAGTCTTTCAGGGATCCACAGGGGGTTTTCTTCCTCCTGTGGAAAAACACACACAGCTCCCCTGGATCTTATAAGAATAGGATCCGGGCCTTTCCAGACATCAGTTAAGCACATCTTTCCATTTTACAATTTCTTTTGGCCTATCAGGCTCTAAACTGTGGCGATCGGCCGCAGTGTGGCCTTGGGCATCAGAGTTCAAGAAATTAAGGGTAAAAAGTGCCATGGATACAGCAACTCTTGGTACCGAGGGTAGAACATCCTCAATACTCCCCTTTTGTTTAATCAGATATGATTTGAGTGTACGATGGGCACGTTCCACAATGCCCTGTCCTTGAGGGTTATAAGGTAGGCCAGTTAGATGGGTAACATCCATTTGCCGACAAAACTGTCGGAATTTTTGAGAGGTATATGCTGGTCCATTGTCTGTTTTTAAAATTCTGGGTTTTCCCCAAGCACTCCAGGCCTCAAGGCAATGTTGAATCACATATGAGGCCTTTTCCCCTGTTAGGGGTGTGGCGAACATTACGCCAGAACAGGTGTCAACAGAAACATGAACATATTGAAGCCTTCCAAAAGAGGGAATATGAGTAACATCCATCTGCCACATCTGCAATGGTCTAATGCCACGTGGGTTTATTCCCATGTGGGGAGTAGGTAAGAATTCGCAGCAATTCTGGCATTGAGTAACAATTTCCCTAGCCTCTTTCCTGGATAGAGCAAAACGACGGCGCAAGGTCTCAGCCGTCACATGAAAGCGCTTATGGAATTCTTTTGCTGCTTGTGCATGGGTAGACAAGGCAGCGGCCACCAGCTTTGTAGCCTTGTCCGCTAAGTCATTCCCTAAGGACATGGGACCTGGGAGTCCAGAATGTGCTCGGACATGGGTAATGAAAACAGGAAATCTCCTATTTAACAAGGCAGCTTGTATCTTTTGAAAGATGTTAGCAACTCTGCTGGAGGATCTTATTATTCCAGCTATCTCAAGGAGATTAACTGCATTAACCACATAAGAGGAATCTGATACAATATTGAGGGGTCCTGGAAAAGCCTCAAGAACCTCCAGTACTATCAGACATTCTACAACTTGAGGTGAAGTTTCATTATATTGTTTAGATATAACCCTATCCTTGACCACATAAGCTCCCATACCAGTTTTTGATCCATCAGTGTACACCACAGTCCCATCTGGGAGTGGGTCTTTAGCTGTCACTTGTGGAAACACTATAGCCTGGTTTAGGGCAAACTGTAAAATTGGATGCTTTGGAAAATGATTATCAATTTGTCCTGAAAAGGAAGTAACTAAAACTGCCCAATCACTAGATGTGGCTGCCAAGGTCTGAACTTGTGCAGCAGTATAAGGCACAATCAAGGAATCAGGATCCCTGCCAAAATGTGTAACAGCTGCTTTTATTCCGCGAAGCGCGAGCTGTGCAACAGCATCAGGGTACCAGTCAATAATCTTAGCAGGGGAAGCATTTGGATGAATCCAAAGTAATGGTCCATGTTGCCACAGGACTGCAGTTGGCAATTGAGCTGTCTTAAAAACACACAGATTAAAAGGTAGTGACTCCTCAATACGTTGTAATTGTGCTTCCTGTAAGGCCTCTTCCACCATCTGTAAGGCTCGGTGGGCGGCAGGGGTAAATTTTCTGGGTGAGGAGATATGAGGCTCACCCTCCAGGAGATCGAAGAGGGGTTTTAGATCAGCAGATGGAATTTTTAAAAAGGGCCTCAACCAATTTATATCTCCCAGAAGTTTCTGAAAATCATTTAATGTTTGTAAGTGGTCTTTGCGAATTTCTATTTTCTGAGGAACTATATTTTTGGGAGTAATCATTGAGCCCAAAAAGAGGCCTGTATCTGCAATTTGAACCTTTTCTGAGGCAATCTCTAATCCCCACTGTTTTAATTCAGCCACCAGCATGGGAAAGCCTTTTGTAAAACATCTAACTCTTTGTGACAAATAAGAATATCGTCCATATAATGGATCATGATTAAAGATGTAAATTGCTTCCTAATTGGCTCCAAAGCCTCCTGCACATACAGCTGACATATTGTTGGGCTATTGGCCATGCCTTGCGGCAGTACCTTCCACTGAAATCTCTTGTCTGGTTCCATATGATTAAGAGAAGGGATAGTGAAGGCAAACCTTGGTCTATCCCGTGGGTAAAGTGGAATAGAGAAGAAACAATCCTTAATATCTATAATAATAAGCTTCCAATCTTGAGGAAGTGCAGAAAGCAAAGGAAGGCCTCTTTGAACAGGGCCAAAAAGATGCATCTGATTGTTAATGGCCCGCAGGTCATGGAGTAATCTCCACTTCCCAGATTTCTTCTTAATAACAAAAATTGGTGTATTCCATGGGGAGGTAGAAGGCTCTAGATGCCCCAGCCGTTCCTGTTCTTGCACTAATCTTGTGACAGCCTCTAATTTTTCAGAGGATAGAGGCCATTGAGAGACCCATAACGGCTCCTCTGTTTTCCATGGTATGGGTCGTGAAGCCTCAACGGCCCCTAAATAAAACCCAGTCCTTTTCTACCCCGATTTCCGTGTTGCGTAATGGGTTTTATTCTGCCTTGTTCTTGCCTACCCAAGCCTCTACCGTTTGTATACCCCATCTTTGCCATAATGGCTGATGCCTGGGGGAATATTCATTAGTTAGGGTCATGCCCATGGCTTGTAACACATCCCGTCCCCATAAATTTACAGGGAGTGGCAACACATAGGGGTAAAACATCCCTGTTTGCCCTCAGCATTCCGCCAGGTTAAGGCTGAGGCACTGATGGCAGGAGAGGACTGGTATCCAAGACCTTGTAGAGAATGAGATGAAACAACAGTGGGCCAAGACTTCGGCCACCAATGGAGTGAAATAATGCTTTTGTCTGCTCCCGTATCCATTATCCCTTCAAATTCTTTTCCATTAATTAACAATTTTATTGTAGGTCTCTCATTTAGGGGTATAGCCAGATAGGCTGAATCACTTCCAGAAGATCCCATAGCCCTTTTTTGTAAAGTGTAGGTTTCTCCATCCCCGAGGGAGGGCAGCAACACCAGTTGTGCAATTCTATCTCCCTGCTTTATAGAAAATACACCCCGAGGGCTAGAACAGAGAACTTGAATCTCCTCTTTATGATACGGGTCAACAATTCCAGGATATATAATGAGTCCCTGTAAAGTTAAGGAGCCACGGCCCAGAATAAGCCCAATGGTGGCAGGGGGCAAAGGTCCAGGGAATGGACTGGGACCGGTTGAACATTCATTTGGGGCATGAGTAAGAAGTCGGAGGCAGCACGCAAGTCCATTCCGGGGGTTCCTCGGAAGCCTCTACTTCCTCTTGATTGCTTTTCTGAAATTGGTTCCCATATTTCTGAGGGCCCTGGGACCATGGGCCCCGTGACCCGTTTTTTGATTGGGGTACCTTGGGTTCTTCAATAGGGGGCAGAAGCCTCCCTTTTACATCCCGGACTGACCTGCATTCGCTAGCCCTATGATAACCTTTACCACAACGATGGCAAAGCTTCGATTCTCTTGTTCTTTCAGGGGCTTGACAATCTTTCTTAAGGTGCCCCATTCTCCCACAATTAAAACAAGCTTTTCGACTAGATAAATCTCTACGCCTGTGCGTTTGTAAAATGGCGGCAGCTAGTCCTGCATTGGTTAGGGGTCCCCCAGCTCCCTGCACACTCTGAGCCAATCTTGTAAACCTTTGCTTTTGCGAGGGCGATAGCCGCTCGACATTCCTGGGTTGCTTGTTCATAGACAAGTTGCTCAATCAGGGGCATAGCTTGTTCTGAATCACCAAAGATGCGACTGGCGGCCTCTGTCATTCTGGCCACAAAGTCTGAAAATGGCTCTTGGGGTCCTTGGACAATCTTTGTAAGGTGTCCACTGGACTCTCCCCTTTTTGTGAGGGCCTTCCATGCTTTAATAGCGGCGGCCGACACCTGACCATAGACACCCCAGATGTAGTTGGTTTGATTAAGGGCATGTTGACCCTGACCTGTCAGCATTTCAAATGTCCACTGCCTCTGATTCTCATCTTCAGCCGTGGCATTAACTCTAGCTTGTGCCTGGGCTGCATCATACCAGAGAGCCTTCCATTCCATGTATTGTCCCATGTTGGGAAGCACTGCTTTCACTGTCGTCTGCCAGTCAGTGGGAGTCATGGCAAAATTAGCAAGCCTTTCCACCTGTAATGTGGTAAAGTTAGCATTGACCCCATAATTACGAACGGATTCGGCCAATTCTTTGATTTGATTGTAATCTACAGGGGTATGTACTCTTCCGCCTTCCGCATTCTCGAATACTGGAAAAGCTACTTGTATTTTTCTCCGTTCCTCTAAAGGTAAAAAGGAGTCAGTACCAGTATTCAGCCGAAGCTCATACTGCGGAGGCGCTGAGGAGCGTGAGCCCGCCGGATTTATAGGTGGTGGCCTCACATTCATTTTTGTTTTCAGTGGCCGGTGTCTATCAGGGTGATATCTTTCTTCCTCATACCGTGCCACCTCCTCCTCTAGACCACCTTCTTCGCTAGAATACAGAGTGTCAGAATCAGAATTATCTAGCTCCAAGGCTTCTAGCTCTACTGTAGGGTATAGACTAGATTCTGGCTTTTTCTTTTTCTTAGATTTGTTAGGGGGTGAATGATCACTCCCTTCTTTCTCTCCCCCTTTCTTAACTTCTTGGGGAGGGCCTTTTTTCTTAGACATGTCTTTCCTTTTGCGAGCTCCCATTCTCTCACTCCGTTCAGTTTCTGACATGCTATCCTGAACTTCCTCTAAGGTTCCCTGACTTTCTATTATAGCAGGGTGACAGGCCTCATCCTCCAAGCAGTTTTTAACTAGCTTCCAAATGGCTTTGGTACCTAAGTGGAGATCTCCTTCTGCATGCTTCCTGTCTAGTTCTTTACCTAGCTTGTTCCATGAGGCCACAGTGAGGGACCCGGAACAAGCATACCATGGTGCCACTCTATCTACCTCCTTCACAAAATTTTGAAGTGTTCGTGGTGCAATTTTAAGATCTCTTTGTTTTAGCACAGTCTGTAGGGCAGTAACCACTGACTGTGACAACCCCATCGCGCTAGCGGCTTATCTAAAAACGGCGCTCAACTCCGTTACCAGACTGACAGCACCAGACTGACAGCACCAGACTGACAGCACCAGACTGACAGCACCAGACTGACAGCACCAGACTGACAGCACCAGACTGACAGCACCGTTCTGTCAGCACCAGCCACGATGAAGGAGAAGGACAAACAGGACTAGCACCAAAGCCTCCACTGACCCGTCCCACGGTGATGACAAACTAAGGCCAAAGTCGAGAAAGGGGGTGTTCAGGATAAAGCATACCTCTCTGAACTTACGTCCCTGCAGTTCTGAATCCGCCCCGTCTTCCGAGGGGTCTCCCGCGGCGCCGGCGATGTTGAAGAGTTCACGGGTTTCGGCACCAGAGGTCCCGCGCTACCGTCTCGCCAGCAAGAACGACGCAGAACACTCGGATCCTTCTGCAGTAAAGCTTTAATGCATCTTGAGAGATAGATGATCAGCTTCTTAGAGGGAGACCCCAAGCTAAGAAACCCAGCCCCTTATATAAGCCTAGGAGCTCCGAGTGAGACGTGTAGAGCCGGGATTGGTGGTTTGCACATCACCCCAGATGACGCCACGGGAGAGGCACAGCTTAAACGGTTAACTCCAACTGACAGCAGATGTCAGCGCCATCTTCTAACGGTTAACTCCAACTGACAGCAGATGTCAGCGCCATCTTCTAACGGCAATAGCGATAGCGAGGGCGGCTCCTCACAAAATTTAACAGACACAATTCTGACAGAGACTTTGATGTGCTTTGTGTAATTTGCCCTGTCTTTATCATGCTGGTGGTCATTGGGAAGAATGGGTATATGAGAGAGAAATTCTTCATATCTTTTTACCTAGGCACAGCCTAACTTCTGCAGACTACAGCGGGGTTGCTTATATGAGACCATCAAACCACAGTCTACAAGCCTTTGAGTTTAAGAATAAATGTTTATAGATGTATCTGCTGGTGGTGGGCTCTATATGGCTACATTTTGATTGATTATAGTTTTTCTTAGTGGTCTCTATCTGTTGCAAAGAGAAGTTTTTTTTTCATCAGAAAGGGGGACTATACTTATCTGTGGGTATAAGGACAAATACATAGAAGGCAGTTAGAGATTATGCTGACTTACTTAATTTAGTTTATGGTGGTTGTATGTTGTACAGATACAACTACAAAACGACTTCCACATCTCAGGCTCAGGGATAATTCAAGAAATATGGAAGGAAATATTTGAAAAGTCAGAGGATGAAGGAGTTTGATGTGAAATTAGGAATGTCAGTTGCTATACCCATAAGGTGTCACAAACATGACTGCCTACTAAACATGATCTGAATAAGGACAACAATATAGACATGCTAAAGTGGATGAGGGAAAGTCCATGAGGTCTTAACACTACACAAAGTACTACAGTCAAGTAAAGAATGCTGGCAGCAAGAAAAATAAAATAGTATTTCTCAGGGAGGACTCAACCCTTGATTATCTAACAACAAATGGTCAGCCTTGAGATTCTACATATTTTATAGACTGAGAAGGGTGTATATATTTATTTAAGAATATGTATTTGTATAAATATAGGTATATAACAACAATTAATGAAAAAATGAGGCACAAATTTCAAAGAGAGCAAGGAAAGGTATATGAGAATATTTGGAGGGAAGAAAGGGAGGGTGGAATGATGTTAAGTATATTATTTGTGATACTAAAAAATTAAAGAAATAATTAGAAACAAAATGAACGCTTATTGTAGGGGTTTGGGAAAGTGGCTCAGTGGGTACCTGATTGGTACAAAAGTTTAAGGTCCTTAGCTCATATACTCAGAACCCACAGAAATCCAGGCTTGGTAGTGTAACCCTGTAATCCAGTGCTCTAACTGCAAGATGGAGAGTGGAAATAGGAGGATGCCTGGAAGCTCATGAGCCAGCTAGCCCAGCATATGTGGCAGCAAAAGAGACACCAAGTCTTGAACAAAGTGAAAGCAGAGGTTGAAACCTAAGACTGTCATTTTGTCTTCACACTTCTGCCATAGCACATGTCTGTAACACATCTCTACTTAGGTGCAGGAGCGTCCATGCACACACACACACACACACACACACACACACACACACACACACACACACACTTTAAAAATTTCATACTGTTTTCATCCATGAAGATTTGGGATAATTCACCACACAAGTAAGAACAAAAGAGAGTACCCCCACACAGCTGGTTTCCAGGAGGATTTTGTTCTTAAATTGCACCATTTAATCTTTTCATTTCTTGAGTTACTTGCTTGGAACACTAAAAAGCTAAATGGGAAACTGATACTGCCTTATTCTGGGTTGGGCAGTATTTCTTTACCGTTTCATTCTTACCCTACCTGCATTCCATTTGCAAACAAACCCTGAGATTCTCTGATATGCATTGTTGACCGAGTCCTTGACCTTTCTTTAATGGATTACCTGCTTCAGAGTTTCTTCTAGTTTGTAAGCTTAGAAAAGATGGCATTGTGCAGATGGTTTTCTCAGGAAAAGGAGGCTAAATTTTCTAGAAGTTAATCAATCTGTTCAGAATTCCACAGCTTGGTAAGCAGTAGCACAAAGACTTAACACTAGGCTTTCTGACTCATTAGTGCAGTATTCGATTCCTTTGTCATATTATGGCATTATTAATCAAAGAATAGCAAAAGTAATATGAGGGCATAATTGAGGAGATAATTCTGGAAGTAATCTTGCAAGAGATAGTAGTGAGCAATCAGACATTAACACCTAAGAGGACTCCTACTGTGGAAAAATCCTTGAGTAAACATGCCAAGACAATAAATGTTTGAACAAACAATAAATAAAACTATAGAAATAGAAGATTGGATGATACAAACTTTTAAACAGGTTAGATGCAGACTTTACACTTCTGTAGTAGAGCGATTTAGCGTTTTATGCTTTTGGTGGTGGAAAAACCAAGAAAGGGAGCTGATTACAATTTGGAACAATCTAAAACAAAGGGGTTGATGGTATTAGGGCTGAGTCATGAAGAACATTTCCACGTTTGTTGTTATGGAGCCAGAAAGAGAAGATTATTTGAAAAGGGACAGAAGTGATATGATAATCTTTTCAGAGACAGAATTAGGATCAAGGCCACAAATATAAGCAATGATATAGCCATGTGCTCACGCCATTCCAATCATTAATGCATGAACTTAAAAATATTTAACAGAGATATTTTTGATTTTTGAGGAAGAATGCCTTTAAATGACATTTAACCTTCAAATCTTTATTTTTAGTCATTGCATAATTAGATCTAGAACATCAATTATTCATCTTTTACTCAGTGTTTATCAATTAATAGCACTCAGTATGTATTTCAAGTAAATCACTTTGTTAGTTTACTTAGAGCATCAATTGCTGTAGAAGCAGAAACAGGCACTCACTTTAGGAGCCACACTACAAGTTCTCTCCATTTCTCAATGCCAAGAAAGTCTGTGACTGAAATTCTTTTATGTTTTGTGTTATGTTTATATAAAGTTATGAAATGTAGAAAATTATGAGTGCATAACTTCTTTAGAATAGGAATGATCCTGTTAAATATTTCTATCCTAGAATTTTTATCTAGGATACTTTCTTGCTGAAGTCTCTTGAGGCTATTTACCAGAAATGTTTCAAAGTACAGCCTTGATTTACAACTACTTATCATAACTGCTGCCTTTGGCTCCCCTGCAGGCCTTGAAGTGAAAATTAATTAAGGCCTAAATTTCATTTGATGATCAGTAAATACATCTCTGATAGTGTAAATCTGCCAAATAGTCTTTTACCCTTCAAGTTCTAAAAGGACGTTTTAGAAATTTCTACTTCTGTTTTGATACTTGTTCATGGCTGTCCAGCCCCATAGACTAAGACTTGAGGGGAAAACATAAAGAAGGGGGAGACAAAGTTCTAAGAGCCAGAGAACCAGAATGCTGGCTTACCTTTTCTTTCCATTGAAAGTGAGTCAAAAATTTAGTAAAATTATCAATGGGGAAGAAGAGTTTTCCCTTTTCAATACCTGTAGAGTCAATCTCTGTAATTAACTCTTTCCTGTCACTGCTTCATGAAAGTTCTATTTGTTGTTGTTTGAACTATTTCAATATGCTAATACACATATTATTGCTACTTCTATCTTTAGAATATGACTCTTTCATTTTCTATTTATAATGTCACTACACAAATCTTTTAATATTAAAGTTTTAATATTAAAATTAAAAATAATATTGTAGTTTCTCTACATTTCTTTACCCTCATTTCTTCAGATTTTTTTTGGCAGCACTCCTGTGTTACTGAACTTGATGAAAGTGACTGACAATTCTCTACCCCACGCTTCTTGGCACTCTATTCAGATTTATTTTCTAGGATGAACTTTCTGCCTTCTCAAACTCGAGATGCAGAAGAATACTCAGGTTTAACTTTCTACTTACGTTAAACTCTGCAAGCCTTGCCACCCTACTTAGGGTTGGTTTGTTCAGTTCACTATCACTGTAATACTTCTCACATATCTTGGCTCCTATGTCCCTATGGCATGTTTTTGTTATATGAATGAAATATATGTGGCATTGTTGTACTTGGAGATATACATTATTGAGGGAAAAGAGGACAAGGTAGAATAGGGAGTGTGGGAAGGAAAAACACCAAGTAATTTTGAAAAAGAGCAATATGCAGACTTACTACTGTAGAAGCACAAGATCAAGCCAATCAAGTTTTTTTGTTTTTGTTTTATTCTCACAGAATTTTTATATTATTTGTTTGTTTGAAAATTTTATATGTAAAAACTACTGCTTTAATTAAACCTACCCCCATCCCATTTACTCCCTTCTAATTCTTTACTATCACCCTACATACACCACTTTCCCCTTCTAACTTTATTTACTCTTTTAAAGAATGCATTGAGTTCATTTAATGTTGTTTATATGTGAATGGATATAGTGATATATGTACTGGAACATGGATGGACCCTGAAGGGTGGTGTGGCCTCCTTGAAGGAAACTTAATCTCCTGCACTAGTAGCCATCAGTTGCTAATAACTTCTTAACTAGGAGTGGGATTTCATGAGAACATCCCTTATACAGACTGGGAACTTGACTGAGAGAGAGAGAGAGAGAGAGAGAGAGAGAGAGAGAGAGAGAGAGAGAGAGAGAGAGAGAGAGAGAGAGAGAGAGAGAGGAGAAAGAGAGAGAGAGGATATGTATTGATTGTCTTTCTGGACCTCAGTTATCTCACCCCATATGATCTTTCCTAGTTCCATTCATTTACCTGCAAGTTTCATGGTTTTAATTTTTTTTACAGTTGACTAGAATTTCACAGAATATATATTTCTCACATTTCCATTGTCCACTCATCATTTCAAAAACATTTTGATTGTTTTCATTTTCTGGCTACTGTCAATAGGACGGCAATGAACTTGATTGTAGGAGTCTCTATGGAGTATATTGTTAAGCTGGCATCCCCAAATAGAGAAAATGTGTCATTTTCTTTGGATCTATACTATTTCACTCAGTATAGTATTTTCTAGTTCCATCCATTTACCTACAAATTTCATGATTTTGTTTTCCTTTACACATGAATAATTTTGCATTGTTTACAGTACCATATTTTCATTATCCATTCATAAATTGAAGGGGATTTAGATTGATTGCATTTCCGAGTTATTGTGAGCAAAGTGATTATGAGCTCTGTCTGTCCAGTAGAGGGTGGAGGTATTTTGGACATATTCCAAACAGTTTAACTTGGTCATATGGTACATTTACTTTTGTCTCTTTTTTTTGAGACTTCTACATATTTCTACTATAACTGCTCAAGGTTGCACTTTCTATCAAAAGTGAATGATGGTTTCATTTCCTCACATCCTTGTTAGGATTTGTTGTCATTTGTTGTTTTGGTTTCTGCCATTTGAATGGGATAAGATTAAATCTCAAAGTTGTTTTAATTTGCATTTCCCTTATTTGTTCTTGGTCTTTATTAAATTTACTCTATTTGTTACTGGGATGAAGATTATTAAACACTTTCATTTTGTACTGTCTATTCAATTGAATGATGACTGAGAATGTTAATGCTTATTATAAATATTTCTCAGCCTTTAATATTATTTTGAGAATTCTATTTTTAGCGCCACATTTAATTAGGTTGTTTCTTGATATTTTAGTTATTTGAGTTCTTTGTATAGTGTAAACGTTAACCCTCTGTCAGATGTATAGATTTTCTCCCATTCTGTCGGCTGCCTCTTCACTAGAATAATGGTGTGTCTTTGCTGTATAGAAGATTTTTAGTTTCATAAAATCCCATTTGTTGACTGTTGGCCTTAATGACTGCACTGTATGTATTTTGTATACAATTGAATATTTAATCCTTTTACATTTGACAAATTTAATGGTATATTTGCACTAAAATCTTTGTTATTTTTTTCTCATATTCCTCTTCATGGTTTAGATTTTGTTTGCCTTTCATTTAAATAGATAAGAACATTGCTAGTTTATTTTAAAATATCTGATTCCATAAGTCCATAATATGGTACATACATAGCTGAAGTATTTATGAAAAATTGGATGTATAGTCATAATTTAATATAAAGAGCAAAACAATATAATCAGAAGTATTTATTCTGAAGACCTTTCCTACTGCTTTAAATTATGAATTTAAATAGGCATTAAGTGCTTACAGGTTTCATGTTCATCGTCTTTTGGGTCAAGATGGAGATTTAATAATATAGGAGTAAAATTACTTTGAAACTTTGCAGTTCTAGAGATACATGTTATATTATTATTTAAAAATCCATACATAATAACACTTTAAAGATTTATTTTTACTGAAATCTATATGTACTGTAAAACTATTAAAACAAACTAAACATATGCTTTCTTTTGAAGATTAGAATAAGCATTAATATATAATTTTTGGAATATGAAAAGTTGAAGTGTGCAATGACTCCTTTTAAGCTTTTGTTATTTTAATAATGGAGTATGTATCAGGCACAATAATTTAAAATCTGCTTCCATTTATATCTCTGTGATTCCTGTGCCATTCTCTCAGTTACACAGCTGTTCATTATTCCTTGTTTCTCCTTTATGTAATATGGGACAGTCACATTACCTCATTTATTAAACATAATCTGAGGATTAAACTGATTGCACACTTAACTTTCAGGACAGTCTATAGCATACATCTAAACTCAGAATTATTAATTTTATGCTGAAATTAATTTCTGTCTTAATAGCATAGTCATTAAAATTTATATTTTCTCTATTGTAGGAGCAAATGCTTATATTTCAATTTATGTTATCTTGTATTATCATATTTATTTATTGTGTGTATGTGTATATTGGTAGATGCATACCAAAGTGCATGTGTCGAACTCAGAGAACCACCTAAAGGAGTTGGTTGGTGCTCTCCTTTTACTGTTAGTATCCTGAAGCTTCTACTGACATCATTAGCCTTGGTACCCGTACATACTGAGCCATCTACCCATTCTCATATTCCTTAATTTATAATGATAAAAAGATGTTGGGATTTTTAATTATCCATGGTCACTCTGAAAATTTAAAACTAACCTAAATTATTTGACCCCATATTTAGTTTCATTGTCTAATAAATACCCCGACTTCCATAAAACATGTCTTAATAAATATTTTTTGATGATTATAATTCTAAGTACTAAATTTTATATAAATAATCACTTTGGGGATTATGAATATAGTTGAAACATTAAGAGAGAAGTCTTTGGTCTCAATTAGTTCATACATGTATTTCCTCATCAGTATAAGATTTTCAATGTGAATATACTAAAATAAAGGTACTGTTACATCCCAGAAGGTGAAATAAAGTGTCTTCTCATATTAAATTTTAATAGAGCAGATAAAATCAAAACAGTTAATTGTTACGTTTATGGAGTTATTGTCTTGGATCACTTCCTGATTTTTGCTAGAAACAGGGAGCTAAAGCAAGATATATCTGAATGAACCCTTGGGTTATATAATTTAACATTTTTGTAAGCCTATGAGAATGTAAGTAGCTTATCTACGATCATACTATTGGAATCAAGTGAAGTAGAATCCAGGTTTCTAGATCTCTGGCTAGTACTCCATCAATTATAGTACAATTCATATTCAGAAAAAAATAGTGACATATTAACAGAATTTTGAAAAGAAGTAATTAAAACTTTGGTAATTGAAAGTTTATTCCTAATCATTCCTCTAGAGCAGTGGTTCTCAAACTGTGGGTTGCAACTCGCTTGAAAGTCAAAGGACCCTTTCACAGGGGTTTCATGTCATCTAGACATCCTGCATATCAGTTATTTACACTATGATTCATAATAATAGCAAAATAGCAATGAAATAAATACATTGTTGGGGAATGTATGTATTCCTATAATATGAGGAATTGTCTTAAAGGGTTGCAGCATTAGAAAGGTTAAAAGCACTAGTCTAGAGACAGGCAATCTAGAGCACATTTTAAATTAGACACTGCTATTTTCCTTAAGATCAACACAATACCAACTTCTAAGTGAGTTGCTTTGAGTTCCGGTGTAGTTACCTTGACTTGTTTTTAGCAGGTGACTATCTGTTTTAGCAATTTATCATGCAAACTAAGTAGTCATGTTATAAAGAGTAAAGAATGTTTAATATATTAGAATTAGTTTGTATTCTAGCCTCATTTTTATCTAACTAGGAAACTGTAATTGATGATTCATTCCTCATTGTTTTTGGAGCATACTGTAGTCTTCATAACCCAGTCTTGTTGCACAAAGGATCTAGATCGTAAGGGCCAGGCTGCAGTCTGAACTAGCTGAAACTCTTCCTTACTTTGGTCTGTGCTAAGAGTTGGTAGATTAATACTCTGAATGTTTAAACCTACAAGTGCCAAATGAACATTAGTACTAGTATCAGAGCTCATAATATTGTTGAGGTGCATGAACTTCTATTAAAACACGGTTCTCTTATGCTTTGTCATAGGTAACCTTGGCCGGGTTGATCAAGTCTCTGAGTTTGAGTATGATCTGTTCATTAGACCGGATACCTGTAATCCTCGATTCCGGGTCTGGTTCAACTTCACTGTTGAAAATGTGAAAGAATCACAGGTGAGGGGAATGGTGGCTATCTAGTATGATCTTAGAAAAAGAACATTGTTTAACAGATGTTAAACCTGTGACTGTAGGAGTATATTGCTCTATATCTATAGCAAGGATGGACTTTTGTTTCAAGAGACAGTGAAGAAGAGGTAAAGAATTCCATTTGGGAATTCATTAATGCAAACTTGTATCTAAGAAAAAGTATGTTATTTACTGATTACATCCTTATATGTGAAGCTTCCTCGTGGAATACCATAAGGAAACATTGCAAGTGCCTTGTTGCTCTCTGAATCTAATATGCTGTTACATTATCTTTGGAAAGACCCAGGAAGACATTCTCATAGGCCTCACCTCAAAAAGTGCTTCTCTTATTCAACAGGATGTTCATTAAGCTGAGTGTCTTCTCTAAGGTTTGTGTCCCTAAGAACTAACACTATTTTGCAGAATAATCTAGTGATTCTTGGAGACCTGTGTTTTCTGTGTCAGGTTTAAATTTCACAAATATATTAATCTGTCTTAATCTTGATTTCCTTAGCTTTACATTCTAACTGCCAATGATTTATAATTCTTTTTGAAAACTTTTATTTCCTGAAAGAATATTGATGAAAATAGAGCAATAACATACATGTGCTTGAAATAAGCATTAGCAAAGTCTAATTCTGAGAAATATTGCCATTCCATGCCATGCCATTCCAACAGCAACAAACAGACAGCACAAACTTCACACATGGTGATTTTATGATTCTTTCAGCATACAGAACCCTGGCCAAGAAAAGTTCCACCCTGTCTTCCCTTGGGTTGTCTTTATCTACAACACCAGGGAGAATATAAGGAGCTTGTCAATGCTGTGTGCATATTTCTGTTCATTTGAGTTACAACTTGATTCACGTTTCAGGCCCTGGCAGTGCCTGCATTTCAGGGACTTTTGGGCTCTTCCTGACACTACTGTTCCTGGCATACTGTCTTCAGCATAAAAGGGAGGGACAGCTACTAAACTTTTCTCTACAATCCCACTGACACATCAGTGGGGAACATGCCATCATTATTGAAGTTTAGAGGCTAACTGTGGGAATTGAATACAGGAAATATATTTGTATACTACTAAATATGACACCTCTGAGTTTTTGGCACATGGGGGAGGAGACAAAAGATCTGAAGCTCACACAGAGACCCTCCCAGCCCTGCCATTCCTGAGTCTTAGACTCGCTGCTTGCTTTTAGCCAGTCTTACACGATGAAGTCTTTTTACACTTGCTATAGCAATATCCTACTCTTTCTCCTTCCTGGCCATGTATGGTGGTTCACTTGTCTCTAGGATTATTCCATAAAATAATCAGTAATCTTCAAAATACTTTTCCAAGATTTATGTGGGCTCCCTGCAAGGATCGCTTAGTATCACAATATACCCTTGCCTTCTTCTGTTGCTGTTGCTGACCTATGTTGGAAAGTTATGCTTGTAACATATACAGTCCTCTGAAAAGCAAACAGCTATCCTGCAGACAACTTATGTGAAAGGAGGAAAACACTTTCTTAAATGCAGTAGAAATATGCTAGTATTTCCACATTCATAAAAAGTCCACACTTTTCTTATGTAGCTTCTTATGATGTCTAAAAACTCCTAGAAAGGGGGCTGGTTACCTTTTGATTTTGTTGTTAAATAGAGACTGAACAGTAGTACATTTCTTAATTTTTTAATTTTTAAAATTTTGAGACACATTAGAACTAGCCCTAGTTTCTTATTCACTTCAGCCTCCAAGAAGATTGTCTGTATAATCTTATATTAACAAATAAAGAAGTGGGAGATACACTAGTTTGAGATTTGTAGGAAATTACTTCCTTCAGTTATACACAGACTTTTGGGAGAGTTCTTTGTGCATTACAAATATTTTTGTTTGCTCTTCTAGTTTGCTTATAGGAATATCTGTTTTATTGTTTGAAATGTCAGAACCATGGTGTTTGAAGTTTCATGCTGTATATTTAAAGTATATAGTGTTTGTTGCAATCTTTTCTAGCAATTAAATAATTGAGTAGCATTGATGTATTCTAAAGGTTCTTTTAATAAGAGAATTGGGTATGTTTTATGAAAACTTATTTTTAAAGTTGTTATAGCTGACACTTAATCTGTCTCTCTGAGTTCTAACTACATAAGCAATACTATCCTATGTTTGCTATAACCCAAAATATTAGATTTCTGAACCATTTCTGCTCCATTCATCACCTTTCTGTGGCCACTGTTTCATCAACTCTAATCACATTATGAAGTTATGGAAATCTGTCTCAAGACGGCTTAAAGATAGACTAGAAAGATACAGTATATATCCCTAGCTCACAGGATATTGTTTTCATGGTTGCCTACATGAAGAGAATGGTTTTGCTATTAACTTTGACTTGTGAGATCTGCTTTTATAATGTCTTTTCCTGTAATCTTTTCCCATATCTCTCCAATTTCCGTTAAAATGGGAACTGCACAAATGTAATCTCATAAAGAACCTTATTTAGAGCTTGGTACCAGCAGACAAGAAAATATTAGTCATCACAAGCAGACTCCATTAAATGAATGTTAAAAATCGAAGGATCAAATGTACTGTACATGCAGGACTAGCTTTGGGTTATTTTCCTTGATGTTTTTAGGAAGAGATAAAAGCTTGGAACATGCACTGCTATATCACAGGACTGATTTATTAGCCCTCTAAAAGTAGTTGCTAAATAGTACATTTGCAATAGTTGATGGAAACTAAATGTACTGGTACCTTTATGAAAAAGTAATTTTCTCTCTGAAAAACTGATATTAAATATTCTGGTGTAGAAATGCATTATTGATGCAGCAGAACACTTGTGTGAGGTAAAAGCAAATTTTTCTATTTAAATACTTATGATAAAATTTTAGCCAATAAGAGAAAATAAAATGATATGCCTGGGCTATTTAAGCTGTTTTCATTCATGCATTTTTATATCCTACATTTATCTTTCCCTTTTTCTGATTACAAAAGAAGCCAATGCTCAATGTAATAAGCATAGAATATAGATAATTTTTAAAAGCAGAAAAATGAAATACACACGCACACACACACACACACACACACACACACTACCTCCACATATACACCCATACACCCCTATCATTTTCCCTAGTTTGAAGCGGATAATACTAAACTGGAATAATTTTTCTATGTTTATTAATTTGGATTATAATTAATTTGTGTTATAAATTTGCTTCCGTATCTTTCTTTTAAGAACCTAAACATCATTACATTTAATTTTATATCATCAGTTCTTGCAGCATACAATATCTGGTTATTGTATACAGGACTGGTTTGTTACTCTTGAATATAAAGATCATTGTCTACTGTGTGTTATTGTTAACAGTACTGTTGTAAACATCTCAATGCAGGGAATACTTTTAAAACATCATCTTTAGGAGAAATCTGAAGGAAGCTCTTGGACAAAGGATGTGCACATTTTAGAGAGCCAATGCATGCTGTTTAAAGTTTATGCTACTTTCTTTTCCTGCCGGTATAGAATGAGAGGTTTTTCTTTGGATTCTTTATTGGAATTGTCATTTTTTACTCAGATATTAACATATCCAGAGTGAATTGTTTATTTTTCTCACTTTGAGACTTCACAGAGATAAATAGCTTATGGTGGAGTGTCCCAGTCCTCTACTCATAAAAAAAATAATTGATTCTAGTAACATACAACAGAACAAGTTCGTTTATTATGTTAAGTTCCTTTTACTCTATTCATCAATCCTGTTTTATCTGGGCATGACAATAAATTTTCTCTAGATACAGAAAGAATAATGAGATCTAGTATGAGCCTTAGGTAAGAGAGTAAGACCCTGTCTCTCAAAAGAAAATTATTTTCTTATTAAAGATTGTTGATGTTTTTAATACATGTAGAGCTAATTGCTTTTTAAAGTTTACTTTAAAGCTTAGTTAAAGAAGGTATAATGTAGTGATGGCAATTTCCCTGCTGCATAGACGTGACTCTTTGGAAGTACCTACTGAATGAGTCAGATCATCAGTACTATAGTCTGAGTATCTCTGCACCCAGACTCTTAAAAGTCATGGCACACCTAGGAGTGAAGCCATTCACTGACTCTGGTAGAGACCTCCAGGTTTGGGGTAACCATTTTCTAATTTGGTGTATATTATTTTCTATGTCAAATCATTAATTTTTTAACTGGGTAGGTAAGGGAGCATTTATTTCATCATAGACATAAGTTGGCTTTTAAGAGCTGTAAAGGTGGGCCTGTAATAGCCCCCACCTCAGAACTTGTTAATTTTTTGAAGTTTCTTTCTAGTAAATGATCTTTGAGTATGTCTTTGAGTCTTACCATGTATGTATACTGCTTTTAATTCAGCGCAGTGGCCCAGTATATTCCTCTACAGATTTATGGAACATTTTTCCTTGCCAGTGTTTCAATTCTAATATCCTGTAATTCTAGATGTACAATCTTAAATTCATTCTGTAGTCTTCTAACTTCTGTTTCTTCAGCCATATGTTGTGAAAGTCTTTACTTTTCCATCATAGTTCAGGTTGTATGTTCTGTTTGGAGATGTTACAGATCATAGATATTACTGTTCTTTCTTTCTTTCCTCTCAGTTTTCAGTCTTGAGTTGCTGGTGACAGTGTCTAAAAACAAGTGTTCATTAGTATTATGTAAGGGGAAGATAGATTTACTACCATATACTCTATTGTGGCTGAGAATATACCTTGAGTTCAGTTTTAACAATGTGTACCACAAAGTTCAAGGAGGATGAAGGCAGTTCAGGATACATACAAGAGTTATAAAGGAGAGATTATATTAAAGGGGTGGAAAGTGAGGAGTTTGGAAAATACAATATGAAAGGGCATTGTTACTGTTGGTTTCTCTTGTCCTGCCAGATCCTGATCCCCTTCTCAGCCCCAAATAAACACACAGACACCATGTTAGTTATTATATTGTTGGCTGATGGCTAGGCCTTCTTATTGGCTAGCTCTGTCCTAATTATTAACTCCTTTCTATTAGCCTATGTATTTCCACGTGGTTTTGGCTAACTGGAGAATATCCAGACTTTCTATTCCTTTGTTGATTACATGGTGACTGTTTTGGTGGACTCCCTCTGCCTACCTTTCCCAGAATACTCCTTGTCTCCTAGTCCCGCATGTCTTCCTGCCTTATTGGCCAACAGTGTTTTATTCATCAACCAATAAGAGAAACATATATGCAAAAAGATATCCCCCATCAGGGCATTGAATATTGGATATCTAAAATGACCACATGATCCAATATTGACCGTTTTTGAAACTAAAAATAAACCACAGTAATTACTACTAAACAACAAGCATAAGATGTAATGATGAAGTTGTAGGAGTTATGGAGTTAGATTATATGTTTAGTAAATTGTGAAAAGGTGTTTGTTAGAATAGAATAGATCAAAGCTGACAGAATCATAAGTTATTGTAGTTACTGTTAATATCAAGGTTTAGAGTATGCACATAAGAATCTCTGGAGTAAAATGAGGTAGAGCTTTCCTGAGGAGAAAGAGTGCCAGTGGTCAGTCTGTTGGAGGAAATGACCCAAATGCATACATAGCAAATTATAATGAAATTTGAGCAGTATTTATTGAGAAATGAAGAGGAATAGGATAAGAGAGTTATCATCAGCAATGAAAGGCATTGGAGGAACAATCTGAAGCATTGAGATGCAAAGCTGTGTTCACAAAAGCAAAGTCTCAATGGTACAAAGATCCATGTATTTCAAAACATTTCCAAGAAGAATTTTCCTCTTCCAGTTATTAATAGAATTTGAGAAACTAATTATAAAATTAAAGTATGAAAATGAAATACAAAGAATTTCTCAGTCAAATTTAAGGAAAAACCATGCATTTCATATATGTTTGATTATGGAACTGGTATTTCAACTAACTTTTTTATAGCAACTATCATTTAAAATAACCATAACATGGCATAAGAAGAACGAAGTAGTCTAAATGAACTGTAGGGAAATAAGAAACAAAGCTATTTACATATGTTATATTATGACAATAATAGTCTTATAAATAGTAGGTTGTATATATAGCAAACTTTTAATATCTTTTAAAAGTTTTACAGGTGGATTAAAGACTTAACTATCAGAGCAAGTTGAAAATTTAAAACTGTGAAAACATCAATAAGGCCTGACTTACCATCAGTTTGTGGAACCTATAGCTTTGGAAATAACCTGGGTTGTTTGGAGGTTTCTGTGAAGTCCCTTTGGTCAACAACGTAACTTATTTCTGGCACCTGGAGATTCCACATGGTGTTAAGAGAGGTCTAGTTGGGGCTTTGTCTCTCCGGTTATTTGACATAGCCACAGAAAAGCTTTGTATTAGGTTTCCATTGACACCTAAAATGGTCCTTAGTTTTAGCTATCTCTCCCTGTATTCCAATGGTTCTCAGTCTTCCTAATTCTGAGACCCTTTAATACAGATTCTCATGTTGTGGTGACCCTCAAAAATATAATTATTTTTGTTGCTACTTCATAACTGTAATTTTGCCACTGTTAGGAATTGTAATGTAAATATCTGATATTCAGAATGTCAGATATATGATCCCAAAGGGGTCACCACACATAGGTTGAGAACCACTGCTGTATCCCCTTTTACTACCCCTTCCTCCATCTCTCTGTTTGTCCTCCTATTCCAACTGTCCCACATATCCATAAGTGTCTATTCTGTTTATCCTTTCTAAAGAGATCTACTGCCCGGTCCCTTACTCTATACCTAAACACTGTTTTTATACCACTTGTAACCTATTTATTGAAAACTTAACAGCTAGCATCTACATATGAGTGAATACATACCATGCTTGTCTTTTTGGATCAGGGTTACCTCACTCAGGATGACTTTTTATAGCTCCATTTGCCCCATTAATTTCATAATTTTTAGCAGTTGAGTAATATTGAATTGTATAAATATAACACATTTTATCTGTTCATATATGTTGATGTAAATTTAGACTATTCCCAATTTCTGTCTATTATGAATAGAGCAATGATGAAAATGGTTGAAAAAGTGTCTCTGTAGTAAGATGTAAAGTTCTTACTTGAGGTATATGAACTTCCACACTGATTTTCATAGTAGCTGTGAAAGTTGGCACACATACCAGCAATTGATGAGTATTTCTATTACTCCACATCCTTGCAAGAATGAGCTATCATTTATTTTATTTATCCTGGCCTTTCTGGCTGGTGTAAAATGAAATCTCAAAGTAATTTTGATTTGCATTCCCTGATGTTGAATGTTTCTTTACATGTTTCTCAGCCATTTTTGTGTTTTATCTTTTGATAAATCTCTATTTATATCTGTAACCAGTTTTTAAATTGAATTATTTGTTTTATGCCCAGTATTTTTGTAATTTTTATATACTTGAGGTATTAGCCATCTATTGTAATTGGTAAAAATCTTTTCCTATTCTGTGACCTGTCACTGTGTCCAAATGATGGTGTCTGTCATACAGAAGCCTTTCAGCACTGTGAGGACCAAATATTAATTGTTGTTTTTAGTGACTGTTTTATCTGTATTATATTCAGGAAGTCTTTTCCTTATAGGCACATTTATGAAATTTTAATTTAAATAACTATTCTTTTTAAATAGGTTTGGTAGCTTATGTAGGAATCATTTGTTGGTTTTATTGTTTTTTTTCTTGAAGATTTTGATAGACTGTAAACTGTGCTTCATGGAGCAAGAAACATTTGTTTGAGGAGACATTCAGAAGACTGGGTATTTTGGAATGTATATACAAATAGACAAATTGAAATAGCAGAACATAAGTCTTGTGTTTTTGATATCAACTATATCATTTTAGTTTCAGTGTAGTACTGCATACATGACTATATTTTAATTCTTTCAAGTTGTCTTACATTGTTTTACAAAGATATATTTTAGGATTTTTGGAACTGTTAATAAACCTAGGAGCTATGTTGGGGATTATTTCCTCTGTATGTATATGAAATACATATAAATGAATTATTGTGTTTATAGTGCTTACATGCTTCCCCATGATATTTTAGACAGATACTATTATTATAATGTGAAGTGAGGAAGCCTTATGTAAACATCTATTTAATTTTGAAGTATTTGTTAATTGGCTTTTCATTATTGCATAGATCATTTTGTTGTTAAACTTAGTGGACATATTGTCCCCACTGTATTAATTTGTCTTCCACTTGATCTTGTTGCTATTTCACTGTTGCTTTGGAGTTTTGATCTCATGTTTTCTGGTTGTTCTTCATAGGGTTTCCCCTTCTCATTCTATCAAGTGTATTTCACACTATAAATATTGGATTTCTTTTCCATGTTTCCAGAATTATCTCTAGTTGAAACTCTCCTGGACTAAACAGCCTATCTCACACTGTTTAAAAAATCCTTCTCCTACTGTTTAAAATTACGTCTTTATTTTATATTCCAATGAGTGATGCTACTGTTGATAGTCGTTTAAACTCAAAATGTGGCACTTTTTTGAAATTCCTCCTATGTGTCTTTATATCTTGTACCATGATTTTTTGGGGGGCACCCACCAGTTCCCAAACCATAACACAGAGACTTATTATTAGTTATGAATGCTCAGCCTTAACTTAGCTCTTATTTTAATCTTCATCCATGTTTTGCATTGGGACCTTTTATCTTTCTGTATGTCCTACTCTGTGTCTGCTGGCTGGTTGCTGCCTGACTGGTCCTAGACATCTTCCTCTTTTCCTCACTTTTTCTTTTCTCTCTTGTTCTTCACCAGCCTAGATTTCTCCTTCTATTTGTTCTCTCTGCCCAGCAGTTCTGCTTATCCCTCTTTTGCCTAGCTATTGGTCATTCAGCTTTTTATTAGACCTATCACAAGTGTCTTAGGCAGGCAAGGCGAGACATATGCAACACATCTTTACATACTAAAACAAATGTAGTACAAACGATATAATATAGCTTCACATAGTTAAAGTAATATTCCATAGCTTCAGAAAATGTAGTACATCTTTACTTAGTTAAAATATTCTACAACAATATCTAAAGGTCCTAATCAAAATAATTGTTATAACAATTCATTTATCACAAATGCTATGACAACACTGTGTTAAATAACTCATATTTAGTTTTTCCAACAATTCTGAGAGGTTATCTCTATCCTTATCTTCATCTATAAATTATATAATCAGATACCATTTAGATTAGAAAATCTTATTTCAGTTTATAGGTTATGAGATCATATTATAAATCTTAATTGATAGATTTATCGATCATAAATATCTATTATAATATAGATATTGAAATCTATTATAGATTGTAAATTCTTACCTGAAGTTGTTTGTGCTCTTTTGTCACTGCTACAACAATGCAGTCCAGCTCATGTTGTCAAGACTGTGGAATTGTCTTCTAAGCTGGCGCTTTGTCTGGAATCTTGCTATTTAATTCTCTCCTTCAGACAGCACATGAGGTGTCTTATGTAAAGTTAAATCTGACCCTACTGTTCAATTGCTGCAACTCTTAAATAGCTTTTTCTTGCCTATGGGGTAAAGGTCAAGCTTCTTCTGGCATATGCTACTCTTACTTGTCTGGTTACTATCTAATCCACATTGCTTTAAGTACTTTTAGGACTTCGTAATAGTCCATTACAGAGACCATGTTGTTTGACATCTTTCTGCATTTTTCTCTCCCCTTTCTAAAATGAACTTTTACCATTCTTTAATTTGGATAAAGTTCAGATTTGGTATTCATATTATTTACTGTGTTTTCTTGGGTAAATTATGTTAAACGTGTGTGTGTGTGTGTGTGCATTCACAATGAAATTAATTTTTCTGAGTATGAAAGAAAACTTATTTTAACAATAATGAATACTTTGTAGTTATGTATATAAATGATACCAAAAGCATTATTTCTTTCCTCTTGTCTTCAGTCTATTATGCTACGTGTTATACTCTTTATAGTTTTTGGTTTTATGTCTACCCTACATACTGTGGATGCTCCTTTACTTATGATGAGGCTCTGTTCCAGTTTCAATCTAAGTTGAAAATATCTTAAGGTGAAAGAGCATTTAATATCTTTTCTGTCATATGAATATTGTAGTTTAGCAACAGAATACACAGCAGTTTTTGTTGTTGATTAGCTGATTGTCCCTTTTAAACAACTGATTAAGAATATTCACAAATCAGGGACCTGTGTATGTACATAGTGATTATAATTTTCCATGTTTTTACAGTCAGAGAAATACATCTAAAGTGTTACTTTTATATCATTTGTTGTCAACAAATATTTATAGTATGTTGGTAGGTGATCAGAAACCAGCATGAAATAGAACATAGAAGGTTTTTTTGTTCTGGAACAACTTATGTTCTACTATCAGGATAAACAATAAGTAGTAACAAGTAAAAGGAAGGTATTTTTATAAAGTAGAAAATCTTAGAGTTTCTTTAGTTAAGTCTTGTCACAGATGTTTCTTTTCAACAGTTATGAGTTGATGTGCTACAACTATTTGTATACTGTTTGGTTGTGTTCATGAATATAAGGTTTATTTCACTGGCCTAAATACTTAGGGACAAGATTACTTGGTCATATGGTAAGTGACTACTGAACTTTATTATTATTTTCAAACTCTTTTTCAGTGTGGTTATTATCAGTTTGCATTTCCTTCAGCAGGGGAGTCCCAATTGTTGTACAACCTTGTCACTGTTAGTATTTTTCAACCTCCGCTATTTTGATATTTTAACAGTACCTCACCATGCAATTACTTTGCATTTCCTTGGTGGCTAATAATTCTGTGCTTATTTACTGTGCTGAATATCTGATCAAAGATTTTATCAGTGTTTTAAGTGAAATTGTTTAGTGTTTTCAGTCACTGGTGTTGACTGTACAGTCACATGTTGACTGTACAATATATTCTTTTTAATATCACTTTGGTGATATAAATGGAAGTTTTAAGGAAAATTAATGCTGATTGTCCATTTTTAGTATATAACATGCCACCTTATATTCCACATCCTTCATTATTTCACCTTACTTCTTGTAACATATTTGTGAATCTGCCATTTTTTTACATAGGCAATTATGTCACACAGGAATAGGGATCAGTCATTTTTGTAGGAAAATTTTCTTTATATATCCAAGTAGGAAGGATATCTAGTACAATGTTGAATCTAAGAAATGTGAACCAGCCTAGTTCTAGGTTTCAATCATGGAGGGATTTATCAATTTTTCTACCACTGAGTTTTGGGTGTTGTTTTGCATGTGGATATGTATTACCTGCAGATATATGTGTGTGCATGCACATATCTGTGCTGATATGTGTGCATCTGCCTGTTGAGGACCAAAGTCAACACTTGGTGTTTTTCTTGATCACTGACTACTTTATTGAGGCAGTGTTTCTCATTGAACCTAGAACTCATTAATTTCTGCTTGTCTAGTTATCAGCTTTGTTATGGAGACCTTTTGTCTTTGCCTCCCAAGTGCTGAGAATGTGGGCAGCTGCCACATCTGTCACACACAGCTTTTATGTAGGTTTTGGGTATCTAAACTCCAATTCTGTTATTGTGCAGCAAGAACTTAATACACTGAACCATATCCACAGTCCAGCATTTTCAGTTTGATTAGATGGCAGGCAATCTCTTTTACTTCTACTTTGCGGTTATATTTCATCATAAGAGGATGTTAGCCAGGCAGTGGTGGCACATGCCTTTAATCCCAGCACTCAGGAGGCAGAGGCAGGCAGATCTCTGTGAGTATGAGACCAGCCTGGTCTATAAGAACTAGTTCCAGGACAGCCTCCAAAGCTACAGACAAATCCTGTCTGGAAAAACAAAACAAAACAAAAAGACAGGATGTTGTATTTTGTCAAATATCATTGGACTTAAAAAAAAACCTATGCTATTTCGAATGACAGCATTTATTTTAAAAGACCAAATAGTATTTAATCCACAAGTGATGACCTGGCACTTGTGTGGACTTTAAGCATGTGTCTTCAGAGATTAAGCAGATTTTAGGATGGTTCTGAGACTTTGGTCCCTAGGAACAACATTGTTGTTGACCTGGCACTGAAGTCCATGGGAACAGGCCTAGGTTCTGCATGGGAGGATCTGTAAGGTCACCTGAGGAGTACCAGCCTTCCAGGGTCCCCTGGAGTGGTTCCTGGTCCTGTGTGTGCTAGAACAGATTTGGATGCTTGGTATTCTTCACAAGTGGCCTGATCTGAACCTGGTCAGGCTTGGAATCGGTAGACACAGTTTCCTGCCTGGCACTGAGCTGACAATTTGTACGCAGACCACACCTGTAACCCCAGCATTTGGGAGGCAGAGGCAGTATCTCTGTGAGTAGGAGGCTAGTTTTGTTTATGTAGCATATTATAAGCTACACAGGGATAGTGAGATGATATATACGCAAACCCACCTTTCAGCTTCCCCAAATTCTCAAAACACTTGTGTGCAAATATGCCATCTTCAATGCTGAGTCTTTGGGTACTGGCATGAAGACTAGCTTGCTTGGTGTTAGGGGAAGATCAGACCTGGAGCCTCTGGATTAAGTCTAGTGGTGGGGCATTCCTGGAGACCAAATGTGAGTCTGAGTTTGAGTTGCACAATACTATGGAAGGAGACTTGGAGGCTCAGACTCTAGGTGTCATCCTAGAGTCTGGGGTCGTGTGACACTTTTGATCTGAGTTTGACTTCTCAGATACAGAACTGCATCTTTGACCATGTCACTTATTACATGCCCAGCTTGTTTGCCAAGTGGAGGGTAAGCTGTGTTTCTGGAGTCTGGGGAGAGTGGCGTGTGACATGGATGCTGTCTGACCTTTGGTTTCTTGTTAGTGCATTTTCTCTTATCACTTGATTTCTTAGTTCTTGTGAAGGTATATTTGCTCATGGATAATTGTTCAATCAGAAGATCCGCATGCTACCATTATGAGATTGATCCCCTCAAAAATCTGATATTGTACATTTATTATCACCCTAAAATTGTATTTAGAATAATAGGGTGATTATATATTGCTAAAAAATCATGTGGCCAATAAGAGACTTTACAACATTCTCATTTATTTAATTAAGTCATTAATCTAAACAATAATACTCTGAAGTAAATATTATTATTGACTAAGAAAAATGAGTCTCATAAAGACAACTGTTCTTCCAGTGCTGCATGCACATGTAGCCTGTTACTCTAGTTATTCTCTCCATGTACCCTAGTGCCTTCATATGCTTCATGGTGAAAAATTTAGATCTCTTCTGATGAAATACCTGAGGTTCATTAATGATAAATACTTTGTGACATATATGGCATACCTGACCTTACAGACCAGGCCTCTTGACTTTCATATCAGTCTTCTGGTCTTCTGGTAATTTATGCTCCAATTTATATTTTAGCTGTATTTCGTTTGTTTAACATTTCATAAATATTTGGAATCCTGCTTATTCTTATCTCTTGTGCCCCATGTGCAAATTTTTGACAAATTATTTTCATTTCAACAGTGTATCGCACTCAATTTCATAACAAAATAGTGCTTGTATAATACTTACATTTGATAGCCTATTTCACACCATTGGAATAGATAATGATAAAATTTTCTAAGTTGCTTTTATGATTTGTAAAATAAAGTATTATTCAAATGTAATTTTATTTTATACTATTTAGTATATAGAATCTGATTTGATGAAATTCCTCTTTAACATACAGAAACATTATACTTTGGCTGTATGTATTTGAAGATACTAGTGTATGAATGTGCAGGCCAACTGAAAACCAAGCATGAGAGGATTTTTGCTTCCTTTTTACTTTGCCCTTTTTGATTAATGTAAAATGTTTAATCTGTAAGAAGTAATGCTTTCCTGATAATCCAACAACATTTATTTATTATGTCATGTTTTAAAGGCATGTCTGGATAGCTGATGCCTGTTTTTGGCTCAGGACATTTAGCATACTACTGTGTGTGATTTATATTTGTTTAACATTTAAACTTTCTCTTAATTGAGTGTTGCTAATTGATTACCTCCACTACAAAAGGAGAGCAATAAAGCTGTGCTTTTCTTTTGTGGAATTTAGCAGTAGGTGCTGGTGGCTTAGGCAGCATCAAGTTAAGGGAGATAGAGTAAGTCTGTTCTTCAATTTCAAATTAAATGCTGATCATGTGGTGACATTTTTATCTACTGAGTACTTTTAGAAAACATCAACTTGAGAGGAAGTGTTACCTTTTTACTTCTAAGTTCTTTAATAATTACTTTTATGTACAATTTTGTTGTTTATTTATTTGCTTTTTGAGAATAAGACCTCTCTACATAGCCTTGGCTATCTGGAACTCACTATGTAGACCAGACTGACCTTGAACTAAGAGACTGGCTTACTTCTGGCTCCTGACTGCTGGTATTAAAGGTGTATACCACCATGTTCAGCACCATTTGCTTTTTTAAAATTTAAATTAGAAACAAGCTTGCTTCACATGTCAATCCCAGTTCCCTCTGCCTCGCCCCCTCCCCCCCATCCTGCCAGGGTCCAGCCTGTATCAGTCCTATGCTACAGGGGTCATATATCCTGGGCTGATGTCTTTGGGGCTGTATTTGAAATCAACCAAACAGCCTTGCATTCAACCCTGAGTGGGGGAGTGTGGATCAGGGAAGTCCTAGCTACCAAGGCATAAAGACAGAGACTTCTTGCCATTTCAGGAGGGCTGTCAGTCCATATTGGAGAAACAAGTTTATTCAAGCATCCTCTTAAATAGCTTTCTAAAAGCTGGGTACTCAGGAAAATACATCTATTATCATGTATGCTGGGCTGACTAGAAAACACTTCCTTTAACCCTAGAGATGGTTCTAGAATGCACATACACAAACCCCTTGATGGGTGTGGGGCCTAGGTCTATTGTTACACAAACTAGAAATCATTCTCCACTGTGGCCAAGCCATCCAAAGGTAACCAGCCAATCTAAAAGACAATAGGAGATTCCAGCTCCTGGAATTGAGAAGAGGCCTAACACAGAAATAATCATATTCAGACCAACACCATCCCCCAACCAAAACCCACTCAGTTCCCCAGTGAGGGTGAGGCCCTCAATGGGGTATCTCCAGAGACTGTTATTTCATTCAGGACAGGGCCTAGGCTCTCCCCAAAGAGTCCAGGCTGAGAGAACATTCCTCATTGTGAGATGGGCACCCAAATTCCATTTGTTTGCCAGGGATAAATACTGATCAACTACCCAAGGCCCATAGATTGCCTAGGCCTCCTCATTGCTACCCACATTCAGGTGGTATGGATCAGACCCATGCTAGCCTACCAGCCATCAGTCTGGAGTCCAAGAGCTCCCTCTTGTTCAGGTCAGCTCTTTCTGTGGTTTTCACCAGCCCAGTCTTGAACCTTTGTTCATCATTCCTTCCTCTCTGTCACTGGGTTCCAGGAGTTCAGTTCAGTGTTTAGCTGTGGGTGTGTGCCTTTGCATCCATCAGTCACTGGATGAAGGTTCTAGGATGGTATATAAGGAAGTCGTCTAACTCATTATCAGGGAGGGGCATTTAAGGCTGTCTCTCCACTATTGCATAGTTTGCCAGTTGGTGTCATTCTTGTAGATCTCTGGAAATCTCACTTGTGCCAGATCTCTCCTCAAACAAAATAATAGGTTTTCATTGTTGCAATTCATAAGTATCTTATTTTTGATTGATTCTCTCACATTTTCTTCTCCCTACACCCCTGTCTCCACTCTTGTTCCCATCTTCCCTCAGTGATCCCCTTTCCACTTCTTGTCCTCAGCCCTTCCCTTTTAAACCTCCTCTTGTACTTTAATGGTCATTATGATCCATAAGCATATAAATATATACATATAAAAATAAAAGCTGGAATTTATATCTGAAGGAGAAATGTGATATTTGCCTGGATTAAAGATGTAGTAATGAGACCCTTAATACAAATAAGGCCCTGAAAGATGTTTCTATGCTTCATAGTGCTTATAGTTTGATGGGAAAACAGAAGAATAAACAAACGAACAAACAGTATATTAATTTCACTTAACCCTAAGTTAAGTCACTAAATGATAGTCATAGTTATGATGTTAAGAAGGTAAGAAATACTATTCATATCTTACAGGTACAGTCAGTTTCAACTGATTTTTAACTAGCAGAGAACATTTTTACATGTTTGTTAAATTAATAACAAATAAGTAATTGAATACTGATGAAATATGTATCATAGCTAGAGAAGTAGTTCCTTTATTCTATAGATATAAAGGTATTAGATACATTTTTAACATTTGAGGAACATGCATTCTATCAGTGAGGAGAAACCAAGTATATGAAATATTATAGTGCAATATAAAATGATAAATTTACAATCAAAATACAGCTAAAATATTGTTACAGTTCCATATATTTAGTTGGAGTGTAGGGTTTCAGAACGAACTCATTAGTTGAGTTGACTTGGAATATAGAGCCATTCTTGATGAGGGAAAAAAATCATGGTAGTCAAATAAATATCACAAGCCTTTTATGGTATCCTAATTCCTCAATAGTAAGGTAAAAAATAAAATCAAAAACAAAAAATACATGTGATGGTACCAATTTATGTTTAACAAAGATAGCTTTGTGTTTTCATTAAGATTGTAAACTTAGCCTTAGAAGTGATAGCTCACCATCCATTGTGTTTCAAAATTAAAACTAAAATATATTATATAATATAATTGCTAATTTATGATGAAAATCAAGATGAGTGTCACAATGAGGATTCCTTGCTGGAAATTTTACTCTGTGTGTGGTTTTAAATTGCCGAACAATTGAAAAAAAAACAAATTTAGATTAGAAACTTATTGTGACATAAACTTCTAAATATTTCTGTTGCAATATAAATAAAACACAGATGTAGAAAGCGAAAAAGATCGTTATGCAAATGAAACTGTGGGTACTAGAAACAGAACATCTTAGGCTAGAGGAATCTTAAGCTATGGGTTTTTGGCTGATCTACTGCCAAAGGAATGAGAGATTGATATTTAAATTTTATGCAAAATTTCTTGGGTAGTATAAGGCTTGCTTTGGCAGAACAAAGCAATAAAATCATAAGAACAGAGACTGAAACTTTTTTGGGCTTTGATTTGCTAAGTATATGGGGAAAGCTATGGGTCTAAGCAGATTCACTGTCAGAGCTCTTCTGTTCTCTTGTTCTAGAACAGCTCAAAGTACTTCAGCTCTGGCCTATTTGTGAAATCTTTGTATTTCAGCTAGCTTTCTCACAGTATTCTGTGGAATGACAGAACTAAATGCTAATAACTTAAACACAAGTTTTACTATAATCCATCCTCATAAACACCTTCCATAATCTTTGATATCAATACTGAACAGAAACTTTTGCTCTAGTTAGTACCATCTTATTCCAACCTTTAACACACTCGGCACTGTCTGTTTAACCACACAGACTGGAAATTTGGGGTTTGTTTTGTTGACTCATTAATTGTCATTTCTTGCTTTCTCCTGTGTAGAAAGGCCTTCAGTGTTTCTCTATTTACTTCTCTGCTATGTCCTACTCCCCTCCTGGGTCCTGGAACCCTGACTAGGGACAACAAAAGAATAAAGTAAAGTAGACACATGGACACACATACAATACAGCTGGCTAGGTAGGATTCTGCTAATGCAGAAGTGATTTGGAACTTCAAAGGGGTTTTAGGTATAGCACAGAAGGGTTAGTTTAGTCTTCCTAGGTCACTGTAGGGGAGCAGTCTCAGGCTGCCAGCATCCTGGAGATGAGCTGCAGTTGCTACACTGTTTTTTTTTTTCTTGAATTAAATTTTCATTCTCCTCTTTTAAATTTAAATTAGAAACAAGCTTGCTTCACATGTCAATTCCAGCTCCCTCTCCCTCCCCTCCACCCCTGCTCCCCACCAAGCTCCCTAGTGCCCCATCCCATTCCCCCTTTGCTGCCCAGGGAGGGTGAGGCCTTCCAAAGGGGGTCTTCAAAGTCTGTCATATTCCAGGGCAGGGCCTAGGCCCTCCCCCATGTGTCCAGGCTGAAAGAACATTCCTCCATGTCCATTTATATGCCATGGATAAATACTGATCTGCTATCTGAGGCCCCATAGATTGCCAAGGCCTTCTCACTGACACCTAGGTTCAGTGAGACATCCATATCAGTTCCATGCTGGCCTCTCAGTCACCAGTCTTGGGTCCATGAGCTCCTCCTTGTTCAGGTCAGCTGCCTCTGTGGGTTTCATCAGACAGATCTTGACTTCTTTGCTCATCACTCCTCCCTCTTTGCAACTGGGTTCCAGTGTTCAGTTCAGGGTTTAGCTGTGGGCATCTGTCTCTGTGTCCATCAGACACTGGATGAAGGCTCTAGGATAGTATATAAGGTAGTCATCAATCTCATTATTGGAGAAGGGCATTCAAGGTACACTCTTCACTATTGCTTAGATTGCCAGTTGGTGTCATCCTTGTAGATCTCTGGAAATCTCACTAGTGCCAGATCTATCCTCAAACCTATAATGGGTCTGTCTACTCTTTGTGCATACTGGTCAGTCATTGATAAACACTCAGACTCAGACTCCTGATGAAAACTTTGCCATTTTCACATGGGCCCTAGGCCTTGGGGTCCTGGACATGGTTGTACCCATGACATTACTCAGGGCATACAGTCACTCAGGGCTTACTATGCTCCCTATCCTTCTCACAGATCTTTTTGATGGGAGTAAAATTTCTTCTTTTCTGGACAGTTTCTCCTGATTTCATGCTGTGCCACTGACAATACTAACCCAGCATGGTTGCCACATGCTGTTGTAATTGCTGGGTTATTGCTACTCCCCGAATTGAATGACTTCTTATTTAAGTTTCTATAGATAGAAGTTTACTGGAAGGATTGAATGAACTAGTTCTGCTGTAATATATACATATATGACCATAGCTATTATTATTTATTATCTTTTCAGTGATGCCATGAGATTTATTCCTTTCAGATATGGGGACCTAATTTTGGGAGGATAACCAGATGTCTTTCCAAGTTGATCGAATCCTTTAACCTGATCTCCAAAGACTAGCCATAAACTTTATGTTTTTTTTTTCATTGCGACAAGATCTTAGCATATATCCATGGCTGGCTTGGAATTGGTGTTTTTTCCAGACTGGCCTCACAGGATTACCTTGCTTCACTTTACATATCCTTGGTTCACAGACATGTGCCATCTGCCCAGATTATTTTTCCTTTTTTCAACTGAAATAGATCTGAAATAGATGTTAAGTCCTTGGAAATACAAAAGTATGTTTTTGTTATTGTTGCTTTGGTAGTTGAAAAGGTGAGTTTATATATATATGGATGGCAATTAGGGGCAATCTAAAACAAAATACCAGGTAAAGATTTTAGAGGTGGGGAGGCAGGGATAATGCATGTGTGTGTGTGTGTGTATGTGTGTGTGAGAGAGAGGGGGGAAGGGAGGGAGGGAGAGACAGACAGACAGAGAGATGTGTTTGTATGCTAATTTGTGTGTATAGGTGTTGGTGACTGTAGAGAGGCCAGAGTAGAACACATTCGGTGTCTTATTTTATCACTTTCCGCAAGCTCCAGAGACCATTCTGGTACGATAGAAATCTGTATAATTCCCAATAGGTAAAATGTTTCCCTATGTCTTCCAATTGTTAAAGAAAAAATGTTAGACACCCCTCCCCCCAATGTAGTAAACATATTTTCTTTCTTTCTTTCTTTCTTTCTTTCTTTCTTTCTTTCTTTCTTTCTTTCTTTCTTTCTTTAACTATATACAAATAAAACCATAACAATCAAGTGTGAAACAAAGACTCTTAAAAGAAGCAGGTATGGTGTTTCAGCACTCTGTAGTCAAGGCAGGTGGATCCTTGTGAGTTTGATGTCATTTGTTATATACCACGAGTTCAAGGCCATTTGGATATACATAGTGAGACCCTGTCTGAAAAATAGACTTTTAAAGGCAAAAAAGTATTATCTATGAACCTTCTTATTGGATAAGGCAGGGTCTCTCACTGAACCTGTTAATTTGGCTAGTCAGTCTGTTCAGCAAACTGCAGGGCTTCTCCTGTTTCTGTCTTCCCAGTACTGGGATTACAGGTTTGTGCAGTGCTGAGGATCCCAAATTAAAAACTTTATGAACTGTGCTATCTCCTCAGCCCCAGAAATAACCAATCTTGAAATCAGTAGATGGCACATATTAGAATTATTTGATAATGGATTTTGAAACAGTTGTCTAAAATATTTTAATAAGTTATTATAGATGTACTGAAAATAGAAAAAGTCCCATTAAAAAAGGATTATGTAAGGAGGAAACATATATGAAATTTAAAACTGGAAAATTATGGAATAATAATCCAGAAGTACCATTGATCTAAAAGGGTCACTAAGTATTTTCTGAAGATATAAAGACACAAAGAGAAAGGTCAGACATTATTAATATCTGAAATGAAGTAGGGCATCCCTTCATAGACCCTGAAGATATCAAAAAGACAGCAAAGGTATTAAATGAAGGACTGTATCCAAATAATTTGGCAGCTTAATTGAAATAGTGTAAGTCCTTGACATGTATGTTGCTGAACATGACATACAGTAAGACTACATTTATAATTATTAAGAAATAGCACTTGTAAAAGAAATAAAAATATTCCATTAAATGAAAACCCACAGACCCCAATTCCTTTACTGGAGAAGTCTATCAAAGGTTTCAAGACAATTTAACATGCATTTTTTTCTATCCTAGACTGCTTAGTGTACCATAACAAAATGCCATAGACTGTTATGCAAGCTGCTAGTCTGAGTGCAAGATAGTAGCAAGCATGTATTCTGATGAGCATCTCCCTTAGCTGTCTTCTTGCTGTGTTATCACATGGAGAAAAGACATAGGAGGCTTTTAGGTGTATGCTTTTAATCAATCTTCATTTCTAACTTTGTGTGCCACTAAACCACAATGTGGGTTCTGGAGTTCAAACTCAGATCTCCATGCTTAGAGTGGGAATCCTGTACTGATAAAATCTTGACTTCTAATGATCTGCTCTTGTTTGGATCATGGGTCTCTATCAACTTCCTATGGATTAGAGACTCAATCCCCAGCTTGGTGACTTTTGAGACTGTTGGAACCTTTTTAAATATATGGCCTAATGGAAGGCTTTTAATGCAATATGGGTGTTCCTTTAATGGACTAGTGGGGATCTAGTCCACTAAATCTAGTTCCATTTTGCTTCCCTCCTTTTTCCTTGCTGAGTTGAGGTTAATAGTTTTATTTTTCCTCATGACTCTACATGATGTGTCAACACAGCAACTAGGTCACTTGACCATGGACTAAAATCTCTAAATGTTTTGATGTAAAAAGAACCTTCTTCAATTATAAGTTCATTATCTGGCTAACACACCTTCCAAAGGTCTCATATTCAAATACCATTACATAGGGATTAATTAAGGCTTTTACATGTTAATTTGCAGGTGATGGGTAAAGAGAATTGTTCAGCCAGTAGATGCCATGTTTGGCTGAGAAAATATGATAAACACTAATGTGTTGCAGGGGTGATCCACAGCTGATGGAATTATTTGGAAGTGACAGAATATTTATAAGTAAGACCTTGTACAAAGATCATTATGTTCACACAATTGAAAAGAATGTTGGGGCCCTTGCCAATCATGTTCTCTTTTTTTCCAAGCTACTATAAATTAGTAGCTCTATGCCATACTGTATGTCTTGCCTTGATGTTGTATTTCACCATCAGTCTGGAAAGACCAAACAGCCATGAACAGAAACTCCTGAAATCATGAATCAAACAATCTTTTCTTCTTACAATTTGATTATTTCAGACATTTTGTCTCATGATGAAAAGCTAACACACTAGCTGTATCTCTTCTAGGACATGATAAGAAGGAAAAATTTTCTATTTTATTATTAACTTAGTGTTACCATGAAACAAAAATGAGAATGAATGGAGTACAATCAAGATTGCAGTGAAAATATAGAGAAATTTAATTATGGTTCCAAAATGATTTCAAAACATTGTCAAAGAAAATTCAGCAGAATGTAAAAAGACTTATCTATCAAGAAATAATTGGACATTGTTGCATTGATGCAAATCTGGTTCAGTATTTGAAAATTAAAGTAATCCATCAAATAAACAGATTAAAAATGAATTCATTGTGTATAAGTAATAAATCATGAGGACAGGAGCAGAGATACAGTATACCCTACTTAGGTTAGATACTGGATTAAATATTTGAATTGAGCTATTAAGATGTTGTTTGTACTTTAAAGTGTTAAGATTAGCTGTAAGAAAAAGAAAGACTAGATAGAGAATAATTTGACTATGGCAAATGTACATATAAAAGAGAGAGGGGGTATGAGAGAGGTGAAAGGGAAAGGGTACATGACCACAACAGCCACTTTTTGGAAATGTCAGGAAATGTTTCTTAAAATTTGATTATTGAACTTGGTCTAGAAGGATGAATAATAGATGCTTAAGTCTATTTTCTGTTGTTATAACAGAATTCCTAGACTAGATTATTTATAATAAATGGCTTTATTTTTGCTTCATGTTTCTAGAGTCCTGAAAATTAAAAGCAAGTGGTCATATCCTTTAAGGATTTCAGAATGCATCTACTCATGTCAGACAGTGGAAGGGTAATCAGGTGATACATGCAAAAACAAATAAACATAAGATGCATGCCTTGTTCATAACCTTAGCTTATTGTAGCAAGCCTACTTTGAGAGTGCAATACCTCATGCGTGGGAGAAAGTTATTAATCAGCCCATTAGGACTGTGGCCCTCATGACCTGGACAATTCCCACTATTCTCTTTTCTCCACACTGCCACACTGACAAGCTTCAGCATGAATTTGATGAGCATATCCTGTATTCAAGTCATAGTAAAAGAAAGTGAAATTGTAAGGAGATAGAAAATCAAAAGACAGCAGCAAGAATTAGAACATAATATATAATCACTCATTATGCCATTTATCCCCTCTCTCTGCCTGGGAATCATGATCACAGGTATGATACCACTATACTTAGGTATCATTAATTTTTGATGATCACCCTAATTTATTGGCACAAATACTTTTGCTGTTATTATTAAAAAGGAAAAATATTATTACATAATGGAATGAGCATGAGTACTAACTACAACTAGTCAGGCTTGACATAGAATTTCACATTTATCACAACAGTTTTAATTCAACGTCTGTAGTTATAAAAAGTGACTATATAGGATTTTCCTACAGATGTCATAAATAAGACAGGGCATACAAACACTTCTCTATTTTTGACACACAGTCAGTGTTTCACATGCAATACTTCTTAAAATGTGTTTTCAAACAATTTGCATTCTTAGTGAAAATAATTTGAAATAATAACTTAAGGCAAAGCAGTTCTGCAAAACATACCTCAATGTGTAGCTGAATTTTCAGAGGAATATTACCAAATTATGGTTTTTCAAGTGTAGAAAGTATAACATGACTTTGACCATTCAAAGACTTAAGATTATCATTGGTTATAAATAAACTGAGACCTTTATGTATCTTCCTTAAATAGAAGCCCCTTTGATGTCATATGGCATACATTTATATCAACATCAGGATTATTTTTATATTATATTTAAGATGATGTATGCCCTTATAAAATTATTTTGTCAATAAGGCCTGGATTATCCACTAAAGAGTTATGAAAACAAATTGGGTTATAAATTGAGAACTTCTCATTGACTTCTGAATGAAGATAGCATTATCTTAATGAAAACGAATACTGATCCCAGATGAATTAATGCATTAGCTGACAGAAACACTGACAGATTTCCCTTTGACAAATCATCCATGTGATCTTGGGAAAACCATTTAATCTCTGGCATCTAAGGAATAATAGTCCTTAGCATGTTCACCCTTAGGAATCTTATGTAAATAAATGAGATGGAGGACACAGAAACAGTCTGTAAACCAGCCAATGTTATAGTTGTGTAGTATTAAATTTTTGGCAACTTTCATGCCTAGCTAGCAGTGAAGCAAGCAAGGACAGAGAGAAAGAGAGAGAGAGAGAGAGAGAGAGAGAGAGAGAGAGAGAGAGAGAGAGGGAGGGAGGGAGGGAGGGAGGGAGGGAGGGAGGGAGGGAGGGAGGGAGGGAGGGAGGGAGGGAGGGAGAGGGAGGGAGAGGGAGGGAGGGAGGGAGGGAGGGAGGGGAGAGAAGAGAAGAGAACAGAAGAGAACAGAAGAGAAGAGAAGAAAGAAAGGAAAAGAAAAAGAAAACTTGGGTTCTTAGCTAGTTCTGCTGATGTGGTAGGAATTTGTATGTCTGGATATTATTTTTTCTTTCCTCTTAAAAATATCTTAGTTTCTTTAATCTTTGAAGTTAGGTGGTCTTCTAAACTGGGAGTATGCAGTAGAAAAGTGGGTATCCCCTGGAGGATGTTTTTTCAAAACTCAAATTATTCTTCCCTATGAAGAGTATAGTTGAGGATTCTGCCTCATTGTTTACTTGTTGACAGCACAAGTAAAATGCTATTTCTGAGCCTTTGGCTTGGGGTGAGTCAGGGACCAACAGTATAGACTTAATGGTAAATTCTGGAATCTTTAATATTTTATTTAAATATGTTTTTAATGATTATGCCAAAAAAACTCCTGGAAGATGACAATGGCATGGACTTTTTCCTTCTTCAAATATTTTGCTGTATTCCAGCCAACATCCTTCCATGAGTGACTTACATGAGGGTATTTTGTTCTTTGAATGGAAAACAGAATGACAATTAATGAATTAGATGACCCATAGAGACTTTTACCCTCCATACCTCAGGCCTGGAGTTGAAGACTGCAGACATTTAAAAGCATTTTAGTGGACAATAATTTGGAATTTCAGTTTCATCAGTGAGTATTAGTTTAGCAAAGCTGATACCCAGGTGCTCTAATTTCTTATCTCAATGTAGCTGTCACTCAAATGTCAAAACCTCATCATAAATGTCATAAACAAAATCAATTTTTGAGTAAGAAAAATCATGATATTAACAGCATATGCAGCCCTGTTTGTGATTTGGCATTATGTCTGGTTCCTGTTTGACATATATTCTTATATCAAATCTTATGGTGATTTCTCACCATCTCCCAATGATACTATTTAAGTGTGAATTTGTAGCTATGTAGGATAAGTTCTTAGAAAATAATGAGTTCTTTTTTTACTTTGTAAACCTAAGAAAACATCAAACTCAGGTGGTTAAAAACATTATTTTGCTTTCTGTTTTCACTTTTTTCTCTAGGCCAAGCCTTTTTTGTAGAACAGAAATGGAAAGCATGGATTGGGTAGTTGGGAAAGTTGAACTGAGGATCTGATTTTGTATTTGACTTTTTGTGGGGTCATGTAAGATCCATGCTAAAGCACAGGCTTTACAGGATATAATTAGTAAATGTGGGATGTCTGACTGGCCTTAAGTTTCATAGACCCAGTTTACCCACACACATGTAAAAGAGTTACATAAAAGTATGTCTTTGCAGCTGACCTAAACAGGGGGGAACACAATGGACCCCAGACTGATGAATGAGGGGCCAGCATGTTTATATTTTATTTTTTCCAGTCTGGCCTTTATTACTTCTTTTCTTCTAATTCATTTGGATTTGATTTGTTATTTTTTAGATTTTTTGAAGTAGAAGCTTTAGTTATTGGTTTTAAATTTCTTCTCAATTAAACTGTAAATTTAAACCCAAGAGCTGAGTTTCCTATATTACTTTTGATTTTTTTTATCCTGGTTTCCTGTAAGTCAGTTTGTGTGCATGCATTGTCTTGTGGTCTAACAGTGATTTGTGTGTCACTGTGCTCAGTTGCCTCCAGCTGTAGAAATGGACAACCCTTAGCATAGATTTTAACAATATCTCAGTGTATGTGGGCACTATAATTCTCTAGATCTTAGTTGACTTATTGTAAAGTTAATGTAGTAAAATATGTCTAAGTGGTGAGATAAAATGATAACATATTTTGCATACCTAATATATTATTTGGCATACTAGGTAATCAGCCGTAATTACCAGTTCATGCTGGTTAATTTTTTTTGTCTATTTTACACAAATTAGAGTCATCTATAAAGAGCAACCTTAAAATCAGAGGATTACCCCCATCAGATTGTCTGTAGGCACATTTGTGGGGCCTTCTCTTGATTAATGGTTGATGTGGTAGGGTACAACTCACTGTGAGTGGTCCCTTCTCCAGACAGGTGGTCCTGGGTAGAATAAGAAAGCAGGTTTGCATATTGCATGGAGCAAGCTAATAATCAGCTTCCTTCATACCTCTTGCTTTAGTTCCTGCCCTGAGTTGTCTCAATGATGGAGACTGTCTGCCATTGAAATATGTAAGTCCAGTAAACCTCTTTCTCTTCAAATTGCTTTTGGTCATGGTGTTTATCGTAACAATCAAAATAAAAGCAGGATAGTGTTCTTTCCCAGTTTCTATCATTGCAGTTTCTGATACACATGATTCAATGTAATGCCACTTATAATTAATACAAAGTTGTTATTCTATCTGTCAGAGGAATAACAGAAAGGATCATCTCTTTTTAATGAATGTTAATGTAGAAATGCAACAATACCTTTTGTAGTTTGAGATTGAGGGTCATGACAATGTTGATTAACCCTAGGGATAACATTTGAAGCTTTCATCTTCTAAATCAACTGTGGTGAAACTTTCCAACACATATTTGATCACTTTCGAACTTCTAATCAGCACACAGAATAAAATCTAATCTCAAAATAACATGCAAGATTCTCAATAAATTTTGTGGCCTCTATTGTCCCTGCCCAGACTAGGTTTTAGTCATATTGTGACACTCCTTGTGTTTCTGACTATGCCAGTCAGACTTATTTGTTCAGATAAGAATTAGTTATTATTCAAGGATTTCATCCTGTTTATTTTCTACTTGTTGTTCATCTGTATGCACTATATGCATATCTTCACAGTACACATACTGTAAAGACTGTTGTTTATCTATATTTTCTATTGGACAGACCTACTTATGGACAAAGGGCTTTTTATATTCAATAACATGTGTCTGATTACTTAATTACAAATTTCAAGCACAGATAAAAAGATGAGTAATGGTGTAGTTGTATTAAAACACCCTGGAGTTAAGACACAATGATTTCCTAAAGCCTAAATCCATTTTTCATTAATTTAAACAAAAACTCTAGCAGAAGAGATGCTAGCAAAGGACGGAAAACAGCATGTCAGTTTCTAGCATAGAAAGTTTGAGGTTGGTTTCTGCATTCCCATAGTATGAGCACAGATAACTGTGCTTTTAGTCAACAAGGACATTGGATTGCAGGTGAAGCCAACTGCTTTTCACAGCCGATCCATTTCAGTGCTCTGCTTCATTATGGTAAGCTGTGGATAGCCACTGATGAGATTGCAGTCACTTTCTGTTCGAGGGAAGCATCAGTCAGCTACTGGGAGATTTCTGACATACCATTACAGAATGCTTCCTTTTAGCAGGTAGAGAAAGGAGAAATGGATGTGAACCTATTAGTTTCAGAATTACATGTCAGAAAGCTATAACGGAGCTCAATTTATTTCTGTAATAATAAGCAACCAGTGATTGACTTGACAATTATATCTATTTCTGCTGCTTGTATATTTTTTGGGGTGGACATTCCAGTATGAAATCAACTTGTTTGGACATATGTTAGTAAATAACAGCATGTGTAAATTAAGAATATTTCATATAAGATCAAACTTAAACAGCTTGTAAGTGGGAATGAGTATTTTAAGGTTTTCTGGTGAAGACAATACACAAAGTAACATTATTTTGATGAAATATGAAAACACAAGGGTAAGATTTAAAGGTTGTAAATTCTAGCCTTCTTTTTTAAATGTATATTTTAGGAACTTGAACAATTATGATCTGTTTGGGACTTCAGTTTGCTCAATTGTATAAGCTAATGATGACAATAACACAAGAATCACTGAATCTCTAAAATTTAGGTAAGATAAATTATGTTTGTGTAATTTCATAGCGCGTTAATTACGAGTATTTTCTTATTTTATACTTAAGGAAACTGATATTGAGAAATGTTGAATATCCTGCTCAAGGACACTTAGTGTAAGAGATAGAGACAACATCCATATCTGTGTTGTTTTTCTTTCCTGATTTTTAAAATCTCATTAATATTACATTTTTATCTTACAGATTCATAGCACCAACATAAGGGATGTTAAGGAGGAGTTATATTAATCCATATGTATGTGTGGGTGTGTGTTGTGTGTGTGTGTATACATGTATGAGTGCATGTGTGCCTATGAAGACCTGGAAGGGGCATTAGATGCCTTGAAGATGGAGTAAGAGATGGTTCTGAGCTCCTTGGAGTGGATGCTGGGATCTGCACTCTTGTTCTGAGAGAGTAATCAGTGCTCTTTACTGCTGAACCATCTCTCCAGCTCCGACACCATTATGTTTGTTTCTAGTTCAAACTATACTTTCACAAAGTTAGTATGTGCTGTTTTCTGTTGGGTTGCAAAAGATATTTAAAATATATATTCTTACTTCTTTATTATAGATAACTTTTTCTTCTTTGACCATAAAAGTATGTTTCAAAATACTATTATTTCCTTGTATTTTTTATGCTTATCCTTTCCCCCATTCTTCTTAGTGTTTCCTTGCTGTTTTCTTAGAAAAATTCAGAAAAGAGCGTGTTTGTAATGAAAACATGTATGCTATTGATGTCTATAAATTTATCGTTTACCATGTGTCACACATAATACTAGTAGCCTCATGGAAATTATAAATGTTCATAAGCATTAAGAGTTAAATGGTATTATTTCCATTAAAGAGATGATTTGTCGCACCTCCTGTGCGGCCTGCATCCGAGAATGTAGCGAGGTGGTCGGGATAGATGACACAGAGACCGGTCAGTTGCTTTAAGAAAACTTTATGCTTCCCAAGTCAGCTTAGGAGGAGACCCCAGTCCACTTAGGGGAGAGCTCTCAGGAGAAGTCTCCCCAAGAAAAAAGAGCTTCCCTTTTTAAGGACTTCTGCCATCCATCTACATACCATTCTTTCCAGACTTCTCACCCTCCTGGCTGGTGGTTTAATCTCCGGCCCCAGAATCGGGGAGACACCTCAGGGGGGACAGGAAGAGGCATCTAGCCTTAGGGAATGTGAAAGGCATGGTATTTCAGTGAGCAAGCCCTTATCTGAGCCCTATCAAGAGCTTTAGCACTGAATTGTTTTCAGTAAACATTACACAGCTGCCTGCTCCCAGGCCAAAGGGTAAGTGAGTTTCTGCTCAAGGTCTGGTGTCCCCACAATGATTTGTCATAAATAAAGGCACATTAACTTTCCTAGATATGTAAGACTTGTTGAACTACACTTCAAGTCCAAGAATGTCTGTTTTCAAGATTTATACAAGGGGATAAAAATGATTATTGGAATTTATTAGGTTGTTAGTGGTAGATTCTGCAAAGAAGCTTGAACAATGTAACAAGTGGGTAAGTTTTTGGCACTTTTCTTGAAATGGATAAGGTACTTAAAACAGTCAACCAAATAATTTCCAAAAAAAAAAAAAACCCAAAACAAAACGCAAAACTGTTGACCTTCATTGAAAAGTACAGATAATGCAAGTATCATATTGTCAAAACATTTGACTTGGCATGAAAGAGATGCTTCTGAATTACATTATCATTAGATTCAACATTCAGTACTGTCTTAGCTTTCTTTTTCTGTGAGAAACGCTATGACCAAAAGCAACTAGAGAAAGAACAGATTTATTTCATCTCACAGCTGTCAGATCACAGTAGACCACAGAGGGAAGTCAGGATAGGAACTCAATGCAGGTTCATCAAAGTAGGAACTGAAGCAGAAGCCCTGGAGGAATGCTGGTTACTGACTTCCTCAGCCTGCTTTCTTACAGTAAGAACCACCAGCCCAGGGGTGCTTGTCCCAGGCCAGTCTGGTGGGAACATTTTCTCAACTGAGGTTCCTTCTTCTAAAAGAATTCTACCTTGGATCAAGTTGACAGAAATCTAGCCTAGTGCTACCCATTTATTTTTGAAACTCCTTGTTTAATTAAAGTGTTTTAATATAATGAATGATAATTGTCTATATTATATTGGTATCAAATTTGTTAATACATATCAGTGGGTAATATTCTTAACTAAAAGCAGCATTTAAAAAACCTATAGTAATCTGTCAGAAATGTAGGTCCATGTGCCAAAGATATCAATCTGACAAAGAGCTTTTGAAGAGAAGTGTTATTCTTTGCTGCCAGGATTTTGTTATGAACATATTCCCTCACATTGATAAAGCACTGGCATCCAGCAAGTTACTAATGTGTTATTAGTAACAATGAGGAATCATCTTTGCTCTTAAAGTCTAGATTTTGCAGTTAGAATATTGTTGACAAATAAAAAAACATTTCATGAAAATATGGTTTTAGCCTTATCATACTACGTTGAAAATGTTTTGCATGTGTTGGCCTTTGCAGAGTATATACCTCTGTGTGATGATTACAGTTGAGAAAACAGGTGATATACTTTTCCAGTAATATTAGTTCTCTTTTAAAAACAAATATTTATCCTCATGTTTGTTAGCATGTGTATGCCATGGTACACATTAGGGTATCTCTCATCCTGCTCTTCTCTATTCTTCCCTGACTCACCCTTCCTGCTCCAACATGTCCTCCTCTCCCCTCTTCTTCTCTGCCCTCTTTTTCCTGGCTCCCTCTCCCCACCCCCCATGCTCCCAATTTGCTCAGTAGATCTTGCCTCTTTCCCCTTCTCTGGGGTACCATGCATATCTCTCTTAGGGTCCTTCCTGTTTCCCAGACTCTCTGGCAGTGGGATTGTAGACTGGCACTCCCCTAATTCATGTCTAAAATCCATATATGAGTGAGTACATACCATGTTTGTCTTTTTGTGACTGGGTTACCTCACTCAGGATAGTTTCTTCTAGTACTGTTCATTTGCCTTCAAATTTCAAGATTCCATTGTTTTTTCCCACTGAATAGTACTCCATTGTGTAAATGTGCCACATTTTCTCTATCTACTCTTCAGTTGAGGGGCATCTAGGTTGCTTCCAGGTCCTGGCTATTACAAATTATGGATTTTATACATCAAGAAAGCCTGCTCTAAAATTTCAACTCCATTTTATTGATTGTATAAACATTATTGCCTCTCCTTTTTTTACTCTACTTTCTTTTGTTTTTTTAAATCTCCACCCATTTCTTTAAAAAGTATTTTCCCATAATTATTTACACCTTAAAACAAACTCTTTTGAAAATACACCCATTTTGTTGCTATGATTCATACTGTTATTATTCCCCATTAGGTTACTTTATCTTAGTGACATTTTGTTCCTATGACCTTGCATTCTAATTAAGGTACAACCAATTGTTCTTACAAATCAGCTTTACTATCTTAGTTACTGGACTCAATGACATTCTAGTTCTTATTCAAATGCTAACCCTTTGAAGGTTTCTGTTTGCCTGAAGGCTATCATCCAAGTGTGGTTTTCCTATGTCATGAAGGGCCTTGGCCTACTCTACCACCACTTAATGGAAGGAGAATAGAAAGCAGGGAACTCTGACCCAATTTCTGAAAATTCCAGCCTAAAGAAACCCACATAATGCCTACTCAGATTCCATTGTTGAAAGTGCAGTGCAAAGTCACACCGTGATGTAGTAATACTGGAAAATGTATCAAGGGTGCAACATTTTGATTCTATGGAAAGGAAACGTAGTTTGTAGATAATTCACTACCTGTCCTCTCATGTCCTTTTCATTTGTATACGTCTTTGCGACATGGTCTTTGTGTCTAGACTATCTTCAACTTATGATCCACCTGCATCAAGCCCAAGAGTACTGAGATTACAAGTTTCACAACACAGTGTATACCATTTTTCGTATAGTCTTTGGACAGTTTACAAATATGGGTTGATTTCCATGCTTTAGTGAATAAAGTGAATAACTTTAGTGAACAATACCTCATGATTTTTTCATTTCCCCACTAATTGTCACTTTCTTTCACAAGCTTCAATTTGATAATTTTCTTTTCTATTGAACAAAGAAAGGTTTATACACATTCATAGTACCAGTAGCCATTATATTTGAAATGCCTTTGATCATGCTCATTGTCAATTTGCATCTAGTTTTCTGTATAAATTTGCATTTAATTTCATTGTCAATTTGAGGTATCATTTATTGTAGTTTTTAAAGTCTTAAAATATAATATTGTCAAGTTCCTGAATTTTGTCCCTCATTTCTAAGATGTATGGCTATTATAGAATCTTTCACTTCTTCAGGAGTTTTAAAATCAGTTTATCTATTTTTACACTAAAAACTATTAATATTGAATCTATGAGTCAATTTAGACAGAAATAACATTTAATTAATATGGAGTCTTCTTTGCAGTGAATACAATATTTTTCTTTTTGTTTTTTTTGGTATTTACGAGACAGGGTTTCTCTGTATTGTTTTGGAGGCTGTCGGTCCAGCCTGGTCTCTAACTCACAGAGATCCGCCTGCCTCTGCCTCCAGAGTGCTGGGATTAAAGGCATGCGCCACCACCACCCGACTTGTTTTTTTTTTGTTGTTGTTGTTGTTTTGTTTTGTTTTTGGTATTTACGAGACAGGGTTTCTCTGTATTGTAATATTTTTCTTAATTCTGTTGAATTTCTCCAAAGGGTGTTTTATAATTTTCAGCTTAGGAATTCATTCACATCGCTTGTCAGACTTTTTCTGTTATATCTGATGCTTTCTGGTAGACATTGTGTTTTAAGTTTCAAATATATGGGTTCATTTTGATCCTATGTCCTGTAGTCTCCCAAATGCTTATCAGTATAAGAAGCCTAGGATTTTCTGCATAACTGGTCATGTCATTTGAAGGGAAGGAAATTGATTTCCTTATTTTTATTATTACTTCCTATGTCTAGTCTTTTTACTTTATTTCTTTGCTAGAACCTCAAATACAATACTGAATAGAAGTACAGCCTAATCATTCTTTGCAAAGGGGAAAAATGTTTGTTTCCTTAATAAATTCTATTTTGATCTTTATGTTTTGTAGATGTCCTGTATAAAAATCTCGGAGTAATTTAATGTTTTATTTATAGTTTTTCAGAGTTCAGACACAATAGAGGATTTAGACAAATTCTTTATCTTCTTATATAGATAATACTATACTGTTTCTTCTTTTGTTAAAATGGTAACATTGACTTTTTATATTGTCAATACAACTTTATATTATTTGACATTAGTTTTATACATTATTGAGTTTGATTTGCTAAATTTTGATAAGAATGATTTGTGTTTGAGTGTGTGTATATCTGTTGTGTGTGCACATTCACATTCAAATTTACATTTTTGGTGTAGGTTTCATTGTTATATTATGCTAACAGTTTCTTAAGACTATCTATCTATCTCTCTCTCTCTCTCTCTCTCTCTCTATCTATCCATTCATCCATCTATCCATCCATCTACCTACCTACCTATCTATCTACTCTATTTATTTTTGAAGTGGGGTCTTATATATCCCAAGGTTGTTTTTAGTTCATTATGTAGTCAAGGATGCTTTGGAAATTCTTATTCTTCTGCTTTTACATAATCTTTTATTCTGTGATATAGCATTGTTTTTAAGAAGAAATTTTGATTCAATGTCATTTTTTTCTTAAATGCTTGAAAGAATTCACTAATAAAGCCATGGGTAATTGGAATTATCATTGTGAGAATGTTCTGAACTACAAAGTAAATTTATCCTATAATATCGGATTGTTCAGGTCATCTGTTTCTATTTAATTATCTTTAACTGTATTTTCAAGACATTATTAGTTTTAATCACAATTTTCAAATTTATTGCCATAGGTTTTCATACTGTAGTATTTTGGTAAATAGTGGTTATTGGTTGTATTTTTTCGTTGCTATACCTGATTAGTAATCTATGTCTCATTTTTCCCTCATGATTTTGGCTTTACTTTTGCAAAGAATATTTTATAAATAAACTTTGTATATTGCTTTCTTTTATATAATGTTGGTTATTAATCTTTGGTAATTGTTACTGCCTTTATTCTGCATTTACTGACTTGAGCTTTTTCTTAGTTTTTGCCATTGTTGTAGCTTTATAAGACAATTGTACTGACACTTTGCTGTTGCTCTAATTTTTCACATTAAGTTAAGTCCTGTAATATTTAATGCTGTGGGCCATGCATAGGTGGTGCATGCCGTTAATCCCAGCACTTGGGAGGCAGAGGTGGATGGATGTCTGAGTTCAAGACCAGCCTGGTCTACAGAATAATTTTGAGGACATTCAGAGCTGCATACACAGAAAAAAACCCTATCTTGAAAAACCAAAACAACAACAATAATAAAAAAGATTTAATGATGCATCTATTTTCATTTCTGTTTAGGTAAAATGCCTTCTTTATTTGTGAATTCTTTTTTTGAATAATATGCTATTTAGAAATATGTAATTGGGTGCTGAGGTGGCTTAGTGTGTAGAAGCTCTACCTTATAAATCTGAAGACCAGAATTCAAACCTGGGCAGTGACTGCCAGTGTCCTAGTGCTGCCTCCACTAACGGGAGGAGATAAGTGTGGGACTGTTTTCAGCCTGCCTTCTGGTGCCATACTCGGAACATCCTGAGGCCTAAGGACTGTGCACTGTGGAACCCATCCCAGCGTTCCAGCCTATCCAGAGACTATCAGCATCCTGGTCCGGCCTCCACCCACAGGAAGAGGTAAGCTTGGGCTTATTCCCTATATGCCTTCTGGTGCACTGCAAATCACACTGGGGAACCCATCCCAGCTGAACAGCCCATCTAGCATCTGCCAACATACTGGTACTAGTCTGTCTTCACCAACGGGAAGAGGAGAGCCATCACAGTATTGGATGACTCGCACCCAACAGAAGGGAACATTGGACCTATACCCAGAAGGAGAGGAAGAAACTCCACCTGCAGCCATTGGAAGAAGGAATGGGAAGAAGGTAATATAAGAACACATTCAACAACAGAAAAGCCAGTATGATACTACCAGAGTCTGGGAACTCTACACCAGCAAGACTTGAATATCCCAACACAGATGAAGCAGAAGATGGAAATGATAGAGGCCCTCAAAGAGGATATGAGAATATCCCTTAAACAAATTGAAAAAGAAAAAGAAAGTCAAGAAAAAACAGTCAAACACATGAAGGAAACAGTTCAAGACCTGAAAACTGAAAGACAATAAAATGAAAGAAAACAATAAAAAAACACAAACTGAGGGAATGATCGAAATAGAAAAGCTGGGTAAATGGCCAGGTACTACAGATACAATCATAACCAACAGAATAAAAGAGATGGAAGATAAAATTTCAGGTGTTGAAGATACACAAGGATACGTAGATTCATTTACCAAGGAAAATCTTATGTCCAATAAATTCCTAACACAAAATATCCAGGAAATATGGGACACCGTGAAAAGACCAAACCTAAGAATAATAGGTGTAGAAGAAGGTGAAGAAACCCAACTCAAAGGTGGAGAAAGCATATTCAATAAAATCAACAAAAGAAAACTTTTCCAACCAAAAGAAAGACATGCCAATGAAAATACAAGAAGCTTACAGAACACCAAATAGAATGGAACACAAAAAAGTTCCCTTGCCACATAATAACCAAAATCCCAAACATTCAGGATAAAAAAGAATATTAAGAGCAGCAAACAAAAAAGGGCAAAAAACATATAAAGGCAAACCTATCAGAATTACTCCTGACTTCTCCATGGAAACTTTGAAGGTCAGAAGATCCTGGGTAGATATTCTACCAACACTAAGAGACCACAGATGCCAGCTCTGACTACTATATGCAGCAAAGTTTTCATTTACTATAGAAGGAGAAAACAAGATATTCCAAGGCAAAACCAGATTTAAACAATATATATCCATTAATCCAGCCCTACAGAAATTTCCAAAAGGAAAACACCAACACAAGGAATTTAACTACACCCACAAAAACATAGTAGGTAATCCCACTTTAACAGTCAAAAAAATAGGGTGGAAATCCACACACAATACCACCATTACCACCACCAAATCCAAAACAAACAAGAATGAACAATCAATGGTTATTATTATTTCTGAGTATTGATAGTCTTTTTTTTTTTCCACTCTTTTTTTTTATTTTCCATTTTAAATTTAGATAAGAAACAAGGTTGCTTCACAAGTCAGTACGAGGTCCCTCTCCCTTTCCCTCCCCTCCTCCCGTGCCCTCCCCCCATCCCACCCCCCCCGGTATCCCCTCTTTCCCCCAGGGAGGGTGAGGCCCTCCATGGGGGTGTCCATAGTCTGTCATTTCATATAGGGCAGGGCCTAGACCCTTCCCCAAGAGTTCAGGGTGAGAGTGCACCTCACATTGTTCTATGGGAGTCCAGAGACCGTGTGTATACTTGGGATGGGTACTGATCTGCTGTCCAAGGCTCAATAGATTACCTAGGCCTCCTCACTGACACCCAGATTCAGGGGGTCTTGATCAGTCCCATGCTGGATTCCCAGGCTGATGCCTGGGATTCAAGAGTTAACCTTTGTCTGGTCAGCTGTTTTTGGGGTTCAACCAGCCCAGTCTTAATCCCTTTGATCATCAGTCCTCCCTCTCTGATACTGGCTTTCTTGAGTTCAGCTCAGTACTTAACCAGCCAGTAAATGAAGTTTCTGTTTCCCAGACTCTCTGGCAATAGGATTGTAGGCTGGCACTCCCCAGATCTATGTCTAAAATCCATATATGAGAGAGTACATGCCATGTTTCTCTTTTTGTGACTGGGTTACCTCACTCAGGATGGTTTCTTCTAGTGTCATCCATTTGCCTGCGAATCTCATGATTCCATTATTTTTTTCTGCTGAATAGTACTCCATTGTGTAGATGTACCACATTTTCTCTATCCATTCTTCGGGTGAGGGACATCTAGGTTGCTTCCAAGTTCTGGCTATTACAAATAAAGCTGCTATGAACATAGTGGAACAGACATCTTTGTTATATGAATGGGCATCTTTTGGATATATGCCTAAGAGTGCAGTTGCTGGGTCTTGTGGTAGGTTTATTCCCATTTTTCTGAGGAATCTCCATACTGCTTTCCAAAGTGGCTGAACCAGTTGGCACTCCCACCAGCAATGGAGGAGTGTCCCCTTTCACCACATCCTCTCCAGCATAAATTGTCATTGGTGTTTTTGATTTTAGCCATTCTGACAGGAGTGAGATGGTATCTCAGAGTTGCTTTGTTTTGCATTTCCCGGATGGCTAAGGATGTTGAGCACTTTCTCAAGTGCCTCTCAGCCATTTTAGACTCCTCTATTGAAAACTCTCTATTTAGTTCTGCAGCCCACTTCTTAATTGGGTCCTTTGCTGTTTTGGAGACTTGCTTCTTGAGTTCTTTGTAAATTTTGGAGATCAACCCTCTGTCAGATGTGGGATTAGTGAATATTTTTTCCCATTCTGTGGGCTGCCTTTTTGTCTTGCTGACTGTGTCCTTTGCCTTACAGAAGCTTCTCAGTTTCAGTAGGTCCCATTTATTAATTGTTGATCTCACTGTCTGTGCTACTGGTGTTATGTTCAGGAAGCTGTCTCCTGTACCAATTCTTTCAAGGGTACCACCCACTTTCTCTTCTAAGAGGTTCAGTGTGGCTGGATTTATGTTGAGGTCTTTGATCCATTTGGACTTAAGTTTTGTGCATGGCGATAAACATGGATCGATCCACATTCTTCTACATGCCAGTCTCCAATTATGCCAGCACCATTTGTTGAAGATGCTTTCTTTATTCCATTGTATATTTTTAGCTTCTTTGTCAAAGATCAGATGTTCGTACGTGTGTGGGTTAATACCCGGATTTTCAATTCGATTCCATTGGTCTACCTGTCTATTTTTGTGCCAATACCAAGCTGTTTTCAGGACTATAGCTCTATAATAGAGCTTGAGGTCAGGGATAGTGATGCCTCCGGACGTTGCCTTGTTGAACAGGGTTGTTTTGGCTATCCTGGGTCTTTTGTTTTTCCATACAAAATTGATTATTGTTCTTTCAAGGTCTGTGAAGAATTGTGCTGGGATTTTAATGGGGATAGCATTGAATCTGTAGATTGCTTTTGGCAGGATTGCCATTTTTACTACATTGATCCTACCTATCCAAGAGCATGGGAGATCTTTCCATTTTCTGAGGGCTTCTTTAATTTCTTTCTTTAAAGATTCAAAGTTCTTACGATACAGGTCTTTCACTTGTTTGGTTAGCGTTACCCCAAGGTATTTTATGTTGTTTGTGGCAATTGTAAAGGGTGATGTTTCTCTGATTTCTCTTTCAGCCCTTTTATCATCTGTATATAGTAGGGCTACTGACTTTCTTGAGTTGATCTTGTAACCTGCCACTTTGCTGAAGGTGTTAATCAGCTGTAAGAGTTCCCTGGTAGAGTTCTTTGGGTCACTGATATAAACTATCATATCATCTGCAAACAGTGAAAGTTTGACTTCTTCCTTCCCAATTTGTATCCCCTTGATCCCCCTTTGTTGTCGTATGGCTATAGCTAGAACTTCAAGTACCATGTTGAAAAGGTATGGAGAGAGTGGACAGCCTTGTTTTGTTCCTGATTTTAGAGGAATTGCGTTGAGTTTCTGTCCATTTAGTTTGATGTTGGCTATTGGTTTACTGTATATGGCTTTTATTATGTTTAAGTATGTCCCTGTTATCCCAGATCTCTCCAAGACCTTTATCATGAAGGGGTGTTGGATTTTGTCAAAGGCTTTTTCAGCATCTAGTGAGATGATCATGTGATTTTTGTTTTTCAGCTTGTTTATATGGTGGATTACGTTGATGGATTTTCGTATGTTGAACCATCCCTGCATCCCTGGGATGAAACCTACTTGATCGTGGTGAATGATTGTTTTGATGTGTTCTTGGATCCGATTTGCCAGTATTTTATTGAGTATTTTTGCATCAATGTTCATGAGGGATATTGGTCTGAAGTTCTCTTTCTTGGTTGTATCTTTGTGTGGCTTGGGGATCAAGGTTATTGAAGCCTCATAGAAAGAGTTTGGCAAAGACCCTTCTGCTTCTATTGTGTGGAACACTTTGAGAAGAATTGGTATAAGCTGTTCTTTGAATTTGTGGTAGAATTCTGCACTGAGGCCATCTGGACCTGGACTTTTTTTGGTTGGGAGACTTTTGATGACAGCTTCTATTTCCATAGGGGTTATAGGTCTATTTAAATTGCTTATCTGTTCTTGAGTATTGATAGTCTTAACTGGTCTATAAAAAGACACAGGCTAACAGAATAAATTCGAAGACAGAATCCATCCATCTGCTGCACACAAGAAACATACCTCAACTTCAAAGACAGATGGTACCTTAGGGTTAAGGGTTGGGAAAAGATTTTTCCAATCAAATGGACCCAAGAAACAAGTGGGCATAACAATCCTAATATCTAACAAATTAGACTTTAAACTAGAATTAATCAAAAGAGATGAAGGAGGTCATTTCATATTCATCCCAGGAGAAATCCATCAAGATGAATTCTCAATTCTGAACATCTATGCCCCAAATATAAAGGCATCCATATTCGTAAAAGAAACATTACTAAAACTCAAATCACACATAAAACCTCACACACTTACAGTGGGAGACTTCAACACCCCACTCTCAACACTAGAAAGGACTGCCAGAAAGAAACAAAGGAACTAGTAGAAGTTATGACCCAAATGGATCGACAGACATCTTTCAAACATTCCATCCAAACACCAAAGAATATACCTTCTTCTTAGCACCACATGGAACCTTCTCTAAAACCAACCAGATACTCTGCAACATAGCAAACCTCAACAGATACAAAAAAATGGAATGATTCAATGTATTTTATGAGACAACCATGCGTTAAAGTTAGAATTCATCAACAACACAAATTGCAGAAACCTACAAACTCGTGGGAATTAAACAATGCACAATTTCACTATTCAGTGGTAAAGGAACAAAAAAAATGAAATTAAAGTTTTCCTAGAATTCAGTGAGAATGAAGACACAACATACTCAAACTTATGGGACACTTTGAAAGCAGTACCAAGAGTAAAGTTCATAGCATTGAGTGCCCACTTGAAAATACTGGAGAATAGTAAAACTAGAGAATAAAGATTACAATTGAAAGCTCTAGAATAAAAAGAAACAAACTCACCCAAGAGGAATAGGTGCCAGGACATAATAAAATTGAAGACTCAAGACAATAAGAAAACAGTACAAAGAATCAATGTAACTATGAGTTGGTTCTTTGAGAAATCAACAAGATAAACAAACCTTTATCCAAACTCAGAAAAAGGCAGAATATGAACATGCAGATTAACAAAATCAGAAATAAAATGGGGGACATAACAACGGACACTGAGGAAATCTAGAGCAATCATCAGGTTATACTTTGAAAACCTGTACTTCACAAAATTGAAAATCTAAAGGAAATGGACAATTTTCTGGAAAGATATCACTTACTAAAATTAAATCAAGAACAGATAAGCAATTTAAACAGACCTATACCACCTAAGGAAATAGAAGCAGTCATCAAAAGTCTCCCAACCAAAAAAAAGCCCAGAGCCAGATGGTTTCAGTGTAGAATTTTACCAGAAATTCAAAGAAGAGCTAATACTAATTCTCCTCAAAGTATTCCACACAATAGAAGTAGAAAGGTCATTGCCAAACTCTTTATACAAGGTTTCAAAAACTTTGGTCCCAAGCCACACTAAGACACATCTAAGAAAGAGAACTACAGACCAACATTCATCATGAACATTGATGCAAAAATACTCAATAAAATACTGACAAATCGAATCAGTGTACACATCAGAAAAGTTATACACCATGATCAAGTAGCCTTCATCCCAATGATGCAGAAATGATTCTCCATACGAAAATCCATCAATGTAATCTACCATATAAACAAACTGTAAAAGAAAAATCACATGATCATCTCACTAGATGATGAAAAAGACTTTGACAAAATCCAATACCTCTTCATGATAAATGTCGTGGAGAGGTCAGAGATAACAAGAACATACCTAAACATGATAAAAGCTATATACATCAAACAAACAGCCAACATCAAACTAAAAGGCAAGAAAATCAACGTGATTTCTCTAAAATCAGGAACAAGACAAGGCTATCTACTCTCTTCATACCTCTTCAATATTGTACTTGAATTTCTAGCTAGAGCAATAAGACAATAAAAGGAGATCAAGGGGATGCAAATTGGAAAAGAAGAAGTCAAACTTTCACTATTTGCAGATGATAAGTGATCAAGAAATTCTACATGGGAATTCCTACAGCTGATAAACACCTTCAGCAAAGTGGCAGGATACAAGATTAACTCAAAAAAATCTGTAGTCCTATATATACAGAGAAACATCACCCTTACAATTGCCACAAACAACACAAAATACCATGGGACAATGCTAACCAAACAAGTGAAAGACCTGTATAAAAAGAATTTTGAGTCTTTAAAGAAAGAAATTAAAGAAGATACCAGAAAATGGAAAGATGTTCCATGCTGTTGGATAGGTAGGATCAACATAGTAAAAATGGCAATCTTGTCAAAAGCAAGCTACAGATTCAATGCAATCCCCATCAAAATACCCGCACAATTCTTCACAGACCTTGAAACAACAATACTCAACTTTATATGAATAAAAGACTCAGGATAACCTAAATTACCCTTTATAACAAAGGAACTTCCAGGGCATTACCATCTCTGACTTCAAGCTCTATTATATAGCTTTTTTCCTGAATACAGTTTGGTATTGGCACAAAATAGACAGGCAGACCAATGGAATCCAATTGAAAACCCTGGTATGGACCCATACACCTACAAACACTTAATTTTTGACAAAGATGCTAAAATTATACAATTGAAAAAAGAAAGCATCTTAAGCAAATGGAGCTAGCATAACTGGATGCAGAATGTAGAAGATTGCTGATAGATCCATAGCTATTGTCATGCACAAAACTTAGGTTCAAATGGATCAAAGATCTCAATATAAATCCAACCACACTGAACCTCTTAGAAGAGAAAATAAGAGGTACCCTCGAATGAATTGGTAAAGAGACTGCTTCCTGAACATAACACTAGTATCACAGACACTGATATCGACAATTAATAAATGGGACTTCCTGAAACTGAGAAGCTTTTGTAAGACAAAGGACACAGTCAACAAGACAAAATAGCAGCCCACATAATGGGAAAAGATATTCACCAACTCTACATCCGACAGAGGGCTGATCTCCAAAATTTACAAAGAATTCAAGAAGCTAGTCTCCAAAACACCAACGGATCCAATTAAAAAGTGGGGTACAGAACTAAATAGAGAATTCTCAATAGAGGAGTATAAAATGGCTGAAAGGCACTTGAAAAAGTGCTCAACATCCCTAGCAATCAGGGAAATGCAAATCAAAACAACTCTGAGATACCATCTTCCTCCTGTCAGTATGGCTAAAATGAAAAACAACAATGACTGTTTATGCTGGAGAGGATGTGGAGAAAGGGGAACACTCCTCCACTCCTTGTGGGAGTACCAACTTGTACAGCCACATTGGAAATCAGTATAGTTTTTCCTCAGGAAAATTGGATTCAGTCTTCCTCAAGATCCTTAGGGTGGGGTGCCATGCTCAGTAATAGTAGGGACATGATATAATCCGAGTACATGAGCTAGCTTTTTAGAGCCCATTCACTATGGTGGGATGCCATGCTCAGTCTTAATGCATGGGAGATGGCCTGACCCTGCCCCAACCTATTATGCCAGACTATGTTGACTCTCCATGATAGCCCTTACCCTTGAGGAGGAGTGGATTAGGGGGAGCTACCTGGGGGTGGGAGGGAGAGCTATGGTTGGAATGTAAAATGAAATCAAAAGTAAAAAAGTGGAAAAATAAGTAAAATGTTTTATTTCTTTTGGTTTTGTTGTCATGGTGTGATTTTAATTTTGTTTTGTTTGAAACAGTGCCTCACACTATAGACCAAGATGGATTATCTCCTGAGTGGTAGAATGTCAGGCATGTGCTGCTTTGGGTGACTTCCTAGTAATTCACTCTATAAATATAACAGATGATACTTCAAAACCTTGAATGTTTTGGAAATGTTTCCTTTTAAAGCTGTGGTGGTAGTATTCATTGTTCAGTATACACAGTAGTGTTAAATTAATGATCAAAAATACCCTGGCACACACGATGTAATTTTAAAAAAGGAATAGTAGTTTCAGAAGCAATAATGAAGCCTTCAGCATCAAAAGGGATTAATGTTGCTATAAAGTTACATGTCATGTGGTTACTAAGACAGTGGATGAGTAAGAGGCAACACATTTTAAATCAGAGAATTTAACTACCACTCACAGAAATACAATTATCGTTAATAATAAATGCCTTTATGATAAAATAAGCAAGGAAAAAAATAACTTGTGCTGGCCTTGTATATCATTGAAAGTCTCTCCCGGGAAAACAGAAAAAAGTACCATTACAGATTCAAGTTCCATTACTGTTGAAAACATTATGATAAAGTAATGCTTCAGGCTCATGAAGTACAGTTTTGTTTTCTAATTTTGGCATCCTCATATTTACAGACAAGATTATTTTATTTTATGGTGATTCACGTAAGTCTGTGGATTATTTAACAATATGGGTTCATTGTGGTCCAAAGCAATTAATAGTTTGCACACAAATTATTTTCTAAAAGTAGGAAATAAAAGTTGAAAATATTAACTCTTTAAAAGAAAATATTTTAATTGAAGTTCAATTACACCACTTTCCTCCATCCCTTCTTTCCTGCAACCCCTCTCATATTCCCTCCTCCCTTCAAGCCCTCTCATGACCCCTCCACTCTCAAGTTAATAATTTTCTTTGATTATTATTGTTACATACATAAATATGTGTACATATATGCAAAGATATAGAAATACAATGTGTTTAGTCTGTTTTGTTGTGTGAATTTGTTTTCAGGGCTTCCCAGTATGCATTAAGCTTCCAGTAAGGGGGATAATCCCTGCTAGAGACTAATTCACCTTCTCTCAGCTGGTTTTTGGGCTTATGGTACTGTCAGCACCTGGGAGCCTTCATTCAACAGGTGGGCAAGTGTGAATATTTGGGTCTTCTATTTCATTACATTGGTCTATATGTGCCTTTGTGCTAGTACCATATTATTTTTATTACTATAGTTCTATAATATATCTTGAAGTCTGGAATAGCAGTCCCTCTGGTATACTTTTTGCTCAGGATTGCTTTGACTTTCTGGGGTCTTTCTCTTGCCTTGGTTTCATATGAATTTTATGGTTTTATTTATGTAAAGAGTGTTGTGGGCATTTTTTATTAGGATTGCATTGACTCTGTTAATTGTTTTTGGTAAGATGAAAATTTTCACAATGTTGCTTTTAAAGATCCATGAACATGGGATGTCTTTCCATTTTACAGTGTCTTTCTCAATCTCCTTCTTCACAGATATTAACTGGTAGTAAAAAGGTAATTATTGAGTACCAGCAGCAATACCAACAACTGTAAATACCAACAACAATAGTAAATAAAGTGACTGCTATTTATTGAGAAGCACCTTCATGATTGTTATAAAAGCTTTATATATCATGCTCTATTATTTAATTCTTGTACAAGTGTGTTAAATATATATTTTTGTTAAATAAGGGAGCAATTTAGAGGAGTTGTCATACATCTTACGTTACAGAAATTAGAATCAGAATTGAAACTAGAACCAGATTATATTATTACATTTTTTTGTTATGTTATGTTTTATTATTAACCTAGCCAATATTTTTGTCACATGTCATAAGGTTGAAGCAGTCATTTGATATAATATTAAGCTAGGCAGTGTGTTTCCAGATGTACTCCTAAAATCTGCACATGTATTCCTTCCCATGTATGTATAGTGGAGTGGTATTTGGAAGAGGTTTACAATTTAGCAGCATATTGTCATTATGTCTTTTGCCTTTTGACAAAAGTGATGTGGTGTTATGTGACTTGGACAAAATCATGTAACCTTAGTAGTACTAATAAAATTCAAATTATTTTTGCTTAGTTTTACTAAACATTGTGTTATGTTTAGTAAAGGCTTTAGGTTAGCAGAAAGAATGCTATTTTTGTGGTTATTAACTTAGAGTTCAAGGCATGAAATCTGTTTGTGGCACTGGGTCAAATCAGCCTTCCATGAACCCCTTCTCCATTGTTATAGACAAAGTAGTGTTCATAGCAAAATGATGAAAAGTTTTATTAAGATTACATGAGAGAGTATGTAAAAGTTTGATAAAAATTTAAAATACCATAAGTACATGGAAAGCAGTGTTGTTACTATGCAGTGGGTCATGGGTTGGATTATATACAACAATTATATGCCAGATTATGTATATTTCTTTCAAAACTGGAAAGAATTTGAATAGATTTTTAGAAAAAGTCACATATAAATGGTGAACATGAATAATTTTATTGTCCTTCCCATACATAAATAAAACACACTATTCTGAAGCATATGGGATCACTTTTGAGGACTGAGTCCTAGAGTAAATTAATTGAAGGAGGCAATGTGTTAAGATAATACCTAGGGAAGAATGTTTTTTTTATTGGAATCCACATTGTTTTAACCTACATAAAAGAAGAATGTGGTAGTAAGGAGGTTTAGAGACAGAACCTGTAAGACTTGTGCTCTAAAATATAAGCATGCTTTCAAGTTGAGCAACCCCTTGAAGCACAGTGCTGTGATGATCTTACTCTCCTCTCTGTGCTGTGATGAAAGAGTTCCTGCTATGTCAAATGCTCTGAGTTCTTTTTGCAAAGAGTTGTCTCCTCTTGGAACATGTTTGTTACAATTATATTTATTTCATTGTTTAAGTCTATCACCTTGGCAACAGTGTTCTATTACAAGAACAACACCTGAATGTTACTAAAAGCTACCTTAAAGTAAGTTGCCTAATGAGCAAAGCTTCAGTTCTGCTTTTTTTTGCTAAAAATGTAATTTTGTTGAAGCTTTTAACTAATAACTAAAATTTTATGTTTGTTCCATGAAACCTTAGGTGACTTGGGCGCTGTATGTTCTTTCAACGGTGATGCCTATTATGTTGTTTCAGGAAAACAGATGACTTCCTTTCTTCTTTCTGCCTACTTTTCTCTCAGACCACATTGTTTTTCATGTATGTAAAACTGTAATCAATACATGGTATGTTTTATACACACAGTCTTCCATATTTGAAATGCCTTTCCTATTCATTTGGAGTTGCCTTTATTCTGTTTACTTTACAAAACCAATTTAAAATTCTCGTTATTTCCATCTTGATCTTCCACAGAAAAGAATATTCATATAGCTGGGTGGTAGTTAGCTAGTTCCTTTCTTCTGGCATTTTCTTTATAAATCTTCTTCCTGGTTCTGTTACTCTGTGAAACTGAGTTCTCTTAAATTCATGTTTGTTTTCTGCCTGTATCTGAATGCCTGATACTTGGTGTATACCTAATAACACCTGTTGAATAAATGAATAAACAGAACTTTCTGGAGCAAAATTCAGACTTCTTTCATTTGAATTCATGTTATTCTACTTACTAGCTGTATGGCTTTGGGCAAATCCTTAAGCTTTATATTCCTCATTTTTAAAGAAGATACTAAAATATTGCCCTTATCATATTGTTATAAGAATTCAATGTGTGTGTGTGTTTATGAGAAGAATCACACTTTTAAAATATGTTTACTATCATCATTTTTCCTAAATTAATTTGTCTTATATTTCAAGTGTATTATCTTTCCATTCTGTTAGTAGGGCATCTTTCAGAAAGCTTTAGCATGGCTGCTTCTGTTGGGGTCAATTATGTTATTGGTCATGTGTTTGATACTAACTGGTTTCTGGCTTTTGTTCTGGTGGTTTGCAAGGTGCTAGTGTTTCTTCTTAGTGATGAGATTCAAGTGTGAAACCAAAGTGAATACAAGTATACTTCTGATCTACCCTTGATGTACCCTATGTAGTTAGGTTTATTTCTAGACCTACAGTGTATCTCTTAAGATGTTTTGCATGCTAGACCTCTAGATCTTATTCAACTTAGACTCCAGGTTTTGCCTGTGAGGCTAAACCTCATATTTTAAATACTAATCCCAAATGTGATACCTAGCTTTAGCTTCTGAGAGTGGATGGTATGAGCAAAATTAGAGCCTGAATAAGAGTGACATAAGAGAGATTGTATCTCTTTACTCTCCACCACATGAAAATGCACAACAAAAGAAATCTAACTGTAAATCAGAAAGTGTTCTTCACTAGACAACACATCTACCAGTAACTAGAATTCTTAAAACCTATTTGTTTAAGCCATACTGAATGTTATTTTGTTATACCAGCCCAAACATAGTTTATCTATCTTGTTGTTCATATGTCAAAATAGTTATATTAATATACTCATTTCCCCCACTCATGACATTTTGCTTGTTTGGCCATTTTCACATTAGAATTCATATGTATGAAGAAATGTATACCTGTAGTTTTATCTGATATTTCCCTAATGATTAAAGATTTTGATCACTTTTTTAGGTAGTTTACTTGGTTCTTTTCATAGCTTTTTTTCTTTTCTTTAATCTCTTTTCTTTTTATTTATTCTTGTCTCATACAATACACTCTTCTTTCATTATTCCCAGTCTCCCCACCTCCTGTCTCCCCTAGATCCACTTCTCCTCCATTTCCCTTCAGAAAGGAGCAGTCTTCTTAGTGATATCAACCAAGCACAGCATAACAAGATGCAACAAGACTAGGTACAAACTCTCATACCAAGACTGGATGAGGCAACTCAGTAGGAGGAAAAGAGTTCAAAGAGCAGGCAAAAGAGTCAGAGACAAACCTACTCCTACTGTTTGGAGTCCAACAAAAATCCCAATCTAATAACCATAGCATGTTTGCTGAGGACCTATCACAGTCCCATGCAGGCTTCATGATTGCTGTTTCAGTGTCTGTGAGTCCTTAAGAGCTCTGCTTCGTTGAGACTGTGTGCCATGTTATTCTAATGTTCACTACTCCTCTGTCCCCTACAATCATTTGCCCCTCTTCTGCTGGGGTTCCCCAAGCTCTGCTCCCATCGGCTGTTGAAGGAAGCCTCTCAGGTGACAATTGGGCTAGGCACCAGTTTGAGTATAGCAGAATGTCGTTATGAATCTTTTTATTGACCTTTTTGTAGTCATATTTGGTTCTACTTTAGGTAAGCCTTTTCAATGAAATGCTTTGTCAAATCTCTTTTGAGTTGTCCTTCAGTTAGTCTGTTGCCTTCTCACTTGTTTGAGAATCTCTTAATTTTTTGGATATATGTGAACTGCAAACATATTGTCAGTTCATGTAAAGATTAAAGTATAGGTAATGAATTATTTTATGAAAGTTATGTCCTTAGTCCGCTTTTAAAATGTGTGCTTATTTCAAGGTGGTGAAAATGTGCATGATTTCTCTATGATCCTACTGGTTTTACTTACATTTATGTTTGCAATCTATTTGAAATTGACTTTTGTATATGATATGAAATTACTTAAAAGATGAACCAACACTTGCAGTCACAAATATTTGGTAGAATTAAGCTTAATTTTAGAAGACTTACGAGTTTCCATTTTGTCATTGAAGCCCTAGATTGATGTTCAGACTTTATTGGTTTTCTTTGAGGAGCTCTCTGTTTGGGCCAAGACTCATCTGCAGCTTGTATTTAGAATCAGAAAATATTCTCAAAGGGGTTGGCAATTTTAATTTCACTTCAGAAAATTTACCTCCTCTTTGGAATTTTGTATCATCACATTCTTACCACTTTAAAATTATATTGACTAAAACATATTTCTTACATAATTTCTTTCCTTTTCATTTGTATTGGGAATACTATATTTGTTTGATCTGTTATATTTGCCTTAGAATACAAGCTAATTATAGGAGTTTTTGAATTATATAAAATATATGGAATATTACATGCTATACTTATGTACATATGTAACAAATAAATTGTGTATTTTATTTATGTGATATACTCATATACTGTAGAACATTTTGATCAGATGTGGAATATAATTGTGATGGTAATCCCATAAAATTATATTGAAGCTGAACAATTTGTGACTTTTTTATTGTACCTTCTTTGTTTAACTTATGTTTAGAGATATAAAATAGTTAGCATTGTATTACAATTGCCTACTGAATTCTTTGTAAAATAAATTATTTCTGTTAATTTTATACCATCTAGAGTTGTGTAGGTAGATTCTAAATGTTGACACAATGCCAAAAATTGCTTGACAATGCATTGCTTAGAATATTTCCAGTTATTAAGTGATAGTGATTCATGACTATAATTTGCTGTGCTTTATAATTTATTTACAGTAACAGGGCTTGTTGCTATTTCTATCTTTACATCCAGTATTTATTGAACCCTTTCTATGCATCAGTTTTTGCTAGATTGTTTAGACATAATTCCTGTTTTGTGGCTTGTGCAGAATAATGAATGAGAGAGATATCAAAAATAAGTGTGGATGGTATAAATTATAAGATGCATTGATGTTCCTGGGATTATACTCTTTGGCTGATATGTTCTTTCTCTGGACAAGTATAGATCAGAGTTTGGTGCATCATTTCTACATTTCTATGTTTTGTTTCATGTGTGGTGCTTTTTCCTTTCCTTTCCTTTTTTCCCCTCCCCTCCCCTCCCCTCCTCTCCCCTCCCCTCCCCTCTCCTTTCCTTTCCTTTGATTAGCTCCAGGAACTAGTTTAGTACCATTTGTATCCATTACTCTGGAGTGACTACCAGCATGTTGAAATCTTATGCTTTACAGAAGTACACCTAAATCACATGGTTCATACATATCCAGGCTCACTTTCTATCCTAATAATTAATCATCTTTAAAAAGCCAATCTCTAAGTATACATGCTTATTATTTGTGGCTTTGAGTAATGTAGAGCCTCTTCATTAACAATTAAGCTTAGTAGAGCCTAGTATGCTGTGTAAACTTAGTTGCATAACCTAATGTTGGGCAAGGCACCAAAGTGGCTACTTAGGGAATCACCCTATGCTAAGTACAAAGAAGTTTTAGAACTTTGTACTTCTGTGTCTTGGGTTCAGTAGGCTGAGAAGAACCACCCTATTACAGGGATTATTGATCCTGATTAGCATGATGACTTTGGAAAGGTTTTACTCAGTGGTGACAGAGAAGACAATGTGTGTAGAAGCCACATGACCATTTCTCAACACTCTCTTGAACATTTGTAGCTTTAACTGTAACTGCATATGGGCAGCAAACCCTGCAGGAGATAGATGTAATTAAAAGAAACTCATAGCCTGCTAGAAGTTTGGGCTGTTAGCATTAGATAATATTGTATAAGATACTGAAGTCATGAATGTGGAATTTAGAATGAGGGAATTTAGAATGGTTCCAAGAGAAATTAATGGATAAATGGTAAGGCCTCAAAATGAGCTACAGTAATATGGAGGAAGTTTATTTTCTAAGTTTGTGCTGAGGAAGTCCATAGAACAATACAGGAACTGTTTCCTACACCTATAGAAAAATTGATCTGGCAAATTTCAGAGTTAAATTCTGACAACCTGGGAATGTCTGTCCATGTCTTCTACTGTACAAATTTTGACTGATTTTCTCAATTCCGGCCCTCTGTATTCATCAGAGGGAATCCCTTGGTTCTCCTCAGTTCACACAGTTAACATATTTATCCCAGGCTGTTAACATCTATGTTGCTTGGTGTTTTATAGAGATATTGTAAGGAAGAGGCAGAGAGGCAGAGGCAGATTGATTTATTAGATGAATTGACTCATGTTATTATGGAGGTTAAGAAAACTTACAATAGCTTCTGTAAATTGTAGAGAGATCCTAGGATGCTATTAAGAACAAGAAAAGTTTATGTTAACTCACTTTGCTCAAGGCCGAAAGTCTAGAGATACCCAGGAGGCCAATGGCATAAGGACCATAGTCTACACGCTTGAACCTGTAGTTCTAAATCCAAGAGAGGAGATATAGGGCACCTGCTCCCAGGAAGAGAACATACACTTTTCCTCTGCTGTTTGTTCTACTTGGACCCTCCAGTTGGAATGTGTCTGCTCATGTTGAGAACAAAGTATTCTCCATCTGTCCACAGACTTAGCCCTCTAGAAAGATATACCTAGGAACAATGCTTCCCCAAATCCTAAGGTGTATTCCTTAATCCAATTATGCTTCCTGAAATTAACTATCATACCTCCAGTAACAGAGTACAGGAAGTGTCCAAATCCCATTTCTCTCAGATTTGTGTTTTGGCCTGAAACTCTTTCTACAGATTACTGCCCCCCCTTCAGATCTGAAGTAGTTCCCTACATACCTCTTATTCTTCCCCTTTAATCAGTATACAGTGTCAGTAAATTTCTTATATAATTAAACAAGTAATTCTATATTTCCGTATACTTTTGAGTATACAGAATAACATAAATAAATAGGTTACCTGTAAATGTTCATGAATATATGCTTAATGTTGACATTATAGGACATATAAGATTTTATTTGCTACTTCAAGTTTTGCTAGAACCATAAAACCACCCAAGCATTTTTAGGAGTAAATATCTTCATTTAGACAGGAGGGAAAGCATATCTGATTTGTTTTTTCACCCTGGTATTTCTGTTCTCCTTTTTCTCTCTATTTGTAAAATTTAAATCAGAAGCAATCTTATTTTAAGTATCAATCCCAGTTCCCTCTTCCAACCATCCTCCCATGCCCCCCACAGACCCCCCATCCCATCCCCTTTCTGCTCGCCAGGCAGGGTGATGCCTTCCATCGGGATCATCAAACTCTGCCACATCATTTGGAGCAGGGCCTAGGCCTCCGGCCACATGTGTCCAGGCTGAGAGGGTAGCCCTCTATGTGGAATGGGCTCCCAAAGTCCATTTGTACATTAGAGATAAATACTTATCCACTACCAGAGGCCCCATAGACTGCCCAGGCCTCCTAACTGACACCCACGTTTGGGGTGCCTTGGTTGTTATTATGCTGGTTTCCCTGCTGTCAGTCTGGGGTCCATGAGACCCCCCTTGTTTAGGTTAGCTGTTTCTGTGGGTTTACCCAGCCTGGTCTTGACTCCTTTGTTCATCACTCCTCCCTCCCTGCAACTGTATTCCAGGAGTTCTTCTCAGTGCTTAGCTGTGGGTGTCTGCTTTTGCTTCCATCAGCTATTGGATGAAGGCTCTAGGGTGAACACTTTGAGAAGAAAAGAATACTTTGAGTTCCCAATCTCTCCTGACAGTCTTTAGCATGTCATCTCTGGTGCTATTTCAAATAAATACCTGAATATATATGTGCCCTAGAACATTCTGCATTAGCCTAGTCAGCCAGATATGCCAAATAGACTAGTTGTATGTAGTTTTCCAGCATTAGAAGACACAGCTTCTTTCTTCAGAAAGTTCAACTCTCTAGAGCCATGTTCATTATGAACTATTGGCGTTACTATTTCTTTGAATAAGATATGATTTGCCCTCCTTTGGGTGTAGTAATGAAACTCTAATGCTTGAATGTACTAAGGAAATTTCAGCAGGGACTGACCTAAGGCTTCATGCAGTGCATCTCCATCATCAGCCACTGGGGAGATACACACCTGCTAACAGTTGCTTCACTTTAAGTGCTTGATATGGTGATGGTGCCAGACAGAGGACAGTAGGCAGGCAAATTGAGGTTGAACTTCACTGTATATAACAGAAGCCAAAGTAATGTTTGCTCAACAATATTAGGGTTTTTTTACTCTTAATAACAACAACAAAACAAAAACAAAAACATGTGACCAAAGTGTTCTGATGGTCAGATGTGATGTCATCAAATATCCATCTTCCATTTTTATGCTCTATTATATATTATTATTGGATGTGTACTTAGGAACACTTTATGGTTTAAAGAAAAGGACATCAGCTCTACATTCTGTTCCAATTTAAAAGCATCAAGGAGGAAAATAAAGAATTCATTGCTCAAGAGAATCAACTGCTTTGAGATTTTCCCTAGAAAACATATCCAGTGGCTGCCCTTACATTTGATTGGCTATTGTTATCTGGGGGGCTGAACTGTTTCACATTGCAGTTGGGCACAGTGTTCCTTCCACAGATTCAGGTCTCTGTTAACTAAGGAATGATAGAAAGTGACTGGATAAGGTACTGGTAGTCCCTAAGACAGACCTCTCAGTCATTTTAGGATTCTTAATACTAAGTAACATTTTAAGCACTTATGATATGCCGTGAATGGTGTGATAATTTCAAAGATTATAAGTTGATATAGGAACTTTGCTTTGAAGAAAAATTTGATATGTATCACTCAGTGTTAAAAATTGTGAGTGATTATGATGAAGATAATGTTAATTATCTCATGCTTATTGACCACTTCTGATATAGTTTTTGCTGGGGTGGGTGCTTTTAAGTCCCTGTAAACCCCTACTGCATCCTCATACTTATGCTAGTACTTACCAAAGCAACAAAGTTAAGACTTACCTCTTTTATTGTGAAGGCCATATCCAAGCCACAGAGAGAATTTAAAAGTGATAACTTTAGTCTTCATCCTTGGGAAGCTCACAGTCCAGTCTTTTGATCCATATATCATATAAACCATATAAACAACTGCACTGTCACTTCACAGGGCTATATTTTAAGTTTGTCGGGTTGCAATGAGACCATAGAATTTAACAGGAGTGTTCAAGGAAAATGGATTTATGGCTTTGGTCTTTGAACTAAAACTTAGTAGCAAAACCATTCAAGTAAAGGGATTGTAAGAAGGGAAACGGGTTGGTGTAGATCTGGGAGAAAAGGGAGGAGGGGAGGAGCTGGGAGGAGTGAAGAAAGGGAAAATTGTGTTTGGGATGTATTGCATGAGAGAAGAATCTTATTTTCAATAATAAAAAGGGCATTATTTATGTGATCCTATGATCATTCAAACCTTAACTTGCTATTCTCAGTGAGATAACAGCTAAGTGAATAGCTGGAAGACGAGGCAGTGTCCTGGGAAAACAGGCTTCTTGGACACAGAGGATACAATCTATTGAAAGGCCCCTGAGCTAGCGGAAGCTGAAGCTAGTTTTAGAACACCAGTGTCTCTAGAGACAGCATATTTGCTAGTCCCCAAAGCCTAACAACTGCCCACAGGTATAATGCATATAGTCTAACAGAATGGATACAAAAACAGGATCCATCCTTCTGTTGCATACAAAAAACACACCTCAAATTCAAAGACAGACATCACCTCAGTAAAGGGTTGGGAAAAGATTTGGCAATCAAATGCTCCTAAGAAGTAAGCCAGTGTAACTATCCTAAAATCTAACAAAATAGAATTCAAAGAATAATTCCACAAAGAGATAGAGGACATTTCACATTCATCAAAAGAAAAATCCATCTATCCAAAACAACCCTGAACAATAAAGGAACTTCTGGAGGCATCACCACCCCAGACTTCAAGCCCTATTATACAGCTATAGTCCTGAAAACAGCTTGGTATTGGCACAAAAATAGACAGATAGACAAATGGAATTGAATTGAAACCCCTGATATAAATCCACCCACCTATGAACACCTGAATGTTGGCAAAGAAGCTAAAATTATACAATTGAAATAAGAAAGCATCTTCAACAAATGGTGCTGGCATAACTGGATGCTTGTATGTAGAAGAGTGCAGATAGATCTGTTTCTATCACCATGTACAAAACTTAAGTCCAAATGGATCAAAGACCTCAACATAAATCAGGTCACAGTGAACCACTTAGAAGAGGAAATAGGAAGTACCCTTGAACGGATTGGTACAAGAGACTACTTCTTGAACATGACACCAGTAGCAGAGACGCTGAGATCAACAATTAGTAAATGGAACCTCCTGAAACTGACAAGCTTCTGTTTGTAATGCAAAGGACACAGTCAACAACCAAAAAAGGCAGCCCACAGAATGGGAAAAGATATTCACCAACCGCAAATCTGACAGAGGGTTGATCTCCAAAATTTACAAAGTACTCAAGAAGCTAGTCTCCAAAACACCAAATAATCCAATTAAAAAGTGGGGTATAAAACTAAATAGAGAACTCTAAATAGAGTCTAAAATGGCTGATAGACAATTAAGAAAGTGCTCAACATCTTTAGCCATTAGGGAAATGCAAATCAAACAACTTTGAGATACCATCCCACTTCTGCCAGAATGGCTAAAATCAAAAACACAAATGACAGTTTATGCTGGAGAGGATGTGGAAAGAGGGGAACACTTCGACACTACTGATAGGAGTGCAAACTCATACACCCACTTTGGAAATCAGTAAGGAGATTCCTGGGGAAAATGGGAATCAGTCTACCACAAGATCCAGCAATTCCACTCTTAGGCATACCCAAAAGATGCACATTCATACAAGGACATCTGTTCCACTGTGTTCATCGCAGCATTATTTGTAATAGCCAGAACCTGGAAGCAACCTAAATACCCTTCAACGGAAGAGTAGATAGAGAAAATGTGGTACATTTACACAATGGAGTACTACTCAGCTGAAAAAAACCCATGAAACTGTTTTTAATGAAATGGTAGACTCTCAAAGAAGCAGGCTTAAAGGAAAGCCAAGGAGGCTAATTTGGCAGCATGTTTAGTTTGAGAAGCTTGTTAGATATTCAGACCAGGTAGATATATGAACAAAGTAGTTAGATAAATGTGTCTTGGGTTCAAGTAAATGTCTAAGTTGTTATAAACTTGGGGGCTACTGATATTTAGAACTTATTAATGATTTGAGACATTTACAAGGGGAATGCTTGTATTTTCAAAAGAGGAAAACAAAAGCTACAACAACCGAACCTAAGAGAGATATTTAGTAGTTAAGGCTATGAGGAGAATCTTCCTTTTTAGAACCAGCTAAGGCAGAATGAGTGTACTTATTATAGTTGATCAGTATGCTCAGCCAGGTGGTGAAACCATTTTATGGTTACAGGTATTTTCTGTGCCAAATGCTACTATTAGACTGAGAATGTTTAGGGATAGTGATTGATTTTAGAGTGTAGAATGGGAAGAAGAATTAAGACATTGGCAAAAGGCAGCTTCAGTGCAACAATGTGTGGCCAAAGACATGAAGAGAAGTAATATAAAGATTAAATTATGTGAAGGATCTGATACATGTGACTTAATGCCTGACATACACATGTATGTTATTTTATCCCTCCCTCCCATCTCTTTTTCCTCCTTCAGCCACAGAACAAATGTAATGAGGTAGGACACTGATAGGGTATACAGGAATAAATCTGTGCATAAAGATGATAGACTATGAAAATTAAAGGGAATAGACTGTACCTGAGTGATTGGATGCCTAACACAAATTGATTACTTTTATTTTGTACACAACAGAGATTCATTGAAGAATTGTGATCAGGAAATTGTCCTGATAAAAACTGTAATGTTTCCTTGTAATCTTCATGTACACAGGCAGTTCCAACAAAGATTTATTGATTAAAATGATTTGTGTCTAAATAATTTACATATTTTATAAAAGGTCCTGCTTATTTTTGAGGGAAATTAAACAATCTAAGAGCCCTTTCATTTTGAATTGTGTTAATAGTCAGAATTTATTTTATCCCTTTATCTATTTCTTTCTCAGTGATTTTGTCTTGGTGCTTTATAAAATTAAATACAAATCCCTGTATGAGAAAATTATCTAGCTGCATTCTCTAACACCAGGACATAGCTACAAACTATAAAGGCATATCTGGCAACTATCTCAATTCTTCATGCCTATATAATTCCTTAAAATCAAATACTATAACATACAATAATTCAGAATATTTTATGCACTTCATAAACTGAGACCAAAATAATGGTATAATTTCTAGAAGGTCTAGGAATTCTGAATTCACCATTTATTTACTGTATGACCATGGACAAGTTAAACTTTCCCATCATAATTCCACTGCCTTGACCTGGAGTGATGGTACAAGTCTTTACTCTTAGCACTAAGGAAGCAGAAGCTAGTGGATATCTGTGAATTCAAGCCTTATCTATGTAGCCACTTCCAGGACAGCCAAGGCTACATAGTGAACCCCTTTAAACAATAAATTCAAATTCCTTATTTTTATAAAATGATAGTGATAATGGTAGTGAGTGAGTGTGGTGGTTTGAATGAAAATGGCCTCCATATGCCCACAGGGAGTGGCACTATTAGGTGTGACTTTGTTGGAGGATGTGTGTCACTGGAAGGTGAGATTTGAGGTTTTAGAAGCTCAAGCCTGGCCAGTGTGTCAGAGTAACTTCCTGATGCCAGTGGATCCAAATGTAGAACTCTCAGCTACCACTCCAGCACCTTGTCTGCTTATGTGCTGCCATGCTTGGTACCATGATGATAATGGACTAAATTTCTGAAAATGTAAGCCACACAATTAAGAGTTTTCATTTTTAAGAGATGCTGTGGTCATGGTTGTCTCTTCACAGCAATAAAATCTTAACTAAGATTGTGAGACAGAGTATTAGGCAGTTGTCAAAGAGATGTCAAAAGGCACAACATCTCGTAGCATTCCCTGTGTCAAAATTTTCCTTTGTTCTTTCAGATTGTCTCATTTCTGATCCACAACACCTGCTTTGATGATATCTTTAGCTAGATATTTTAAGGAAATTTGTATAGTTGATCTGGATGAGGCCTGACTGGGTCTAATAACAGCCCAGTATTTCTCCCATGGAGGCTGAGCCTTACCTAACAACCTCTCTAGGCTCTCTAGGTTCTCTTGGTGAAGACGATTCAATGCTAAAGACTTGCTATAGATAAGAACTTGATACATAGATTTTTCTATTTCATTTTTTATGAGAGTAAAACAAAACTTTAATCCAGAATAGAATGAAAAAATGTATGTTGGAAGATGAATATTTTACTAAATCACTTGACTTAATCAAAGCAGCCCATGCATGAGAATAGTTACCCACTCCAACTCTGGATCCTAATTCATGGTGATTCCTTCCTTTCTCTACCTATCACATGCCTGCTGCATTTTCAAGAACCCATTTTAGTATCTATTTTGGAGGTTTCCTCATTAGACTGTGAGCCCCTGGAGAGGCAAGGCTATCTGTCTCATCTTTTTATCTGCCCAACTGACGCTGAGCCTGGCACATTAAAGGCGTTTGTCAAATGAATAACTTTAACCCAGACATCTTACATTTGAAGGTAGCCTTGCTTCTCCCATGGTGTTCAAATCCAATGTCCACTGGTTTCCAAAACATTTGTTCTAGAAAGTTGGTTACATTTATCTTTTGTTGAACATACAATAAAAGCAGTTAAACATACAACTATTTTTTGGCATACCTGAGAGTCTAAATACGAGAAATATTTTCACAGCTGAAGAAGTTCCACCAAATGAAATCTGAATGTTTACCTGACACAGTGTTCTGCATAGCTGTAACAGATGAGGGAGACTCTGTTGATTATGCCCTTAAGGAGACTGCAGTCCTGATGTAGGTAGATACTGCATCGAAAGCACCTGAGTTAGAGTAGAATCAAGGTCTGAAATAGATACAGTGGACTTGAAAAACAGTGATTACCAGAACCAGATAGCCTGAGAATGTCTCTGATAAGGGGTGAGGATCCAAGAAGGCTTTAAAGAATACATAGGAGGAGGGACTGGTGGGGGGGGAGTGGGTGTGGAGGGGAGGGAGAGGGAGCTGGGACTCACAGGGGAAGCAAGTTTGTTCCTAATTTGAATATACAATAAAAAAGTGTAATAAAAAAGAATACATAGGAGATCATGGGTAGAGAACTATTGGTGATGAGAAGGATCACGTGAAGAAAAGATGATGTGTGTGTCCATTTTGTGATCTAACTATTTGGAATAAATGACTCACTCATTCAGGAAAGCTTTTTTTTTTTTTAAACATAAGTATAAAGGAACATTGATGTCTGAATTCAGGCTGAAGAGTTTGGTTTTTTTTTAAATAGCAGCATTTGGGAGATTGACTAGAAGATTATTACAGTATATCTGGGTCTTGGGCTTGATGTTGTTCGGAAGAAGGTAGTTCAACAGGAATGTTACAACTCTTCAGCCTCTATCCAGGGCATAATGACTACTAAAAACACATAAACAGTTAGCATGTTAGGGCCATTAATAGTCACCTTAACTTTTACCTTTTCTTAGGACCATAGAGAAAATGGTGCTTAAATTGAATTTTGAAACACAAGTAAGATCTCAGTTCAAAGAATTTTGATTTTAACATGCAGGTATTTGGTGGGAATGGAGAGTCATGGAGTACATAGTGGATTAAAAGATCTAGAGATCATAGCATGGGCCATCACAGAACTTTGTCTACTATGGTGCCAAGAATGTAGAGAATTGGATAGGTCTAGTTCAATCTCAAGTTCTTGGTGTCTTTGGATTTGGAAATAAATACCTGGGCCAGAATCTTGATTCATATTCTTGTTTTCAGTGTGATATTGGCTCTATCATTTCACCTCCTTAAACTTTACTTCCTGAGACATAATTTTAAAAATGCTTACTTAAGAGAGCTGTTATGAAAATTAAATGCATTTATTTGTAAATACTCTAATAATCAAAGCCTTGTTACCCTGAGCACTGTGGGGGTACGAAACAGAACCAGACAAGTCTGATACCAGGGATTTTAAGAAAGAGCAGTCCACATCACTGTGACCACTGTCATCAAGTACTGCAAAGAGGCTAAGAACTCACATAAACAGAACCCAGTATATATAGATCAGAACATCCTCATTGATTGTCAAAAATAAGATTGTAGCAACATTAAGGCACCCAGATGAAACACACCAGCACTTATCCACGGCGAAATCTATAAAGTGCTTTCGATTGCTCAGGGGATCTTTAGATATAGCATCATTTTCTCTATCTTATGGATGACTTGGCCACCTCCGCTATGAATTTTTCATGATTCCCCTGACCCAGCAGCTCTCGCCTGCCGAGAGAGTAATACAGTATTGATTTCAGAGTTAGGTTTCTGCCTTTTTCGCCACAACAGGATTTTTGTAGCCTAGAAACCTCAATCCCCTATTACTCATTAGAGACTAGGGCAACTTTTCTTAGATCTGGAATTCAGAAGGCAAACCATTTTGCTGTTGGTGTCAAAGATAGCCTTTAGAGCAGAATTTTAACTGATCTTAATAATGAGAGTAGTTGTACTAAAAACTTTCCTAATTGAACCAGCAGAGATATGATTATAGAGAATGCCAGGAGGACAATAGTCTCCTTTTTATAAGTAATTATAATGTTTTCCTAGGTATAACTTTCTGAGTGAAACTATAAAGATATATCAGAAGCTAAAAAGAATAAAATAAATCCAACAGGGAAATCCTGTTCATCTGGTTGTATTTTTTTTCTTGTGTATAACTTTTGGAATATACGTCTAGGTGGTTCTTATTTTAGTGGCCCCTGGTCATATAGGAGAAATGAAAAGAGGGCATGCTGTTCGTAGTTTTTATTTAAACTGCTTTTAAGAAATAAAAAAAAAAATCCAAATCTTACATCCTGTGAAAACTCATTCTTGTCATTGCCATGGTAACAAGACTTTTAAAAGGGAGTTAACTGAAATCTAGCTGCATATATTATTTCTTTGTGATTCGTACTTCATAAAAATGCAAATGTCACACTAATACGTGTTTTACCTTAATGTTTTATGCTACCGTTTATTCTTAATTGATCTAATGTTTTCCTTAATTAAAATTTGTGCTTCTTTGAATGTTTTTTCTCCTCCCTTCCCCTTCAGTAATTTTTTTCCATGGCCCCATAATACTATACATTCTTTGGGTGACATGCAATTTAGAAAACTGTCACATGGGAGATCAATCATCCTAGCCTAAAACCTCAACAGAAAGTTTCTGGAAAACTGTCCTGTCTCACAATTCAGCTGCCCCCTTCCTTTTATGGAATATTAGTATCTCCTTCTTTGCCCTTGAGCATTCTCTCCTCATTTGGTTTTTCCCATTAGTCTCTGAAGCAGGGTACTCCAATAGAAAGAGCATTGCTGGTGTGTTCTGGAATCAGAATATGGCCTCTGCGGATATCTAGCTTTATGACCTGCTATTCATTTCTCTTTCCTAGAGAAAGCAGTGCTATTATATAATCTCTAAATCTGTTCATGTACAAGTGGTCACATCTGTATATTTATTTCTTATATGTCCTAAATATATTCATGTATGAATAGTCACATCTGTATATTTTCCCAACACTCTAGTTTGTATTTTGTTTGCTTTCTCCTGGTTTTCACCAAGTCAGCATTTTGTAAAGAATAATAATAGTAAACATTTTGTATGCTTCTATCACAGCACATTCTTACATGGTTGTGGCTCTTAGCCTGTAGGTTGTGACCCTTTGTGGTCCCATATCAGATATCCTACATGTCAGATATTTACATTAGAATTCGTAACAGTAGGAACAGTAGCAAAATTACAGTAATGTAGTAGTAATGAAATAATTTTATGGCTAGCAGTCACCACAACATGAGGAAATGTATTAAAGTGTCATAGTATTAGGAAGTTTGAGAACAACCCTTTTATGTACTTGATTTGTAGATGTGTTATATCTATATGTGAAAGATTTTAATTTTCCTCATTTTGCAAAGGGAAAAATTGGAAGACGAGAGGTTCAGACTTGGTCCTAGGTCACACTGTAATTGATAAAACTGGGCTAAAATAGTATCACTCAGGTTGCAGAGAACCTCTTCTCAATCTACTAAATCCATTCGTGGTTACACAAAGATACATTTATGTTACATTTTTATTTTTGTTTTTATATTTCAACTAAGCCAGTTTTCCTCATATAGATTTTTTCTTATAGGTACAGATAGTTGTATTTAGTTTTTCACATTATGAAATATTCAGTGTTTAATATTTGTGACTAAAATGATTTTACACATGAACAAGTGTATCCATAGCACAAATTCTTAGAAATAGAATCCCTGTATTAAATAGTAGGTATACTTTTATATTTGCTGTTCAGATGCACTTCATAGGGTACACAGCTTGATCTGGTTAAATTTTGGTTTTTATAAATTATCAATGAGAGAATATTAATTATCACCTTTTAACCTAATCATTATCCATGCTTGTATCAAGTAGTAAACCAAGATGGGATCTTTTGGGGCTATTCTCCTTGAGTCACATAATACAGTGACTCTCTAAAGATAATTTTGAAATAAAGTGAAACCAGGCTTAAAGTTACTTTTTATTGTCAGACGAAACTGACATTTCTGAGCAATGTTAGTGACAAAATATTTCTTCCTGATGTGGATGATTCCTATCATGGTCCCTAATCAGTACAGTCACAGCTTGTACCAATTACTTATGTGTGTGAATATCAAACCACTTAAAATGAAATTTCAGTTGGTTGGAATTAAATGTCTTAACCAAAGTTTTATTAAAGTATACCCACTAAACCTGTACAATTTAATGACCTTTAAAATAGATTGATAGTTACATAATCATTACAAAAACTTATTAAAGCTGATAGTAACAAAAAATAACTTACTAAGGTAACAAAAGTGTGAGATATACACATCTATTGCCAAATTAAAGCATTTCTGCCACACTTAAAACTTTCCCTGTCTCTGTTTCCACAGTTGCATGGCTAACATTAGGGGACATTTGATTGCTTTATGTTTGTATAACCCATCTTATAGACTTTTGACCAGATTTACAGGATCAGATGTGAATTCCCACCTTCAGAGCAAGCAATCCGATTAGAGAGTGCATTTGCCTCTATTGAACTGTGTGTGAAACTTTGTGTTTAACCTTTTAGCTTTTCATCATGGTGAACACTGTATAGACCTTTTCTGCAGTGTTGCAGTACTGTATCTGTTAGCTTTTGGTATCCTGTCTCATATCTTTTGGTATGAATTTCCCATGGTTCTCAAAGCATCTTAGCTGCATTGCTGTCACAGCAGCAGGCCATTTTGATATTAAATCTTGCTACTGTTATCTCAGTTGCCAGCACCTATACACAGGGAGAGGACTTGTCTTGGCTTTTATTTCTGCTATTGCTGCCTCTCTGAGGATACCCTCTTTTCTAACAGTCGCTTAAAGTACACATTGCTTTTCTGATAGCTGTGTTTCAGCATTCCCAGACTTACATGGAAACTCTGGTTTACTCTATCAAAGTGTTGTCTAAAATTGCTTACTTTACAAAACCGAATTTCTACCATACCCAACCTTGTTTATATTTGAGGTCAAGATATCGAAAGGCCAACAGTCTATTATTTTGGAAGTGGAGGTGTAGCTGAAACCAGTTGAAAATCAAATAATGTCTTGATTTTTTGAGCCTTACTATACAGTCCTGGTTGGCTAGTGACTTGCCCCAATCCTCCTACTTCTGCCTCCTGTGTGCTGGAATTATGGCCCGAAATGTAGCCTTATTTTACTTTTGTACCGAGAAACTTAAGAGCCTTAGAAGTTTTGCTGTTTTATTGTATAAAAGGAAAAAAGGAAGAAGAATAACAATAAGAGATAAGAAAAAAAGAGGGAAGAAAGGAAAAAAGGAACAGAATAACAATAAAGAAAATCTAGTAACTTGCAGAATGATGAACCTGGAGGCTAGAAATAAAGGGAGCTCTGACAGGGCTGAGATTTGCAAACAATAAGTTCCTGTTGTGGGACCTAATATTTTAAAATATGTTGTTTGCATTTTTTCACTAAATACCCTTTGTGGTGCTAAGAGCTGTTTAGCAACATGGTGCCAGACTTTCAATTCAGATTTTTGTTCTTTGTGCCCCTCATAATTTGTGAAAAGAACAAAACCTTTTGTATATGGAGAAATTTAATTCAATTCAAACAAGCATTTATAGATGATTAAGTATGTGTATGTATACTATAAAAAGAAACTTTTACAATATAAACAACACTGGAGGAATAAAACCTGGTATCAAATGGTGAGATAAGTTACCATCATACAGTGAGATATCCAACAGAGTTGTGAGTGCTTAAGAAAGGGTGCCTTAGTAAAAAGACACAGATAATTTCTGTGCTAAGCCTTTAAAGATGAGTAAGAATGGAACAAACACATAAAGAATTGAAGGAAGAGGAAAGGGTGGAGAGTAGGCAAGAATTCTAGATGGAAAGAACTGGGTAAGTAAAGACACAGATATGGTGGCATCCCACGATAAATGTGTAGGTGAGCAAGTCATTTAATATAACTCAATTGGCTTTCTTTTTATTTTAAACACATTTGTGGTTCTGGTTATGATACATAAAGGACTCAGAATTAAATTCTGACTTATTTCACAGCAATGTTACTTTAACAGGAAGATACTACTCTTGGAATGAGAGATATACTCATCCACTGTTGCACACTAGAAACTATATTATACTGAGGAATATTCTCTTCTAATTGTGTAAGTTTGGGCAGAGATCTTGATATTTCTGAATCTTGGTTTTATATCTGGAAAATGGAATATCAATAACATTCATACAAAAACTGTGTGGGTTGTATTTAATTGTATATAAGAGAGTTAAGTGAGTAGAGGTGCTTGTTGACAAGCCTGACAAAATTGAGTTTGATCCATTGATCCCACATAGTGGAAGAAGAAAACAGATTTCTGCACATAGTTTACTACATGCATGTCACAGTAGGTGTTCCACATTTTAAAAATTTAAACAGAAATGCAAAATAACTACTTAAACTTTATATAGATGGCTTTAATTTTTTTGATGTGAAGATTTTATTTGGATGAACTGCAACAAAATTTGTCAACAGAGAAATCTACAAGGTTCAGTAGGATGTACTAGCATCTCTACAGATATACCCAATGCTTTGAACATAAACATATTAAAACAAAACAAAATCTCTTGAGTGATATATTCAGTTATTTACCTCTTTTCTATATTGTTTCCATGGCATAAGCTTTTTAGTGCTAATCTGTCGTGGTTTAAATAGACCTTTTGATTTTTCTTCACATTTTTCTTATCGTAAACTTTCTTTATTTCAGTAAATAGCACACCTTGGGAGTGGTCCTTCTTTTTCCATGTTTTCCCACCATGCTTTTAATCCATGTAGAAGTTTGATCAGAATATGTCCTGGGTCTAATTGTTTTTCATCACCTGCACCACTTCAGTCATCGTTTAGTAATTTATGATCTTAGTTTCTGTTGCTTCTTTGGCTTCCTGAATGGTCTGTCTGATTCTACTCTTGCATACATATAAGCCCATGTTTATTCATCACTTACAATGATTTGAAATTATAATTTAGTTCCTTCCTAGCATGCATCTAGAGTGCACTTGTGAACTTCTGCAAGACTTTACTGTTGAGGCCTGCCTGCCCCCACCTCATAACTTTATTTCTTCTTATGTAATCTGCTTTGGCCACAGTACCTTGTTGTCTGTGCACTCATTTCTGCCTCGATCTTATCCTTTCTCAGCCACCTCTTGAAATGTTTTCCCTTGAGATCTATGTGCGGCAGCCTCTTCAATATTTAGTTGCCCACTCCAGTGTCTGCTTAAAAGAGACTTCCTGGTTCATCTGGTGATTCCTAGCATCCTTTCTCTTTTACCTAAAACTTTACATTTTGCAGAGCTATTATCAGACTCTGTAGTCACTTTTTTTTAATTTTCTGTGTTTGTTTCCATTAGAAAGTAAGCTGTAGGCAAGACTTTCATTCTGTTTGCCCCCATCTCTACCACTTGGACTAATGCCTGTTACATATAAATGCTCAATAAATATTTAAAGCAGTTACATTTCTGCTAGGTAGGAGTCTCTCTTCTTTTTCCAAGTTGTTATAGGATGGCCCTTCTAGTCTTGAATGAATTAATTGAAGGTATCAACTTTTTAAGGATGTAGGTTAATGTTAGAATTTGAGTTTTCATTATTTTTTCATTTCTTAGAATTGAATTCAGGTTCTCATGCACTCCAGGCAAGCGCTACACCACTCAGATACATTCTTCATCATAAATGTATTTCAAATTATATAAGATTTTTTATAATCTTGATTCCTTCTACTTCTCTAGCCCCCTTGCTTACCAATCCCAATACTAGCACACCATCACTCTCCTGCTTAAGTTTCCCAAAGTATACCATGTTATGTATAATTTTATGCTGTGATCAGATTACTATTTCCTTTGAATATTCTAGTTTGTTCCATGTTTTTCTTGGACAGCTATTTTGAATTATTCAGTTGCCAATCAGGAAAATAGGATAACTTGTGGAGAAAATGAAGTAAAGGCTAGAGAGATGGCTCAGTGGATAAAAGTATTTGCTGTATAAATGTGAGGACTCAGGTTCAAATCCACAGAATCTACATAAAAGCTGGACTGTTACACATTTGTGATCCCAGTGTTCCATGTGACTAAGGAAGGCAGAAACAGGAGACTCTCTAGATGTTCATGGGACAACTAGCCCCGGGGCACACAGCAGAATATAACAAAGGAACCTTTTCCAGTAAGGTGGAAGGTAAGAGCAGCACCAGAGATTTTCCTCTGATCTCCACACATGTCCCTTTGTCAGGCACACATGCCGAAATACACATGTACACACACACACACACACACACACACACACACACACACACACACACACGCTCACGCGCGCGCGTGAAAAATAAATAAACGAACAAAGACACAGGAGTTGAGAATTTACCTCCTCTAGGAGGACTTTGATTTTGGTCTGGGTTTTCCTGTGCTTTTTCCCCAGTTTCTCTGCTTCCTTTTTTCTGCTTTTGTATTTTCCATATTGTTTTGTGTTATAATTGTCTTCAACCATTCACTCACTGTACCCACATGCAACTACTTTGAAGATGTTTGAGACCTTTGTTGGCATGGCCTAGATTTTTTGGTTTCTATCACCCCTGCACAGTACATGAGACCTGGGAACATGTTAAGGTAAATTGATGCATGTGCTTCCAGTTAGAGACAAATTCACTTCTAAAAAGATTCTTTTCTGAATTTAATGCTCTGCACTGGGATTTAAAAGTGCCATCCAAACACAATGAACATAGGAAAGATTTATAGATTTAGTGGTACACAAGTCAAAAGCTATAAACTAGGTATGGATATCATTGTGTGTTATCTTTAGCAATTTTTCCTTTTCAATTTTAAGTTACTTTTTGGCATTTCATCCAAAATGTGTGAAAGAAAAATTAATATTTCATTTTAAAGACCATAGTTGCAAATGAGCAAATCTCTCCCTCCATAAAATAATTTTGCACACAACTAAGCTATTTTTCAAATTAAATGTGAAAAGTTTTATATGTATGTACCATGCTATTCTTTTTGCAACAGACAGGGATAATTAGCAGCAATGACTTTTTCAGTATCCTGAGGTTTTTTTTTTTAACCAAGATAAAATTTTTGACTATATTTATCTATTTGTGCTATTAGTAGGGTGCTAAAGGATGAGAAGAGGACATACCAGACCTTTTAGAAATTATTGTTCGTGGAGTAGAAACTCAAAACTATTATATGCCCTCCTGGAAGCCAAAGCTATCATTTTTTCTTCCTTTATGTTCTTATAGGCTTTCTGTACTGATGCATATTGTATTATATTGGCAGTGAAAACGGAAACAAAAAGAAAGACAAGGACATTGAGGCCTTTTAGTATTTGTCATTGAGTGCTTGCAAGTATTCCTGTAATAAACCTTGTCTAGTTAAATAAGTTATCAACACCTCACTATAAATTCAAAAGTAGCCAAACTAGGCGAGTAAATATGGACTATATATCTAATATATACGTTGATACGTGTTCACAGGTGATAAGATGTAAGTTCTTTTTCTCTTTTGGATTTTCAAATAGCATTTCTTTTTTTTTGGCAATGGGAAATAAGTGTTCATATCCTAACTTTTAATGTATGTGTGTGTGTGTGTGTGTGTGTGTGTGTGTGTGTGATTGTGTGTAAGGGGTTATGAGAATGGGTATTGATTATAAACTAGATAGGGGCTGGAGAGATGGCTCAACCGTTAAAGGCTAGACTCACAACCAAAAATTTAAAACTAGAGAGTAGATCACAATAGAGAAATAATATGCTGAGAAAGAGAGAACTGGAAGTTACATATGACATTAAATGCAAAGGACACTACTGGGGGTGAAAAGAAACAAGGGAGGGAAGGGACAGGGAAGAGGATAGGGGTAAAAACAATGAAAACAAACTATTTGAAAAAATGCCATAATGAAATGTGATTCTTTTTTGAAGATTTGTTTTATTTTTTATGGATGTGGATATTTTGCCTGCACACTACACAGGTGTTGGTGCAGTTAGAGGTCAGAAGAGGGCCTTAAATCCCCTGAACCTGAACCTAGAATTAGCAATGGTTGTGAGCCACCATGTGGGTGCTTTCTGTTTGTCTTTGCAGCAGATGGATAACACAACAGAAAACAAAAACCAAAATGCAAAGTTGTGAAGCTCAATTCCAATGGATATACATCTACAAAAAAATTCCCCCACCTAAGGCTTAGGGATCATCGTAGAAGGGTAGAAAGATTGAATAAGCAAGAGGATTAGGCAGTTTGCTGTGAAACTCTGTCTCATAGAATGAGAGAAGCTAATCTACATCCTCTGCATTAGCAACCATTACCCTTAACTTCTGTGCCAACTCTGAGAAACTTAGTTCTTTGTAAACTAATAAATTAAAAGTTGGGCTATTGATATGTCTAAGTGGTTAAGAGCACTTGCTATTCTTTTTGTTCAATAGTTTCATTTATATTTAGAAACTATAATTGCATCATTTCCCCCGTCTCTTTCCTCTCTCCAAATCTTCCCATATACCTTTCCTTCCTCTCTTTGCAACTCAGTCTCCTTTTTTCATTAATTATTACATGCTTATATATGCGTGTATTATTCCTAATACAACTTGCTCAGACTGAATAATGTTGCTTGCATGTTTATGTTCAGTGCTTACCATTTGGATTGTATGACCAACTGGTATGCTTTCCCCCAGGGAAGACCATTTCTTCTGCTCTGTGCATTCTTTAGTTACCTGTAATTCTTTGTGCAGGATTAAGGCATGGGGGGGCTTTCTCCTCCCACATTTGCATGTCTATTGCTGTTGTCCTTCTCCATCTCACATTTAGAGAGTTATATTGGTAAGACTTTACAGGTGTAGCTTCTGACATTGCAGGGAGACACAGTTTCACAGAAAACTCCCCAATTCTCTTGCTGTTTCAATCTTTTCACCCTTCTTCTGCACTGATCCCTGAGCATTAGATGGGGACTTGCTTCATGGATGTATCCTTGAGAACTGGCCTGCACAATTGCATTTTGGTTGGTTTTGGTTTTCTGTTGTGATCTCCATCTGTTGCAAAGAGAAATAGAAGGCATCTTAATGTTGTTGGAACCTCCCATTCTCTAATACCTGTTAACAGCAGCCATGTAAAAATAATACACACTCTCAGAGATTTGTTTCCTGATAATTGTAAGTCAACAGATAATGTATTGTACCAAATATCAGGTTCAGAATCTATGCTAAGTCAATATCAGCTTGTAAAATTATCCATTAGTTTTATTACTCAGGAGAAACCTAGAGAATGCTGAGCTGTTAATTAGATTTTAGAATTCATCTCACTCATTTTTGTGTATGATCAAATTTATGATATAATAGTGTACATCTATCTAGTCTACTGTTCAGTTTTAAATACAACACCAAAAAGTAGTAAGATGTGTATGTGTGTGTGTGTGTGTTCATTTGTGTATGGTGTTTAATGAGACAAAATCTGGAGTAGCACATTTTCATATCCTGCCCCTTATTTGTTTGCACACTGCAATTAGGTAGACTGGTTGTTCTTCATACTATGATGAATAGAACTTTTATTGATATTTTGATCAATTCAAATGAATACTGTGTCACATTGAAAATGTGTTCAGAAAATGTTTTGAAATATATTGTTGATGGCAGAATTATCTTTGAACACACTTGAATCTCTGGGTCATTATTCATTTAAATATGTTAAATGATAAAATTTTGAATAATTAAAAAGTAGGACAACCATAATATACATCTAACTTGAGAAATATAAATACCCAGAGACAGGTATTGGGTTTTGATATTCAGACTGAAGGTCAGAAAAGCAAAACATCCAGCCACTAGCCCTTACCTATACCAAACTGAAATGGCATCCCTGTGCCCACAAATCCTCTGAGGCAAAAGCTCTCAGATCCTGTCTCCTCCTTATATTCCTCTCTCTGCTAAGTTTTATCATTCCTGTCTCCACTTCCCTAGATCTAGGATTAAAGGCATGTGATCACAAGTGTTGTGATCAAAGGTGTGAGTTCCATTACTATTCACTCTTGTGTAGGCCAGTGTGGCCTTGAACTCAGAGTGATCCTTTTGCCTGTCTCCTGAGTCCTGGGATTTAAGGTGTGTGCCACCACTGTCTGACCTTTATAACTTATGGCTGGGTTTGCTTTCTGAACCCTCAGATAAGCTTTAATAAATCATATACATGTGTATGATATTTTACCACCACATCTTGGTATATTATCATTTGCTGATTCTATTGCCCTCTCCTTGATATGAAATCTCTGTTGATATAGCACCTTCCACGATATAAGCTCTGGATTGTTTTGTTAGCACTTTTCTTAGTGTCTGACACTAATGCTTAATAAATTTTTTACTGAACTTACCACCTGAGACCTTTGTTTAATGTTTTTTGTATGTTAGTATACCATTGTGAATGGAAACCATGCTATTAATTTGTGAAAACTCTTGATAGCAGGAGGATGTATAAAATGTCTAACTCTTTAACATGTTTACAGGTACCTAGCAAGGAATCCATTGGTATAAAATTAGGTAATCATGAAAGTGGAATATTACATAAACAATTGTGATGTATGAAATAGACAGTTAGTGACCAATAATTTTAGAAATAGGAGGAGTTCCAGGATTCATCTTATTCCTTCAGGAATTGAGCCATGGGTTATAGACTCAGTTTTGCCATCGATGTAGGAATTCAACATGTTCACCCAGTTACTCAAAAATGTGTTTTGAGACATCTACTATAATACTTTCCTTCATGGAATTTCATGTGTAATCCATAAGAATTAAGGGTAGGGAGAATTAAGGGTGGGAAGAATTAAGGGTAGGTGGTACTTAGTTAAAGTTTTATTTAGTCTAGGTATTTTTCATAGGCTTGGAAAACACTATGTGTTCAAAATCAGTGGGTAGATAAATAATAAGATATTTTTCAACTGTTTTATTCTCTCTGGGTTTTAATTTCTCCACTTTTGAATAAGGGAATTGAATTATGTTATATGCAGAACTTTTACTCGATCCTAGTTTAGGTCAAGGTCATATGGTAGTATGGTGTATTGTTTGGGTATATTCCCAGGAGTGGTATAGCTGGGTCTTGAGGTAGGACACTTGTTCAACTATAGTCATAGCAGTTTTATTTATAATAGCCAGAAACTGGAAGCAATCTAGATGTCCCTCAACCAAATAACAGATAAAGAAAATGTGGTATATTTATGCAATGGAGTTTTATTACTCAGATGGTAAAAGAAAAAAATAATGAAATATAGAGCTGATTGAGGTAACCCAGACCCATAAAGACATTGTATGTACTCACTTAATAAGTGGATATTAGCTGTAAGGTAAAGTATAATCATGATACAATTCATGGAGCAGAGAACAACAAGGAGAGATTGGGAGGATTCAAGGTTCTCTCTGGAAAGGGGAAATAGAATAGATTTAGCCAGTGAACTGGGGACAGGTGGAGTTGGGAGCAGGAAAGATCATGTGGGGGAGGTGAGAAATTATTGTGATAAACAACTGGATATAGGAGTTATAGGGTGGGGGTGAGGTAGAAACCTATTGCATTGGAATCTATGAAAGTAACCCTAGCAAAGACTCGTAGTAAACAGGGGACACAGAGTCTAAACTGGCCATATTCTATAATCAGGCAATACTTCAAGTGGAGGGATTAAGCTAGCCACAAAAACTACAGTTTGTCCTGCCTGCACACCGAGTGTTATGGAACTGGAGCCTTGCATAATCATCATCAGAGAGACTGGACAGACTACATTCAGCAACTGATGGGAGAAGATTCAAAGTCCCACAGTCAAACATTAGGTAGAGCTCTGGAGTTCTGCAGAGTAGGTAGAGGAAGGATTGGAGGAACCAGAGAGATCAGGGATACCACAAGAACATGGTCCAGAATCAATTGACCAGGAGTCATGGGAGCTCACAGAGATCAGAGAGCCTGTAGGAGTCTCACCTAGGCCCTCTGGATATATGTTATGACTGAGCAGCTTGGTGTTCTAGTGGAACTCCTAACAGTGTTAACCTGGGCTACCTATGACTCTGTCTGCTTGTGGGACCCTGTTCCTCCTACTGGGTTCCTTTGTCCAGCCTTGTGATAGTATGTGCCTGGTGTTACTGTGGCTTGTTATGGTGTGTTTGGTTGATTTCCCTGGGAGACCTGCTCTTTTCTGAGGGGGAGAGGGGAGGTAGGGGAGCAGATCGGGAGGGGGAAGGGGAGACTGTAGTTGAGATGTAATAAATGAGAGAATAATAAAATAAATCATGTTACTGCTTGTTTTAGAGCTCTGTTGCTATTGTTAGTTTCTTTACTGTAATATCTGTTACTCCTTGTGATAGGTAGTCATACACCGCTGAAGTAGCTGAGCATGCTTTCCTTCTGATTACTTATTTTATTCAAAGCTTAATAACTAAAATGTTATGCTTCTCTGCACAAACCATCATATTCCTGCCACCTTCCTTATCCTTGGAGGAGAGTTTCTTGTATATTGCTCAAGTTTACTACCACTCAGTTCATTACTCTTTCAACCAGACTAAAATTCACCTAAAATCATCCGTAAGGACTATAATAAGGTGTTTTTCATGGATAACTTGTTGAGGAATTATCATAGCTAATTTTAGGTGTGGGATACATAATCATGAATTATAGCTAGAGAGGGACAGTGTTACTAGGGGATAAGAATAAATATAGGCACGTAAAGATGTGGTTGTTTTGGTATGAATCAAGTCTTGTCTATTATTCACTTTCTCTCCTTTTTATTGTCAGTGACCCTTGCTAAGTGGTGGCATTAATATACAAAGCAGATGATAACTTGGCACAGCAGAAGTCAGACTCAAACCATTCACTTAGGGAGTATTGTAGTTCATAGAACTGTTGAACTAGTTTCCTACCATACTGACCAGTGCTCTATATTCATTACCATATTATTTTCATGATCTCACTTCCTAGATTTTAATAGCTACTTGATATCACATATGTCCTGCCAGTCCTCTCACTAGAGCACTTGGTTTGTCTTCTGATTTGTATGGTGTAAGGCAAATTGGAGATAGTGAAATATTTTTGTTAGTTTCTCTAAGTCCATCTTTCTATTCTGTGATATAGTAGAATTATATCATCAACTTGGATTTATTTTAGTAGCATTGCTTTAATAAGAAAAATAAAATTAATGCCTTCACTACACTAAGAACTTAACTGATTTATGAAGATTGGGTTTAGCTTAATGTTATACAAAGCAAGGACTTTGAAGATAATTTTTAATTAAAAGACTTAAATAATGATTAAATGTCACTGTACCTTAATGAATATTGTCCCTTTTGGCCACACAGAAGTTAGTAGAAAATTATGGAAAACAAGTTTTTACAACTAAGATGTTAAAGTTTTGATTTACTTTTATTAGCTTTCCTAAAGGAAATGTGTTTCTTCTTCATACTTTTATTTTCAAATGTACTTTTCCTATATTTCAGTTTTTCTTTATGAGTATATTTATCCTCCTGACTTGCAGATATGCATTTGACAAACATTTACTCAATATTTACTTTGTGCATGTATTCTGGGATATAGAGAGGGATAAGAATTATCCTGAGTGCTTACTGGCTACTGATGTGAGTGGATTGATGCACACATTCACAGTAACAGTAACAAAATGTCAAGTGCTGTGATTATTGAGAGAGAAGATTATAGAAAGCATGAGAACAGGAATTATTCTTTTGGTCCAGAGGATCAAGAATGGTATAGCTCAGAGAAGTTGGCATTTGAGTCAGAGTTTGAAGAATAAATAAGATTTTTATCTTCTGAGAAAATATGAAAAGAACCTTTAGGACAGAGGGAATAATATGAAAGTCAGAAAGAATGAAAAGATAAATATTTAAATATAGGCTCATCAACACAGGTAGAGTTAATATAGAAGATAAAGGGAGATCAATCCATGGAAGCAAATTGCCACCCCCTCCATTAAGAAGGATGTCTCATTACATAAAATTACTTTACTATACTCAAAAGCATTACTTTTATATTAAAAGTTAATTAATTTTATTTGTGACATTTAGTTTGCTTTTACTTTTTCTGAACTTTTCTACAACTTTGGACTCATGCTTCTAATAAAGCTCAAACAAAGTTCAAATTCAAAACCACATAAAACTTGCCTCTGGGAGTTTTCATTGTCATGCCTATCACTTTCCCTCATAGGAGCGCTCCCATGTGATTTGCTTACTTGCGAGCTCCTCAGCCTGAGTCTGCTGCTTTACAGACAGTATACCAGACTTCTATTATTTTCTTTATCCCCCATTTCTTTATCTCCCTCCTCATTCTTAGACCAAGGACAGTTGTCTTCCTTCAGGCCACTATGTAACCTGTGTTCATTGTTTTCTTTGTTGTAATCCACTGGATACCAAGGCAGAGAAAGGCTCCTGGAACCTTGTCCAAGAATCTTTTATGCAGATAATCTCTTGAGTGATATCGGGTAAATAATTTAAAACAAAAAGAACACCTAAAGGCCAATGCCATTTTAGGTGCACATTTATGGCCTTGAAGGTAAAGGTAAAACAGACTCTTAACTGAGGTAAAAAGGACTGCCAAGAAGGAGGGGAGGTGCATGCTGGGAAGGGGTGGCTCAGGATTCTGATGTAAACAAGGTTTGCATGTAGTGATGCTTCTTTGATTCTTATTCAACAACTTTTTATTACTTTGATTTTAAATAGCTTGCTTCAAGTGTCAATCCCAGTTCCCTCTCCCTCCCCTAATCACGCACCCCCACCATCCCCCCCAGCCTCCTGCCCTATCCCCACTTCCTTCCACAAAGAGGATATCTAGAGTCTGTCATTTCACTCAGGGCACGGTCCAGGCACTCCCCTAAGAGTCCAGGCTGAGAGAGCATCCCTCTTTGTGTTATGGACACACGAATTCCGTTTGTATGCCAGGAATAAACACTGATCTACTGCCCAGGGCCCCATAGGTTGCCCAGGCCTCCTCACTGACTCTCACACTCAGGGGGTCTGGATCAGTCCCATGCTGGCCTTCCAGCTATAGGTCTGGTGTCCAAGAGCTCCCCCTTGTTCAGATCAGCTGTATCTACTAGTTTTGCCCAGCCCATTCTTTGCCAATTTGCTCATCTCTCCTCTCTCTCTGTCACTGGGTTCCATGGGTTCAGTTCAGTGTTTAACTGTGGGTGTTTGCCTCTGTTTCCATTAGTCATTGGAAGAAAGTTGTAGGATGGCTATAGACATCAAGTTCATTATCAGGAATGGGCATTTAAGGTGGTCTCTCCACTATTTCTTAGCTTACCAGTTGGTGTCATCCCTTTTTTACACTAACATTTGTAAGTAGACAAATGTGAAAATGCCAAAAGTAAAAATAAACAATTATAAATGTTCCTTATTCCATACAATTATGTTTTTGTTTTTGTTTTTGTTTTTGTTTTTTTGTTTTTGTTTTTTTTCGAGACAGGGTTTCTCTGTATTGTTTCAGAGGCTATCGGTCCAGCCCGGCCTTGAATTCACAGTGATCCGCCTGCCTCTGCCCCCGAGTGCTGGGATTAAAGGCGTGCGCCACCAACGCCCGGCTCCATACAATTATGTACAATTATTAATGCCTTCCAGATTTAGATAGAATAATAATTTCTAAAACTGAGTTCATGCTGTGTTTTGTCATTTTTTAAATTCAACTTTTGGTTATCAGCATATTTCTATGGCAACAAACATTTCTATATCATAACTTTATAATGCCTGTATTTGTAACTAAGAAATGTAAATTTTATGCTGGATTTTTTTATATTTTCATACCATTTATTGGTCAAGGTGGCACAGTACTGAGTAAGTCTCATAAAACACATTTGTGCCAATCTTTATTTTCCTAAAGTACAATTAAAAAATTGCTTAGTGAAATGATCTCTGTTAAATTATTTAAAAGTGTTATCAAATTACCCCCATAGAAGTGTTTGTACCAATTTATGCTCTCATCATGTAGATACTAAATGAAAATAACTACTTAGGCCCTGAGAGTAATGTAAGTTGTTATTTCACATCTTTACCAATTCATTAGGGAAAAAGTGTTTTTGTGATATACTTTTTCTTACTTTTTTTTAGTTATTAGTGAGTTTGGATAGTTTTGAATAAAGATTGCACTCAGTAAATTTTACACTTATGATTTTATTCCTTTTTCTCTTAATGATAACTTCCTAGTTTGACATCAGTTTTTCCTTTATTAAGGAGGATAAAGTTCCTTTCAATTTGGGTGGGTTCTGCTTGCTGAAACCTGTTCATTGACATTTATTCATAGAATAAAAAAGGAAGCTAAAAGCAAAAACCACAGAATATCACATACCAATAAAAGTCAAACACATACAATCAAAGAAAATTTACACAACGTGGTACAATGCAGCATGCTTTATTGTTCTCTGTGTGTGTTGTCTCAAGCTACACAAAAATAGCAGCAGTGTGGTGTGAGGACTGGGGAATTTTTATGGTGGGACCTCAACTCAGGAGTCTTTGCATTTTCTGATTTTTTTAAAAAATCAGTATACCATATATTCTGACTCCATGCTTGTACAGCTTATGTTGAGGTCTAGCTATTCCAGAGGCCAAGTGGCCAGAATATTTTTACACCAAAGGCCATTGTGAACCTTAATTGGAAACCCAGTTGAGAAGCATCTGAAGAGCTCAAGAATGCTGGACAGGCAAGAATGTGCTTAAGAGATTTTACAATTATAGGGAAACCTGGATAATGCATTTTCATGAATGTAAAAATATTATAAAATGTTCATGATAGTGTTAATCATAGAAGTGGATAGAATCAGAGCAATACTAGAACAATGCACTGGAGACCTAAATACCAACCATGCTGCCTTTGTTATCCAGAGTCTTAATCTCTGTGCCAAAAAAGACCTTGGTGGCTGGGATGCTAAGAAAGGAAAATAGAAATAGGAGAACAGGGACAAGTGCAAGCACACTGGTGGCCGCTGGAAAAGGACCCTCTATTTAGTTGGAATGATGAGTTTCTAACCAGGATTAATGATTCGCTTGTTTTCTAAATTGCCACTTCAGGAATAAGCAAAGTTGAAAGGTACTTGCTGAGCATAGATAGGTAGATTTAGAAGTGATAATGGGTGTTTGGAACCTAGATTTCAGAAGTGTAAGAACTGAATTGGTGGACTAAGCAGGGTAATGAGGGAGGTAAAAAGACATTAACTTGGGTGAAAACTAACTTACTGGTTTAACTTCTAGGACCTATACCTAGACTTGATTGGGGGGTGAATGTGAGAGTTGGAAATGATTGAAACTTTTATGTAGAATTCCAGAACCAATACTGTCTGAAAAGAGTGTTATAAGTATATTTCCTAGCAAGTTTAGATGACTATGTCAGGAGTGAAAATATCTACAGTAGGTTAACCTGAACTCCTAACACTATAGAAAAGATATTATGTCCAAGTAACTTGGAAAGGGAATAGCAAAATACACATAGGCTTCAAAATATACATACAGATATTTGAATATTTGTTCCCTGGCTACATATGTGATTTTAGGAACAATGAGAGCTTAATGAAACCTAAAACTCCCCCAAAATACATAAGCTACAGTGAGTGCTCAGCCAATAATAATTCTTGATTGTTATTCATTTATATAGGCATATTAAACTAAATGCAATAAAAGGCACTTGTACAATTTTCAACAACTCTATTCTAGCTTGAAGTGTATCATAAGAACAAATCTTCAATTGTAACAGAAGGTAGTTCAACTCCAAGAGGGAAACTATATAACTAATTTGTATTTAATTAGACAATGAACATACAAAGCATGGATAAGTATTTCTGTGCATTGTGAAATTCAAATTGCAGACCTTTTATATAGAGAAAGAATATAAGTTTTCTTGTCATAAAGATATGAATTGGAATCTCTTTTCTATAAAGTGACTTAGGACCATGTTATAATGAATGTAAAGTAGTTTTCAGGATAGATGTTGTGAGTATGCTCCATTCATTTCGCCTTAAACAGTGAAAATTCTATATTTCAAGGTTGTTAAGATCTGGGGTGATGTCATACAGCTCAAAGTCTAAGTTGATTTCAGACACAATAGCATGGAGTAACTGAATGGCATCATGTAGATGAGGAAAGTTTGGAAACTGAACAGAGCCTTAAAGAGACATAGTCCATTCTATATAGGCTGGCTTTGTTTCATGAGCATGTCCAGTATGACATAAAAAAGGGAAAGTAAAATATATACATCTTTCTACATGACTTATAATGTATGTGTATAGGGTTTAGGGATTTTGTTGTTGTTATTTTAATGATTTTTGTGAAATAATTCATGTATTATTAATCATTTGTAAGAGTTGCTTATAAAGAAGATGTGCCATCATAGGAGAATCATGGGTTTTTTTAAGCACACACCTAACTAAGTGATCTATATCCATCTCTTAATAGATACATGGCCTTGGGTCATTATAGAATTTATCAGAACCTCAGCTCTTGAAATGAGGATAAGCACATCACAAAGTTACTATGAGAATTAGCATGTTATTATTACAATATTTTAGCTTCAGAGAAAATGAGAGAGTACCTTTTATTTAACAGGTACATATAATTGCAGTCATGAATTGTATTTGAAAATAAGTCACACTGGTTTTCAGTTTGTGAATCTCTTTCCTTAGTTTCATCTTTGGGATTTGGAATTTAAAAGAGTTGCTAGAATAGGATTTCACTTATTGTTTTTTTAAGAGACTTTACACATTTTAGAGATATTTGTGTGTATTCATGGGTATATGGATGTGTGTGTTGGGAGGTGTGCATATGGCATGTTTATGGAGGTCATTGTGGCAGCTGATTCTATTTCTGTTATGTGGTATCCAGGGATATAACTCAGATTGTCAGGCTTGGGAGAAATGCCTTTGACTAGTTAGCCATCTCACAGTCTCTAGGTTGGCTATTTCTATCTCATTCTTTTGATAGAATCTCTAGACTTGGGCTATTAAATTCAGAGTTCAAAGAAGCTCTGAATAGTTCTGCAGAGGTTTTGTGTGGCACTATTTAAAGGGAGATATGTACAAGTCTCTACTCACCTAAGTTTGGGAACTGATGACAAAGCAAAACTACCACCAACATCCAATTTGATGAGTCAATGAGTTTTAGTGGAGTTAGTTACAAGAATATGGGTGAGGAGTTACTTAAAGGACTAAAAATGACTAAAAGACAGCTTTATTATCAAAGTCCTCCCAATCCCATATGGATAACATCTCTTGAAATCTGGAAACCTGGAGCACCTTGTACAACCTGCAGCAGTTCAAAAATGGGAGACACGACAAATTGAACAAAAGATTTAAGTCAGTTTTAATGATAGCTCTGTGCACATCTTTTGATGGCTCTAGTCCTCACAGTATACTTGTAGATTTAGATGCTGGGATACCACCTCCATTATCCTAATTAACTTATATATCTCTAAATTGGTACAAAATTGGTAAATAAAATATTAACACATAATTAAACTTAGAGGCAAATGATGGGACAATTAATTCCCTATTCTTCAAATACATTATCATTTTGTTTCAAATTTTATTTCTCTCCTAAATACCTGCACTAATTTTCTTCCTTGGATTTTTGCATTTGTAGTTTTCTTTACTTATTATTCTCACTCTACTGTCCAAATTGCTGCCAAAATCATTTTTGTAAAGATCCATTTAGATCTTATACATTTTCAGTTTATAATTCTTTGGAATTTTGTTTGTCTTGCATATTTTTCTTTTGTCTAAAATCCCTGCTTTTCTAATAAAACTGAAATACCCTAGGTATATTTCTTGCTAACCTATAACTCTGAATTCTACCAATACTTTTGTGCTTTTACAGCTGTGTACGTGTTTCTAGGTCCAACTGTTCTACACTCCAATTTTTTACTTATCTAGATCTCTTTAGGTCAGTTAGCAATTTCTGGGTCATATTTTTCATTATCCATTTTCTAGAAAATGACCTGATGCATAGTAAATTGTATTTTTGGATTGAGTGACGGGATTAATTAAATTGGATTTAGAAATGCTAACAGATGGGGCCATTAATTCAGTGAATAAGAGCACTTGCTGGTCTTTCAGAGAACTAGAATTTGGTTCTCAGCACCCAGATCAGTAACTCACTATTGACTATAATTCCAGCTCCAAGGGATTCAATGTCTTCTTCTGACCTCCACAGACACCTGCACATACTTATGAATACACACACACACACACACACATACACACACACACACACAGACAATTAAGCTCTAGTAAAACAAATGCTGGTATTTTATGAGTAGTCTCATACATTTACAGGAACTATCCTGGGACAGTCGAAGATCCTAGTAAGTTTGTGATGCTAAGTGCATAGGGATGATATATTGATTAGGATCCCTTGCTTGCAAGTGACAAAAATAAATACATGACCTTAAAAATATTGTTAAATTACATAGAAATGAATTCCAAAGGGAATTAATTAGATGAAATTTAATTCTTTAGAATCAGATTTAGAATTAAAAACTATGATATAGTAATGAAACCAAAGACAATATGAATACATTATTGAAAAAAGTTCTAAGTGAACAATAACATCTAAAGTAAATATGGATTTTATTTTTCTTAACAGCTGAATAGTATTCCATAATGTATATATACCACATTATTTTCATTATTCATTCAACACTTTAAGAGTGTTTAGGTTGTTTCCATTTCTTAACTGTTGTGAATAGTGTAGCAGTGAACATAACTGAGCAAGTATCTGTGCAGTAGAATGTGAAGTCCTTTGCACAGATACCAAGGCAGTATATAGTTGACTTATATGGTATATTTTTTTTAGTTTTTTGATGATTTTCCATAGTGACTGGACTAGTCTGCAATCCCACCAATAATGAATGATAATTCTCTTTTCTCCACATTCCCCTCTATTGTTTGTAGCCATTGTTTTCAATACCAATATAAAACAATAACTCAAAATAGAGATGTAAATGCCAAAAACATAAAACTTAAAATTACAGTAAATAAAACCCATAGATATTACTTAACAAATATTATTGAAACGATTAAAGCCTAAATAAATTCAGAATATATTATCTTCTGTGTCTTAGAAAAACAGCTCCTCTTCTAGAATCTGCTTGTCTTGTCAAAGACTTGTTTCATTGGAAGGTATTATTAGGAGATGCCATGGATATTTGGTGAAGGATTGATGGCAGGTCTTATGTCACTGTGGGCATTTCTTAAACAGGATACTGGGACTTTTTGAAAATCTCTCTGACTTGGTCTGTTTCCAGAACCATGAAATGAAGTAAATATTTTTATCTACTGTGTGCTCCCAAAATGATGTATTTCCCTGCCAGAAGCCAAACAATGAACCCAAATAAACCTTGCTATATTTTTTAAAGAAATTTTTGTTCATTGTCTGAATTAAAAATCATGGAAAGCTTGATAACAGGATATTATTAGTGTAATATTTGCTGAGATGATTGATATTGTTAATTTGATAGAACTTTACCATGGAAATAAATCTGAGGAATTATCTAAGTTAGGTTAGTTGAGGTGGACATACCCATACTAAATATGTGCAGTCCCACTCTATAGGCTGGGTACTCAAGCTGAATGAAAAGGAGAAAGCGAGCAGAACACAAGCATGTATTGCTTTCTTGTTTCTGACCACGAATACAATGAGATCACCTGCCTCTTGTTCCTGTCACCATTTCTTCCCTGCCTGGATGATCTGTATTCCTTGTAACTGTAAGCAGAAATGAACTCTGGCTAACTAACGTTGTTATATCAGGTGTTTAGGTGCAACAATGAGACAAGTAAATAATCCATTTGCTTTATTCTCAAGTAACTATATTACAGTGCATCTGTTGCCTTATATATCCAATGACTACCTGACTTAATTTTAGAAAATGCACTTATGCTATTGCTTTTACCTTAAAGTTATTTCAGGACTGCAAAAGTAAATACTATTGCTGTCCAATTAGATACCACACACAATGTCAGACAGAGAAAACAAAGTGTCTGTCAGACAACATACTTACTGCTCTGCTATAATTGATGTTTGTGGAAAGAACTGTCATATTTTATGGTCTAAACTCTTTGTCATCCTTTTCTGAACACACATTTGACATTATTTCTAGACATTGATTTGTCACTTGTCATGAACAATTTTTAGCCATCTATTTAAATTTGAATTTTAATGTAGTTGTAATGTCACTGGGTACTGGCTTCTGCAATGTCCACATATCTATTTTTATGTTTGACTATCTAAAGAAGGGGTATTTCTCTAGACAGTAAATGTAAATTGCTGTATGCTTATCTTTTACTTTTCATTATTAAAGATAATATCTGTTCTACAGCTTTTTTGTTTATTGTTCTGATCATATTTAGAGGTTCCTGTTTTTTTAATTTGTGTGAAATATTTCTACAATGAGACCAAGTTTAAACATGAGATCAAGCGCACAAATAACAAAGTATTCCAAACACTCCAGATTTTATAGTTTCTTCTTTCTGTATCTTTATATACTACAAAATAGACTTTCCAATAAGGTAATGTTATTTGCTTGATGCTACTTTTCTTCACTAAAAAGCAAGGTATTGCTTTGTTCAAATTCTTTTTTATAACAGACATATGTAGGGCAACTGCTGTTCTGAAGACTAGGAGCCTGATTTTACAGTCATCTATTCTGTAGCATATATCTATGGAGTCTCCCTAGGAGACAGTTTAGTCTGGTGAACTATTCTTCATTTTTAGATTAATTTCTATTTGTCCTCTTCCCTGGTGAACAGGAAGAGTTCCTGTGCCCTTTTACAAAGGATTTAGCCAGAGCAAAGGCAATCCTGGATTGGTGTTCCCTACATAATTTCCATGTCTTATGCTGAGACAACTGTAGGTCTGTCTTATCTCCAGTGTTATGTGAAAGAGAGCAAACATGAAGATGAGCCGGGTCAACAGGTATAGGCACATACCACCAAGCCTGGCCAACAGAATGCATAAGTTGAAGGCCACATATCAGGGCTAGGAGACAGATACGAAAATAAAAAGGATAAAAGAAGTAAGTAAGTAAGTATAGATATTATATCTATAAAGATGTGATACCAGAAAAAAATGCAAGCTCATAAATCTTGAGCATAATAGATGTCAACTTTAAGACCTCAAAGCACAGGAAATATGTCCAATAAACTCAGTAGGGAGTTTTCTAAACCAAGGGGAAGAGGTGGCCATAGTAATAAGGAACAAATAGGTAAGTTGAGCAAAGGACCTGTCTGTACCACATGATAGGTAAAATGGTAACAAAGAATAATGACAGCTACAATTGAGCAAATCCATGTTACATATGAAAGCAAACTCATTAGAATGACAGCAGATTTCTGAGGAGAAACTAAAAGCTAGGAAGAGGAGCTTTGTAATGAGGTGTTTAAGGACTTTACAGCACAGTAACTGACAACCCCACTCATGATTTCCAGGAAAACTCTGCTTCAAACTTAAAAAATCACGTGTTCTAGGACAAAAACAAACTAAAGGAGTTGGTGATCACTAATCCAGCACTATCAAAGCTGCTTGAAGGCTCTTACACGCCAAAGGGAAGGACAAATACAGGAAAGAGTAAACTGCACCAGAATAGTAAATAAGAAAATGAGGATTAGCAAAATATCAAACACTAGGAAAACAAGAAAATGAGAAGAATTAGTGTGCACCTTTCGACAATTATTCTGAAAGATAATGCTGTCAATACCCAATCAAAAGCTCAGACTAACAAATTGGATTTAAAAGAAGTACTCACCCATTGGTTGCCTACAAGAAATGCACCACTGGCAAAGACATATACAGACTTAAGATGAAAGGATGGAATAAAATATGAGTGTCAGCGAGAAGGCCTGGGCAACCTATGGGGCCTGAGCTGTGGATCAGTGTCTATCCCTGGTATACAAACAGTCTTCGTGTGCCTATAGCACAAAGAGGGATGCTCTCACAGCCTGGACTCTTAGGGGAGTGCCGGGACCCTACCCAGAGTAAAATGACAGACTCTAGATATCCCCTATGTGGAAGGATTTGGCAATAGGGTGGGAGGGTTGCGGGGAAGGGGAGTGCGGGAGGAGGGGAGGAAGAGGGAACTGGGATTGACATGTAAAACAAGCTATTTAAAATTAAAATAAAATGATAAAAAATATGACAATCTAAATAAAATAAAAAATAGGCATGCCAAATCAATTCCTGAAATAATATACTTCAATCCAGAACTAGTCAGGAGAAAAACAGAAGTCACTCTGTTTTGGCTGAAGGAGAAACTATGGAGAGCATATTGCAATTGTAAGGATATATATATAGAACACTGGTATAATCAGTTTTAGAAAACAATCACTATTGGATATTGAAGCATAGATAGCATCGTTGCAATAATAAGCTCAAAAACAATGAGACTGAAAAAGTCAGGGCCCAGGTAGATTCACTTCTGAATTCTAGTAGTTCTACCTTTAAAGGAGAACTAATATCGATGCTCCTCAAAACTGTTCATACAACAGAAAAATGACATGGTTACCCAAATGATTTTATGAAGTTAGTATTGTCTGACACTAAAATCAGATAAGTATAAAACAACAAAAATGTTATAGACTAGTAGTTCTGATAAAAATGGGTGTAATATTTCTCAGAAAATATTTATAAACCAAATAATCAAATTGTCTTCATCCCTGAGATACAGGATGGTTCACCATACATAAATCAATAATATAATATATCACATTAATAGAATCAAGAACATATTCACATGATCACCTCAATAGACAGCAAAGGTCCTTGACAAAATCCAATATTTCATCATGATAAAAGCTCTAGAGAAACCAGAAGGGACATTTCTCAGCATTATGAAAGTTGTATATGAAGCTTCATGGCCAATATTATATGAAACAAATTTGCAGTATTTTGACAAAACCAGGAATTAAACAGGTATATCTATTTTTTCAATTCTCATTCAGAATAGTCACTGAAGTCTTAGTTACAACAACAAGAGCAAGAAATAAAAAGGATTCAAATCAGATGGGAAGAGTTCAAGTTATCACTGTTTGCAGATGTTATGATTCTACAAATAAGGGACCAAAAGATTTCAACAAAAACTCTTAGAACTGATAATTTAATCGAAAAAGCAGTGTACATGTCAACATACAAAACTCAGCTAATTTTCGTGTAATAGTATCAAACATGTGCTGAGGAAGATCATAGTGAAACCTCATTCCAATAGCTTCCAATACATAAATAAAATGCCTAATAGTAAATGTGATCAAGAAACAAAGAAATATTAAAATGTTAAAGAACATTTAGTTCTAGTGAAAAAACATTAAAAGATTCAGAAAGATCTTAAGATGGATTAGTCCTATTTGTCAACCTGGCAGAACATGAAATCATATTGGAAGCAAGTTGCTGGGCATACCTTTGCGGGACTACCTAGATTAAGACGAACTTCTGAGAATATCTGTAGAGCTTGTCTAGATCATTTTAGAGCCTGTGAGAAGAGCCATCTGAATTGTGGGTGATACCCTTCTTTCAACAGAAGATGCTGGACTGGAAAGCATATAGAAAGCAAATTGAGCATCAGCATGTATGTGTTCATTGCTCTCTTCTGACTGTGGATTTAATGGCAAAAGCAGAGACTCATAATTATTTGTCAAATTACTGAGAATATGGTACTTACAAGTGTTCAGCACTAAATGGGATATCTTTATCATTTACTTCGAGGCCCAGGAAGCATCATGGAAGATGGAGGGTAAAGACTGTAAGAGCTGGAGCATGGGAAGAGTATCATGAAATATTGTCTTCCAGATCTCTTAGTCAATGTACTTTTGCCTTTTTATGTCAGAATTTCAAAAACAGATTGGTGAAACAAGGAAAATATTAGTATTTTCATCTGTGGGTGATACTATCAAGTATAAAGACAGTATTAAGTCTGACCGGTATGAAATCAGATATCAAACATTGAAAAAGATCATGCCTTTTGTTAGTACTAATCTGCACAATTTGGCATTCTTTACAAAGAATCAGGTAACAAACGTATGAGCTCAGAGAACATACTGTCTCACTCCAATTTATAACTTCACTGCCTAGCAGTGTGTGGCATGTAAAAGGTGCTCAGTATCAGCTGAATGAATTAAAAAGCAAGGATGGTAATATGGAGTGAATTGTATTTAGGTAATATCTACACGTAGAATGCCTGAGATAGAAGAAGGAAGCCTGTTTGAAAGTTGCCCTCAGGTTCAGGATTTGTTTGATTAGGGAATTTATTTTATTTCTATTGTATATATTGGGTTCCAGATGGAACTCCACCTTCACAGCCTCCTATTATGTTCTTATTACATACCACTTCTAACACTGAGTAAATAATCTATTTACTTGTGGAGATTTCCTCAAACACTCCTAAGTCTCTTAGAGGTGGTAGCAAAATCTCCTTTTGTTTCAGTGTATAGTACTAAATTTGACATTTAATAGGTATCAAGTAAATGTCTATAGAATGAGTGAAGAATGAATGAATGAGTGGAAATACTCAGTATATAACAGTGAAGGGATGATTTTGGTGATAAGCATTATCACTTTCTATACCATTTAAAAATTATTGAAGACTTTATATAACCTATATAAATTTGGTTTTATTAAATCCATTCCTCTTTCACTTCCCTCCAAATTTTTCCTTGTCTTCCACAACTACTCCTTCCTAAGGTCTGTGGCCTTTTGTCAATCCCACTGAGTCCACTTAGTGTAAATGGGTTTTGGACAGGAGGGGAACTGAAAGACTCTTGAAGACAGACTAATAGGTATCAGTAGTGTAACAGCATTTGATGGGCATTACAGGCTGTTGCACACCTGACCTCAGTAGTTTTTACTGAATGCACAAATTCCATGGTTATGGAATTAATCTCAGTTTCTTATTATTAAAGTCTTTGTATGAGGGAAGTAGAATAAGAAACCATTTTGGTGTCTAGTAAAATTCATTTTTAAATAGCATGTATATTTGTTCATATGCTAATCTTAATGGAGAAATGATGATTTCTACTTTGGTAATGCTGAAAGCTTTCCTTCAACCACCAAAGAGTTCATAGTAATTTTTTCATACTTGGGTATGTATTTCTTTAAGAATGAAATTTAATATGGTATTATATATATTGTTTCAATACTCTCTTCGTCCTCAGTTTACCCTGTGTCCTCATGACACAAATTTCCCTCCTGTGAAACTGGGATTTCCAGTATACTTGTGAGGTAATATGTAAATTCCTTGCATGACTGCTTGCTCTGCTTTCCCCATGAAGCAAGTCCAGGTCACCTTCACAACATCAAGATTAGGTACATATTCCTCATTATAAATGAAGTCTTGTGTGGGTGTATTTTAAATGGAATCCATTGAAATAAATCCATTACATTAAAATTTATGTTTCTATTATCATTTTTTATTATATGGAACAAGCCTGGCCTTATTTTGTAAAGTTATCCAGCAAAGAGTACTTCATCATTGACAGGAGTATCTGCCCACTATATCTTGCAAACTTAGAAGCTTTATTTCTTTTATTTTCATCTTTTAAAAAATGATGAGCTGAATAAAGATGAATATGTCAAATTGGATGGGGAAAAGCCCCCAAGGTCTCAACCCTACACAAAGTCCTATAAGTAACTGAAAAAAGCTGGGAGCAAGAGAGGTGGTATTTCCTTGGGAAGAACAAATCAATTATTTGTCCAGAACCAAGTGCTCAGCTCTGAAAACATGCATACAAGTAACATTTTGAAGACTGAACAGACAGATTATATTTAGGAGTATATATATATATATGTGTATATATATATGTGTGTGTGTGTATGCATATAGTGAAAATTATTGGGAGAATAGGCTTTTAATTTGAAGGAAAGTAGGAAAAGGTGTATGGGAGGATTTTGAGGAAGAAATACAATTATGATCTCAATAACAAAACACCCACAAAATGGTAAGCTTTTCACAATGTTGTTAAGAACCCTGTTTTGATAAAAATCGAGAATAGAAACTTTGAGTTTTAAGTTGCATAATTTTGGAGTCTGATGTGCTCCAGTTATGGGACAAGGCCCTAGGCTTTATAATTTTGAAAGAATGCAATTTAGTCAACTTTTAGTATTGTGTGATGTCTGATTGAATTCACCTTCCTGACTATGGAAGATTATATTACCCTGTAGTCTTGTAGATAACGGGACTCTGCTAGTCAAGAGACTAGAAGGGGAAATGATATGTGTTGCATTAAAGTTGACTTCAGTAAATGTAAGATAGTATGTGACAGACATCAGATTTAACTTGAGGTGGTTTAACTATAGATTCCAAGTTTTTACTTGTGCATTACTATTTGCCATATTTTCCAAGATTATAGAATCTTTACCTATGCTATGATTCTGAATAGAAATATTCAGTGATTATCTATTTCTTTTTAATTTACAAATGAAAATTTTGTGCCTCAACATTTAGAAGGCTTCAATCTGCTTTTTTCATTACTCATGATTTAGAAAAAGTAGTCTTGGGAGAATAGTTACAAGATTTTATAACTTAACTCTGAATAACTTAACTATTAGCTAAAAATAGAGAAGAATAAAACTTTCCTAAAGAAGTAAATGAAAATTATGCTTGCATATGTCTATATAGTCTGTGAAAAAGAGCCTGTTATTTTTACATTCTTACTTGCCCTCCAATTAAACAAAGTGTGTCCTACAGGTTTCTGTCTCTTTATCCAAAGTCCAACTCATCGATGATTTATCAGGAATGTCTTTTCTGGGAAACATTTGATTTCTACTTCCTTTACTCTCAAATGGATAGTTCCCTCACTCAGATCCTTACATAGTTGGATAGCCATGCTTTAAGCATGTATGATATTTTTTCTTATTTTAGGTTAGCTTGTAAATCTGACCCATCATTCTTCTAAAATATAAGTATGTTGAACTTAGTCAATGCTTTTCTTTTTCTGTCATCCCCTAGTTTTAACTGATCCACTGGATTCTGAATGAGTGAAGAATGAATGAATGAGTGGAAATACTCAGTATATAACAGTGAAGGGATGATTTTGGTGATAAGTATTATCACTTTCTACACCATTTAAAAATTATTGAAGACTTTATACAACCTATATAAATTTGGTTTTATTAAATCCATTCCTCTTTCACTTCCCTCCAAATTTTTCCTTGTCCTCCACAACTACTCCTTCCTAAGGTCTGTGGCCTTTTGTCAATCCCACTGAGTCCACTTAGTATAAATGGGTTTTGGACAGGAGGGGAACTGAAAGACTCTTGAAGACAGACTAATAGGTATCAGTAGTGTAACAGCATTTGATGGGCATTACAGGATGTTGCACACCTGACTGCTGAGTTAAATGAGCTACATTGTCAGAAACAAGTGCTTGTTCTGTATTATAATTTCTAGAACAAGAATAATGGAAGAAACTAGTCATATTCCATGTCTGATGCTTTATATACTTCCAGTAACAACAATCATACATGGTATATATTATTTGCATTTTATAGAAGTAGTAATTTAGGCCTAGAATGATAAGGCGGTTTCCTAAGTTCACATAGAAAGTTTCAGAGGTTTGAACTCATCTGACTGACTTTTTGCTTCACTCATAAGGTTGATTTTCACTAAGGAGACCTACCTAATATGCTTCTTTAGATATGGTGTATTTATCCAAAGTCAGAGTCTACAAGACATTATCTGGTCAATTTCCTCATTTTACAGATGAAGAAATTCAGTTTTTGAAAGAACAAAAGTCTTATTCAAAGTCATTCAGCTAATAAGCCAAACTCAGTCTGGGTTCCAAACCAGCTCTAAACATAGTAATTTTGTAAGAGGCACAGATGCCTCTCTCATTGTGGGCCAACAAAAAGGATTGCTCTTCTGAACTTCTGGCCCTCCACCTGGGCCCTCATCTATCACCTTCACAATTAAAGCCTACTTTATTTTTGTTAATGAGATATCACTATTAATTTTTCTACTGTGGGCCACACTGAAGGTCAAAGATACAGAGCCCAAGCTCTGCTTAGTTTCTAATTGTAAATGCTGGGGCAGAAGACCATTTAAGACTATTTCTCTGTAATTACATAACAGCACTATTGTTACTTTCCATGTGCTTGCTAATTTTAACTTTTTAAAAATCATATTTTCATGTTTTGTGTATCTGTGAAAATATTGGAAGATTGTGTTAGAGTATCTCAAAGGCATTTTTTCATTCTTAAGCTCTTGTTATGTAATTTGAATAATTATAACTTAGTTTTTCATTAGTTCATTAGTAGTTATTTATTAAAACTGCCATTTATTAGATATTGTTTAATATTTTATTAATGTCTATACTTTGAATTCTTTGAAGACAAAGTTGTCTGATTTTTGCCAGCTATTGCAATATGCAAACATACAAACAAAAAATCCACAAAACTAAACTCTATTAAGCACAAAACACCAAACAAAATTAAAGTGCACACCTAAAAAAATAGTACCTTTTACGTTAACCAACTACTCTTGGTTGTGGGGGTCTATGCTGGACAGTGATTGATATGCCCAGTGTCACTCAAATAGCTCTTCGTTAGAGGCTTTGTGTCCACTACTTTTTGTTCTGGAACTTTATCAGATATGAACTTGTGCAGGTACTGTGTATTTTGTGTCAGTCTATGTGAATTCATATATGTTTTGGACATTTGTGTCTAGAAAATGTTATTTCCTTAGAGCCATTCACCACTTATGACTCTTAAAATATTTCTGACCACCTATTCAACATAGATCCCTGGTCCTCGAGGTGAGGGGTTTGATGAAGACATCCCATTTAGGGCTGAGTATTCAAAGTCTTTTACTGTCTGTACATTTTCTGGTTTCAAATTGCTTTGTTAATTACAATTTTCTATAAGAAGAAGCTTCTCTGATGAGGGTTGAATCATTCTCTGATGTATGGGCATAGCCATATGTTATTAGGAATAATCTTGTTGAGCAGAATAATAGCAGTATATTTTCCCCTAAGCTCATGGTTTCAGAATTTTAGTCACTTTAGCATGTCAGATATGGGTTCTATTTCATGGAGCGGTCCTTAAATAGGATAAAACATGGTTTGTTTTGTTACTCCTATAACATCTGTTCCAGTAGTGCACCAGTATCTTGTAAGCAGGTCTCTTGCAGGTCATAGGGTTTGTGTCTGGATGAAGTTGATGATTACTTTACTCCTCCAGTAGCAAGTGAAGTACATTCTATAGCCATGAACACTAGTCAGTAGAGGGGAAGTTGTGCAACAGCCAGATATCTCCATGTTTGATGACTTAATCATTATGTCTTCTATAATGTCCTTCTCATCAAACTGTGGAGAGTACTAATAACCTTGGCATAGCTTGTTATACTTAGAGGCATCTATGGGCCCTTTTGTCAAATGATAAAATAAGATGTTACCCATTCAAGCAACTGGAGATTTTACTTGATGTCATAATATGTCTAGTTGGGTACTGTTTAAATTCCTTTCACATATGTATATTTTTAAGAAGCTTCTACAATAGCTGGTTTCCATATGATTTTCAAAGGCTTTTAGTGTTAGTTTACCCTCCCTGTATTCTCTTCTTTAGCCTGCACTTTCCCACTCCATCCCTGCCCGTATTTATTCCTGTTCTTATATATCTTTTATCTCTTTATACTACTAATCTGTTTCCCCTTCCCTAGAAGATTCCATCCTTTCCACTGGTTCCTTAGTAGCTACTTAACCTTTGTGGTTATTTGAATTAACACACATACATAAAATCTAAAATCTAGCATTCACATGTAAGAAAAATGCACAATAACTGTCTTTTGGGATCTGGGTTATCTCACGCAGGATAGCTAATTCTGGCTCCATCTATTTACTGGCAAACTATATAATTTCATTTTGCTTAATAGCATTCTTTTATGTAAAAATAACTTTTGTCATCAGTTTATTATTTTATACAAGTCTAGGCTGTTTATGATATGTGGTGAATATGATCAGAGCTGCAATGTATATGAATGAGCAAGTATCTCTATAGTACAATGTAGCATTCTTTGGTTATATACCCAAGAGTAGTATAGATGTGCCTTTTAAAAATCAATTTTCAGCTTTTGCGTGCTGGGAAAACTGTATAGCTACAGATAGAAAAATGGAAATAGATCTATACCTATTACCTTCACAAAACTCTGAATTGGTCACGGACTCCAAAGTAAAACCAGATACCCTAAAACTGGTAGTAGGAAATAAGCTTGTATTCACTGGCACATAAACAGATTTTCTGAAAAGAGTACCAATAACATTAAGACAAAAATTAATAAATGGGACTTCATGAAGCTAAACAGTATCTGCAAGGCAAAGAACCCCACCATTTCAGCAAAGTGGCAGAGTATAGAAAGGGAAAATAATCTTCCTCATTTACACATCTGCTAGATTAGTATCTAGGGTATATAAAGAGCTAAAAATACTAACCACCATGTGTAAGAGAAGCTTTTTCTTTGAGAGAAGCCTTCCCACCAGCCTGGTTCTAGAGCCGCATCAGTCCCAAATAAACACACAGGAGGCTATATTCATTATGAAGCTGTTGGCCTTGCTTGTTTCTTACTGCCTAGCTCTGACTTAAGTAATTACCCCATAATTGTTAATCTAAGTATTTCTCATACCAGAGAATAGTTCCGGGCTTCCTACCCCATGGCGGTTACATCTCGACTCTCTTGTGTTTCTCCTTCCAAGAGTCCTCCTGGACTCCTAGTCCCACCTATCTAGATTCCTATTGGCCCAACAGTCTTTCTTGACATAAGACTTCCCCAACAACCAAGAAAACAAATAACCCAAATAAAATGAGGTAAAGAACTAAATGGAGAGTTCTAAGAAGATGATGCACAAATATCTGAGAAACACTCTAAAAATACTCAACATTCTTAGCTATCAAGGAAATGTAATTAAAATTGCCTTGAGTTTTCATATTAGTTCAGTCATAATGGTCAAGAACAATAATCAAATAACAGCATATACTGGTGAGAATGCAGGGAAAGGCAAACACTGATCTCATTGATGGTAGGAGTGCAAACTTGTGCAGCCACTATAGAAATCAGAGAGCAGATAATTTTTTCTAATGGTAGTGTCATTCTATAATTCTTGCTGCCTTGATCTTGAGTCATTGGCATGAACAGATAAAGCAATGAAATTCTGAATTTTCATAAACTATTTCACATTAATTCCTAGTAGTAAGATTGAGTCAGAGGAAGAATAGAGGAGAGCAAGAAAAGAGACATCTTAATAGAGGAGCCATTATAGGTTTAAAGAGAAATCTGGCACTGGGAAAATGTTCAGAGATATACTAGAAAGACCCCAACTAAGGATCTAAGTAATAGGGGAGAGGCTATCTTAAATACCCTTCTCCTATAATGAGATTGATGGCTACCTTATATGACATCATAGAGCCTTTATCCAGTAGCTGATGTAAGCAGAAGCAGAGACCCACAACTAAGAACTTAGCTGAATTCCTGGAATCCAGTTGTAGAGAGAGAGGAGTGATGAGCAAAGGGGTCAAGACCAGGCTGGGGAAACCCACAGAAACAGCTCACCTTAACTAGGGGGAGCTCATGAACCCCAGACTGACAGCTCAGAAACCAGCATAGGATGGAACCAGACCCCTGCATGTGGGTGTCAGTTACAAGGCTTGCTAAGTCTATGTGGCCCCTTGTAATGGAACAGCATTTATACCTAGCTGAGGAGAGGGCCTAGGCCCCGCCCTGAATGATGTGATAGTCTTTGATAAACTCCCATAGAAGGACTCACCCTTTCTGTGGAGCCTAAGAGAGACAGGATGGGGGTCGGTGGGAGACAAGGGAGAATGGGAGGAAGAGGGAACTGGGATTGATATATGAAATAGGATTGTTTCTAATTTAAATAAAAAGAAAGATGAAATAATTTCAAACTAGTATAAAATACATATGTATGTAATAGTTGATAGTGGTGGTATTTATGTACATTCTGCTGCATATATAAGCTAATCAGTAAGAATCCAGATGCATAAAAGTCAGTAAAATGTTTTGAAAAAGGTGATAAAAATAGGATATATAAGTAATGAGATCTATAGCTTCAAAACCTGAAGGGTAAGTTTTCTTTCAAAGCTGTTATCTAGCAGGTATTTATTTTGTCAGTGATATTATGCGCACCATTGTTGTAAGTGTCAAAAAACCACATAATATTTAACAAAAATTATAAAGTCTCACTGCCATGGTCCAAAAAAAAAGAAATTTGTTTTGAAATAAATTATCTAGTAATAAAAGTACTTTCAAGAAATTTAAAATTAATGTAAAAATAAAAATATGAACCAATAAAGATTATTTACCTAATAGACATACCCATTTTATCAACTTTTATCCAGCTTCCAATTCTAGGTGTGTATAAAAATCTTTGTATTTCACCATTCATCAAAATTGTAAAAAAAAACTCTACATATGCTTTTTCCCTCCTGAAATAAAATATATATCATTGAGCAGAAAAAAATCATGATCTGTTTTGGAATCCATGTTTCAAGGGTTTTAGTGTTGAAAGATCATCACAGGGTTTATTGATGTTTGTTTCATTGAATTTTATGTGATTACAGGTACTGTGTACACTAAGTCAGCACTATGATTTCATGTTACTATGCTAAGGGGTCTGTTCTCTTTCTCCACATCCTTCTTATTTGCAAATTTGAATAGACTTCTGAGAATATGCTTATTGAGACAATAGACTTCTAATTAAGTAAATAAATTTAGTTCCTTGAAAATTATATCTGCATAAGACAATTTATGTCACAGACTGACAAAGTATATTAACATTATACTAACGTTCTTAAAGCAAAGAGATTCACTATACTAATGATGAAGCCAGGAATAGACCCACATAGTCAAAATCTAGTGCTCATATAGTGGGCTGTGTCTCTTACCACTGGGAGTTTTATATGGGCTTGTGTGGATTTTATTTTATTAAGATTTGGGTGAAGGCTCTGAGAAAATGGACTTTTTAAAATTAAAAGACATTTCAAACTGTTCTATAAAAACTGAGACTAAAATTGAGTACATTTTGATGAAAAAGGAAGAGAAGTAGGCTGGCTACCCTGCTTCCCAAAGTCTTTTTATTTATTTAGCTATGTATCTGTTATCTGCATATTTATTATTTATTTTGCTCTCTTTCCCTCTGACCTTTGTGATGACTTTTCCTTATATACTAGGCTCATTTTCACCTTATATACTAACTGATTACCTTTGGTACTTAAGGCAAAATTACAGTAGCTTAACATTTTCTAAATATACTTTACCAACTAAAGATAAAAATTTAAGTAATTAGAAAATATTTATAAAAATGATCCAATACATGAAGAAAAAATCATAAAATTATAGCCTAGTGGCCAATATTTGGGAAGGACACTGCTGGCTCTGTCCACAAATTCTTCTCAGATTCTCCTAACATTTCCATTTTTTTAAAACTTCACCAATCTTATCTGAACCTGAGGACTTTGTACATACTATTATACACATTTTTCTCATAATTTCTAATTTGTCAATTGTTCCAACTCATCCTTTATATCTGAGTGAAATAAAGGTTCCTAAGAGAATGCAGGATCCCTGTTATAAGTTATGTCCCATCCATTATATATTTTCCTAAGTCACTTTGTACTCTTTTAAGATATACATTAACATTAATATTTGTATGCAATTTTCTATTTGAATTTAATAATCTCTATACTCCACAAGGTCAAGGTTCTTGTTTTTTTCTCTCATGACAATGGGGGCTTCTCTTCATCTGTACACTAAAAGTGATGCTGAGATCAAAGGATAATGAATAATCAAGAGTAAAGTAGGTAGTTGGAGTAGTCTTCCAAGGCTTGCAGGGGGGTCACTAAATTTTGGAAGACAACCAGGAAACACTGAAAACTAGATGATGAGGCCCTAAGAACACAGAGTTTCATAAGAAATATAGAAAGATTTGCTGAGAGAATTTTATAGGATAATAAATTGAGTTGAACACTTTCTCAGTGTCTTAAACCAGTTTAATGCTAGATTGTTCTCTAATGAGAACTAAACTCATGAAGCTGTTGAGCATTATTATTTATGAACAGTCCAAACACGACTAGTGATATAATTCAATGGTTACAGATTGGCCTGCATGCACAAAGTTCTGGATTTGACACATAGTATAACACAGCACCCCTTCCCCCAATAACAACTTTCCCAGCTTAATTAGAAAAAAAGAAGTGTGAGTTCTTTGAGTTCTATAAGGTAGTGGAGAATGGGTTGGACACAAAGTTGAAAAGTCTGTGCAACTTTGAAGTCTGATTTCAAGTTGAATATGAAGCTGTATGACCTGAGCAGCCAGAGATGTGTGAGAAATGGCAGGACCCTGCACACAATGCAATTCTAATCACCAGTCCTCTAGCTCTTAATCAAATGAAAGAACTGTTTTCATAAAATTCTTCCCTCAGACGCCAATAAGTCAAATGTGTTTTGATGTATCACGTTTTGTGACATGAGCCAGGAATTAGTGTATTCCGATCTTCTAACAGGTATGATTGACAAATCCTTTGAGAGCATTGACAAGCTAATGCTAATGTGATCCATATTAATCTACAAAAGGTATCACATCTAGTCACTAACTTATTTTTAAATGAGTGCAAATACATTTCCTGCAAAGGAAGGAATTGAAGATCTTTTGACAATTTCAGTGTTCCCACAGAGAGACAGAATAATTTGAAAGACAAGTAAACTAAAAATTTCCTGGTGCTTGAATATAAATTCCCTTCCTCCTAGTATAGTTAATGTAGTGTAAATGATATTCCAAATAAGTCTGGGGAACTGGTATTTGGTAACTTGACTTTTATATTATTAATTTATTCATTCTTGAACAGAAAAGGGGCAAGGAGCATTGGGGATAAAAGTAGAAAAAATAAAGATTTTGGTGTTCAAATTTCCATTAAGGCATTTCATAGCCACTTTACCTGAGAAACTTTAGACTAACATATGTAAGTTTCAGTTTCTTTATATTTTCAGTTGCAATTTAGAAATTTCTGACGTTGGCAAAGCTGTTCTCTGGCTAATTTTATTTTAATCATTTCACTCCTAAGTTTGTACTTTGGAGTCAACACCTGAAAGTTAGTGTGTTATTAAATGGTGTGCTTTGGGCACCACACTTGCCTTAACCTCTGTCTAAAATGAGCTGATATGTGGAAGGAATTAGAGAAGTAGGGCATACAATAGTGAGGTATGTATGAAGGTCATATGCAAATTCCATATCATTTCACATAAGGGACTTGAATAGCTATTAAAATATGATGTCATATTTATACACAGACTCATATGTACAATTTTTGTTTTAGATAAATAGTTATTAGTGTGATTTTTTATGGCTGTTCCAAGTCCTTACTGTATCTTACCCTCCTTCTTCTGTATTTACCTCCCTCCCCATCCCTAAAGAACAACCCATGTTTACCATTTCCCAATAAGATCACTTGTACCTTGTTATTCTCCTCTCTACTGCTCTTCAAATTTCCCATTTCAGCAATAGGCCCATTTTACTTTCCTTATTTATACACTTATTCCAGGATATACGCTAATATTTGATGATTTCGACCTAGGAACCTCCAATAAGTGAGAGCATGTAATGTTTGTCTTCCTTGGCCTGAGTTATCTTACTCTGTTAAGAGAAGCTTTCCTTGCTAGCTGCTTTGGTTTATCCCCCGCCAGCAGCCTGGGCTCTGCTGCATTATAGTCCCCAAATAACCACACAAGATGCTGTATTAATTATGAAGCTGTTGGCCTTGCTTGTTTCTTACTGGCTAGCTCAGACTTAAATAATTACCCCATAATTGTTAATCTAAGTATTTCTCGTACCAGAGAATAGTTCCGGGCTTCCTACCCCATGGCGGTTACATGTTGACTCTCTTGTGTTTCTCCTTCCCAGAGTTCTCCTGGACTCCTAGTCCCTCCCATCTAGATTCCCTATAGGCCAGACAGTGCTTTATTGACATAAGACTTCCCCAACATTACTCATTATGATCTTTTGTGGTTATATCCTTTTATCTGTTGATGACTTCATTTTCTTTACTGTTGAGTATAATCTATATGTACCAATTTTCATTTTCATCTGTTCATTGAAGAACATTTAGATTGTTTCTATTTCCTAGTTTTGTGAATGGAGAAGCAATGCACATAGCTGACCAAGTCCCTTTGGAATAGGACATCAAGTATTTTGGACATATGACAAAAAATAACTGGATCATATGGTAAATTAATTAATTTTAGTTTTTTGAGAATTCTTCTGAGTCTCCTTCACAATAACCTTAAAGAAAATAAAATGCCTAAGAATAAACTTAATGAAGGAAATGAACTACCTCTAAAATTTAAACATCTGAAGAAATCAAGGCATTAGAAAATGGTAAAAATATTCCATGCTCATTGATTGGTAGAGCTAATGTTGTGAAAATGACTTCTTTATTTTTACCGAAGCTATTTAAAGATTCAGTGCAATACCATTCAAAATCCCAATCATTCTTTACAAACACAGAAATAAATAGACTGTCCTAAAATTCACATGGAAACACAAACGAATCTGGATTCTCAAAACAAACCTGAATAAAAAAAGAACACTACTAGAAGGATTACTATCCTGGATCTTAAGATATGTTTTAGAGACATATCAATTAAAGCAACAAGGTACTGAAAAAAAGACTTGTAGATTAATGGAACAAAATTGATGACCCAAACATGAGCACATGTAATGTCAATCACTTAATATTTGACAAAGATGTCAAAAGCATATACCAGGAAAAGAAAGTATCTTAAATAAAGGATGCTTGGAAAACTGATGTCTACATACAGAAGAATGAAATTAGACTGCTATCTATCACTTAAAATAAAAATAAACTAAATGGATCAAAGATCTAAACATAAATCCAAGTTTTCTTAAATTGTACTTGAATTTTATATAAGGCAGAAAAAATTTAATATTGAAGAATATTAATTATAAATATACAAAACAGAGAGAGAACATAGGGTGTATGCATATATATATTGTTTAATGAGCTCTCTAAGAACATTTAAGGAATTCATTAGAATTTGTTTCTTAAATTTCTATCTGGGTCCATAGAAAATACCATGCAAGACAAATTTGTTGTTTGGCATTTTATAATGAGAGCGTTTTCTATAGGAAAATGAAACTCCAAATACCTAAGGATAATTGGTGTATAGATTGCTAAAGTAAGGATTAATCAGGTCTAACTATCTTTTATACACAGTTAAATCTCTTATAAGGAGATACTGCAACATATAGTACATCAAACTGTTCACCAGGGAAAATTTGTTCTTGCTTTGAGTTGGACTCATTCTCTGAATTTGGGGAATTTGCTAGTTGGAGTAGGAACTTGGTCTATTTATCAATTGAATGGGTTGGAAGACTGTAATAAATTATTCTAGGAATTAATAATCTTCAGTTAAATATGCTGCCTCACAGATCTTGATTCTGAAAGGAGGAATGAATTTCCAGAAAACTAAAGGTTCTTCTAAACTCTTTTTGTTGCAATGAGTATTTATACTGAAACTCAGAATTGTGTGAATTCAGAGAGTAAATTTTTTTCTGCAATGCATCCGTTCGATCTTCAATTTCTTTGTGCAGGCTTCTTATGATGGGAAATCATTCTTTGTATTTGGCAGTTAGTCACTTCTATTACTTGACCGATCACCTAGCAAAGAAATTCTTCCTAATATTGAACTGAAACTGTCTTTCTATAGCTTCTGCAATTGCTTCTATCTTCTGTCAGATGCATATACTTCATTTACATCCCAGTTTTTATACCTACTGGTTTTACAACAATAGGGATGTAATGTCATCACATTGAACTTCTATTTTCTCAACTTATAATAAGTATTTGGATTCCTATGTCCCATAATGCTGTAATTAGTATAAGATAATACATGTATTTGAAAATACTTTGCAGAAGACTTGATATTTGACAGGAATAGGAATTTGCTGCAGGTGCGTGAATTTGGTAGGAGATAGTAGACAGGCCACTCCATTAGTGCACAGAGAAGAGCATAAGCATAAATTTCACATATTTGTGTAAAAATTCATAAAGTGTCTAGCCATAAGTTTATTTAGGACTTTTAATGTCTAAGAACAATGAGAAAGTGACAGTAGATAATTTACAAAGAGACAGAAAGTTACGATGTATAATGAATGTACCTTCAAATAGTACACAACAATTGTCTCTTCCTATCTACTATGGGCTATACATTTGTTGCTTCAACCAACTGCTTATTGAAAGCATTCTGAGCAAAAATCATCTGTAGTGAATATGTATACATGCTTTCTTGTCTTTATTCCCTAAACAATATAGCTACTATTTCTATTGTGGAAGTAAGTAATCTAGTGATGATTTAAAATATATGAGAGGATGTATGAAGGTCATATGAAAATTCCATATCATTTCACATAAGGGACTTGAATAGATATTTAAAATTTTACCCTTGGGAAGTTGGTTCTGAAACCAATCTGCCATGAATACTGAGTGGCAGCTGTACTCTGGAGAGTGGTGACTTTAAAAACAAAATAATAAGCAGAGGATAGGTAAAACAGGGTTTCTGAGACTATAGTTTGCATTATTTAATTTTTGGAAATATTTTAATGTCATCATTTTAGTGGTATGGAATCTCAGAAAACAACATTTTCTTTGCAATTGTACTATGCACCAAGAGGTACCTTGATCCAGCTCCTGAAATTCCCTCAGATACTAACATGATAAATCACAGTGCTTTCCTGTCAGTTAAGCCAGTTTGCTTATTTGGTTTAACTGATTTAGTCTTATAGCATGAAAAAAAATATGAGTTGTAAGGAAAGAAAGACTTTCCCATTGCTTGAAAAGGCACAGTCATGCAAATGTCAGAGGGAGGATCTCTGATTGTGAGACCTGGGCTCAAACTTCTGTCATTTCCTAGCTGTATGTGTAAAGCAGCTCTCATAAGTCCTCAAGCTTCAGTTTGCTCACTATATCCTACTCACTGAACTCATTGTGAGGGAATTAGACAATGGTTGCAAAGTTGTTTGAAAATCATGTTGCGTCTTATTGCTACATTTACAAGAGAACTGACATCCTGAGAAGAAACAAATACAGAGAATTGTTTTGAAAGCACTGTTTATACCCAGGGTAAGTAAGGTCAAATAAATAATATCTGAAATTTGGCTTCAACAGCTATGACCTTTCTTCCCACTCATTGACATTGGCATGTTTAGATGGATATCCCATAGCTCTCTCTTCTCTTCCCTATTTTTATTAAACTTTGTCAGAATAACCTAATATGCTACCAAAGTGAAAGTTTCAGATTAATAACAAAATTTTGTTTTATATTTCATTTTAGAAAGCAAAATATTTATATACTTAGTTATTAAAAATAACTTGTTTAGCATACAAATTGTGCTTCAGATGCAGGGGAATTATTTCTGATATTAAACAATAAGGAAAATTCAGGAATCCCATGCATATTGTGCTTGTCATTAAGTCCACACTCATTCTCCTATAAATGTGCTTTAGCACCCACCTACCATATGCCAGATAGTGTCCTGGGGAAAAGTGAGACACAGCGACTCAGTGGTGCTATTTAGATCCTCACACCTTAAGCGTTTGCTGTCTTTATCTTGTAGGTATGGCTCCTGGGAATTGAACCACTTTCTGGTGTAGTAAGAGCCAAGTAACTGAAGCATTACATTTAAATTCAGTTCTCCTTGAATTCCTAATATTAGAACTTCTCAAGCTCCTTAACTTTCCTGACTCATTTTCCTCAACTGGAATACTAGAAAGGTAGTGGTACAATGCATGATCAAGCACATAGCTCAGTTCCTGTTCCTTCTACAGCAGATAGGGCAGGGATGATCCTCTTATTCTTTATGTTGTACATATCCCTTCTGGGAAAAACAAAGCAAAAAATTAAGAAGAATTACTGAGAAGCAGGGGTGAAATATAGACTCTAACAGTTACAAAAGGGAATTGGCTGTTCATTGTAATTTCTCACCCTTTTTTCAATTTACAAAACACATTTACACACATCATCTCATTTAATTCTAATAGTAGGCCATGTAAGACAAAGTATGGTATCTCTAATTTTAGGCAAAGAGACAGAGGCTTTCAAGGACTTAATGATCATCAAAGACATGTAATCAGTCAGAATTGGATCTTGGCCTTCTGATACACAATCATTTATCTTGTGATTTCACACTCAATTTTGAGTTTGAAGTCTAGTTTCCTATCCCACTTTCATGGCTTTTCAATTTGAGAATGTCAATGGGCTTCTTTCCTCTCTACCAAAGGCCTTTATTATTCCTAAAGCCACTATAACACCTTGAAACACAGTTGCATTTATATCTTTTCTGTTCTTAACATAACGTCTTATTTTCAGTAACACCAATATCTGGGCAATGTGAACTATACCAAGATACCAAGGCTTTTCTTTTTCATTCATGGTTGATTTTTTTTCTGTGTTTTTGTTTTTTTAATTTATTTGTTTTCATTTATTTTTACATATCAACAACAGTTTCCCCTATCTCCTCTCTTCCCACTCTCCTACTTTATCTTGCCCCAATCCATTCTTTCTCCATTCAAAAATGGGCAGGCCTCCCATGGGAGTCAACCAAACATTTCCTATCATGTTTGGACCAAGCTTCACCCCACCCCCACCCGCCCCACTTCAAGGCTAGGTTAGGCACCCCTGCATGGGGAATAGGTTCCAAAAAGCCAGTTCATGTGCCAGGGACAGGTCCTGATTTCACTGTTAGGGGCCCCACTAACAGACAACTACACAACTGTCATCCACATATAGAGGGCCTAGATCAGTCCCATGCAGACTCCCTAGCTGTGGGTCCAGAGTCTGTGAGCTCACATTAGCTAAGGTCAGCTGTCTCTGTGGGTTTCTCCACAAAGCTCTTGACACCACTTGCTCTTGTAGTACCTCCTCCATCTTCTCAACTGGACTCCAGGAGTTTAGCCCTGTGTGTTTATCTCTGCATCTGCTTCCATCAATTGCTGGCTGAAGGCTCTCCGTTGACAATTATGGTAGTCACCAATCTGGTTACAGCAGAAAGCCAGTTCAGGCACCCTCTCCATTATTCCTGGGAGTCTTAACTGGGGTCATCTTTATGGATTTCTGGGAGTTCCCCTCGTACCAGGTTTCTCCCTAACTCCCAAAAGGTCCCCTCTATCAAGATATCTTTCATTATTCTCTGCCTCCATCTGACCCCCAACTCAGACAACAGGATCCTTCATGTGCACATCCCACACCTTCCCTCTCCCTGCCCTCAGTTTACCCAGGAGACCTGATCTATTTATCCTACCCAGGGAAATCCATGTGTCCCTCTTAGGGCTCTCTTTGTTACCTAGTTTCTCTGGGGCTATGGATTGTAGCCTGGTTATCCTTTGCTTTACATCTAATGTCTACTTATGAGCGCGAACATACCATGGTTTTGGTTTTTTTCCTCGGTCTGAGTTAATTCACTGAGGATTATTTTTTTTCTAGTCCCATCCATTTGATTGCAAATTTCATGATGTCACTATTCTTTTTACCACTGAATACTGCTCCATCGTGTAAGTGTACCACATGTTCTTTATCTCTTCTTTGGCTGAAGGCATCTAGGTTATTTCCATGTTCTGGCTTTTATGAATAATGCTGCTATGATCATAGTTGAGCAAGTGTTCTTGTGCTATTATTGAGCATCCTTTGAGTATATGCCCAACATTGGTATTGCTGTGTCTTGAGGTATGTTGATTGCCAACTTTTTGAGAAACCACCATACTGATTTCCAAAGTGGCTTTACAGGTTTACACTCCCACCAGCAATAAGAAATGTTCTCTTGACTCCACATCCTTTCCAATAAAGGCTGTCATTCGCATTTTTGAACTTAGCCATTCTGACAAGTATAAGTTGGTATCTCAGAGTCGTTTTGATTTGCATTTCCCTGATAGCTAAGAATGTTGAACAATTCTTTAAGTGTATCTCAGACATTTGAGATTTTCTCTTTAAATATGTACCCCACTTTTAAATGTTTTATTTGATATTTTGATGTCTAGTTTCTTGAGTTCTTTCTCTGTGTAGCCCTGGCTGCCTTGCAGCTCACTCTGTAGACCAGGCTGGCCTCGAACACAGATAATTACCTGTCTCTGCCTCCAGAGTGCTAGGCTTAAAGGCATGTGCTGCCACTGCCTGGCTTTATGTGTTATTTTCTTAAACTGAGTTTATACTTGCTTGGTGTAACATTTTTATGATGGACTGCTTTAGAATCATATGATTCCATGTAAACATGATCCCAGTGTGAGAAGAAAAGCACTGTATGTCTAGCTCCCAAGAAGGAAATTTTCAGTGTTTGTTTAATTTTATTTATAATGGCTTGTGATTGTTTGAGGACCATGATGAAATTATAAACCATTTGAAAGCTGTGAAGATTGCTCATCATTTAAGATCATATTGTAGAGGATACAAGTTTGATTCCTAGCACCTATGTTGGGTGACTTAGAAATGCCTGTGACTCTAGGTCCAGGAAAACTGACTCCTCTGGCCACTATGGGAAACAGAATTCATGTGCACACAAGAGATTAAAAAACGTGCACATGTACATAATTAAAAATAAATCTTAAAAACCAATTGAAAATATCCTGAATAGAGATTGTTCAAATGGGGTGCTCTTAGAGATAAGAATAATTCAAATAATAACTGTTCCATTTAAATATATGGCATAGCCCTATGATCAATCCCTGATCAAAGGCACAAATAATATAATGACTTATATTCTTCCCTGTGTTCTATAAAAGATAGCGGACTTGTCAATTGAAAACTATTTTCCCAACCCTATATTCTAGGAGAGATTTCTATGTGTATTCCTTTGCTAAGATGCTTTTTTAAGCTCTTGGCAGCTATGTTTAAACTAGAATATTACAAACATATGAGATTGCTTCTGTTATATGAACATTTCTTATATTGACCATCTATAAAAATTACCTACAAGTAGTTAATATTTCTTTTTAAAATGTACTTTTAATTACAGCACCAGAACACAAAATTATGAATGTTAATGTATTAATGTGTGATGTCTCTATACATTGTATAACAATTAAAACATGTTTACTTACAATTATGTCCCCAAACATGTACTATGTTCTAATGAGGAAATCCTCCATTCTATCTAATTATAGTGTGTATAAATATGTGGTATTTTATTATCATCTATAGATCTCTGTACTTTGCAAATACACATAGAACTTCTTAATCCCCTGCTCATCACCACTCTACCAAGTTTTGGAAACTCTTGTTCTATCTACAACTTCTATAGAGCCAGTTATATACACACAAATCTGTAAGATTATATAGTAACTATGGAATGAAACCTTTAATGCAAGTTAATCTAATAAATATCTAAGTAAATTGTTTTTTTGTTATTTATATTGTTCACAAGTCAAAGATATCAACAGATGGCTTGCAAATAACTCCTTTCCCCTTTCTCAAATGCTGGGTATTTTATCTTAGTGTTAGACAAAGACAAAATTTCTTGGGACTCTTTTTGATGTGTACATGAATTGGGTATAACTTAATGTAGATGAAAAGAAATCTAGAGTACATATTTGTTGTGGATTTTATTTCACTCATATATAGAACAGAAACTTCAGGTCAAATAAATGTTCTACCTAAAGCAATTTTCATCATCATAGGATGTTTTGAGTGTAGTATAGTGGGAGGAAAATATTTCTGATTATATATTCTATTTTAGATATTTTACCAAAAATTTGAAGTATATTATTTTTAAAATAATTATCTATATTAACTGTAATTTCCATTTTACAGATAGACTATGAAAAGAAAAAGTTGAAACCTTTGTCTGTGAATGCCTTTGTGAAAATTCTCTGAACGACATAGTCACTGACATCATCATAGTTTCAGGTGGCAGCACAGATCATAGACATATGCATGTCCTTTGGTGGTAACACAAGTCATGGACATCAGCATGACCACGGCTATAGTAGGACCATAGACATCAACATGGCCTCTGGTGGTAACACATGGTGCTGCTAGGAGTCATGTTGATGTGGGTGTCCTGTGAAGTTATCTGAGGCCATGTGGATGCCCATGATCCATGGTGTTGTAGAAGGCCATATTGGGGTCTGTGGTCCTGATGTGGCTGGAAGTCATGTTGATGTCTGTGGCCCATGTTACCACCAAGGGCCAGGTTGTCTGTGATCTCTGTGGGCTCTGCTACTACCAGAAACGATATTGGTGCCTGTGGTCAGTGTTGCCCCTGGGGCCATGTTCATGTCTTTGTCCTGTACTGCCACCAAGGGCTATGATGTTGTCCGTGGCCTGTGCTACAGCAGAAGGCTGTGTTGATGTCTGTTTCTGTACTGCCACTTGAGACCATGCTGATATCCATGGCCTTTGCTGATGCCAGAGATCATGTGGATGTCCATGATTCCTGCTGTGTTCAGAAACCATGTGGAAGTTCATGATCTGTGTTCCTATTGACTGCAAAGGACAAGAGAGCAATGTTTGCAGTGATAACAATGACTGTAGACACACAGACATCTAAGGCTTCTGGGGCCACTTCTACCTCCCCAAAGTAACAGGCTAGACAGAAAGTCATCGAAGAGAACTCTTAAAAAGTGGAATAAGGATGCTGAAGTGTCGCTCTCCATAATTGATTGCTTCTGGTGGGTCTGCAGGTGGGGAAGGACTCAGTTTTCTTTAGGAGGCTGGCCATTGAGAATTTGACTATGCTCCAGTGAATATGTGAACAACATAAATTTAAATTGAACCTTTTTTCTCTTCTCCTTTTGTTGGGGGGGGGCGGTCAAAAGGATTGCAGACCAGACCAGGGCGGACTGGGAGGAAGGCAAGTGTGACTGGGATGTATGTTGTTAAATTCCCAAATAATTAATAAACATATTTTGTAATAAAAAAGAGTTAGCTGCAGAAGTGTGTTTCCTACATGATTGTAAATATAGTCAGATGACCATGAAAATCATCAATCACCCCTATCATTTTCCTATATAAACTCACTGTGTCATAAAATGAAGGAATAAATGGGAATGAAATCTTGTTTGGTTGAAAGAATATGTGGGTATTACCAAACTTGGATGAGTGAGTTCATCTTTTTAGTATAAGTTTAAGTCAAAATTATGATCAAGGAGTCTGAAAGAGTTAATGGAATGACAGTTTAGACTTTCTATTAATTTAATTTTTACAAATTTTACCTGGTTTAACAAGAAGCATCAATTATTTGTGGTTATTTAGGTTGCTTTATGAGATAACAAGGAGTTTAGTAATTTGGAGCTTTAATGATTATTTCCTACTCTAAAATTGTATATAGTTGCAGTGAAATTATTAAAAAGAATTTAATAATGGGCTAACTAAAATATGAACCACCAAAGCCTTCATGTCATATGTTCTTTTTTGATTGGTAGGAGTTTGAAGACATGAGAAATTAAATACCTTGACTAAGGTTTCAAAGTGATTTTCAATAAAGTTAGGAGTAGAGCCCAGCATATCTGAAACCCAGATCAGTATTTCCTATTAAAAACCATTCCAAAAATTTTATCTAAAGAAAATACTTTACTTAATTTTAAATATTTCATTTGTGGGCTGGAGAGATGTCTCAGTGAATGAGCATGTGTGTTGAGAAGCTTGACAACTTGAATTCTACTGTTGTCACATATGGTAGGAGATAATCTACTCCAGCAAATTGTTCTCTCATCTCCATATGTGTTTTGTGACATGTGTACACAAACACACACACACACACACCACATACATACTAAGGTAAACATAAATCAATCAATAAATGCACAAGTCTTTTACAAGTTCCAAATGCTTATTCTCACTAACTTAACACTTTTCAATATTTTATGATTTGGTGTGATTGTGCCTAAATCATGGGACTTAAGAAAATGCAATTGTTTTATCTACAAGAATTTTCTGTGATGTGTATAAAGGGACATGTATAATAGTAAAGAATCTTATTTACTTTTTAACTGATGTGATATTACAACATGACCAAGGAAAATTATAGAAGAAAGTGTTTATTTAGGCTTACAGTTTCAGAGGGTGAGTTCATGACCATCATGTGTATAACATGGCAGCAGAAAGACAAGCATGTTGCTGGAGCAGTAGCTGAGAGCTTACCCCTTTATCTCTAAGTAGAAGACAGCTAACTGGGAATGGTGTGGGTTTTTGAAATATCAAAACTGACTCCCATTGATACACCTACTCCAACAAGACCACACCTCTCCTCATTTACCCCCAATAGTCCATTAGTTGTGGACCTAGTACTCAGATATGAGCTGATAAACTTTCTCAATCAAACCACCACATTAATATATGTAAAGACATGTTCTGTATATGTTGAGAAATGTATTTGAGTTATTTTTAATATCCATCTTGTCTTAGGGACTGGGTGATATTTTGAATAAATGAACAAATAGAATATAATATTATAAAATAACATTTAAGAAAACATTTGGCCTGGCATCTTAACTTTGAAGAGGAATAAACAGAACAAAAGATAACACATGCTTTAATCATACAAACAGAAAGTACAAAGAATTTGTGGTCAGTTTCTCTTGCAAATAAACTTTATATTCCAAGATCATTTTCAGAGTTCGTAGAAAACATGAATTGCTCAACCCAGGGGAACACTCTTCATCCATTGCTGTAGAATAGTGTCCTTACATTTTTAACACTATATGGTAGCTCCATGTGTCACAAAGACCTGGTTGTCTGCTTCTCAGCTGAGAGGCTTCAGGTGGAAGTGACTTTGTCATAATAAATAGTGTCTATGGACCTTTGTTATCTGAAAATTCAGTGCTTTTTCTTGTAATGCCCCAGGTTAAAACAGGTTATTTAATCTTTCATACATATCAATATTTGAAGCAGAGATTTAGGCTTGAGTGCTGCTCATAGTTTCATTTCTGCATCTGCCAGTTCTTGTTTTCAGCTCTTTTCGCATTTCTATATTTGTCTTTTATATGTTATCTTTCTAAATTCAACCTTGGATCACCTTCATCATGTGTGTTCCTTTTACCTTTGGCTGCCATCCCAGTGTAATCCCATTTTCTGTCACCTTCTGGCTTAGTTAGCTTTACCCTACTATATTTAATTTCTGTAAGGGTTTATTATTATATGTTATTTTGTTTTCTTGATATGCAATTTAATAGCAATTATCTTATATATCCTCTGATGTTCTCTATATCTTTCCTTTGAAAATTTTTTTAGGAATCATCTTGCCACTTAGCAAAATTTCTCTGCATACAGTCTCTGGGTGATTCATCTTTGCCCATCACACGGGTGTGCACACCAACACCTACACATGCAGGTGAATCTGTGCTGGTGATATATTTTAATTACAGATATAGTCAGGAGCAATTAAGGCTTTCTGTAACATAGATGGGAACATAGTTTTTAAAATGCTTACAATTTCAGACAATCCCAAGTGTAGCATGCCACCCTGCTTTGCAGAGTAAGAAGGAGACCCTAGTGTATTTAGATTAATTAATAGAAACTGAATAAACTTAATGGGCCCAGAGATGAGCCAAAGTGTGATGTTTCCCCTCCCCCATCTCTCATACAGATGGAATGGCCATCCTGGGATGAAGCAGGGATGGCAATTGCATTTTAATTACAGGAGTGATGCTTCTTCACTGCACCAGATGGATAGGCCCGTTTAAAGGAAGCTCACTCACTGCCTCTGTTGATTTTTCCTCCAATGCTGGTTAACAAACCCAATAGGAAACATGAGATATGAGGTTATGATCAGATAGCATGAGTAGATTCCCTCCTACCCAGTTTTGTTGCTCATTTCGTCAGTAGAGTCAGTCAGTGGCTCCCATGAAAAAGATGTTACTTAATGCAATACAGGAGAAAAGGGGAAATGAAAGGTTCTGTTTTCTTTCCCCTGTCACCCTGGTGGTTATTTTATAACCTGCAAAGCACTTTGACTTCGTTGTTTCACTTAACTAATGTGGCAGCTCAGAGATAGTGGTATTATTACCTCCAGTGTACTTTGGAGAAGTTGAAATTAGAATTTTCTACTTCTACAAGTTTAACAGTTAATCTGTGGACTATTAGTATACAGTTACATGTTCTCCAGGTATCCAAAAATATACACAAGAATAATGCAGTTTTTATTGTGTGATGTGGGTATTCTATATGGACACAGACATATAGAATAGAAGACAAAACTAAGGCTCAGGTGGTAAAATAGAGGCAGTATGTACAAGTTGAAAAGGCATGGACACAGATGTATGTTTTCTTTTGAATATGTGTTTTAGTATTTCTGGCTAAGTCTTTTCCCAAGGCTCTAGTTTCTCCAACTATGGGATGATAAGTTGACCTTGAGAAAACAGAGGCATTTCTCAGCCTCAATCCCCTGTTGCTCTGGCCACATTTTTTCCAATTGCTGGCTAGAAATTATTTCATATTCTTCCCATTATCAGTGATGGTTAATTTTTTGAGAACCCTAGTTCCATAGAGTAGTTCTCATGGAAATAGATGTGAAAGGATGACTCTGAATTGAAGTTAATGAAAACAAGTTTTTGAGGACTGTTTAGAATTTATCAGGCAAGAACATGAAAAACCACTATTTACTTAGAAATTGAAATATTTGAATATATGACCGTATCACTAATGTAAACACTCCATTATCAGATTCAAAAATTTACTTACCCAAGTGCTAAATCCGGGAACAAAAATTTGAAGCAAGGAAATGAATCACTGGAATCATCTCAATTCTTCTTGACTTTCATTCAAACCAGCAGTTTTCATACTGTGGGCCAGGACCCCACAGGGGTCACTTATCAGACACCCTGTACATCAGATATTTACATTATGATTTCTAACAACAGAAAAATCCAGTTATGAAATGACAACAAATTAATTTTATAGTTGGAGGTCACCAGCACATGAGCAACTTCTTTAAAGGGTCACAGCCTTAGAAAGTTTGAGAGCCACTGATTAAATAGTCTTTGTCCCTAAAGATCTCTTCCTCCAATGTGTTCTCCTTTTAAAGAAGGATCATTTTTTCTCCATTAAAATTTGGTAGTTTGAGGGAAATAAACACCAAGTATTCACAGCTGTCAAGGTTTTGATTTATAGGAAACTTATTTGTTCCAATTATAAAGAATGATTCATAGGTTATACAAATGTGTGATTTATTATCCCAGAACTGCTTTATATGTCCTTTAGTTTTTAGATACATGTGTCCTAGAAATGTGGCATCTGGATCAGGCTGATAGGCTCTTTTCATCCATTTTCCGACAAGCTAAAATAATGAATGTATGTAATACCTCATTTGATCAAAAAAAGTCATTTAGTAGTCTCAGTGCACAAGGCACTGGGAATCTGCAAATGATGTTCATATATTTTGATAGAGGAGATTCAGAGAAAGGCAGATTACAAACTGGTGTTATAGACAGGTAAAGTTGAAACCAAAATAGAAAGATTAAATGGTTAAGGAATGGGTAAACTTCTTGTTGAGTTATTGTCTGAAGAACATCATAAACATCAAAGGCTATTGTCAAGGCTATTGGTTGCTCTCTGCAACCTGATAGTAAGACCCTATTGCTGAAGATAGCATTTACTTATATCATCAAACATGGAGAAATTAAGCTAGTGCCTAACTAGAAACTTTACTACTGTTGATTAGTATCATGGTTATGGAAGTACTTTGCACACTACTAGTGAAGAAAGGTAATCATCAATATCAACCAGATACAAATGCTGAGATTTAAAAAAAAGCGTAATAAAAACAGTGGCTTTCCCATAAGACATACTAGTATAATAGTGGCAAAGATGTTATGGGAGTAAACAACCATATTTATTGTTATTGTTATTAATACTATTATATTTAAGAATCATCCCATTTGAGGGAACTTATTTCTGAAACTGCTAAAGTGGTCAAGAACCCGAGAATAGATCAGTCATAGAGTGAATAGGAATCTACTATTCGGATAAAGGAATATAGCAATAAAATGTCTCCTAATACAATATACTCATAGATCAGTACATCTCGCAACTCTCATCAAGAAAACTTCTTCTTGTGGTTGGTAGGAATTAACACTGAGAGTCACAACTGACCACAGGGAAATGGTGTCTCTGAAACACAACAGAACTGATATACATATGAAATCACAAAGACTGATTACATGCACAAGATATGCAAAAGATCACACCAGAAAAGGGCCACAGCATTGTAAGGGATGGCATTCCATCCCTAACCAAAAAGCTATTTGTAATTGATGTCCACTAGGAAAGAGAAAGTCAGTTTACTCGAATGGAGTGTCACTGGGTTCATCAACCACATTCCATGCAGGCCTCATACTCAGCACTAACTGGCCTACATAAAACCAATTCCATGTTTTATCGAGCATTTTCTCCTTCCTCCCTCCCTCCCTCCCTCCCTCCCTCCCTCCCTCCCTCCCTCCCTCCCTCCCTTCCTCCCTCCCTCCCTTCCTTCTTTCCTTCCTCCCTCCCTCCCTCCCTCCCTCCCTCCCTCCCTCCCTCCCTCCCTTCCTTCCTTCCTTCCTTCCTTCCTTCCTTCCTTCCTTCCTTCCTTCTCAGGTCTAGGGACTGCGAACTGAAGATTCCATCCTGACAGGATCCAGCCCACCATGAAACTGCCAAGGATGTACTAAGACTACACCCATCCACTGGAAGAGGAGAGTCATCAGAGTATTGGACCTGCTTGCACCCACCAGAAGAGAACCTGGGGCCTGTACCTACCAGGAGAGGAAGAGACTCCTTCTGCACCCACTGGGAGAAGGGATGGGAAGGAGACAGTATAAAAACACACTCAGCAACGGAAAAGCAAACATGACACTGCCATAGTCTAGACACTACACCAGCAAGACCTGAACATCCCAATGCAGATGAAGCAGAAGAGAATAACCTTGAAAACAACTTCATGAAAATGATAGACGCCATCAAAGAGGATATGAGAAAATACGTTAAAGAAATAAAGAAAAAACAAACCAAAAATACAAGAAATGGAGGAAAAGACAGAGGAAATACTGCAAGAAACAATTCAAACAGTGAGAGGGTTGAAAGCTGAAATAGAGACAATAAAAAATACAGTATGAGGGAATGCTACAAATAGACGTGATGGGCAAACAGTAAGCTACTACATATGCAAGCATAATAAACAGAATACAAAAAATGGAAGAGGGAATCTCAGGTGTTGAAGATACACTAGGAGAAATAGATTCATCAACCAAAGAAATATTAACTTCAACAAATCCCTAACACAAAATATTCTGGAAATATGGGACACTGTGAGGAAAGGAAATTTAATAGCACTAAGTGCCCACATGAAGAAACTGTAGAATAGTCATGCCAGAGAATTAACAGCATATTTGGAAATTCACCATGGAGAAAATCCAACACCCCTTCATGATAAAGGTATTGAAGAGATCAGGGATAACAGGAACATGCCTAAACATAATAAAAGCTGTATACAGCAAATGAAATAGCTAACATCAAACTAAATGGAGAGAAACTCATCTTAATTTCTCTAAAGTCAGGAATAAGACAAGGATGTTCACTCTCTCCATACTTCTTCAATATTGTACTTAAAGTTCTAGTTGGTGCAATAAGACAACAATAGGAAAACAAGAGGATACAAATTGGAAAAGAAGTCAAACATTCACTATTTGCAGATGATATGATAGTTTACATAAGTGACCTGAAAAACTCAACCAGGGAACTCCTTCTGCTGACAACCACCTTCAGCAAAGTGGCAGGATACAAGAGAAATTCAAGAAAATCAGTAGCCCTACTATATACAGATGATAAAAGGGCTGAGAAAGAAATCAGAGAAACATCACCCTTTACAATTGCCACGAACAACATAAAATACCTTGGGGTAATGATAACCAAACAAGTGAAAGACCTGTATCAAAAGAACTTTGAATCTTTAAAGAAAGAAATTAAAGAAGATACGAGAAAATGAGAAGGTCTCCCATTCTTTTGGATAGGTAGGATCAATATAGTAAAAATGGCAATCTTGCCAAAAGCAATCTACAGACTCAATGCAATTCCCATCAAAATCCCAGTACAATTTTGCACCGACCTTAAAAGAACAATAATGAAATTTATATGGAAAAACAAAATTCCCAGCATAGCCAAAACAACACTGTTCAACAAAGGAACATCCAGAGGCATCCCTAACCTCAAGCTCTACTATAGAGCTATAGTTCTGAAAACATTTTGGTATTGGCACAAATATGGACAGGTAGGCCAATGGAATCGAACTGAAAGACCCTGATATTAACCCACACATGTACAAACACCTTAATTTGACAAACAAGCTTAAATTATGCAATGGAAAAAAGAAAGCTTCTTCAACAAATGGTGCTGGCATAACTGGATGCTGTTATGTAGAAGACTGCAGATAGATCTGTGTCTATCACTTATGTCCAAATGGATCAAAGACCTCAACATGAATCCAGACATACTGAACCTCTTAGAAGAGAAAGTGGGAGGTATCTTTGAATGAATTGGTACAGGAGACTGCTTCCTGAACACATAATACAGTATCATAGACACTGATAATGACAATTAATAAATGGGACCTTCTGAAACTGAGAAGCTTCTATGAGGCTAAGGATACAGTCAACAAGACAAAACTGCAGCCCACAGAGTGGGCAAAGGTATTCACTATTCCCACATCTGACAGAGGGCTGATTTACAAAGAATTCAAGAAGCAAGTATCTAAAACACCAAAGGATCCAATTAAAAAGTGGAGTACAGAACTAAATAGAGAATTCTCAATAGAGGAGTCCAAAAATGACTGATAGACAATTAAGAAAGTGCTCAACATCCTTAGCCCTCAGGAATATGAAATCAAATCAACTCTGAGATACTGTCTTACTCCTGTCAGAATGGCTATGCTGGAGAGGATGTAGAGAAAGGGGAAAATTCCTCCACTACTGCTGGAGGAAGTGCCAACCCATACAGCCTCTTTGGAAACCTGTATGGAGATTCCTCAGGAAAATCCATCAATTCTACATGGTGGGATGTCTCTCAGCCTGGACACGTGGGGGAGGGCCTAGGCCCTTCCCAGGATGAAATGACAGACTCTGAAGATTCCCCATGGAGGGCCTCACCCTTCCTGTGGAGAGGAGTAGGGATTTGGTGGGGGTTTGGGGAGGTTGGTGGTGTTGGGGGAGGAGGGGAGGGAGAGGTAGTTGGGATTCACATTGGAAGCAAGCTTATTCCTAATTTAAATGAAAACAAAAGATTTAAAAAAAAGGGTATGTGCCACCACTCCTAGTGTCTGTGCTTTTTTTTTTAAGGGCTTAGGGAAAAAATTGCAGTGTTAGGAGGTACTAAGAGGAGTTGGGACAGAGGAAAACATGATCAAAAGATAATATACGAAAGACATTTTAATTAAGAAAAATAGAGTCCTATTGTTCCTGCCAATGGCCTGGGTTTGGTTCCTAGGATGCACATGAAGACTCAGAACAGATTGTGATTTAAGTTTCAGGGCCTCTTACCACCCCTTTCCCCCTCCTCCCAGCTGCCCTTGCATACATTTGATGGACATATACTTATGCAGGTATACATTTACACATATAAAATAATTTTGTTCCAAGAGGAAGGTTATCCCAAACCATCCCTTCATCATTAGAGTTGCTTTGCAGTAGTCTTACAAAGAGAGATAACATAGCTTTCCTTTTGACAGTTTTATGATTGAAGACACAGGTTTCTAGAGAACAGTTGATCCACACATGCATACTTAGTATGGATAGTAAAAGAATGCAAGGAGGATAAGTTGTCATTCTTGGAAGTCAGAATCAGGCTGTGATGGCTCTCTCTCTCTCTGTCTGTCTCTGTCTCTCTCTCTGTATAGGAATAAGATGGGGAGTCATCTAGATCTAGTCAGTTGCTGTATCTCTTTGTGAAAGATGGAAAAGAAATATTTTCTTAAAATGCCGCCATAGTTTTACTACCTTGTTTGAATAAGCTCCATATTCAAACTACTTACTTTGTTTCATGTAGTTTGGGCTGGTTTAAATTTATTTTTTCCAGTGGGAGGCAGGTGTGATCTGTTACTAGTTATTTATATTTTTCATTTTAATTTTTACATATATTGAAAAACATTTATTATAAACATTTCTAATACCTGGTCTTGGATTAGGTAGAAGAATTATATAAATTGGTAGTTGATAACATAGGTGTTATAAAAACTTCAGTTAGGTGTGGTCTTTCTCACATGGACCCACTACTTCTCTACAATGCCCTTACTGACATAATTGACCTTCTCTATTCAAGCCAATGAAAATTGCCACAAAGATAAATTAATGTTTTTCTATTCCTGAATAGTGAGTGTATCAGCACCATGTCCTCTCTCCTTTACTCTGCAAATAGATATGTGTTCCATATTATACTTTGAGTTTTCAAAAATCAGGTGTGTCTTATTTCATTTGTGTGCCACAAGTATCTAAAATATAGTAAGTTCTAAGTAGAGATCTATTTTGGAAATAAAAGAGTGTGCTGATAGTTGGTTAGAGTCACTTTTGCCCTTTCTCTCAAAGCTTCCTATATTTTGTCCCTGAATTAGTTTATTCTTATTTTCCATAGTTAAAGTAAGTTACTCTCAGATCTCAAATCTCTTCCCCTTTTCCCAAATATCAACGAGTCTTCCCTTCATATTTTTATTTTTTCCCAATGACCCTTACTTTCTTCCTCTGGCTTCCTTACAGCCAAATAAATGGTATGTAAATTAATGAGAACCTACCATAATCTTGGGAAGTCATTTAGTCTCCCTGAGACCTACTTATTTTTGTAATGTTGTAACAATCTCTACTGTTTGGGTTGTAATTATAACCAAGTGAAAATATATAGTGTCAAATGCTACTTCAGTGGTCAGCCCAGGCCTCACCTCTTTGGGGAAGTTCCCCTGACCACACCTTTCTGTTTGTTGTAATTTCCTTAGGTTTACAGAGCTCTATGGTCTACTTCTTATATTGACATCAGGTTCTATGATTTTATTTGTTCTTTTCTATTTCACAGGGATATTTTGGAGTGTCTTCTAGACAACTTTCTATATAACATGTATACAACATGTACTATTGTGAACCTATTATGTAGCAGACCCTGTGTTAGGTGCTGACTATTTAGCAAAGTATTTTGATTAACACAGCCTTTGTCCTTGGGAAGATACCATATCTGAGTATGATTCATCACAGAATGGGAAAATGAATTTTTTGACTATGCAGTGAGTGATGCAGATGTTATTTATGCCAGTGTTCTCGATTGAAATGTAGATCCAACTCTAGCCCTTCAGAGTCCTCTGTACTTGATGTCTTTGATAAGCAGCCCTCTTTTTCTTGTGGCTTGTCTGAAAATTAAGTTATGAAGAATAATTTTCCAAGATTATTTACTCATTTTCTTTTCAGACTAATATCTTTCTTTGTGCTTTACTTGTGTGTGAAAGAAAGCATCAGAAGGTAGCGATTAAGGAAAACAAACATTGTCCCTTTCCTTTTCATTTTTTAATCTTAAAAGAGAACCATTTTCTCTTGAGATTTATGGGTAATAAAAGGGAACTTCAGTAAACTAAGATCCTGGATCCTCAATATTACTTGAAAAAAAGTGAATTGTGTCCTACATTTTTTCAGTTCAAAATAGAAATTTAGTTGGTCATATAATTGATCTTTTAAACTTGAAATTCTTGAGTGAAGAAGAACAAGCTAGGACATTCCATGTTAATAAAAATGTGTTTCCATAGGATTGAGGAGCCAGTACAGTGTCGAGAATGGACTGGAGTCAAGTCATCTAGTGGGCAAATCCTCTCTTTGCAGCTTGCTGTAAATAGAAACACTGCCCATCTTTTTTTTCTCATCTGTGAAAATAAGTGACTGAACTGACCTCCTGTATATATTTTTCAATTTAGCACATGGTAAAGGCCTAGCACATGGTAAAGACTCAGAGAATATTAGTTTCTATTCTTTTTAATTCCTGTAGTGAACTAGGATGATGTTTTTCAATTCATTTCACTCAAAAGATAGGATGATGATTGGTAATATCTTTTGCCTATTATTTTTTCTGAATTTCTCTAAATATTTCTGTTTCAAATCTAATTATTACTAATGCAACAATTGTCCTAAGAATCTCAATATGGATAGAATGTGTCCCAGATGTCCTGACATGGTTCAACCTCTAGCCAACTCTAATCATACAGTTTGTATAACAGATTAGTTGATTTTATAGGTATAAGGGTTTTTTGCTCACACATAAGTATATTCTGCTCACAGAGGCCAGAAGTGAATGTTGGAAGCCATGAGACTGGAGTTACAGTTGTAAGTCATTATGTGGGTGCTGGGAATGAAGGTCAATTCCTTGCCAAATGCATGAAGCACTCTTATCTACCTACTGAACAATCCCTTTAGCTCCATCTATTACACGTTTTAAAAATAATTATTTTTATAATTGGAAAATTTTATACCTTTATACAATGTATTTTGGTAATATCAATCTACCACTACTTTCAACTGTCACTATTTGTTTTCACACTCATTTTAATAATCCCATTTAAAAATTACCATTGATAATAACCTGAGTCTAATTAGTGCTACCCATATGTTCATGGGTGTGGGGCCATTCACTGGGGGATGGGAAACCTGCTGTTACCCACATCTGTCTCCAAAGGAAAGTGGTGTTTCCCCATTCAGCAACCATTTACTGCCTGTAGCTCCACTCTTTAGGATGAGGGTTTGGGCATCTCTATGCTGTAATTTTGACTGGCTTGATCCTGTGCGTGCTACACGGATTCTGTGGACTGATGTATGTAGCAGTCATGCAGTATCCAGAAGTCATTGTTTTACAGCTCTCCTCCACATCCACCTGCTTTTACATTCTTGCACCCCCCCCCTTTGGTGATGTTCCCGAAGTCTTGATTGTGGAGAAGCTGATAGTGATGGCCCATCCACAGCTGAGAAACCATGGTACTTATACTTTTGACTAATTATGAGTCTTAATTTTAGAAGTTATAATTCTTATGTGTGAGTTGTTTCATGGCTTTTCGTTACAGTGAGAACCAAAATAACCAAAGTTGGTTACTTTCAAATATCTAACCCAGTAACTGCACAAAAACCTGGGTATTCCATAGTGACATGGAATAGTTTTTAATGCTTTTAATACAAGCCTTTTGCTATTAATTGATTAAAGAGCCATGACAGGTAGTCAATTCCCATTTGAGAATTCTCTTTTGCATGTTAAATAAGGCAAATTTTATAAGTATATATTCATTATGTTTTTAGCATGTACTTGTATGCCAATAACACTTGGCCAGAGAGTCAGTGCTGGCATAACTGGAGGCTGGCATGTAGAAGAATGCGGATCAATCCATGTTTATTGCCATGCACAAAACTTAAGTCCAAATGGATCAAAGACCTCAACATAAATCCAACCACACTGAACCTCTTAGAAGAGAAAGTGGGTGGTACCCTTGAACGAATTGGTACAGGAGAGAGCTTCCTGAACATAACACAAGTAGCACAGATACTGAGGTCAACAATTAATACATGAGACCTCCTGAAACTGAGAAGCTTCTGTAAGGCAAAGGACACAGTCAGCAAGACAAAAATGCAGCCCACAGAATGGGTAAAAAGTATTCACTGACCCCACATCTGACAGAGGGCTGATCTCCAAAATTTACAAACAACTCAAGAAGCAAGTCTCCAAAACACCAAAGGATCCAATTAAAAAGTGGGCTGCAGAACTAAATCGAGGATTTTCAGTAGAGGAGTCTAAAATGGCTGAGAGGCCCTTGAGAGAGTAAGCAACATCCTTAGCCATCCGGGAAATGCAAATCAAAACAACTCTGAGATACCATCTCACTCCTGTCAGAATGGCTAAAATCAAAAACACCAACAACAATTTATGCTGGGGAGGATGTGGTAAAAGGTGAACACTCCTCCATTGCTGGTAGGAGTGCCAACTTGTTCAGCCACTTTGGAAATCAGTATGGAGATTCCTCAGAAAAATGGGAATAAACCTACCACATGACCCAACAACTCCACTCTTAGGCATATATCCAAAAAGTGCCCATTCATACAACAAGGATGTTCATAGCAGCATTATTTGTAATAGCCAGAACTTGGATGCCCCTCAACCGAACAGTGGATAGAGAAAATGTGATACATTTACACAATGGAGTACTATTCAGCAGAAAAAAAACAATGGAGTCTTGAAATTCGCAGGCAAATGGATGGCACTAGAAGAAACCATCCTGAGTGAGGTAACACTGTCACAAAAAGAGAAACATGGCATGTACTCTCTCATATATGGATTTTAGACATGGATCAGGATAGTGCCAGCCTATAATCCCATGGCCAGAGAGTCTGGGAAACAGAACCTTCATTCAGTGGCTGTTGGAAGAAGAGGGAGACTCCCACAGCTAAGCACTGAGCTGAACTCAAGAAAGCCAGTAACAGAGAGGGAGGACTGATGACCAAAGGGATTAAGACTTGGCTGGTTTAACCCCGAGAACAGCTGACCTGACAAGGGTTAGCTCTTGAATCCAAGGCTGATGCCTGGGAATCCAGTATGGGACTGATCAAGACCCCCTGAATGTGGATGTCAGTGAGGAGGCCTAGGTAATCCATTTAGCCTTGGGCAGTAGATCAGTATTTATCCCGGGTATACAAATGGACTTTGGACTCCCATCCAACAATGTGAGATGCACTCTTACCCTGAACTCTTGGGGGAGGGTCCAGGCTCTGCCCCGGATGAAATGACAGACTATGGACACCCCCATGGAGGACCTCACCCTCCCTGGGGAAATGAGGGGATATTGGGATGGTTGGTGGGAGGGCATAGGAGGAGGGGAGGGAAATGGAGTGGGACCTGGAACTGACTTGTGAAGCAACCTTGTTTCTAATTTTAATTTAAAATAAATAATAAAAAATAAAAATGTAAGGGAAGAACTTATTATGGCCCATAATTTGATAGGTTCTAGACATGCTGGCTAACTCCATTGTTTCTTGTCCACAAGTAAAGCAGTACTACATTCTGGCAGAAGGGCATATCAGAACACAGCTTCTCAATTCACCGTAGTTAGGAAACATAGAGATAGAGACAAGGGTTATAAAAAAAATAAGCAAACACTTTAAATATCCATGCCCAGTGAACAGAACTCTTCAACTAGACCTCACTTCCTGATTTCTATCACTTCCTAAAAAATCTATCACATTATGACTCACTAGTAGATACATGTACTAATTAGTTCGGAATTATCTTGATCCAGTCACCTTCCAAAAGTTGTAGCTCTGCACATTGCATTGAGAGTCAATCCTTCTTCTACCCATGGGATCTTGGGGTGGGACAGATACTTAATCACAAAGCCTATACATTCACTTACAGTCCCTCTTGCTGGAGTCCAGTCAGGTGGTCTTTATTTAATTTTGAATTCAGTCAACTTCTTTTTTTTTCCTTTTTTGTTACCACTTGATAACAAGTTGATTTCCCCTCCTTAAGAGATACTGAAATAATTCTATGTCTATAGTCTCTTTATTCTATAGTTCTACATTCAAATTCAGTGGTGAAACAATTGTTATGTTCTATCTATAAGGCAGTGACTATGCAAAGATAAAAATAATAATAGAATATGTTTTCAAAGATTTTTTGCACTCTAATGTCACAGCAGGAAATAACCCAGCCACCTGACTGTACTGTAGACCAGTAGACTCAGAAATAGCGAGTGATGAGTGCAAATAAACATCTAAAGACCTGTAGAGCTATGATTGGGATCCAGATCTTTTACCCCTGCTTAAGAACAATTTTTTCTCTACCACTGCTAACTAAAAAATAACCAGCCTTTGACATCATCATTCTAATATAGTACCATATTGTGCTATACTTTGCATGGTTTGCAGGTTTATGACAGGAATTTGAGCCTAATAATAATTCTGCAAGAATTTATTATAAGCCCTGCTAATCCTGAATCAATTTAAGAGAGATTAGGTAGCTCATCACAATGTAAATTCGGAGATACTCCATGTTTTTCCCGTATTACTCTTCCTACCATTGAAACAGGCATGAGTAATGTTATGACTGACATGTTAGGAAATTTGGATGCTCAAGATATAATCTTCATATTGGAAAGTACAAGAATATTAGACTCATAAATTGAAATGAATAGTCAGGTGGAATTTGTGTGTTGCTATTTTTAATCCTGGAATTTTAAGAATTAACAATACAAGTTGTAAATTGCTACTTTTGATAAGCTTATAAGCAAAAATTTTACTAAATTTAAATTCTTGCAAGAAAACTTGGAAGACTTAGTGATCTATAATAAATGTTGATTATATTTTATATTAAGAATAAAATCAGCTGAACTCAAGAAAGCCAGTAACAGAGAGGGAGGACTGGTGATCAAAGGGATTAAGACTGGGCTGGTTTAACCCCCAGAAACAGCTGACTAGACAAAGGTTAACTCTTGATGCCCAGGCATCAGCCTGGGAATCCAGCATGGGACTGATCAATACCCCCTGAATTTGGGTGTCAGTGAGGAGGCCTAGGGAATCTATTGAGCCTTGGGCAGCAGATCAGTACCCATCCCAAGTATACACACGGACTTTGGACTCCCATAGAACAATGTGAGGTGCACTCTCACCCTGAACTCTTGGGGAAGGGTCTAGGCCCTGCCCTATATGAAATGACAGACTATGGACACCCCCATGGAGGGCCTCACCCTCCCTGGGGGAATGAGGGGATAACGGGGGGGGAGGGCACTGGAGGAGGGGAGGGAATGGGAGAGGGACCTGGAACTGACTTGTGAAGCAACCTCGTTTCTTATCTAAATTTAAACTGGAAAATAAAAAAAAAGAAAAATAATAAGCATAGAATAAATTAAAAAAAAGAATAAAATCAAAATTGGTGAAACTAGTATGGTCCAGAAAGAGTAGTAAGTTACTGTTTAAGGGCACATAGCAGGAAAAGTTAAAGGTTAAAAATCAATTATAAAAATTATTTATAATTCATTAGCTAACTTTAATGCTTTAAATATTTCAAGTTAAGACTCGGGTGAGTATTTTCTCAAAAGTAGAATGTGATTTATTAAACAAAACTCTCAGGGTTCTGAAATTCTGCTTTGTTGGTATCAGGGAGTTTTTGAGCATTTGCTCCTAGCATATTTTGCTATGTTGTTTAAAGTGTGGGTCAAGCAAAAGTATAAGGGAAGAAAAGGAGGCCTAGAAGGTCTATGTGGAAATTCTGGTGTTAAATCCAATGTTGAAAGAGTGATTTCCATGATAAGTGAAGAATACTTAGCTGGAGTTTCACCAAGCACTTGGGGCTGCCTGATTTCAATATGTTGGTTTTCAAAGACTTGGAAGATTAGTTTGTAAATAAAAAGAATGGCTTCTTACTTATAATATAAGCAGAGGTACAGTATTTAGATTTGCAATTGAATGGACTATAGTGAATAAATGATTTGAGTTTTTAAGGAGTGACAAGTGGAGATGTAATAGTAAACATGCCCAAGTCTTTCCCTACATTATTTAGGAATGATGCCATAATTAAAAGGTAAGTGATAAAGAATAACTTACTATGTAGTAACTACCTTAGTGGAGCTATTATGGAGGATGTAGCCAACACCAAAACTTGGGAGATATGACTTTGACATGTTCAAGATAGTATAGTTTGTCATGGTAAGTAATGAATAGCTGACAAGAGGAAAGGTATAAAAGGCTGGTGGATGAGACTGTAAGAAACAGACCAGATAACCTGGGGCCTTCCAGACCATAACAATGAATTTAGATAATCATAAGCACAATGGGAAGAAGACATGGTCTGATTTATATTGTACTAACAATACAGCAAAGTAACCATCTAAAGTCAGTGTTGGGACTCAGCAACATAAAGGATAGCATCTTAAACTAGAAGACAAGCAATGAAGATAAAAGTTAACAAAGAGATAAATAGAGAGTGCTAAAATAAAATGGTAATGATTATGATCAACAAAAATACAATTTATATAGTTTTACCCTATTTTATAAAAAATTCTAAATTTTTAATTCATTTCAATGATTAGACCCAATCTTGTAGATGAGACATACATTATTCTCAAGATAATATTCACACAGTAAGTCAGGTGTTGGTGCTGTACACCTTTAATCCGAGCACTCAGGAGGCAGAGGCAGGCAGATCTCTGAGTTAGAAGCCAGCCTGGTCTACAAGAGCTAGTTTCAGGACAGCCTCCAAAGCCACAGGGAAACCCTGCCTCGAACCCCCCCCAAAAGTACTCACACAGTAGTGAATGAAGTACTCATTCTATGTATGTCAATCTTTTGTCTCCCTTTCTGTACTTGATGACATCAAGTTGATATATGCATATACACAGAGGAGGGATAAACAGTAATTATCTTTCATAATCTGACATAAAGGTTACTTAACCTATCTTTAAATGTGTAGTAATAATTTTAATTTACTATTAAGTGTTGATTGTAGTAGAATTAGTTCAAATTCTGACACAAAAAATACTAAAAATTATTAGTTAATATAATTATACATATTTTACTACATTATAGTAAATTCATATTAATTAAGTTTTGCATACATTGGCATTGATAATATGAGGTATACATGATACTCACACTACTTACCAGCATGCAGCTGAGTACCTTATGGAATTGAGACTTGCTTCATGCCTAGCACCATGTTATAGTCGTGTTTTGTAATTTTCCCTACCCCAGTATCCGTCTTTGCTCCATTAATTACTTAACACAATGAATTCATTTAAAGAGGCAACATGTTAAAGCTGGGTGTGGTAATGCTAATTTCACCACTTGGAAAGTTAAATCCCATACTTTAGATAGTAAGTCAGGAGGACCATAACATAACAAGTTTGAAACAGTTCTGGGCTACATACTAAGTGTCTCTTAAATAAGTAAATAACAATGAAGTCAGTTAGTAAGTGGCTTTTTGGGTATGCCCCTCAGTTGAAGAATGGGTAAAGAAAATGTGGTACATTTACACAATGGAGTATTACTCAGCAGGATAAAAACAATGGAACCTTGAAATTCACAGGCAAATGGATGGAACTAGAAGAAACCATCCTGAGTGAGGTTACCCAGTCACAGAAAGACAAACGTGGTATGTACTCACTCATATATGGATATTAGACATAGAGCAAAGGCTTACAAGCCTACAACCCTCACCTCCAAAGAAGCTATGAAACAAGGGGGACCCTAAGAGAGACATACATGGTCCTCTGGAGAAGGGGAAAGGGGCAAGACCTCCTGAGAAAATTGGGAGTATGGGAGGAGGAGAGAGGGGTTAGGAGAAAGAAAGAAAAGGGGAGATGGAGGGGGGGAAGAAGACATGAGGCACCAGAAGATTGAGTTGGGGAAGAATAGAGGAGAAGAAGAAAAGAGATACCTTAGTAGAAGGAGCCATTATAGGTTTAAAAAGAAATCTGGCTTCCAATAAGGAAGTCAATACATTGGAAAATAGGGCTCATATTTGGAGTTTATTTGTAAACTGTCTCATCAAATGAATATGGTCTCTTTTGTGTTACTCAGCTTCTGCCTGACTGTCTCCAATTATGCTAACTTTACAAAGAAGACTGTTTTTTGATTTGACAGCTTCCTAGTATTGACTTGGATTTAAGTCCCTCCTATCTCCATATGTATTGTAAACTTGAGGAAGGAGGCATTTGATTTTCTCTGTCACATTACATACTATCAAGGGAGGAGTGAATTTTCTTTGCCTCTTCACTTGTTTCTGCAGTATTTCTTGCACAATTCCATGCTATGGATTAATCTTCTTTAGCAATTTTAACAAACCTGTACTTTAGGATTTAGTTTATTCTCAAATAACTTTTCCATCCAGGATGATATGAATGGGGTACTGTATTACATTCCTCAAATAATTTTATGGACACAGAGAAACTATAGAAGGTCAATGGCCAGGTCACCAGAGGGAGAAACAAGAAATATGGTATCTATCCTATCTTTTCACTTATTATGAACCCTTGGGAAATTGTGTTCCCTTATAGGCATCAATTGATTCCTTTATCTGTAACTATATGAAATTGAATTTAGTATTCATTACCCACTCTGTAATTTTCTGCACAAGGTTTAAAGAATGTCCACCTATGTAATTATATGCACACAGTTTTAAGAAACTTTGAAGCTTTCTATCCAGCCCTATTAATTAGTGGTTCTTTATCTGATTAGACACACTTGAGGAAGTTGTAACTTTTTCATTGTTTCATTTATGGACAATTTCTGACATAAAAGAAAATGAGAAATTTTACAGGTTACATATTATTAACTTTATTGCTATGAGAAATACCCTATCCTATTGTTTTCCTGACTGTTGCCTAATGTTGATCGAAGGACATTAGGACAGTTGAGTAGAAAATACTGAAGCTCTTACTTAGAAAGATTTCTAGAAAGATATCTTTGCCAGTTGCCATGTCATATCAGTTTTCTTGCTGGGAAACTGTGGGAATTCTGTGTATAATCTGTGCCTGTGAAATAGTCATCATAAAAGATATTAGTTTCATAGTATTTGCCAACTTCTAACTAGAACTTAACAGTTTTATTTTCCTACTGTTAAAGCTCAGAGGAGTACAACATTGTTTTAAATCACATTTTAAAGAATATGTCAATACATGGAGACACTATAGAGACAGTAACCTTTTAGGAGGGAAACTAATGCTTGGTAGCCTTAGCCACCACTTGTTATCTCTGTATGATCAGTTATTTTAGTCTTCCATTTTAAAACATGTATTCAGCCTGTGCCAGTGCTAGACAGTGGGAAACAACCATGCAGTTAGAAGAGCTAATTTATCTTTCTTAACCATTTCAGATCTATATATCTATATCTATATCTATATCTATATCTATATCTATCTTCCTTTGTTTATGAACATAAGTGTACAGTTGTTCACAATTCCAGAAGATAGCATATGATCTCCTGAAGTTAGAGTTACAGGTAGTTATGAGATCTGGACGTGGGTGCTGGCGACTGAACTCAGGTCTTCTGAAGCAGCAACTGCTCTTGACTGCTGAGCCCTCTATCCAGCCCCTTGTGGCAGGTTTCTCTCACATGAGCATCTCTCCTGTTCCTACTTCACTATATTAATGGAAGGAGAGAGATTTCAGAAATCCCCCTTTGTGTACTCGGCACACAGAAAATATGAAGAAGTAGCTCAACAAAGAGTCAGAAAAGGAATGAAAGAGGGAAATATCATTTTCTCTTAGGAAATATGTATACCAGTCACCTCTGGGATCTATTCCTTATATATACTCAGGTGAGGAAACATATTTTATATGAACAGTGTTAGAGTAAGAGTCATGTGCATGGAAAGAGAACAGTTCATTTTGCCCATGAGTACATGAGGTAAGAACCTTTTAGGTAGAGAAAATGAAAATAGGTAGAAAATAGTATAGAAAATGAGAAGCCGGGCATTGGTGGCGCATGCATTTAATCCCAGCACTCGGGAAGCAGAGGCAGGTGGGTCTCTGTGGGTTCGAGGGCAGCAAAAGCAAGTTCCAGGACAGGCTCCAAAACAATACAGAGAAACCCTGTCTCAACCCCCCCAAAAGATAAGATGAGAAATACTTAGAATCTAGTAAGGATAAATATTACATCCCAAACAATTCTGAGTTCTTGTGCAGTCGAAGGAATGACCAATATAGCATTATCAAGAAATATTTAAGAAACATACAAAATGGGGCCTGGATAGATGACTCAGTGGTTAAGAGCACTGTCTGCTCTTCCAGAAACCTGGGTTCAATTCCCAGCAACCACATGCAGCTCACAACCATCTGTAATTGCAAGAGATTCAACATCCTCAAACAGACATAAATAAACACATCATTAAAAATAAAAAATATCTAAAAAAAAGAAACATACAAAATATAAAATGCTTGGCTTGAGCTTGGCTTTAACCCACTGGGGCATATGTACCACATTAAAGATTTTTAAGCACAGGACTTACATATCCGTTTATGATTTTTAATTTAATTTATTATATCATTTATGTGGTGGATATATTGCAGCAGGACATGACTAGAGAAGCAGGTTCATCAATTCATTAAGATGAAAATTATATGAGAACATTATCAGCTAGAATTGAAGAAATTAATTTTACCTTGTATTAGAAACACAAGAAGATTTGGGCTTAAGAGAAATTAAAAAGTGTCTTTATACAGAAATAAAGGAACCAATAGAGGACTATTGAAAAATTTGTGTGGAAAAGGGTAAATTTGGATGGATGGAGAAACTTGGAGAGGCTCTAAGATCTGGAATTCATAGAGTGAAAGGCTAGTATTGATAAAGGGGAAAAAAGAAATGAGATACATTTGTCAAAGGCTTGTCTCTTATTATGTATATATATTCCTCAGTATTTTTGCAGTTGCTTGTGCAGACACACTTAACCTTCCTTGCTTCTGTGTGGTTTAAATAAAGCAAAACAAAGCAGAAAACCCAGCATTTAATCTTCCAAACTGGTGATTCACTCAATAACCTTAGGCATATGCTCCATATTCATTCTATATGGAAGTGAAGTAGAATCAGGCTCCATCATGCTCCTGGAATATGAAGACACATGTATAAATAAATGTAAGGTGATTTAGGAAAAGGTGGAAGTAATTATTCTTTACATAGGTTGGTAGAATGGTGTGGTCAAGGAAAAACAGGCTTCATAAAGGAAGTTACACTTCAAATGATGTTTGCAAATATGTCTGTTCTGATTTTTCCTCTTTAAAATAGTTCAGTTAATAGAATTTTACTCTTTAAAACAGTACAGAAAGCAGCAAGGTGCCCCTCTCCCAAGCTTCTTCTCACCAATGCTATACAATCCCTTCTTTTTAAATATGGGCAAATTCTGAACATAAGAAATCACTTTGTGATTATGTTCGACTATATGGAAAAGATACAATTTGAAAATCTCATTAAAATATCAGGTCAATTTTATCTGAATGGGCCTGATATAATTACATGAGTGCTTCAAACATGGGTCTAGGATTCAGAGAAAGCTAGAGAATTAGTATACCACAGGAAGGATTTGATGACTGCCATTTATTTGAATATTAACTGAGACACGTATCAAGAAATATGAGTAGTTTAGTAGATCCCCACATAAGCAGTAGTAAGAGCTTGCTCACCTCAGTTCCACATTACAGATATTTCTATCAACAAGAATGAGCTTGAGGAGCGAGAGAGTAGGTTTAGTTACGAGGGCTTGCTGCTCTTAGAGAGTACCTGAGTCCAGATCCTAGTAGTGATGTTTGGTAGCTTGTAGTTGCTTGTACCTCCAGCATTAAAGGGTCCAACAGTGTTTTCTGGTTTACACAGGCACATTCTTGGGCACATACATATATATACATATATATATATATATATATATATATATACATACGAATACACACAAACCCAGGCACATAAATGGAATTTATCCCTCCCCACTCATACCCCTGAACCTCCAGTCAAGTTGTTATCATGAGTTTAGTCTCTGGAATTAGACCTAAAAAATCTAGTTATGGCATATTAATCATCTGACCTATGGGTTTCTGAACTAATACACAAGCGCCATTTCAACTTGCTACATGATGATGAAAAATGAATGCAAAAGTTTTTCATTGGAAACTACCCTGGTGACATTTAGGACCCCGTTTTATTGTAGAAAATGCAGAATCAGGTAACTTCCTGAAAGTTTCCCTTCAAATTACACTAATTTCCTTATCTTCCCCTGAAAAGAACTGAGGCAAATACTCCTACTTTATTGTGGAAGGAAATTTACTATGAAAATTTCTACTTGAAATAGTTATACAGTGATTTTACATTCTGCAGCAACTGAGACTCCACAGAGCTATTTGCTGAGTGAATAGTTTAATAACTACTATACTTTTCTGGAAAGTCTCCAGCTGTCAGAGCCACAACTAGTCTTAGGTTTTAAGATCAAGCTTAGAGTTTTTTTAACATTAATTCATCTATACTACTTGCTGTGTTAGATTCTATTTTTCTCATTAATTAAATAGTGATATTCCTAGGTGTTTTATTTGCAGACTTGCTTTTTTCAGTCTCTCTTTTCCTCTGTGTATTATTTACAAACTGGTAGATTCCAGATTTATCTAGTTACATATGAGAGTCTGGGTAGACAAGGATTTAATTGAGACATTGAATTTTCTTCTTCTTCTGAATGTTCCTTCCAGAGAATCATAAATTGAGAAGGATTTTATAGTCAAGAAATAGAATCATATTCTCATACCAGGCATTAGTTTTAAACCAAAGGTGCTATTAAAATAATTTCTCCATGAATGTTCATGTGTATAGGTGTTACACCTGGCAGCCAGGTAAGGTGGCCAGTCTACTCAGCAAAGATTCCATGAATTTTGTAGAACTGGTAGTCCTATGTGATCTTATATTTACTTCCTATTTCTGAAGTAAAACTTCTGAGTTGGGGTTTCAAGGAAAGAGTGCAAAGATCCTTTCTATTACAAGTAATTTGATTAATAGCTTAATCTGGAATTTGAATAATGAGGTGAAAATATCAAGAATAATTTGAAGGTTCTAAATACCAAAAACACAGAGATTAGTTCTTTTATCTAATGTGTATATGACCCTTCTAAAGCTAGTAGCTGCCTCTTAGAAAGAAAGCTCTTGGGATCTCTTATTGATGTCAGTCCCCTGCCCCGGCAATAAAAAAGCTGCTTCCCAGAATGTTACATCACAACTTTCCTAGACATTGTGAGTAATTGCTGCCTCCTCTGCCCCACACAAGTGTCTAAGGGGAGATAACCACACTTTCTCAGATGTGGCATATGGTTTGGTTTTACATAGTAAATATAGTTTTAAGTATTTCACCTTTTGCAATTTTCATAGTAATCAAATAATTTCCTTTATGTTAAATTTCAGAAATCTATTACAGATGATGTCATTGTGGCCTCTCCTATATACCAAGAACTCTTTCATGGGTTTTTTGAGACAGGGTTTCCCTGTGTAGCCTTAGCTGTCCTGGAACTCTCTCTGTAGCCCAGGCTGGCCTGAAGCTCACAGAGATCCACCTTCCTCTGCCTCCCAAGTGCTTTGATTAAAGGCCTGTGCCACCACAGCCCTGCTTATATTTCCCATAAATAATATCCTCAGATATCACAATATTTCATAGAATGGGCTTGAGTTATATTTCAGCTCTGCCTCGGGAACATCACAGATTGACTTTGGGGATCTACTTTTCAACCTCGGTTTTTGCTCCTATAAAATGGTGAGAGGATATGTCATCAGGTCTATATATTTTACTAATTTTAATAATGTATTTCATATTTCAAGTAATAACTTACCTTTGAAGAGGCTATAGGAATCATTTAAAATTATTTTTAAAATATTACTTCAATTTAATACTTTTTCATAGTAAGGTACTCATTTCTTGTATACAGCATATTAAATACCATGCTTTAGTCTTAAAAGTATTACTTTGGAAATGTTAGCAATACATTTAAAATTATCTTATTCTCATTCACAGCTCTCTTAATTAGTTTTCATCTTATATATGCCAACTAAATATCAAATAGAATGCATTTTATTACTCATAAGTAGTTTTTGTTTAAAATCGCCTTTCCATTTAAACAATAATCACCATGCAGGCATTTATAGAAGACATTTTTTATTTTAGTGTATAAGTAATCTTTCATATTCCTTTGTAAAAGTATCTGGTAAAAGGGGCAAATGGTTCCTCATATTTCGTAAGATTATTTATTGTGATGTGCAGTCCTTTTAATAACAGATTGCTGTTTGGTCCTGGTCTGACCAGTGCTTCAGGTCTCTCCTCCTGCTTCCTGCCCTGAGTGCCTTACTCTGAGTTACCATGATGGATTGTATGTGGAAGTGTAAGTAAAATAAACACTTTCCTACCCAAGTTTCTCTTGGTTATTGTGTTTTGTCACAATAGAAGAAAACTAGACCACTTGTATGACCTCTGTCATATGATAACAACAACATCCTCACCAACAACATCCTCACTGCAATGCTCATTTGCTTTGCCAAATGACTGCTGTCTCTCAATGTTATGCAGTATCCTTCTTCCTCAGCTTCTGGGCCCTTCATACATTTCCTCTATCCGATGGCATTAACTTTCCCTCTCTGTAACTTGATGCACTACTGTTAAATCTTCAGAATTATGAGCTAGTAATTTTCTTCTTATTGTAGTTTACCTATGCTCAAGTATTATTTTATGACATCGTCAAATGGTCTGAGACAATGTGCTTCCTATTATTGACTATCTCTCCTGTCTGAATCAGGCACTTAGTGATGGCTATTGAAAGAGATTACTAGGGTTAAGTTTGTAGCCAGGTATCGGAATTTTGGAAAACTCTATTGATCTCTGTATTTTACATTATTTCATTTTATATTATTTTTGGGGGGTTATGTTTTTGGCCTGATTTGCTGGGGGTAAAGGGAAAAAAAGTAAGTCTAATGGATTCCCCAGTTTTTGCTTGCTCTTTTTCTCTTGATTTAGGCTGGTGGATATTTGTTTTTCTGTGTGTTGTGGAAGTCAGTTTCTAGCTGTGATTTTGTAATCATGACTTAATTTGTAACATATATCCTTTAATGACTTTTTTCATGTCAAGTTCTAAAATTATTCAGTATCATTATTTATTTCTTGGGGATGAGACAAGAGGCTTCTCTGAACTTCCTTCCTAAGAATTTTAGTAGAATCACTTTAAGAACCAGAACAAGTTATAATTATTTTTATGAATACAATACTGATATACTAGTATATTTCAGCATTTTCTTTTACCCTTGCTTTTAGACCCCAATCCTACCTCTTCTCTTTTACTCATGGAAATAATCTATTAGTATTATCAATGAGAGTAAAGTTGTCCTTTTGTAACAATGGAAAATTCAGTGTATCCCTATTTCTTGAGCAATTGTTAAGTGATTGTTATATTGAATTTCTTTTATTAATTTGTACCATTACTTTCTGGTGTCTGATTTTGTTTATGACATTTATCTTTCTGGCCTAATTATGATGATATGTGAATAGTGCATCTTTCTGTTTGTTATCATTTAGAATTATTTTGTCTTGAGGTTCTACAATTTTACTGTTTGTTTATTCTTGAGTTTTGAGGGGCTTCTTATTGCCATACTCATCTGATTTCTCAATGGATACTCTCCTCCAAAGCCTGTGCTATCCTTGCTCATCTTCTAGAACCTTGCAGCACTTTTTCTATCTGCTGGCATTACTTCCATACTCCCCCTCTCTACTATTTTCATCTGTTGCAATCCTTCTTGATCCTTATGGTTCAGCTCAAATTTCAGAACCACAAGAAAATCTTCTCTAATTATAACAGCTAGAATGAATCGTTTCCTCTCCCAAACATCATTAGCATAGTTTATAGACCCAGCACATTTGACATATTTAGTCCACATAGCTTTCTCGAATAAACACAGAAAAGCATAGTAGAAAAAGCACAGGCGTTAGAAACAGACAAGCCAGAATTCAGATCCCAGCTTTTTACATACTAGATATGTGTGGTGATTTGGGAGAATTGAATCCACTGAGTGTTAGTTTCTTCATTTAAAATGAAAATATCTGTCTCAGTGAACAGGCACAGCTTACCAGATATTCCCAGTTACCATATATAAATCAATTGACAAGGACGAGGTAATCCAGATTTGTACTTGTTCTATGCACAACTCTCATGTTGTCTCAAGATATTTTCAGTAGACCTTGAGAATATCTCCTATGCAAACTCAAAATACTCCGGCAACTCTAGACCTTCAATAAGCCTTTGTACTGTCTCTATACTTATTCGCCTTCCCCATATTTTGGCCAAGAAAATACTTAAAAGGAGATTAATTATAATCACCATGGCTTTAATATTTATTTATTTAAAATATATTGGGCATATACCATTCCTTACATATTATGTCTAATACTGGGAAGGATGACAGGGAAAATAAAATGTATGTTCTTTTGCTCTTATATACTGCCTATAGTATAAAGACCATAAAATGCATACTATGTTATACACAATACTGAAGTTCATGGATTCATTTATTTTTTAAAAACATTTTAATATCCATTTAAAATTTTAAATACTGACTTGTTGAGTAGCCAGACGTAATTCTGCTACCACAATGCATATAGAATAATAGAAAATATATATTTCAAATAAACATCAATGAGAGTATATAGTAACTTTGATGAGTAGTATGAAAAATTACATTCTATGATATATAATAGTAGAAGATCCTCAGGAAAGGCCTGTGGGATACTTGTGACCTAAACAGAAAACTAAAGGATTAAAAGGAGAAAGTTCAATTCACTTGAATCATGTGCATACAAACAACTAAAGTGGACTCAGTAGGTTGTATATATATATTTATCTGTGTATATGCACATATGTATGTAACAATAATAATCAGAGAAAAAGAGGCTATAAATTTGCGAGTAGGAGACATGTGGGAGGTTGGAAGGAGGGTACCTGGGAGTGGCTGTAGGGAAGAAAGAGAGGGGTGAAGTAATATAATTCCAGCTCAATTTAAAACAGAAAAACAAATAAAAAAGGAAAGACAGCTTTATTTTTTTAAAGGTAGAAAATTATTCTGAGAGAAAACTTCTGGGCAGAGAGATTGTGTCAGTACAATGAGATGGTGGCTTTTATAGACCTTCTTAGGCATTCCCAGATCAGAAGTGGATCTTCACCTCACTTTTCCCTAACCAAAAAGTCAAAAATAGTTCTGTTTTCTGCCATCTCCTTAGTCTGCTGATTACAGAGACTGAATACTTGAAGAAAACTGAATTTCCCTTCCCAGAAGCCATCAATTTGCCAATAGTGCTTTACCTAGAAGGAGAATTCATAAGCCTCTCCCTATCCATGCTGTGATGTTAGCTGACTTGATCTTCTGTGGGTCTTGTGTGTGTGATGCTAGCTGCTGTGAATTCATGTATACAATGACACTGTCATGTCTGACAAATATTATTTCACTACACAAAGATGCTCCTCTGGCTCTTACAAAATCTCTGCTGCCTCTTCCCAGGTGACCTGTGAGTTTATGTGGCAGAGAGTATGATATACATGTCCCATTAGAGTTGATGTCTTTTTTTTTGTTTTGTTTTGTTTTTTGTTTTTTGTTTTTACGAGACAGGGTTTCTCTGTATTGTTTTGGAGGCGATCGGTCCAGCCCGGCCTCGAACTCACAGAGATCCGCCTGCCTCTGCCTCCCGAGTGCTGGGATTAAAGGCGTGCGCCACCACCTCCCGGCTGAGATGATGTCTTAATTAGGGTTTCTATTGCAGTGAAGAGACATCATGACCATGGCAACTCTTATAAGGAAAAGATTTAACTGAGGAAGCTCGCTTACAGTTTCAGATGTTCAGTTCATCAATATCATGGTTAGGAACATGGCAGCATGCCAGCAGATATAGTGCTGGCTACATCTTGATCAGAAGGCAATAGGAAGTAGACCTTGACACTGAGGGAAGCTTAAACAAAAGAAACCCCACAGTCTTTCCCAAATTCCTTCAGTGAGGCCACACCTATTTCATCAATAGTGTCACTCCCTATGAGCTTATGGGGGCCAATTACACTTAAACTACCCTAGCTAAGTACTCTAGTTCCTTGTTCTCTATATGTTGATTGGTTGTGGGTCTTCATATTAATTACCATCTGCTATAAAAAAGGCTTCTGAGACAAGGCTTGAGAGATGCATTAATTATTGGTAAAAATTACTGGTAATTATTAGAAGGCAGTTTGTTACTTATTTCCATCGAGAAAAAAGGATACTTTTTAGACACAAATTTTTGGCTCCAGAAATTATACCATACATGGAATCTGTGTGTGGAGCAGGCTTTTAATCCAATCAGCAAGTGGTTGGTTCCCCCGTCTTAATTAAGGTTTCCATTGCTATGAAGAGACACCATAACCACAGCAACATCTATAAAGGAAAAATTTAAATGGGGCTGGATTGCATTTTAGAGGTTTAGTCCATTATCGTCACAGCAGGACACAGGGGTGTGTATGCAGACATTGTGCAGGAGAAGGAGCTGAGAGTCCTAAATCTTGATCCACAGGCAGCAGAAGGAAAAATTGGTCAGACTTGAGTTTATAAGATCTCAAAACCTTCCTCGACAGTGACACACTTCCTCCAAAAGGACTGTACCTACGCCAACAAGGCCGCATCTCCTAATAGTGCCACTCCCTATGGGCCAAGAATTCAAACACATGAGTCTATGGGGATCATTCCTATTCCAGCCACCACACTCGTATTATAACCATGCTACTGTTACACCAGCAGACATATTTTTATCAGACTAGTGTTATTGTAGCTTGCAAGATTCATAGCTGAATAAGGCTGTTGATAACTTCTCTCCCCCATGAGCATACGTAGAACACACCAGCACTATGAAAGCTGACAGTAGAAAAATAACTATTTCAAAGTAATACAGTTTTTTTTAAGAGGCAGAGTCAGTTCTATGGTCATTTTGTATTTTCTTAATATTGAAAAAGCGGGCATGAATTTGTTACCTAAAATAATAGATATTTAGGGTAAATATAAGAAGAACCAAAATACTTATTCTTACTCAACAGTCAACAGAATGTTTTTGTGACCTATTGTGTTAAAGTATCTTCCAGACACTCAGCAAACTACTGCTTTTGCATTGAGCACATACTACTAAATGTCTAATAATAAGTTCACTTATGACCGTCTACTGAGACAGTGTCAGATTTCCCAGGGATGCCCCACAGGAAAGGCCCTACTTCAGGTGCTAGTTAAAATACCCACACTGTTCCCCTGTGATTCTAACCACCTTAAAGTCATGGTTCCTACAACCCTTCTTCTTAAGAATGATAAATTTGCTAGGGCTGCTTGCAGAAGTTAGGGAAGTATTGATGTGTAGCAGTTTATAATAAAGGGGCATGATATAAGATACTGGTCTAAGAATACATACTGTGAATTTGGGAGAAGACAGGTTGATACTTCAAGAACCCTTTGTAATGTAGCCTCCTCTGGGAGTCACCATGTGTTCAACTATCTAAAAGCTCCTCCAAACTCAATCTTTCCAAGATTTTTGGAAGCTTCACTATGTATGCATGATTGATTAAGTCAGTAGCCATTGATGATTAGATTATCTGGAGTCGGGATCTGAGGCTGAAAGCCCTATAATCATGCAGTGGTCTTTCCTATCACCAGATTATATCTAGAAATAACCAGGCACTCTCAGCCTTCAATCGGATAAGTAGCATACATAACAACAGTTATTACTCAAATCTAGAAATTTTAGAAGTGATGTCAAGAAATACTAGGAAGGTACCACAGTATCACAGCTTGTAGTGTGATTTGCCATTTTATTTGAGATTTAAAAATTGGTATGGAAGCCAGGTGTGGTGTTGCAAGCCTTTTATCTCAGCACGCAGGAGGCAGAGTCAGGCAGATCTCTGTGAGTACAAGGCCAGTCTGGTCTACAAAGTGAGTTCCTGGACAGTCAGGGCTGTTAGCACAGAGAAACCATGTCTTGAAAAAACAAAAAAAGCAAACAAACAGAAAACAACAAAGATTGATGTGGAGAAAAGAGAACCTATACATTTTGGTAAAAATGAAAATTAATATTGTTATGTATAACAGTATGTTATTCTCAACACTTTTAAAAATGAAACAGTCACACAATCAGGCAATTCCACATGCAAAGAAAATGAAATCTGTATGAAGAGACATCTACATCCTATGTTCATTGCAGCAGTGCTCACAACTCTCAAGATATGGAAACATCCTAATTTCACAACAGCCCTAAATAGATTAAAAACACTATATACAATATAATGCCATAACAAATGAAGTCATGTCATTTGTGACCATCTGGATGAAAGTGAGTATCATTATGTTTACTAAATTGAGGCCCACACAGAAAGACACATACCATGTTATCTTGCTAATGTGGAATATAAAATCTAGTAAAAGTTAAAGTTTAATAGTGGTTGCCAGAGAATTAGGGGAGTAAGCATGAGGATGTTTATGTAAATGTTGGTCAGGTGGCACTATGTCAGTTAGGAGCAAGAAATTATGGCATGCTGTTGCATAGGTAAAAATTTGGATTATATGTTTCAAAAAGCTACAACAAAATACTATAATTTTTTCCATAAAGGTTGCAAAACAATGAACTGTAGAAAATTAAAAGTGCAATGTTTATTTATATTGAGAAATTTATAAAACATAAAATTAAAATATGTCTGTAGCATGATTCATTTCTTTAAGTTTTATATTTAGTAGATTTTATGTAGACGATTTTTAGTGATTCTTATCTCCTTTATTGCTGTATATTCTCTTGATTGTTTTCTAACCTTTTTCTCTATCTAGACTTAGTATACTTACATATTGAAATAATGAATAAAAAGATTTTGCTCCAAGGAATGTTTGTAAGAACATGAATAGGGATCACTGAATCATTTTTAAATATATGTTTACAGAAAAATGTACAAAAGAATGTAATAAGGATGGGATTTTTATGTGCCCTCCCATCACTTGCCTAACCAGGATGCTATAAAGATAATATTATATAGTACTAAACATACATGACCTAAAGTGCCTTTCAAATCAGTACATTAGCACTGGCACATTCTGTCAAAATCTAATTTTGATCAGTGAAAATTGTGACATATCTGGATTATAAATGCAAATCCCAGTTGATATTTGATTTCATCTAATCAAAGATGTTGTTTTTAATTGCTATGGAACAAGATGATCTTGAGCAAATGAGGCATTGAGTTAATAAGTACTTTGTATTTACATTGAAATTTTCAATGAGCTTAACATACTTCGTGAATTTAAAGAAGGTTTCTGTGAAATCTCTTAGGAAAAATATTTGACAGTATCCAATAAAGCTGTGTGTATATGTATATATTCAGAATACACATGTATATGTACATTGAAATTATACTGCTTTTATACAAGCAGCAGAAATGTATATTGATGTTTACTTAAAGACATACTACAGAAGCAACATTTACCACAGCCTCAAACTGCTGGAAAGTATCCAAATGTCCATCAACAGCAGAATGAATATGGAATGGATAAATGCATTATATTCACATTAAAATGAGAATGATCTATATTGTGCAACAACAATGTAGATGAATTTCATAACGTAAACAAAAGAAAGAGTACAACTGAGTGACTAAATTTGTTTGTTATGCACAAACATGCAAAACTTACTTAAAAATAGAAGTTTAGACATCTCCAAACTCTTCTATGAGCTTGAAATTTTGTCTGTTTGTCTCCAAAGTAATTATCATTAGTGGATGTGATGTACTTACTCTACACCAGGCCCATTTTGAAGTGTCTTGATACAAAAGTAATGAAATTCAGTTCTCTATGCTTAAGGAATTCGTAAGTATGTGTTAAGGCCAAATAATAAATAATGATAACATAATATTGTGTATAGAAAAGTTATAAAGTATTTTACTAAATTAACAGAAAATCCTAAGCTAGGTTGTGTGAGGTTGGGGACAAGACCAGGGAACCTGTTTCAAGGGATAGAAAGTACTCTGACTGTAAGATAACAAACACAATCGAACATGGAAAGGTGACCAGGTGAACAAGAACATGGCAAATTCAGGAAATTACAGATATTTTATTGTATTAGAGTGTTTACTTGAGCAGGATGACTTAGAAATGTCAAAACAAGTATACTAGGAATAAAAATGTCTGACCAAGATCAGCTTTGTCAGGGTCTAAACAGGGTCCTGAGTCGGGAGGTCTAGGGGTGTAAAAGAAATAAAAACAGTGAATGGAAAAAAGTCAATAGTTGGGGTCAGGAGAACTGCAAGGGTTAAGACTCAAGCCAGTAATGTTATTAACAACTCAGCTTTCTTTCTTTCTTCCTTCCTCCCTTCCTTCTTTCCTTCCTTCCTTCCTTTCTTTCTTTCTTTCAATTTTTTACACCTCTCAAATAAGGAAGCAGGAATCAAGTCAGTAAAGAGCATCAGAAAGAAGAATTACAGGGAACTCAGGCATCTTAAGTTCCTCTTGGATGGCAAATGAATTATTTGTAATCGCAGTGTCTGGAATATTTGGTCACATACATATAGGGAAGATGTCAAGTGCCAGTTTCCCGGCTCTACACCCTCTCATTCTATTGGCCCTGGCACCAATACATATCTGTCCTTGCCTGGCATAACCCTGGCTAGGTGAGGAGCAAAATGTTCACATTTTAACATCAGGGCCTCTGGACAGCCTCTAATCCAGTCTAGCTCTTAATAAATGTTCAGGCAGTTAGACATAACTTCAGAAAGACCAACAAAAAGTAAATTGCCAAGCCTGCAAGGGATAAATAGTGCAAATTCTTTATTATTATTATTATTATTTTATTTTGAAAGTTTCATTTTATATACCAATTCAAGTTCCCTCTCCCTCCAGTCCTCCTGCTCCCCCACCTTCTTCCCACCTCACCCCTTATCCACTCCTCAGAGAGGTGAGACCTCCCATGGGGAATCAATAAAATCTGTCATATCACTTGAGGCAGGACCAAGGCTCTCCTCCTGTATCTAGGGTGAACAAGGTATCTCTCCATAGGGAATAGGCTCCAAAAAGTCAACTCATCCTACAAACTACCCAAACCACCTAACTGTCACCCACATTCAGAGGGCCTAGTTTTGTCTTATGCAGGTTCCCAAGCTGTCAGTCCAGAGTCAGTGAGCTCCCACTCACTTGGGTCAGCAGTTTCTGTGGGTTTCCTCATCATGGTCTTGACCCCTTTGCTCATCGCTCCTCCCTCTCTACAACTGGACTCCAGGAGTTCAGCCCAGTGCTTTGCTGAGGATCTCTGCATCTGCTTTCATCAGTTACTGGATGAAGGTTCTGTGATGACGATTAAGGTAGCCTTCAATCTGATTACAGGGCAAGAGAAGTTAAGGTACCCTTTCCACTGCGCTTAGATTCTTAGCTGGGGTCATCCTTGTGAATCCCTAGGAATTTCCCTAGTGCCAGTGAAGATGGAGGTTTCAAGATGCCACTACATGCCAGGTTTCTCTCTAACCCCATAATGGCTCCCTCTATCTAGATATCTCTTTCCTTGTCTTCCTCTCTGTCCCTCCCCCAACCTGACCTTCCCAATCCCTCATACTTCTTTCTCAGGTGAACCAAGTTGCTTTTGAATTTCTTCCCATATGAAGACTTTCCTAGTCCAAAAAATGAAGCATTGTGTATATTTCCATTATTCATGGGAGACTAGAAATACTTTTGTTAATGAACCAGCAGAAGAAATCTCACTCTTTGTATGATGTGATCGAACAATCTGAGTCAGTTTCTCAGAACCAAGGAGGGTCGGATAGAGGATTCAGAGATATTAACCAGGTCAGGCGCTAGGCAGAAGAGTCACAAGGCTGATGAGGTCTAGTCAGCAGGGTTGCTTAGATTCCTTTTGCTCATCTAAATCTTTCCCATTTTTGTTTCTTGGAACATAATTTTGGTATATAATCTTGGTATATAAACTCAAACTCTCAAAGTTGAAGAGAGCCTTCTGTCTCAGCCCCAAATGCTGAAATCATAGGCATAAGCAACCCTGGTGTTCCAAACAGCTAGCCCATGACATCATGCTAGTGTTTCCCAGAAACCTTTTGTTACTAAACTTTCCCTAGTCTCACTTCCCAGTGATTGTATTAGAAATGCCATAGCTGAGGCTACTGTTGGCCATCTGAAATCTTTTAGGAATAGCAGGCTTTATGATCATGTAAGTAGAATAATATTATAAATATTCTCTAATTCTTTCTTTTATGAGCCAGTAGATCTACGTACAGGTTCTCCTTGCCTTTATGGGGTTATAGTATAGGCTAAAATTATCATAAATTAAGAATGTATTTGGTACATACTGATAACACTGTTTGGCAACACAAGATACTCCAGAACATGTTATTTATTCTAGGCACTGTTTATTGCCTCAGCTCAGAATTACTACACAGTAGTCTTGAACCACTAGCCGCAGAACATATTAAAACTCTGAAGTGCCCTCTACATTCATGCATGGCAGTCTTGCACAATTCTAAAACCAAAAACATTGTTACCTCGAACCATCATAAGATGAGGACTTCCTGTACTTTTATTATGCTCCCTTGGTTGTTGACAGCAAGGTCCCTTATTGCTTTCATGTGGAAAAAAGTAACTGAAAACAGTTAATGAGCTACTCTGCTAGCAGGTTTTTTTTTGTTATTCCCCTTATAGTACCTTTTATTATGTTTTAACAGCCTGCTAGCTGCCCCCTCCTTTGGTGATCCCTTCCTTCCAAACTCCCACATCTCCCTCTTCTTAATGGGTATCATCGAACTCTCATCAGATCTTAGCCTACTATATCTTAAAGGCTGACTGGTAAGGTTCTCAACATAACCCAAACTATTTACTTAATAAAGTCTACCCTTTCCTGAAGAACTTGGTATTGTAAATAGCAGTATATAACATATGTTAAGTATCAAGTACAGTCGGTACCCGACCAGTGCTTATTTCTTCCTTCCCTTCTGCTTGTTTTATTATTGTTTTATCCATTTTCTTCTTATGTCAAAAAATAAATGCCTCATTACATCTGTTGACATTTGTGTTCTCTTATTTTGGGTTTAAGCTCATAAAAAGGAAAGATGTGCATCCTTCTGGCCTTGCATAATGTAACATGCATTAAAAGGACATGTAATAGTTATTCTTCAGATTTGGTATAAGATACTAGAGAAAACTCAGGGCTGTTTCCTTAGTTTCCTCAAGATTCCTGTGCCAACTAGATAGGGGATCCATTGGTAAATAGCACCATCCAGATTTAGCAGTGCCTGGGAAACAGGAAAGGTATCAGTTTGACACACTACTTCTTATGGGTCCTTGTTAGGTTACTTCATTTCCCAGAGCCTTAGTTTGTTCATCTATAAAATAAGTACCGGGACATACTTCATAAAGTTCTTATGAAGATTAAATGAAATATGAAAACAAATTACTTTGTACCAGGGCAGGCACAGAACAAGTATTTGCAAGCTATTATTCTTCCCATTAATATTTTTCCACACCATAATGATTCTTGGTTTATAGAGTTATCACAAAAATTGAAAATAAATGAGGCAAACAGTAAATTTCAGGAAACAAATTGAGAAAGGGCTAGAATAGAGCTCCAAGTGCATCCAAGGTGGTATTCAATAAATTGGTTTTTGTTTTTGTTTTACACTTTACTGTGGAAAAATTCCGTGTACAAAACTAACAAGAATTCTTAATCCTTCTGCAGTAATAACTAAATTATGACCAGTTCTTTTTTATTTTACTACTATATGCTCTTTAAAGCCCATTCCCCAACACTCCTCCACTGCTGGTGGGAGCCAACTCGTACAGCCACTTTGGAAATCAGTATGGAGATTCTTCAGGGAAATGGGAATCAGTCTACCACAAGATCCAACAATTCCACTCTTAGTCATATACCCAAAAGATGTGCATTCAAACAACAAGGACATCTGTTCCACTATGTTCCACTATGCATTATTTATAATAGCCAGAACCAGGAAGCAACCTAGATGCTCCTCAGCTGTAAGAGTGGATAGAGAAGATTTGGTACATTTGCACAATGGAGTACTACTCAGTGGGAAAAAAGCAATGGAATCTTGAAATTTGCAGGCAAATGGATGACACTAGAAGAAATAGTCCTGAGTGAGGTATCCCAGTCACAAAAAGATAAACATGGTATGTACTCACTCATATATGGATTTTAGACATGGAGCAGGAACGTGCCAGTCTACAATCCACACTGCCAGAGAGTCTTGGAAACAGGGAGGACCATAACAGAGATATGTATGGTACCCCTGAGAAGGGGAATGGATAGGATCTCCTGAGCAGATTGGGAGCATGTGGGGGAGGGAGAGGAGAGGGAGCTGGAAGAAAGAGAAGGGGAGAAGAGGAGGGGAGATGAGGACATGGGGGAACAGGAAGTTTGAGTGTGGGGAGGAGAATAGAGGAGAGCAGGATGAGAGATACCATAATAAAGGGAGTTATTGTAGGTCTGAGGAGAGATATGGCACTAGTGAGATTTCCAGAGATCTACAAGGATGACACCAACTGGCAATCTAAGCAACACTGGAGAAGCAACCTTGAATGCCCTTCCCAATAATGAGATTGATGACTATCTTATATGCCATCCTAGAGCCTTCATCCAGTGGCTGATGGAAGCAGAGGCAGAGAGCCAGAGCTAAACACTGAGCTAAACTCCTGGAACCCAGTTGCAGAGAGGGAGGAGTGATGAGCAAAGGAGTCAAGACCAGGCTGGTGAAATCCACAGAAACAGCTGACCTGAACAAGGGGTAGCTCATGGACCCCAGACTGATAGCTGAGAGGCCAGCATGGGACTGATACAGACCCCCTAAATTTGGGTGTCAGCAAGGAGGCCTTGGCAATCTATGGGTCCTTGGATAGTAGATCAGTATTTATCCATGGCATACAAATGGACTTTGGGAGCCCATTCCATATGGAGGGATGCTTTCTCAGCCTGGACACATGGGTGAGGGCCTAGGCCCTGCCCTGGATGATATGACATATTTTGGAGATCATCCATGGCGATTGGTTTTGGGTTGGGAGGGTGGATGGCAGGCAGGAATGAGGGAAGGGAGAGGGAGCTGGGATTGACATGTGAAGCAAGCTTGTTTCTAATTTAAATTAAAAAATAAAACACACGAAAAAAGAAAACAAAAAAATACCCATTCCCTGTTAAGTACTTTAAAGCAAATCCTATATAACATTCATCCCATACATATATACATACATAACATGCATACATACATACAAACATACATACATACATATATACATTTCAGCACATATTTCTTAAAGGTACAGTCTTGAAAAATAATTCTAAAGTAGTAAATCAGTCTTGGTTGGTTTGAAGCTGACGATACATAGTAACCCAGTGACCTTAATGGTGGTGTCAACCCACAAACTGAGGGATGGATGGGGTTGTTCCCTTTAGACATGGAAGTGGGCCATTTTCTCAGGTACACAGATACAGAGGAAAAATAAAGTTGACATTTTCATTTTATAATACTCTGAATCCTTCTATCCTGCCATCCTGCCATCAGTATGAGTGTAGCACAGTGAAGATGTGGTTTGTTTTTCTTTTTTCTTTTTCTTTTTTGGTGTTTTATTATGGTTTAATGGAAATAGTCATATGCCGCAGCCATATGACTGTAGATGTAATTCCTATTTTATTACAATTGGTATGTTAATTAATCTTTTAATGCTATGATAGATATCTGAGAAAAGAACTCATTTGACTCATGATGCCAGACCATTGTGGCTGGGAAGGTATGGAACATCTCTCCTTATGGAGGCCAGGAAACACAGGAAGAGTGACTGTACCAGTGGCTTTCTTGCTCATTCCATTCTGTTCCATCCAGGGACTCCATGATATATTAAAAGGTGCCACCCTCATTCAGGAAGAATCTTTCCTCTTATCTGATAATCTCTATGTATGTCCTTACTGGCCCACTAAGGTATGCTCTATTATTTACCTGGTCATCAACCAATCCTATAAGGTTGTCAATTAGAAATGACTTCTTCATACCTTCCTTCTAAAAACTTACAATTTGCTTTCTAACGGTTCATCTGCTTTTGCAAACAAAATTGAGGGTCAATGAAGTTAAAGAGCTTGTAAACCATCAACAAATCCTAGTCTCCTCTGGCCAATAAACAACAGATGATTTAATAATTTTAAAAAATCAAGGGGCTGGGTTACCTCACTCAGGATGGTTTCTTCTAGTGCCATCCATTTGCCTGCAAATTTCAAGATTCCATTGTGTTTTACTGCTGAGTAGTACTCCATTGTGCAATGTACCACATTTTCTCTATCCACTGTTCGGTCGAGGGACATCTAGGTTGCTTCCAGGATCTGGCTATTACAAATAGTGCTGCTATGAACATAGTGGAGGAACAGACATCCTTGTTGTATGAATGGGCACCTTTTGGGTAAATGCCTAAGAGTGGAACTGCTGGGTATTGTGGATAAATACTCAACTTATATATGGATTTTAGACATGGCCCAGGAGAGTGCCACCCTACAATCCCATTGCCATTGAATCGGGGAAACAGGGAAGTTCCCAAGAAAAATATGCAAGATACCCCAGAGAAGGGAAATGAAGCACGATCTTGTGAGCAGATTGGGAGCATGGGGGAAGGGAGAAGGAACCTGGAAAAGAGAGGGGGAGAAGAGGAGAGGAGTGGAAGATTTATGGGGGAACAGTAAGTTTGAGTTGGGGGAAGAATGGAGGAGAACTAGATGAGAGATACTATAATAGAGGGAGTCATTATAGTTTGAGGAAAGAGCTAACACTAGTGGGATTTCCACAGATCTACAAGGATGACACCAACTGACAAACTAAGCAATAGTGGAGAGACTACCTTAATTACCCCTCCCTGATAATGAGATTGACAACTACCTTATACGCAATCCTAGAACCTTCATCCAGTAACTGATGGGAGCAGAAACAGATACCCACAGCTAAATAGTGAACTGAACTCCGGGAATCCAGTGACAGAGAGGGAGGAGTGATGAACCAAGGGGTCAAGACCGTCCTGGTGAAACCCATAGAGACAGCTGACCTGACAAGGGTGAGCTCTTGGACCCCAGACCTATAGCTGAGAGACCAGCATGGAACTGATCCAGACTCTCCTGATGTGGTGTCAGTGAGGAGGCCTCGGCAATCTCTGGGACCTTGGGTATAGATCAGTGTTTACCATGGTGTACGAATGAACTATGAGAGCCCATATGGAGGGAACCTATCTCAGCCTGAACACATCGGGGAGGGCCTAGGCCCTGCCCCAAATGAAGTGACAGACTCTGGTGATCCCCCATGGAGGACCTCACCCTGCCTGGGGAATGGTGTGGAGATTGGGTGGGGGGTTGGAGAGGAGGGGTGGGAGAGGGAACTGGGCTTGACATGTGAAGCGAACATGTTTCTAATTTAAATATGAAAATATATTGAGAAAAAAGATCAAGGGGCCTAGAAAAATGGCTCAGCAGTTAAGAATATGCTATGCTTTCATAAAAGGCTTGTTTTCAATTCTCAACACTTACATGGCATCTTATAACCATCTGTAATTCCAGTTCCAGGGCATCTGACACCTTTTCCCAGTTTCAGTGATCACTGTATGTATGTGGTATACTTCATACATACAGGCAAAGCACACATAAAATACAAATAAATAAGGTTTTTAAATGTGATTCAAGCTGAAATTTTTTTTTACAAAAATCATAGGCTTTTTATTGTATCACTCTGCTTTGTCTATGCTGGCTTCAACCCAAGCTCCATGTTTCCTTGTTTCTCATTTGATGAGGGATGGAAGGGAAGGACTCAGAAGTTGACCTAGATCAGTGATTTTCAACCTGTGGGTTACATATCAGATATCCTGCATACCTGATAGTTACATTATAGTTCATAACAGTAGCAAAATTACAGTTATGAGATGGCAATGAAATAATTTTATGGCTGGGGGTTACCAAAACACAAGGAATTGTATTAAAGGGTCACAGAATTCAGAAGGTTGAGAATACTGAACTAGACCTTGACAGTGTGAGAAATGTATGAGCAGGAAGGCATTCAAGTGTATGGATCTTTAAGTTTATTATTAAGACAAAAATGTAAATAAAATAACAACTTGGGTCTGAACACTAGTATTGAGTTAGAATAAGAAATTATAGATTACATCTTTTCATTTAATGTTTGAAGTATTTTATTTTTCTAAATTAAGATTTAGTATAAAATACAAGAGCCTGTGATCCTGTCTTCACATGGGAATGAACCCTATAAGTAAAATTACAGCCTGAGAGACTGGGCCCACCAGCTAAAGAATATAGAGCCCTGACAAAAGTCATCTTCCATGGATATCCCAGGTTTTGCTGGAGCTGATAATGAGTTTATACAATAGTTCACATACTCAATTAAAATAAATATACTTAATTTCAAATGTTATTCCATAGTGTACTGTAATTGTTTGTTGTGTTGGGCTGGGCTGTATGGATATTTCTTACAAGTACCTTTTGTTACTTCCTACATTAAATTGCTGATGATTTTTCGTGTCATTTTACTTATTAGAACAGAACAAAGTATTCTGGGTCTGCCTGAGGCAGGACTAATATAGTTTCCTTAATAATGGCCACACCCTAATAAGGGCCATCATGAAAAGAGAAAGAAAGAGGAAGGGAAAATACCCAGCATTTTAAGTGAGGAATATGGACCTTGGGCTGTTTGTTTTTTCATATATAGAAATATTCTTAAACTTAGAGTTTATATTTCATAAATTCCTAAAGTATGAGAGGCAGGCTGGAAATATGTCCTGTAGATACCAGTTCCTTTAACATGCTGAAAAGTTGACACTTTTCTGGTCACCGATGCCTGTGAGGTAGACTCAAATCTTTTTACCCTGGGGTTTAGGTCTCTTAGAAGACCAAGAAATATTGGTGGCATATTCAAACATAAATATTAAGATTTTAGGAACCCTCCATAAGAGAAAAAGACAGAGAATAATTTGGGATGGGAATAAGTGTTAGTCAATGTCTTCTTCTTTTACAATGTCAAAAGTGATTTCTAATTGATAATATGACTTTGCTATTTTATGATAATGAGCTACAGACCTTAGTTATGGCTTTTGATACTGAATTATCTTTGGAAACATATGTATTAGTTTCCTTAGTTAACAGTAGATATATTTTGGCCAAGATAACTCTAATGTAAAAGTTTTAATTACCATGTAATCCCCTAATACTCTGTTCCATTGTGTTCATTTGCCTGTCTTTGGATAACTGAGTCTCAGAAAGCTCCAAATAATCTTAAGCATACTTATTTAATATTTTTATTAACTATTTCTTGAGTATTTATTCTTTACCATCATCCTGCTAAATGTTGTAGAAACAAAGAAAAGTCAAGAGACTCTAAGTGTAAGAGGTTATTTGAGGTAGACAAATAGTAGTAAAATTTTGTTGTAGCATTATTTATCATACATTAAAAGAAACAACTCCAGAACTTCAGTGGCTAAACATAAATCTTTATTTCACATATAGCTTTAATATGTGGGTTAGTAGTAGAACTTAGCTCTATAATAAATTGGAAGTCTAGAGTTTTGCATAAAATTAGAAATGAGATAAGATAACATTGAGTATAAAGCTAGGATGAGTGACTATCTTTTTCATGATTAACCCAGTTGGTAGAGTCAGTGAGCTATAGAAAAAGCTGTGGAATGTAGTCTAGTCTGGGATTAAGAGGAATTGGAATGTTATGATCATACTTTTGGTACAGTAGTAATATATGGTCACTCTTCTGCCACAAAGAAATAAATGCAGTTTGTGTCAATTTTATATAGTGGTGTATGGGTAATGATGAGAATCAGGTTGACTTCCCAGAAAATATGGCACAGAAATTTATTTTGGAGGGACTTTTAAGGGTTATCCATGTGAATAATGGAAAGATGTGGTTTGTTATAGTTACAAGAACTACAGCAAAAACATGAAATAGCAAAGTGTATTCTTAGAGAATTTATAATTCAAAGGACATATATCCAAATCTTACATTTCAATGGCTGACACTAGACTTTTGATCATCCCCTGTTCTGAGGTTGGTAGCACTTTGGGATCATACTGATACATAATAATTCAATTTTTCTGATCATAAATGCATTGCCTAATTATCCAAATCAAAGAAGTATGTTTTTTTAACAAGTTGAAAGTCAAGCAGTCAGCATGTGGATCACCCAGTTAACAACTTTATACAAAATGAAATGAGAAAAAGATTTTGAAAATGATATTGTTGGTAAAGTGTATCACCATCTACTTGTAAAGACAAAGAAATCCTATATTTTAAGCATATGTAGAGAATCACAATTTGTTACTGTTTCTTTTCCTTTTCCTTCCAATGAAATTGAAAACGAAGTCTTCTGTTGTAATGGTCAAAGATATTTTCTGTGGGATTATTGAAGAACATTTTAAATTGAAGGTGGTTAAATGGAAAATTTAATCATCTATTATGTCTCCATCCATGTTGCTTAAATTGTTATAGCAAGTCTAAAGCTCTACTGTATCCTGGAACTCTGAGGTTTTTGTAAACATCTTCATGTTACTTAAGAATAAAATCTATCTGCATAAGAACCTCTCTTTGGAAGAAATAAAGTTCTTGGCTCAGAGAGATATTTCAAAACAGGAGTTACTGGAATGAAAGACACATTTCTTGGACCATTTTTAAATATGAGAAAAATGAATAGTACATCCAAATGTGGAATCTATATCGATAGAACTGTAGGTGGGGTGGGCGTCAAACACTGCTTAGGAGAGAGGCAGGAGGGAAGGAAGTTAAAATAGGACCACTAATGTTTATCATGAAACTTGGCAGACAAATCTAGGATTTCATGATGAAAAGATGGCCGAGAAAGTCAAGAGATGAAAAAGTAACTGAAGTTTCAAAGTGAGACCACAAAGTGCAAACCAACACAGGCAGTGTTAACTGACAAAAGCATACACAATAATTTTGACCCTATCTGGTGTATAAAAAATATTCAGTAAACACTAGCTGAGGTTACTACTAGTATTTGTTTTACCTTATTCATTTTTTCCTTCTGTAAATTTCTGTTATTCTTGCTAGCCAATGTTGAAACTGATGCAACTGAAGTCTCAAAGCTGTCTCTCCTGAGCCTGTCCTATTTCTCTTTTAAAGCTCCATTTCTCCAGCATATATGATCCCATTTTGTAACTGATTAGAAGTTCAAGGAAAGAAGAGGTGTTTTAATTTTTGTATCTGTATGATGACTACTATAGTGTTTGACAAATACATAGTTTAGTGTTAAGATGAACAGACAACTCACTTTTGTGAGGTAGAACACATGTCAGAAAAGTTTCGCAACCTCTCTTGAGCAGGGTCACCACCAAGTGTTCATAGGTGTAATCTCATAGAGGACATTTTACAGCCAAATAATGGTGACGTTTGAATGGTAATGCCCACAATGAGCTGATATGTTTGAATGTTTGGTCCCTAGTTGGTAGAACATTTTAGAAAGGATTAGGAGGTGTAGCCTTGTTAGAGGAAGTATGTCATTGGGGGTAGGCCTTGAGGTTTCAGAAGCTCATGCCTTTCCAGTTATCTTTCTTTCTGCCTCATGACTGTTGTTTCAATATGTAAGTTTTAAGCCATCCCTGTCTTCCTGTCTTCCTGCTGTCATAATCTATGCATAGATTCACCTTCTGAAACCATAAGCCCCTATTTGAATGATTACTTCTGTAAGTTGTCTTGGTCATGGTGCCATGTTACAGAGGGAGAAAAGTGCTAAGACAATAACAATGCCTAAATCAAAGTTGCATAATTAAACCTTCAATGTCTATTTATGAAATTTAGATGTCCATTTGATGTTCAGTTCAGTGATTTTCTAAGATACCTAACCTTAAATTGTCAAAATTACATGTCAAGGCATAGTCAAGAAGATTTGACTTGTCACCTAGAATGATATGAGCTCTCTTGTGGTGTTCTAATGTGGGACAGCGTCTCTGTATTCTAATTTAAACTCTGCATCTTATTATTCAGATCCTAATATGCAAAATTAGGAAGGGCAGACAAAGGAAATACTCCATGTATTTGTTTGAAATGTGCAAAATGTTTTATGTCACAGTCTTGAAGAAGCATAATCCAGAGCAGGGCCTGTAATCCAGACCCAAATAGTTGGAAGGCTGAGACATAACTATAACAAGTTCAAGGTCTTTCTGGGCTATAGAGTGAATTTAGAGCCAGCCTGAACAACTTTGTGAGACCGGTCTCAACGTAAAATAAAGAAAAGGAAGGTGGATGGGAATAATACTGATAAAGGTAAAAGAGACAGAATCTGAAAATAGAAGTCACTCAGTATATACAGTAAAAAACAATGTGAAACCTACGCTATTACAGTAGGCAAGGAACATGAAGAAAACAAATAACAAACACAGTTAAAAGCATGACTGTGGTGGCTTCAGCCAATACTTGTTTGTATCCTGCCAAGAGAGTGATTGTGTGTTTCTGGGGGTGCTCATGAAGGTACTCAAAATTAACAATGTTTTAACAGGTAGATGTAACAGAGATTATTTGGATAAAAATTATGGGAGTCAACAACTGAACTCTAGTTGTTTGCAAGAGAAAAGGGTTAACATGAAATGCCATCATCACTTTAAGAGAAGAGATCTCCAGATAAAGTCCTGAAATGAAAAATCTGGAAAATTGATTAGAAGAGACCATTATAGAGGGATGATCTCTCAGCCTGGACACATGGGGAAGGGCCTAGGTCGTGCCAAGGATGAAATGATAGACTTTAGAGATCACCCCCCAAGGAAGGTATCACCCTCCCTGGGGAATGATGTGGTTGTGATTGGTTGGGGGTTGTGGAGCTGGTGGAGGCACAAGGGAGGAGGGGTGGCAGAGGGAGCTGGAATTGACATGTGAAAAATTCATGTTTCTAATTTAAATAAAAACATATATTGAGAAAAAGGAAGAGACTATTATGGGCAATATATAACACTTGCTAGGAAAGAGCTATGACTCTGTCATAATATAGGAGTTTGGGAATAGTTTGGGAAGACACCAGGAATGACTGAGACTTCTGGCATGCTAATTAACCTTTCTGAGCTTCTATGACCCTGATCTATAACAATTTATACTTCACAGAATCATTGCAAACAGTAATGAGAGAATCACTGCCAAATCTCTTTGCTCTGTTTGAAGTCATAGAATGTCTTCATTAAATGTTGATTTCACTTAATGCTTTTTTCTTCCATTCAGATTGTATCCAACATCTGTATTTAGTTTCATTTTGTTGTAGATGAATTTGACTTATCTTAAGAAGTAGACAAATCGTTCTGAGTGAGGTAAACCAGATCCAGAAAGACAAGCATGGTATGTATATAAGTATATGTTAGAGTAAAGTATAGAGTAAACAAATTAACAATCCACAGCTCCAGAGAGGCCCAAAGAAGGATGCATGGATTTACCTAGGAAGGGGAAATAGAAGAGATCTTCTGGGTAAACTGAGGGACAGGTGTGGGGGGGTAATGAAAGAGATGTCTTTAAATGAGAGGCTATTTGGGGATTAGGAAGAAATCTGGTGTCAGGGAAACCACTAGGAATATACATAATAACCCTAGCTAAGACTCCTAGCAATAGGGGAGAGGTTGACTGAACTGGTCATCTACTTTAATTGCATTGGTGACTACCCTAATTGTCATCAAAGATACTCTATCCAGTAAATTATGGAAGTAGATGCAGGTATCCATAACCAAGCACTGGATTGAGATCCAGAAGTCTTGCTGAAGAAAGGAAAGTGGGATTGTATGAGCCAGGGGGTCAAGATCATGAAGGGGAACCACACATAGACCACTGTTCTGAGCTTGTGGGATCTCATGGACTCTGGTCCAATAGTTAGCAAGCCTCCATGGGACAAAACTAGAACCTCTGCATGTGTGTGGTAGTTGTAGCTCCTAGTAGTGAGATCAGGAACTCTCCTTGGTGTTTAACTGGTTTGGGGGAACCTGTTCCCTATGCTGGATTACCTTGTCCAGCCTTGACACAAGGGGAGGATCTTGGTCCTGCCTCAACTTGATGTGACATGCTTTGTTCAAGTCCATGGAGGCCTGCCCCTTTCTGAATGGAGATGGAAGAGGAGTGGTAGGAAAGGGGGTAGATAGGAAGCAGGGGTACAAGAAGAGGAGGGAGGGGAAACTGTAGTTATTACGTAAAAAAAGAAAAACATGTTATTTAAATAGAATACAATTGAAAAGAAATAGATGGAAAAGCAGAATTACATAAATGAGTCTATGCAGGATATGGGATTCTAGTTAGATAAAAGTATGGTAGGAAGGAACTGCTCTAAGAAGCCTTGGAATGACTTTTATGGTGCTGCATTCTGCATGTACACACATGAGTCTAACAGAACAAGCCAAATTTAAAAAGTTTACTTTGTAATGTGGACCATGTTATACAGAGGAACCATTTAGAAAATTAAAGTGAAATGCATAATTCTAAAGCAACAATAAAAGGCTCTACTTTACAGAGCTTTAAACTACTGATGTACTGAATTTCCTTCTGTAGTAATATTGCTTTTGTAGTTGATTGCATGTCAAATAAAAACTCAGTTCTATGAGGACTCATAAAAAGCAATTTATTTTAACTTAAGGTGCATCATGCAAATGAATTACAAAGTTACAAGGATATAAAAGGAATTCATTATGAGTTTCAAAAACTCAATTTCCCTTTCCATCTTTAAAAAGTTCTTGGAAAGGATACCTACATAGGTATGTTTTAGACCATCACATTTTATGATTCTACATTCTTTTAAAACTGAACTAGTCAATCATACTCCTGAACTCTACCTATTTTCTTGCAGTTTTGGCAAGTGAACTCCAGTTGATAAGGATTAAGTTCAGTTGATTGTCTCCTCCCTTAAGTTAGTGAACATTTTTGTATTAATGGACAGTTGTTTCATTTGTAGAATTTATTTTATTTACATGTTTTCTCTTATTCCAGCTATATCATATACAGTAAGTTAACTATATACATATATATGCACAAATATATGCATATATGCACATACATATGTGTATATTAGTGTCTTAACTGTTGTGGTAATATTTTGTTTATAATATAACAAATGAAGCTTGCCTGAGGATCAGAGGTCATAGCTAGCCACACAAGTTAGCCATAGATGCCAGGCAGTTGTGGCACACACCTTTAATCCCAGCACTCAGGACACAGAGACAGGTGGATCTCTGTGAATTTGAGGCCACTCTGTCCCACACGAAATTGAAACTGTCAAAAATAGAAATAGAGTTCACATAAAGTTGATCCCAGCACTTGAAATCACACACTTTTAATCCCAGCACTAGAGAGGTGGAAACAGGAGTGATATGGCTGGGCAGAGAGAGGAATATAAAGCAGGAGGAGGTAAGACAAAGATGCAGTCGGGCAGTCAAGCCACTCAGTCTCAGCATTCAGTCTGAGGATTTGTGGAGATTGGACCACCCTTTCGGTGTGAGGTAGAAGTAAGAGCTCTAGTGGCTAGCTGCTTTGCTCCTCTGATCTTTCAGCTTCCCCCTCCACAATATCTTACTTGAGGTTTTTATTATTAAGACCAAAGAGAATTTGTGCAAAACCTGTAATATAGTCATAAATTATATATTATATTAGTTAACTGTATATAGAATAAGTAAAGTCCCCAGGTTCCTTTTTGGCTCACATCTGAACCAACTGTTTCTTGGACTTGGAAGAATAGTCCTGTCAGTTATTATTATTTTTTTTTGCTATTGTGACTTGGACCTAGAACACATCATACAGAGGGTGAATACACTAGCTAGATTGTATCAATCAGTCATGGGGTAGTAGATTTTATATTTATGACTTATAGTCCTTTTTGTTAGTTATTATTTAAATTGTCACTTCAGCACTTCAATTTCTTGTGTCTTCTTCTTCTTCTTCTTCTTCTTCTTCTTCTTCTTCTTCTTCTTCTTCTTCTTCTTCTTCTGCTTCTTCTTCTTCTGCTTCTTCTTCTTCTTCTGCTTCTGCTTCTGCTTCTTCTTCTGCTTCTTCTGCTTCTTCTTCTGCTTCTTCTTCTTCTTCTTCTTCTTCTTCTTCTTCTTCTTCTTCTTCTTCTTCTTCTTCTTCTTCTTCTTCTTCTTCTTCTTCTTCTTCTTCTTCTTCTTCTTCTTCTTCTTCTTCTTCTTCTTCTTCTTCTTCTTCTTCTTCTTCTTCTTCTTCTTCTTCTTCTTCTTCTTCTTCTTCTTCTTCTTCTTCTTCTCCTTCTCTTCCTCTTCCTCCTCCTCCTCCTCCTCCTCCTTCTCCTTTTCCTCCTTCTTCCTCATTTTTTAAAAGGTAGTAAATTATTGCATCTTAGTGAATCAACTACGGTATATGTCAATATAAGAAAAATTATAGTGCAAACACACTGATTTTTTTTACCATATGGGAGGTCATCCTTCTACTCTATATACTTTACATAATATTCCCAGGAACTTAGTGGGTGAAAACTATTATGATATTCGAGCTTAGTCAAGCTATTCAATTTACAAGGTCTCATTCCTTAACTAGCAGAACTAGTTCAGAGACTGGACTCTTAATCAAACAACACACACTCACATTTGGCCTCCACAGCAAGTTCATGATTATTCATATTTTAGTAATATGTAAAAAGTGACTTTTCTCTGAACAAATACGTAATGAATCACATAGCTGCTAAGATGTAGAACTTGGATATGAATCAAGATTATTGCCTTAAAATTTAAAAAATTCACACCAAATTATAGTTGGTGTTTCAAATTTAAACATGTAGAAATAAATTTTCATTTGATTTAGATACAGGTATGTAAGTATGGATTCATACCAATATTAGCATTGGTGTTTTATTACCATATGTGTAAATAAATCATCATATAAATCATATAGTTATGTAAGTGTATATTCATATGTCATTTGGAAAAAATAAATTTTTTTATTCTGTTTAGTGAAGCTTATAATTATATGATTAAAATTTATCTTGTTGGAAAATTGATATTTTTGGCATCATCTATTGATTAATATAGGGTGACCTAGTTTAACTATATAATATATTACTTTAATAGCAAACTGCATACATTTCTTTTTGCAATTCTTTTTCAATATGGATTTTACAACTCACTTTGAACGAATTATTTCCACTTAACTTCTTTTTCTAAGCCTCAATACTTTAATCCACAACAGAGAAGTACTTTTCTGACCTTTAGGCTTTCTCCATCTAATTTAGTTTCCACAGTTTTGAAGAGATACTTATAAAATACTATGCAGATCATTAAGTTCCTTATAATCCATCTCTCATTTTCCAATGCTTCCAGAGAATTAAATTTCTTTATCCTGAGTGCACTGGAAATACTTAGATTTATAAAAATGGGTTAGTAATTATATCAGAGCTAGCCAATAAGAAGCCCAGTCAAGGGTCAACAGATTTGCGTTATTTGAGGATGCTAAAGTGACGGTGGAAACCACAGGCAGATGGCGGGAAAGAATACATGTAAAAATTTCCCATTCTAATTCCTCAGTTTATTCACCAGAAAGTAAGAGGTTAAACTAGAAATAAATGATATATGAGATTAAATTAAACTTGAGCGTTATCAATGTAGATAGCATTAAATGATTTTTTAGAATAACAATTGTGATTGGTTGAGTGCTTCTTATAAATTAGACAACATGAAATGTATGCTGTCATTATCAATCTCATTATCTATATTAAGAGTCTAAAATAGGGAGAGGTTAAGGAAGTGATGAATATGTGATCCAAACCTAGTCTTTGTATGTCTGGAACCATATTACTTCCAACTTTCAGCGTTTTTCATGGCTTCTTTGGGGTAGTGTTCAAGTCATCAACTACAAGGAGACTGGAGCATTAAACTTGCTGTAGATCAATTGATGATATTCTTTTACATTTTATAATTTACAAATTATAAATAGAGTGGGCTTATCTTCATTGTATACACCCATGGGCACATATAAACATTTTTTCTTATCACTGATAACCATCATTCCTCATTCTACATAATAACACTTCAAAATGTTTAAGATGCTAAGGTACACTTTTATGATGGCCTTTTAAAGTTTACAGGTTAGAATATTGTGCATTTCCAGTATTAAATTGTGATCAATAATCTAGTTAACAAATCCTATCAAAATAAAGTGAATAGTACAATTTTATTTTTTCTCATATGTTTTGCACTTACTCATCAACTCATAAAATTTATAATTGAAATTAATTCCTTCTATCCTATTACTGTGGATTGAATATAATGCTATACTCCACAAACTTAAACATAATACACACACACACAAACACAGACACACACACACACACACATACACATGACTGCATATACCTTTTTTGAGATATGGTCTCAGTTTGTAGCCTGGCTGGCTTGTAATTCACAGAGGTCCACCAGCCTCTGCTTCTCAAGTTCTGGAATTAAAGGCATGCACCACCATACCAGGTTGTATATGCCACTTTATAATATAGGCTAGTGTTTAATTATCTTCTTCAATTGTAGGTGAGGAATGTGATATTTAAGGGGATAAGTAAGATGTGGTTTTTTTGACCTCCCTGAGAGTTGATCTGGGGGCTTGAATCTAGGCTTCCCTGATTCTAAATTCAGCACTTCTTTCCCTATAGCATTGTGCTGCCTCTGCATTATCCAGATGTTATTTTATTCAAGGTTGTAAAGATCAGACACACTGCAGTTTTGGCTGCAGGCAGGCCCCAAGATTAGGCTTGCTGAATCTGTCTCACTCATGGTTAGATCCAGTTAAAGAGAAGCAAGTTTTATTCTCAGCAGGGAAAATGCAGTCAGTACTAGGTCAGAACTACAGAGAGATCCTTGTGAGTTTTGTGGGATTATGTTTGTTTGTTTTACCTCCTTTACAACTATGCTTCACTTTAAGGGATAAACAAGGGATTGAAGAGTTAAAGTCTACTTCTTATTAGCTAGGAGGACAACTCTTCATTTATATTCACATGTAAATCATTCTAACGGTTTAAATTGGAATCTTGTTTAATTAATGTCTGCTTTACCATCTTTGAGGGCAAGAGACATCTATTTTACTCAGTGCTATATCCTCGTTCTTGGAATTTTGTAAATAGCCAATAAATATTTTATTCAGCAAATCATGAATTCATTCAAACTGCTTAGACCTGGACTCTATTCTGGGTTTTTCTACTTATCATCAAATCATATCACTCAGAGAGGTGATGAGAAAGGACACTCTTGTTGTTTCCCCTCATGATCAAAATTCTTAGAGTCTCATAAATGTCCTAGAGCTAGCTTTTCTCTGCCTTCAATCTCCAACACACTGTCCTCAGGTGTCTTCTTCTAGTGCTCAACTGAAGTTATTTTCCTGACAGACTTTGAGACACTCTTTATAACTCCACGGATCATACCCTCCAACATTTGACATTGTCAGACATTTTTCTTCCTCACTGCTCTTGTTTGTCAATATTTTATCTTCATTTACCTTTTACTTTTCAGTCTATTCTTTCCAAGTCTGCCTCTCTTCTTTTGTGCCATTTTAAATATTTGAATTTCTTAAGATTCCACCCAAATCTCACCAGACACTCTCTGTTACTTTTATTTACATTTTAAATACCTGTGGCTTCACTCTGATCTACAAAGTATTGCCTATTGAATCTAACACTTACTCTTAGTCTTGTCATTTGTATGCTCAACTTTCTGAATTCCTACTAGTCAAATGAGAAGACAAAAGGAAAGGTATTCGTTAAAATTTTTTATGTGAAACTGAATAGTCAGACTTTCCAACTGCTTTTGTGTGGGTATGAATAGGAACATTTATATTCTGGATGTTTATGTCTCTTCTCCCTTTCATACATTAAAATTGAATCCTCAGAGTAATGGGGTTTGGAAGAAGGGCATTTTGCAGATGATGATGTCCTAAATGTGGGGCTCTCATGAGCAGGGTAATGCCTTTGTAAACAGAGCCCTGGGAGCTTTATGCCATGTGAATATACAAAAATAAAAGACTGTATATAACCTGAGATCTCTCACCAGCATCTAGCAACACTGCACTATGACCTTTTACTTCCAGAATTTAAAACTACGGTAAATAAAATTTTGCTTTTGTGTAAGCTACTTAGTTGATTGTACTCTACATGTTATGCCTGTGAAAAGAAAACTACCATAAAATAGATATATAATTTGCATATTTGATTGAATATATGAGTGTATGACCCAGTTACAGAAATTGAGGGTTCATCATTGACATCATAGCCATCATCATAAGGTGTGCAAGAGCTAGCTCATCAGATGCTCAGAGATTCTAAAGGATTATTTAGTTCACATTATATATATGCGAACTATAATTTAAGACAATGAAGATGTCTGTTCAGACTGCCTGCATCTGTGTGTATGCATAAGTACATTTGGGTATGCTTCTTCTGGTGTGTGCATATCCACATGGATTTGTGTATACATGTTCATGTGTGTATGCACCTGTGTGTGTGTATGTGTGTGTATGTGTGTGTGTCTGTGTGCCTGTGTGTGTGTAGAGCAAAGGTCAATGTCACGTGCCTTCTTCAATTATTCTCCATTGTAATTTTTGATATAATAACTATTACTCAATCTGTAGCTCAGTGATTGGCTAGACTAACTGACCAGAAAGTCCCTGGGACTCTCCTGTCTGACTCTTCAGTACTGCAACTATAAGCTTGTGCTGTTTAGATTTATACATGGGTTCTGGGGACCCAGTTGATGTCTTATACTTTTGTGGAAAGCACTTTACTCACTGAGACAGTCTTTCAGGCTAATCAAACTTTTTCACTTGTAAGAAAAGAAACAAATCAAGAAATCTAGAACATCTGGCTTTGCTCACTGTTCCTACCCAATTTTCCAAATCTTTTGTGTCTTTGAGATTATTTTACCCTCCTGTTAGCTGGCAGCAGTGCATGAGACAGAAAAAATATTTTAGAAATTTACCTTACATTACACACTTCATAAAATTAATATGTATATATGCAGGCATATATACATGTACACACACAAATACACACACAACACACACAGTATTTATTGTAACTAGTACTCATTTTGGCACAAAGCAGCTGCTCCCTGACCTTTTCCATTATTTGGTCCTGGCCCCTTAAAAACCTAGGTTAGGATGAGTCTGGAATCTTGTAATTATGCTGATCTAAACAGCAACTGGTTTTTAAAAACAGTAGGAGGAAAATATCATGGGAAGAAAGTTGAGAGCATATTGTCTTCAGCATGAGCAGAAACTGAAAATAGATTGCTGCATTCGAGTTTCTAGTCGTGCTTGGGAATGTGCCGACTGAGCACAACATGGCCCTATCCTGGGGCTCTGCCAGCTCTGCCCTCCCTATGTGTAGCACAGGTACATCTGTGCTCATGGCCCAACTTGTGAATTTAAAAGTGGTTCCAGCACAGTTGGATTCAATAGGAATTATAGACGGAACTGCAGAGAGATCTAGGACTCCTGGATGAGGTTCCTGTGTCTCAGGTCTCAAGCATCACCAGCATCTTCGGAGAATGCCTAGGATGTTAACCTACTTTTAGGAAGAAATGCCCTCGTTGCTCTGCTTGCCTTTTTTCCCTGTACATTCACTGTCTCTGCCAAACTTGAACTCTCCAAATTTGAGTTTAAGTATCTGAGACTGTTAGGTTTTTAGTCTGCAAAATTGAAATGTAAGTTGTGTAGAGAATTTGAAATAATTTTCAATAAACTTAGAACTTTCATTCATAAAGAGAAAGTGAATGTTGCAATTATTAGTTATATTAATATTTTTTGTTTTTAAATTAGTGTTTTGCAGGGAAGTCCAGTGTTTGATAAAATGTCTTCCCTTATTGCCCAGCTGGCTTCAAATTTATTAACACACTTTCTGCTTCAGTCTCCCAAGTGATGAGATTATAGACATGAACTACTCCATCAGACTCCTTTCTTGTTTTTTATTGATTTTACTGTAACTATTTAAATAGGTTCTGTCTTTTACACATACTTATGTGATACTAATATTCATCTATCTAAAAATCTTTAGGAATACTATGAAGATCTTGACCCCTATAGTAAGATTTTAAATGGAGTCCTGTCTGACTTATGCTTTATTAATAATTTCCCAAATACCTTTATTTTGTCTTCCCTGCTTCTGTCTTCATGGCTTCTGCAGTGTGTCTGAGCCCATGTTCTCTAAAGAAACATGAAGTATATGCTTCCGTCCTCCTTTTCTGTACTTTTTCCTAGCTGTCTCTAAAGGTGTCTGCCTTTTCTCACTTTTGTTTGTAGGTAGATTACTCTTGTTGGTAAGTAGGTAGATTGCATGTCATTGTTCAGGGTCTCAAAATATCACTTTTGATTAATGTCTTGCCCCAAATATTCTTTAGATATGAATTGAATAATTTTAAGAAATAGCCACTTGATCTCCATATTTTATGGTGTATAACAGTGTTTGAAAGGTCCATGTGTAATTTATACCAAAACATATTGACATTGATTATATTACTTACCTGATTTGGGAGAATGAATGAGAAAATCAGCCCAGAGTAAAGGCAGAGCAAGGACCGGAGAGATGGAGTAATTGACAAAATAAGAAGGAATTTGTATTGAGAGGATTGAGTTTAAGCCTGCAGGTCATGTGGCATTGGGTTTGTTGATTAATATTTGCCCATCTCAATTCCCCATCTGACTATAAGGAAACTCACTTGGATGTTCAGGTTCACACAAGGATAGTGTGAGATTGATGAAAACCTAGTATTTAGTTTCCAAAGAGCTTTGCATTTGTAGGTTAGTAGCAAAGATGTACGTATACTTCATTTTACAAGTGATTGACAGATGCTATTGATAAATGTTCTTCTTTTTGTTTTGAAATATTTTGGTTTATAAATTAAAATTATATTTATAAAGTCTCCTCTCCTCATGTGATCATAGGGTTTATGACTGGGTTTGGATGAAGCAATCTCTTGCCTGTGCTGTAAGTATGAAATCAGGCATAATAATATAACTTTAAAACTAGAGAAGTTTGATAAGCCAAAGTAAACCAAGAGTTGAAAGTGGGTATGAGTTGGGAATGTGACATGTTATAGTCTGTAACCTGATAATACAAGTTATGTATAGGCTCAGGCAATTTTATGATATAAGCCTGCAGCCAGATATTTGTAGCCACATTAAACAGGGACCCAAGCTGTTACAGACACATAAGAGTGAGATGTTTTCTTTTTGACATGTTGCATCTTATTGTCAGACTGCCCTTCACTTTCTGAGGCAGTGAGGGCGATAGGCCATTGGGACATAAATTTATAGTGGCTTAAAGCAATATATATGTATATTGAATATATACCATATTGACAAATAGATATGCATTGTGTATGTATATTGTATGTATATTTAACATACTATATATATATATATATATTACACCCACACACACACACACACACACACACAGCCTTCCCCTTATTTTCTTCAGTATTGTTGTTAATGAAGAGTCATGGGATAACCAACCTCACGTTTCCTTTAGAAGAAGATCTTTGCCTTGGAGATATATCATTTCAGGTGTAAATTTTCTTTCTTAATGCTTGTCAGTATATCTGTGTTTATGTATTTGGGTTCTTTAAAGAAGAAGAACAAGTTGGGCTAGCAAATAAATAAAAAGAAGAAGGAGGCTGGTAGGTATCTAATCGCACTGAGGCTGTCAGGCTGAAGACCCAGAAGTGTCAATGGTAGAAGTTCAGTTCAAGTTTTGTTTCTTCTAAGGATGATGTCCACCTGTTTTCAACCCAGAATGCTGGAAATTAACGTAGTTTATAATATTATAAGGCTTCACCTGAATCCCCCAATTACATTTGTTTAGCCCACAATTCCCCTCTTCCCTTCCCCAGATCTTGATCATTACTTCACAGTCTATAAAACCTATACTTATGAGAGATATCATTTGTGCTTTACAACAGCCTAGGTAACATCTATGTTATCTGTGGGGCCAGCATAATCCTGACTCTTACTGGCTATTCCGTTTACCTCAGATGTTCTGCCTAGACCCTTATCTTGAGCATTGATTCTGAGTTAATGGACCCATCATTTGCAAGAGGCTATATGTACTTTGTAAAGAGTTTCAATGTAAACATGTCTTAGGCTTTGTTGTACATGTGGGATTGAGCTACTTATAATAAAAAAACTTGTTTCCAAAATTGTTCTGAGTTTAAATATAGCTAAAGAAAACCGCCTAGTGTCATGCTCTAGAAGTTTGGGTCAACACTGGCTAACTAAGCCATGTTAAACTAGATTTCCTTTTTACCTCTTGTGGATCGTTTCTTTGTTGGCTGTGGTGTTTTCAGGGAGTCCCAGAAGTTCCTTTGTCAATTACTGAATATATACTGTATTGCAGGAATTAAATAAGACTGTAATCATCTTAATACAATGTTTACATTATTTAAGAATTCTATGCAATATATTTTGATCATTGATACCTCCTACTCATTCCCTCTTTTCAGTTATATCTACCATCTCCTTACCCATCTCAATTTTGTGTTGTCTTTTTAAAAACAATCCACTGAGTACAGTGTGTGCTGCCCATATACTTCTTGGTGTGGGGCCACTGAGAGAATATCTTTTGGACATGACAGGATCACTGTACTCATGAGCTCACAACAACTGTGGTTAGCTACACAAGAACCTTACAAAATTAAAGCCAATCAATATTTTATCAGGGACTGAGGAGAAGCTATTGACGGTGAATTACTTCTGAGAAAGGGAAGGTAAGTTTTCTTTAAGGAAATATTGGTTTTAAGTAGAAAACTAGTCCATTTTCTTCCAAAGTTACCATCAGAGTGGCTTTCTCTGGCAGCAGATGGGGTGCAGAGACCTACAGCCAGATATTATGTAAGTCTCCAATGGATCCCTCCCTTAGTAGATTGGGGAACTTGGAAGAAGAGGGGGAGGATAGATTGTTGGAGTCAGAGGGAATGGAGGACACTCGAAGAACATGACTCACTGAATCAACTAAACAGGGCTCATATGAGTTCACAGAGACTGAAGTGGCAATCTTGGAGCCTGCATGGGTCTGCACTAGGTCCTTTGTATATATGTTATGGCTATTAGTTTGGTGTTTTTGTGGGACTCCTAGCTGTGGGAGCAGGTGAATCTCTGATTCTTTTGTCTGCTCTTGCATCTATTTTCCTCCTATTGGGTTGCTCTGTCCAGCCTCAATAGGAGGGCTTTTGCCTCATCCTATTGTATCATGTTTTGTCCAGTTTGGTTGTTTTCTCCTGGAGATTTTCTCTTTTCTGAAGAGGAAATAAAATGGAAGTGAATCTGGAGTAGAGGAGAGGTGGGAGTGGGTAGCTGGGAGGTGTGAATAGAGGGAAACTGGTCAGGATGTATTGTGTGAAAGAAGAATCTATTTTCAATTAAAAAACATAAATGTACTGGAATGATGACTTTATAATCTTTATAATATATAAATGCACTGAATGAGAAAAACATAAGAGAACAGAAAAATGTACCCCACAGGAGGTATATTAAGGTCATAGCAAACAGTACCTCTGCAATAGCAAATTAATCTCTATTAATTGTGGCTCACCTTACAGGGTTACATGTATCTAACATTTATTCTTTTGTCACTATGAAAAATGAATACTCTTTGGAGAAATAGGCAAGAATGATAGCTTGTGTTAAGTTTTCTTTTTGCTTGAAGTACTTCCATTCTTTTTGAAGTAAACATTAAGCAGAAAGACCAGAATGATAATAGATATCCAATAACTATTAGGGAATTGAAATGCAGAGTTAGCAGATATAAATGAAACTGCTCTTGACAGCACAATGTTAAAATGAACTTTGAAACAAAACACTATATTTATTGAATTTTAAAGGGATGTAGGAGTAGAGAAAAGGTTATCCTGACATACAGTGAATTACTTGCACCAAATATATCTTTGACATGAAGATTCTCAATATGAGAAACTTTTCCTCCCTCTGTTTTTTCTGCCCTTTCCCTCCTCTTTAGAGAGATAAAGGTGGGGTTGTGTCTCAATTAAGTATTGAAATGTCCATTCACGTTGTTTCTAGAATATGAAGTAGTAGTCACTCAGGGAAGGGATCTCTGATTTTAGAGAAGCTTCCCACTTTAAAAAAAACCTGGATTTTCCCCAATGGATAAAGCAAAACTGTTGAAAATTAATTTCAGATACATATCTTACCTTCGACAGTTGCTTTAAGTCTTCCAAACACATTAGTGCCTCTTCAACTTCAGCCAAAATTTATAGCATAAATTCAACATTTTTCAATTCTTAATCAACCCAGAGGTCATTCTCTTCAAAGTGGAGCTTTGCTGCTGCCACAAAAGAAAAAATCAATGGTGGAGGCAGGATGGCTACTTTGCTGCTGCCACAGCATAGGCACAAAGTGTAGCATTCTAGGGGAGGGAGACACCCTTTCAGCTGTAACTCAGAGAAACTTTGTTTTACTATCCGTGTCACTTTTTTAACAATTGAAAATAAATATTTATTATTTAGTTCTTTCAGAGATTGTATAACCTGTTTTAATAATATTCACACCCTATTCTCAGCTTCTCTCAGATCCACCCTTGCATCCCTACCCAAACAGCTTTGTGTCAAAAAAATGTGTTGCCTAAATATTCCTGAATATATTATCTTCCATTTGAGTATGATTGACTTACTACTCTCAGAGAAAACTGACCTCCCCTCTCACAATATCAAATAGTGTCCAATAGTTTCATAGCTAGGGGGTGAATATTATACCTAATTCCCATTTCTATGATAAGATTTTTGTGGATCTTGAGATTACATAAGTATTGTTCATGCTGTAGTACATTGTGAGTTTATATATTCAGCTACTGTGTTGTGTTTGAAAGATAGTTTCCTCGTAATAATTCAGCTCTTACATGTTGAACCTTGGCCATTTGTGGGTCATTGTATTAATCATCATCTACATAAATAGATGCTTCTCAGATGACTCTTCAAAGATGTGTTAATCTGTGGACATAACAATAAGTCATTGGGATTAAATTTATTACTTTATCTATGTGGCAGCATAATTGTAATAGCTTCCTCCTTAGGACCTCTAACCTGTCTAGCCCTAAGTTCTTGACTAGATCATGCTTCTAGTTATGAGTTTTATCTTGTGGACTGGGACTTAAATTCATTTAGGAAGTAGTAGATTACTCCACTAATATTTGTGCCCCTACTGCATCAGTAGACATGTCTTACCTGACCAGTCATTATGGTAGGTTAAAGAATTCACAGTTTGACATAATTGAAGATTACTTTCCTCCTTAGGTAGCATGACTAGCACCTTTCAGCACTATGAAAACTACACAGTAGTTGTACTGGTTGGCTTATGCCAGTTTGACACATGCTAGAGTCATCAAAGAGGAAGGAGCCTTAATTGAGAAAAATCCCTCATAAGATCCAGGTGTAAGGCATTCATAATTTATGATCAATGCTGGAGGGCCTAGCCCATTGTGGGTTGTATCATCCCTGGGCTGGTGATCCTAGATTCTACAAGAAAGCAGGCTGAGCAAGCCATGTGAAGGAAGCCTATAAGCAGTACTCCTCCATGGCCTCTGCATAAAAACCTGCCTCAGATTCCATCAGATTCCAGGGAATCTAACTCCCATTTCCGGCCTCTAGACGCCACACATGAGCATAGTGAACATAAATATATGTAAGTAAACATTCATACATAGTTTTATGTCAGCTTGACACAAGCTAAAGTCTGTGTGAAAAGGTAATCTCAATTAAGAAAAAGTCTCCATAAGATTGAGTTGTAGGCAAGCCACTAGGACATTTTCTTAATTTGGGATTCATGGGGAGGGCACAACCTATCATGGGTAGTGTCATCCTTGTGCTGGTGATCCTTAGTTTTATAGCAAAGTGGGCTAAACAAAGCATTAAGCAGCCCTCCTCCACGGCCCTTGCATCAACTCATGCACACAGATTACTACCCTGCTTGAGTTCCTGCCCTGATTTCCTTTGGTGCTGAATAGTGATGAGTAAGTATAAGCCTAACAAACTATTCCTCTCCAACTTGTTTTCGGTCATGGTGTTTTATTGCAGAAATTGAAACTCTAAGACAGTAGGGATAGCACTTCCATTTCTGTACAAATTGGATTTCCCCAGGTTCTGTGATTCAAATATGTAGCATCTTCAGAAATAGGGTATTATTGTCTAGAGGGTCACTAAGAACAGTGCTAATAGCTTGTAATGTTTGGGATTTATGGGATCTCACTTACTAACAACTCCAAAAGAAGTAATCTGTCCCTGGTTTAGTGTCACTTTTGATCCCTGATGTCTAGGTATACAATCAGCAGTGTATATTTTACAGAATTACAACGTAATATAATCTCAGGAGGATTTGGGGAAATGGGGAAAAACTAATTATAAATCACTTGTAAAGATATTTTTCTATACATAATTTTATATATAATTGGCAAGTGTGTTATGTAAGATGTGAAATAAACATGGTAGTTATGTTGGTGTATAGTCACTAAATTGATGCTGCTACTGAATTCTTGTATATGGCTAGTATGACTGAGAAACTGAAATGTTATTTCTTTATTGTTACTTATTTTGAGTCTTAGTTATATTAGTAGCTTAGCTGTTAAGGTATTTCTCTAAACAAAAATGCATTTTAGGCACTGGATCACACCATGAATCCTCTCCTCGAGGGTCAGAGTTAGATAAATTCAGTTCTGTGGCTATTTAGCCCATGAATGATATGGAAAAATCACAAGAACTGAATTTCAACAATTGATCAGTGTACGTTTCTTGGAAAAAATGATTCTCCAGTTTGATATGAAAGTGGTCCTTTAAAATAATTTCAGCCTTTGATATTAGATAAATTAGATTACATTGTAGTGTCTATTATTTCTTATCCCAAGTACTTGAAATAGTTGTTATCAAAGAAACTGCAAGAATCTGGGGACATCAGAGTCTGAAAGAGCTCAAGTGATATTATTTTCCACTTTCCATGCCTGAGAGTTCATAAGAGCTACAATTGTACTTAGGACAAACGAGTGAACATGTCTGTTGATTTAGTCATTACTTTGGTCACACACAGTGTTAAACCCTTGGCATATATTTTTATTGTGGCATACTAACTCTCTGAGATGAACACATTATATTTACAGAGATGAGAATAGTGAGATAGAACATATACAGGGTGTAAATATTTACTATTTACCAGTACCTAAATTCGAACCCTTGTGTGATGCTGAAGTTTACATTTCTCTTAATATTACACTTCTAAGGCATTCTAACCCCCAAGAACAGATCCCTTACCTGTCACATCCATCATTATCGTTTCTTAGGTTCTTAGTATGGATACTGTGAGAGACAATATTTTTTTGAGTATGAAGATTATATCAAATCATCTTTTCATTACTTAATTCCATAACTATGCTGATATTAAATCAGTTTATAAATAGAACAGTTATTTTCTCCCATAATTTTGAACATTTTAATCCCTGATCAATTGTCCAGTACAACATGACATAGGCACATGTCATGGCTAGGACAAAGAGTGATAGATAGAGATGGATGAGATAAGGTTAGATAATCTTCTAATCCCATTCAAGAACATACATCTCATAAATTAAAATTAGGCCCAACCACCCAAGATTTCTACAATATCCCAGTAGTACCATGGTGCCAAGTTGGGGTAGAGCCTTTCATATGTGGGTCCCTGTGTCTTTCTCTATACAAACTCTAAATCTTCATTCCTGACACACCAAATATTCATGTCTATCACACAACACACAATGCTTAGGATAAATGCATAGGAGCCCCCTTGACTACTAGCCTTATAAGAAATAAAAGCTACATACTTCAAGTATATAATAGCACATAGTAATCATGCCTTCTGAATGGAAGAAAAGGAAAGGAACTGACAAAAGCAAGGCTTAAACATCAGTAGGGCAAACATTCAATCATAGGCCTGTATTTGGGCATCAGAGTCTTGCAATGGTGCTCTTACAGGGCACAGATATCATGCTTCTATAGCCTTTCTGGCTGTAGCTCTCTCTGTGTGTCTCTCTGTCTCTGTGACTCTCCCCCCCCCCTCTCTCTCTCTCTCTCTCTCTCTCTCTCTCTCTCTCACACACACACACACAGTGACCTAGACTAGCTTCTCAAGCTGCAACTTTTCATAACTGAATTTTCTGACCCCAGCACCTCTTATGTTCCAGTTTCTCCACTACAATTTCAAATTTACTCTCATAGCCCCTGCTAGGTGTTCTCAGGAATTCCAACATGACAAGACACTACTAGGTCTATCAGTCAATACTTTGAAATTGCCCTGGAAATGTACATGCTCCTATTATTCTTGAATTCTGCATGTTTGTAAAATCAGATCACTTGGTTAACCCTAGATTCCAATGTCTACTGTACCTGGGCCCACTAGAACAAGTTGACTAGCTTGTCAGCTGTTTACAAGATACACATCCACAGACAATTTTGGCTTGATAGGGTACCCAGCACACCTTTTATGTAGAGACTCTGTTCTGGGAAGTTTTTGAAAGAAATTTATCTTTGCGCTAGTGATGATCTGTACATATCTAGCCTATTGGCCCTGTTGCCAAGTGTCTATCTTCTTTCTCTTTTCTTTTGAAGGTGTTAATATCTTATCCACTTGAACTTTTTACACATTTCTTTTTTCATGTTTTTATTTAAATTAGAAACATGCACGCTTCAAATGTCAATCCCAGCTCCCTCTCTCACTCTCCTCCCTTGTCCCTCCACCCACCCTCCTCCTTACCCCCCCTGCCCCCAGCTCAATCCCCATATCATTCCCCAGGGAAGGTGAGGCCCTCCTTGGGGGGGATCTTCAGAATCTGTCATTTCATCCAGGGCAGGACCTAGGCCCTTCCCCATATGAACACATTTCTTTAGTGGACACATGGCAAATTTTCTAAATCGTTCTGTTTTGTTCTCCTTTATGTCTGATTCTTGCACTTAAGTTTGTCTAAAAGTAGATAGCCATACTCATGCTGACTGTGGGAATACTTTTCTGCTTCAAATTTACCTGCTACTCCATCCGTTTTAAATTTGCCTCTCCCAAAATCTCTTTATATGGTCAAAGTATCCCCAATTTTTTACCACAGTATAACAATACAAACTTCTAGTCCAGTTGCCTAAAAAGTACATTTCTTTTCTACCTTTCTGTCAACATTCTCTTGTGTTCTCATCAAAATCATATATTAAAACTCTTTACAGCATTCCAATTTTTTTCTTCTTTAAAATTTCCTAACAATTTTGACAATTATTCCAAGGTTTTTCACACCCCCCACACATAGTTATAGCAATGGATCTCCTTCTTGTTAACAGTTTCATGCATTTTCCAGTTTTCCGTGATTATAACAAGTACCCAAGGTATATGAACTTACAAAGAGAGAAGGGTTGTTTTCTCAGTTGTCAGGGTTTCAATTCATGACTGGTTGTTGTCATTACATTGAGAGTGTAGTAGAAGTATCTGATGGAGCAAGTCATCCATCTTATGCCTAGAACACGAGAAGACAGGAAGAGGAGAGGTCTGAGATTGCTCCATCCTTCTTAAAGACATCTTCCAGTGACTACGCTCTCCCACCAATGTCTACCACTTATTAAGCCTTCTACCACCTCCCAATATGCCAAACTATGGGCAAAGCCTCAAAGTACATGGGCCTTTGGGAGGTCTTGTTATAATCACTATTCATTTAAGATCCAAGTTATAATAGCAGCATTATGGATTTGTTTGACTTATTATTCTTTATAAAACAGTTGGAAAATCTAGAGAACTATCAGAAACAGTTCTGAGAACTAACTGAGTTGGGTGAACAGAGAAGGATCACTAGACTCTAAATTGAGAAGTAAGGAATCAATGTGAGGTATCATAGCCACGGTTTTGGAGAAATCTAGAGACACCTCATGCCATTTGTAGCTATATATCCTGTGTATTTTCAAACAAACATCGGTGTTGAGTTAGGGTCTGTAGTCTGCAGGATCAGAAAATATGAATAGAGCAAGAACAAGCTGCAATAGGAATACACTGTGGGTTTGTCTATTAGCTAATAAAGCAAAGATCTCTGGAGCTACTATGCAATATTGGCAATGCTATCAGAAGTAATTCAACTCAACTTTTAGACTGCTGTATGCAATAAATAGAAGTGATTTCTTTGTGCATACCACATTTTCAGTTCTTACATAAATTAACAAATAGCTTAATTACAGAATACACAGATTTTATTTTCATACCATTATACCTTAATATGCAAATATCGATTAGTGTCATATTTTGATTGTATAATAATGTTTAACTTTTAAATTTGGTAATTTAAAATTTTTGCTAAATTTTAAAATTTGAATTGCAAATTCAAATTTAATAAAAAAGTTACTCAATGGATTTTGGCTTGAAATTAGGGTGGAGTGTCCAACAATTTCTTAAATGATCCTGGACATACTTCTGCCATTTTATACAATGTGTTTATACAAATAATGATCCTCATTTTTTATTATTATAAAATCAAAATACAAATCAAGTCTGGAAAACATCGAAGATACTTTATGTCCTGTAACATTAAATATTTAGTCTAATTTTAACTTTTTAATTGGAAAATGAACTAGTAGATCAATCTCATTAGTGTGCAAATAAAATTTTATCTATCTGTAATAAAAATAAAATAATATGATTCAAATAACCATCTTAAATGTAATATTTCTATTATGTGGTATAAATAACTTATATTATTCATATTGTATATATAACATATTATAAAATAATTTTAAATATAGCATTTATTTACCCAATGTCTCATAAATATTTTTTGAGAAAAAATTAGAGTGGAAATAATATAAGAAACCTTGTTCTATTGTCCACATGATTTTTTAAAAACCCAGTCTGCTCCTTAAAGCTTTTCTCAATGATCCCAGTAGGGGTCAAGTCCAAATTTCTATCCTGACCTACAAGGCCTTATTCATTCTTGCTTCTGCCTACATCTCCTCTCCCCTTTCTATTTTTCATGTGATTATATATGACCAACTTTGACCAATTATTGTAGTGAGTACTGGATTCTGTTATTTTCCATATGTTCATATGTCATCAAAGAATGCCTGTTCTTGTTTTCTTTAGCATTCCTAAGAATCCATCCTCTCTACCACTCATTCTTCATGACTCAGCATGTTATTGGAACCTTTCCTCATATTATGGGTCAGCTTAGGATTTTCATGCTGTACTTTATTCTATATTTGTCTCTTCTTCATTCCTTCTCTCAGATCTGTAAGGGTGGACACTGCTACATTCTTATGGGTAAAGCATTTCATATGTAAAATAAATGAAAATTTGGAGCCATTATTGCAAGGATGGGGATCCTAGTAGGATAATATAATTTAAGTCTGAAATCTTAGCTTAAAGGTTATAATAGGAAGAATTATATCTGCATTTATAAACCTAGCTCTGTTTTCTTCTTGATACTGATTTCCAAACCATTTTCCCTCATGCTATTGCCTTCCCAGGTCATTGTGCCAGTATTGCCACTGAATTGTCTAATTCCAGTATGCTGCCATTCAACTCATACTCAATATAATACCCAGCAAATATTTCTGAGCTTGTATTTCCTTATCTAAAAGAAAGGAAAAGATTTATTATACATAATAACTATATGTAAAGCAACTAGAACAGGGTGAGTTACATATCAAATTCAACGCTGTTCATTCCTTAAAATTCTCAGTGTTATCTACTTTTGTGAAAATATGGATAGTTAAGGCCTTTATTTTCTTCTGTAACATAAGAGTGAAACTCAGATAATTAATATTTTATAGTTGGATATTGGTTAAATACACTGGTATCTCACAATCCAGGAATATAAGGTTAGAGAATAATCAAATTAAATTTGCTTCATGAACATAATTACCCATAGCTAGTATCTTTAGCTATTTCCATTTTCTGTTATTCAAATAATCAGAAAAGAATTGGATTTATCATGGGGCAGCAACAAAAACATATTTAATTTTTGTTTGTTTTTAAGACAAACAACATATATTGAACTGGGTAAAATTCATAGAAACAATCTAGGATAGTAGTCCAACAGGGAATGCTGTTGATTATTCGGTGGCCCTCTATGTATTTGCTTAGTCTGCTGTCAGCACTTGGGATTTCTACAATTTTCAGAATTCTAATTTAAATTATGTTTTCATGTAATGCACACTAATTAGGTAATGTGTATGCTGTGTATACATATGGACCCAAGTTCAGATCCACATAAGTAGCTGGGCATGTAGCACATGCTTGTAACCCCAATGCTAGAGGAAGGAAGTCAGGTATCCCAGGGCTTCTGGTCCAGAGTGTGTTTTGTCTCAAAAATAGAATGGAGATACCTGAAGTCAACTTCTGGCACGTGTCTGCCTGTGTGTATTCACGGACGTGCACACGTGTGCATGCGCGCAAATACACACACACACACACACACACACACACGGACATGCACTCATATAAGTGAGTGTATGTGTAATCACACATAGACAACACACACACATAATTCAGTTTTCTTCATATATTTAAGCTATAGCTTCCAGTGTAGTAGCTAATCTGATTTCTTTGTTCTTTGAAACCTTAGAAGAGTGCTCCAAGCTCATGTCACATAGTCTCTCCTTTTCCTCCCCCTTTGTCAGCTATATACTCAGAAGCACAGATTTCTTTTCATGTCAGGATGTTTGTGGTAACATAAATAATTCCAAGTTCAAATATTTTATAGATCCCTTGGCAATATCTGTAGCAAATAGTATCAGAAAAGCATTTTAATTCAGGAATGAGGAAGGACTTAAGGGGACAGAGTATGTCAAACTAGGAAGCAAGAAGCAGCAATTTCAGTCCCATTCTGTTTTTGAGGGTGATCTGTTTACAATATGTATCTCCTGTTGATTGCCAGAGTTGATTTGACTAATATGCTAATTTATTGGGTGTCCCCTTCCTTACTCATCACTCCATGTGCATCCGTCCCGGAACTGTACTTCACTTCCATAAATTATAATGATAACCTTTCTTGCAAGTTCTCATAACCATACACCCTGCTAGAACTTCCAACCAAGTTCTTAATTCCAATTAGTATTGTTTATAACCTTAACTACTTAACCTATGCAAGCATAGACTTTCTTACCTGTAAAGTAAGAAGTCTGATATTGGTGTGAAGGATTGTGGTGGGTCTGAAATTAGGTAGTTAAATAGAAGACTAAGACACTGGAAACAGGGTGGGTCTGAAACCAAATTCTTCTGTTATCATTTTTCCCTCATTTAAGTTGCTTCTTTTTAGTTTCTACTGCCTCCAACATAAACAGATATCATAGCAGTATCTCCTTCAGACTAGCCAATCTGTGATGAGCACTGCCTCCCCATTCTTAGAGAAGGAAAGATAGTTGTGCTGCAGATCCCTTTCCAACCTAGTTTCTGCTACTTCAGAATTGAACCTTCAACCAAGCCAACTTTGGTTCCCTATTTTAACTCTTTCAAAGCCATCTATTCATTCTTAACCTCTCCCAGCCATGGTTTAAACCATGGTCTCATTGTTTACTTTCATTTAAATATACATGGTTTTTGAGTAAGAATGACCCCATAGGCTCATAGATTTGAATTCCTGGTCACCAGGGAGTGGCATTAGTAGGAGATGTGACCTTATAGGAGTGAGTATAGACCTGTTGGAGGAAGTATGTTACTGAGGCTGGGCTTGGAGATTTCAATTGCTCAAGCCAGGACCAGTGTCTCTTTCCTTCCTTCTGCCTGTGGATTCAGATACAGAGCTCTCAGCAATTCCAGTACCATGCCTGCCTGCATGCCACAATGCTTTTGGCCATGTTGATAATGGAATAAAGCTCTGAAAATGTAAACAAGCCCCAATTAAATGTCTTCCTTTATAAGAGTTGTTTGGTCATGATGATGTCCCTTCACAGCAATAGAACACTGACCAAGACAACATATTTAAAAGGAAGAAAGAAGGAAGGAAGGAAGGAAGGAAGGAAGGAAGGAAGGAAGGAAGGAAGGAAGGAAGAAAGAAAAAAAGAAATGGAGTGTGACTCTCTTTTAAATTGTCTCTCTGAAACCTGTGGTATTCCCATTTTATGTTCCAGAAACCTCAACTAGGTCTAGGAAGAAGCTCAGTCAGTTTATGTAACTTTATTATTAATTCCATGATCCCATCTGACTTTTCAGAGTTTTTAGGTCCTGTTTTATTTCATGCAATCCTACAGTACTCACCAGCAGCCACCAGATTTTTCCACAGATTTCAGTAGTTAAACAGAAACCATATCCATATAAACCTAAGCTATTTACTTGGACCATTATGAAAACTGTTGGTACTTCCTGTGCCATGGGAATATGTGTTCATTGTTAGAATTATTGACAGGATGATTTTAAGAAAAGGATTATGATGATGACAATGAAGTATAACAATAGAAGGAAATGTAGTCAAATCACTGAGAAGACTGCCCTATTTTCATTATGTTACTATAATAAAATACTCTAGCAACAACAACAAAATAGCTTAGGAGGATATGGCTTTATAATATCTTTCAGGGAACTCAAGGCAACAGAGCTTAAAATACCTATTCATATCATTTCCAGAAAGTAATTAATATATACATACTCACTTTGTTGCTTGTGCTCAGCTCAATTTCTCTAGTTACATGCACTTTAGGACTCTGCCTAGGGAATAGTGACAGTTGTGGTAGGCTGGGTCTACTAAGGCAGACAATCCCTCACTGAAACTCCTTTTCCATGTAAACGAGAACTTCACAATATCAAACACTGTTGTATGTGTGATTAACATGTTTAATATTTTCATGATATATTGGTCATTTTACTACAATCATGATAAAAATAAAGTCACTTAGTTATTTGACCAAGACTACACAGAGTTGGAAGCAGCATTTTAATATAGATATATTATTTCAAAATATATTCCCTTTTATGATGCTTCTCCACCTTTTACAATTTTTTCCTAAAATATTATAATTATTATTTTTTGGAGAATTTATTAAAAGTATTAAGAAGCTGAAAAGATGTTTTTAACCAGCTTAACAATAGATACAAAGCCTAGAATGTTATAAAGTTATCAATATCGGTAAAATGTTGTATCATTGAGCTCACTGCTTAGAAAGCATAGAATCAGTACCAAAAGCTAACAGACTTACAAAGATTAAACAGTAAGCATTACTGTAAGCTTATGAATGCTTTGACATACTTGAATAATTTTGGATATTTTTTGAATATTGTAAGATTTTGAATGTTTTGACATTATTCCTATGTTATTGTCAGAACACAGCACCTTCTTTCAGTTTAGTTTTCTATTATTTCAGTACTTAAAATCTCAGTGGAATCATATGTGTTCAAAAGAATGAAATATGCCTTTAAGCTGACAGCCTGATCTTCCCTCAAATCTGTCTTTTATAACAAGAAAAATGTCTAGAGATGACGAGATGAATGAGTAAAAGCACTCACTGCCAAACCTTAGTTTGTTGCCCAGAACCCACATGGTGGAGAGAAAGAACAGATTTCCCCAAACTGTCCTCTGATCGTCACATGTGTGTTATAGCACACGCTTCTCCTACACCGCCAATATAAATTAATGTAATAGAAGATAGCTAATATTTCCTTTAGGGAAAAAAGACTTGTTCTTCATCTAGGATTAGGGGCTTGTGAAATTTTGATTCAATCATGTGAGCCAACAATAATTGGAATTGTGTGTGTGTGTGTGTGTGTGTGTGTGTGTGTGTGTTTGTGAAGAGAGAAAGAGGAAGAGAGGAACAGAGGCACAGAGGGAGGGAGTAGGATTGGGGCAACAATGACTATAGTAGAAGAGGTAAAGAATTGAGCAGAATGTCAATAGACATGTATTTGGAGAGGGAAGAAAAGGGTGAATATATGGAAATATAGTGTACTTTTGACAATAAAACAATAAAATGAACAAGTAAAAACATCCTAATGACTATAAGCTGTATGTAATTATTCTCCCATTTCTCTGAATCTAACAGTAACAAATATTTCAACAGTGAGACATAGGGCCCCATAAGCCCCTCCTCCACCTATGCTTGACCATTGATAGGCGCATTTTTCCAATGGGTACTTCCAATGCAATAGTTACACAGAGTTACACAGGTGGCCCTGGATCAACCAATGACTCATAAAGAAGTTTTGATTCTAGGAAAGAGAATGAGAGGGGTGGTGAGGTTAAGATTATAGTGATGGGTAGGAAATAAAGGGTAATTAGGAGAATAATCAGAATGCATATTATACACAGTTGTCGATGACCACAATTAACAAAAAGTTTTAGCATTAACTCTAAAGTAGTCACAGTTTAATAAAATAGGTTGTGCTACTTAATTAGAAGGATCTTTTTGGGAACTGAGCTAGAAGCAGCTCATATTACATTTCTGCAAAATACCTATTGTGATTTTTGTAAACAAAAATGTAAGAGAGTGAATTTAAAAGTAATGAAATGATTTACATGGTGGAGGAAATTTCAAGACAGCATAGTGTCCAGGGTGTACTATTCTTGTTGCTGTCTTCTATTAGCAAGATAAACTAAGAATTCAAATTACAAAGTAGACCAGAAAGATCTGAAAATGTGCAGTTTGCAAAGGAAAGGAGTACCTATGTGGTAAAAGTTGTGGACAGGATAGATAAGGCCAGATAACTACTAATTGGATATAATTGAATAAAAAATTAACACAGTTAAGGAAAAACACTGAAATGACAGTAGGGATGCCTTGGGAGCAAGAAACCTCCCACTGATCAATGTTTCAGCATATAAAATTCATTTGAAAAATATTCATTTAGAGAAGAGTACAAAAAGCAAAAATTGTGCATGAATAAGGAGTGCACCTTCAAAGATTCCTGTTCAAAAACTTCTACTTAGGGAAACATTTTCCCTGATTCAGGTATACACACACACACACACACACACACACACACACACACAAACATACACATACACACACACAGTGGTTCTTACCATATTTCAAAGGGGCTGTACATCTCAATCTGGAAGCACAACTTGTTAAAGACATGACAGATACAGAGTGAGGAACTCCTAAAATCTTCCATCAAGGTTAGAGGAAACCACTGAGGCCAGTTGGGATTCTATACATGGGTACCCTGAGAGGTCATAAAAGCAAGATCTCTCAATGAACACAGAGCTCACTCTTTTGGCTAAACTAGCTGGCCAGCAAGCTCCTAGGATTACTCCCTGTTGCCTTTCCTCGATGCTGGGGTTAGCGGCACAATTAGCCATACTAAGTTTTTATGTAGGTGATGGGTATTTAAAGTCAGGGCCCCATGCTTGCACAGAAACTGCTGTTAACCAGTAAGACATCTCCCTAGCCCTGAAACAATCATTTTTGTCTGTACTAGAAGTGCTTATATGTACCAATCTGGTTACTGTCACATAAAAATCATGAGTACTTAAGTAGATAATAAAATTTCAATCTTTTTCAATCGCATATGTCAATGTTGAAGAAAGAAGTGATATTGCTATGTTATATTAAAGCATGTAGCCAAACTCAAAAATCATGGATTTCTACTTTGTGGCAGATAGCTTTATGCTTACTGAATAACACCATTCATAGTATAAAGATAGAAAATATCTAATTGGTTATATATATATATATATGGAGAGAGAAAGAATATATAAATATATAAACACATCTATTTAACCTATTTACCTATATATGCATATATAATTTATTACCTACCTTATATATGTTCATCTATCTATCTAAATAGATAGATAGATAGTTATTTAGATATTGTGTTAGTTTGAAAGAAAATGTCCCCTATAAGTCCACAGTGATTGGAACTATTAGGAGGTATAACCTTGTTGGTGTAGGTGTGGCCTTGTTGGAAGAAGTGTGGGCTTTGAAGTTTCAGATTTTCAAACGAGGCCCAGTGTGACTCTCTCCTCCTGCTGCATGAGGAGTCAGATATAGAACCCTAAGATACTTCTCTGGCATCATGTCTGCCTGCCTACTGCCATGCTTCCAACCATGATGATAATAGAGTAAACCTCTGAAACTATACGCCAGCCATAATTAAATGCTTTCTTTTAAGAGAGTTTCTGTGGTCATGGTGTCTCTTCACAGCAATAGAACACAGCAGGTTATAAATTCAGGGATCCTGGAAGAAGAGGAAGACATTAGAGAAACAATGGAGTATTTAATTGAAGCCTAGGATATGAAATCTTGTGTCAGAGAATTCCAAACCTCAAATTCCCATGATTTTATATCTTTACACTTTCATGAGAATCTTTGTAGACATCTAGTCTTGGTAGGCCTAACCATATTGCTCTTATCCATGAGTTTTCATCATTTTATTTTCAGAATGTGTATATATAGAAAGGTGATGGTCATGATGGGTTTCTGCTCAGAACTTCCTATAAAACTTTCCTCCAAAAATTAAAAATAAAAGTACCGTATGATCCAGCAATCTCCCATCCAGGCATACATCCAAAGGAAGTGGAGTCAATCTGTCAAAATGACATTTGTACTCCCATATTGCAGTACTATTCATAATAGCAAAGAAAGGAAAATATCTGGAAAGGTCTCCTATGCTCATGGATAGTAGCATTAATATTGTGAAATGGCAATTTTATCAAGGGCTTTCTCCAAGTTCAGTGCAATCCTCATCAAAATTCTAACACAATTCTTAAGAGAAAGTGAAAAGATAATCTAAAAGTTAATATGTGAGTTTGATGGATAGTTTCTTGAGTTATTTATATATCTTGGAGATCAGTCCTCTGTCAGTTTTGGGGTTAGTGAAGATCTTTTCCTATTCTGTAGGTTGTTCTTTTGTCTTAATTTTTGCCTTGCGGAAGCTTTTCAGTTTCAGGAGGTCCCATTTATTGATTGTTGCTCTCAGTGGCTGTGATACAGGTGTTCTATTTAGGAAGTGGTTTCTTGTGCCAATGCATTCAAGGCTACTTCTACTTTCTCTACTATCAGGTTCAATGTAGCTGGATTTATGTTGAGGTGCTTGATCCACTTGGATTTGAGTTTTGTTCATGGTGATAGATATTGACCTATTTGCAAGCATCTACATGTTAACATCCAGTTATATCAGCACCATTTGTTAAAGAGGTTTTCCTTTTTCCATTGTACCATTTTGGCTGCTTTGTCAAAAAAATCAGGTGTTTGTAGGCATATGTGTGGATATCAGGGTCTTTGAATTTATTTCATTGGTCAACCTATCTGTTTTATGCTATTATCAAGCTGTTTTAGTATATTGTAACATGTAGTCTTCCCGCCAGCCGCCTGGGTCCCGTCACCACTTTAGCCCCCAAATAACACACAAGACACTATGTTAATATATGCTTTCTTTGTTTCTTAATGGATAGCTCTGACTTAATTATTAACCCATAATTACTAATATATATTTTTATAAGTTCTTATCTAGGATGCAGCCTCATTCAACTTCTCCCTGCGATCACATGGCAATGACTCTCTACTCTTGACTACATTTCCCAGAATCCTCCTAGACTCCTAGTCCCACCTATCTTGCTTCCCTATTGGCCAACAGTGCTTCATTCATCGACATATACACAGAAGGACTTCCCCCATCACTATACATCTATAGTAGTGTTTGAAGTCAGAGATGGTGATGCCTCTGAAAGTTCCTTTATTGTACAGGATTGTTTTAGCTTTTCTGGATTTCTTGTTTTTTCCTATGAACTTGAGTATTGTTCTTTCAATATCTGAGAAGAATTGTGTTCAGATTTTGATGGGGACCATGTTGAATCTGTAGATTACTTTTGGTAGGATTACCATTTCATTTTGTTGATCCTACCTATCAAAAAGCATTGGAAATCTTTACATTTTCTGGTATCCTCTTCAGTTTATTTCTTTGGGCACTTCAAGTTATTGTCTTTCACTTGTTTGATTATTGTTACCCCAAGATATTTTGTATTTGTGGCTGTTGTAAAGGGTGATGTTTCTCTGATTTCTTTATCATTCTCTTTATCATTTGTATCTAGGAGGGGTACTGATTTTTTTTTAGTTTATCTTGCATCCTGACATATTACTGAAGGTGTTTATCAGCTGTGAGAGTTCCTGGGTAGAGTTTTGGGGGTCACTTATATATACTATCATATCATCTGCAAATAGTGATAGTTTGACTTCTTCCTTTCCAGTTTATATCCCCTGATCTCCTTTTGTTGTTTTATTGCTCTATCTAGCACTTCTAGTACTATAATTAATAGATAAGGAAAGAGTGGACAGCCTTGTTGTGTTCCTGATTTTAGTGGAATCACTTTTAGTTTCTCTCCATTTATTTTGATGTTGGCTGTTGGCTTGCTGTATATTGCCTTTATTATATTTAGGTATGTTCCTTGTATCCCCGATCTCTCAAAGACCTTTATCATGATGGGGTGTTGGATTTTGTCAAAGGCTTTTTCAGCATCTAATGAGATGATTACATGTTTTTTTCTTTCAATTTGTTTATATGGTTGATTACATTGACAGATTTCCTTATGTTGAGCAAACCCTGCATCTCTTCTGGGTTGAAGCCTACTTGGTCATAGTGGATGATTTTTCTAATGTGTTCTTGGATTTGGTTTGCCAGTATTTTCCTGAGTATTTTTGCATCAATGTTCACGAGGGAGATGGGTTTGTGGCTCTCTTTCTTTGTTGCATCTTTTTGTGGTTTGGGTAGCCGCATAAAAGGAGTCTGGCAATCTTCCTTCTGTTTTTATTGTGTGGAACAATTTGAGGAGTATTGGGGTTAGTTCTTCCTTGAAATTCTGATAGAATTCTATGCTAAAGCCATCTGGTCCTGGGCTTTTTTTTCCTTTGGTTGGGAGACTTTTAATGACTGCTTCTATTTCCTTATAGGTCTATTTAAATTGTTTATCTGATCTTGATTTAATTTTGGTATGTGGGACCTACCCAGGAAACTGTCCAATTCTTTCAAATTTTCCAATTTTATGAAGCATAGGTTTTTGAAGTATGATCTGATGATTTTTCTGGATTTCCTCAGTGTCTGTTATAATGTACCCCTTTTCATTTTGATTTTGTTAATCTGGATATTCTCTCTGAATTTTGGTTAGTTTGGATAAGGGTTTGTATATCTAGTTGATTTTCTCAGAGAATCAACTCTTTTATTGATTCTTTCTATTGTTCCCTTTATTTCTATTTTATTGATTTCAGCCCTCAATTTGATGATCTCCTGGCATCTACTGAATGAGTTTGCTTCTTTTTATTCTAGAGGTTTCAGGTGTTTTGCTAGTTCACTAATATGGGATTTCTATAACTTCTTTATGTAGACACTTAGTGCTATAAACTTTGCTCTTAGCACTTTTTTTGTAGTGTCCTGTAAGTTTGGGTATGTTGTACATTCATTTTCTAGGAAGTCTTTAGTTTCTTTCCTTATTTCTTCCTTGACCCAGTGATGAATCAGCTGAGCATTATTCAGCTTCTATGTGTTTGTAGGCTTTCTGGAATTTGCGTTGTTGTTGGATTCTAACTTTTAACAAATGCGATTGAATAAGATATAGGGGTTTATTCCAATTTTTTGTATCTGTTAAGACTTATTTGGTGACTGAGTATGTGGTCGATTTAAGAGAAGGTTACATGAGTTGTTGAGAAGTTATATTCTTCTGTGTTTGGGTGGAGTGTTCTATAGATGCCTATTAAGCCCATTTGAGTACATTTCTTATGTATGAATTTCTAAAAAAGAAATAAATGAAAAATAATGTCTCTCTTAGGTTGACTTTCTTAGTCATTTTGTTGCAGTGATTAAATGCTAAATGTTGGTAATATAAGTCTTAGCACATTGCTGGTAAAATTAAAAGAGATTAGAAATACTTGCATATTACTAATTCAGAACCTGAAACACATATGGTGCACAGTTGATAATAACTGTCATAATTTTTCCTAGTCTTATGATTGTGTGTAACTTTCATTTCTAAATGACTCCCATACTGACATGGAAGAAAGTAGATGTTACTGTGACACACAGCTACTTTATATTTTCCTCACAAGTTTTGCATAACTATTTCTGAAAACTTCGTTTTAAGAAAAGTTCAAATAGTATTTATGAGTAATCTCAAGCATATGGAGAAAATAGAGAGATAATTATTAATTTCAAATATGCACTCATGATTTACTGAACAGTTACAATATACCAGACAATGTTCTAATTTCTAGATAAATGGCATGAAATTTATGGTCAAAGTTTGTGTCATGAAATGTATATTTTATGCCATTTCGAATTTTAATGTAATGTGACTAGACAGAAGACTCTTTGGTTAAGAGCATTTACTGCTCATGCAGAGTCCTCTGGTTTGGTTCTGAGTACTCACATGGGACAGATTCCTGTTGCTTATGACTCCACTTCCAGGGGAATATGCCTTCTTCTAGCTTCTGCCAGAACTAGGCACACACATGGTGCACATATATATGCAAGAAAACACTGGTAAAACATTAAATTAAAGTAAATATTTAATTAAACCATTGTATTATTGTATGTAGATGTGTATATATGTGTGTGTAGCAATAATCTGTCATAAAATTTAACCTATACCTAAGCAATGATGATTTATAGGGAGATAGCTATATGTTCATCTTAGCAAATGAGGAAGCATGAACTATGTTAATTGAGCTTTTAAGTCAGATTCTCACCAGAAAACACGGAATATCTAAAAAGATAATTCGAGTTTAATGAAAAGAATATTTACAAAGAAGAGCATGGATTTAGGAGAATCATTAGGGAAGAACAGTATCCAGGGACAGACAATAGAAAAACCCATTGCCACTATAAAGGCTGAAAAGCAAGGGGAGGAGGCTGTTAGAATTCAGTAAGAACTGTGGCTAATAATGCATGTGGGTATTGTAAGAGTAAATGACAAAATAAATATTCTAATCTCTCTTGTATTCTGTCCTTTAGTCTCCTGCCAGTTCTTTCCCATCGACTAGATTCAATTAGAAAGAGAGAATGGGGTGTCCCCTGTGCAATAGCAAGTTTAGGGGCACTAGACATTAGTGTGCTTGGAGCCTACCATGAGAGGAAGACTTCAAATGTTGGAACAGTCAGCATGAAGAGAACTTTAAATACCGTTCTGAGGAATTTAAAGTTTGTCAGAATGTGTGGGACATGTGTGATCCAATAACAGAAATGATAGTACTGGAGTTTTAGAGCAAAAGTCATAACTCCAAGAGTTCCAGTAAACTTGAATTGGCTGCCCATTCTCAATTATGTTAATTATAGCCATAAGAAAGTGTAAAAAAACAAAAGAGACATAAACTATGTGGCATATTATCAGATTAAGCAGTACAAAGGTGTAGTGAACCTTGAAGTAACAGCATAAGCATTATGATGGGGGATGTCCTTCTGTATGTATGTTTCTCTCATTGGTTGATGAATAAAACATTGTTTGGCCAATGAAGCAGGAAGATAGGTGGGACTAGGAGATGAGGAGAATTCTGGGAAAGGTAGGCAGAAAATGCCCACTAGAAACAGACTGCATGTAGCTGCCAAAGGAGATACAGGTTTGGGCATTCTCCGGTTAGCCAAGATCATGTGGAAATGCATAGATTTATAAAAATGGGTTGATAATTAAGACACAGCTAGCTGATAAGAAGCCATAGCGTTTAGCCAACAGCTTAATAATTAATATAGTGTGTGTTTATTTGGGCCTGAGAAGGATGGAGGGACCTGTCAGGACAAGAATCTCCAGCAACAATATTAGATTTAAAAAGAGGAAGAATTAAGGCAAGGGCGTGGAGGTTGTTATGAAGTCTATCCATGGCAGAATATTCTTTAGTTGGTCATTATCACAATTCTGATTCAACATGCTGATCCTATATTCAATCACTGTCTTTACTTGAAAAGATCAGCTAGCTACTTTTCATTATACTTCTCTGGAGTGCAGGATGCCCCTATTCATGATTATCTGGGAGGTAGCCAATCTTGTAAGATTTTGGAATATTTCTGGAATCTGAGATTTCTATAAGTTAATAAGTTACCCTTTGTGACTTCAGTCTTGCAGAGAATGAGGTAGGTAAGATATGACAGGTGTATAGATACGCACAGTGAAAATGATTAATGTGCCTATGCAGAGACAAGTGGGAGCCTGACTCAAGGTAAAGGAGAGCAACAGAATGAAACAGATGCTAGACTTTTGTCTGCCTTTAGCTTCTGAACCCAAATGAGAAGCCAATATTTTTAGGAATTGCATTTTCTAAGTGTCTGTTACAATAATGCAATAAGATTTGTATTCTAGAGAGATGGATTTTCAGTGGAGTAAGAATAATATCCTGGAGGAGATGGTACTCATCCTGTATATCCTAAACCCAAGGAAATGAGAGAGGAAATATCATTAGACGTGAAAGGAGTCAGACTCTGAGAAAGGCAGAGAAGGCTATGCATAGCCTCAATTAAGGAGAATTCTTCATGGTCCTTTCTTAAAATGCAAATGGACTGTTTTGTGAAGGAGACAGAGCTAGACTTGAAGCTGTCTTTCTTGTGATAGATGTCTGGGAAGAAATGATGAGTTATACTTTGTCCACATTTCTTCAAGTATTACTTCTTTAACCTTCCCTTAGCCACATTCCCAATAGAAGACTTTTCATTAAGATGAAGCTGTTTTCCTCCTTGAGTTTTGCTGGAAGTTTCCAAAAAGGAAATAGATTTCCTTCCTGTCCTCAGAGTCATTACATATTAATAGAAATCCACATGTAGATAAACTCTGGACTCCTTTCTCCAACAAGAGGGTATCAAAGGGCACCATGACTTTTAAAATTGTCCTTCAAAGTGGCTAAAGTTAGCTTTTATTTTTTATTTTTTAAATTACTTCTCAGTAACCACCTCCCATGAGAAGTTTTATTCATTTACTCAGTTGACAGCAGCAGTGCCATGGGAAAGGATAAGTGACACTTTCTATAACTGAATATACATGGCATGATATGGTGTATGTAGCAATCAGGAGATAGGACACTTGAGAACTCCTACAGACTGCTAACCATTGAGAAGCTTCTTCAGGGCAGGTATCATTTCTTAATAACAGAATATTTCTCACAGGTCTTAGCCAATGGCAGTTACTCACAATAACCTCAAGAATATCTTGGAATACATCTAACCATGGGGATAAAGGGTGTGTACAATGGAAACTTTAAGATACCAGATAAATTAAAGAAGGACCTGGAAAAGTCTCCTATGTTCATGGATTAGTAGGATTAATATTGTGAAATGGCCATTTTATCAAGGAAATTCTCCAAGTTCAATGCAATCTCCATTAAAATTCTAACAATTATTAAGAGAAACTGAAAAAATATTAATCTAAAAGTTAATATGTGATTTTGATGTCTAGTTTCTTCTGTTATTTATATATCTTGGAGTTCAGCCCTTTGTCAGATGTGGGATTGGTGAAGATTTTTTCCTATTCTATAGGCTTATTGACAGTATCCTTTGCCTTACTGAAGCTTTTCAGTTTCAGGATGTCCTATATTTTGATTGTTGCTTTCAGTGTCTATGCTACTGGTGTTCTATTTAGGAAGTGTTCTTCTGTACCAGTGCGCTTAAGGCTACTTCCCACTTTCTCTTCTATCAGGTTCAGTGTAGCTGGATTTTTGTTGAGGTTCTTGATCCACTTGGATCTGAATTTGTACATGGGGATAGATATGGATCTATTTGCAATTTTAGACATGTTGACATCCAGTTATGCCAGCACCATTTGTTAAAGAGGTTTTCCTTTTTACAATGTTTTGACTTCTTTGTCAATAATCAGGTGTTCATAGGCATGTGGATTAATGCCAGGGTCTTCAATTTGATTCCATTGATCTACCTGTCTGTTTTTATGCCAATACCAACCTATTTTTTATTAACTATAGCTCTATAGTAGAGGTTGAAGTCAGGGGTGGAGATGCCTCTAAAAGTTCCTTTATTGTACAGAATTATTTGTACTATTCTGCGTTTTTTGTTTTTTTTTCATATGAAGTTGAGTACTGTAACACAATTGAATAATAGGGTACATAATTAAACAGAATTCCTACTAGAAGAATATCAAATGTCCAAAAGACATTTAAGGAAGTGCTCAACATCCTTAATCATCACGGGAATGAAATCAAAATGACTCTGAGATATCATTTTACACCTGCCAAAAAGGCTAAGATAAAATACTTAAGTTGGAGAGGATTTGGAGTTGGGGGAACACTCCTCCACTGCTGGTGGGAGTGCAAACTTGTATAGCCACTTTGGAAATCTGTATGGTGGTTTCTGTGGGAAGCTGTCTTTGCTGAGCTGCAGTCAGAACCAGCTGATTTGCCCACAGGTCTTATCAGAGAAGGGAGGGGGGAGTGTAGATTGAGAAAAGCTAGGCAAAGACTTTTAGAGAAAGACTGAGATAGAGGATAAGAGCGAGGAGAGCAAATCCAGTCAATACTGAATACCCTTAGTTTATTCTTCAACATTCTTAAGTTTTCAACCAAAAGTGGAGCCAATGGCAGAAGATTTCTATTATCATGCATAAGGAGCAAACAGACTTACTTCCCTTAATCCTCCAGCTTTTTGGTAGCCATACCTGCTATCTGCCTTCAGGGTCAAGAGTAAACATACTTAAGCCTAAGTCTGTTGTTATTTACATAAAGACATCTTCTACCAAGGGGGAAACATCCTGCAGCAGTCAAGCTTTAGACCTTTAGGTCTAAGGACAGTTTTAAACTCTCTGATCTTGAGGTAAGATGAAATGGACCCCTCTTTATTGGCCCTAACAGGTTTCTAAGAAAATTGGAATCAATCTGCTTCAAAACCCAATAATACCACTCTTGGGCATATACCCAAAAGATGCTCAATCATACCACAAGGACACTTTCTCAAGAATATTTATAGTAACATTATTCATAATAGGCAGACCTTGGAAACCTAGATGCTTCTCAGCTGAAGAATGGATAAGGAAAATGTGGTACATTTACAAAATGGAGTACTACTCAGCTGTACAAAATGAAATTTGCAGGACAGCACTAGAAAAAACCATCCCGAGTGAGGTAACCCAGATTCAAAAAGACAAACATGGTATGTATTCACTTGTAAGCGGATATTAGATGTAAAGCAAAGAATAACTAGACTACAACCCACAGCTACAGAGAAGATAGGTAATGGGGGGACCCTAAGAGGGTCACCCTGGGAAGGGAAATTAGGTGAGATCCATTAGGTAAACTGAGGGTGAGGTAACAGGGAGGGGAGAAGGTGAGTAGATGAGGCAACAGGAAGATCAGGGAGGGGTAGGAATGCAGTGGAAGAGCAATGAAAGAGATATCTTAATATAGAAAGCTACTATGTGTTTAGAGAGAGTCCTGGTGCTAGGGTAATTCTCAAGAATTCACAAGACGACCCCAGCTAAGACTCCTAGCAATAGTGAAGAAGATGCCAGAACTGGCCTACCCCTGTAACTAGATTGATGCATAATTCAGCTATCATCATAGAGCCTTCATCCTGTAATTGATGGAACCAGATTCAGAGATCCACAACCAAGCACCAGGTTCAATTCCGAGAATCCAGTCTAAGAGAGGGAGGAGGGCATATATGAGCAAGAGAGGTATGATAATGATGGAGAAATCTACATAGACAGCTGAATCAAACTCGTGGAAACTCATGAACTCTAGATCAGCAGCTGTGGGGACTTCAGGGAAACAAACTAGACCCTCTGTATGTGGGAGACAGAAATGAGATGTTTATGATTTTATCCGAGCAATGTTAATTCACAAGAGAGGGGCCCTCATGGTGAGATCAACATTCTGATAAGAAGAGATGCTTTTGCTCTCTTATCCCTTCTCATATGTAAGGAGAAATGTGAGCAAATAGTGCGGGGAGGGGTGAGGCGGTGAGGAGGCTATCTAGAAGCCAGGTAGATAGCTCTGTTTTGCCATGTGACTCTTAGATTGTTGAACTCTGAGGCCATAAATCATTACTGTTGATGTAACTGCAAACAGGTGTAGTCTCTCTGGAAATCAGTGTGGAGAATTCTCAAAAGCTTAAAAACAAATTTACAATACAACTCAGTTATACCATTCTTTGGCATATTCCCAAAGGATTCAAGTATTACTCCTCTTGCTCAGCCATGTTCCTTGCTGCTTTTTAAATGGCTAGGAAATGAAAGCAGCCTAAATGTCCTTCAGCTGATGAATGGATACTGAAAATGTGACACATGTACACAATGGAATTCTATCCAGCTGGAAAGAAAAATGAAATGAAGTTTGCAGGTGAATGACTAAAACTAGAAAATATTCTAACATAACCCAGATCCAGGAAGAGAACTGGCACATCTCACCATTTGTGTATCCTAGCTCCAAAAAATTCCCTAGATGTGAATAGAATATTAGCACAGTCTTTAAGGTGAACAGTTCCCAGCTTTCTTTTTAATTTTTGTAAAATCAGGGTTTTTTTATATGTCCTCGGTGAGTCTTTTCTCAGCCTTAGCTACTTTGTGCACTCATGTAGTGATCTATTCTCAGTTGAAGACTTAAAAGGACCCTGTGATATATAGCAACTTAGGCTTCTTCAAAGTGTCAGATTCATCCTTTGACTTAAGGGGATCCCTGGGACCCACTTTGATTCACATCTTTACACTGTATTCTGGGGACTTTTATCAGATAATAAACTGTTACATTGTTAGGATCACCTTGCTTATTCTCCCAGGGGTCCCTGGAAGTTTTTCATATCTGAAAGCTGTTGTTTCATATCTTGGGTTTTGTTTTATGTTGTTAAATGCCAAGAAATTGAGTCTGTTCCACTATTAAGCTAACAGTAGAATTTCCCCTTCATAAGGCTTTTGTTGTAAAATGAATCCTGCTGCCATGGGTAATTTTCAAAACCTGACCTCTTGCTTTTTCTGAGGATTTCTAAATCTGATACTGGGAGAGCCATTACTTTATAGTTATCACCTTAATTTCATAGATCTTTCTGGGAAATCAAGAGTAGTCCCAACTTCAGCAAACTCATCTTGGCAGGTATTTTTGTGAGACCTTGAATAAATTTCTTAGTACCTCTTATCCTAAATTGTTCTTTGTGTGAAGTGCAATTGAATCTAATGCCACATGTACAAACACTCATTACACAAAAACTATAAGGAGGTTCTTATGCTGGGCATCAGAGAGGCAGAGTTTGGCAAACATACTTTGACTTATTACATCATCCATTTGGTAAGCTTGAAAGAATATTGAACTTTGAGGATGGTAGTCCAGGCTTTGTAACAACAGAAATACAACCAGAAGCTGAGTTTGATCAGGTAACTGAATCCCTCAGAGATTTACTCTCATCTATAAAAAAAACTTAATACAGGCCTCTGAGCAGGCACTAATCAAAGTATAAAATTATATACATGTGAGAACATTAATGAGGTTGATTAACCTCAAACATAGCAAGTAGAAATGTAAAATTGGGATAACTACTACAGGAAACTGTTTGTTCTTAATATATTAAACACAGGATCCCTTATGACTAATTACACCTCTATGTATATACTCAAAAGAATTAGAAAAAAGGGTGTCCAAACAAAATTCTGTACATTAATTTTCAGAGTAGTTATATCCACAATAGCCAAAAGGTGGAAAGAACTGAGATGTCCATCAGTTGCTGAAAATATGCTGAAAATATACAGAAAACAAAATATGACATATTTATACAATAAAGTGTTAAGCTGTATAAAGAGACTGACAGACTAATAGATAATGCAGAATGAATAAATATGAAAAACATTATGTTCTGGGATTGGATGATGTAATGGTTGATAAGAGTGCTTATTATCTAAGTGTGGGAACTTGAGTTTGAATCTTCAATACCGATGTAAAAACACCAGACATGGTACTGCATGCTTGTACTCCCCAACATACTTTTCTGGTGTCTCTGCATGTATCCACATACTCAGGTGCATACCAAACTACACGCACGCACACACACACACACACACACACACACACACTATAATGGAAATTATAATTATTCTAAGTGTCATAATTATATATAAATAGCTACCAGTGTTTGAGTGTTAGTCCAAGTGTTGAAAATTATTCCTTTTGATGTTATTTCATTGACTACTCCATAAAGCATCATGTGATACATGTGGTTATCATCATTACCTTATCATTATTACCAATATTCATATGAGACACATGAGGAGTGAGGTTTGAACTGATGTATATTACTCTTCATGCAAATAAAATAAAGCAAATAAAATATCTGCATTCTGAAATTCTCTGAAGCCTGAAGGTTTTGAGAGCTGACAAGAACTCACTACTTGAAAATTGGATACACAACTACATGTATTAATCAACTTCCTGTTGTTGCACAAAACACCAGAGAAAATCAACTTTGAGAGTGGAAGTTCCCTGGGGTTCATGGTTTCAGAGGTTTTAATGCTGTTTCTTTTAGGTCAGCCTGGTCCAGAGCTGAGCATTATGACAGTAACTGACTGGGAGAACAAAGCTATGCCATCTTGAAAACTGGGAAGGAGAATGAATGGGGCAAGGACCACTAAAGTCCTAAATTTTCAGAACATGCCCCTACTGGCCTACTTTCCTTGCTCAATGTTCCATGTTTGCTTTAGCTTGGATCTTACATGTTGCTTCATTGGCTTATGTGTCCATGTTAGTAGCATTATTCAGACCTACTGTAACCATTTAGGAGGTAGAACTACATGGGACAAAACAAGAGTCACTGAATGCCTTTTGAGGGTGTAATTATACCCCATTTTCACTCATCAACATCCTTAGATGTCATATGGTAAGAAGCTTGGTTGCTCCATGTGATCCTTGCTATAATGTTCTGTCTTCTCGTATGTTTAATGGAGCCAACTAACTATAGACTAAAACCCTGAAGTTAGTTGCCAAAATAAGCCATTCCTCACTTAAATTGTTGATCTCTGTATTTTGTTACAGTGAGTGAAAGCTGACTAGCAAGAAGCCCAATCTCCTAAAATTTATAACAGTTGATGATATCTGTACATTTTTGTTAAATTATTCTACCACTTCTCCAATAGTGCCTTACTGGGGACTGGTGCTGAAGCACCATGAGACAATGGGGACTTGAATAGTAGCTTAAATAGAGGGAGAGAAGTCAAAATGCACTTGCACAAAATGTATTGTAAAGAATTACTTATAAGTTATAAAAGGAAACAAAGATGAATTTTGTGTTTAGGGTCTAGGTTCTTGTACCAAATATCTCATTATGTATGTATAAACATTTTGATATCTGAAAATATTTGAAATCCAAAACACTTTTGGTGTCAAGCAGGTTAGAAAAGGTAACCTGAATATATACCCCTAAATGAGAGACACTGGTTCCAGACTCTATATTGTTTGAATATCAATATCCCTCTGTTTTCTTAATGCTTGTGAATCATGGTCTGCTATCTTAGAAATACTCTAATGAAAATAATATTTTGAGTTTTTAAAAGTTAGTTTCAGTCTTTATGATCACTTCTAATCTATGCTCTCATTTACCTACTGGATTAGTTACATTTCTGTTGCTGTAATAAGATACTATGACCAAAGTGACTTGGGGAGGAAAGAGTTTATTTAATCTTACAACTCACAGGTCACAATCCATCACTGAAGAAAGTTAGGGCAAGAATTCAAGTTAGGAAACTGGATGCAGGAACTGAGAGACCATGGCGGGATGATGCATACTGACTTGCTCCCATGGCTTGTTCGCCTTGCTTCTTATAGTACCCAGAATTACCTGGTGCAACTCATAGTGGACTGAGCTCTCCTGAATCAATCATTAATCAAGAAAATTCTCCACAGGCTACTCTGATGGAAGTAATTCCTCACTGAGGTTTCATTTTCCAAAGAAATTCTATTTTTGCTAAGTGGAAAACAGTAACCATTATATCTACTGTTTTAATCAGGGTTTCAAATGCTGTGAAGAGACACCATGACGACAATGTTTAAGAGTATTAGCTTAAGATGCTTTACATTTATTTATGCTGTGCAATATTTGTTTAATGATGCAAAGATGTAGTGCATTCTTTTATTGCATTTGTCTAACTCTGTGAACTTGTGTTACTTCGCCTGTCTAAACACTTGATTACCCTAATAAAGAGTTGAATGCCCAATAGAAAGGCAGGAGAAACAACAGGCGGGGCTGGCAGGCTGAAAGAATAAATAGAAGGAGAGATCTTGGAAGAGGATGAAGAGGCAGAAAAAGTAGGAGCCAGCCAAACACCCACCCAGCCATCCAGTCAGACACAGAATAAGAATGAAAGAAAAGATATACAGAAATACAAAAAGGTAAAAGCCATGGGCAAAAGGTAGTTGGACAATTTAAGTTAAGAGAAGTTGATTGGCCCATCTTCCAGTTCCCTGCAGACAAGCAGCTGAGGCCTTGGGACTGTGCACTGCTGATCTCATCCGGACAGGATCCATCCCACCCTGAGACTGCCAAGGCCCCAGTACTAGGACTGCCTCTATCCACGGGAAGAGGAGAGCCAGAAGAGTATTGGACCTGTTTGTACCCACCAGAATGGAACCTTGGTCCTGTAGCCACCAGCAGAGGAAGAGTCTCCTGCACCAACTGGAAGAAGGGATGAGAAGGAGACAATATAAAAACACACTCAGCAACAGAAAACCAACATGACACCGTCTAGAGACTCTACACCAGCAAGACCTGAGCATCCCAATACAGATGAAGCAGAAGAGAATGACCTTAAAAACAACTTCATGTAATTATAAAGGCCCATGAAGAGGATATAAGAAAATCCTTTAAAGAAATGGAAGAAAAGATAAACCACAAATTTCAAGAAATGGAGAAAAAGACAAAGCAAAAATTGCAATAAACAATTCAAACAGTGCAAGGATTGAAAGCTGAAATAGAGACAGTAAAAATAACACAGAATGAGGGAATGCTGAAAATAGAAAAGCTGGGTAAATGGTCAGATACTACAGATACAAGCATAACCAACAGAATACAGAGATGGAAGATAGAATTTCAGGTGTTGAATATACAGGAGAAATAGATTCATCAACCAAAGAAAATATTAAGTCCAATAAATCCCTAACACAAAATATCCAGGAAATATGGGACACTATGAAAAGACCAAACCTAAGAATAATAGGTATAGAAGAGGGTGAAGAATCCCACCTCAAAGTTGCAGAAAGAATATTCAACAAAATCATAGAAGAAAACTTTCCCAACCTAAAGAAAGACATGCCAATGAAAGTAGAAGAAGCTTACAGAACACCAAATAGAGAGGACCACAAAAAGTCCCCTTGCCACATAATAATAAAGACCCCAAATATACAGAATAAAGAAAGAATATTAAGAGCAGATAAGGGGAAAAGTCAAGTAACATATAAAGGCAAACCTATCAGAATCACACCTAACTTCTTCATGGAAACTCTGAAAGCCAGAGGTCCTAGATAAATATCTACCAATAAAAAGAGCCCATGGATGCCAGCCCAGACTACTATATCCAGCAAAGCTCTCAATCACTATAGACAGATAAAACAAGATATTCCATGACAAAAAAGAGATGTAAACAATACATATCCACTAACCCAGCCCTACAACCCAAGGAAGTTAACTACAACCAGAAAAAACATAGGCAATAGATAATCCCACTTTACCATCAGCCAAAAGAAAAAGGGGGAGGAAATCCACACACAATTTCACATCCACCGACAAATCTAAATCAAACAAGAAAGAACAATCAATTGTCATTAATATCCCTCAATATTAATGGTATTAATTCACCCATAAAAAGACACAGAATGAATTCAAAGACAGAATTTGTCCTTCTACTGCATACAAGAAACATACCTCAGCTTCAAAGACAGAGGTTACCTCAGAGTTAAGGGCTGGGAAAAGAATTTCCAATCAAATGGACCCAAGAAACAAGCTAGGGTAGCAATCCTAATTAGACTTTAAGCTGAACAGCTGATCTGAACAGGGGAGAGCTCTTGGACTCCAGACCGACAGTGGGGAGGCCAGCATGGGACTGATCTGGACCCCCCCAAATGTGAGTGTCAGTGAGAAGGCCTGGGCAACCTATGGGGCCCTGAGCTGTGGATCAGTGTCTATCCCTGGTATACAAACTGTCTTCGTGTGCCTATAGCACAAAGAGAGATGCTCTCTCAGCCTGGACTCTTAGGGGAGTGCCTGGACCCTACCAAGAGTAAAATGACAGACTCTAGATATCCCCTATGTGGAAGGATTTGGCAATAGGGTGGGAGGGAGGGGGGGAAGGGGAGTGCGGGAGGAGGGGAGGGAGAGAGAACTGGGATTGACATGTAAAACAAGCTATTTAAAATTAAAATAAAAAATGATAAAAAAAGAGATGAAGGAGGTCATTTCATACTTATCACAGGAAAAATCCATTAAATTGAAATCTTAATTCTGAACATTTATGCCCCAAATACAAAGGCATCCACATTCATTAAAAAATTACTAAAACTCAAATCATACATACAGCCTCACACATTTATAGTAGGAGACTTCAACACCTCACTCTCACCACAAGACAGGATCACCAGATGGAAACTTAAAACAGAAACAAAGGAACTAATTGACCCAATTGGGTTTAAGGGACATCTATAGAACATTCCATCCAAACAAAAAAGAATATACCTTCTTCTCAGCACCACATTGAACCGTCTCTAAAATCAGCACTATACTTGGCAACATAGTAAACCTCATCAGGTACAAAATCAATTGGAATTACTCAATGTATCTTATCAGACCACCGTACTTTAAATTTAGAATTCAACAACAATACAAATTGCAGAAAACCTACAAACTCATGGAAGTTGAATAATGTGCAATCACCATTCCTAGGTCAAGGAAGAATTAAAATAAGAAATTAAAGACTTCCTAGAATTCAATGAGAATGAAGACACACATACCCAAACTTATTGGACACTTTGAAAGCAGTGCTAAGAGGAAACTTCATAGCACTAAGTGCCCACATGAAGAAACAGGAGAATAGTCACACTAGAGATTTAACAGAACAATTGAAAGCTCTAGAACAAAAGCAAGCAAACTCATACCAAAGGAATAGATGCCAAAAAATAATCTAATTGAGGTCTGAAATCAATAAAGTAGAAACTAGGAAAACAATACAAAGAATAGAAGTAACAAAGAGTTTGTTCTTTGAGAAACTCAAGAAGATAGACAAACCTTCATCCAAACTTACAATTAATAAATGGGACCTCCTGAAACTGATAATCTTTTGTAAAGCAAAGGATATAATCAACAAAACAAAACGACAACCCACAGAATGGGAAATGATATTCACCAACCCCACATCTGAGAGAGGGTGATTTCCAAAATATACAAAGAACTAAAGAAGCTAGTCACCACAACACCAAAGGATCCAAATAAAAAGTGGGTTCAGAACTAAATAGAGAATTCTTAATAGAGGAGTCTAAAATGACTGAGAGACACATAAGTGATGCTGCAATGATAAACGGCACACTTGAGGGTATAGGTAACTATTTATTGTAGAAATTACACACAAGAGAAAAACGAGCAATCCAGATGAGTCGAGCTTTTCACCACCAAACCAAAATCTGAAAAGAGGGCGAGAGGTTCTGCTGCTCAGTCTTTTATTCCTCCCTCCGTACACGCTCCTAGCCATGCCCAAAGTGGGCCTGGCTAGTGATGTAGTTCACCGCCTATGTCCATATACATCTTTAGTCACGCTTAAAGTGGGTGTGGTTAGCGGTGTGGTAAACCACCCTTTTATTAACTCATCTGTATGCACCTCTAATACACCACATGGCTAATGGCGGAGTACTAAGTTCCCCCTACAATTGCCCTTTTAGTCTAAAAAGGATATTTAAACTTAAAACAAAACTAACTTGTGTCAACGAACAAAATGTATCAAACATCTATCCCATCTAAACCTAAACTCATCTGAAAGAAACACCCAAGTGTGAACACCTCCTTCCAATCCCAACACTAAAATAATTGAAACCTAATACTAACAGATGTAAACTATCCTATAATATCAATAGTAGGGAGAGGGGGCATGGAATTCTTAAAACTATTTCCTGCTGCGATGGGACGATGACAGTCTCATGGGGACCTGTAAAAAGAAAAATGTTAGTGTAAAAAAAATCTTGCTCCAGAGGCAGAGGCAGGTGGATTTCCAGAGAAACCCTGTCTCAGAGAAATAAATAGATAAATAGAAGTAAAAGAAATAGAGTAATAATAATAATGGATAAATAAATAAGCCACGTAAAGATGGAAAAATACAGAGAGTCTGGATACTGTATGCTATTGTTTTTCAGTTTTTTGATTACTAAAAAAGGAAAAATTTCTAAAATATACTTGATTATAAATGTTGCTGAATTAATTCAACTTATATATTTCAAAAATGCTTTGACTTCTAACTTTAAATATAAGGACCGGTTACTTGGGAAAAGAGTTTTTGTTTATGTTTCTACAGAAAACGGAAAGCAGTGAAATCCTTCCAGGCTTCTGTGGTTTGATGAACAAAGACCCCCCAAAAGCAGTGGGCCAGGCGTTCCAACAATTGAGACAGCTAAGATGATGCAGACTTATAGACCCTGAAAATAAGGACTTATACAGGTTTCTGAGTTTTGTCATGATCCCCATGGAATGAACCGTGTCCCCATCCAGCAGGAAGCAGTTTGGAATGAGCGACATCCAAATCCCCATATTGTTTATAAATCTTTGTTTTCATTTAAATAATGGGGTTGCTTGTAATTGGTTAATGATCACAGCCAATCTCTTTTTAATGGTAAAAGGGTAATTATGGTATGGAAATGAATACTTGGTATTGGTATGGTTTTCCATTTATTGATACAAATTACAGGTCAATTTTGTGATATGTATATTTCTCCTCTTGTTTAACTATTGTGTTTATACTAATCTTTTAAAACATAATGCATAATTAAACAAAACTATAGATAGTTACTTATAATAGTCAGAACTTATAGTTAGGTTAGTTAGGTTTTCTAGATATATTTGAGATAGATAGTCTTCAAACCTTTCAAAGACCTTCAGAAAATGGCATTTAAAATGGTTTAGGGTTTTTCTTGACAATGAGAAATGTCTGCTACTGGCATCACCAATTACATCTGAGAGGAAGATGGGCATCGAAGAATCTCGTTATGGAGTTTGCTTTCAACATGGCAAGATTAGACATTTCGGCAAGAAACTGCTCTTGCCTAGACTATTTTACTGTTGCTGTATAAACTGGACATGCAGGACCTACAGGAAAGTGACTGATGAACTCAAATAGTCCTTCATGGTTCCTGCTTCATGGAAGAGTTTAGGAGACTTTCTGCAGGACACAGAAAATGGCTGACAGTTTGAAATTTCCTGCTTTGCTGAGAAGTCTTCTGGATACATTGTGGCCTTATGGGTTGAAGATTTATGCCCCAGAGTTACAGAGAAACTTTGGGTGACTGTCCAGGTAGCAAGATGTATCTGTCAATTCTAGTGTTTATATATTATCCTTCTGTGGTCTTTGATGGAGTTGAAGACAGATAGTTATCGTAGCTTTCTTTACATATGATAAAAGATAAGCTACATATAAGTCTTTAGACATACAAAGATAGGATAGATGATACTTTCTTTAAATCTTACTAAATGTTAATGAACAAAATATTGTAACTGTTCTGTTATATATAATTTGACTATGTTAAAGTTAAAACCTTTCTTTTTTATTTAGACAGAAAAGAGGAGATGATGAGGGAGTCCTGTGTATATGTCAATAAAGCACTGTTGGTCAATAGGGAAGCAAGATAGGTGGGACTAGGAGTCGTGGAGGACTCTGGGAAGGAGAAACATAGGGAGTCAAGATGTAGCTGCCATAGGGGTAAGAAATCCGGACCCTTTTCTCCAGTAAGAGAAATACTTACATTAACAATTATGGAGTAAGTACTTAATTCAGAGCTAGCCAGTAAGAAACAAGCAAGGCCAACAGCTTCATAATCAATATAGCGTCCTGTGTGTTTATTTGGGACTGATGCAGCTCTGGGACCAGGCTGGTGGGAAGGCTTCTCTCTATACATAAGGAAGTGCTCAAGTCCTTAGCCATTAGGGTAATGCAAATCGAAATAACTCTGAAATACCATCTTTCTCATGTCAGAATGGTTAAAACCAAAAACACCAATGACAGTTTATGCTGGAGAGGATGTGGAGAAACATTCCTCCACTGCTGGTGGGAGTGCCAATTCATAGAGCCTCTTTGGAAATCAGTATGAAGTTTCCTCAGGAAAATGAGAATAAGGCTACTACAAGATCCAGCAATCCCACTCTTAGGTATATACCCAAAAGATGCACATTCATGCAATAAGGATGTCTGTTCAACCATGTTCATAGCAGCAGTATTTGTAATAGCCAGAACCCGGAAGCAACCTAGATGCCCTCAACTTAAGAATGGATAGAAAAATGTGGTACATTTACACTATGAATTACTACTCAGCAGGTAAAACAATGGATTCGTAAATTCACAGGCAAATCGATGGAGCTAGAAGAAACCATCCTGAGCGAGGTAACCCAGTTACAAAAAGATGAACATGGTATGTACTCACTAATATATGGGTTTTAGACATAGAGCAAATGAAGACCAGACTACAATACACATTGTCAGAGAAGCTAGGAAACAGGGAGGATCCTAAGAGAGACAGACATACATGGTCTCCCAGAGAAGGGAAAAGGGACAAGATCTCCTGAGCTAATTGGGAGCATGGGGTGAGGTGGCAGGGAGTTAGAAGAAAGAGAAGGGGAGAAGAGGAGGGGAGAGGAGGACAGGAGAGAGCAGGAAAATCTAGTCAGGGGAAGAATAGAGGAGAGTAATAAAAGAGATACCATAATAAAGGGAGCCATTACAGGTTTAAAGAGAAATCTGGCACTAGGGAAATGTCCAGGGATCTACAAGGATGACCCCCAACTAACAATCTAAGCAATAGTGGAGAGGCTAACTTAAACATGATAGCTGGGAAACCAGCAAAGGACTGTTCTAGACCCCTAAACGTGGATGTCAGTTTGGAGGACTGGGCAATCTATGGGGCCTCTGGTAGTGGATCTGTATTTATCCCTAGTACACGAATAACTTTGGGAGCCCATTCCACAGTCTCTCAGCCTAGAAACACAGAGGAGTGTCTAAGGCCTCCTCCAAATGATATGACAGACTTTGAAGATCCCCCATGGAATGTCCTAGGGAGCAGAAAGGGAATGGGATAGGGGGTTGGTGAAAGGCAGGGGAGGAGGGGGAGGGAGAGGAACTGGGATTGACATGTAAAAAAACTTGTTTCTATTTAAATAAAAAAATTAAAAATGGAAAGAAAGAAAATCTGGCAAGAAATAAGCCAAGCTATGGTTGGGGCATATATAAGAAAGAATAAGTTTCTTTGTGTGATTATTTGGAAGCTTGATGGAGAGCCCCCCAAAGTGTAAAAAGTAAACAAAACAAAGCAAATAACAGCTATACCACAGCAACTTTTATAAAGGAAAACATTTAATTTGAGTGGTTTACAGTTTCAGAAATTTAGTTCATTATCATCATGGTGGGAAATATGGTAGCATGCAGGCAGATATTGTACTTGAGAAGGACTGAGAGTCCTTCACCTTGATCTACAGGCAATAGGAAGTGAACTAAGTTCAAAGCCCACCTCCATAGTGACACTTCTTCCAACAAGTCCATAGCTTCTTCAACAGAGTCATACCTACATTCAACCTACCATACCTACACAGCAACCACTATACTAATGATCACACTAATATTAAAATAATAACAGTGCCAACAACAAAATAAGTACCAGTACACATACATGAACTTATAACCATTTCATACAGTAGGTTTAGTATCGAGGCTGACATTATATGAACTGGTGCCTAATTTTAGACTTGGAACCTTGGCCCCACTCCTTATGATCACTCTTATTTTCAGCATTTACTCGACTTCTGATGTCAAGAAATGTCTTAGCTAATTTCCTGTTGCCACAATAAAATAATCTGGTAAAAGCAACTCAATGGATGGTTTATTTTAGCTTACAATTTCAGGGCATAATCCATCATGGCATGGAAATCATGGCCACAGGAGATTGAGGCAGATGGTCACTGTTTTTACTAGGTTTCTGTTTCCATAATAAATACTATGACCCAAAGCAACCTGGGGAAGAAAGGGTTTATTTCAATTTATAGCTTATAGTTCATAATGCAGGGATGTCAGGAACGGATCTAAAGACAGAACTTAGAGGAAGGAACGGAAGCAGAGAACATGAAGGAACACTGGCTATTGACTTGCTTTTCTTGGCTTGTTAAAATTGCTTTCTTCTTCACTCTAGTATGACCTGGCCAGGGAAAGTACCACCCACAGTGGGCTGAGTCCTTCCACAATAATCATTAATTAGGAAAATGCTCCACAGACTTGCCTATAGGCCAGTCTGATAGAGGTATTTTCTCACTGAATGTTCTCTCTTCTCAGAGACTTCAGCTTGTGTCAAGTTGACAAAGTGCTTACCAGCCATCATATTCCATCTATAGTCAAGGAAAGAGTGATGAATGCTCAGTTCAATTTGTTCTCAGAATCCCAGGCCAGGGATTGTGCCACTCATAGTGAAGAGGTATTCCCACTTTAGTTAACCTAGTCAAGATAATTCCTCACAGGATGCCTAAAGAAATGCCTCTCAAAGTAGCTCTCTATCTCATCAGTTTGATAACTGAAATGACCAATATCATGGAGTCATTTTTTAGTATCTATGTATGATTGGTTCAAGGTCTCTTTTTATTTAAATAAAATTATGTGTTGGATACCATTTTACCATTTCTTATCCAAGTGTGTTTTTGTAGTTCCCAACCCCCTCTCCCATCTTCACTACATGCCTGCTGCCCCATTACTTTCAGTTGCCTCACACCACCAAATTGCTTTCCTTTTTCATGTACCACATGTACTCCCTGTCTCATCCTTCATCATCTAATAGAAACCTTCACTTAATCTCTTTTCTAGCTTTTCAGAATTTCCTTACACTTATTTGTTTAAATGTAAACAAGTATACTTTATAGGTTGGTATCCACACACATAGGGGAATATGAAACTTTTGTCTGTGTTTTGTTTACTTTTCTTAATGTTATACTTTCTAAATCTATCCATTCTCTTGTAAATTTCATTTGTCTTTCTAGCTGAACGATATTTTATTGTGTATATATACCACATTTTCATTTTCCACTCATCTATTAATGGACATCTATTGGCTGTTTCCATTTCTATTCTATCATGAATATAACAGTAATAAACTTAGGTGTGCATATGTCTCTATGGTAGGATGTGGAATCCTTTGGGAATATGCCTAAGAGTGTTATAAATGGGTCATATGGCGGTTCTAATTTAATTTTATAAGCATCTTCCATACTTATTTCTATATGGCTATAATATTCTGCACTCCAACCAACAATGAACAAATGTTTCTCTTTCACTATGTCCTTTCCAATATGTTGTCAGATTTGATGATGATAAACATTAAGAATATGATGAGGGCAGATTTAAACTTAGTTTTAATTTGCAGTTTTCAAGTGGTTATGTTTTTTTGTTTGCTTCATTTTTGTTTGTTTTCAAGATAGGATTTCCAGGAACTCACTTTGTAGACAACACTGGCCTCCAACTCATAGCGATCCACCTCCCTCTGCCTCCCAAGATCTGGGATTAAAGGCATGTGCCACCATGCCTGCCTAAATGTTGAACACTTCCAAAAATATTCTATTAGCCAATTTTGTTCTTTTGACAATTGTCTATTCATTTTAGTAGCACATGGATGAATTACCATTGTTTACATTGGTGTTCAATTTTTTACAGCTTTTCTAAATTCTGAATATTAGCTCCTTGTCTAAAAATAGAGCTGATACATATTTTCTCCATTTATTCTGTAGACATAGTTTCTTTTGATGTCTTAATTTCAAGTAGTTGCACCTGTTTATTCTTGGAGCAAGTTCCTTTGTTATTAGGCCTCTATTTATAAACTTCTTGTCCACACCAATATCATGAAGATTATTCCTTGTATTTTCCCATAGCAATTTCATGTTTTAATGTTAGGTCTTTGAAATACTTTGAGTTGATTATGTACAAGTTGGAAAATAATGGTCTAATTTTTTTCTTTTCTCCAGGTGGATATTCACTTTGGCCAGCACAGGTTGTTGAATAAGTTGTCTTTTTTTCCATAGTCATGTTTTTGTTATGTTTGTCCATGAGTAGGTACTCATAGTCTTTTGTTTGTTGCTGGGTCATCTACTCTGTCCTAGTGATCTACACATCTATTTTTATGCCAGTACCAGGGTGTGTTTGTCACAATACACCTTTCTGAGAACAAAACTCAGAGTGTTCAGTCTTGTATAAAATGACCTAGTATTTTTCAGGTAAGTGTTCAAATCCTCCATTTAGATCATTCATGATGCCTAATACCATTAAGTACAATGTAAATAGGTGTCATGTTGTTTGAAGCATGATGAAGAGAAAAATTCTGTACAGTTTTAGTACAGATTAATGGATCTGCCTCTATCTGAGGGGAGCAGATGTAGAGCCACTGACTAACATGCCTAAGGACCTGAGTTCCATCCCCACGATAAAAAATTCCCTATATTCAAAGTCTTAGTATGTTTTGCAGTATTGTGATATAGTCATTTGCAATTTCATTTCATCCTAATGCAGTTAGAAGCTCTTATAGGCCAAAGATAATATATTAAATAATAGATAACATTATCTATAATGAAAGCTCAGTATATTTGTTTATTTACAGAATGGATAAATAAATAAAATGAATTGTTTATGCGGTTCCATCCAGCAATGCAATGTATGAGATGATATATTAAATTTATATGTTAGGCTATCAGAAAAGTTGGTACTTAAAAAGCTTGGTAAAAATTAAGTTCCAAGGTAAAGAGAACTTCAAATATATCCACCTAGTACACTCATGTCCCAGCTCTATAGCAATCTTCTAAATATAGATTATAGTAATTTAGTTTCAAACAACTCATTTTCAGCATCTGACATATTCATTAACCCCAGGTAGGGAAATTACTGTGTTGCATTAATTTTTCACCAGAAGAGATATTAGTCATCTGTGCAAGTATCATTAGTGCTTGCTACAAAGATGAAAATGACACACTGTCTCTGCTGAAAGAAGAATGCAATAAAAATTTTTAAAGAATCTGCTGAGTTGTCTAAGATAGCCAATGCTGTGTATACTTTGGGGCTCCCATTAGACAGCATTCATGTAACATGAGTAAGAACAGAAAATAATGCAAATCTCTTTGGAAATGAAGATTTTTTCCATTATATTTAAATTTTATTTTTTACATATTCTGTAGCATTTTTGGAGAGAAATATGACCAATATTGGTATTTTCCATGGCTTGTCCTGAATCTTCTCTTCCCAGTTTATATTTTCTTACCATTGTTTGTCACATACCATATATACTAACGACTTTCATGTACATATTAAGTTAGGCTCTTCTGAGTTCCACATCTTTATATGTAGCTGTCTAGGTACATACACAGGAGACAGGCTTTTGCATATAAAATTCAAAATTTGGCTCATTTTTTCTGTCTCCAGGCCTTATTATTTTACAGTGAATGTTGAATGGCCCTAGATTTTATCTCAACACATTGCTTAAGGTTCTAAAGTTGAATCCCTCTGCAGTTACTTAACATCCATTCTAAAGCAAGGTCAATGGTTACATATCTTCAGGACTCCTACATGGCCACAGATCTAGGTCCTGTACATGATCATCTAATTGCATTCTATATGTAGAAAGAACTAGAAAGATGCCACCAAATCATTTGTCCTCCTAGAAAACCATCCTGGTCAAGAGATGTGGGTCCTGGGAGACTTAAAAGAGGAAACATGGGAGTGCCTGCAGAGCAGATACTCTCATCTTCTGACCTCAAGCTTGCAAAGTCTGGAATTGTCACTGCTCATCTCAGGTTGACATGTGCATTATATATGGTCTGGAGGGATGTAAAACCATAATTGTTGGTACTTACCTTTCTTTCAGCATTATGTTTTGAATGTGTTGCTGGATTATTTTGTGAAAAGTAGGCGAGAATTAAGACAGGGATCATGCCTAAATTAAACTAGGATTTTTTTGGGTGGGGGTAAGAAACCATGACCTTCTCACTATCACATTATGCATCCTATGTTAAATATAGTTTATTTGAACTTTCTTAAAGCTATTGTCATCGTTCCCCGTCCCCCACCCCTCTAGCTTGCAGAATAAGGAACTATACTACATATACTCAGTCAGATAGCCCTTGGCCAAATAGAAAGATTGGAATATGAGTAATGTCTCCAGGCAGCACTCACAACTGGATTGTAACTAGACCATTTATATAAGATCATTGTGAGTTGAAAAGATTGGATGCATGAAATGTCAAGGCTGAATTTTGGTTTGAGTACCTAGACAGAGGTAGTACTTCTCAGTAATATGCCAAATTCTGTTTTATGTAAGTTTGAAATGCCTATCAGATATCAAATTACAAATGTCATTAGGCAGTTGAATTTTAATATGGGAATCTTTTCGAGATAGGTCAAAGTTGGAGATACAGTTTAAAGCTATCAACATAGAAGTGATATTTAAAACCTTGAAACTAGAAAACACCATCCAAAGAAATACAAACAGAGGAGAGGTGTGTGTGTGTGTGTGTGTGTGTGTGTGTGTGTGTGTGTGACACATATGTTGTGCGGGGGATTTTTTTTTACATTATTTTTTTTATTTTAATTTTAAATAGCTTGTTTTACATGTCAATCCCAGTTCCCTCTCCCTCCCCTCCTCCCGCACTCCCCTTCCACCCTCCCTCCCACCCTATTGCCAAATCCTTCCACATAGGGGATGTCTAGAGTCTATCATTTTACTCTTGGTAGGGTCCAGGCACTCCCCTAAGAGTCCAGGCTGAGAGAGCATCTCTCTTTGTGCTATAGGCACATGAAGACAGATTGTATACCAGGGATAGACACTGATCCGCAGCTCAGAGCCCCATAGGTTGTCCAGGCCTTCTCACTGACATTCACATTTGGGGGGTCCAGATCAGTCCCATTCTGGCCTCCCCACTGTCGGTCTGGGGTCCAAGAGCACTCCCCTGTTCAGATCAGCTGTCTCTGCTGGTTTTGCCAGCCCATTCTTTGCCAATTTGCTCATCACTCCTCTCTCTCTGTCACTGGGTTCCTTGGGTTCAGTTCAGTGCTTAGTTGTGTGTTTGCCTCTGCTTCCATCAGTCCCAGGATGAAGGCTCCCGGATAGTTATAGACATCAAGTTCATTATCAGGAATGGGCATTCGAGGTGGTCCTTCCACTATTGCTTAGCTTGCCAATTGATGTTATACCTTTAGATCACTCGAGGTCACTCTGGTGCCTGATCTGTCTTTGATCCTATGATTCCCTCTTCCCCTATTCTACCCCCACCCCCTCAACTTCCTGTTCCCCCATGACCAACTCCCTTCCTCTTTATCCCCTCTATTCTTCCCAGGTCCCACTACCCCCCCTCGCCCTGTTCCCCATCCATTCAGAGGATCTTGTCTCCATCCTCTTCTCTTGGGTACTATGCATATATGCATATCTTTTAGGTTCTTTCCTGTTTCCCAGACTCTCTATCTGTGGAAGTGCAGACTGGCACTATCCTGATCCATATCTAAAATCCATATATGAGTGAGTACATACCATGTTTGTCTTTTTGCGACTGGGTTACCTCACTCAGGATGGTTTCTTCCAGTGCTATCCATTTCCCTGCGAATTTCAAGATTCCATTGTTTTTTTCTGCTGAGTAATACTCCATTGTGTAAATGTACCACATTTTCTCTATCCACTCTTCAGTTGAGGGGCATCTAGGTTGCTTCCAGGTTCTGGCTATTACAAACAATGCTGCTATGAACATAGTGGAGCAGATGCCCTTGTTGTATGAACCTGCCTCATTTGGATAAATGCCTAAGAGTGGAATTGCTGGGTCTAGTGGTAGATTAATTCCCATTTTCCTGAGGAATCTCCATACTGATTTCCAAAGAGGCTGTATGAGTCGGCATTCCCACCAGCAGTGGAGGAGTGTTCCTCTCTCTCCACATCCCCTCCAGCATAAATTGTCTTCGGTGTTTTTGATTCTAGCCATTCTGACAGGAGTAAGATGGTATCTCAGAGTTGTTTTGATTTGCATTTCCCTGATGGCTAAGGATGTTGAGCACTTTCTTAAGTGTCTCTTGGCCATTTTAGCCTCCTCTACTGAGAATTCTCTATTTAGCTCTGTACCCCACCTTTCAAGTGGATCCTTTGGTGTTTTGGAGACTTGTTTCTTGAGTTCTTTGTAAATTTTGGAGATTAGCCCTCTGTCAGATGTAGGGTTAGTGAATATCTTTTCCCATTCTGTGGCCTGCCTTTTTGTCTTTTTGATTGTGTCCTTTGCCTTACAGAAGCTTTTTAGTTTCAGAAGGTCCCATTTGTTAATTGTTGATCTCAGTGCCTGTGCCACTGGTGTTATGTTTAGGAAGTGGTCTCCTGTACCAACTCGTTGAAGAGTATCTCCCACTTTCTCTTCTAAAAGTTTCAGTGTGGCTGGATGTATGTTGAGATCTTTGATCCATTTGGACTTAAGTTTTGTACAAGGCGATAAACATGGATCTATCTGCAGTCTTCTGCATACCAGTACCCAGTTATGCCAGCACCATTTGTTGAAGATGCTTTCTTTTTTCCACTGTACAGTTTTAGCTTCTTTGTCAAAAATCAGGTGTTCATAGGTGTGTGGGTTAAAATTAGGGCTTTCGATTCGGTTCCATTGGTCTACCTGCCTATTTTTGTGCCAATACCAAGCTGTTTTCAGGACTATAGCTCTATAATAGAGCTTGAAGTCAGGTATGGTGATGCCTCCTGAAGTTCCTTTATTGTATAGGGATGTTTTGGCTATCCTGGGCCTTTTGTTTTTCCATATAAAGTTGATTAATGTTCTTTCCAGGTCCTTGAAGAATTGTGATGGAATTTTGATAGGGATTGCATTGAATCTATAGACTGCTTTTGGCAAGATTGCCATTTTTATTATGTTGATCCTACCAATCCAAGAGCATGGGAGATCTTTCCATTTTCTGGTATCTTCTTTGATTTCTTTCTTCAAAGACACAAAGTTCTTGATATACAGGTCTTTCACTTCCTTGGTTAACATTATCCCCAGATATTTGATGCTGTTTTTGGCTATTGTAAAAGGTGATGTTTCTCTGATTTCTTTCTCAGTCACTTCATCATCTGTATATAATAGGGCCACTGATTTTTTTGAGTTTACCTTGTATCCTGCCACATTGCTGAAGGTGTTTATCAGCTCTAGGAGTAACCTTGCGGAGTTTTTTGGGTCACTTATGTAAACTATCATATCATCTGCAAATAATGAAAGTTTGACTTCTTCTTTTCCTATTTGTATCCCCTTTATCTCCTTTTGTTGTCTTATTGCTGTAGCTAGAACTTCAAGTACAATATTGAAGAGATATGGAGAGAGTGGACAGCCTTGTCTTGTTCCTGATTTTAGAGGAATTGCTTTGAGTTTCTCTCCATTTAGTTTGATGTTAGCTGTTGGTTTACTGTATATTGCTTTTATTATATTCAGGTGCGTTCCTGTTATCCCTGATCTCTCTAGGACCTTTATCATGAAGGGGTGCTTGATTTTGTCAAAGGCTTTTTCAGCATCTAGTGAGATGATCATGTGGTTTTTCTTTCGCAGATTGTTAATATGGTGGATTACATTGATAGATTTTCTAATGTTGAACCATCCCTGCATTCCTGGAATGAAGCCTACTTGATCATGGTGGATGATTTTTCTGATGTGTTCTTGAATCCGGTTTGCAAGTATTTTATTGAGTATTTTTGCATCAATGTTCATGAGGGAAATTGGTCTATAGTTCTCTTTCTTAGTTGTGTCTTTGTGTGGCTTGGGTATCAAGGTAATTGTAGCCTCGTAGAAAGAGTTTGGCAGTGAGCCTCCTGCTTCTATAGTGTGGAATACTTTGACGAGTATTGGAATGAGCTCTTCTTTGAATTTCTGGTAGAATTCTGCACTGAAGCCATCTGGGCCTGGGCTTTTTTTGTTTGGGAGACTTTTGATGACTGCTTCTATTTCATTAGTGGTTATAGGTCTGTTTAGATTATTTATCTGTTCTTGATTTAGTTTTGGCAAGTGATATCTATCCAGGAAATTGTCCATTTCCTTTAAATTTTCAAATTTTGTGGAGTACAGATTTTCAAAGTATGCCCTGATGATTCTCTTGATTTCCTCAGAGTCCGTTGTTATGTCCCCTTTCTCATCCCTGATTTTGTTAATTAGCATGTTCTCTCTCTGTCTTTTGGTTAGTTTGGACAGAGGTTTGTCTATTTTGTTGATTTTCTCAAAGAACCAACTCTTTGTTTCATTGATTCTTCTCAATGTTTTCCTGGTTTCTACTTGATTGATTTCAGCCCTCAATTTGATTATTTCCTGGCATCTGCTCCTCCTGGGGAGTTTGCTTCTTTTTGTTCTAGAACATTCAGCTGTGCTATTAATTCTCTAGTATGACTGTTCTCCAGTTTTTTCATGTGGGCACTTAGTGCTATAAACTTTCCTCTCAGCACTGCTTTCAGAGTGTCCCATAAGTTTGTGTATGTTGTGTCTTCATTCTCATTGAAATCGAGGAAGTCTTTAATTTCTTTTTTATTTGTTCCTTTACCCAGGGATGGTGCAATTGTGCATTGTTCAATCTCCATGAGTTTGTAGGGTTTCTGCGATTTGTGTTATTGTTGAATTCTAATGTTAATGCATGGTGGTCTGATAAGATGCAGGGGGTTATTCCAATTTTTTTGTATCTGTGGAGATTTGCTATGTTTCCTATTATGTGGTCAATTTTAGAGAAGGTTCCATGTGGTGCCGAGAAGAAGGTATATCCCTTTGTATTTGGGTGGAATGTTCTATAGATGTCTGTTAAACCCAGTTGGGTCATAACTTCTATTAATTCTTTTGTTTCTTTGTTAAGTTTCTGTCTGGAGGTCCTATCTAGCGGTGAGAGCGGAGTGTTGAAGTCTCCTACTATTAGTGTGTGAGATTTTATGTGCATTTTGAGCTTTAGTAATGTTTCTTTCACGAATGTAGGTGCCTTTGTATTTGGGGCGTAGATGTTTAAAATCGAGACTTCGTCTTGATGTATTTTTCCTTTGATGAATATGAAGTGCCCTTCTTCATCTCTTTTGATTGATTTTAATTTGAAGCCTAATTTGTTAAATATTTTAAGTCTTGCTTTGTTAACTAAAATGGTGATGAGCTATTTCCAAAAAATCAAATTTAGCATATGTAAAAGTACCTTATATTCTAATAAGCATTTAAAATTTTAAAGTAGTGCTTCCTAAAACTGAATTTAGTTCTATGATAGAGGAATGACCGATGATGATAAAGATATGTAGAGAGCAGTTAGAAATGCCAATGGCCCTGAAAGGAACTTTGAATATTATAACCTTTTTAAAAGCATTACAATCAACTAATATGCTTACTTTAGAATATTGAGAAAATTCACAGAGAAAGTAAAAAGGTCATCATCCAGTATAATGAAATAACATTTGATTTATCTTCTCCTGGTAGTTTTGTTGTTTCCTTAAAAAAATAGTCACAAGTACAATGAATATAATTATATTACTTGTTGATATAATAATGAAGCAACTTGGCTCTGAAGTGGAAGGTGCTCTCCAAGCTGTTAGTGGCTAATTTCTTGTTCTTTTGTGTACACAAGACATTTATTCCCTTGTGTGCACATAGATATTTACATATTACCTCATCCCAAGACAGACCTAATGCCTAGGGATTAAAGGAGCTGGTATTGACATGTGAAGCAAGCTTGTTTCTAATTTAAATAAGAAATAATTAAAAACCACAAAATGAACTCTATGATTTATTTGTGGGATTTTTTGTTTTGGCATTTTTATCTTAATTTTTTGTTTGATTTGTTTTGGAGGTTTATTTATTTTGGTTTTGAGGAGGAGAAAGGATAAGTTGGATGGGTATATGGGGATTTGGGAGGATTATGGGGAGTAGAAATATGCTCAAATAGATTGTATAAAAAGTTTTGATAAAAACGAGAGAGAAATTTATTTTAGCAAAGCTACTAGTCTGCTTCTCTCAGAAAATCATATGCTTAGACAGTACCTCAGAAGTGATTCCTTCTGAGTGTTCCTGTCTCTTTTCCTACCATTTAGTGATACAGACAGGGAAGTAACAGGTGGGCCTATGTAATCGTGAACATTGGGCTTCCCATACTATAAACCAAATAATCTTTCTTTTCTTTCTTTCTTTTTTTGGTTTTTCGAGACAGGGTTTCTCTGTGGCTTTGGAGGCTGTCCTGGAACTCGCTCTGTAGACCAGGCTGGTCTCGAACTCACAGAGATCTGCCTGCCTCTGCCTCCCGAGTGCTGGGATTAAAGGCGTGCACCACCAATGCCCGGCTCTTTCTTTTCTTTATGAAGCACTCAGTGTGGGGTATTCTGTTATTGCAACCTCAAACTTACCAAGCTATTCAGGTGCAATTTTGTGTATTTTAGCTTTTAAGTACTAAAGCTAATTTGTGTCTATGATTACAATAGATGCTAATGCACCAAAGTGCTGAATTTATATCTTTGTCTCTACCCTCTGGTGTGTATGCTCATATATGATGCTAACAAACTCTTTTGAGATGAAGACAATTAATAAAGGTGCATTCTCAAAGTACATATCTTCTGTGAAGAGCAGATACTTATCCAAGACTGTATGTGGGAATTGTCTCAGATATGCTAGGCTTACACTACAGGAAAGTCTTTAGTTCTTGCTTTTAATCAATTATCAATGTATCAAGGAAAATTTTCCATATCAATAAAGTTTAATATTCATAATAATTATTTAAAGGCATGCAATTTTACAATGTCAACATTTTAATAATTTATGTAATAAGCTCCCTGCTGATTGACATCTCAGTTTCTGGTTATAAGCTTATAATTAAATTGTTACACCAGTTCTTTGTGCTTATTTATTTAAATATTCACAGCTAACTAATTGAATTGTTTCATTAGAAAAGGCATATATGCAGAATTTGAACAAGGGCTAAAGTGCAGCAGTTGTTTGAATCAGAAGGAGAAAAATGAGTGTAGTGGCATACAGTTGGCATAGAAGTAGGGGGAGATGAGTTTGCATAGGGAGCGACAGATCTTCTGTGAGCTAAGTACCATCTCTCCTCATCCTTTCCAACACTTTAAAAATTTGTTATCTCTTATTCATAGATGGATATTCTGAGGCTTGTATGGTCAGTCAGATATTTGCTCTGGAACTAGGCAAATTCCTCACCAGTTTTCTCTTGTGAGAAATTTGACTTATGATGTTTGTCTTATAGAGTAGCTGATAGGATAATTTCAAAGGGTCTGACACAGAGGTTAATATTATAAATGTAATTGCTTTTATTTTTCTAATACTTTTGCTACTTACTATAGAATTAGATTAGAACAACAGAGCCTACTTAGGCTTTTCTCCATTCTTGGTCCGTATTCCTGTGTACATTGAATCATGTTACTGGATCTGGGCTCAAATTACAGAAAACTCAATACAAACAGAGTCTGAAGAAACAAGGTCTCAACAATGGCTCACTGTTAGGATGACTATGTTGTTTATCAAGTGAAAATGAGCATTTGTAGGGAAACTGATGGTGCAGAGAAGGAGGCAGTTCTTTGTGCATAACTTTGCTTGAGCCCAGCATGAACTTTTGCCTGTAGGCATTTAAGTGCCACTTTTCCCCCATTAGAAAACAGCTTCCATTCCTAGCATATCCTATTTTGATTCCTGTGCTCAGTCATTTTGACTTGACCATGTGCCTTGGGCAACAGTCTCAGCAACATTTCTTGGTCACCTTGTTCATCATTCCATGCCAAAGTCATGGATCTTCAGTATAAGTTGAAAGACTTCTAGCAAACAAAATGTATTTTTAAGATCTGAGTTGAAACACCTTATCAGGAAGTAATTATTCTCTTCAGGAAGCTGCCAGATATCAACAAAGCTTCCTTTGTTCAGCTGTAAATTACTCTTCCTATGAAAGTATTTCTCAGTTGGTCTGCACTGGGGACATCATCTCAGCTAACCTTCAGCATCAGCATCCTTCTTGCCTGCCTGCCAAAATGAAAAACTGGTGGTGTGGCCCATCAGTACTAACACTGTCTGGCTATCATCCATCCATCCATCCATCCATCCATCCATCATCAATCATATATATATATATATGTATATATATGTATCATATATCTATTCTATCTGTTTTAAAACCAGCACACTTACCTCCAAATTTACTTTCATACAAAGAAAATAAAACCACAAAAGTAGTTGTTAACATTGCTTGGTATACTGGAATTCTCTTAATATTCAACATTTTGCAATGATAAAGAAGGAATATTCCAGGAATGCAGGGATGGTTCAACATTAGAAAATCTATCAATGTAATCCACCATATTAACAATCTGCGAAAGAAAAACCACATGATCATCTCACTAGATGCTGAAAAAGCCTTTGACAAAATCCAGCACCCCTTCATGATAAAGGTCCTAGAGAGATCAGGGATAACAGGAACGTACCTGAACATAATAAAAGCAATATACAGTAAACCAACAGCTAACATCAAACTAAATGGAGAGAAACTCAAAGCAATTCCTCTAAAATCAGGAACAAGACAAGGCTGTCCACTCTCTCCATATCTCTTCAATATTGTACTTGAAGTTCTAGCTACAGCAATAAGACAACAAAAGGAGATAAAGGGGATACAAATAGGAAAAGAAGAAGTCAAGCTTTCATTATTTGCAGATGATATGATAGTTTACATATGTGACCCAAAAACTCCGCAAGGTTACTCCTAGAGCTGATAAACAGCTTCAGCAAAGTGGCAGGATACAAGGTAAACTCAAAAAATCAGTGGCCCTATTATATACAGATGATGAAGTGACTGAGAAAGAAATCAGAGAAACATCACCTTTTACAATAGCCAAAAACAGCATCAAATATCTGGGGATAATGTTAACCAAGGAAGTGAAAGACCTGTATATCAAAAACTTTGTGTCTTTGAAGAAAGAAATCAAAGAAGATACCAGAAAATGGAAAGATCTCCCATGCTCTTGGATTGGTAGGATCAACATAATAAAAATGGCAATCTTGCCAAAAGCAGTCTATAGATTCAATGCAATCCCTATCAAAATTCCATCACAATTCTTCAAGGACCTGGAAAGATCATTAATCAACTTTATATGGAAAAACAAAAGGCCCAGGATAGCCAAAACATCCCTATACAATAAAGGAACTTCAGGAGGCATCACCATACCTGATTTCAAGCTCTATTATAGAGCTATAGTCCTGAAAACAGCTTGGTATTGGCACAAAAATAGGCAGGTAGACCAATGGAACCGAATCGAAAGCCCTAATTTTAACCCACACACCTATGAACACCTGATTTTTGACAAAGAAGCTAAAACTGTACAGTGGAAAAAAGAAAGCATCTTCAACAAATGGTGCTGGCATAACTGGGTAATGGTATGCAGATGACTGCAGATAGATCCATGTTTATCGCCTTGTACAAAACTTAAGTCCAAATGGATCAAAGATCTCAACATACATCCAGCCACACTGAAACTTTTAGAAGAGAAAGTGGGAGATACTCTTCAACGAGTTGGTACAGGAGACCACTTCCTAAACATAACACCAGTGGCACAGGCACTGAGATCAACAATTAACAAATGGGACCTTCTGAAACTAAAAAGCTTTTGTAAGGCAAAGGACACAATCAAAAAGACAAAAAGGCAGGCCACAGAATGGGAAAAGATATTCACTAACCCTACATCTGACAGAGGGCTAATCTCCAAAATTTACAAAGAACTCAAGAAACAAGTCTCCAAAACACCAAAGGATCCACTTGAAAGGTGGGGTACAGAGCTAAATAGAGAATTCTCAGTAGAGGAGGCTAAAATGGCCAAGAGACACTTAAGAAAGTGCTCAACATCCTTAGCCATCAGGGAAATGCAAATCAAAACAACTCTGAGATACCATCTTACTCCTGTCAGAATGGCTAGAATCAAAAACACCGAAGACAATTTATGCTGGAGAGGATGTGGAGAGAGAGGATCACTCCTCCATTGCTGGTGGGAATGCCGACTCATACAGCCTCTTTGGAAATCAGTATGGAGATTCCTCAGGAAAATGGGAATTAATCTACCACTAGACCCAGCAATTCCACTCTTAGGCATTTATCCAAATGAGGCAGGTTCATACAACAAGGGCATCTGCTCCACTATGTTCATAGCAGCATTGTTTGTAATAGCCAGAACCTGGAAGCAACCTAGATGCCCCTCAACTGAAGAGTGGATAGAGAAAATGTGGTACATTTACACAATGGAGTATTACTCAGCAGAAAAAAACAATGGAATCTTGAAATTCGCAGGGAAATGGATAGCACTGGAAGAAACCATCCTGAGTGAGGTAACCCAGTCGCAAAAAGACAAACATGGTATGTACTCACTCATATATGGATTTTAAATATGGATCAGGATAGTGCCAGTCTGCACTTCCACAGATAGAGAGTCTGGGAAACAGGAAAGAACCTAAAAGATATGCATATATGCATAGTACCCAAGAGAAGAGGATGGAGACAAGATCCTCTGAATGGATGGGGAACAGGGCGAGGGGGGTAGTGGGACCTGGGAAGAGTAGAGGGGTAAAGAGGAAGGGAGTTGGTCATGGGGGAACAGGAAGTTGAGGGGGTGGGGGTAAAATAGGGGGAAGAGGGAATCATAGGATCGAAGACAGATCAGGCACCAGAGTGACCTCGAGTGATCTAAAGGTATAACATCAATTGGCAAGCTAAGCAATAGTGGAAGGACCACCTCGAATGCCCATTCCTGATAATGAACTTGATGTCTATAACTATCCGGGAGCCTTCATCCTGGGACTGATGGAAGCAGAGGCAAACACACAACTAAGCACTGAACTGAACCCAAGGAACCCAGTGACAGAGAGAGAGGAGTGATGAGCAAATTGGCAAGGAATGGGCTGGCAAAACCAGCAGAGACGGCTGATCTGAACAGGGGAGTGCTCTTGGACCCCAGACCGACAGTGGGGAGGCCAGAATGGGACTGATCTGGACCCCCCAAATGTGAGTGTCAGTGAGAAGGCCTGGGCAACCTATGGGGCTCTGAGCTGTGGATCAGTGTCTATCCCTGGTATACAATCTGTCTTCATGTGCCTATGGCACAAAGAGAGATGCTCTCTCAGCCTGGACTCTTAGGGGAGTGCCTGGACCCTACCAAGAGTGAAATGATAGACTCTAGACATCCCCTATGTGGAGGGATTTGGCAATAGGGTGGGAGGGAGGGTGGAAGGGGAGTGCGGGAGGAGGGGAGGGAGAGGGAACTGGGATTGACATGTGAAACAAGCTATTTAAAATTAAAATAAAAAATGATTAAAAAAAAAAAAAAAAGGAAAAAAAAAAAGAAAATACCATAAAGAAACCTATTCCTTTGTAAGCTCCAATGAAAAAGAATTATATAATTAAAATTGATGAACATAAAAAAAAAAATAAAAAAAAAAAAAAAGAAGGAATATTTGAAAAATGACAACTGATTTTAAAAAATAAAAGGGTATCCAATTGCCTGGAAATAAAGTGCATCTGTTTTAAAAAAGACATGCCTGAAAGTGAGCCCAGCCAGTCTTTCAGGGGTTTTCTGGACATCTATTGAAATAGTATTTCTTGGAATGTTTAGAGACATTGAAAATATGTGTCCATGTTGTATCAGAATATCCATATATGGGAGTCAGGAGTTGAGAATAAGAATCTCTGAGTTTTGTTTGTTTGTTTACAAAAAGACCTTACTGAGGAAAGAAGGAATTCAAATATGTCAATATAAAGGTCTTGGTTTATTAAAGCATAATGCACTAAAGTGGGTTTCTTTTCCTTCCTGGGATCTCAGACTTATGAGGAATATTTTGAAAGGCTCTTGTCGTAGTTTCATAATGTTTGTTCATGTTTTCTTTAGTATAGAATGAAAATTCGCGATTATATTTTTGTCTTAGTCATACTGTTTCCTGATGCTGAGATAAATTACCTCACAAATGCATCTTAAGGGAAATGGAGCTTTATTTTTTCCCACAGGTCAAGGATGTGGCTGTTCTTGGGGCAAGTCCAGGTGGCAAGGGCTTGCGATAATTGGTCATGCTGTATCTCTGCAGAAAGCAGAGAATGGTAAATGTTTTTGCTCAGTTCATTTTACTCAGTTCGGAAACTTGGCCCATGAACTAGTGCTAACTACAGTGGATTGGTATTCCAGATTCAGTTAACCTAATCAACTTAGCTAGAGATGCCCTCACTTGTGTCCCCGGATTTGTTTCCTTGGTGAGTCTGTATCTCATCACGTTAACAATTAATATTAACCATCACAAATTTTGTACTTCTACTTATCAAGACACACACATATATATGTATATTTTCATATATGTGTATATATGAAACTTAGAGGATATGATGAGATAAATCCAAGTAAAAATCATTTATAAGAAAGTAAAGAACATTGTCTCAAGTGCTGATGATAAAAAGAATAAGATAAGAACTTGTCATTCATCATTAGCTCTCTCTACCATTCATCATCATTCAGGATACAACCTCCCTTCCACTGTATACCATGCATGGAACAAAATGAATCATAATTATACATTCATTAGCTACACTCATTGTAATTTCTCATGCATTGCCTTCTGATTTCTCTTGTGTATGCTGTTTTCATATTGAATGTGGTGTATATTTAGCAAGTTTATAGAATGAGATTTTATATCATATTGAGGAACTCAAAATGCCTATTTGATGACCTGTTCTTGCATGGCAAAGGTAAAAGCTCTCTTGGAAAGCACATATTACCATCTTCTCATTCTATTGATGAAAAATAAGAGGCACTAATAAGGAGAGGAGGTTGTCTATACTATTCTAACTGCAGAGTCGAGACTAGAATGATCCTAACTGTGGCTAGAACACCAGAACTCATGGAGCAAGAAATAGTTTTGGAATATATATTTTCAATCATCCTCTATAAAGCCTAATTTCTTTTGAGTTCTGAGACCTTTTCTGTCCTTAAAGAAAACATCCTGTAAAGGCTAATGGTTAAATTGGTTTCCACGTAAACTCTTTAAGAGTGGGAGCATAATCTAGATGAGATTATGCAATAATGTCTCTATCTTGACTAATGTGTAATATGAGACATTATTGCAGAGAAAAGACCAACTTCACCTGAATTTGAGTCCCAAAGCCATCTGCTGTTTCATGGTCTTTACTAAGTTTCACTTTCCTAAATCTTATGCATAATATAAGGACAGTATTATGGGTCCTAATGATGAGTGATTAGGATTGAAAATACCTTATCTAAAATTTTCAGCCGTGTTTGATGCTTGATAGGTATACTTCATTATTAATTTAAAACTATAAAATATTTCTGCTGCTGGTGCTGTAGGGGTTCTTTCTAGTAGACCTCAAATCAATCCTATATCTTCAGAGGATGGTAGCATCTGCCTCTAGCCTCTGTCAGACCTGTCGCTTTGAGGACACTGACACATGCCCCCTACTATGTTAAACTCATTGTGAACTGATAAACTCTACCTGTGTGTCCCTGTGCAACACAAGCAGCTGTCACTGGAAAAAGCCACTGCCAAAGCTTCTCTCCTTTATCCTGAGGTGGCTCCTACTGATTCTTGTCGACAAGATTCCTGTGGACTTTAATCTTCTCACTGTGTTATAAAATGCTAGAATTCTACCCTTCTGCCTACCCTGCTTTGGTACCCATTATACAACCACTCTCTGTCTCTCTGTCCTTACCCTCTACCTTGTGATTCTTGCAAGCCTGAATAATCCACTAATATACATTCTGATAATCTATTCAGCTTTTTACAATATCCCCATATAAGAAAACACATGGGATTTTTCTGAGTGAATTATTTCATTTGACTTACCTTCCAGTTCTATCTATTTTGCTGTAAATGATAGACTATCATTCTTTTTATAGCTGATTAATATTCATATATATATGCACGTGTATATCATTTTCCTTATCTGTTCATGTTGATGGGTATCTTGGTTGACCTTATATCTTACTTATTGTGAGTAATGTAGCAATAAACATGGATGTGTAATGTAGGATGTCGTTCTGTATGCTTTCTGTATGTTAATATGTGTTGCTCTCACTGGTTGATAAATGAAGCTGCTTTATCCTATGGCAAGGCAGGGTAGCGCCAGGTGAAAAATTCAGAGATACAGGAGAAGGGTAGAGTCTGAGAGATACCAGTAGCTGCCCAAAGAGCAACATGCCAGAGCACCACCGGTAAGCCATGGGCCAGGTGGCCATACACAAAGCATTAGAAATGGGTTAATTTAAATGTAAAAGATAGCTAGCTAGTATAAGCCTGAGCCATAAGGCAAATATTTATAATAATTATTAAGTCTCTGAGTGATTATTTAGAAATGGCTGTGGGGCTAGGAAGGACAGAAAAACTTACAGTTACAGATATAAAACCACACTGATTTGATTGTTGGATATAATATACAAGTAGTCATACCCTATAAATCTGTACAATTAAAACAACAGTAATAAGAGAAAAGTGCTTAAGTTTGTATGGACAATTAATTTTAGGAGAAAGAGTACTGCATTCCATCTTGAAAACTATATAATGATTTTAGGATGTTAGGCTAGAAGATATATATGGAAACAAATAGTTGCTTTCCAGTTGACTACAATGATCACTGAGCAGAGAAGCAAGCCATGTGTTGTGGAGAACATAGATTGTGGGAAAATCAGATCATTATAACAGATAAGGAGTTTGACCATAGGTGGAAAATTATGGGGGTTATATTTCATTTGAAATTATAAGACAGCAAATGTAGGATACTCCCTGTTCTTGTCTAGGAATAGGGAGTTAGGAACTGAAAAGGAAGTTACAGGAGAAAAGATTTTTTTATTGCAAAAACTTAAATGTTCTGATTATGAATTGGATGTGATTCATGATGGTTTAAGATGGTCCATTATGCCTTAAGATATTGAAGAAGAAGACAGCATAGCAGTTCCCTCATTGTAAACACCTCTTTTTACAGATAAGAAAAATGAGGCTCAGACAGGAGGAATCACATACCTACTCACAACTTGGCTAATGCTTTTGCATTATGTATGCAGATGCAAGGGAATGTCAATAGCATCAAAAGGCAGCATAAGATGTGGGACCATTTTCACTGGAGATCTAGTAAAAGTTGAAGGGCTTCTCTGAGGACCTTGAGAGGCCCATGGTCTCAATAACTGTACCATAATGACTGCCAGGTATTTGTTTATACACGTTGTTATGGTCATTGTGCATTGTCACTGTGAGTAAAATACCAGAACTTGTAAAAGGGAGGATGGGTTGATACATGATTCTGATATAGTGGCCACCCTCTGGAACCTGTCAATGTCATAGTCAGAAGGAGGCAGAAGTAGAAGGTGTCACGTGCTAGATTCTTAACTGACTTGGTTTAAACTATAATCCTAAACTGTTATCAACCTCCCATAATTGTTCATTATAGTATTCAAGTTCTAATTCAAGTTAAATGACATATTCCTTTGTTTGGCCTGAGCTAAAATAGACAAACCAACAAACACATATGTAGAAATACACTTAATTAAAATAAAAACTAACATTTCATTCATTTATTCAACAAATATTCACTGGAGAACTATTTCCAAACAGAAATGAACACACACACTTACACACACACACACATACACACACACCAGGGTTTGTTCTTGTCTGTGTCAGTTTGCCTCACCTTCCATAACAAAATGAAGTTGACTAGTGGTTTAGGCAGCAAAAATTAACTTCCTAGCACTCTGGAAACTGGATGTCTGAGAGCAAAGCAACACCAAGATTGATTTCTTCTCTTGCCTGTCTCTCTGGCTATATAGATAGGTGTTTTCTCTCAATCTGTTCTGTGTCTGTGCATGTCTGTCCTAATATCTTCTCTTAAGGAGAGCAGTGTTGTTAGATTAAAACCCAAGCATACACCATTAGTCGTATCTCTGAACAAAGTCCCCTTCTTAGGTAATTGGAGTTAGGACTTCAATTTATGAATCTGGGGGGCACAAAATTTAGCCCACAACATTGTTGTTAATGAACTGATGGCTCAGAATGGAGACAGAAACTTATTAATACATGTCCAAGTAGGTTTAACATTATAAATTATATAGTTATAATGCTATAAAGTGAAACATATAAAATCATATAAATATGCAGTGAGGCATGGCCTCTTTTGGAGGGTGGAAAGCATATTGCATGAGGAAAAAAGTGAGAAAGTATACACATAAATTGTGATGTCAAGCCTGTTGGGAAGAGTTAATTAGGAAAGAGTGCCAAGAGAAGGAGAATAGGAGGTAAAAGACTCAGGTAGAATGGAGCCAACTGTCAAAAGTCCCGCAATTTAGTGCTCTTGATGTACTGAATACTAAAGTAGGTAAGTTCTGAATATAGCAATGGCATTCATTGTCTTGTGGGAGACAGATGCAAAAACAGATCATTTCAGCAGGGTATGATCAGAGTTGTTAAGGAAACTGATAGTTAAATGTCACATAGTTCCAAATCTATGGGAATATAGATAACAGTGGTGCTAACTTTTGCTGATGATGAAGTGAAGGCAGTAGTCAAAATAATTTCACAATAGTTCTCTTCAAATGTAAGGAAGGGTGTTCCAGATAGGCAGCTTTTGCAAGGGTTTAGGAATATTGCATGAAGGGAAATTTTTAATGTAGTACTAAGAGTCTGTGTGGCTGGTACAAGGTCAGGGAGGGGCGAAGATGAAATTAGAATTAAAGACAGGTATGTTTAGCCTTCCCAATGTTACTCTGCATGTAGTAAGAACCACCTGAGTTTACTATCATGAACCCATTTTTCCTTTTACCCTGGGGCAGATTGTTGAACATGTGCCACTGCCCTTACAGCCTTTCCTATGGCATACATCACCTGCATGTGGGCACTAAGTAACAGTAGATCAAAGTTGACACACAAAGTTAAATCCCTTTTCCCTACATGCCTACTTTAGTTCCCTACAGCTGTTTTAAGAAAGTCATAGAAACTAGGTAGTTTTAAACAACAAAATCTTATTGTCCGGCAGTTCTAAGGCCAGAAATCTGAAGTCAGTGTTCAGAATTTCACATAAGCAATTTGCAGGGCTTAATACCTGGTGGAAGCTCTCAGGGAGAAAACATTGTCTCTTCCAGCTCCACAGAGCTGCTGAAATACATTGAGTTGTGGCCACACTATTCCAATCTGCTTCGTCTTCATAGTGCTTTCTAATCTGCATACATCTTCTTTCCTGTAGCTGAAATCCGTCTCCATAAAAATATTTGTGACTACATTTAGGGTCCACTCATATAATATTAGACAGTTTTTCTACCCTCCAGCTCCTTAATATAATCATGTCTGCAAAGTGTTTACATATAAGGCACATTTATTAGCTCTAAGGACTAGAATGTGAATATTTGGTTACATTTATTTTTTCAGCATCCCCCAGTCACCTCTAACCTTTGAAGGGGTCTTATGGAAAGGTGGTGATTAAATCATAGTTTTATTCTTTGTTTCTAGGAATAGAGGCCCCAGAAGGTCATTCTCATGTGTGTAGTTTTCATGTGAATATTGAAAGTAAACAAGAGAATGGAATTGGAGATGAGATGATCATTATCTTTGGTAATTCAGATGCCAGGGCACCCAACAGTATCTCACTGATACATGGTGTGCTCTATTGTAAAGAATATGGAGGATTTCAAAGCCAAATCAGCAAGAATAAAGACAGTGGAGGTTTTCTTACTGGAAGATCAAGAGTCAGGACTACAAGTACAGTGTTCATTCAGTTGCATATTCTATGTCTTTTTTTTAATAGCAGAGAAATATCTCCTTCTCTGTTAGTGTCAGTTAGTTGCCAGGCACTATCACAGATATGCCGCATGTATTTTCTCACTGAATTCCCACAAAGTCTTGCATAATGAATGTATATTATCTCCATAAAGTATCTGAGGAAAATGGGCTTTAGAGAAGTTAATTTGTTAAAATTGCAAAAGTCAATATAGTATATTAGTAGATTTCTCTAAAGAAACTGATATGATAGAATATATATGCACACACACATATATGATTTATTAGAGTGCCTTACAGGCTGCAGTCCATGTTGTTCAACAATGGCTGTCTCCTATAAAGGTCAAAATCCTATAGTTCAGTCTCTGAGATTGGATGTCTCAGCAGTCCCAATCTGGTATTTGAATACTAGAGGAACACTATAGATCTAATGGTCTTCTATCTGTACTCTAATGCCAAAGATATAGGTTCTAATTCTAGTGAAGCAATGCCTCAGCTACAGGATTGACGATATTTCTGGGGAGAGTGATGACAAGTAGGCAAAAAACAAAACTTCCTTCTCCCTTGTTTAATGTGAGATGGCACAAGATGTGACCTAGACTTAGGTTAGATCTTTCCCCCTCAAATGATACAATCAAGAAAATCCCTCATAGGCATACCCAGTCACTTGAGTTTTAGTTGATTCCAGATATATATCAACTTGACAACCAAGATTGGCTTTAGCCATCAGCCAGTAAATACTAGATCGTCAATTGAAAGCATATCTGAAACTCCTTTGTTTGACCTTCCTGGAGGAAAGCAAGTAAAGAAAACTAGCACATCAAGTCTTTTCTAAGTTTAGAATCATTAAGAGAAAGTCTGTACCCAGTGACCAGCTCAAATCTTTAATACCTTTGAGTCTTTGCCCTTTCTGTTCCCCATGTTGATGAAAATTCTTAGCTAGCAAGCAAGATTCCTTGTTATTCAGATCTTTGCATAGCTGGTACTTCCTAAATATGCAAGTCAATTTGACCCTGAAACCCAGTCATTCTCTTTGCTGTATTACCTAGCTATGACTGTTATAGACCAGGTATTATTGTGATTTTTTAAAAAGCCGTGTTTGAGATTTTGCTTATTGTTTGTTTTATTTCACTTGAATATGTGATATCTGAAGGCATTTCATTTAACCATTGTAGAAAATGTGTGGGTAGATATCCACCATAAACAGTGATAGCCTCAAATCCCTGGAACTAAGCAAGATGAAGGCTTATTCTGACTAATATCTTATAGAAAGCTTTGATGGGCTCCTCTTCCCACTTGTATCTATCATTCCTCTGAGAAGCTGTTCCCCTCAAACAATGAACTTCAAGGTCATTGTAGAAGAAATAAAAAGAGCATAAATGAAAGTGCTAGTATTTTATGTCCAAGCTTATTATTAGCACACATCATTTTCATACATATTCCTTTAGCTAGTACCTGGTCACTTGGAATAATTTAATTACAAGGTGTTATGGAATATATAGCTTTGCAAAGAAAGAAAACATGGTATTGGCCAACATTTAACTGCTATCTGTCATAATATTGTCACCATTTTATAAATGAGAAAACCTTTTTGTGACTAGGATGGGATCCCACAATAAGTGTGGGAATATAATTATAGCACCAAAATAGCACATCCTTTGTTCCTTAGCCGTTGAGGTAAATTTTCAAGATTATTTTTCCTCAAAAAGGTTTCTGTGGTAGGAATATGATGGAGATTATAAGGAACAAAGTATAGTGTACCCTGAGAAGATTCCTTGGGGACCATCCAAGGCTTCTGTGCCTCTGTGGAAATCTCAGTATCAAGTGCTTTCAGTGGTCTCTTTCAACATGTTTCAACTCTTGATTTCTTGGTATTTCTGTATGAGGCAGAAGGTTAATTCGTGAATGCATATCAGAATTGGGTGCTTGTCATCAAAGTTTTCTGTCTTCAGGCCCAGAAATAAGCTGTGAATTTTTAGCTGAAATTGTGGTGATTCATGAACTGAGTCTTAAGAATCTTTTTCCCACTTTACACATCCATGCAAAAAGTTGTCTAATTGTGCAGGGCGCACTCTGAAGACTTTCCCAGTAGAGTAGAAGATAAAGGAACTGGGAACTTTTTAATTTTGTGAAGTGCACTCTTCCTTATAATTTACTTAATATAGAAATTTAATGTTCTGCAGTTTACTGAACAAATAACATTGAAAGTATTTTAGAGTCAGCTTGGGAGCTCGCCTTTGGTTGCTGGTTTGACTTTATTATTTTATTATCCAGATAAAGGCCAGCAGTAACAATACACTCTGCCTTAAGTGGTTCAGAGGGGTTATCTCTTGCCCATTACCAATTCTAAATACAAGATTTAAAGTCAAGGAGAAAAACCACACAAAAGCAATTCTCTGTATTTGCTCAAGTTAGTTCCTTAAATAATATGCTTTGCTATCTGGCCTGGAGTTTGATGATTATACTTTTTTTTTGAAGCTTCCTAACCTTTGGGAGTTGGCAAATCTGATGGAACCCAGTTTGTGCCAGATGTTTGCCAAAGATGCTCGGAACAGCCTGGAGCCTTTATCTCCTGGGCTAAGGTTTCATGTCTTATGATTCAGGAAGGCTTCCTTCGCTACTTACACCTACTTCTCCAGGTGCTGTTTTCTAAACATATCTAACCTGAGCAGATTCTGATTGCCAGAGCAGCCATCTTTGGGGGAGGGGTGATCTTTACAATTTAGTTGGATGTTGCTTTTGAATGTGCTTTGACTTAGAGACACAGCATAAACATGGACCATACTGGCTCATTTGCTTCACAAAGGATGTAGAACAAAGATGTAGAGAAAAATAAAGCATTCTCTGAAAATGAAAGTGAAAATTATTTAAGAGATAGAATACCTAGGATATAGGTACCAGGAAGTATTTCAGAATCGAAGGCAGAAGAGTTAGCTAAAAAAGATACCCAAGTCACCTGCGGTCACAAAAATGTGTTATATTAACTTCCTATTAATAAATAAAATTTTATTATGCAGAGGTGGGGTGAAAAGCCTGTTTCAGACAAAAGGAACTCAATGAGCAAAGACTAAAATACAGATTCCAGATTCTTGTTTTAAGCACCTTTGACTTCCTTTATAAGTGCCCAAACTTGTTACGAGTCCACTTTCTCTTCCTTACTCCTCTTAGCTTTTTAAAGACAATAAGATAGATGCCTTTGTTTTCCTTTGCAGAAACTTGGGCACCTTCTTACGTGAGTAGCTAAACTTCAATAATTCGGGCAATTTAACTGATTCAGATTGAACACCACACTGATAATTACCTTGTTCTTCCTTCTTCCCACCACCCACAGGAGTCTGATGGATCATTAATGACAAGATTAAAGAGAAAGTGATCTTGGTACATTATTGGTGCTCAATAAACGTTAAATAATTGTAGAAATAGGACCCAGTGGAAATTGGCATTCTGCAGCCAAAACAGGAGTCACAAGAGTGTGTCTTCCCTGATAATCAGGTTTTGCAATTCAGGGAAGCAAAGACTATGCACCATTTCTCATTATTGAAAATCCACATGCATTTGTAGAGGAAAGTCTAATGAATATTCTAGTTCTAGGTAATAGAAGCCCCTACTGTGCAGGAAAGTACTAAACATCAGATGTTGCCCTGGGGAATTCACTTTCTCTTGCGCTGGAAGAGCTTCCAGCTACCTAAATGAGCAGGTGTGGATAATAAGGATGTGATGGCCACTGGACTATTGGGCATACAAGTATTTTACTGAGAGCATCTGAAGTCCTGCCCTAAAGCGCTTGAAGAGCCAGATACCCATCTGTTAATTGAAAATCCTGACTGCCAACATGAGGGCTAACTTTGCCAAGCCTGGATTGTGTGGTGTTAATGGCTTTGGGTAGAGCCTTGTGCTGCTTTCTGGCAGAGAGGCTCCTGTTTGATGCTGAAAAGCCCAAAATTTATATTTTAAAACATATTTTATTTGACAGCCAGAATCTAATGACTCTGACTTCATCTGTCTGTCTGCAGATCTCTGCTTGAAAATTTTAAACCTAAAGCAAAATAGCTCCTCACAGTTTATAAAGCACATTTCCTAACAGCTATCTCATTTGATATGCCTGGCAACTAAGAGAATAAGAGAACCTAATATGTGTAAATGTTTAACACACCATCTCATCTAATCTCTGACATCTTTCAAGGTAGGATTTTAAATGTCTATTTTGAATATCAAGATTCAAGACATCAAGGATTAATACATTCGTTTAACTTGTACTTAAGCTAGATAGAAAAAGTTAATGAACCATATATTAATCTTGGATTTAGTTAATACTATGATTTTCAATGGAAGGCCATGTTCTTCTGAACACCTGCTTCAAACTAAGAATTTATTTTGTGTGGTAGTTATTATCACTATTCATAGGCTTGTTGCACCAGTAAGAACACATTGACACCTCCTATATGCCAGGAACTCTTGTAGGCACTGTATAAATGCATGTGAATAATGACCAAAAGTCCTGCTCTTTTTAACTTTACATTCTAATATTAAGAAGAGATGGTAAACAAACACAATGATTATACTTTATAAAATACAGAAGCTTTAAGTTGGATGACCACAGAAATATTAGTTAAGTTAAAACATTTAAATTTGGACAAATGTCAACAAAAAGCCAGTTTTAGCAATGGCTGAAGGATTATAATTACAAGCAGAGAGAATAGTAAGTAAACAGACCTTAAAGGGAAAAACAATATTTGTGATTTACAAAGATTAATTTTATGTGTCAACTTGACTGGGATAAGGAATGCCTAGATATTAAACATTAGTCTTAGTGTATCTATGAGGATATTTCTGGATGATATTAGCATTTGAATCAGCTTGAGTAAAACAAAATATGCTTTCCCAATGCATGAGAACTTCATCTAATTAAGCAATAGAACTAAATCGCATATGAATGCTTGCCTGGAACATACTGCTGATTATGGCTCTTCACTGTCTCTTGTTGACTGCCTTAGACCTGGGGCATCAGTCTTCCCTTTCCTTAGCAACATAAATTCAGACTGGAGGGTACACATTGACTCTCTTGGCTCTCAACTCTTTAGAGCAGGGCTACAACAAAGCCATTACACATCATGGGTTTCTAGCTTGCTTGATATGTAACCTGATTTTCAGGGTCCATAAATGTGTAACCTGTTACTTAACTCCACATGTGTGCACACATGCCTAAAATGGTTTATATAACCTGAGTGTTAAGTTCCTTTGCAGAACTCAGAAATGTGTTCCTTTTAGAACAAAAAGAACATACAGTGTTGTAGGAAAGTAGTGAAAAATGAGAAGAAAGTCTGAAGTGAAACTGGAAAGTTAGGAGATGCTAGATTTCTGAGGCCCTTTTAGCTTAAAGTAAAAATACACATTTTCTCTACATGTGGTAGAGAAATAATCATATATTTTAAATAGAGAAATGGCTTGGTTTAACTTTTTTTTTGTTTTTACAATTATCTTTCAACTTTCTGATGCTTAGTGAACACTAGAATGAATGTTAAATGGACCATAGGTATATTCTTGAGAGTCAGGGCTGTGTGCATTCAGAGATAAAATGCTTTGCCAACTGTAATACCAAAAAGGAAGCAGACCTCCTTGAACAGAAGGTTTAGCTCTGTCCTAGCTATGAGTTGGCATCAACAGACATAGAAACAGGCATGAAGATAAATAAGCCTTCTATTTGTGGGAATTTTCTTTAGCATTCCTCACTCTCATTAACTGGATCATTCTTCCTTATGTATGTGATTAGAAATACTTTTTCATACTTTCTTTGGCAAACAGTCTTGCTCTGTCACTGGTGACTTAGTCAGGAAGCAAGGAATCCAATTTCAAAAGAGAAAAATGGTGGTCATTTTAGATCCATTTAAACAGTATCAAAGAACATGTGCTCCATATTATGCCCATGGGTTTAAATTTTTCCACTTAATGATTACATCTTACAATTTTCTGTATCTGTTTCCCTACTTATAAAGTGAGAACATTAGCACTTGTATTAACTATGGCATTCTATGCAGTTCCTAGTACCTTTCATTTGATAAACATGAATTTTTTGAATGATAATTGTTACAATACTTTAGTCATTTTTCATACTGTGTCTTTACTTTCAGAAGTAACAAGAACTTAAGGGAAATAATATTTTCAATGATGTAAATTGTCAAATGACTCTCAAAATATCTAGTTTCAGAACCAAGGAGAAAAATGATTATAACTTGATACCAGAGAAAGAGAGAGCTAAATATTTACTCCAAAGGAGCTGTTATGAGTATAGGTTTTGGATGATTAATCTGCACTTATTTGGCCACAATTTCATTGTTTGTATACCTGAAGTACAGTGCATGCCACAACTGTGTTATGGATTCAATTCATAGGCTTGTGTGTATAGAATAGAAATAATATGTATGAAAGTACATTAAAACACTAGCCTACACAAAATTTCAGGGTGGTTCTGCTTATAATTATTATTCATGGCTATACAACCAGCAAATGATAGTGGCTAGATAGAATTAAACATAGACTCCTTCACTATATCCCAACATCTGGCCCTCTGATCCACTGCTGAGTACTTCATCTGTATTCATCCAATATACCAAACCAGTAGCAATCCAGGCTTGGTCAAAGCTCTCTAGGCAGATTTCATGATAATATTTCTATAAATGAAACTTGGCCAATTTAAATAATGGCATTTTTTCAAGTGGATCAAATTGGCCATGGCCAATATGAACTAGGGCATTTGATCTGAATATGAATACGTGTGTGTGTGTGTGTGTGTGTATATATATATATATGTATATATATATATATGTAAAATCTGAGCACTTGGGAGGCACGGGCATGTGGGTATCTGTGGCTTCAAGGATACCCTGATCTACTGAGCTAGTTCCAGGACAGCCATATCTATTAAAACAAACAAACAAAAAACTGTCTCAAAAAAACAAAAACAAAAAACTTTGTCAACAATACCCATGAGAAATATAAATTGATATTTTTCTTTCTTGGTCTAGGCATTAAACCTTCAGAAACACTATTGAATGATGAATCAGGCAATAGTCTATCACTTTTGTTCTCTGGAGATATATTTATTACTTTAAAATTGGTTAGAACTCACCTATAAAATATATGCTGCAGTATTTTACTTAATAAAAGACTTTTAATTCCTGTTTTCCTGTCTTTACTGGCTATTAGCTTATATAGGATTCTCACTTCTTTTTAATTCCATTATTAAGAGTTATATTTTCAAAGAGTTGTAAATTTTATCAATAGCACTTTTATCTCAAAAGAATGCTATTTTGTGTTTAAGAATCCTCACCAGAAAGCATATTTATCTAACACTCTAAAAGCAACTCCTGTACTTTCTTGTTTACAAATGAAGAGACCAAACCTCAGAAAGTGCAATTTGAAATCAGGCTTAACTGAGTCTAAAGCTGGGCTCTTTTGTTATACCACACTGGCTCAGTCTTAAGTAATTTCCTACCTTTTCTTCCTCTCATGGTCCCAAACTTTAATGTGCATAGAAATTGTGTTAGAGGCATAGTTATAAAACAAACAGAATTTTCTGGGGCTCATTAGCAATTTTTAGTGACACTCAGTAAGCTTTCACTGCGATCTTTGATTCTTCATGTTTGAAAAGCATCCCAGGTATTGTTGATGCTCTTGGCACTACTACTTTCCAGAATCCGCAACTAGATTGGGAGGTCTTGGAATGGTGTCTTATTTATCTCATTATTCTTAGGAAGGAAGAACAAAATCTTTTGTAGAGATTAGTAAACAAATTAAATTGAACCAACTTAGGTATCCATAGGCATCATACGCCTTTTCTATTTTATTCAAAAGCATTTTTATCCTGATTACTAGTCCTGATGTTGATATTTCCTCACTTGGGTAGTCACCATCTGGTCTCATGCTCATAGCGTGAGCACACTGAACTCTGGGAAGAAGGATTACATTCCACCCTCTAAAATGGCATCTACCATTTTAATTGTGTTTCACATAAGAGTTGGGTAGAAGGGTAAGGGGACATATGGTCCTTTTTTAAGTGGAAATAGTCTTAAGAGTGAAATCCTTTGGAGATAAGCTCATTTATTTTTGTTGTTTTTTCCAGACATGTTTATCTGTGTAGCCCTGACTGTCCTAGAACTTGCTCTATAGACCAGAATGGCCCCGAACTCACCGAGATCTGCCTGCCTCTGCCTTCCAGGTGCTGAACTAAAGGTGTACAGGGGCTTTTAGCTGAAGTCACTGGTATCTTGTCCACAGTTCAGTGTGCTCTCTGCTTCTCCGTCCCTGAATTAGTTCTGAGCAAGTCTATCATCCCCCTGGCTTATCCTCAGCTCTAAAATCAATATTGTTACCATAAATTTATCATTCAGTGTGTCTGAGTTTTTTGATGCATTTTTCTGTCTGAACTCTAGGTCTCTTCCTAGCCAGAGAAACCAACCTTCCTGGTAGAGGGGGGAGGGGAGGGGCTACAGGGGCTAGGAGGAACTGGTGTATCATATCCAGCACCTTTTGTATGCTGGTCCATTGTGAGATGAGAAACTTCAATTGCTTTCCTGTGCTGTGCTCCAACCTTTATTAAATTATCTTCTGAAACACTATTTTATATTTGTAATAACATTCAGCAGTTTCTCACACTGAAACGGGAGCCAAAACACCTTTGAATTTTCATGTTCTTAACTTTTCAGAGAGGATCATAATATTGGGCTGCCTTACAGAGCCTTAGGATTATCTAATTAACACTTAATAGTTCTTTGGAATTGTTAAATGCTATAGAAATGCTAAATAGCATTATTACACTTAGAGTCTAAAAGACAAATGAATCTCTAAACATTGGTTACATGCTTTTATATCACGAGGTTTTTTTTCTCTCTCTCAAAAGATTTTTAAAAGAGGTTATCCAGCTACCTTACTGGTTCCAAATAGGAAATGTCACTGAGCATAACACAAGGATCTCTAACTTTGCCACCTTTCTTTTTAGTCCCCAGTTCTCCATAATATCACAGATTCATTCAACACACATTTTCTGGTTATTTTCTTGTTGGAGAGCACTGGGAAAAGTCCTGCAGATGTAATTATCATGTCTGCCCCAAGGAAGAATGAGAGAGATGCATATGTTTTCAAGAAAATATATCACAAGAGAGATTCAAGGATGGATAGAAATACAACTTATGATGAGGCACTACTGGTTTATCACATAAGGTATCAATGGGTGCTATTCTTGAAAGAACAGTGGAAATAGCCTGAAGAACATCTGGGTGTATGGTTTTTAGTTTGGAAAATGAGAGGCTATTTAATGGTGCAGCCACAGTTTGTTGGTTCTTCAGAGTCTGAACCCAACATTTCTTATTGCTGTTCTAGGTTATGTTGACATTGAAACAACAGCATTCATTCCCCTAAATAGGACATTTTATTAAATGTTTCTTCATCATAGTTTTGAATATTCCTATGATGATGGGAAACTGAGCACCCTACACAACATGACCCAGGAGGAAAACCACTTTGTCTCCTGAAGAGATGTGACTGAATTTACATCCTTGGGATATTTAGCTGAGATAACAGGCTGATTGGGGGAATGGTTTACATGTCTAATTTGCCATGAATTGAAAGATATTGGGAGAGTAATGGAAACAAATACTATATAAACACATAGGTTTAAAAGGGACTTGAATGTTACACTGTTTTGTCATTTTGAGTGAGATAGTAGTAGAATGACAAGTAGAAATGGCTACTATACAGCTGAGGCTACAAATTCTGTGGCTACTGACAGGATCAAAGTTAGGAAAATAAGTGTGGGCAAGTCATGAACACAGGTGTGGGCTCTGAGGGAAAGTCTGAGAGGACAAGAACAAACAAAATCAAGATCTGATAATAAAAGTGTATGGCAGCTTAGTGCAGCACAGTTCAGAGTTTATGCATAAGACAACTAATGCAAAGAAGAGGCTTGCTTAAAATTAGTGAATTAGTGGCAAAGTTGGAATGAAACTTCATATTTCTTTTATCCCATGGGCCTCTTCCCTTCTCCCAATACTTATTTTAACCAGTATGTGTTTGTGACTATACAACTATAGCTGTTCAAGTGAAATTGAAACTTGAAATGGAAGTCTAGCTCATGAACAGGAAGGGCATATTGGCTTCTTCATTTTTAATCATTTTCTTCCCAGCAGTCCTAGTGTGTCTTGGAAGGCATGGCCTCTGGGGATCCTGGGACTACAGCTTCCCAGGTGATTACACAATACCTCATTTCTCTGTCCTGTTCCTTTTCCCTTAGGTTTGTTGTTAATTTCCTTCCTTGGATATTCTTATCAAAACAGAAAAGTCCCCTCTTCCTCAGCCGCTAGGGAACTCTACCCATAACAGTCTCTAGCCAGTATATTGCCTTGACATACTCCCTGATCATACCCTTCACTCCTTAACAGTGGCAGAGAAGTTAATGTTCGGTTTTAATCACTGGCTATTGCTGTAGCTTAGATGATGGTTTCAAAAGTCATGTGGAATACCAACTTGAGATAGGAACTAGCCCCTCTGCATTGCTTACAAGTGGAGCAAGTTATCCCACAATAGGGAATGGGCTCTAGAAAGCCAGATTATGCACCCAGGATAAATCCTGGTCCCACTGCCAGATGCCCCACCCCCACCTGCCTCAACAGATCAAGCCACATGACTGCCACCCATATTCAGAGGGCTTAGTTCATTCAGTCCCATGCAGATAACTCAGCTGTTGGCCCAGAGTCCTTGAGCTCCCTCTAGCACTGTTCAGCTGCCTCTGTGGTTTTCCTGATCATTATCTTGACCCACCTCTCCAGCCTTAGGCCCTCTGAGGAGTGGATGGGAGGTGGGATAGTGAAGGGGGGAGGTGGAACTGGGCTAGTATGTAAAATGAAAAAAATTAAATAACAAAAGGGGAAAATGTCATATGGAAACTAGATCCTCAGTGTAACAATATTCAGCAGGTTGGCCTTTGGGAGACAAGTTGTGAGAACTTTGTCTTATTTACTGGATTAGAACTTTAATACAATGGCTGGAGGATGCATCAAAAAGGTTCCATCTTGGAAGCAGACAGGAGTGTTTATCTGATACAATCTAGCAAGACACCTTGATCTTGGGTTTTCCAGCATCTAGATCTATAAGAAATAAATCTTTATTAGTTAATAAATTATCTAGTCTCTGTTATATAGTATGACTAATATAATAACAAAAAATGATTCTAGATGTGATTCAAGTAAGTTATTTAAGCAGACAAATTAATCAGTATGACTATGCTCACTTTATACATAAGGGAATTGAGACTCAAATGAAATAAGAAAATACATAATTATTACAGAGTAAGAAGCTTCCAGAGATGCTCATATCCTACACAAAGGTCTCTGCAGGTGCAATTACCCTCAGGATTTTCACATGAGGCAAATCTAGATCATACAGGTGACCCATTACAGTGACAATTGCCCCTATGAGAAGGAGATTAGAGTCAGATGAAACAGTATGTTGGGAAGTAGGGCCAGTCCGGCATGTCTGCTCCTCTAGGACTCACTTTGTTTTAAGGAAATGAACTGAGTGCTTTCTAATACCCCCTAAACATGGACATTCAGTTAGTTTTCAGGACAACATTGATAACAAGAGGAAAGGAATGGCTGCTGTACTCACTTTGTCTTTCTCCTTGTAGAAAAGTCAGCTCAAGTGGTTCTAGACACAAGTTGTAGGACATACTGCTGGCAGTTGTGGAAGGTTTTGTCAAGGGATGACTCAGAATGTCAAAGTCTGAGTGTTAGATTATACCTAAAGCAGTGAGCTTGAACTAAGAGGTAAGAGGAATTCTCTATTGTTAATGTAACTCTGAGATTTATACTTTAGTTTTCATTTGTTTTGTGGGACATTTTAAGAGATTACTGTCTGCTGATTAATGCTGTTATAGAGAAATTTCATTTGGGGTCTTTTATATTGATTTGCCTAGCTCTGAGTCTCTTGACTTGATAATGCAGGATGATGTTTAGAATATATAGAAGTTCAGGGTGAGATTCATTGAGTTATGAAGTAAGTCATTCATTAGTTTGTCCAACTAGCATTATGTACTGTTGCTTGTCTATGTACATATAATTGTGAGTTATTTAGGGATATATATGTAATAAAGGTTTAGCAGAGATCGACAAAAACAGATGAACTAAAATGCAGTATCAAATGTTAGAATCCAGCTGGATAGTGGTGGCTCATGCCTTTAATCCCAGCTATCAGAAGGCAGAGACATGTGTATCTCTGTGAGTTCCAGGCCAGGCTCATCTACAGAGTTAAGCTCCAGGACAGCCAGGGCTACACAGAGAAACCTTGGCTCCAAAAACAAAACAAAACAAAAAACCAAAAAAAGAAAAAACAAACAAACAAAAAAGAATCCATTCTTACCTGCATGGGTAGAAGATAAAGAAAGAATAAGTTAGTGCTATCTGATCAAACAAGGAAGGTTTCCAAAATACTCTTATGAACTGGAGCTTAAGGAGACAGGAGCACATTAGGTCTTAGAACATTCTTTGTGAAGGAAATAGTAAGAGAGATAGTATGTGAAAATTTAGTTTTCTAGTGTGGCAAGCTGCAAGTAATCTAAAACATGGGTTAAAAGTCAGAAAATTGTAGGTTTTGGAAATTGACACTATAAAACAAGATCAAATCAGTCATTGGGTGTCGCACCTGCTGTATGGCCTGCATCCGAGAATGTAGTGAGGTGGTCAGGATAGATGACACAGAGACCGGTCAGTTGCTTTAAGAAAACTTTATGCTTCCCAAATCAGCTTAGGAGGAGACCCCAGTCCGCTTAGGAGAGAGCTCTCAGGAGAAGTCTCTCTAAGAAAAAGGAGCTTCCCTTTTTAAGGACTTCTGGCATTCATCTACATACCATTCTTTCCAGACTTCTCACCCTCCTGGCTGGTGGTTTAATCTCCGGCCCCAGAATCGGGGAGACACCGCAGGGAAACAGGAAGAGGCATCTAGTCATAGGGGATGTGAAAGTCATGGTATTTCAGTGAGTAAGCCCTTATCTGAGCCCTATCAAGAGCTTTAGCACTGAATTGTTTTCAGTAAACATTACACAGCTGCCTGCTCCCAGGCCGAAGGGGAAGTGGGTTTCTGCTCAAGGTCTGGTGTCCCCACAATTGGGTTCTTTCAAAGTCCTAACAATGGTAGAACACTTAAGCAAGATGGTTACTAGGCCAAAAACACTCTCTGTTCTCAAGAGCTTGATCACTTACACAATAGGTAACTGGAGAGAGGTGGGGGGACAGGGAGGGGGATAGGGAGGGAGGGAGAGGCACATATGTTATAGGTTCTAGGAATATTTTACAGATTATTTTACTAACAACATAAGTCTCATTGATTTGGTATAATAGTACCATATAGTAGTGTGAGGACACCTGGATCATACATAGTTAAATTCATACTCTGATTCTGTCATACATTAGCTCTGTAGATTTGGGCAAGTAAGGAATCCTCTCTGAACTTGTTTTGCCATTTTCAATGTGAATTTTAAAAAGTTCTTTAATCATGAGAATTAAATAAAACTGAACATTTGAAGTGTTCAATGTGGTACATATATATTTCATAAATGCAAGTTATTATGATTACTCTTAATGAGTAGGAAAATTCTGTAAAACAATGTGACATATGTATGCGTATGTGTTTGTGTGCTTGTATATGCCAAATAGTTCAAACTTTGAAACTGCTATAGGACAGAATACAGATTATATTTAGATATAGTCATAGGTAAAGACATTATGTATAGGACTCTAGATGTTCAGGAAGTGGGCCAATAATTCACAAGTGAGACCTCATGAAATTCAAAAGCTTCTATATTTCGAAAGAAATTGTTAATTTAGTGAAAAAGCAGCATAAAGAATAGGGGAAAGCAATCATACAAGCTATACATCTGAAAGAGTTTTACTGTTGAGAATATACAAAGAGTTTAAGAAATTAGACACCAAGAAGGCATGCAACCAGGTTATAAAGAAGTGGTCTATGGAATAGAACAGAAGGCTCTCAGAAGAAGAAACCAAATGGGTAAAGAATATCTTTAAAAGTGTTTGGCACCCTTACCCACCAGAAAAAAGGCAACTTAAAACCATCTTACTCAATTCAGTATGGCTATGATCAAGTAAACAAAGAATTATCAATGCTGGCAAGAATATGGGGAAAATAGAACCCTTATTCACTGTTTGTGGGAGTGTAAACTAGTTCAGTGCCTGTTGAAATCTGTAGTGATTCCTGCAAAAGCTAACAATTGTACTGTCAAAAGACTCAGCTACACCACTCCAGTACATATATCCCAAAGGACTCCGTTTCCTAACTGGATATACCCCACCTCCATGTTCATTGCTACTCTATTCATAATATAATGGAAAAAGAATCCTTCTGTGTGTCCATTTCTGCTCTACTCAAGTATTTATAATTAAATTGTTAGAAGTTCATGTCTAATACTTAAAATAACCTTGAAAAATATTTTATCATGATATCTGTCCCCCATAGTTCTCAGTTTTTACACATGTGGTCCCCAGTTGGAGGCACTGTTGTGGGGGAGATTGTGAAACTTTGGGGAGACAGAGGTTTGCTAAAGGAAGTAAGACACTAGGGTAGGCTTTGAGTATGTATAGCTTTTCTCTGCTTTATGTCTTTTCTCTGCTTCCTGTTTGGGATTAAGGATGTGATTGCTCTGCTTTCTACTTTAGCACCGTGCCTGTTAAGTGTAGAGGTTTTAGTCCTGGATTTCCATAATGTTTCAGTATAATTTTCCATTACACTTTTTACAAAGCTGACTAGCCAGCTGTTTTAAAAAATATTGGATAATATGATTTCTTTCAATTGCTCAATGACAGTGGAGTTATATATCTGGAAAGGCAAGAGTATAAATATATTGTTTTAAAATAAAAATCTAATGAACTACTTTTTGTAATGTGGTTTTAATATTTAAATAAAGAATTATAAAATAAAATTAAATTATTTCTACATGAAAACCTTCATAAGATAAAACATATATGGTAATTAGAGTACTAGGTGAAGTTGACAACTTTACAGAGTTCCATGCTATATTACCCTACATTCAGGATGTTAGATTTTTAAAGTGGGCATTCCAAATGTCTTTTCTTAATTATTACTGTGTATTTGAAGTAAAACACAGACTCCTGCCTGCTTTTTTTGGGTCTGTTTGGAATTTTTTGTATTGTTTCTTTAATTTTCATTGGCAAATTTAAGTTCATAGAAACAGTTTTTGTTTTAATCTATAGTTATGGGGATCTCTATCGTATCTTCTTACCTCCTCTTATATATAATGTATGAATGGAGGTAGATGGTCTTTGGTTTTGGTCATAATTATTTGCTCCCTTTATGAAAATAGCAACATGTTAATAGCTTTGAATATTTAGACTATTAATTTCAGCACAGCTAATACATAAAATGATAATAATCCACCATCAGAATAGCTATGATTCCCATTCTACACTGGATTAGGAAAACAAACTAATTGACTCAATAAATTGTCATTTGATGATGGAAATCTTAGTTACATTAGCATATTTTTCCTTTTAAAATGCAATGAACAATATATCTGGAAATTATAAAAATATATTAAAAACCAACAAAAGCCACTGTCCATACCTTATAAAAAATAACCAAGTTATGCCTCCTGGATTCATGAACCCATAGTAACTATGCCTATACAATGCCTGTGTAAGATCAAGCCAGTAACCTTCTATCATGGAGGGGGATGGGCATATGAGTGCCAACCCTAACTAAGGAATAATGAATAATTAAATTCTGATGGCACAGGGAGAATCTTCTGGTAAAGATGTGACTTTTAGTAGGTCACTATGCCCTAGTAGATGGCCCCACACCGTTAAGTATGTGGGGAGCATAAAGAAGAAGATCAGGAGAAGTAGAAGGAGGAGGAAAAGCAAGAAAGAATAGGAGGAGAAGGAAGAGGAAGAGGAATAAGAAGGAGGAGGAGTAGAGGGAGGAAAAGAAGAAGAAGAGGAGGAGGAAGAGGAAGAAAATGAAGAGGAAGAAGAAGAAGAAGAAGAAGAAGAAGAAGAAGAAGAAGAAGAAGAAGAAGAAGAAGAAGAAGAAGAAGAAGAAGAAGAAGAAGAAGAAGAAGAAGGAGAGAGATCTGGTAGGAGAGATTAAGGGATTAACAGGATTCATTATCTATTGCATGCATGTATAGTATTCTCAAAGACTTAATAAAAATATTTTTAAATAGCCAAGTTATGTTATTTTAGTTTTCCTTTTTTGTTTTTCTTCTCAGATAGGTAGATCAATGGATGACAGACATATGAGAGACAAAATAGTAAAATCTTATACCTATATTTTGCCTTTAAAAAGATATGATGCATTTTCTTACTTGTAGTAAATGCTGTCAATACTTTATTGTTTTTATAGGACCCTTTTGGGAATGTTCAAGTGTTTATTATTTAGAGAAATATATTTTACTAATACCTTAGTGTCAAAATTAAATTTAGGGATGGAGGACAATAGGAGAACAGTTCTTGTTTAAAGGTCTCTGAGTCCTGTTTCTGAAGTGCATGATGTCTTCAATAATGGAGACTTATATTCTACTCCCTAGGGACAATCAGGGATGTATATTTTGGGAGTGTCTTTGACAACACTGACCAGCAACTCAAAAGAAGGGTTATCATGTCTGGTACTGGTGATTTAATAAGTAATCTTTGGCTTTTGGTTGAATAGTTGTCAGACCATATGAGATAAGTTCATTAAAACTATGTATGTATATCTATACACATAATTATGTGTATCACAGGGATTTTATTAGCTGGGTCATTAATGGTATGATTCCTTATGGCTTTTTTAAACGTTTTATTACTTTATACTTCCCTTTCTTCCAGATTTACCTCCCTCTCCCACCCTTTTTTTCTTTGTGGCTTCTTAATCATACTTTATTGAGTATTTCTGGCAACTAACGGTGACATTCAGTGCCCTTACACACCTTGTATTCTGTACCCACTAGAACCAATTAAAATAATGGAACAAGATTGTAAGAGTCAATACTTGGAATGAAATTATGTTATTTTCTCTATTTAATTTAACATTCAAATATCAACATGCTTCAGTTTATTAGCACATAAAGTGTAAGAGCAGGCAAAATCTATTGTTACACCTTTATTCATCAAATATGGTAATGTTTACATATATATAGTGCAAGACTAATACTTTTATTTTGCTCACAATAATCTGTGTGTGTGCGCATATGTGTACATATGCTTGTGATGTATATGAGGTACTTGTAAAGATGCTATTGTCACCTGAGCATAAAGATGCTATTGTCACCTGAGCACACTCTCAGGTGTTGGTTTCACCTTTCTGTTTGTTTCAGACATGATGCCTTTTTCATTGTTCACTTCTGCACATGGTAGCTTAGCTGCTCCATGAATTTCTGGAGATTATTTAATCTCTGCCTACCATAAAGGTGCATGTGATCATACTTGGTTACATGGATTTTGTGTATTTGAATTCTGGTTCTCATGCCTTCACAATGAGCATTTTACTCACAGACCCATCTCCCAGCTTCATAAAAATCTTTTGACGTATTACTACCTTTATTGCCACAGTTTGCATGTGAGTAGAAGGGATTTATAACCAGTCTGCAAAACAGTACATTCTATTAGGTAATGAGTGAAGATTTTGGAGCATGGCTTTCTGATTGCAATTCCAATCTTCTATATCTTTTAGATAAAAAAAACCTGTTTTCATTAGCTCTGATCACATAGATTGTGCTCAATAAATATAGACAGTTCAACTAGTATGTTTGGCTTCCTTGGAGAACAGAATTGCCATTATGTTCATTGCAGCATTGCCATGACTCCTTAAATGTCACAGGACCAGAGTCTCTCTTCCTCAATTAATTCTATGTATCCTTCAAATTTTATTTTATGTGAGCAGATTAACGAAAGATTTATACAATTCCATTGTTTGGGGTCACAACTTAGCATTTTCTGACAGAGTAAGGTCTGAGTAGTGGCCCTCTATGTCTTGAAATCTTTCCTAATTTACAAAATCCAATTGACTCTTTTCCATTAATTCTGCCCTAGTCTGAACCACCAATATTGATTTATTGAAATAGTTTAATAATTAATCTCTTATCCCACCTCCTAGTATATGTTACTAACAGTACCTTGGGACATTAAAAAAAAAGCTTAAGGAACATTAGGTCATACTTTCAATAAAGCTCTCTAGTGATTTCCTACTTCACTCAACTAAGACCTTAAAACAACATGGAAAGCACTGTTTTATCTGCCCCTCCCACCCCTTCTGACTGTGCTTAACACTGCTTTGTCCTTCTCTAGCCCTGTGTTTGTTGAGGGATCTCTTCTCTGAGCATTCATACATGTTCTGACCCTGTTTCAGACAGTCTTTTCTCAGATATCTACTTGCTAACACATTCCGTTATTTAAATCTATGCCGAAGACCAGTCTTCTTATATATATATATATGTCTAAATGTCTAATAATGAAACCTGTTCTACTCCCTCATTTCCTACAGTCATACTCTGCTTCCTATTATATTTTGCAGCATTTAATTTTATAATTCCACTTGTTTATTTTACTCACTGTTTAATATGTGATATATGCGTGTCCTTAATTCTTAATATTGACATTGGTAGTACATTTATTTTTAATAAAATTATATTTGAGAGTTACTTAGTAATCATCTAATACAACTCTCATGTCTCAGAAAGGTCATTACTATGTAATTTTATTTCTTTATTATGCCTACCATTTATAGATAGTTGTGTTACATTAATTAAAAACAACAAACTAATATTCAGACCTGTAAGGATATAAAAGCATCGTTCATATAAGAATAAATGATTTTCCATGAAGGAAAAAATATCCATAAAATTGAGCTTAGCTTCCTTTCTCCAAGGCAGAGATTGGAGTACTTTGAAATAGTCGGGTCATGCTAAACATGGTGTATAAATAACCAACGTCGGAATTACCATGACTGCTCAGTTACTACAAAGTCCCACCTTACTCTAATCATAACAAGTCAGAATGTTTTGTTCAAAAAGATATACATTTAATTTTATGTTTTAAAACATATGTATATTATTGTTATTCTAAGAGTGTGCATTTTGTATGGTGTGTGTGTGTGTGTGTGTGTGTGTGTGTGTGTACATGTGACTGTACCATCATGTGCATATGGGGGTCAGAAGATAACTTTCAGGACTCAGTTCCTTCCTTATTTTTAAAATATTTTTTCCTCTCTGTTCTGTGATCTTTCTAGCTTCCAAGCAGTTCTCCTGTGTCTGCCTTCCCCCCAACCATAGGAGCAATGGGATTACAGATGCATGTAACTCACATTACCAGCAGCCATGTGTGCAAATTTTAGCCTCTTTTGTGTTTTATTCCCAGAAAACATCCTATAATTCTTCCCACTATCTTTATTTATTTTGGCCTTGATTGTCTAAATTGTCCCTACTCCCCAAATAACCGCATTAATTAGGCTGTATGCAAACATGTTAGAGGAAAAAAAAACATGTTCCATTATTAGTTCTTAGTCTGGTTACAGCAAACATTGGGCAAAGCAGCAGACCTGGGGGCAGGTCCTAATTCTATGCTTGCCATGTGGTGCAGTATTCATTTATTATGTCTAGACCTAAGCTTACCAGCTGTTAAAATGATAGTTTTCTAAGGTCTTTTCCAACTACAACATGTACTGAACATTTCCTCATTTGCATTTAGCATTGGCCTAGAAATCTAATGACTTGTTATAGTGACATTTTCCAATTTATTGCATACACAACAACTATCTGATGTAACTGACTCATGCCCCCTCCTGCTATACACTGAATGGATAACCCAATGTTTCTGTTATTTCCACATCTCAGGAACATTTAATTACTGATTCAGTGATCTCTTCCTAAATTCTTTGTCTGTATCACTTAATGGGGCAAGCAAAGTCCATAATGAATTCTCCAAAAATAATTTAATTGCCATCCCTTTGTTTTAAATAAAACAATTTACCTCTACCTGCACAGAAATAAAAAGTACATCTATATAAATTTTATTTGGTCAATATACTGTTTTTATAGCTCCAAAACATGTGTTGGGAGATTTTTAATATCTAATCATTTAAAGGAGAGACTGCTTTAGTCATTTGCATTTTGCCTTTTGCTGAGACATCAAAACTTTCATTACCAGCATACATTTAGCTTATCCCAGATGACGTGCTTTGCTACTGCACATTTGCCTCTTAGGTCTCATAAGCCACTCAACAAGACTAACTGGTCTCCTGTTGATTCGGTTTTTCCTTCACTTTGTTGTGCATGAAAAATTCCACAGTTCTGCATAGACTATCATGTTACATTAGTCTGAGTGAAAACATACATTCCCAGCCTGGAAGGGATTGCTGGGGAAATCAAAAAAATGGCTAAGAGTAAATCTGGGGAGCATCCAACTTCTTGCAAATTGAGTCTTCAATATATGACCTTTAAAATACCAGAAGTGTAAATCTTTATCATTCATTCTTAAAACTGTATTGCTACATCTCTATGCTTAAAAAGATATCCAAAATATGCACTTTAAGCATATGTAATGAGCACAGTGGCTAAAGGATTTATTTTCCAAACAAGACCTCTTTTAAGAACAAAATGTGGTACTTCTAACACTCATACTGCAATAATTTATGCAAATTAAGAACTACCCTAGTCAAACCTGAATTATGGATATTCATAGCAATGAAATTAAAAGTATTTACTGTGCCTTATCATTACAGTGGTGATATAAAATACTGCCATAGGCATTCTTGATGATCATTCTCCCTGAGACAAGAGATGCATTCTTAAGACAATTAAAGATATGTTTCTAGGTGAATAATTAATGTAACTGTGATATCCTTCCTCCCTTTCCCCATCCTCACATCTCTATATCCATCCATCCATCCACCTAACTATTTATTCTATATACTAGAACTCATTATGTACTATGTAATTTGACTCCACAAGTAAACCAGGACCTGATTCAAACTGAATCAATCATGTTTTCTATCCCAGAAGGTTGAAGAGTTCATTTGTTAACTGTGAGAAAGAAGCAGCTAAGAGGTATAGCTTGATTGGAACATGGGGGCCCTATTTCTTAGAAACTATGATACTCACATACAGATAGTGGAGTAGAATGCCTGCTGACAACAGAGATAGTAAGCAAGCACATACTACACACCAGCTACTGTGAGAAAGGAATGAGACAGAAACTACCTGTTTTCTGATCTAATAGAGCTCAGCTTCTCACATTACCCTTGGTTTCCTAAAGGAAGCTTGAGTTTGTTTCTTTTCTTTGCAAACCACAAACTTTCAACTTTTGTCAGAAAAGGTCATATAGATGTTTCTCGGAAGCAATGTGTTCTTTGGGATTGCAAAGGCATTTCCCTAGGTTTTTTAGAACCAGAAAGTCCTCAGCTATAGGATCGTTACTGCTCAGTAACCAAAGAGATCCCCTTCTTGCTTGGTAATGACTCCTATGTAAATAACTATTTACATGGAGAGATGAAAGTAACCTTTAAATTGTCTGGGCAGGAAACTGAGGAAGGTGAATTCCAAGCTAGCTCAAATATAAAAATAATGGATTTGTATTACTATGTGAGACCAGTGATAAGCATATCAGCTGTATTGCTCACATTTTCTGATCTCCTGTGATGACATCCTGAGTGTGTAATTGATTTCTTTTTAATAAACAGTCACATTTCCTATAATGTGTTCATAACTCATTACATTCCAGTTGATTGAATTGAAGGGACACTTAAAACAGATGCCAGTATAATATAGAAATCAACACCAAATGATTCATTGCATGTGTTTTGCTGTAAGGGTTAAAATTATAGCCAGACTTCTTGGGTTCACATATCAGTTTTCCCCTTAGTAACTTTTGGTCACTTAACCACTTGGCATCATGTCATATTTTATAAAATAGAGATAGTAATATCAATTTTATAACACTGTGAGAACCAAAATTGGCTAATATTTGTAAAGTGTTTAGAACAGTATCAGCCCAAAAGGTACTCAGAGAATGGCAGTATAGTTTATCATTGTTAGTGTGACTTGCAAAACTGGGTTGGAGCAATTGGTATAATACAAATACTATGCAGTTATAATAAACATATTGCTAATACTATTTCTGTGTGTGACATAAATACATGTGTGTGTATGGGTACCCACTGTCACGTTCATGTGTGGAGACCATGAGAGGAAGCCAAGTGCCCTGTTATATCACTGTTCACCTTAGTTCCCTGAGTCAAGGTCTCTCATTGAACCTGGAGCTAGGCTAGTAGCCAACAAGACTTCACAATCCTCTTGACTCTGCCTTAGCACATGACCACATCCATTTTTTGTAGATTATGGAGACTCTAACTCAAGTTCTCATGCTTGAATAGTAAGTCCTTTTACCCAATGAACCATCTTGCTAGCCCTATAATATGTTTTTATAGCTGGCAACTGATCCAATTACTATATTGAAAAGCATTTTAGTGATAATTATGTCTAAAACTGGTGTTATAAGAAAGTCTGTTATATATATTACACATTTTAGTTTGTACTTTCATAATATCTGCACTGAATAGACATTGTACAGTTTCTTCAGATATTTGAAGTAAGGGTAATAGGGAGAGGAAATAGGCATGTAATCTATCTTACAGTCCCTAGTGCTATGACAATCACCATGACCAAAAGCAACTTGGAGAGGAAATGGTTTATTTTGTCTCATAACTCTCAGATTATACTCTATCATTTAAAGAAGTCATGGCACAATTCAAGGAAAGCCCATGCATGCAGGAACTAATACAGAGGGCAAGGAGGAACAGTCCTTATTGACTTATTCATTGTGGCTTGCTCAGCCTGCTTTCTTATACACCACAGGGCTACCTGCCTGGAGATGGCAATGCCGACAATAGACAAGGCACTCCCACGTCAATCACTCATTAAGAAAATGCTCTTGACTATAGGTAAATCTTAGAAAGGCCTTTACTTAGCTGAGAGCCCTCTTCCCAGCTGATTCTAGCTTGTGTCAGATTGATATAAAACTAGTCAGAGCATCATCAAATTACCTCCAAAACATATTCTTCACATTGCCTGCTACTTGGAGGTAGTGTGATTCAGAATGTGAAGCTTCATACACTTGTGTCTTGGGTAGAGTGGACCCCTAGTAAACATTTGCAAATCCTCAAATACCTCACCAGAACCTACCTACCTTTCCAGGCACAGGGTCAAGAGTTCTTCAAATGATACATTTTCAGAGATCTTCTAGCAGACTAACTCATAATGAAATCCAGTGTAGTGCTTCTTATGTATCAAGATTTCTCCAAAATATTAAATTTTGATATTTCAAAATTGTTAAGACAGGTGTCAAAAGCAATGATAGTTTTTTAAAGTTAAATGATACATGTTAAAGAAAGGTAGGAAACACATCATTGTTCATAAATTCCAAGAGTTACTTCTTTTACAGATGTCAATACAAAGTTAAATGTTATAGTAATTGTAGTGTAGAGTCTCTCATAATTACCACTCCTCAGCTGGGTGTTTGTAGGAGAAAAAAGGAAGGGGAAATTAAAAGAGGATGTTTACTTTGAAAAGAAGAATTAACTACAGTCATTCCTCTAGAGAGGGAAATCATCAGAACCCAAAGTAGAACCAATTCAGGAATACGTTACATAAATTATGTTGTGAATTGAGGGATATTGATTGTAAATATCAGCTTCATAATTCAGACTGAGAGGAAGGCCATTTTTGGATCTTTATCAATAAAATTACCAATCATCTGAGTACCTGTTGTATGCCACAAGCGAAGAAGGTTTGATCCTTGTTCTCAAGGAACACATAGTCCAAAGGGAGAAACAGAATACAACCAGAAAGGTAACTCAGTTATTAAAAAGAAAGGCAAGTTAATGTTTTCCAAGAATGAGCCTCCTTGTGGATTATCCCAATCGAAATACTCAACCCTAAGCACAAATGTATATGAACAACACTAAATGAACTCAGAAGTTTATATTTGTACATACATGTGTGCATATACATGTGTTAATGTGTGTAACTAATAATGGCTTTGATTAGGAGTTCTCTATTCTTGATGTTGACTTTTTATACATCTTTTGTCCATTGTAATGTCTTTTTCAGAAATCTCTATCTAGGTGTATTGAACAGTTTTAGTGAGGATATTGGATTTTTTACTATGGAGTTTGAGCTCCTAGATATCAACCTTTTATTGGAAGTATAATTTGTAGATATTTTCTCCCATGCTATAACCCTATACCCCTTGTTTGTTGTTTCTTTACCACACTGAAGGTTTTTAATTGGTGCAGTCCTGTCTATTTTGGCTTTTTTGTACTGTGCCTTTGGAGTCTTGTCTCAAGCATCCTCACTCATTTCTACAACCTGAAACATTGCCGTTTTTTTCTAGCAGTTTTGAAAAATCGGGCCTTGCTTGTCAGTTATTAATTCATTTTAGGATGATCTTGAAATTTGTGAGACATTCATACATACTATTTTTCTTCATGTGGATATGCACATCTCCCTCTTCTATTTAGTGAATAGTAGCCTACCTCCAGTTTGCATAGTGCCAGTGTGAAAACCAGTTGGTTGCAGATACATGAGTTTACTGTTTGCAGATGACATTATCTCATGTAGGGAATACCACAGAAATGTCACTAAAAAACTATCTGAAGTATTAAATAAATACGGTAAAAACTCAGGATACTAAATCAAAATTAGCAGTGTTCCTGTATACAAATAAAGAAGTCTAAGAAATAGAAATCAAGAAAGCAATTACCATTTGAAGTAGCTACCAAAAATAACCAGATACAAATTTAACCAAAATGTGAAAGAAAACCACATTAAAAATTTGAGATATTTGTTGCTTGAGGTTTCTAGTTCCACCAGGTCCTGCCAAGTCCCCCTGCTGCTTCAGCCCCAAAGAAACACACAGAGATGCTATATTAATTATTAAACTGTTGGCTGATGGAAAGGACTTCTAATTGGCTAGCTCCCTATTAATTATTAACTCATAACTACTAATATATGTATTTCTACATGGTTTTGGCTTACTGGATAGTGCCTGTACCTGTTACTCCTTTGTGATCTACATAAAGACTGCTCTGACAGGTTCTCTCTGCCTATGTTTCCCAGAATTCTCTTGTCTCCTAGTCCCACCTATCTTCCTGCCTCATTGGCCAAACAGTGTTTTATTCATTAACCAAAAAGAGAAGTATATACAAAGAAAGACATCCCCCATCAGATATTAATGACATAATTTGAGGAGGACACAAAAATGTGGAACAATAGTTCTTGCTTATGTATTGGAATCCTCAATGTTGTTAAAATGCCCGTGTTTTCCAACGTGATCTAGAGGTTCAATGCAATATCTATCAAAATGTCAAATATGCTTTTCATAGAATTAGGGAAAAACCATCTTAAAACCTATCTAGAAATGCGCACGTGCGCACGCACACACACACACAGTGTCAGGAGTGGGGATATAAACTGGAATCGAAAGCTATCTTGACCAGAAGGAATAAAGCAGGAGGTAGTATATAACCTGACTTCAAAATTGCATCACAGGGCTGGGAAGATGGCTCAGCTAATAAATGTCTTGCTCTACAAGTATGAAAATCAGAATTGGATTCACAGAACCCATGTTTTGAAACAAACAAAACTATGTGTAGCATTGTGTTCTATCAATTACAGAGCAGGGATTGGAGAACAGAATATGAATAGATCCCTTGAGCTCAGCATAGCCTCTTGAGTAATCCCCATGTACAACACATATACAACACATATACACATGCACCTACATGCAAACAGTCACACAGATACATTCACAAAAAATAGTAATACTTACAAATCTGTTATTGTCAAATCATAGTATTACCATAAAAGCCACACCTTGCATCATGAAGTAGAATAGAGAGCATGGATGTAAAGGCTCCTATGCTACTGTCAGGAGTGGCTTGTGGGGTGAGAGGGATGCCAAAGTTGATCTGATCATTAAACAGGAAAATCAGACCCAGAGTTCCAAAGAAACTTCTCATTAAAAACAGTGCAGTGGGAACCCACAGAGATAGCTGACCTGAATTTGTGGCATGTATGTGACAGTGTGTAACTTGCTCTCTTTGTAAGGCTCCTGGCAATGAATTCAGGACCTATCCCTGGTGCTTAGCTGGCTTTTGGGATCCTGTTCCCCAAGTTGTATTACCATGTCCATCCTTGACACAAGGGGAGGAACTTGGTCCTATGTTAATTTAATGTGTCATGCTTTGTTCAAGCCCATGGGAGGCCTGCCCCTTTTTGAATGGAGATGGAGGAGGTGTGGATGGGGAGGCAGTAGATGGGAAGGGAGGAGGGGAACTGCAGGGAGTGGCGTGGGATAACATGGAACACTACCAGCAGGAGAGAAGGGAGGGGAAATTGCAGTTGGGGATGTAAAAATAAATGAAAAAAGTCATTCAAATAAAAGAAAAGGAAAAAATGCAATGCAGTGGGTCAGCTATAGTTTCTGTGGCTTTGTTAACAGCACATAGCTAGAGAAGCATGATCTGGAGGGGTGTGCAGGGATGATTATCTAACACACAATCTGTTACATTAAAGAATTTGTGATTTGTCCCAAAGACGACAGGAGACACCCAATGGGTTTCAGAGGGGTGAGACAGATTTGTGGGCCTCTGTGTAGAAATGCAGAAGCAATTGGTTGGAGACTCTTGGTCTTTTTAGGGAGTAGCTAGAGAATCATACAAACTCCTTGCCAGTGTCATCCCTGTGCTGGATTTTAAAGCAATACAACAAAGTCATTAAAAGTTATCATTTTTTTTGTTTTTTTCAAGACAGGGTAACAGCCCTTGTTGTCCTGGAACTCGCTCTGTAGACCAGGCTGGCCCGTAACTCACAGATAGCCACCTGCCTCTGGAGTGCTGGGATTAAGTCATATATCACCACTTCCCGGTATCATTTCCCATCTTACCTGTCAAAGAACAACTATGCTCTGATTAATTAACTGATTTAGGTCACATAGCCATGGCAGAAGTATGACAGCAAGCTTAAAGGAAGGGAAAAGGTACAAAATTAAAAACTTAACACTTGTCTTTAAGAAAATAAAATAAAACAAAATCTCAGCAGACTGAGTATGGGGGAATTCCATCAGCTTGATAAAGAATGTCTTTATAAAACTGGAAGCTAAGATTTTACTTGATGAGAAGAAACTGGATGTTTTCCTCTTAAATCTGGAAGAAGGAGAGGAGGCCCCTGTTACCATTCATACTCAACATCACAAGGAAAGAAGTGAGTGTGTGATGCGATTAGAAAGGCAGTAACATACACACACGTTGCCTCTTTCTTGCCATGTTGAAGGAGCTTGACGTAGGTTAAGGGTAAGGTTAAAGGGTGTTAGGGTGCTTAGGATTAGTGTTAGGAGAACGATTTCAGAAAAAATTCATGTCCTAAATGATATTTAATATTTAAATACTAATTCTATGAACATAGACAAGTTACTTGCCAACTCCTAGCCTTAACTTCCACAACTGCTGGATGAAAATAATTATTGAGTACAATTCTTGGATTTACCTTTTATAATTAAAATATAAGAGGTATATATAGAACTTACCATGGATCCAGTTAAAAAAATAACCATGTAGTCATTAGCAGTAGCCATTGTTTTCATTTTTCTCTTTTGTTTGTATTTGATGACAGAGCAACTGTCCTAGTGAAGGATGTGTGTGGGGAGAATGGATTAGTTCAGGAGAGATGATAAGGTATGGATACAAGTAGCAAAACTGTAGAAGATAATAAATACCCACCTAAAGGAGAGAAGAATTGGAAAGCTTCAAATCTTAGAAGATCACTCAGAAAGTGCTATTATCAGGACAGTCTTTGTGGAATTAAAACCACCGTGTCAGAAATGTATGAACAGTTTAGGCCCACAGATTCTTCCAGGTTTTGTCTTCTCATTTCCTCAGATTCCATATTTCCAGAAGGAAGAAGGAGGTAAGAAGGGAAGAAGGAATTTAGGGTGGGGGCAGTGATGTGATGCACCCCTGGTGATCCAGGGCCACTAGGAGGTAATATCAGCACTTGTTGTTAGGAAGTGAGCTTAGGAAGTGAGCTGTAGCCCTGATTTAGCATGACTGCTGCTGAATGTCTCTGGAGCCTGGCCAGCATGTATCCTTCCTGGGGTTCTTATTTTGCAAACTGTTTGCAAATAGAAGGAATGTTGCCAATTCAATGGGGCATAGAATCCAGCAGGGGTGATGATGGTAATAACACTAAAGTGGCTGGGCACTGGTGCCATCAGGGAACCCGAGGTGGGTGGTATCTGCTAATTTTAATGAGAATTCCTGCCCCCAGTGGTCTGAAGGTGAAGGGTGGGGCTTCCAGCCACTCTCCTCCTGGGCAAGCATCTGTTCCTTTGATTAAAGGAAAGTCTGCCCACTTCCTTCTAGTAAAAGAGACCTATTTGTTTGTTCAGAGCACACATGTCCCTGTCCTACATCACCTTCTTTTGACATGGTCAAAAAGAGGTAAAGATAGGCAGGGCCCTGAGAGGAAGTGACAGAAATGTGAGCATTGCCAGATCTGTGCTTTATTCCCCATAGAGGACTAGCTCAGGGTGCCAGGTTAGGCTGGCAAATTCAAAGGCAGACGTTCCTGCCCACACAGCAGCCTCCTGGCCGGAAGTCGGGGGTGGATCCAGATGGGAATCATATGCTTGTGCCATGTGTGTTTTCATTGGAGGGGAAAAGAATCTCATGGCTGGCAACTTTCTTAGGGCTCTGTGCAGAACTCACAGTGTGATGAGGGAGGGAGCTGCTTGGAAGATTCTATGCCCTGAATTTTAGGAAGCCTTAGCAGGAGCACAACTTGGATAGAGCCTCTGCTGTCATCTCATTGGACACCAGACTAGGAACCATAGACTACTTAAAAACTCACTTTTTTTAAATCTCAGAAGGAAAAATCATCCAATTCCACTGCCTTTTGCTTATTTGGTTCCCATTTCCCCTTTCAACTCCAAGACTGAGATTCAGTGAATGTTTAAGCAATCACCAAATGCTAACACACAGCAGGACTTTCAGGTGAATAAGCTAGCATGGGTCACACAGTTAGTAAGGGGCACAGTCAGGATTCCCATCTCATAGACACGACTGCCTTTGCACAGCACTCTAGCTTCATTGCTTTGCAGCTGCCCCGGTAAGTTGGCACTCTGTATCTGGGACACAGGATAAACTCAATAAGCGCTTTAAAATTTAGTGTATGATGTGCCAGTTTGGGATAGGAGGGCAGATCTGGGAGGAGTTATGAACCAATTACGATCAAATTATATTATATGAGATTCTTAAAGAATTGCCATGAATATTTTGATGAAAAGAAAGAAGCCAGGGGTGGAAAAATACAAGAAACTCAAGAAAAGATGTTCACAGTTGGGAGAAATTGAGTTAAAGAGATGAGCTGCCTTGTATTTTAATGGAGAATGCTATTGGCCCTGGATAAAGACAGAGAAGAATCATTTAAAATGCTGACTAGCAGAAAACCTATAGAAAGATATTAGTTTTTTGATCCTAAGACCAGATCTAAAGTTGGGGCTGCATTATTTCTTGGTTAAAAAGGTCTACCATTTCAGCACATGCAGCAACATATATTTTTCAGGTTTTACTGTGTTTGTGACATTGACGGCAGTTTCTGCTGACAGTGCTGACACACAAGAACCTCTGCCTTAACTAAGTTCATCTCTCAAGGACTTATACCTTTACTTTTTGGCAGCTATGTACTTACTTTTCAACTCTGATAAATGTAGAGAACTCAATTCAATTTCTGTGAGGTTCCTATCTGCCCACTACAGGCATCTCATGGGGTCATAACCCTTTCATAAGAGAGTTGTTATATAGGAATATTTTAAAATGAGCCACAGGCTGTGAGAATTACTGGAGGCCATTTGGACATACACATAACAATAAGGATGAAGTCACTGAGAATAGTAGTGGTTCAGACAGTAGGATCCCTGAGACTTTGGAATTTTTTCATGATCCTAAAACCATTGTCATTACTTTTGAAGAATGAGTACAGAGCAATGGGGAAGAAATGGCTTTAGAGTCAGGTATAGTCAAATATGGACCTTGGCTCTCTCTGCAAGTTTCCTAATTCCAGGAATGAAATATCTCTGAGTCATCTTTCCTCAGGAGATTTATGCAGATATTGACATTAACATTTTAGCATATTTATTAGGAATGATACTACTGTCTCACTTAACATTAGCTAGTATGTATTGTAGTAAGAGCCTGGTTTTCTTTCAGATACTTAAAAAAATGAATGATTGAAACTTTTTTTTGAAACACTTTTGTATTATATATTTAAATTAGAAACAAGATAGCTTCCCATGTCAGTCCCAGTTCCCCATCCCTCCCCTCCATGCCTGCTCCACCCCACCAGTCACCCCAGCCCCCCACCCAATCCCCACTCCATTCCCCCAGGAGGGTAAGGCCCTCCATGAGGGAATCTCTAGAGTCTGTCATTTCTTTTTTTTTTTCATTTAGGAGGTTGTTTCTTTTTTATTTTATTATTTTAATTTTAAATACCTTGCTTCACATGTCAATCCCAGTTCCCTCTCCCTCCCCTCCTCCCGTACCCCCCCACCATCCCCCCCTAGCCTCCCACCCTATCACCACTTCCTTCCACATAGGGGATATCTATAGTCTTTCATTTCACTCAGGGCAGGGTCCAGATACTCCCCTTTGTGTTATGGACACACAAAGTCCGTTTGTATGCCAGGGATAAACACTGATCCACTGCCCAGGGCCCCATAGGTTGCCCAAGCCTCCTCACTGACTCTCACACTCAGGAAGTCTGGATCAGTCCCATGCTGGCCTCCCAGCTGTTGGTCTGTGGTCCAAGAGCTCTCCCCAAGAACTCAAGAAGCAAGGTCTCCAAAACACCAAAGGATTCAATTAAAAGGTGGGGTACAGAACTAAATACAGAATTCTCAATAGAGGAGGCTAAAATGGCCAAGAGACATTTAAGAAAGTGCTCAACATCCTTAGCCATCAGAGAAATGCAAATCAAAGCAACTTTGAGATGATGGGGGAAGTCCTGTACATTTGTTAATAAAGCACTGTTGGCCAATAGGAATCTAGATGGGTGGGACTAGGAGTCCAGGAGGATTCTGGGAAGGAGAAACACAAGAGAGTTCGACATGTAACGCCATGGGGTAGGAAGCCTGGAACTATTCTCCGGTAAGAGAAATACTTAGATTAACAATTATGGGGTAATTACTTAAGTCAGAGCAAGCCAGTAAGAAACACGCAAAGGCCAACAGCTTCATAATTAATATAGCCTCCTGTATGTTTATTTGGGACTGATGCGGCTCTGGAACCAAGCTGGTGGGAAGGCTTCTCCCAAAGAAAAAGGTTCTCTTAACATTGAGATACTATCTTACTCCTGTCAGAATGGCTAAAATCAAAAACACCGATGACAGTTTATGCTGGAGAGGATGTGGAGAGGGAACACTCCTCCACTGCTGGTGGGAGTGCCAACTCATACAGCCACTTTGGAAATCAGTATGGAGATTCCTTAGGAAAATGGGAATCAATCTACCACAAGACCCAGAAATTCCACTCTTAGGCATATATCCAAAAGATGAAAATTCATACAACAAGGACATCTGCTCCACTATGTTCATAGCAGCATTATTTGTAATAGCCAGAACCTGGAAGCAACCTAGATGCCCCTCAAATGAAGAGTGGATAGAAAAAATGTGGTACATTTATACAATCGAGTATTATTCAGCAGAAAAAAATGATGGAATCTTGAAATTCGCAGGTAAATGGATGGCACTAGAAGAAACCATCCTGAGTGAGGTAACCCAGTCACAAAAAGACAAACATGGTATGTACTCACTCATATATGGATTTTAGACATGGATCAGGATAGTACTAGTCTGCACTTCCACTGACAGAGAGTCTGGGAAACAGGAAAAACCTAAGAGAGATATGCATGGAACCCCAGAGAAGAGGAATGAGGCAAGATCTTCTGAACAGATTGGGAACATGGCGAGGGGTTGGGGGGAGTGGGAGCTAGGAAGAAGAGAGGGGGAGAAGAGGAAGACAGAGTAGGTCATGGGGGAACAGGAAGGTGGAGTGGGGGGTAGAATAGGGGGAAGAGGGAATTATAGGTTAGAAGACAGATCTGGCACCAGTGAGACCTCTAGTGATCTAAAGGTATGACAGCAACTGGCAAATTAAGCAATAGTGGAGAGACCACCTTTAATGCCCATTCCTGATAATGAACTTGATGTCTATAACCATCCTGGAGCCTTCATCTAGTAACTGATGGAAGCAGAGGCAAACACCCACAGTTAAACACTAGAGTCTGTCATTTCATTCTGGGGAGGGCCCAGGCCCTCCCCCAAGTATCCAGATTGAGAAAGCATCCCTCATTATGGGATGGACACCCAAAATCTATTTGTGTGCCAGGGATGAATACTGATTTACTACCCAAAGCCCCATAGATTGCCTAGGCCTTCTCACTTATGTCCACATTCAGGGGGTCTTGGATCAGTCCCATACTGGCCTCTCAGCCATCAGTGTGGGGTCCAAGATCTCCCCCTTGTTAAGGTCAGCTGTTTCTCTGGGTTTAACCAGATTGAAACATTTTTTAACATCCCAGTTGACAATCTATTTATCTCAAGACTATATAATTTTTCTACTTCATTTTAGCAACCTAAAGCTGTCATTCTTGAGACAAAGATATGTTGTTGAAGAAATGTATCATTGAATGACATGTGGGCTTTGTTTACATTGCTTCACTGAGTCACTAATGGCCTCCTAGAAGCTATGATGGTTTGAATGTTTCATAGAATTAGGATGCCAGGCTGCTGCTAAAAGTGTCTAATTACATTAAGTTCTTTATATTACCAAGTGAACTTCTAAAGTTTCCTTGAGATCTGCTACAAACTGAGGATTGAGACCAACCAGCTAAGGAGACACAACATCACACTTGGCCATTTTCTTCTGCAGAGTTCTGAAAGACAGTACCATACATTTTAATGACAATAGTCTGGATAATAGAACTAGAAATGGTCGTGGAATAAGGTGTTAGAAAGCCTTGTCCTAGACAGCTCAATAACATTCTGTTGATTATTGTTATCTTTTATACCTAATTTGCCCTTTTCCTGGAATTCCTTTTTTTTTTGGTTTTGTGAGGCAGGTTTTCTCTGTGGCTTTGGAGGCTGTCCTGGAACTAGTTCTTGTAGACCAAGCTGGTCTTGAACTCACAGAGATCTGCCTGCCTCTGCCTCCCGAGTGCTGGGATTAAAGGCATGTACCACCAATGCCCCGCTTTTACCTGGAGTTCTTACCTGTTCTTGATGTCTTTGTTCACAGGGAGGCTTCTTTGGATAATATCCAGTCTTGTGCTGTCTTTTCAATTCCATTCCACAGTTTCCACAGCTTCACCTTGCTGCATCCACACTGTAACATATACAAACAGTTTCTTTCACCTCTCTCCTCTTTTATTTTAAGGTCTTCAAGAGTGTGAATGTATACTATTTTTTCGTTTTATCTTCAGTGTGTTTACTTATGTATAAAGTGGATCTATGTTAGAAACTGTCTGGATAGTAGGATTGAGATAGATGGAAGCGACACTCAGAGGTGGGAACAAAGTCATGGAGGCTGGAACAAAGGAATCACTCATTTAGTAATCTAGCCATAGACCACTGGATGAATATATCACGTGTGTGTATATTTATGAGATAAATACATATATGGAAGTATTAAACAATGGCATGCTTATTGCTGTGATAGGATGTGCAAGTTACAGAGGGTTAAATAAGGCTTCCTGGAGGAAGTACTTTAGCTTCCCTTCCCTTCCAGAAGAGGAAGGGCTCTAGGACTTTGTTGGTTCTGTTGGGAATCCAGGACGGCAGAAATAAAGAGTTCAGTCTGGAGAGTTGGAGACCATGAGAAGAGAGAAACTGACTTAGTGACAGGATTCAAAACCATGTTTGTATGTGTAAACACAGAAACAGAAGACGGGATTCCTCAGAGGCACCACTGACAAGGAACATCAGCTAGGAAGGCCCTAACTAAAGTTGACTTGGTCTGATTCTGCAGCAACAGGCCCTCACAGTTCATTAAGTAAAAGTTTAGAGGGAATATTTTCTTGGGAAACAATTACTCAATTTAGAAAAGAGGATGGCCTCAGTTTGTTACCCGTTATATATTTGAAAAACACATTATTGGAAAAGAACTCCAAGTGTGCTTTTATTTACCTAGAAAAATCCATGTGGATTTTTGTAGTTTCTAAATTGTTTGTTTTGTTAGATCAAGAGCCTTCAAATATCACCTTGGCAGTAAAAATTTCAAGATTAACTGGGAAATAACAGATCCAATTTAGTTGTACTTTATATAAAGTCTAACTGTGGTATCAGGAGGTACATGATGTCAATCTCACATGAGAGGAAGCACAACTTCATCACTTTAAGTGAGTTTTTCCAAAACCATGCCACTAATAAGCAACATACCCAGAGCTAGAACTCAGCTTTTTATATTCTCAACTGTGATTTTTCTACTATTTCATAAATTGTATGTCTCTAACTCTGGGAACTCTGCTGTTGGCATTTTTACTCCTTTGAAACTGTGGAGGGTAAAACATTCAGTTATATAATTTGACATTTAGATTCAGCTCTCCTTCAGAGCTGAAAATTCATATATTTGTCTACTAACTTGGCTTTGTAATACTGTAACTTTATGTTTCTATGGCCTCTGGTATAAAAATACACCAATGTCCTAATTAAAACCCTACTTTACCTCTCACTACAGGAACTTCCAAGAAAACTGCCAACCATTCAAATAATTTGTGGTCTTTGAGTTGTTTTTCTCTAAGCTGTTATGACTATTTTTAGGTACATTCTATGTTCTCTGTAGCTTCTAGGGCTGCTTTTAGTGTTGATCAATTGTTGTTTAAGAGACATACTAGGAGTTCTCATCTAAAAGTTACCAGTAGAATCAAACAGATTTTAGAGCTAGAACAGAACTAACAAGCATGCATAAGTGCTTGGGACACATTTGGGAGAAACTTTTAATATGAAGGACTACCATACACACAGGAGAAAATTTGCATTTATGTATATGGCTCAATTAACTGGTCCAAGTTGATACAACAGTGTAACCACTGCCCAAATTAAAATATAAGACTGTTATGCAGAAGGCTCCCTGGTGCCATCTCCTAGTCATTTCCCTAAGGTAACACATATTCTGTCTGCTCAGATCAGTTTGCATATGCTGTATGGTGAAATACATATTTTTGTATATTGAGTCTGTCATGTAATGATATGCTTTCCATGTCATTGTGTTTAATGTGATAGCTTATTCTTTGGCTTTGACCTGTAAACATTACCTCCATCTGTGTAATGTGCATAGGATCTCTGTGTTGATGCTCATGAAAGACATTGTCTACAATCCTTATTTGTTGTCATACTTTATGAAGCTTTGACAACATAAAAGGGTCTGGAAGTGTTGCATCTTTTATTGTTTTCTGACACTTTGTATAAGAGAGTTCCCAAAATAAATGGTTAATTCAGTTCAGTAATAAAGTGACCCAAGTCTAAAATGTCTTCAAAGAAAGGTCTTTAATTATCAGTTTACTTTATTTCATATACAGTATTTTGATACCTTTAGGGTTTTTTGTTCTAAGTCTTCCTTCCGTTAATGAGATTATAAACAAGTCCTTTGGCAGCACCTTCTCTTAAAGCACTGAAGACAATTTATGCTGGAGAGGATGTGGAAAGAAGGGAACACTCCTCCACTGCTGATTTCCACTTTGGAAATCAGTATGGAGATTCCTCAGGAAAATGGGAATCAATCTACCACAAGACCCAGCAATTCCACTCTTAGGCATATATCCAAAAGATACAACAAAGACATTTGTTCCAGTATGTTCATAGCAGCGTTATTTGTAATAGCCATAACCAGGAAGCAAACTAGATGCCCCTCAACCGAAGAGTGGATAGAGAAAATGTGATACATTTACACAATGAAGTACTTACTACTCAGGGGAAATAAAACAATGGAATCTTGAAATTTGTAGGCAAATTGATGGCACTAGAAGAAACCATCCTGAGTGAGGTAACCCAGTCACAAAAAGACAAACATGATATATACGCACTCATATATGAATTTTAGGCAGGAAACGGGTGTGCAACCCACAGTCTCACTGCCAGAGATCCTCGGAAACATTGAGGACTCTAAGAGAGACATGCATGGTTCCCCAGAGAAGGGGAATGGGACAGGATTTCCTGAGTGGGTTGGGAGCATTGGGGTAGGGTAGAGGGACCTTGGGGAAACATGAGGGGGAGAAAAGAAGGGGAGAGCAGGAAATTTGAGTCGGAGGAAGTATAGAGTAGAGCAGGATGAGAGATAACATAATAGAGGGAGTAATTATAGGTTTGAGGAGAGATCTGCCAGTAGTGAGATTTCCAGAGATCTACAAGAATGACACAAACTGGAAACTAAGCAATAGTGGAGAGGCCACCTTAAATGCCCTTCCCTGATAATGAGATTGATGATACCTTGTATGCCATCCTAGAGCCTTCATCCAGTGGCTGATGGAAGCAGAGACAGACATCCACAGCTAAACACTGAACTGAACTCCTAGAAACCTGTTACAGAGAGGGAGGAGTGATAAGCAAAGGGGTCAAGACCAGGCAGGTGAAACCCATAGAAACAGCTGACCTGGACAAGATGGAGGTCATGGACCCCAGACTGATGGGTGAGAGGCCAGCATGGTACTGACCCAGAACCCCTGAACGTGGGTGTCAATAAGGAAACCTCGGCAATCATTGGGGCCTTGGGTACTAGATCAGTATTTATTCCTGGCATCCAAGTCGATTTTGGGAGCCCATTCCACATGGAGGGATGCTCTCTCAGCCTGGACACAGGGGGAGGATCTAGGCCCTGCCCTGGATGATATGACAGACTTAGGAGTTCTCCCATGAAGGGTCTCACCCTCCCTGGAGAATGGAGTGGGGATTAGGTAGGTTGTTGGGGAAGTTGGTGGGGGTCGGGAGAGGAGAGGAGGGAAAGGGTTCTGGGATTGCAATGTGAAGTGAGCTTGTTTCTAATTTAAATTTTAAAAATGCTAAAAAAAATGATTGTTATAGATTCTGTAGCCCTTTGTTGTTAAATATATCTCTTTGTGTTGAGCTGTTTGTTTTTTTTTACCTTAAAGGTACTTTGTCTGATGTTGCAATAGTTATACTATCTAGACTTAATATTTTCTATTCTTTAGCTATCAATCTTTCTATATACAATAACATTCTACATAATGACAGTTTGATCAATGGTAAACTGCATAGAGGATGAGATTATACTGGACCTGAAAAATTCCTATCATCTTTGATGTTGTAGCTATTATAGCACCATGGGATCACATTTGTGTTGCTGCTGGCATAAACAAACTTAATTCATGGCCACTTGTATAAAAACATAGCACACAGAATGATGAACTTCACATAATACTTGGTCATGGTAATAAATTATTGTCTTAGGTATTATTTTACTACTGTACTTTTTGAAATGTACTTCTGCTTGTATAAAAATTTTTACTTTAAACAACAGATCATTTTATGTCAGAAGCATCCTCTTTATCTCATGCTTACCAGAGATCACTCTATAGTGTTTGACTTACAACATCTACATTTGTATAAATAAATATATGTGATATATATGTATACATATGTATGTTGTGTATCTGTAGGATAAAGGGGTCTTCTTCTCAGTTCTTAGCTTGAATTATCTATATTATTTTGCCCAAACTCCTCAGTGCATTTACAAGAATTTAATACTAAGTTCTGGCCCTTGAATTTCACATTATGACTTGACTTTTCTATCATTTATTTCTTTCAGAGGCCAATTTAGCAGTCAGATTTATGACCCTTAGCATTCTGTTTGTGTTTGACAAGACCCACTTGTTATGTGAGCTTTCTGTCCTTGCTGGTCCTGTCGCCCTTGAGCCCCAAATAAACACACAAAGACTTACATTAATTATGAAATTGTTGATCAGTGACTAGGGCTTCTTATTGGCTAGCTCTGTCTTAAATTTTATTAATCCATTTCTACCTATCTATGTATTTCTACATGGTTGTGGCTTACCAGAGAAGGGTCTGGACTTGCTCCTCCTTTGGCAGGCTACAAGGTGATTGTGTCTGCCTGTGTTTCATAGAATTCTCTTCATCTCCTATTTCTGCCTATCTCCCTGTCTGTATTGGCCATAGTGTTTTATTCATTAGCCAATAATAGAAACATATGCAAAAGGACAACCCTATCATCTTCTCTCCTACTTTCTTTGCCTCTTCTTAAATATGAGCATGTTTTGATTCTAGCTTCTATTTTTTAATCTTTTTATTACTTTAATTTTAAATAGCTTGCTTCACATGTCAATCCCAGTTGCCTCATGTTACTAGAGTATTAGCCAAACTTTTATCGAATTATTTGTTATTAGACAGAAATACATCTCAACCAGTTAAAGTCCAACACCACTGAAAAGATGAATTATGACACTCTAATTTTTCCTCTTGTAATTGTTGTTGTGGCTTCTAAACTGATATCTAACCTGTATGCTCTCAGCAGGCATTACCCAGCTATCTCCACATTAGGAATGGGAAAATTAAGGAACAGAGCTGAGAAACCATCTTTCTATGTCAAGTCACCCAGGAGAGAAGACTGATCTCTTTTGCACTCAAACTTTCCTATTCTAACTTGCCTAAAACCCTTCTAAGAGATACACATTTTCTCATAATCCTTTATTTTTTCTCCAAATTCGCTGTTATATTTAATAAAGTAAATAATAATTTTTAGCACAAGTCAACCTTTTTAAAACTGATTTTTCTCATTTTTTGATAGATTTGTAATTGTCAGTTTTCTTGCTGACTTACAGGCCTCACCTGGCTTTATCATTCTAGCCCTTAGAGTAATTTTACTCTACCTTGTAAGACATGTCCCTAAGCTTATATTATTCTCTGTTGGTTTTGTCTTTTCAAATCAATGGGTCATGAAAAATTCATGCCCAAAGTAAAATACCAGTGCACCACTCTGAGAGCAAAATGTGATTATTTTAAACAAAGGGTAGATCTTAGTATTCTCAGAAACTCTTCGGAGAGAGCTACCCTTAATAAGGGAATATTTTACCTTCCATTTGCAATCCGCAAGATGCTTCTGCCTTTTCCTTTAAAAATTGATTTAGTCTAAATCTCAGGTTTAAAACTACTATAATCCATGAATATTTGTTCTAATAATTTGAAATTTATGAAAAGAAAACCATCTCAACCCAAGGTTTAGATCAATGATAAAACTATTTCAGCTAAACACATGGAAATATGGTTTGAATATGATGTGAATATGAATATCCATACATTGGCTTCCAGCATAAGATTTAACCTTTGATATCAGTTTTATTATTGCTGTGATAAAATACATGAAAAGTTAAAGCTTGCTGAGAAGAAACATTTGGACCATAATTCAAGGGATGCAGTGCTGGATGGGCATGCTTAACTGCCACAGCTAATTAAGAATATTTTAAATGACTTAGTGTTGATGTCCTGTAGTTTGAAGTTACTAACATGTCTTCACATGGACTGAATATTGAACCTAGCCCCAAACTGGGCTCTTAGCTTACATCAAGCCTTGACCAGGGTCATAAAATGAAATATGCTCTTTTGATTTTTCTGATATTTCAGAGACAATCTAGTCCTCTGATTTACTGGTTGCTACTACGAGACACACAGTATGGTTTGCAGTGTAGCCCCCTACTAGCTTTAGAGTCAAAGAAACCTGATTTGGGATCCTGGTCTTACTACTTGTCAGCATTGTATTCTTGAAAAAATTTGATTATTTCTGTGAGACCCTCAGTTTACTTGTGATCATTAAATGATGACTTCTACAGAAAGCATATGAGACATAGCACTTAATATTAACTAAAACAATGGGAGCATGTAATCTGTAGTTGACAGAACTCTTATATGAGGGTTGGGAGCATAGCTCAGTTCATGAAGTGCTTAATGTACAGGCAATAGAGACCTATGTTTCATTCTTCAGCATTAACACAAAAACATAGATGTGGTAGCATGCACCTGTAACCTAGTACTGTAGAGGCAGAGACAGGAAGATAAGTAAGCTTGCTGGCCATCCAGTTTAACCCTTTGGAAAACACCAAGCAAATGAGAAAACATGTCTCAAAAAATAAAGTGAATGGCACCAGGGTAGCAACAACCAGCTTTTCCTGTGGCATCCGCAGACATGCACATATACACCTATATGCACACACAGGCACACACACACACACACACACCACATGTAAAAATAACTCTCTGAAGAGTTTGTCTTAGCTATTTAGCTTAAGATCTAATTTTTTGTATTAGTTGCACTTACTATTGCTGTGACCAAATAGCTGAAAAAATGTACTATAGAAGAGGCAAGGTTCATTTTGGGTCATGGCTTAAGGGATACATACCATTATGGCAGAAAAGACATGATAATAGGTGGGTTATTGTACACTATTAGTATCCACTAATATGTGCAAGCAGAGAAAGGAGAATGTCATCATTTAGCTCTTCTTCTCCCTTTCCCACTTTTATTCACTCTAGGATATTGGTCCTTGAGATGGCATTATATTGAGGGTTCATCGTTGGTCTGTGCTCTGAAAAGATTAGGTATTCTTCAGTGCTCATAGTCAGAACAGTCTTGGTTAGTGGATGTTGCAAAGCTCATTTTTAATCTCTGCATTAGACACTATGGCCAATTTGCTCATGGATTCCCTGAGTATGAACAATGATGTCTATGGAAAGAGATTGACTACTATCCATAGAATGAGTCATTCCATTTACTTAATTGTACTTTTAAGTCTTTTTATGCTAACATCACCTTTTCATGAGTGTTTACATTGGACAAAAATAGGTACATTTGGAAAGATCTGCCCATATACTAAACCTGTCCACATTGCTTATATGTCTTTCTGTAATTTTTTATTATGTTCCTTTCAATTATATACAATCCAGCCAAACCATTGACTATGGCCTTCCTGCAGTCTATGACTCAGTGTATAATCCTACTGCTAGTCAGTTATCCAAAATATACAATGATGTGCACTGTCTGCAATTCTGCCAATTGTGAAGATTTCCCTTCACTACTGGCCTTTGGGGACATATTAGAAAGAAGCTGTAATGTTGCAGGTTTCCACTTCCAGGGGGTGCCTACATAGCATGAAGATGCTTCTGTAAGTCATGGCTTAGTTTTTCTTTCTCAGTCAACCAATTCTATGACTCCTTTCCCATTGTCCCAGTGCAGTCTGCTATGCCATTCTTGTCACTGATTTTCAAACTGTTCTTTAAAGCAATAGAACATGTTGGGAAGGATGGAGATTTTGTGCCCAATAAAGGGACAAAAGGGTTTTTATTAGGCAGGCAATAGACAAGAAGAGCTGAATATTACAACATTCAAAAGAGATAGCAATCTCGATAGCTGTTCATTTCAAGAAGCTGGATGCCTAGACAGTCTTATTGAAAACTGATATGGAGATTGCATTGGTAAGCTGACTGAAAAAAATCAGCCTGATGTAAGCAGAGTGCATGGGTGGCCTCATTGAATGCACTAGCTCAGAAAGAGGAGGCAACGGGGTATGCATGCTGCTTTTGTCCTCAGGATGCTTTCTGTCTCACATGTTGGAAGCTGCTACATCAAGGGTGGACCTTCCCCCTCTCAGTTAGTTCTCCCAGAAATGCCCTTCCAATAAAGCCCAAGGGTGTGTCTCTTTGGAAATTCTAAATTACTCAACTTGCCAAGACCAAACAATACACTTTCTGGCCAAAACGAGGAAACTTGATGGTCAAGAAAATGAATAGTGAACAAAAAGCAAACAAACAAACAAGCAAGCATTTTAACAAGCACATGTGCATTTATTTCCCTCTGTTCTTTCTATGGATATGATGTAACTAGAATAATGGACTATAACCTGGCATTCAAAGCTAAAATAAACCCTTTTCCTCTAAGTTACTTTTTGTCAGGGCATTTTATTATAGCAACAGAAATGAAACCAGAACACTTCCTTATCAGGGTGGTATGTGAACTTGGACTGTAAGCAAAATAAAACCTTTTCTCCATTTAGTTTCTTCTTAATTAGTACTCAGCTTTAGATGGTAATTTTGCCTGAGTTCTTGAAGAGTGGATGTTCAATCCCAATCTGGTCCACAACTCCTCCCTCCCTCTCTCTTTCCTTTCCTTCTTTTCAAAAACCCCAACCATCTCATCATCTAATGCCCATATGTCACCACTGCGGGGACCAGAAATATCCATCTTCCAGTTATCTCCAAATTTTCACATTACCTGCCTAGAAACTACTCTAGGATGACTTCAGTCAGAACTGCTTTTCTCTTCATGCTTCTTCATTATGTCAGTTTATCCTGGATTAGTTCAAATGCTTGTGGTAGGGAGTTTAAAAGAAAACAATGAAACTACATACAGCCCCTTGAAGTCTTGGTTCAGAATTGATAAGCATCACTTCCATTAATTTTATTGTCCCAGGAGAAACACAAGCTCAGCTTAGATTCCTGAAGCTTACTCATCCTTGCTATGGGGAATAATAAAACCAGTAGGGAGAATATAGATACAGGGCTGGAGAGACAACTTAGTGGCTAAAAGCACTCACTGCTCTTAGAGAGGACCATGCCCAGTTCTCATGACTCAAACCTGAGAAGTTATGAGCTTCCAGTGAGGACTCTTCTAGCCTCTGAATCTGCACACATGGTGTACACATAAACTCATGCAGGCATGTGCATATATACAAAATAGTAAATACATATTTTAAAATATAAAACTAGGAAGGAAAACTGCAACCATTTTTAATTCTAAGAATATTAATTATAGCATTTGTAAGAAAATAGGTAGTCATATCATTTAGGAGAGAGCCTATCCTAGACATTACTTTATCCTTTGTATCATGGTAAATTAATAATAAATAAAAGTCCTAGCCTAATGAGGTCAGAAGTGGGTAGCACTGTGGAACCATACAGAGGTGTATAGCTTCATCAAGAGAAATTAAAAAGTAAAAATTGTAAACTAATGAGTGTGATGTGGCAGCAGGTGTGGGGTCTTGGTTTTACTTAAATTTGCAAGCCTATCCATCCAGGTTTGAGAATTGAGAGGCACCAAATATTCCTTGCCTCCTAAATGATGAATAGTTCATTATTTAACAAACTAGTGTGTTTACCTACTGTCCTGTTATATCTATAACACATTCATGCATGTGAAACAGATTAGATATAGGCAAATATCCACTCTTCTAGTGGGTTAGAAATTGGCCTAGGATTGTGTCCTGTAGGCTGTGTCTATTTGTTCTCCTTGACTGTGCCATCACCATGGGAGGCAGGAGAACAGAAGTTGCTTGGAACATGAGTTTTATTTAATATATGGTTTGTCTCTCAAAAGAAGTGAAAGACATCAGTCAGGTGGTAGTGGTACTCGGGAGGCAGATGCATATGGATCTCTGAGTTTGAGCCAGGTGGTCTACAGAGTGAGTTCCAGGACAGGCTCCAAAGCTAAAGAGAAACCCTGTCTCAGAAAAATCAATGAACAAACAAACAAATAAAAAAGTGAAAGATATGACCTTGATCTTGGTCTGTTAACAGATCAAATACAGCAACATTATCAGGGGAAATGCATTATAGTATGGTATCCTAAGTGTCTTGACTCAGAATTGTATGATTTCTTTCCTGAACTGTCTCAAAAGAAAATATTGTCCTTCACATACAAGCTTATGTGGCCTACTCTCCTCTGTGTACTATATGTCAGCCCCAAAGAATTTTTCAGTTATTTTTGCATTTATGAGACTGGATTTACAATGATTTGTTTATCTGTGTATTTTATCCAGCAGACTGTGTAAGGGTAGCATCTGTACTCATGTTATTCTCCAGACACTGTAATTTTAGATTCTTTTTTCTAAAATATAGATTTGAACTTTTCACATTTATAGCAGAAAATTTTCAATAGTCTCTTTACACTGCTTTCAGAGAAAGTAAAAATTTCTTACCATGACTGCTACACAATTTAATGCCAAGGACTCATCTCTTGTACTATCCAGAGAATTTAGGCAATACTTCCATCTAGACACAAGAAGTAACTAATTCCAAAAATCATTTGATTTTGTTCCTGTTGAAGAAATGTCTTACATACTTTCTCTTCTATCTGGTAAGTTGTTGTCTCTCAGATTCTACTTTGTAAGCTTGTGTGGTGGCATGCACCTATAATCCCAACACCAAGGAGATTGAGGCATAGAGACCATATGTTCAATCCCTGCCTTTTTACATAATACCCTGACTTGACTCCCTCCAGGACAAATTTTTTTCCATTACTTTTCTTTCATATTGGAGTGGGGGGGGCAGGGGACCATTCTTATTTGTATCTATAACCACAGATGATGCAGAGTAGAAATCTCATACTTGTTTATTCAATGAAGTGATTGGATAAATATTTTCTTGACCAAATGAATGAAAACTTAGAACAAAGCTCACTAAGAAATGCTGTCAAGCTGAAAGGAAGAAAGGAATTTGGGGGAGGGGTCTGGGTGTTGGTAGATATTCATTTTGAGTAGGAAGAAGAAAGGGTCTCCATAAAAGATCTTATTTTGTTTCTGTCCATTTGGTAATGCTCTTGTTTGATACGCTAAACTTCCTTTGATGAGAATGTTTTGTTGTGTTCCTCTTCTGTCTCTTTTGCTGCCTTCTCACAGTGATCTGTGTAAGAGAAGAATACTCAAAATGTACAGTAAGTTAGCCAGTTCTTTATTGCCTATGTCAGATCCCAGTATCTGTGTGAATATTTTGACAATTACCAGTGACAAGGCACAGGCACAACTCATAAGTAAGCTTTTCTAGTTCCCTGTGACTCCTGCAATAGATATGAATTACTTTGAAATAGCTGATTAATTTTACTTCAGACTTTAGGTATGTTAATTCCAGGATTCCTTAACTTTTTATTTTCTTTTGGTTTTTCCAGACAGGGTTTCTCTGTAGCTTTGGAGCATGTCTTGGAATTAGCTCTTGTAGACCAGGATGGTCTCAGACTCACAGAAATATGCCTCCCTCTGCCTTCCAAGTGCTGGGATTCAAGGTGTGCCATCACTTCCTGGCTCCTTAGCTTATTTTTAAATTTTTGGGTGATGACATAGATGGGATAGGTGCTTAACAATGCATATATGATATTTATAGATAGCTCCTTAAATTTATATGCACATTTATTTTAACAAACAAGTGTACATACATTTAAGTGTTTATCCTTATACATAGAGATGAACATCAGCATATCTATATGTTGTTTCCTAAGCAAATTGTCTTGGTAAGTATATTTAATTCTACTGACTTTAATCATGTAGATTTGGCATCTCTCTTTACAGATAATAAAAAAGGTTTAGACAGATGACAAATCATGGACAAAGTCAGACAGTGAGACGTAAGCTTGGAACTCCCAATACTTCTTCCCAGAATGCAGGAAATCATGTTTATCTCAAAGTAGTCAATATAAAAACTAGAGCATGGCTTGAAAGTTAGGATGCCAATGAGTTGAATAAACAGAGGCCTAGATTTTAATCAACATTTGCCCATATTGTCTCTATGCAAATTTACTATATGTAATCATTCCCAGGCCATAATAAGCTGGTTATATGGTGGCACATGTCTGGATCATGTAATTACTCCATACAGGCACCTTCCATTATGTTATTCCTTGCTCTGTCACCACTGTAAGGTAGTAAGGATTAATTGTTTCAAAAGAAGTTACTGACATTATTCATATGAAAACTACTTGTGACTAACCTAACCAATCAAATTCATTTTAAAATTTATGTATACCTAGTGATAGTAAATATCTACACTTAATTATTTTAAAAATATTAAGAAAGAAGAAAAATGAAACTTCTGAAGGAAATATATAATCTAACAATTTTAAAGATACTAATAAAGTATAACTGTTGGGGAAGTCCTGTGTATATGTCAATAAAGCACTGTTGGCCAATAGCGAATCAAGATAGGACGGATTAGGAGTCCAGAAGGACTCTGGGAAGGAGAAACACAGGAGTCACGATGTAATGCCATGGGGTAGGAAGCCCGGAAAGTTCCCCGGTAAGAGAAATACTTAGATTAACAATTATGGGGTAATTACTTAAGTCAGAGCTAGCCAGTAAGAAACAAGCAAGGCCAACAGCTTCATAATTAATATAGCCTCCTGTGTGTTTATTTGGGACTGATGCGGCTCTGGAACCAGGCTGGCAGGAAGCTTCTCTCAAGGAAAAGGTTTCCCTTTGCATATAACAATAAATAATGAAATAGAATGGTACAGGAAGTTGCATTGAGTGTAAATAAAACCATTTACAACTTCAAGACAATATCAACTAGAGATTTCCTATTACTGAAGTGTATCATTGAAGTATAATTATGAATGCAATGATGGACTGTCCCTAGAATAAAAATACATATCTGTGAAACCATAATAGAAGTTCAGGAATAAGAAACTTAGCATATAAAATGTTATTTATAAAAATATCATTTAAATTATTTAAGAGAAGAATCACTTATTTAAGAAAACAGTATACTGAACATTTGAAAAAAATACATTATGCTTAACTTTACTCTTTATACTAAGATTTACAGTGAAATTAACAGTAAACATATACTTTTTATATCAGGAAAACTTAATAAATAAATAAATAAATAAATAAATAGTCAAACCCTTGTCAGCCTTCACATCTTGCTTTCTTTTATGAACTTTGATAAATATAATGTTGTATCATAAAGGCCCTTGCTTTTATGTTCTCCTAGAATCAGCTATGCATCTGAAATCAGTGGTTATTCACATGTGATTTTGTAACTTTTTATACATATATTACATTGAAAATGCTATCATTCTGTGTTATGATGCTTGCTTTGCCTTTTCATTAAACACAATTCAGGATAATTGTCCCTCTAGAGCATTCATGTTAAATGCTGACTGGTGTTCTGTTTTGCCAATGAAACAAAATTTATCCACTCTTCTGAGTTAAGTGGTTTAGTTGTTTACTCTTATAAACAAATAGACTACACTGCCTATCTCCTGTGTGTCTCCTTATGCAGTGTATAAATATGTCTTAGTAGCATACATAGTTACAGGGTCACAGTTCTAAGTACCTTCATCTTTATTGCCAGTTTCCTTTTGAAGAGATTATTTTTTTGCATATTCATCATCAATATTCAAAACCACTCTTTTTTCTACATAATTATCCTTGCTTGATATTTTTAAATTTACTATTCTTTTGCTAATTTCATGGGTAAGGAGTGAATTCATTTCTTAGTTTATCTTTCCTCAACTGTTAATGGGATGATCATATATCCACATATTATTTGAGACCTTTCCAGTTTTTTTAAAAAACAGGTCTAGTTACATCTTTATTCTAGTTCCTTTAAGTCAACAATTTGGTATATCTGCCAAAAAACAGTGACTTAGCACTTTAAAAATTTTTTGAGAATATAATTATAATCTCTATCCCTTTCCTTTCCTCCCTCTAAGCGCCCCCATATCTCTCTTCTTACTTTCTTCTAAATTCATGACCTTTTTGATTATGTGCATATTTGCATATGTATACATATGTATTTCTAAATATAACCAGGTCAGTCTGGATAATGTTATTTGTATGTATGTTTTCAGGGCTGACAATTTGGTATCAGATAACCAATTCATGAACTCATCCCTGGGGAAGACTTTCTCTCATTTTCACTCTTCCTTAGCTGCCTGTAGTTCTTTGGATAAGGTAGAGGTGTATGACTCTTCACCCTATGCACTTTGGCACGTCTTTTGTTCTCCTTGTTCACTTTGTGCTTTGGAAGTCATGTTGGTGAGAATGCATGGGTGTACCTTCTGACATTACTCAGAGACACAAGAGCACTACATTTTATCAAATGCTTTTGTTTGACATTTGAGGTAAATTCTTTTTTAAGTTATTATTTTATTTAAAAATCTTGTTTTACATACTAATCCCAGTTCCCTCTCCCTCCCATCTTCCAGTTCCCCCCACCCTACCATCCCTACATCCCACACCCCACCCATTCCTCAGGGAGAGTGAAGCCTCCCATGGGGAGGCCCTCTCTTATGTATCTAGGCTGAGAGAGTAATATCCCTTCATAGGGAATGGGCCTCAAGATCAAGCAATTCTACTCTTAGACATATACCCAAAGGATGCACATTCATACAACAACTACCTCTGTTCAACTATGTTCATAGCAGTATTATTTGTAATAGCCAGTACCTGGAAGCAACCTAGATGCCCCTCAACCAAAGAATGGATAAAGGAAATGTGGTACATTTACACAATGGAGCGTTACTCAGAGGAAAAAACAAGGACATTTTGAAACTCACAGGCAAATGGATGGAATTAGAAGAAACCATCCTGAGTGCAATAACCCATACATAGAAAGACAAGTATGGTATGTACTCACTCATAAGTGGATATTAGACATAGAGCAAAGGCTAACCAGCCTACAATCCACAACCCCAGAGAAGCTAGGAACCAAGGAGGACTCTAAGAGAGATATACATGGAGCCTCCCTCTCCACCTTGAGAAAGGGAAAGGGACATGAACTCCTGAGTAAATTGGAAGCATGGGGGGAAGTAAAGGGAGATAGGAGAATGAGGAGGGGGAAGGGGAGGGAAGAGGAGAACATGAGGGCCCAGTCTGATAGTTTAGGTAAATTATTTTTCTCTATAAATATATTATGATTTATTTAAGAGTTTTAAAGCATTCAATTTCTAGAGTGGTTTAAATTTATTATGATTTATCCCCACTACCTCCAGTGGATACAAGTCATCAATTTGGTGTACTGTTTTGTGAAAGACAGTGGCTTTCCCCTTTTTGTGGTAAAGCCTTTACAGATTTCATCGTCAAAGTTATGTGGTTGTACAGCACAGATAAAAAGGTGTTTTCTCACTTTCGAGTATCTAGAGCATGCTGTGCAGTGTTGATGTCTTATCTTTGTCACATCATTGGAAAAATTCTCTGGTGAAACTTGCTACACTCTGAGTTTTCTATATAAGAAAGTTGTTAATATAACCAATTACCTTTATTTATCTAATAAAACTATGCTTGTTTGGTGTATCCTCTGTCAGCTTTAGTAATGAATGTTTTTGTCTTAGTAGGCATTCACCCTTTCCTTCTAATTTTGGAAATTCATTGACATGGTGGTTTTATTTTAATATCTTCTCATTATAATTTGTTTACTTCTATTAGGGTTTTAATTCCTAATTTGTATAAGCCACATCTTTTAAAACATTGTTTCAGCTTTAGAGTTATTATGTTTTGCAATCCATTATTCTTCCTTGACTCCTTCATTTCCTACTTTTCTACTCCACTTCCTCCTCTTGTCCCTATTCCTCTTCCTGCTGTTCATCCTCCTTTCCTTTTTTTCTTATTTTGGAAAGAGTTTCATGTAGCCCAGGCTAATCTCAAATTCACTATGTAATTGAACATAACCTTGAACTGCTGATGCTCTTGCCTCTACCTTCTGAATAATGTGATTACAGATGTGTGTTAACACACATTCCTATTTTTAAAACATGTTTTTCAATTTCTCTTTCATTTTATATAGTCTTTCACAAAATTAAAGAAAAATGAACTTTAAGGGTTTTTTTTTCCTAAATCTTGGTCTTGAGATATGTCTGGGTGGTTTACAGCAGTGATGCTTCTGTAAAGGACCCAGGGATCAGTTTCCAGCACACACATGATGGGTCACAACTGTAGTCCAAAGGTTTCCTGTCCTGCCTGCTTGGTCCCAAATAAACATGCAGAGGTTTATATTAATTGCAAATGCTCAGCCTTTAGCTCAGGGTTATTGATAACTAGATCTTATATTTCTTTTTTTGTTTGTTTGTTTTTTATATTTTATTTTCCAGTTTAAATTTAGATAAGAACCAAGGTTGCTTCACAAGTCAGTTCCAGGTCCTTCTCCCATTCCCTCCCCTCTTCCCGTGCCCGCCCCCAACCCCCCCCGTTATCCCCTCATTCCCCCAGGGAGGGTGAGGCCCTCCATGGGGGTGTCCATAGTCTGTCATTTCATATAGGGCAGGGCCAAGAGTTCGGGGTGAGAGTGCACCTCACATTGTTCTATGGGAGTCCAAAGTCCATGTGTATAATTGGGATGGGTACTGATCTGCTGCCCAAGGCTCAATAGATTCCCTAGGCCTCCTCACTGACACCCAGATTCAGGGGGTCTTGATCAGTCCCATGCTGGATTCCCAGGCTGATGCCTGGGATTCAAGAGTTAACCTTTGTCAGGTCAGCTATTTCTGGGGGTTAAACCAGCCCAGTCTTAATCACTTTGGTCATCAGTCCTCCCTCTCTTTTACTGGCTTTCTTGAGTTCAGCTCAGTACTTAACCAAGGGAGATTGCCTCTTCTTCAATCAGCCACTAAATGAAGTTTCTGTTTCCCAGACTCTCTGGCCATAGGATTGTAGGCTGGCACTCCCCAGATCTATGTCTAAAATCCATATATGAGAAAGTACATGCCATATTTCTCTTTTTGTGACTGGGTTACCTCACTCAGGATGGTTTCTTCTAGTGTCATCCATTTGCCTGCAAATCTCATGATTCCATTATTTTTTTCTGCTGAATAGTACTCCATTGTGTAGATGTACCACATTTTCTCTATCCACTCTTCGGGTGAGGGACATCTAGGTTGCTTCCAAGTTCTGGCTATTACAAATAAAGCTGCTATGAACATAGTGGAACAGACATCTTTGTTGTATGAATGGGCGTCTTTTGGATATATGCCTAAGAGTGGAGTTGCTGGGTCTTGTGGTAGGTTTATTCCCATTTTTCTGAGGAATCTCCATACTGATTTCCAAAGTGGCTGAACCAGTTGGCACTCCCACCAGCAATGGAGGAGTGTCCCCCTTTCACCACATCCTAACCAGCATAAATAGTCGTTGGTGTTTTTGATTTTAGCCATTCTGACAGGAGTGAGATGGTATCTCAGAGTTGTTTTTATTTGCATTTCCCAGATGGCTAAGGATGTTGAGCACTTTCTCAAGTGCCTCTCAGCCATTTTAGACTCCTCTATTGAAAACTCTCTATTTAGTTCTGCAGCCCACTTTTTAATAGGGTCCTTTGGTGTTTTGGAGATGTGTTTCTTGAGTTCTCTGTAAATTTTGGAGATTAGCCCTCTGTCAGATGTGGGATTAGTGAATATTTTTTCCCATTCTGTGGGCTGCCTTTTTGCCTTGCTGACTGTGTCCTTTGCCTTACAGAAGCTTCTCAGTTTCAGTAGGTCCCATTTATTAATTGTTGATCTCACTGTCTATTCTAGTGGTGTTATGTTCAGGAAGCTGTCTCCTGTACCAATTCGTTCAAGGGTACCACCCACTTTCTCTTCTAAGAGGTTCAGTGTGGCTGGATTTATGTTGAGGTCTTTGATCCATTTGGACTTAAGTTTTGTGCATGGCGATAAACATGGATCGATCCGCATTCTTCTACATGCCAGTCTCCAATTATGCCAGCACCATTTGTTGAAGATGCTTTCTTTATTCCATTGTATATTTTTAGCTTCTTTGTCAAAGATCAGATGTTCGTACATGTGTGGGTTAATACCCGGGTTTTCAATTCGATTCCATTGGTCTACCTGTCTATATTTGTGCCAATACCAAGCTGTTTTCAGGACTATAGCTCTGTAATAGAGCTTGAGGTCAGGGATGGTGATGCCTCCGGACGTTGCCTTGTTGAACAGGGTTGTTTTGGCTATCCTGGGTCTTTTGTTTTTCCATACAAAATTGATTATTGTTCTTTCAAGGTCTGTGAAGAATTGTGCTGGGATTTTAATGGGGATTGCATTGAATCTGTAGATTGCTTTTGGCAGGATTGCCATTTTTACTACATTGATCCTACCTATCCAAGAGCATGGGAGATCTTTCCATTTCCTAGGGCTTCTTTAATTTCTTTCTTTAAAGATTCAAAGTTCTTACGATACAGGTCTTTCACTTGTTTGGTTAGCGTTACCCCAAGGTATTTTATGTTGTTTGTGGCAATTGTAAAGGGTGATGTTTCTCTGATTTCTCTTTCAGCCCTTTTATCATCTGTATATAGTAGGGCTACTGATTTTCTTGAGTTGATCTTGTAACCTGCCACTTTGCTGAAGGTGTTAATCAGCTGTAAGAGTTCCCTGGTAGAGTTCTTTGGGTCATTGATGTAAACTATCATATCGTCTGCAAACAGTGAAAGTTTGACCTCTTCCTTCCCAATTTGTATCCCCTTGATCCCCTTTTGTTGTCGTATGGCAATAGCTAGAACTTCAAGTACCATGTTGAAAAGGTATGGAGAGAGTGGACAGCCTTGTTTTGTTCCTGATTTTAGAGGAATTGCGTTGAGTTTCTGTCCATTTAGTTTGATGTTGGCTGTTGGTTTACTGTATATAGCTTTTATTATGTTTAAGTATGTCCCTGTTATCCCAGATCTCTCCAAGACCTTTATCATGAAGGGGTGTTGGATTTTGTCAAAGGCTTTTTCAGCATCTAGTGAGATGATCATGTGATTTTTGTTTTACAGCTTGTTTATATGGTGGATTACGTTGATGGATTTTCGTATGTTGAACCATCCCTGCATCCCTGGGATGAAACCTTCTTGATCATGGTGAATGATTGTTTTGATGTGTTCTTGGATCTGATTTGCCAGTATTTTATTGAGTATTTTTGCGTCAATGTTCATGAGGGATATTGGTCTGAAGTTCTCTTTCTTAGTTGTATCTTTGTGTGGCTTGGGGATCAAGGTTATTGAAGCCTCGTAGAAAGAGTTTGGCAAAGACCCTTCTGCTTCTATTGTGTGGAACACTTTGAGAAGAATTGGTATAAGCTGTTCTTTGAATTTCTGGTAGAATTCTGCACTGAGGCCATCTGGACCTGGACTTTTTTTGGTTGGGAGACTTTTGATGACAGCTTCTATTTCCATAGGTGTTATAGGTCTATTTAAATTGCTTATCTGTTCTTGATTTAGTTTTGGCAAATGATAGCTGTCCAGGAAGTCATTCACTTCCTTTAAATTTTCGAATTTTGTGGAGTACAGGTTTTCAAAGTATGACCTAATGATTCTCTGGATTTCCTCAGAGTCTGTTGTTATGTCCCCCTTTTCATTTCTGATTTTGTTAATTTGCGTGTTCACTCTCTGCTGTTTGGTAAGTTTGGACAAAGGTTTGTCTATCTTGTTGATTTTCTCAAAGAACCAACTCTTCGTTGCATTGATTCTTTGTATTGTTTTACTGGTTTCTACTTTATTGTTTTCAGCCCTCAATTTGATTATTTCCTGGCGTCTACTCCTCCTGGGGGAGTTTGCTTCTTTGTGTTCTAGAGCTTTCAGCTGTGATGTTAATTCTCTGGTATAACTGTTCTCCTGTTTCTTCATATGAGCACTTAGTGCTATGAACTTCCCCCGTAGCACTGCTTTCAAAGTGTCCCATAGGTTTGGGTATGTTGTGTCTTCATTCTCATTGAATTCGAGGAAGTCTTTAATTTCATTTTTATTTCCTCTTTGACCCAGGGATGGTGCAGTTGAGCATTATTCAATTTCCATGAGTTTGTAGGTATTCTGCAATTTGTGTTGTTGTTGAATTCTAATTTTAAAGCATGGTGGTCTGATAAGATGCATGGAGTTATTCCAATTTTTTTGTAGCTGCTGAGGTTTGATATGTTGCCAAGTATGTGGTCGATTTTTGAGAAGGTTCCATGTGGTGGTGAGAAGAAGGTATATTCTTTTTTATGTGGATGAAATGTTCTATAGATATCTGTTAATCCCAGTTGGGTCATTACTTCTATTAGACCCTTTGCTTCTTTGTTGAGTTTCTGTCTGGTATTCCTGTCTAGTGGTGAGAGTGGTGTGTTGAAATCTCCCACTATAACTGTGTGGGGCTTTAGATGAGATTTAAGTTCTAATAATGTTTCTTTAACGAATGTGGATGCCTTTGTATTTGGGGCATAGATGTTCAGGATGGACACTTCATCTTGGTGGGTTTCACCTGTGATGAGTATGTAATGACCTCCTTCATCTCTTTTGATTGATTTTATTTTTTTTAAAGTCTAGTTTGTTAGATATTAGGATTGCTACCCCTGCTTGTTTCTTGGGTCCATTTGATTGAAAAATTTTTTCCCAACCTTTAACTCTCAGGTAATGTCTGTCTTTGAGGGTGAGGTGTGTTTCTTGTATGCAGCAGAAGGAAGGGTTCTGTCTTCGAATCCATTCTGCTAGTCTGTGTCTTTTTATGGGTGAGTTAAGGCCATTAATATTGAGGGATATTAATGACCATTGATTGCTCATCCTTCTTCGATTTGCGATGGTTGTTGTTGTTGGAATTATGTGTGGAATTTCACCCCTTTGTTCTTTTGGCTGTTGGTAGAGAGGGATTCTCTAATGCTTATGTTTTTCTGGTTGTAATTAGCTTCCTTGGGAATTAACATCACAGCTGAAAGCTCTAGATCTTATATTTCAATTAACCCATTTCTATTAATCTATGTATTACCATATGGCTCATGGCTTTACCTGTTCTCTAGCATGTCTTGCTTCCTGGGCAGCTTGCTTATGTCTCTCTGACCCAGCCCTTCCCCCCCCACGTAGCCTTATTCTGCCTTACTATAGGCAAATCAATCAGCTTTTTTTATTAACAAATAAGAGTACATGTATTCACAGAATACAGAAGGATTGTTCCAAAGCACACAACCACATGTAACCCCAGTTGCAGATGTTTTGACACTGTCTTCTGACCTCTACAGGCTCCTATACTCAGATACATAATCATGCACATAAGTAACTAAATGTTAAAAATATTACCTAGTAACCATCCCATTAAGTGTTTAATTTTATGTTACATTTATTTATTATTTTGGCTAGTTAGTAAGTTAGTTAAGGGGTCCCTGTGTGCATGTGTCTGTTGAGTATGAATGTGTGTGTGAGCGTGTGTGTGTGTGTGTGTGTGTGTGTGTGTATTTGTGTAGAGGAGGGTATCTTGCAGTTTTTCTGAATATCCAACTCAGGTCTCAGATTTGGCTGCAGGTCTCATTACTACTAAGCCATCTCTCTGGGAAACCTTTTAAAATACACTGCACTAGAATTTGAAATATGATTTTTAATAGAAGCAACAGTGTTGACATTTTTATTTCCTAACCATAAAAGTAATTTTTAATATTTCTTCAATAAGTATGATTGCTATAAATTTTAATAGATGTTATGAAGAATACAAGATACTCTTCTGTTTCTAGTTTTCAAAGAATATGTAAACATTTGAAAGAGTACTAAGTATATCAGTAGACTTTCTTATTTATATTTGTGGATAATTAATATTTCTTTTTTAATTTTCTATCACAGTAACTAACACTGATAGATTATTAAATTTTGACTAATATTTTTATTCCTAGGATGTGTAAGATCATGATATTATATAATTTTTTCAATATTGAGTTACTGCTGGGTAATATTTAGAAATAGGTAATATTTAGAAATAGGTAGTATTTAGAAAATTTCAGTCACAGTTTATAGCTGAGACTGGGATACACTTGTTTTATTCTCTAGAAGGTCTCACCTGGTTTTGTTTCACAGTGAATTGAATAAATTTATACCTTTTAAATTTTCTTTCATTTCACAAACTATTAACATAATTTTAGAAGTCAAGTACTATTACAAATGCCTCCCCCAAATAGTCCTCTGCTCTTGCCTTCACTTTTGGTTTTTGCTTTTTAAAGCAAGGATCTGAAAATTGCTTCCATAAAGAATAAGAGAGTAAAATAATTTAGACTTTGAGAGCTATTAAATTTCTGCAAAACTGTTCAGTTCTGCTGCCAATGTTGTGAAAGCAGCATAGCCAACCCTCATGAATGAGCATGACTTTATTCACATAAAGAAGGCAATCAGAATTTGGCCCCTATGCTAACAGAAATCACTTTGACTTATTTGACGGTTTTCTGTATCATTTGTATATGTATAAATAATATCTCTATTCTACATTTTACAATGTATTCCTCTTCATTTTAGATAGATCTTACTGACCCTTTGCTATATATAATTTCATTCCTTGATATTTCTGCTGCTAGACCATTCTCCCTCAAACTCTCATTATAATCTTTCTTTTGCAATTAACCTCCTACCTTCTAATATTGCATTCTATTTCTGCTGCATTAGCTTTCCATAAATCTAGTACAAATCAACTGTTTCTTCAAGTTCTTATGTTTACCCACATTGGTCTGTGCTTCTATTGATTACCTTTTACTGCTGAATGTTCTACATGGCTTGAGTTCAGCCAACCTGACTGGGGACGCACAAAGTGAGTAAAGGGAACACACACACACACACACACACACACACACACACACACACACACACTGGGATCATGTAGGGTTCGCTAACCTCTAGCACTGAAACCTGGAACCTCAGCATGTTTGTTAGATACAGCACAGGGTGGAGGTGGGGATTATCTACCCTCACAGGCCAGGTAGGTGATCAGTCTCAGGCTATAAAAACATCTGGGAGGAGGAAGCTGCAGCTGCTATTCTTTGCACATCCTGACCAATAAGCATTCATGCCCAGACTCCCAAGGAAGTCTTTGCCATCCCTCTTGTGCCTGACCCATATGGCTAGCACCTTTGTCAATTTATCATGGGCCAATTGGTCTCAGAGTCTTGATTAGGCTCATGCTCATGTCAAAATGACACATTCACTCTGGACTTCACCCAGTTAGGGCTTTCTTTGCCTCCTACATTTTGCTGTTAACAAGGTGGTATTTTATTGGGGTAGTGTCTGGTCTACATTTGGAAATATTTACCTTTGAGAATTAATGTTGCCAGAGAAGAATCCTTTAACTTCCTGGTTGGAGCTTAAGTCTGACAACAGTGCCTGGCACCTGTTCTCAGCTATGTTTGCCATCTCTGATTCCGGAATCTCACTCTGCTTCAGCCTCCTCAGCACGTGATCCTCTACATCTGGCCACACGGAGTAAAGGTAATCCTTGGGAGTTGATATGGATGGGTAATTAGTTTAATTTCTCTTAATAATACATTTGGTCATACTCTGCATAGAATTCCTGTTTTCATAGGTACCACATGCTTCCAGTGTTTTATCCATGTTTCTTTGTATGTTGACTACATAGCCCCTTACTTCTCTAAACCTTCGTATTTTCTTCTACATACATGTAACAGTCAAATCTGTCTGTAGAATGATTTTCTGTGTGTCACAATTCTCTAATTAACAATCTAATTTTATAAATATCCTTTTTCACTGTGTCTTCTTTGACACATGGAAACTTATAGAGAATGTTCTAACTCTTTAAAGTACATGAGCATTTTGCTATCATTTTGAAATACACTTTATTTTTATGACTTGATGTAAGAATAATTAAACTAACATTTTTTGTGATTATATACATACCTAATATTTATAGGTATCCTTTATTTACTTGAAAAGTTTCACATTACCTTTTTATATGTTTATTGATAAGTATTTGTAAATTATCTTTGATTGTGTCAGTTATAAGATATTAACCTTCTATAGCTTTCTGAATATTTGCATATGTGCTCAACAAGTTAATATTTTGAATGCTGGGGGTTTGTCGATTTTTACCTGTGGCATGGTCAATTTTCTCCCTCTCTCTCTCTCTCTCTCTCTCTCTCTCTCTCTCTCTCTGTGTGTGTGTCTCTCTCTGTTTCTCTGTTTCATTGTCTCTCTGTCTCTCTCTCTCACACACAGAAAGAGACAGAGACAGAGACAAAGACAGACAGAAAAAGAGAGAGAGAATGTCATGGGCAGGTATAGGATTCTGGTGACAACTGGAATTTCCAGGTTTTTGTGTCCCAGAATAAGCACTTTCTTTGTCAGGGAACCTGTTTATTAAAAAAAGAACACTTGGGATCTGGAGAGGAAGTTCAACAGTTGAGAGTGCATACTGGTTTTCCAGAGAACTCAAGTTGAATTCCAAGAGCCCATGATGTGAGTCTGTTTGCAACTGCCTATAACTCCAGATCTTTGGAATCTGACACAATCTTCTGTCCTCTGCAGGTACATGAAATCATAGGTAAACACACACACACACACACACACACACACACACACACACACACACACACACATTTTTTAATAAAAATAAACCTCCAAAACATGAAGATGGAGAAAGAGGAGAGCACTTAACAAGCAAGGATGTGGTCCAGAGAGCTGAAAAACTAGATTAGAAGCTGAAATATTTATGTTTAGTTGGCCTAAAATAGGATTTTGCCCTTATTTTGAAGTAATACTCAATCAGTGGCTTTCTGGTCGCATGAATCTTCTCTGGTTTGCTTTTTTTTATTTTATTTTCCAGTTTAAATTTAGATAAGAAACAAGGTTGCTTCACAAGTCAGTTCCAGGTCCCTCTCCCATTCCCTCCCTTCCTCCCGAGCCCTCCCCCCCCCCCCGTTATCCCCTCATTTCCCCAGGGAGGGTGAGGCCCTCCATGGGGGTGTGCATAGTCTGTCATTTCATATAGGGCAGGGCCTAGACCCTTCCCCAAGAGTTCGGGGTGAGAGTGCACCTCACATTGTTCTATGGGAGTCCAAAGTCCGTGTGTATACTTGGGATGGGTACTGATCTGCTGCCCAAGGCTTAATAGATTCCCTAGGCCTCCTTAACTGTTGTCTTTATTTTTTTATACGTTGTTCAATAAGCCTGCTTTGGCTGATCTTGTAATTCTCAAATCTGAATATTTGTGTCTTTCACAACCCTGTGCTTATATCAACTGTTTTCCTCTTTCATTTTGCTATTGCCACTTTATAGTTTCTCGTTTTAGATATTTTTAATGAGATGCATTTAGAATTTTATTTCTTTCCTCTTTAATCTTGTTAATATTTTATATCTTATTCGATGGTCTTAATTCTGGGTTTCTTCAGCTCTTTCTTATAGCTTATTGATTGTTCTTGCAGTAACATCTATTATGTATTTTAACCCGAGAAATGAATATTTAAATTCAACTGCATTTTTTAAGGATGGTGAGTGGGGTTTTCTTGTGTTGAAAACATTAATTTAGGTAATTAGTCACTTTAAATAGCTTGTAGTATACCAGAGTTTCATAATCTAAATTCCTATGTAGTCTCATTCAGGTATTTTTTGACTGATTGTTCCTCTTAATTGTGTTGTTATCAGTTCATGTACCATTGGTCCTGTCCCTTTGAGCCTAAGGTGAGGTACAGCAAGAAGGCAAGGAAATAGAGATTTTAGAAAGACCAGAGATAAGATACATCTTTCTGTGTCCCACTCACTCCAGCTAAGTTCCACTTATACCTTCCCACCATGTTTAAAGTGTTACCATATTTGGATGCATTAAGGGTTCATCCACTGACTAGGTCATAGTCTTTACAATACAACCACTCCACCTAAGCCCACCAGCTAGCAGATAATCCCACAATGTACCAGCCTGTGGGGTACAGTTGATAGTCAAAGTATAGCAACGTGAGACAACAAATGGCTTCTGTCTTATAAAGTTACTTACTCACAAAGCAAATGAGAAATGGCTCAATTTCAGTCTCTCAGGTTGGAGTCTAAGGGTCTACAGTTCTCAAAAGTTTTGTATGAGTTCTAATCTATAAGGTAGAATAATGTGAATGAAATGATTAACTGGAAATTAGGTGCATAGTACACAGTGAGTACTAATGATCATTAGTTAAGTTTTCTTTTGTAATATAAGATTTTTTTTTAAATCTTGATTATTTGAGTCTTCAATTGCTGCCTTTTAGGATGGGCAGGAAGTAATTTCTTGCAAGTGGATGGAGAGAGAATATTAGGGGTATGTAATCCTACTACAAAGGTATGGGACAATCAGAGAAACCTGAAACTTAAGTCCCAATTCCACCAGTTACTAGTTGGGAGACTTTTTATGGGATATAGACAATATACCTGGCTCTTACTAGGTATAATTTAATTTTCCTCCTATGTAAAAGTGAGTTAAAATATACAACTTTTGTTTAAGGATGTAATACTTAAGTAAAATAAAATACTTAAAAATACTTGAGATGCTTTCTAATAGTGAGATGTTAATAATTAATAAAAATCCCACTTACTTTCCACCCTTTTATTTCACTTTGTCTGTTTGTATCATTTCTTTATTAGCTTTTTCCCTTTATTGACAATCTAGCTCCTGCATATACAATACAAATTCTAAGTTTACTGGAAATGGATTTGACTCTTGAAATCTCAAAAGAGAGGATTATGCCTTGTGAGGTTCAAAGGCCATTTGTCCCCTTGATATTGATTTTCTTAAATCAGATAGTAGCCAAGACCTTGGGAAAAGTAATTGAACTGACAACCAGCAGGTCTAAGTTATTAATAATGGAGCAGCCTTGGACATTCTTGATGACTTAATGTAATAACAGAGGAGAGGTCTGAAATGCCTGGAGTTGGGTTTAATGCCTGAGTCTCTGAGGGCAAAAGAAAGCACAAGTTATTCCTGAGAACTTATTTCATGGAATAGAGTCTTTCTGATAGTTCCAAATATAAGGGAAGAGGAAGTAGTTATGATCTTGTTTTTATTTTTAATAAAATAAAACTTTGAAATTTTAAAATTTGCTATCATAATTCTTTTTTCCCATTGTTAAAAACTGATATACTAAGGGTTATATTATCTTAGACTCTTAGTAAACAACTACTCATGATAAAATCATGACTATCTTTCATTTTCATACCCTTGTTTCTAATATCAATACTGTCATCTACTATTTGTATGACATGGAACAAATGAAGTAGCCTCTCAGAGATTTAGTTTCCATATATGTAAAATGGAGAAATATATGTTTTAATTATAGTTATGGAAGAATATGAAATTCTTTTATGTAAAACCTATATAACATCTCTCATGTAAATAATTACTGGATATTGTAGACCACGAATTTTTTATTTTTTATCTCTTTCACTGAAAGTGTAGTGAAAGGCTTGGCAAAATAATAGCTCAGAACCTTTTTCTTTCTGCCATCTACTCTAATTGCATGAGCCCTAGTCTCAGGCATCAGTGGTATTGGGTGTCTTTCAACCCAGTTCATGTTTCTTTCATTCTTCTTGTCTTTCCTGATGAAAAATGTGTTTATTAAAACAAGGGTCTGATTTCTTTTTATTAGAAATACCACTCTGGAAACATGGAGTCTGGAATACTCCATTCCCCTACTGCAAGCATAAAATGACAAGAGGAGACGATTTAGTGGAGCACCTATGGTTCTACAGTACATGCTGAGATTAGGATTGAGCCCCACACCCTGGGCCTGTAGCAGAGGACAGCACAGAGGAGTCACAGAAGAGGGCACATATCTCTAAATCTAATCAAAGAGCTTCCAATAGCTGGAGAATATTTCTGTTGTCATTTTGTACTGAGTTAATATCTTTAGTCTCATTGAACACCAAAGGTCTACTTTTAACCTAATGACATTCTTATTTTCTGGCAAAATCTAGGTTGTTATAGAGAAAGATGGAAAATTAGTATCTAATTTTTTTAGAGAATCCTGTATTACCTAATGAGAGTCTAAACACTATAAATATATTAACTCCTTTAGTTCCCATCAGAATCCCCCACTATGTAAGTGCAATTGCTACCATTTATCAACATGAGAATTATTATCAACTCATAGCACAAGGTCAAAAAACCCTAAAGTGTTAGTGTTAGAAATAAATAATCAGACTTTTAGAGTTCCAAAACTAATTAAGATGAAGTCAAATTTAGTAATGAATTCCAAAATAACAAGATTTGTAAGCTTACCCAGCACAAACAAGCACACAACAACTGATCGCTTTTGCATGTGAGGTGCTAGTCTGTGTGACTTGCTTTAACCTTGCTTACGATTTTCTGTCTTAATTATCAAAAAGTGGCAAATTGCACAACAGGGACTTCTGACAAGTTTCTGTTTCTTTTACAGAGGGTCATTTTCAACATTGTTAACTTCAGTAAAACCAAGAGTCTATATAGAGACGGGATGGCACCTATGGTGAAATCTACCAGCAGACCAAAATGGTAAGTGACTCATGTGATGTAATCCATTTCTGATTAGAAAATTTGATTTGTTGCTAAAGTTTACACTTTGCATAGTTGGGGCACAACTTTCCTATAGCTGAGAACTATGAATCTGAGTTTCTAGATGGCTACTATCTGAGCTCTATGTATTTTCTTTCAGCATGTTAGAGACTTGTTCTCATACTTACTAGAACCAACATATAGATTTGCTTATGAGAGAAGTTACATTATGATGTTTGGTAAAATTATTGTCTCATTTTAATGTATTACATATCATTGTAAATATATTTAAAACTGAACCACTATCCATCCCAATTCCTTTGATCTACTCTAAATATAGATGATGTGTATTGACCTAAGAATCATTGGAAACTGTAGTTTAACCCAGCATGTACTCTGTGGCCAACATAAATCTCAGAATAACTGTGAATGCAGTTCAACACACTTGCAGATAACAATGTCATATCACAAAATTGGTTGGACACCCTGGATTTATTTCTGTGCTCCTTCCTTCCTTCCTTCCTTCCTTCCTTTTTGTGTGTGTTTTTGGTGGAATTTTCTATAGACATTCTAGTTTTATAGATTTTAGAGTTTTACTTATCCCATCACTACACTAAGGAGGAGACAAGTTAGAGTGATATAGATTGTAATGATGATATTAATAGTAATACTAATAACTACAACATTTGTGGAGACCTCATTCTTTTGCAAACATTTTACTTCTGTAGTTAATATTTTCACACTTTTTAAATAAATATTTTTAAACATAACAAACTGCAGATGAAAAAGTTGAGTCCAGGGAAAATTAACTATTTTCTCAAAGCCATAAAAAGTAAGGGAGGAACTAGTTATTTATATATTGTCTCATAAGGCCTTGAAACTGCTTCATTCTATTCTCCATCTATTAATTTATTTACTAAACCAGCATTTGTTGAGACTAACAAAATGAGAGTTTTTAAAGACAGAAACCAAGTATTTGTCATCTGTCACACAGTAGGTGTTAAGCAAATGCTCTGGGTACTGAACTGAATATCTCATGAGAATTTATATGTAAAGCACCTGGTACTTGCTATATACTCAATAAGTGTTATCTATTATTAATAATATGTAAAATGCTATACAAATGCAAGGAATTGTTAATATTATTCTAGCTTTGATCCTTGTTCAAATATTAATGACTAGTGAGATGATAGTCTCCAAATGTCTGTATTTATAGAAAACTAGCATTTAATAAATATTGAATTGTGCTTTTTATCTACAAATGATGCTTGGCAATTTTCTATAAATGCTAGCTTGAAAAGCTCAGATTTATAAAATGCAGGCATTTGATAACAGTTATAAAAACTGTTATTAAATGGTAAAAATATCTCTGTTCATGTTTTTTACTTACTGCATCAAATCAATTAAACAGCTGTCCTCTTGATGTCTTTCTGTCAATGTGGTTTGGACAAAGAGCATGACTTAGTCTCTTAATCCAGGCCAATAAGATAATAATATAGACAGGCTTGTGTATTGTTGGATATATCCAGTTGGTAAAACAATATCACTATGCATCTGTTCATAGGAGACTTAGACAAACATAAAATATTTTCCCCAAGTTGTACGTTAAGATCTTATGCAGCAACAGTAATTGCTTTCTACCTTTCAAAGTGTTAGCTTTGGTTGCTCCAATTCTCTCTCCCCTCCCTTTTCTTTCTCTCTCCCTCCCCTCTTCTCTCCTCTCTCTCCCTCCCGCTTCCTTCTCTCAGTCTCACATTCCCTACAACTACTCATATCTCAAATCTTACACCTAAAATTGTTTCATTTTGGTACCTGCCCTATAGAAATCTCTCTCTCTCTCTCTCTCTCTCTCTCTCTCTCTCTCTCTCTCTCTCTCTCTCTCTCTCTTTCTCTCTCTTCCCCCCCTCTCTCTCACACACACACACACACAGCAAATAGATTTTGAATTTTTGGAAAAACTCCTACCTTAAGATAGATGTTAACGTCTTTATGCTATCTGGACTTTTATATATGGAGATACTGAAGAATAGTATTTCTTTGCTTTTCAAGGTAAAATATTCTTGATGTGTCTCATAAGGACCTATAAGTGATACCAACACTTTTGGGTTTACCTTGAACCTGGTAATCTGTTATAGAAAGTAATTGAAGAAAAGACACATCTGAGATGCCATTATGCAAATATATGACCCCTCAGTGCTTTCCTATTTTAAGGAGATAAAAATAAAAATCTAGTAGTAAATGGTGAGGCTGTAGGAAATTCTATGACCATTTTAGTGCAGCACAATTTGCTCTGTTCTTACACTAGCCCTCTTAGTAACTATGGATAATGTCTGCTAGGATTACTGCTAGGATTTTTCAGTAACAATTCATCAATATTTCTTGAAAGTGTCAAAAGGAAGCTTACTATGTGTGAACACTACTGGAAACTGGCATTTCTAGAAGTCTGAGATCTGCATATTTTCATATGCAGAAATTGAGGGTAGAAATATTTGCACAAATAGTTAGTGGTTTTGCCCGCCAGAAGCTCATGAACCCAAGTGCATTTTTTCAACCATATGCAAAACATGGGGATGGTGGGAGAAGGGAACACAAGGAACACAAAGAAGCCTGTTCTTGTATGGTCTGAAATACCTTCTCTGATTTCCCTTTTGAATATAGTAGACTAAGAAGATTGGAATGAACTTTAAAAGTAATTTCTACTTAACATTTTATTTTTGGTGTAATCTGTGCTAGATGATAAATATGAACCTGATCTGGTTTTATTTTTGTTTTTGTGTTTGCTCATAGGTATACTCTTAGGAAACATTAGGAAATACATAAAGAGTGCAGTGGATTAAGTAAGGGGATATTAGTTGGGAGAGCCCTGAAGACAAAGGAGAAGGTGGTATTTCAGATGTATTATCTTTGGATGGGACATGAAAAAAATAATTGAGCTACAAGAGGAAGATTTAATGGGGAGGTCCATAGAAGTGGTTCTATTCAATCTTGACTTGAGGTCAGAGAGCTCAAGCCTATTATTGTTCCTTCAAGGTTGAACCACAAGATATTTGGCCTAAGATGTGGCTACTGTATGTCTTTCCTAGACAACAGAATATTTGGCATAAGGTATGGCTAATGAATGTCTTGACTGAAAAGCTGGATATTTGGTGTTGGATGTGGCTACTTGATGTTTTGGGTATTAAGGAGGTAATTACATTTGTTTGTTCCTTTTATCATGGAAAGGCAGTCTTTTGTCTTATTGGGGGTATATAAGAACTTGGGGCAATAAATTTGGGGCTGATCACAGTATTTATTGGATGCATCCTGACTCTATCTTCTGTTTCTTGTCTATTTCTTTCCCCAATCCACACTCTTCCTTTCAAACATAGACAGGACAAGTTGGCTGACCCAAACAAATTAACAATTTATCATGCCTGATACTTTAAATAGTATATGTAAATAGTACTAAAATAATGATAGTAATACAACTTGCTAATGTTGTTATAAAAACAAATGTGAAATAGATGTGTAAATACTAAATGTCTTGATAGTAAAACCAAATTTCAAAATTTCACCTTTTACCTAATACTTAGTTTTATGAGCATTATTCTTCCTATGTTCTGTTTGCCTACTAATAACTGATTATTGAATAATTATGATGTACCAGTAGCTAGGTGAGGAACTGAAGTATGTTGATTAATGGGTATGATATAATATGTATAGTCTAAAACATTAATTAATTCTAAGAAATTATTTTAACTAGTATAATGGGGGATTGAGTATGCTGAAGAAACTATGCAGCAGCCTAAGTGTCATTTAAGATTTAAATTTAGGGGTAAAGATATGTTTTAACACATAAAAAGTTCCTACAAAATCCCAGTGATCTGAGTTTAATCCCAGAAACCCACATTAAGTGGAAGGAGAAAATCAATTCCTTAGAATTGGCATTTGGCAGCCAGGCGGTGGTGGCACACGCCTTTAATCCCAGCACTCAGGAGGCAGAAGCAGGCAGATTTCTGTGAGTTTGAGGCCAGGCTGGACCAACAGCCTCTAAAACAATACAGAGAAACCCTGTCTCATAAAACCAAAAAAAAAAAAAAAAGAATTGGCATTTGGCCTCCAAGCACACAAGTAGTGATACCTTGTTTGTACAAATAAAGTATGTCTACAAAACCACAGCCACCTTACCTACTTAACTTCTCAGCCAAAAACAAAAAACAAACAAACAAAAAAACAAGAGTGAGTTCCTGTTTCTGCTTGCTTACATTCCTTTCTCTCCCTGCCTGACTCCACCTCCCTAATGCTGGGATTAAAAGTATGTACCCCTATTTCCTGGCCTCTATGGTTAGCTAGTGGCAAGCTATACCCTCTGATCTTCAGAGACTGGGAAGCTGAGTAGGTAAAGAGGCTGTGGTTTTGCTCGTTTATCACTCTGATCTTCAGAAATGCTTTATTTGTATAAACAAGATAGCACCATACACACACACCATGGCATGTGTGTGATCCCATGCAATCTCTCTCTCTCTCTCTCTCTCTCTCTCTCTCTCTCTCTCTCTCTCTATTTCTCTCTCTCTGTCTTTCTCTCTCTTGCACACACACACACTCACACATACACTCATATGTATATAAAGATTTTTAAAGTCATAATCTACTACAAGAACAAAGATACTTCTGGGAACTAAAATTTTAGTAGTAGATGGAGACATTTATATAAAATAATAGAATGTATTTAAAGTCTAAAAAACGATAACATTGCCTTTCAATGCACAGAAACAATGTGATTGAAACATTAAAAAATGAGGAGAAAGTATTTGGAGAGTTACATAGGAATTAAGTCAAGACAGGTGTCATAAGGGAATCTAAGGAGTTGTACTTGATTCTACTAGCAGTAGATAGAAACTTAGGAAATCAACAGGCACAAATAGCATTGCAATTGCCATTTTAGAAGACTCAGTCTTACTGAATAGAGAATATATTGGGATTAATAAGATGAAGGTATGCTGGTAACAGTGCACTGGCAGATGCCAGATAAGGGCTTCAGATTCCTTGGAGCTTTAGTTACAGCATTTGTGGCATGACCAGCTTGTTATGTAGGTACTGGAATTGGAACTCTAGTCCTCATGGTAGCATAGCAAGTATTCTTAAACACTGAGCCATTTATCCAGCCCCACAATTTGTAATATTACACCCTTATTCCTGGGTACTTAGAATTTTAATACTTTAAGAAAATATAACATTATATAGATTTCAGCTTTGTTGCATCAATTTTTTCTTTCCTCAATATATGTTTTATTTAAATTATAAACATGAATGTTTCACATGTCAATCCCAGCTCTCTCTCCCACCCCTCTTCCCTTGTCCCTCCACCAGCCTCCTGAGTCTTCCACCTCATCCCCACATCATTCCCCAGGGAGGGTGAGGCCCTCCTTGGAGGGATCTCCCAAGTCTGACATTTCATCCAGGGCCCGACCTAGGCCCTTCCCCATGTGTCCAGGCTGAGAGAGCATCCCTCTATTAGGAATGGGTTCGCAAAGATCATTCATACAGGGGTAAACACTGATCTACTACCCAAGGCCCCAGTGATTTCTGTGGCCTCCTCACTGGTACTGCATTCATGGAGTCTGGATCAGTCCCCTGATGGCTTCTCAACCATCAGTCTGGGATTCAAGAGCTCCCCCTTATCCTATCAGCTGTTTTTGTGGGTTTCACCCCTTTGCTCATCACTCCTCCATCTCTGTCACTAAGTTCCAGGAGTTCAGTTCAGTGTTTAGCTGTGAGTATCTGTCTCTGCTTTCATCAGTCACTGGATGAAGGTTATAGGATAGCATATAGGGTAGTCATCAACCTTATCATCAAGGAGAAACCTTTTCCTTGAGAGAAGCCTTCCCGCCAGCCTGTTTCCAGAGCCGCATCAGTCCCAAATAAACACACAGGAGACTATATTAATTATGAAGCTGTTGGCCTTGCTTTTTTCTTACTGGCTAGCTCTGACTTAAGTAATTACCCCATAATTGTTCATCTAAGTATGTCTCTTACCGGAGAAGTTTCCGGGCTTCCTACCCCATAGCGTTACATCTCGACTCTCTGTGTTTCTCCTTCCCAGAGTTCTCCTGGACTCCTAGTCCCACCTATCTTGGTTCCCTATTGGCCCAACAGTGCTTTATTGTGATATACATAGGACTTCCCCGATCAATGTAGTCTCTCCACTATTGTTTAGTTTGCCAGTTGGTGTTATCCTTGTAGATCTCTGGAGATCTCACTAGTGTCAGCTCTCTCCTCAAGCCTATAATGACTCCATGTACTATGGTATCTCTCATCCTGCTCTTCTCTATTCTTACCTCGACTCAACCTTCCTGCTCCCCTCTCTTATCCCCCTCTCCTTTTCCTGGTTCTGTCTCCCCTCGCCCAATGTCCCTAACCTGCTCAGGAGATCTTGCCTCATTTCACTTCTCTGGGGTATCATGCATCTCTCTTGGGAACCTCCCTGTTTCCCAAACTCACTGGCACTGGGATTGTAGGCTGACACTCCCCTGATCCATATCTAAAATCCATATATGAGTGAGTACATACCATGTTTGTCTTTTTGTGCCTGGGTTACCTCACTCAGGATGGTTTCCTCTAGTGCCTTCCATTTGCCTGCAAATTTCAAGATTCAGTTGTTTTTTTTTCTGCTGAGTAGTACTCCATTGTGTAAATGTACCACATTTTCTCTATCCACTCTTCAGTTTTGGGGCATCTAGATTGCTTCCAGTATCTAGCTATTACATATAATGCTGCTGTGAACATAGTGGAACAGGCATCCTTGTTGTGTGAATGGGCATCTTTTGGGTATATGCCTAAGAGTGGAGTTGCTGGGTCTTGTGGTAGACTGAGTCCCATTTTCCTGAGGAATCTTCATACTGATTTCCATCGTGGCTGTACGAGTTGGCACTTCCACCAGGAATGGAGGAGTGTTTCCCTTTCTCCACATCCTCTCCAGCACAAACTGTCATTGGTGTTTTTGATTTTAGCCATTCTGACAGGAATAAGATGATATCTCAGAGTTGCTTTGATTTGCATTTCCCTAATGGCTAATCATGTTAAGCACTTTCTCAAGTGTCTCTCAGCCATTTTATACTCCTCTATTGAGAATCCTCTATTTAGTTCAGTCCCCCACTTTTTAATTGGATCCTTTGGTGTTTTGGAGACTTGCTTCTTGAGTTCTTTGTTAATTTTGGAGATCAGCCCTCTGTCAGATGTGGGGTTAGTGAATATCTTTTCCCAATCTGTAGATTGCCTTTTAGTCTTTCTGACTGTGTCCTTTGCCTTACAGAAGCTTCTCAGTTTCAGGAGGTCCCATTTATTAATTGTCGATCTCAGGGTTTGTGCTACTGGTGTTATGTTCAGGAAGCAGTCTCCTGTACCAATTCATTCATACCTATTTCTCTTTTTAATTATCTCCTAAGCTAAAATCTACAGAGTTAGTGACCATAATCTCCTGCTACATACAGTCTCAAGAAATGTGTCCTTCATTTAAAAGGGTAGCCATCTGGTTGCATTGTATCAAAACTGTAATATGGAAATCATTAAGGATTGACATTGAATAGTGTAGTGGTGGTTCAGACCTTTAATCCCAGCAATAGGTATGCAGAGGCAGACAGATCTTTTTGAGTTCAAGGCCAGCCTGATATTTAGATCAAATTCTAGGACATCCAGGGCTACACGCAGACAAACCCTGTCTCAAAAACACAACCAAACAACAACAAAGGGAATTGACACTGAAGGCCTGGAGGAAAGACTTTGGGATAGAATTGTACAGAAATTGCTGATCTTGCATGGGTTTCAGTTCCTGGGACTGAAGAAAAAATAAAGACAAGTGTGTGCATTATAAAATGATCCCTGTGATTGTCTTCTTGCTTTCGTTTAAAGTACGTCTCAAGAATATTTACAACAATAAAACCATGTTTCCAAATTAAGTATTATTGCATAAAAAGATAAAGAAGCATTGCAGACTCCTGATTCTTGAAAAGATTTGGGAGGCTCACTTCTTGTTTCTATTACTGCTGAAAGAGTTGTCACTATTTATGAAGCAAACAAAGACTTAGAAAGGTAAAGAGAAGAGGAATAGCAACTAGGATCCAGAGTACCTCAGAAATGATTCAACACATATTACTTGGGCTTCCCTTTTGCCTGTTGTGTGTAGCAATGGATGCTGTGGTATTTGGTGGCCTAGAAATGCCAACAAGAAAGGAACTGTTTTTGAATTCACTCAAAAGTCAGTTCTTATCAAGAAGATCTAGGAAATCAGTCTAGCAAGACATGTGATCTTGAGACAATGCTGACCTAATCCATTCAGACATCAAAAGAAAATGTATCAACTCAACAAAGGACAAGTGGGAAGCCTAAACTTCTATTCCCTACATATACCAGGTGATGGCAAAGGAAAGCAGGAAGCCATAATTTTAATATCTTCTTCTTAGCAGCAATTCCTTCCTTCTTCTCCTTTTGGTATGCATACATATGGGCATGCATATGTGTGTTCCTTGTGTGTAGATGAGAGTGTGTGGAGGCCAGAAGACAACCCTGTGCATCATTCTTCAAGCACCATCTGCCTTTTTCTTGCAGACCAGGCCACTCTCATTGGTCTAGAATTTAGTGAGTAAACTAGGCTGACTATCAAGTGTGGCCTCAGGGATCTACCTTTCTCCTCCCCAGTATAATAGAGAGAATAGAAAATTGGCATTACCCAGTCTGAGTAATAGAGAAAGAACATATTTTAAAGAAAGATGAAGATCTTCAGAGGTCCATGGAACTGTAGTAACTGTTTTTAAAACATCCATTACATCAGACTTACAGAGAGAGAGAGAGGGTATCATGGAATGGAAAAGAATATTTGAATCAACTGAAATATTCCTGAATTTTTGGAAAACATAAACCTACAAATTTGAGATTTCAAGTAAAACCCAAACAGGTAAAACTTAGGAAAATTCCTGTCGAGAAACATAGTAAAATTTTCTGAAAAGTAAGGATGGAAAGTTACCATGGAGGCCAGGTAAGGTGCCATGATATCTTTTAAATGCCTTAGCATTGTCAACCCAGATCCCTCTGTCTGTAAAGAGAAGCTTTTTCTTTGCTAGCCGCTTTGGTTTATCACCCGCCAGCTGCCTGGGCTCTGCCGCTTTGTAGTCTCCAAATAAACACACAAGACGCTGTATTAATTATGAAGCTGTTGGCCTTGCTTGTCTCTTACTGGCTAGCTCTGACTTAAGTAATTACCCCACAATTGTCAATCTAAGTATGTCTCTTACCGGAGAATAGTTCCGGGCTTCCTACCCCATGGCATTACATCTCGAACTCTCTTGTGTTTCTCCTTCCCAGAATCCTCCTGGACTCCTAGTCCCTCCTATCTAGGTTTCCTATTGGCTCAACAGTACTTTATTGACAAATGCACAGGACTTCCCCCAACATCTGTCCACCAAGAATGTTTTACAAGAATTAAGAAGACAACAAGATATTCAATATGAAATGTAAACAGAGTTCTGTCCCACCTGGTCCCGCATCCATTTAGTTCCAAATAAATACAGAAACTTATATTAATCATAAACTGTTTGGCAAATGGCTCAGTCTTATTATTGGCTAGCTCTCTATTAATTAGTATCCAATTTCTATTAATCTAAATATTCCACATGGTCTTGGCTTACTAGAGAATGCCTGGACTTTTTACTCCTTCACTAGCTACATGGCATCTCTCTGGTGGCTCACCCTCTACCTCCTCGCCCTAGAATTCTCGTCTTGTAGCCCTACCTATACTTCCTGCCTGGATACTGGACAGTCAGTGTTTTATTCATCAACCAATAAGAGAAACATATACAGTGACAGAGAGAAGGACATTCCCTCATCAATGAAAGAAAACTAGTATTGTCTATTACCATTGGACTAATTATTTAAAAATGATTCATAGAGTTTTTATGCAGAAAGGCTAAGTAAGGGCCTTTAGAATATAAAGAACAGAAAGTGAAAACATGAGCATAAGCAATAGTGTTTTCTCTGTGTCCTCAAATATGTTTGAGGGGGAAACAAAAATGATATCATTATCTAACACAGGTTTTACCATATGATAGAGGACACTTTAGCAAAGTTATACATGGAATGTTATACACAACTGGCAGCAGACTGATTCTGACCACAAAGGAGGGAAGAGGCTATCTGTAGGAGAACTGGGTGGTTACATACATATCGCTTTGTAAATTCAGTGTTGTCCCAAGAATTGTTTAGAACTTATATTATTTTAGCTAATCGACTTCTTCATAAAATTTTCCACAGAATATTTGAAAACTAACAAAAATCTCAGAAGGATCTCTGACTTCTCAGCGATTAAATGACAAGTAGAATGAACCCTTTTAAAGCCATAAATCTAGTAAAAGGAACATTTCAACAACAACAAAAAAATTTCCTAGAATGGATAATGTGATCTGAGGAAATAGACATGTAAAAGTACAAGCCAGGTAGTTGGGTGGGAGAAAGAAACTAGGTCTGCATTCCATCATGTGCCTACTGATCCAGGACAAACTCGCCAAACCACTGTGTGTTGCTGTGTGTTTCTGCACACAGAGAGCAGCTGGGTTGTCTGCTCCAGATGATACTCACACTACAGAGGGGGGCGGTTCTTACACAGGGCAAGGAGAAACCCAAGGAAGGTGTAGACCATGTCTCCTGTTTCTACCACAGTGATGTGAGTCAATATTTGTCTGTCTCCACAGTTCTAGAATGCAGCATAGTCAGAGATTATCACTTCCAGTTTACAAGTTTGAAAGCCATGGCTCAGCAAAGTACTTCATGGTTACTCGGGGGGGGGGTAGAAGCAGGACTACATTATATCTCTCTGACTCTTAACAATACTGTTTCTTCTATTCCCTCCTAATTTGTATGGCCTGTGTGCTATGTCAGAAACATACACAGACCTGGTTGCATCTTTTCACAATGTCAGATTTATTGATATTTTAAGTTCACAAACTACATTGATTTCATTGGCTCTAATTCATGAATACTGTTTTCAACTGATAGTGTAGCCATTAGCAATCACTGATTTTTTTGGAAGGAGAATACAAATCTTAGTAGTTACTTTGAGGTCAAAGACTGCATTTCACACAATGCTAGATGATACAAAATTCCAGTGAAAGGATTAAAGAGAGTACAGGGTTCAAAGTGGCTGAATGATATTCTATTATATACATATTCAACTGTTAAGTAGGAATGATGTTGATAGAAGCTTATATATACAAGTTTTTATATGGTCATATCTTGTTATTTATCTTGGGTATGCAATTGTGCTCTTTCCTTTTGAGGAAATATCACATTGTTTTTCCAAGTGGTTACAACACTTTATATTCCCACCAATATGAAATCTCTTTTTGCTTCTTATTTAATTTTGGTGTGTGTGTGTGTGTGTATGAACTATGAACAAGAGAGAGAGTAGGAGAAGGCAAGAAACATGTGAGGGGATGAATTTTATACATGCATACATATGTGTAGATAGATGTAATTTTGAATAACCGAATTCACATAATTTTTGTATGTATAGTTGTTCACATTTCTTTTTCATATCTTAATCCAAGTCCTGCAGTCTCCATTATCTCAGAGAGTCTTGCTGTTCTATCTGAGACAGATCTTGCTTTCTGATAAGCCTGTATTCAACCACAAAATCTGGCAGCTGTCAAGTAGGGTCTTTTGAGTAGATTTGGGATCTCCTATCTGGAGAAAGGATGGTGTCATTAAGGAAATTGGTCTGGGGATTTGAGACTGTCAAGAGTCATTAAACATAATTTTATAGTGGATTTGGAAGGAGATGAACTTCTTCCTAGCCACTTCCTTTGTTTGCCTGATTCTCTTTTTTAGAACCAATATCTGAGAGTATGTTGTACCCACTCATTTTTTGATCAACTGAAAAACCTGTATGATTTTCATGAGCCTCTGGTTCCTTGGTTATAAAACAGAGCTAATAACATGCATATTAAAGTTTCACAGAAAGAATTAAAGCTGTGTGACTCACCAAACGCTTACAACTGTAAGAATTACTGTCTTGGTCTGGGGACAGAGCTTAAGCCTCGAGGGCATGAGCTCAGTGATAAAGTGCTAACAGAGCCTTTGAGAAGCCCTGTGCCAATCCCCAGCACTGAAAAACAAATTACTGTTAATTTCTCTCATTTTTCACAAAGTTCTGCATTAGTTCTAAGGCTTCATGCCTGTCCATGAAGGTTTGCTGTTATTGTCATTCCAACCTCTTCCCAGAATCTTTAATTTGAGAAAGAAACTTAATAAAGATGCATGGGTCATAAAAGTATTATTTGGCATGTGATCAAGTATATCAGAAACAATAAAATAATTTCACTTGAACTGGAATAGGCTTTGCTTTAATATTATAGAACACGAAGAGGGAAAGAAAGCTCAAAAAAAAAACTAAGCTCGTCAAATAGCACATTGTAAAACTCCAGTAATTTAAAGAAGTACCTAAAATAGATATGATTATCTCCCACTCACTCTACTGAGAAGAAAAGAAACAATTAAAATGAATGTGTTAGTGAGAATATTATTTTATTTCAATATTTCCGTGATATTTACTCCAATTTCATAAAGAATAAAATTACTTAATACAACTGAAACTGCAAGATAGAATTTTAAAAGAGTAAATTGTGAAAGATACAGGCAACTATCTCTTGTTCAGATTGGGTGGTACATTTTCCTAATGAAAACAATGAAAAGAGGACATTGAATGTGTGTGTATGTGATGCTGAATGAATCAACAATGAAGAAGTCCCTGGAGTATCTAGAGTTTAACAAATTCTTTCCAGTTTGGAAAGAATAAAAAGATTCTTTCTACACCTCTTCTTAAGTTGGTGTGTGGGTGTGTATAGAGGTGGTAGGAGAAGAGGGGAGCATCTTTAAGGTTCTTACTAAACAGCATAGCATTTCAGAGCTTGATAGCACCTTAAAGATCACTAGTCCAAACTTTCAATGAACAAATGCTAAGCAGCAGAGGAGAAAAGTCACTTGTTAAGAGACATGGAACAAGATAGACAGAACCATTGCTGAAAGTAGGTCTCCACCTAGCCAAAGCCAATCAACTTAAACAGACTCTCCAGGAGAGTAGCTTCGGTGCTTCCTGAAGGAGATCTAAAGACAGACAGCCCTCAGTGTGAATGCTAGTGCTATAACCTGAAATCAATGAACCTCTAACCTCTAGACAATGTTCTCCATGTCTCTATTCCTCGATTTCTGTGTATGAAAGATGGTTATGTGTAGTTGTTGGTGCTTTATGAAGAAAAAGTGATGAAACATGAAGTAGTCTCTCTGCTCATCAATTAACATTCCCTTTTCCCACCAACCTGCTCTCATTTATACTTTAACTTTACCATGACCAGGCCTAGCATGTTCCCAGCCTCTAGCCTCTCCCAGCTCCCAGCTCTACTCTTCCCAAGCCTAGTGATGTGTGAGCCAGCCCCTATGCCATCGCTGGTTATTCACTCTATTCTGCTCAGTACTTTGGTACCCCACTACAACTGAAGCAGCCTTCTCAAATTGGGAGCCAAATTCTGCCAAGGCCATCTCTGAATGATCAAGGGAGCCAGGGACTTGTTCTCATCAGGTTTTTATAGTGGCTAATTCCTATCAACCATGTCATCCACCTCACTTTTCATGGCTATTTGTGGAACTTAACATTTGCTGAGAAATATTTTAGGAGTCTGAAAAGTTCTTACTCTGCTTGACACCAGTTGTTTCTTTAAAAAGGGGGGTATCTGAATGGACCTCTCCCTTTAAAAAGATTAGTGACTACCCTAATTGTCATCATAGAACCTACATCCAGTAACTGATCTCAGCCAAGTACTGCATTGAGCTCCTGGAGTTCAGTTGAGAGGGAGGAGGGATCATATGAACAAGGAGGTCAAGCCCACGGTGGGTAAAACCACTGGGGCAGCTGACCCGAGCTAGTGGGAGCTCATGAACTATGGACTGAAAGCTGGGGAACCTGCATGGGACTTATTTAGGCCCTCAGAATGTGGGTGACAATTATGCGACTTGATCTGTTGGGGGGGTGGTCTGGCAATGTCACCAGCACCTATCCAGTGTGCATTAACTGGATTTTTCGAGCCCATTCCCTATGGTGGGATACCTTGGTCAGTCTTGATACTGGGGGAAAGGGCTTGGTCTTGCCTCAGTTTGGTATGTCAGAATTTGTTGACTCCCCAAGGAAGTCCTTACCCCCTCTGAAGAGCAGAAGGGGGTAGAAAGGGGAGAGGCAGGAGAAAGTAAGGGAGTGGGAACTGGGGTTGTTATGTAAAATGAAAAAAATTTAAATAGAAAACAAAGAAACAAAAAGTTAACAAAAGGTTCATGTTCAAGTAATTTTACTAGGCTAGAATGGCAATTCTTGAAACTAGTTATATTCTCTCCTTCAGTCCCTTTCTTGTGTTCCCTTATTCTTTCTATGTTTAGTATAAAGTTAATGAAGTCAAAGAATTTTGCTACAGATAGACATTGACTAAGTCATAGTGTCTCATTTATATGCTGTATGAGTATAATTGTAATGTGCATGGATTAGTGGTATGGCCAGACAACTTCCTAATGCTGTGACCCTTTAATATGGTCCTCATGTTTTGGTAACCTCCAACCATAAAATTATCTTCATCGTTACTTCATAACTATAATTTTGCTACTGTTATGAATCAAATGTAAATATCTGATATTTTTGATGGTCTTAGGTGACTCCAGTGAAATGGTTATTTGACTCCCAAAGGAATCATGGCCCTCAGGTTCAACTGCTGGAATAGGGGAAGACCAATTCTGAATAGGCTATTATGGAAATAATCACTGAAAAGATAGTATTTGAGTTGGGTCTTAAAGAGGAAGTAAAAACTTGTGAGCAGAGCAATATAGAGGAATGAGGTTTAGGCCAAAGAAAGGGCACTGCAAAGGCAGGAGAAAGCATGGTGTACTCAGTAAGTATTAGCAATTTGCCCCTACTTCAATGCTATATGACAAGAATGAGGGAGATAAGCAGAGAATTCGTCATGAGGCTGGAATCCATTTAGAAAAATATTGTTGACTATGTCTCCTTATGGATATAATCTTTCTTCTTTATACATGTGGAGAACTGGAAATGCAGTAGGTGCCCCTGGAATATTCTAGAAATAGACAGACATTGCTGTCTGTCTCTTGTATGACCAAAATGCCCTCCTAATGGGGATCCCTGCTTTTACCTTTGTATCCATATAGTCTGTTCTCTGAATAGACTATGGCATGAGCCTTTCAGCACAAGTCATGTCACTACACACTCCTGCTCCCTTCATACTTTCTTCCTTGCTCATATTTCCAACTGTACTGGCCTCTGCTGTTCCTCAAATGTATCAGATGTACTTCTGTGCTAGGGTTTTTATTATGGCTACTTTCTTTCCCCAGAAAGCTCAGGTCTGGGACCCACATAGCCAGCACTATCGTCTTCTGTGACCATGATCATATTTCTCCTTAATGGTATATGCTCTAATCATCCTACTTAAAACGCTAAATCATTCCTTCTCTAGATATCTTGAGTCTTTAAAGAAAGAAATTAAAGAAGACACTAGAAAATTGAAACATCTCCCATGCTCTTGGACAGGTAGGATCAATGTAGTAAAAATGGCAATCCTGTCAAAAGCAATCTACAGATTCAATGCAATCCCCATTAAAATCCCAGCAGAATTCTTCACAGACCTTGAAAGAACAATAATCAATTTTGTATGGGAAAAAACGACCCAGGATAGCCAAAGCAACCCTGTTCAACAAGGCAACGTCTGGAGGCATCACCATCCCTGACCTCAAGCTCTATTATAGAGCTATAGTCCTGAAAACAGCTTGGTATTGGCACAAAAATAGACAGGTAGACCAATGGAATTGAATTGAAAACCCGGATATTAACCCACACACGTATGAACATATGATCTTTGACAAAGAAGCTAAAAATATACAATGGAATAAAGAAAGCATCTTCAACAAATGGTGCTGGCATAATTGGATGCTGGCATGTAGAAGAATGCGGATCAATCCGTGTTTATTGCCATGCACAAAACTTAAGTCCAAATGGATCAAAGACCTCAACATAAATCCAGCCACACTGAACCTCTTAGAAGAGAAAGTGGGTGGTACCCTTGAACGAATTGGTACAGGAGACAGCTTCCTGAACATAACACCACTAGAATAGACAGTGAGATCAACAATTAATAAATGGAACCTCCTGAAACTGAGAAGCTTCTGTAAGGCAAAGGACACAGTCAGCAAGACAAAAATGCAGCCCACAGAATGGGAAAAAATATTCACTAATCCCACATCTGACAGAGGGTTGATCTACAAAATTTACAAAGAATTCAAGAAGCATGTCTCCAAAATACCAAAGGATCCAATTAAAAAGTGGGCTGCAGAACTAAATAATTTTCAATAGAGGAGTCTAAAATGGCTGAGAGGCACTTGAGAGAGTGCTCAACATCCTTAGCCATCTGGGAAATGCAAATCAAAACAACTCTGAAATACCATCTCACTCCTGTCAGAATGGCTAAAATCAAAAACACCAACGACAATTTATGCTGGTGAGGATGTGGTGAAAGGGGAACACTCCTCCATTGCTAGTGGGAGTGCCAACTTGTTCAGCCACTTTGGAAATCAGTATGGAGATTCCTCAGAAAAATGGGAATAAACCTACCACAAGACCCAGCAACTCCACTCTTAGGCATATATCCAAAAGATGCCCATTCATACAACAAGGATGTCTGTCCACTATGTTCATAGCAGCATTATTTGTAATAGCCAGAACTTGGAAGCAACCTAGATGCCCCTCAACCGAAGAGTGGATAGTGAAAATGTGGTATATTTACAAAATGGAGTACTATTCAGCAGAAAAAAACAATGGAATCATGAGATTTGCAGGCAAATGGATGACACTAGAAGAAACCATCCTGAGTGAGGTAACACAGTCACAAAAAGAGAAACATGGCATGTACTCTTTCATATATGGATTTTAGACATAGATCCGGGGAGTGACAGCCTACAATACCATGGCCAGAGAGTCTGGGAAACAGAAACTTCATTCAGTGGCTGATGGAAGAAGAGGCACACTCCCATGGCTAAGCACTGAGCTGAACTCAAGAAAGCCAGTAACAGAGAGGGAGGACTGATGACCAAAGGGATTAAGACTGGGCTGGTTTAACCCCCAGAAACAGCTGACCTGACAAAGGTTAACTTTTGAATCCCAGGCATTAGCCTGGGAATCCAGCATGGGACTGATCAAGAACCCCTGAATGTGGGTGTCAGTGAGGAGGCCTAGGTAATTTATTCAGCCTTGGGCAGTAGATCAGTACTCATCCTGAGTATACACATGGCCTTTGGACTCCCATCCAACAATGTGAGATGTACTCTCACCCTGAACTCTTGGGGGAGGGTCTAGGCCCTGCCCTGGATGAAATGACAGACTATGGACACCCCCATGGAGGGCCTCACCCTCCCTGGGGAAATGGGGATAATGGGGGGGGTTGGGGGAGGGCACGGGAGGAGGGCAGGGAAAGGGAGAGGGACCTGGAACTGACTTGTGAAGCAACCTGGTTTCTAATCTAAATTTAAACTTAAAAGTAATAATAATAAAAGATTAGTGATATTATTCAATATTATTCTCTTATTTTTAGCCATTTATGATTTAATAATATAGGATGTGTGAAAAAAAGTGCTTTTGGACTTGCATAAAGGGAACTTCTAAACAAGTTTTCAGAACGAGCCCTCTTAGGCTTGCAGTTGGCAGACCCCTCTTCAGAATATGCCCGCACTGTCTGCAATGAGCTTGTCCTACTCACAACCAGAAAGAAGAGGGAGTTGAGAAGAGGAAATAAATCATCAGGATTGAGGGGGACAAGAGAGGGGGAGTGAGGGGTGGATATTATCAAATGTATTGTCTACAAGTTTGAAAACGTCATAATGAAAGCCAATATTGTGGGTAACTATCACATGCAAATAAAAGCAGAAAAAGAAAAAAAAAGAAAGTGCTTTTGTTGTGAAGGAAAGAGATATCACTTAGAACATGGGACTACTCATATTTCTCTTTTAGTCTTCAAGAAGTAGGGTGTGAAGAAGGTATAAGGAGCAGTCAATTCACAACATAGATTGTAGAAGAGATGAGAGGGGGATTTCTATGCAAACTGTTGAGACCATATTACTAAAAGTAATCTTGGTTGAAGGCTGAAGAGAGAGCACTGAAGCCATGAATGTTCAAGTCCTCCAGTGAAATCTGGTTTTAGTATGAGACTAAAATATAATTTCATTCTGGTGGCATGTTTAACATTTGTGAACATTTCATCATTCTATAATTTAGTTAATTTTGTTTCTGATGTGATCTTTCTATACCACTCAGACTGGTCTTAAACTCATGTTATTCCTGCTTCAACTTCCAAGTGGTAGACACCACCATGTTCAGTTTTTGCCTCCCAAAAGCACATATTTTTTAAGTTTAGTCTTCAGTGTGGCTCTGTTTTAAGATGGTAGAACATATGAGACATGGAACCTCCTAGATGTTCATTAGGTCCTTGGTAACATGCCTCTGAAAGAGGTTGAGATGTTTTTTTTCTGCCTGGCTATAAGGTAAGTGATTTAGTCCTACATGTGATCTTACCATGGTATATTTCCATGCTACAGGCCCAAAGCAATGGAGGCAATACATCATGACTGTATTTTTTTTCTTTTTTCCCATTTTAAATTTAAATTAGAAACAAGCTTCTTTTGCATGTCAATCCCAGTTCCCTCTCCCTCCCCTTTTCCCCTGTCCCCCACCAACCCCCATCCCTATCCCCTTTCTACTCCTCAGGGAGGGTGAGGCCTTCCATGGGGAGTCTTCAAAATCTTTCATATTATTTAGAGCAGGGCATAGACCCTCCCCCATGTGTCTAGGCTGAGAGTATCCCTCTATGTGGAGTGGGCTCCCAAAGTCCATTCATGTACTAGGGATAAATACTGATCCACTACCAGAGGCCCCATAGATTAACCAGACCTCTAAACTGACATCCTGGTTCAGGAGGTCTGGAAAAGTGCTATGCTGGTTTCACATCTATCAGTTTGGGGTCCATGAGCAACCCCTTTTTCAGGTCAGATGTTTCTGTGTATTTCTCCAGCCTGGTCTTTGATCCCTTTGCTCATCCCTCCTTCCTCTGTGCAACTGGATTCCAGAGTTCAGCTCAGTGTTTAGCTGTGGGTGCTTGCTTCTGCTTCCATCACCTACTGAATGAAGGCTCTAGGATGCCATAAAAGGTAGTCATCAATCTCATTATTGGAGAAGGGCATTTAAGGTAGCCTCTTGACTATTGCTTAGATTATTAGTTGGGGTCAACCTGGTAGACCTCTGGACATTTCCCTAGTGCCAGATTTCTCCCTCTATTATGGTTATCTCTTTTTTTCCTCTCCTCTATTCTTCCCCTGACTCAATCTTTCTGCTCTCTCCTGTCCTCCTCTTCCCACCTTTTCTCCCCTTCTCTTTCTTCTAACTCCCTCTCCCCTCCCACCATGCTCCCAATTTACTCAGGAGATCTTGTCCCTTTCCTCTTCTCCCAGGGATCACATATGTCTGTCTCTCTTAGAGTTCTCCTTGTTTCCTAGCTTATCTGGAAGTATGGATTGTACTCTGGTCTTCATTTGCTCTATGTCTAAAATCCATATATGAGTGAGTACATACCATTTTTCTTGAAAACAGTGAACCCCAATTGTTTTCCATATTGCATTATAGTGACTGCAAGCTGGATAGCATAAATCATATATTTCCATTGATTAAAAGGATTTGTGACTTCCAAAAATGGATGATAGAGTAAATGATCTAAGAAGTTAACAAAATTGAGATATAAATTTCCTCATTTCTTGGTGTAGGATTCTTTCTGTAATGAGGAAAACTATACCAATCTATGAGCTGTTTGGATAAATATGGTTTTACTTTGAAAATGAAAAACACATGACCACAAATTACAGATGAGCCAAAGAAAGGTACACTCTGACAGAAGAATGAAGTATGGCATTTTCAAATGTTTAGTTAAGATACTTGTGGTAACTCATGTGGACAAGGATAATGGTTTTAACCATAAGTGTGGAAGAAAGGATAGCAAGGAGGAAATGGACTGATCCAAATTACATACATACAGATTTTGTCTGCCTACTTCATTTCAGGGTTTGACACAGACTTATTAATGGTCATCTACACATAGTTTCTGGTTGTATACCACGTACATAGCACTGTTATGTGTGCAGAAGTTAAAATTGTAAGAAAAATGGTTGTCTTTGCCAATATAAAGTACATAAAATATCAGACTGAGAAAAGACTATTTATATAACTCTCCTCAATTTGTAAATTTACAAAATGCTTTAAATAGTACTGCTAAGCCATAAAATTCAAATGACAAGATCTGACCACTAAGGTGATGCTGCTAGAGTGTGGGTTTGGGGGGCACATGATTAGGTGATGATGGAGCCCTAACAAATAGAGTTAACAGATTTATTAAAGAGGTTCTAAGGGGGTTGCCTTGCACCTGTTACCACCTGAGGATATATGGAGCAGATAGCATCTCTGAGCCAGGAAATGACCCTTCATCTGAATCTGGCAGCACATAGAACTTGGCCTGCCCAACCTCCAAAACTTGAAGGAATAAATTTGTGTTGTAAGATTCCTGTTAAGGGAATTTTTATTATAGTCTGTTGAATAGGCCAAGAAGCTGTAAAGGATGTGGCCATATTTCAAAGGCAGGAATTTCAATATTAAGACTTGATGACATAAAGAGGGAAATGAAAAGTTTAAGAAGTCTGTTGTGAGATGCAGACCCACAGCTAAACTTTAGGTGGAACTCAGAGAATCCTGTGGAAGAGAGGGAGGAAGGGTTGTAGGAGCCAGTGGGGCAAGGGCACCAGAAGAAAACCCACAGAACCAACTAACCGAGCATGTAGGGACTCACAAAGACTGAACCAACAACCAGGTAACCTATGTAGGACTGATCTAGGTCCTCTGCATATATCTTATAATGAATGGTGTCTCTTGATCTGCATGTGTGTGTATGCAGGTGAACATGCATGCATGTGTGTGTATGCAAGTGTACTTGCAATATGGAGGTCAGAAGTCCCCCTGATTATTGTTCCCCAGAATATCATGTGTCTTTTTTATTTGAGACTGAATTTATCACTAGGGCCGGGAGCTGTATACAATTAGGCTGTATGGCTGGCCAGTGATCCGCAAGGATGCTCCTGCCTCTGCATCTCTACCTAGTATTAGAAGCATAAAATGCCACACTGCGTTTCTCACATTGGTTGCTGTAGTTGAAGTCAGGTCCTTATACTTCAGTAGCAAGTACTTTACTTACAGAGCTAACTTCCAAGCCTCAAGTGTTGTAAATGATTTTTGGAGCTCTAGCAGAATATTCATCTAATTATAGAGACAAGATAAAAGAATAAGTAATGCTAACAGAGAGGCAGCTTTAAAATGAGGCAAGGGTATGGTATGCCATTCTTTACAAAAGAGTCTGTTGAAAGTCCAAGTAAGAGTCCAGTTGGCATTTGGATGTATAAACCCAGATATCAGGAAGAAATATTTGGGAAGGAAATAGAGATTTACTGTTAGTAACACATGGATAATGGTTCAGGGCACCTCCAGAGATGTCAAATAAAGTGAGATGAGAGCTCTCCTGCCTTCCAACAGGCATAATTATAGATCATATTATTAAGGATTTAGCACAGTTTGTAACAGATAAAAGCAGTTTTGTATAATTTGCCAATATCGATATCTTTGTGCACTGTAATCCTTTTAGTACAGACATTCATTCAAGTATTATTGGGCGCTTGGGTTTGTTAGGCTTTTAGTATTTTGCATCTGATCTCACCATATATTAGATTGAATTGTGATTAGACTGAAGATTTTGACCTCAGTAGACTGCTTGTACTTATTCTTTATTTGCCTGAATAATTCTGAAAAATAAAGAGTAACGACTTTATTAACTCTTGAACCCTGGAAGTCACTTCTAGCTCTCCTAATCTCCAGGCTATCAGTACTATGAAGACAAATGTGCCATTCAGATTTTCTGAGGTTTGGTTTGTTTGTTTCTAAATGATAGTCAAGTCATCTTGGGAATTCAAAAGAGAAAGTACCATTAATAACACCCACAACAAGATTGTCAATGTAGAGCAATCATTTTGGTAGTGCTCAGTGAATCTGGCTTTTGACATGGTGAGGAAATTTACACTGAGACTTTCATGGCTATCGCCTAGAGACACTGGCTCTGGATTGGTTGGCAGCTAGCTGAATGAATCTCTGTACCTTAAGTACTTTCCATATAGGGGCTCCCACATAGCTGTTCTTGCGTTATTCAAATTGCATAACAGAAAAATTAAGTCTTGGTGATGTTAATTGTTAATTTGACAGAATCTAGACTTACTTGGGAAATGGGCCTATGGGAATGTCGATGAAGGAATATTTTGACTAAACTAACTGATGTGGGAAAATCCACTTTAATTGTGGGTACTTCCATTTTCTGGGCTTGGAATCTTGGGATCAATGAAATGATGAAAGACAACTGAGCACTAGTATGCATTTATTTATCTCTTTTTACTTCTTGAGTTTGGATACAATGTAGCTAGAGGTTTCAAGCTCATGCAGCTTGACTTTTCTGCAATTATAGACTGTACCCTTTTATTGCGAGCCATAACGAATCCTTTCTTCCTAAGTTCTTCCGGTCACATTTCATCACAACAGAAAAAGAAACTAAAAAGGTAGTAGTGAGCCCCAGAGCCCAGTGGGATTTTTGTGATCCTGCCTGATGTTGGACTTCCCAAGGTTTTTCACTCTAGTTCTTTCCATTGCTTTCCAGTTGCTTTGATGGCTGAAGTTTCTTAAATGTATACATTACCACTTGAAAAAATTAGTCCTCCAAACGATGAAGAAAAATATCTATGCACAGTAGGAAAATGTTAGTACAGAACTATGGTGACTTCATTACTGTTTTATGAATATGTACTATGAGAAAAACATGTTTACTCCTCTAATGGCAAAGTATATATTATTGTTGTCTTACAGAAATGATTCATAGAAGCTAAATGGGGCTTATGAACATACATAACATAATGGCCAAGTTTCTGTGAGAGATAAAGACCATAAAATATTAGACAAGGGAAGGGCCCAAGAATTGAGAAAAAACATGTTCATCTTGATTTTTTTCAAGTTTTGTGTTTTTTGTTAATTTCAGGAAACATTAATTCTCATGTTTAAGCCCAGAATTATAGTATGCCAAATAACTCTGGGCAAAAATCATGAAAGCAGCCTAATTATTGCCTCACACCCCTGCAGTCCTTTTTGGGCCTACATCTGTGGAGCCTAGCTAGTCCTCTGGCTCTACACAGGCCACGTAGAGTCCTTACTCCTCATTATCACACTTCCTGTCTGCAGCCATCATCATCACTAGGACATTACTATTGGAACCAGTGGGAAGCGGTCAAGGGGAAAAAGAATGGGAAGGGCTCATCGATACCTGTTTTTAAGCTGTCCAAAGTTATTTACAATTATATTTAAGGAGTATTAATGACCCAATTCGAGAACATTCAGTCAATAGCTGCTTCAATGCGAGAGGCAGGAACAGTAGTGTAATGGCTTCCTGGATATACATGCTGAGTGATCACATGGGGTACTACAATTAGAAGATGGGTGCTTGCATTACTGCTCTGCTGTTATCTTCTTGAAAGACTTAATAATTTTTAAACAGGAGCTTTATGTTTTTATTTTTCACTGGGCACCGCAAGTTAGTCAGTCCTACAAGAAGTCATTTCAAAGGCAAACTAAAGTATCAAAGAAACAAGAACAGCTGAAAAGGAGCAAAAATTAAAGAATGCTGCGCTATGTAAACTTTTACAGTTGACAGAAGGTATTCATATGCACATACCTCTGTGAGAAGCCTTCAACCACCCAGGTGACAAGACCATTATTGCTGTTTGCAGCTTTATTTCCTCAATAAAACCAGGACCCTCTTGGTCACCCTTTATGTTCTGCCTTCTTTCATGTTTTTCATTCTTCCATTATTTTTGTATTTAGAGGTACCTACCCTTCTATCCTCAAAGTTTGTGGTTTTAATATATAGTAGAGCTTGGAGGAAGGGGGAATGATGTAATCATAATCTCAAAAACAATTTTAAAAAGGAAAACTGTCCTAATTTATAAATTTCATTTTTTCAGTATAGGTTTTCAGGGCTTAGGTCTTGATTGGTTAAACTAAAAAGAAAGCCTTAATATTGAATTATTGCAAGCCAGTTAGACCTAACATCTGTATTTTCTCATAGGGTTAGGGTTAGGGTTAGGGTTAGGGTTAGGGTTAGGGTTAGGGTTAGGGTTTAGGGTTAGGGTTAGGGTTAGGGTTAGGTTAGGGTTAGGGTTAGGGTTAGGTTAGGGTTAGGGTTAGGATTAGGTTAGGGTTAGGGTTAGGGTTAGGGTTAGGGTTAGGGTTAGGTTTTTACATGCTTTACAATGTCTGTGGATCTTACTGTTTGATATTATGGGTATTCTATTATCCTGGACTTTTATCACATACTAATTATGAGATGAATTGCTTTATAAATTAATACTTCAGAATGAATATTTGGAGAATATACACTCCCAATTTACTCCTCCATAAATTGTAATAGTTATTAAGTAAATAGTTGTGAGAAAGTGTCATGTGCTTCAATGAGATTATTTTATTTATATATTATATTTTTATTATTTAAAATAATTTTCAAATATCAGCATATTTCGAGCATATTCTTTCCCTCCCTTAATTCCTTCCAGATCCTCCATTCCTTTCCCACCCAACTTTGAGTTCTTTCAAAAAAATAGAAAAACAAAAACTCCAATACAAGAAAACAAAATTAAAAAACAACCAAAAGGAAAAACAGAAAATAAAACAATCAAATAAACTCACCAAGCTGTAATCAAAAACGTGTACACATATATACACACAAAGGCACACAATGAAAACAAATCAAAAACTTGTAGAGTCCATTATATATTGGTCAACTACTCCTGAACAAGAGGTTTCCACTGGAGTGGAGTAGAGATATAAATAACAGTCCAGTTGTTAACCTTTGCCCTAGTGGCTTGGTTTCTTTCATTCTTTCATTCTAAAACATATAAAATAATGTATAAAAGATAAAACAAAAACAAATTACAATGAAGTTGAACAGGGCAAATAATTGAAAAGAAAGAGCACAAGAATCAGAGACCCATTGGTTTGCACACTCTGGAATCCATAAAAACCCACTTATTTTAAATTGTCTAATCTAGTCTTAGATGTCGTAACATTTTATCTAGAAATACCATAAAAACCAACTTTACCAAAAATGTTTATAAATTTGCTCTTAGACATTTACTGATGACATCTGTCAACTATCTGTATAATGCACTGCCAGACCTCATATTTGGAAATAAGTTTTGTTTCTTTACTCATTTAGGAAATTCTATATGAAAATTCTTGTCTTTGTTTTTGCCATGACTCTTAGAGAATTCAAGGCCAAGTTAATTACCTAATGATATTTTCTATATGAGTCATTAGACCTGATTAATTGTGTTCTGTTTTCCCTGCCTGTGGCATTGATTCATTTTTCTAATCTTGATTTTTGGGGGATATACAAGAATGACGTGTGTGTGTGTGTGTGTGTGTGTGTGTGTGTGTGTGTGTGTGTGTAGGTGTACACACTGCTGTGTACTCCTGTGGCAGCCAGAGGTTGACAGCAAATGTCTCCCTTTATCGATCTCCACTTTATTTTTTGAGACAGCTTCTTTCACTAAAACTGGGGCTCAAAGATTATCTATGCTGGTTTGCTAGCAATCCAATATTCTCTTGCCTCAATTTCCCAGAGCTGACATAATGGGTAGATACTACCTCCCTGACAAGTTTTTTTGTGTAGGTTTTGGAGATTCAAACTCAGGTTCTCATTCATGCCTGGCTGGTACTTAGCCCACTGGGATATCTTCTTTGGTACACCAATTATAGAAGAATTTAGTAAGTTTTGGATTACTTTATCAAATTTTAAGGTAGCATGAGGTACTCAAAAATAAACACATTGTTCAAAAGAGGAAAAATTTAAATGAAGACTTCCTTCCTCACAGAATTATCTTAGGATTATTTATTAGGTAATGTGTGAGAAGGAGTGTGTTGTTATTGATTCACCCTTCTCTTTCTCCAAGATCTGCCCTTTGATTTTACCTTTTGAAAAGATACTTTGTTCCCTTCCACACCTACCTTGGGAGTGAGGATGGCACTTAAATGAATGACTTACTGGGAATTCTACTTGTAGTTCCATGGGAGCTCATACTTTTCAGAAGTCAGAAGCACTCACTGGCGACTTGCAGTTTCCTGAATCATTGAACGCTGTCCTCTCTAAAGGATGTTGAAGAAGGTCCCCATCATCTCAGACAGTTAAATGCGATCTTATAGCCAAATTGCAAGTTTTTGATTGATTATTTTATTGTTTTATGAAAATCCTTTATTAATCGAACATGGTTGTCCTTCATGGTTTATAGCAACATGAAGTCACTGTAGGCCTGGCTTATGTATAAGGGGGGATGATCTTTGACTGTCTTCCAGACCATTCCACAGTATTATTTAGCATTAAGTTTTCTAAATATCTTCTTTTATACTGTGAGCTACAGCAGTCCAGAGGGGTTCTTACTTAGTTTTTGTTTTGATTATATCTGTTTTTGCCCTGCCACTTGTATTTAGCTCAGATAATGCAGACAGAAGAACATTAATAAATCCTAAGTATGTAGTTTAAAGAGCTGTAGTATGTCTACTTGAGATTGGTCAGATCTCCTTAAAATGCTTCACACTCAATTTATCTTTACAATAGAACAAACATAACATGTAATATTTTAAGAAGAAAAATGACTTTTGAGAGGTTAAATGATTTAAATTCACACTGGGCTTTATAACTAAAAAAGCTGTAGCCTCCTTAAGGAGAGCTGGGATAGCTCTTTGGTCCCTAAGGAACCATATTTACTGAAGATAGTTTGTTCCTATCCAAAGAAGAACCAGCAAGTGTTGAGTGTTTCAGGGTGAAAAAGGAAGGAGAAGAGTAATACTTATCAAATATATGCTATCTATATATTAGAATTATGCTAAGTCCTGTACTGGGTGTTTTAGAGTTTTATTTTCTCTATAATCCATGGACAGTTACTATCCTATTCCCGAGGGAAAAATGCTAACATCTAAAGGATAATTCCTTTACCCAATGCAAGGTTTTGGAATGTTCTGTAGCTAGGTTTCAAAGAGTCTGTATGATGAAAAATCTACACTTATTTCTACTCTGTAATGATGGAAAGAAATTGAACATGCATTGGAACACTGAAACACAGAACATTTTACAGAGGAAGGATGAATTTCAAATGCAACAGTGAGAAGTATAATTCAGTTCTCGAGAGATACATCATTTTGGTTTCCAAGTTCTGGTTCATTTCAGCCCTAAGAACAATGAGTTCTGAACATTAAGACCAAAGCCTGTAGCTATTTGAGAATGTGTCTGTGGTTTTGTAATCAAGGTGACCTTCTCACAGTTTATTTTAAAATAGAGCCAATGAACTTTAATAGGTATCTGTGGGCCGGATATTTATTACCCAGCTTGCTTCATGCTGATCTAGTTAAAGCTTCCTCTGCCCTTCAGAAGAAAAAAAAAAGCTAAAATGTTATGAAGCTATGCTTAGATGATAAGATTTTAAGACAAATTCCTATTTTTTTACCTAAACAAAAATAAAGGGTTCATAGAATTTCAAAGGAAAGTGGTAGATGAGTAAGTGGAAGGCAATGCTGAAGACATGCTCAGATCATGTTAAGTAACAGCCAAGCTTTCCCGTTGATTGCATGACCCCTCGCCCAAACAAGTAGTGAAAAAGAAGAGTTGAACACATTTATCAGGAATTAACAGTTCTTTGGAGCAGTCAGTTCTACCCCTTCTCTTGAAGACAGCAAATGTTCCATTTATTTGGGAGCTCTGAATGTTATTATTTTGAGATCTTCCTTTATGGATATAGTAAATCCATAAATTAATGATGTCTGAATTATTTGTCCCTGTAAGACTCATGTAGCACATAAAGTTTCTTAACCAGTTTTCACCATAAATCTCCCCTATTTTTAAGCATTAATACAACACAAGCCAGCCATAGCAACCCTCCACACACATTCAAATAATATATCTTCCCTCTCACTTCCAACTTTATGTCTACTAAAAATCCAGCCACTAAGTCCTATTACTGTTGCCCATAAGCATATGTGTGAATGGTCATCTACTGTGGCATGGAATGACCTGCCCTTCCCAAACAAAAGCGACTCTCCCTCTCTCAGCAGGGTTAGCTGTTTGCTGGATGATTGCCATTCTGATTAGGGTGAAATGAAATCTCAATGTAGCCTTGATTTGCATTTTCCCTCATAATTAAGAATATTACCGTTTTTCATGCAGTAGTTTGTCATTTTCACTCTCTTTGAATTTTCACTACTGAGTTCTTTCATAGTTTAGTTAGTAGGTTTATTTCTAGATACTTTATTTAATTTTAGTGGCTCTGTGAGAAAGGTTGTTTTCCTGATTACTTTCTTCTTAAGTTTGCTCTTCAGGTGTGGAGTTTGTATCCTGCTGTTTTACTGAAAAGTGTTCATCTGTTATTATGTCTTTTAGCAGAGTCTTTTAAAAAATATTTATTAAGGCTTGCTTTGCCTTCTAAAACAGGATCTGTTTTAGACAAAGTTGCATGACCTGCTAAAAAATAATCCTATAATTTATAACTGTGGTTGGAATATTCTGTAAATGTCTCTTAAGTCCATTTCATTTATATAGTGCTATTTACTTCCAATGTTGCTTTGCTAAACTTTTATCTGAAAGCCAAATCTATAGTGAAAGTAGAATATTGAAGTCACCCCTCATGATTCAGTTGGAGTCTGCTGTAAAACAAAAAATAAAAGACTCGGAGACAGTTACTGGGGTTCAAGCTGAAACTCAGGAAAGCAAAGCAGCCAAGCTACCAAAGAGCTCTTACATCTAAAAGGACTGGGGCATTCTCAATGTAGCTAGAGAATGAGTGCCTCCACTCCTCAATGTGACTGGAGAATGAATGCTTTCTACTTAGACCTTGCTCCTGTTTTATATACCTCTCATAAGTTCTGGGATTAGAAGTGTGAGCTATAATTCTCTTTTAGACTGATTCACTCTTGTGTAGATCTGGATGACCTTGGACTCACAGAGATCCATCTACCTCTTAATCCAGTCCTCATACTAGGCCTATAATGAATGTTAAATGTGATATTGAGATGACCAGAACTCACCTGTGTTTAAGGATAAATACTATGCACTTTCCACTAAATTATGTCTTTACATCATTAATGTTCAGGGGATATTTAACAATTCAATATGCATATGGAACAATATTAAACCTTGCATAGTTAATTAGCATATCAGTTATCTATTGCTACAGAATTGCTTCAAACATTAGTGGTTTAATTCAACAACAATCTCTCTATGAGGCATTTCATCTGGACTCTGTTAGGAAGGTCTGCTAATAACACATGATATGCATTGCATGACTGTCACTATCTGATGGTCATCTTGGTCTGGTGATATAAGATATCCCACTTCTAAGCCTTGGCTAGCACCAAAATAATTCTGGTTCCCTTCATTTGGCCTCCCATTCATATAAAGACAGAATCATTCTAGCAACACCAAAGAAAAGTCAAGAGTTTTTCATGCCCTGCTTCAGATGTCACAATGTTTCTTCTACTACTTTATAGTTATCAAAGCTAGTTGCAAGACCCAGACAAACTGAAAGGCCATGAAACATGCTTTATGGGAAATCTATAAATGAGACATTATGTAAAATCTTGAAGGTTTGACGCACTGGCAGTCATTATTGTATCAACTTACTAGACATAGCAACTAAGTGTTTTTCTGTGTCTGTAAAGGGCCAACTATACTTATCCTTTCAAAAGTTCTTTGGGGTGAATTAACCAAAGCAACACCATAGTAACTATTTTGGTGCCTATAAAGAATATACAGATATCCCTTTAGATCACTAGAAGTCACAATGGTGCCTGATCTGTCTTCTAACCTATGATTCCCTCTTCCCCCTATCCTACCCCCCAGTCAACCTTTCTGTTCCTCCACGACCTACTCTCTCTTCCACTTCTCCCCCTCTCTATTTCCCAGGTCCCCCTCCCCCCACCCCTCACTGTGTTCCCCATCTGTTCAGAGGATCTTGCCTCATTTCTCTTCCCTTGGGTAGCATGCATATCTTGTAGGTTTTTCCTGTTTCCCAGACTCTCTGTCAGTGGAAGTGCAGACTGGCATTCTCCTGATCCATGTCTAAAATCCATATATGAGTGAGTACATACCATGTTTGTATTTTTGTGACTGGGTTACCTCACTCAGAATGGTTTCTTCCAGTGCTATCCATTTACCTGCAAATTTCAAGATTCCATTGTTTTTTCCTGCTGAGTAATACTCCATTGTGTAAATGTACCACATTTTCTCTATCCACTCTTCAGTTGAGGGGCATCTAGGTTGCTTCCAGGTTCTGACTATTACAAATAATGCTGCTATGAACATAGTGGAACAGATGCCCTTGTTGTATGAATTTGCCTCCTTTGGATATATGCCTAAGAGTGGAATTGCTGGGTCTTGTGGTAGATTGATTCCAATTTTCCTGAGGAATCTCCATATTGCTTTCCAAAGTGGCTGTACAAGTTGGCACTCCCACCAGCAGTGAAGGAGTGTTGTGACCTCTAGTGATCTAAAGGGATGACAACAATTGGCAAGCTAAGCAATAGTGTAGAGACCACCTCGAATGACCATTCCTGATAGTGAGCTTGATGTCTATAACCATCCTGGAACCTTCATCCAGTGACTGAAGGAAGCATAGGCAAACACCTACCGTTAAATACTGAACAGAACCCAAGGAATGCAGCGACAGAAAGAGAGGATCGATGAGCAAATTGGCAAAGAATGGGCTGGCAAAACCAGCAGAGACAGCTGAGCTGAACAGAGGAGAGCTCTTGGACCCCAGACGGACAGCTGGAGGCCAGCATGGGACCAATCCAGACCCCCTGAATGTGAGAGTCAGAGAGGAGGCCTGGGCAATCTATGGGGCCCTGAGCAGTGGATCAGTGTTTATCCTTCAAATACTAACAGGCATCTTGTGTCCATAACACAAAGAGGGATGCTCTCCCAGCCTGGACTCTTAGGGGAGTGCCTGGACCCTACCATGAGTGAAATGACAGACTCTAGATATCCCCTATGTGGAAGAAATTGGCAATAGGGTGGGAGGATGGGGTGGGATGGGGGCGTGCGGGAGGAGGGGAGGGAGAGGGAACTGAGATTTACATGTAAAACAAGCTATTTAAAATTAAAATAAAAATAAATAATAAAAAAGAATATACAGACAGGGAGTATGAACACTCTCATTTCCATGTGTGTGTATTATATGCCACCTATATTAATTAATGTATTCCATTTTAGGACTTGATCAATTGTTCATACTTAAAGTGATTTCTAAGATCCAACCAAAACACACAAGTTGTAAGTCAATTTTGAATAAAAGCCGATGAACCTTTTACTTTTTTTCTTATTGAATCTGTTTAGAAGTGAACTATGGAGTCAAGTGATAGAGGAGAACCCGTAGGAATACCCACATTTGATGTTCGAGTGCTACAAGCTGCTCTTTGATTCATTAACTACTATTCTTCCTATTCTTCTTGAGTGATTCTCACTTAAATACTGGTTCAGGAAGTATGGTCAATGACTGTAACATAGCTTGTGACTTCAAAATATTTCCTCTTCAGTACTTCTCTATCCTCCATAAAGAATCAGTTTCTTTTCCTCTGTGCCTGCCTTCTGTAATAGACAACATATGTAGGATTTCATAAATCACCCAGTATTTTCCTATGCTAGCCATGAAAATGTATCCTTTTTTCCCTTTCTTAATTTAAGTTAGAAACAAGCTTGTTTCACATGTCAATCCCATCTCCCTCTCCCTCCTCTCCTCTCCTGCCCACCCCACCAGGCCCCCAGTCCCCACCCAATCTCGACTCTGATCCCTAGGGAGAGTGAGGCCCTCCATGGTGGATCTCCAGAGTCTGTCATTTCATCCAGGGCAGGGTCTAGGCCCTCCCACAAGAGTCCAGGCTGAGAGCATCCCTCATTGTGGGATGGGCAGCCAAAGTCTATTTGTACACCAGAGACAAATACTACCCAAGGCCCCATAGATTACCTAGGCATCCTCACTGACACCCACATTAAGGAGGTCTGGATGAATCCCATGCTTTTCACACAGCCATAAATCTGGGGTCCAAGAGCTCCCCCTTGTTCAGGTCAACTGTTTCTGTGGGTTAAACCAGCCCAGTCTTAACTCCTTTGATCATCAGTTCTCCCTTTCTGTCACTGGATTCCAGGAGTTCTGTTCAGTGTTTAGCTGTGGGTGTCTGCCTCTGCTTCCATCAGTTGCTGGATGAAGGTTCTATTTCCTAGACTCTCTGGCAGTGGGACTGTAGGCTGGCACTCCCCTGATTCATGTCTAAAATCCATATATGAGTGAGTACATACCATGTTTCTCTTTTTGTGACTGGATTACCTCACTCAGGATGGTTTCTTCTAGTACCATCCATTTGCCTGCAAATTTCAAGATTCCATTGTTTTTTTCCACTGAATAGTACTCCATTATGTAAATATACCACATTTTTTCTATCCACTCTTCTGTTGAGGGGCATCTAGGTTGAAAATGTATCTTTTAAACCTCTATTTCTTTGGTGGTGTGCCCAATGTAACTTGCTCATGCCTCAGTGAACATCCTCCACTCGTTCTCATGCAAGCAATCCCATTTAAACTCATTGGGCCACAATATTTTTACATAGCCATAAAAGCAAGATGTTCTGGGAAGAAGAAGGTATATAGTATGACTAGGAAGAAGAAAGGGGAGAAATGTGAGCCTATAAACAAAGCATTATATATGTGAATGAAACTATCAAAAGTACATTTTAAACATAAAAAAATTAAATACCAAGCACACTTTGCTTATTTGAGAGTGAGGTATTTTCACACACACACACACACACACACACACACACACACACACACACACACACACACACAAATTAGCCTCCTGCACAGAATTCAGGTCTTATACTCACTATGCTAAATGGAAATCACAATAGCTCTGTTTCACTTGCTGATATAACCCTAGTGTCTGGTACATAATAGGGGTTGGAAATGAACATTGTCTTACTTAATAGCCTACAAGCCTCTCAAGAGCAAGGACTAGTCTCATTCTATATTTTCATTGTTATGAGAAGAGAAACCATGTCTGAGTCTTGCCTGATCGCTGCTGAGGTACCAATAACCAGGACAGTCACTTGGGCTGTGAGTCCTGAATATGTATCTACAGTACCCAGTCCAGACCAGAAACACAGTGGATGCTCACAGAATGTTTGCAGAATTACGAGATCGTGACTTTATGAATTGTTAAACTGGCCTTGTCATTAAAGTAGATAAAGAATGACTTAGGATAAATGGACAATTCTCAAAACTCTAGTGGGTAAAAGTTGATTAGAAATAATGACAGAGCATCATAGTTTTATTCCGTGAGGTCAAAACCCACAAAGACTTTTTAAAACCCATTGAAGTATTTTTTAAATATTTCACCATGTTATTTCCTATTTTAGGAATTCAGGTATTTATTAATGTTTCCAATGTCCAGAGAATCAGGAAGGCAAACATACTATTTTAAAGAGGTATACTTTTGTCTTAGATGAATTTGGTTACAATATTGGAAATAGAATGGAATATACAATGCACATTCAAAAAATGAGTATGGAGAGCTATTGTAATAATCTAATAGGAGATAATGGTACCTTCAGTAGTTACGTGACAAGGGAGAACATGAAAATTTCACAAACTCAAGAAATAATTAAGGAAAAATTAGCAAGACGGATAAGTTAACTGTATATCAGGCATGGACATTGAAAGGGGAGGAATGGGTGGTAGATGCCAGTAGCATTTCTCTGTTTTTGTTTGTCTCCCATATTGAAACTGACTGCTTCTAAAACAACAGCCCCATCTAATTTGTTTCTGGTGCCTCGTACTGGGCCTGATAAAGAGATACTCAGTGAAAACTTACTGAAATAATGAACAAATCATTGTCTAGCAGGCAGAGAATGGAAAGAGCAATATTCAGGAATCAATACCCACTGAGAAATACCAGTGGGGCTAGAGTTTATGGGACAGATTGGTAGGGGTGAGGCGATGCTAGTCAGACTATTAAGACTAAGATACAGAGGAACAGCTAGACTTGGAATTTAAATGAGAATCCCTGCCTTATGAAGTGAACAGATAAAGTAGTTACAAGTTAAGATAAAGCCAAGAAACATAGTTTTGAGCTCAGTCTCTGGGCCAGAATGCATGGGTTCTTAATCTGGCTCTCATTCATTGAACTGTAGGACTTCTTTGGGTAGGTACTTAATATCTTAAAGTTCGCAGTTTCCTCATAAAAATGGTAGCAGTATCATTCAGAGATAATGATGAATAAATGGTAAGATGCATATGAAGTTCTTGTCAGTGCAAATCATCTCAATCCTCAATAAAATTAACTGGCAACTTATGAATAAGGTTCATGCAACTGTGATTACTTGATACCTGTCATGTAGTTAACTCTTCACAGCCATTTTACAGATGGAGGTCTTGGGGTCCAGAGAGGTTAGATAATTTGTAGACGATTCAAAGCATTATCTGTCTTAACTTCAAATTTAATGGAACTGTTAAGTTATTGGATTAGTCCCTGAGCAGTCCTGGCCCTGTCACATTCAGTAATGAAGGTATATACCAGAAGACAAGGTTCAGTTGACTAAGTGAAGACATGGAAAACAGTATCATCACGGATACATCAAAACCTGCTACCAACATTCAAGCATCCTATGTGCACTCCAAGAACCAGAAATTATGAGCCACATACATAGGATGTTCAGTCTGTAATCCATTCTTGGAAATGGATAATTATGGGAGCTTGTCTTACTCAAATAGGCACGTGGTAAGGAAATAAAAACAGTAAATTATGAGATCTGATATTTGTTTAGGCAAACATCTTTCTACAGTTACAGGATTTAGGATTTTTTAAACAAGACACAAGTTTTAAAACTATTGGATAACAGCAACAACAAAAATCTTGACTGAACATGGTCAGAGTAATAGAGCCAAATTGCTGCCTTGGTCAATGTATTCACAAGCAGTGAGTTGATCCACACAGCCACTGGGGAAAAGGTAGGAAAGAGACAATTTTAGGCTGAAAACCCTCCTCCCAGGCAAACAATACTGTCTTCTTCCTCAGAATGGCCTTTCTAGCCCTATCATGCCACAGTGTACATGTGGTCATATGTGCCAAGTCATCCCCACCTCTGCACATTTCATCCCTATTCATGTCTTCTTCTCTTCCCCGTATTTCAAACTGAGCACCCAGGCCTTTATAACCCTTCCTGCAGTGCTCTATCCCACATTTCTACCCCAGACCAACTTAAAGCCACTTGGCACTTGAGCTGTGCCATCTAGAACTTACTTACACATCTACTGCAACTTAAGATTCCAAGGAAAAAATAGTACATTCAGTCAGAGGAATGAATCTTCAACCAGCTCTTTCTTGGCTGTGGAAACTTGAAGAGAGTCCAGATTTCTTTCTGAATCTGTTACTTCATCTGTAAAGTGAAAATATGAATGCTACTCAGAGCAGAAATCCCTAGATTAAATAAAGCAGTGCACTTAAAGCAAACATCCCAGGATGAATCTTTCATACGGAATCCAGTGCTTACTGTTAAACTTGCTCAAGGCTACCATGCCATTTTGGGAGCAAGCATTATGTACTCATCTTCCTTTCTTCATTAAAACAATCAGATTTGCTGCATTTCCTTCACTTCTCTACATCTCCACATGCATTTCAAGGTGATATCTAAGGAAGCATAGAGGAGGTTTGCACAAAGGATGACAACAGAAAAGAAGGTAGTAGTAGATGAGCCCTGTGAATTTGACTATAGGAACCCAGAAACCCATTAGTGCAATGTGTTTTTGGAGCAGTAGTGCTTAGCAGCAGTGGTTGGCTCTTAATATGAAGTGCCTTCTGGTGGCTGAAAAGCAGAGTATTTACTCACGATGTCTATATTAAACAGAGATGAGACTTTAAGGATGGAGTAAAACCTCTCAGTACATCGGACCACTCTCTTTACTGCTCACAAATGCACCATGCTCAGCTGATGTTCTTGTAGTTTCCTCCTAACCAGGCTTCCTACCTCTGTTTGATTTCTCATAATCTGGGGTCACAGAAGATTATTTCTTGAAAATGGATTCTCATAAGATGGAGGCAAAAGATCAGCTGAAGAATGGCTGTGCTCTCAAGTATATCCTAAAAGATAGCAACAAAGGACTATGCAAAGTGAACTCTGACTCAAGGTTTCATTAGCACTTTGTTTCTACAATAAAACTATAAGTTACAAGTTCCATCATGCATAGTCAGCATTTAAGTTTGAGTGCTTTGCACTTACCAGAGTTAGTGCTTGATACTCAGTACTAAGCTGCATTAATGTGTAATGGAAAGAGACATAAGCTAGTCTCAATGAATGTTAGTGTCCTCATCTGTTTCAGACAGCAAATAATATACCTTGCCCTAGTACCTTGGTTGGAAATGTGACATGAAGTAGTGGATGTAAAAATGCTTGGGAAACTGAAGCATTAGAAGGTACCTCTTACTCGTATCTCATCTTTCTAATAAGGCTATCAATCCCAGTGAGTACAGCTGTTTGTTAGTCATCATTTTATCATTACCTCCTAGGGAAATAAAAAACGGACTGTTGTTGGAGCTGCCCAATACCTGTCCCTGTGCTAGACACCTTACATCTATCATGCAATTTTATTTAATTTTCTTAACAGCTCTGTCCTTTTTTCCCTCTAGATCTGGCTGCTTTCCAAGTAATGGCAGCTATTCAGAAAATATAAGACTGAAAGCTCCAGTTCCATACGTTGGGGTTTGAATGATGTAGAAGTACTGTTGAGGGACAAAATGGAAATGACCAGTGAAAAAACAGGAGATAAGTTTCTAAACATAATCCTATCACCTATTTTGCTAAAAAGAATTAAATCCCTGCTACTAAGATTGATAGAGGATCATTTTGTTTTGTCCCAGGGATCCTCATGACCACAGAGTGGTGTTTGAATTTATTTATACTCAGTATCTGAGCGATAGATCATTTCATTAAGTGTTACCATTCAATCAAAAGTACCTGGATTCAGATCCCAGCATCCATTTAAAAAGCTGGGCATGGTGGTGTATGGTCTGATGATGGGAATGCAGAAACAGGGGGATCCCTGGGGCTCATTAGCCAGCTACCCTATCCAAATCAAGGAGCGCCAGGTTCAGTGAAATACCCTGTATCAATAAAGAAGGTAGAGTATCTGATGTCAAGGAAGACTTCAGCGTTAGCCTAGGTCTTCAAACACATATGTTCATATGCATATGTATCCATGTACATGTGTATGTAGAGTCACATGAACATATACCAAACATATACACATGCATGCAAATATTCACATTCAACACTAAGAATTGCATTCATATTTATAAATATTCCAGATAAAATTTTAAGGAGACTATGTTTAACTCAACATACATTTATATAACAGTGGCCTCTATTTGTAACTTCATAACAATTATAGAATCAGGAAAATTCTGCCTGCTCCTAGTTCTATTTGAGAGTATTTCATAGTGACTTTACTGGCCAGTCCTTTCTCATTTCCTCCACATCTCAGCAGATAACCACGGTTACTGCAGTAATTGGTCTTTTCACTGCCCACAAATGCACCATGCTCATACTGAGGGTCTTTTGATATCCTTCTAATTAGTATTTTTGCTTCTGTTTGCTCTCTCACAACCCATAGTCACAAAAGGATTGTTTTCAATAGCCAAAAGTGACCAAGCCTCCAGGCCCTTCAAAGTTCCTTACCATTTATGAGATGGAATCTAAGTCATCAACTACATAAGGTCTCAGCCCTAGTTCCTAGCCCTTTCCTCTCACCTATACCATTGCCAGTCATTTCACTTTTCTTGACCCCTGTGGTTTTCTGATTCTAGTCCTCTTACCTTCATACTTTATACACACTGATAAACATGTTGCCCTTAAGTGCTTAAATACCTCTTTTTTTCTGAGAATCAAGTGTTGTCATTCCTTGGCTTCCTGTTCCAGAGTCCCCAAACCACCTTCTTTAGTGATGACTCAGTTTCAGAGCTTTTATGGCTAATCCACAGTGTATGTAGTAGACCTTCTCCTTTTGACAGATATGGGATACAACCACAATCTCAACATTATGAACATAGATTAACAAGTTGATCTGCTTCATTGCAGACAGAGAAAATGAGGCCCACCAGTGAGATATATGCTTACTTTTGGGGTCTAGAACTAACCTCTCTTGATTTTAAGCAATAATTCCAAACATTTAAGTTATGGAAGAAATGAAACAAGCCAACATTTACAAGATGCCAAATATAGAACTTCATGGAAATGACACATACTTTCCTGTATACTATGCTTAGCCAGTTTGCTCTTGTTACTATCCTATAGAGACAGGCTACTTACTGAGAACCTAAAGTCTCAAAGCGAAGCAAGAACAGAGCTAGAATACCATACACATCAGAGCTTCCCCTTCACTTGGCAGTTTTCCCTCGCTAAAGCTACTAGGTGCTGTTCCAATTGCTATAGGAATAACACTGCAAGAAAGAAGAAAATAGGTATAAAAATACAGTGTATATTGTCAAGGTGATTCTGAACTCAACACTCCAAATGAGCACAACTAATTGAGACTCAAGAGAACTTTATGCAGAGCAAAATTGTGTTTGCAAACTCATGACTTACCCTAGTTGCAGCAGGATTGTTGCTAGCCATCATGTTAATTATGGCAAAAGTCTATTCTTATGCAAAGGCAAATGCAATTGCTTTATCTTTTAAGAATGACTTTTGATCTTATGTGATGTGCTTCTATCAAATATCACATTTAAATGTCAGCATTTCATTAAAATTACTCATTTTTTTACATAGCAGAAGGTAAAAACAGAGATTGTTACAAAGTCAGACATAGTTGCTGTGAAACTTTTGACTTGTCAGTAACTAAAGTAATAATCTATGAGCTTCCATGACTTCATTTGAAAGATAGAGACAGTAATAATGTCCTTTAAAGCTGCTGAAAGCTTTAAAAATAGTGTCAGATGTAAAGAATGAGGAACATGGCCTACTATATAATGGATATGTTCCTTTATCTTTGCTTGTTGATTATATAATGTTTCTCTGAGTGCATCATCCTCACAAGAATCTTGTGGCTCAAACAAGACAACTTCTATTTTCCCATTTTATAGACACTTAGGAACTTTACACAATTTGCCTACAAGCAAATTGTTAATAAGCATTAATGACCATTATTTGTTATTAACAGAAAACTGTTAATAAGTAACAAATCTTCGAACTAAACTCAGGATTTCTAGTCTAGGTTTTTCTCTATTTGATTAATCAACAAATATATAGCCACATAGTAGTCCCCATAGACGTGGCAGTAAGACATAGCAGATCTCTGTTCTCATAGAAAGTCTCCTTGATGTAATAGGCTCTATAGGAAAAAGCACAGCATAGACAGTGGAGTTGCCTTGCCACAGATATCATGAATGCGCCAGTGATAAACAAATTATCACAATCTTGTGTAAATTCCCAGGCTGCTAAAAGGAGGTCCACACAGCCTGGATGGAGGGATACTATTTGTCCAACATTAAGAGTAGAATCGAGGGCCAGCTATATGTTAGCACCAGTCTACATCAAACCCTTCTTGGCCCTCAGAAAAGGTGATGATGTTAGAAATGTTTCAGTGTGTCTATAGATCTATTTTAGCATTCTCTTAGTTATACCAATCAACACTTCAAAACAAGAGAAACTTGGACATATGTTCTTCCTGATCATGCCTCACATTGAACTAAAACAGTCTTAACACATTAAAAACACGAAGGAAGTTCTTGCTACTTCCCCCTCACACCTCCCTGCCTCCTGACCCAGTTTAGGGACTGATTTTAGTTGGTTTATGCAATGTTCTGCCTTGTTCCCTGCCCTCCCATTTCTTGCTTCCCTAAAACTTTCATTCCTAATCAATCCTCTTCCTTTAGGCATTTCAGTATCTTTCCTTCAGTAAAGAATTAGCATCAAATTGACTTCAGGTGGTGTGGTTGTGTCTCTACCCCAGTCACTGTCCATGTGTCCAGTAGGTGCTAAAAATAACTATAGACCTTCTAGTCCTAATCCCTTACACATTCCCTGCAATATTATGATTTCTATACACTACTTATACTCAGGGCCTCAGCTTCTCCTTTGCTTCCCCATCTTGGGACTTCCCATCTGCTCCAGAGCCAAAGCCTGTTACAATGTGGGTCTATATTCTCTTCCAGTCACATGTCCTTTCTTCTCTTTAAAGAGACTAATAAATAGCTAGCTTGCTAAGTCATGGCTTCTGACACTCCCTGGCTTCCTTATGCATTGTAATTTTTTTCTAATCATGAACCTCCTACCTGGAATAGACTCCACCAAATCTTTGCCTTTAGGAGTCCCACTATATCCATCATTCAAGGTTAATCTCAAGTTGGCTTTACTCTGTCATCCTCAATACTAGGCAAATAAAGCAAGAAAACTGACTGCTATGTTTTTTTCCTTTTTTATTAATATTTTTTACATTCCAATCCCAGTTGCCCAGCCCATCTCTCCTCTCATTTCCTCCACTCCACCGTACCTCCCATTTGCTCCTTGGAGAGGGTAAGGCCTCCCCTAGGAAATCTACTAAGTCTGTCCCATCCTCTCTTTGAGGCATGACCAAGGCACCCCCATCACCCCTATGTCTAGGCTGAACAAGGTATCTCGCCATATAAAATGGGCTCCACTAAGTTGGTTTGTGCATTAGAGTTAGACCTTGGACCCACTGCAGTCCTACCAAAAGTAATCTGTAGATTCAATGCAATCCCCATAAAAATCCCAGCTCACTTCTTCACAGACCTTGAAAGAATAATACTCAACTTTATATGGAAAAACAAAAACACAGGATAGCCAAAACAATCCTCTACAATAATGGATCATTTAGGGGCATCACCATCCCTGACTTCAAGTTCTACTATAGATCTATAGTAATGAAAACAGCTTGGTATTGGCATAAAAACAGACAGGTGGACCAATGGAATCAAAGACCCTGATATCAACCCACACACCTATGAACAACTAATTTTTGACAAAGAAGCAAAAACCATAAAATGCAAAAAAGATATATTCAACAAATGGTGCTGGTAAAACAGGTTGTCATGTAGAAGAATGCAAATAGATCCATATCTATTTCCATGCTGTGGTTTTATGTAAACTTGTAATCACCCACTTTCCTGCTAAAAATCCACACTGTAATGGTTTTGTCCCTATCCTTGTAGTTGTATAGTAATTAAGCAACTTATTCTTTCTGAACTTCATTTTCCTCATATGTCACCTGATGATGAAGGTGATAATAATAATAATAATATAACACCACATGATGACTATAATATTAGGCCTAGAAATTCTGGAGCCTTAAGTAACAAAACATTTGAACTCAACCTTGAAGATGGTTACAATGTCAATATATAGAGATAATGAGAAAAGCATACTAGGAAGAAATAATGTCATGAATTCAGTGAGTAACTGGGAAAAGCACAGGTGGAATTGCATGTTCAAATTACACCATGGCCAAAGCAGAAGCAGAAAGCATAGTCAAGACACTTACTATAATAAACAATTTTTCCTGATGTTTAAATGTGTGTCATCTGTATACATAGATGTGCCTGTGTTGAATTAAATCTTCATACACCACTAGAAAATTTGGAAAACAGACCCATGAGAAATTTCAAGAATCAAACTTTGCCTTTGGCCAACATTTGTATGAGATGTGAATAAAATTCAGAGGGTTAATACAAAGGGGAATCTCAAAGAATCCTCTTTTTGTTGTGAAGACATAACAGTCCTTGGGGAGATTTATTAGAAAATTCTCGTGCCAGCTGTCTCTTTTCTCCAACTCACATTCACACAATATGCCTCCCTCTTGTTTCTCTTTAGCAATGCACTCAGATACTAATGAGTTTTCGGGAATAGAAAACCCAATGGAATATTAAAATTGGAAAGAGGAGATTGTTGAGTTAATTTTGCTGAAGTGCATCACAACACACAATGCTGCTGTATATTCAAATAGGAATTCAGCCATGGGAAAATTAATTAAGGAAAATGTTATTGCTAATATTGCCTTTTATGCATATACATATGTAGACACATAGTCAACCACTAGAACCAGCATACACAATAACAAGTCAAACATTTTTGAAAGTCAAATCATCAAGACCTCTTGCTGGGATGATGTTGAAAGACTTTTAATTATTTTTAAGCTGTAATTTCAGAAAATTGGTTCTCAAAGGCAACTATCATCATGTTACTATTTTGCATGACACTCTTCAGTGAATCCAAACCATTTTTCAGAATAAAGTTAAAATCCTTAGGGACTTCAAAAGTTTTCACTCTGTTGTTTATCTCATTTGTTTGTCTACTTTATCTCATTTTTACTTACATTTTCCTAAATATGTTTCACTCTCGAATCTCTCACTGTCCTTGTTCATACTTACTGTTAACTGTATGGGAAATTTCACTCCTCCCATAAGGTCACCCTCATGTGGCAGAGATAGCTCAATGTTAGTTCCTTTCTTTCACTCTACTAGAGAAAAGGGCTCACTTGGGTGTTTCCATAGCACTCTAGATACACTACTAGTTAACAAGCATTGCATACCTTTGAAATTGCTTATCTGCATATCTTATGGTTTTAATCTGTATACATGGCTGCATACACACCAGACAATACAATTGCCGTTAGATTAAAGGGATATTATGTAACGGCATTATGATCTGTACTGTTTTAATTGTAAACAAAAATACTGTTCCCTCCCTCAGATATATTATAGTTGTGTGTGTGTGTGCAAATGTGTGTGTATGTGCACATGAGTGATAATCTCTATTCTCTCCTGTGCCTTATTATACTTGCACCATTACTAATAGAATACAAAAAGAATAAGTGAATGGATGGGTAAGGTGTTTCCTAGACTAAAACTTGAGAAAAACCAGAGATCGAAAGGAACATATGACCTTAAAAGCATTTGGTATATCTCTAATAAAACTGAGTTTAGAATCAAACTAATGATTTCCAGTGCCATAACTTATTAAATGCAATACTTTGCACAAGCCTCTTAACTTCACTGGATTTAATATTGTAACTCATCAAATATGTTTAAAAGCAGCTCAGGCTTCACTCCACTTTCCACACCCAAGGGGTAAAACTTCAAAGGACAGGAAGAAGAATACCATGCCAGTACATCATGGAATTTAAAGCTGTCAATTGACAGTAATTTTCTTTTCTGATTTTCCTCTAAAGACTTGAGATATTAGATTGGCTGCTGTCAAATGCAAACACAATTGCTGCAAGAAAAACTGAATAATAACATGCATGTGACTCATCACCTGACTACATAAATCCAGAAGCAAGCAGAAGGAATTTATTTAGAGGCCAAAAAGTGTGTGTGTGTGTGTGTGTGTGTGTGTGTGTGTGTGTGTGTGTGTGTGTGTCCAGGCTCTGAGAGATGGATTATTTTAGACCAGCGTGGCTGAAGTCTAACCTTGAATCTGAATCTGTAGAGCCTTCCTAGGGTAATAAGCTAAGGGTATAATAGGCCTGCAATGTACCTATTGAAATGCAGGCCTCACACAAGAATGTATAGCCCCTTCCTCTTTGGGGGCTGCAGTGCTAGGCTTTGTTCCTGGGACCACAGATGAGCCCTTTATTCTGTTGTCTAAACAGGAAAATTATAGCTCCCTGAGGAGGAAAGGCTTGGGTCTGAGCTTGACTTTTTATCAGCCATGTTAATTTGGAAATAAGCTATTGGTTTGACTTTGCATTCATCAGTGTCAAGAGTGGATTGTGTTCCTTTTGTCCCTTTTGCCCTTAATTAACAGACATTGAATACCCACATTAATTAGTGGGTCTGAGAGATATTTTGCCTCACCCTTCACCATGGTGGATAATTAAAATTCCTATTAATAAAATAGCTTCATTCATAATTTCTATAAACCTATTATATAAACAATAAACATGATTATAGGGTAGCTTTCTTTCCTCTTCCAACCTCCCTTCTTTGTTCTTGTCTATTTACATAAAGGTCTTAGAATTATACAGAGGAGGACAGAGTTGCAAAGATTGTGTGTGCTAAGTTTGGATCTGATCACTCGGGACATGTAATTAGCAGGATAAGTCAGAAAAGCATGCTTAGAGGAGAGGAAAAGACCCAGTCAAACCAGAACGGATGTGATCTTGTAGGCTTGCATCTCCTGCCCTTTGGGTTTTAAATTTAAGGAAAGCCAAAAGCTTTTTTCTCACTTGTATTGGAAATCTCCATAAAGGGCTTCAAATTGGATGCTCTGACATCTGGGACTGAACTCAGGTTATCAATTGTTCAGTGCTAAGGTAATACTTGAGAGCTTAGAGATGAATCTGAAAACAATGCCTGTCCTCAAGAATTTTGCTGTTTGCTGTATTCCCTTTAATAACCAGAACCAATCCAAAGAAGGGCTTCAATGTAAAAGAGACTCTAGTTACAAACATGTTCCCTTATCTCCCAACAGATTACATGGAGTATCCATTCTAGATTTCTCCACTGTGACTTCTGTCAACCATATACCACTTGGCATGGGTGCCCATTTAATACACAGTGTAGTAAAACGTAATTATGAGAAGAGCTAAGTCTATTTCAGCTCAGATTTGATGCTGACATACTGTAGAAATTTTATAAACATCTACAAAATGAAGGAAGGAAAGGGCATGCAAGAATTAGGTGTAGTTATTATTTCCAATATGGCACTTGTTATTAATTTCTTCAACATTATTCATTTCTTAAAACTTTAAATGATTTTAGCACAGTAATAGGTTAAGTACATAATCAAAAGTTCAAATAGTAAGGAGAGGTTTATAGTATAAAGAAAAAAAATAGTTCTTCACTGCCCACATTTCATTATCTTCAATCTTGCTCCTTGGTTACAATTTTTTCCAAACATTTTTCTCCTATGTTCTCCTTATCTCCAAGTAATGTACTTTCTGTTAATATTCTGTTATGCTGAGATATTTTTGCACCACAACAATGACCAGCATGACATGAAAATAAAGTTAGTAGACACAAACTTTGATGGTAACCACCAGTTCTCTAATTGGACTTAGGACCCACTCAACAAAGGGAAACCATGTTTAATATTGGAAACTAGCCAATGACTCAGGGTGAAGTCATTATCTTGGAGGAGAACCTCCTACTACTATTTACTGAACCAGTATAATCCTTAACTACATTTTGAATATTTGTCCTTATACCCACAGATAAATTATTCCTCACCCCTTGTCAAGGAAACTTACCTTTGCAACAGTTAGTTATCTTAATAAACAATAGCCATACATATACAGAAGTCAAGCTCTAAAAGGCATAGAATTTCCCAAACATTTTTTTATTTTATTTTATGAATTGTTCTATTTATGGGGAAAATGAGGTGCAAAAATGCTCAGTTGATGATGCTTCAATGCCATCCAAAGCACCTGCCCCTATACTTCTCTTGTCAATATAGCATGAATCTATGTTCCCGCCAAAGTTCATATGGCACTTAATGATTTACTTGGGCTTCAGCCACAATATATCCTCTTCAGAATTCACACATGAACTTTAACATTAAGAAAGTTGGTATTTTATATGGTAAAATGAGGTTTAGGTATGATTGAAGACAACCTTTGGCTTATATCCTGTATGCTCCAGCGTTCTTTTTATCTTATTGGACCCAAGCAGTCTTCATGGTTGTTCAGCATAAAGTCACTTCTGCATTCTGCATTACTTATTACTTAAATCTATAAGGCATAATATATACCCTTTCTCTTTCACAGTATGAAATACATAGTAAATGTTAAATAAGTATACATCTCTTTACAATACATTTGTAATATTTTGAAAAAACTGAGAGATCCTTCCATATAGAAATACCTTCCCACGAACCTATACTCACTGTCCCCTATTTTTTCTTTATCCATTTTCCTATTAAGCTCCATGAATAGAGCTTTTAACATTGAAATCATGCTCGCTGCTTTCTCCAGATGGCTTATTTTAAGGGATCATCAATGTTCTTGTTTTATTTTATTTCTTCTACAGCATATAGAAATAGTTCTACAGTTGCTATTTAGAGAGTTTTAAAATAGCCTCACCAGAAATTAATTGGCAGGGGTTTCTTGTGGATTGGGATGAGAGTAGGGATTATAGGTAGAGAGATAGGTTAATTATTAGGAATATGATTATAGAATCACTAATTTATACTTGTATCCATATTTATCAAATTGCATGCTACAAATGTATGTAGTATTTTGTTGCTATGGTTTATATGTTTGCATTCCCCTAGAATTCATGTTGTTATCCTAAATCTCAAAATGATCATATTTATTATGAGGTAAGGTCTTTAGGAATTGAATCAATTATGATATTAGTGTTCTTATAATAGAGGTCTGAGAAAGACACAGTGTTTCTTCCACCATGGTAAAATACAGAAAAGAGAATCTGTCTAGAAAGGGGCTTTGTACTAGACAATGAATCTGCTGGTTCCATCTTTGTGGACTTTTTTTTTGAAATTATAATTATATCATTTACTCTCTCCAAACCTCCTATAGTCTCCTCTCTGACCAATTTCAAATTCATGGTCTCTTTTCTCATTGATTGTTATTACATGCATATATCTATGTTTTCAGGGATGACCATTTGGTTTGGATAACCAATATATGTGCTCTCCTTTGGTTAAGGTTCATTTCTCCAACTCTCAGCATTCCTTAGATGCCTGTATTTCTTTGCTTAATGTAAGATCTTGTGGACTTTTCCTACATCCTGTCCACTTTGGTATGTCCATACTTCAGCTCACGTTTAGGCATTCATGGGTATAGCTTCTGACAATCTTGGTAGGAGCAATCCCACAGCAAATTCCCTGATTCTCTGATTCTTAAGATCTCTCTGACCCCTCTTCCACAGTGTTCCCTAAGCCTTGAGGTAGAAGTGTCTTGTGGTCTTTCAAGCCATCACTGTAAAGAGAAGCCTTCCTGCCAGCCTGTTTCCAGAGCCGCATCAGTCCCAAATAAACACACAGGAGGCTATATTAATTATGAAGCTGTTGGCCTTGCTTGTTTCTTACTGGCTACATCTGACTTAAGTATTTATCCCATAATTGTTAATCTAAGTATTTCTCTTACCGGAGAATAGTTCCGGGCTTCCTACCCCATGGCGGTTACATCTTGACTTCTGTGTTTCTCCTACCCAGAGTCCTTCTTGACTCCTAGTCCCACCTATCTTGATTCCCTATTGGCCAACAGTGCTTTATTGACATATACACAGGACTTCCCCAACACATCATAACTGTGAAAAAAACAAGGTTATTTTGCTCATAAGTTCTAGCATTTATGTCATTTTGATACAGCAGCAGATGTAGGCTGAGACAATTGTATATTACCTATGGCTTTCATCGTTTGAATGTTTATGTTGTTCTGAAATTCACATTGAAATTCAATCCCTAATATAATATTAAATAAAACCATTTGGCATGTGGTTAGTCCATGAGGGCTAATGCCTTCATAAATGGACTTGATGGAAATATGTATACTTTTCTTTGCCCTTTCTGCTGTCTTTCTTCATGTGAGGACATAGCATTCACAGCCCACATCAGGATTCAGCAACAAGACATTGTATTTGAAACAAAGCCAGCCCTTCCCATGGCTCCAATGCTTCAGTGCCTTCCTTGCCTCCGGAATTCCCAGATTTCAGATCAGTACAAAAACATTTCTATTATTTACAAATGACTTTGTCTGAGGTATTTGTTAACAGAGCCTGAACAGACTATGATGGGGGGGATGATTTAATTTTAATTTATTTTTAAGCTGTGCTTTTTCTTCCTTGATAATTGATTGCTTCTTTGCATCTCCCAGTTGTATCCCAGGAAAAGGGTCTGCTTCTTGGCAACTAGCCTTATCTGCTTTCCTCCTGTCTTCTGCTGTAAGATAGTTGGCCTAGCCACCCATTTCTAAATTGGTAGTCAAGCAACGCAAACATGTGTATGTGCTTGGTATATATCTGTAAATGTCATTGAGCATACACAACACAGCAGAAAGTTATTGTGTCATGCCACTATCACTGCCATCATCTTGCTTTCTACTTCCATTCTCTTCTCTTTAACATACTCATTACTGTCATCAAAAACCATTTATTCAACGTTTCATGTCTGCCAGGAGACAGGTTAACTGTTCATCATCTCAGTTGACCCTCACAGATATGGAAGATACTGTCCTAATGTGTATTTTACACAGGAAACTGATGCACTGAGAAGTCACATAAACTTGCAACAGTTAAGATAGCAGAATTCAAAGTTAAGTCTCTAGTCATTCAATTGTAAAGATGAAAATCTAGTCACAATATGTAGTATCAGATCTTCCCCAATAGGAAGTATTTAAAAATCACATGTGGTCTATGAAAATGGGAGATGTTAGGTGTGTTGGGCGTGTTGAAAGGAGAGAAGGCACTTAGTTAGGGTGTCCTTTTAATAACAAAACAGTCTTCTACTTAGCATGTGTAGCATTTCTTGTAGCAGAAAGCTAGTGCCCCATGTTCAAACAATGTGCTGATTTGAATGAGAATTGTGCTAGGGAAATGTTCAGGGATCCACAGGGATGACCCCAACTAAAATTCTAGGCAGTAGTGGAGAGGCTGCCTTTGAAGCCCTTCCCCTATAATGAGATTGATGACTACCTTGGTTGCCATTATAGAGCCTTCATCCAGTAGCTGGTAGAAGCAGAAGCAGGCACCCACAGCTAAACACTGAGCTGTACTCCTGCAATCCATTTGTAGAGAAGGAGGAGGGATGAGCAAAGGAGACAAGACTGGACTGAAGAAACCCACAGAAACATTTGACCTGACCTAGTGAGAGCACAGAGACCCTAGTCGTAAAGCTGAGGAACCAGCATTGGACAGAACCAAACCCTGTGAATGTGGGTGCCAGCTAGGAGGCCTGCACAGTCTATGGAACCTCTAACAGTGGAGCCAGTGTTTATCCCTAGTGTACAAATGGACTTTGGGAGCCCATTTTGGAGGGATATTGTTGCCGCCCAGATACATGAAAGAGGGCCTAGGCCCTCTCCCAAATAATGTGACAGATTTTGAAAATCACTATCGTTGGGGCGTGGGTGGGGGGCTTGGGGAGGGTCAGTGGGGAGCATAGGAGTATGGGAGGGTAAAGGAATGGGGATTGATACATAAAATAAGATTATTTCTAAAATAAAAAAAATATTGGTCTCCAGGTAAAGATACTGATTAGAGAGGCTTTGGAATCTTTAGGAGGTAGAACCTTGCTAGGGAAAATGGATCGCTAGAGGAGGGCAGGACTTTAGGCTTCAAAATCTGACCCTACTATTTCCTACTCATTCTCTGCTTCCTCAGTATGGGTGCGCTGTGAGCAGCTAGCCCCCTGCTTCTGCCACCAGGCTTCTCCACCTATTTCCATGCTTCCCTACCAGGACAGACTATTTCCCTCTGGAACAGTCAGCCAAAAGAAACTTTCTCCTGGGAAATTCTTATTTTTGTTAATTATTAGTGTGTGTGTGTGTGTGTGTGTGTGTGTGTGTGTGTGTGTGTGTGTGAACCCACATGCAAATAGTAGAGGGCACTTTTCAGGATTTGGTTCTCTCCTTCTACTGTAGGTTCCAAGCATCCAACCTAGGTTGTGAGACCTATATGGTAAGTGGTTTCACCTACTGAGCCATCTTGCTGCTGTGCTTTGAGTTGCTTTGGGCAGGACATTTATCATAGCAACAGGAAAGTCATTTAGATATATAAAGTCAGAACCTGCTTTCTGGTAATTTCATTCACTTATTTCTATTCTCTGGAAAAATTTGTAACATTTAATCTATCATTGCAATAGGTTTGTAGAAATTTTCAGATTCTCCCTTGAGCCTTTTCTCCACCCTAACTAGCTTCATTGCCCTTGGCTGGCTATTGTTTTATTTTTATTAAAACTTTTAAAAGTTGTTTGTCTTTTTGAGATAAGGTGTCTCTATATGGCCTATGATGGTCTCACATTTGTCATCTTTCTGGAAGAGAGAACAAATTGTTATGGAGCTATAAAACAGCCACCATCCTGGAAGATTCCACGAGGAATCGTTGTTGCTCCTGGAGGCTCAGAGTATTGTTTTTCTAGGTAAATGCTCTGAAATAAGGTCAATAAGGTGCTGCCATGTGTCCCCCGGATTGTGTGTGTGTGTGTGTGTGTGTGTGTGTGTGTGTGTGTGTAGGTGTACATGTCTGAGTAAATGTGTGTACACATATGAATGTGGAGTACAGAGGTCAAGGATGGGTGTCTTTCTGAGGTGCCATCCACCTTGTTCTTTGAAACGGAGTAGGTTAGGCAGGCTGGTCAGAGAGCAACCTTCTAGTACTTTCTCCACCTTCTAGTACTAGGATTATAAACAAAGGCTGTTATATATGTTTTCTCCCTAGGGATTCTATGCTACAGCTCATATTTTTTAATTTTTTCATGTTACATACCACCCCCAGCTCCCCTCTATCACCTTCTCCCTGCCCACCTCCCAGTTCTAACCCTCCATCCATTCCTCAGAGTGGGTAAGGCCTTCTTCCTTGGGAAGTAAACACATTCTGGCATTCCAAATTGAGGCAGAACCAAGCCCCCCTCCCCTTTCAAGTCTGAGCAAGGTATCCCACCAATGGGCTCCAAAAAGACAGTTCATGCACCTAGGATAAGTCCTGGTCCCACTCCCAGCCCCTGCCCCTGCAAAAAGATCAAGCCACATAACTATCACCCACATTGGGGCGGGCTAGTTTCAGTCCTATGCAAGTTCCCCAGCTGTCAGTCCTTAGTCCTTGAGTTTCCACTAACTCACTAGCTCAGTTAAGATGTCTCCATGGTTTTCTCCACCATGATCTTGACTCCCTTGGTCACGTGATCCCTCCTCTCTCTCTTCAACTTAAATCCAAGAGGTCAGCCCAGTACTTGACTGTGGGTCACCACATCTGATTTCATTAGCTACTGGATGTAGGGTCTAAGATAACAATTAGGGTAGTCACTAATCTGATTAAAGGGGAAGGCCCATTCAGACACCCTCTCCACTATTGCTAGAAGTCTTAGCTGGGGTCATCCTTATGGATTCCTGAGAGAAGAGAGCAATGAAAGAGATACCTTGATAAAGGGAGCCATTATGGGGTTAGAGAGAAACCTGGTCCTAGAGAACTCATATTCTTATGGTTGCCTGACAAGGACTTTATCTCTCTGAGTACCTTCCCAATTTTCTTCAGTTAAGTTTTGCATGCATTATCTTCCCAAACTCTTGCCCCCCATGTTTCCTTATTACTGCATGCTCACTCTAATCCCATGTCCCAAGTTCTTTCCAGATATATCTCCTGAGACAACAGAAGCCCATGTTGCATGTGACAAATGGCTTTATCATCTCCATTTTGATCTTGGAGCCTTAATCTCCTCCAGATTCTCCTAAATCTGGAAGCCACACCTCAGAGCTGGTCCTCTTTACTTCCTGTTTACTCCAGGTTCACCTGAAATTACTGCTGTCCCCATGCCTGGCAAACAATATTCGCATTTAGTTCAGCTCCTCCTTGGTATCTCAGTCCAATTGATAATGTATTTGAAAGTCACAAATGTTAAAAGGGCCACAAAGCCTTAACGTAACAGTTAGGATTTGCGCTCTTGACTTGTCAAAGTGCTTAATGATATTTTATAAGTCTGACCATGTCCTGTCCTGGTTTTTCAAAGTCCTTTGCCTGTATAGTGAATAATACTTACTGTAAGTTTTTTAAAATGTTCACAAGTGTGCTAACGTGGGAAAAAGTCTGTGTTAAACAAATAAGAAATTACTTCTTAATTTTTGTTCAAAATGCAGTAACATTCCAAGCAGGTCTTTCAAAATTCAAAACGGTATTCACAGAGCTACTGTACTTTTATCACCTGGGAAATGCATTTGAAATTTTAAGTCTAAAGTTGAATCTAATTTTATAACTCTGTTTAACCAAGTAATTCTCAGTACTTCCCACTGAGGATATGTTTTCCTTCCTGTCTTCCCCAAGGACTGGCTATACATGGTAAATTTAACATGATAACACTTACCTGACTTTTTTGTATTCCCAGCAAGAAAAGGATTACATGTATGAAGGAAGTGGGTGAAAAGGGAAGAAAATTGTGTGCTATTAAAACCAAGGAGTGAAAAATGCAAGGAGAAAATCTTCATTCCAGTGTCAAGAGAAAAGCACACTAAAGCCACAGTCCCTCAGGAAATTCTATCCACTAAGGGCCCCTCAAAACTACAGACAAAGGGTTGAGTGAAATGCCTGTCAGTCTATAGCTACAATGTTTGTATAAGCAAAGCACTGTGACTGAGAGTGTTTTTAAGGAAATCCCTTCCTAAACTAATAATTCAGATGGATTATGTAATATCATTTATTCATTATTCTAGAAATATCATTATTAAACTATTTGCCTGTGCAACTTCACAGAGGGTCTTAAAGCTTGAAAAAGATGATAAGAACAAGACTGGTAACCTCACATTTCCTGAGTTCAAAACATAATTCAGAGTTAAAGTAATCAAAACAGTGCAGCACTGGCATAAATACAGATATTAGAACAACAGAATAAAATGGAGAGATAAAATAATAAATCCTCACATAGGCATTCAAATGGTTTTTGACAAGAGTTCTCAGATTACACAGTGGAGAAAAGGCAGTCTGTTCAACAATTAGTGTTTAAAAAACTGTAAAGTACATGCTTAAGAATGAAAATGGACTCTTCTACCAAATATTAAATAGATCAAACACCCTAATGTGAAACCAAAGCTAAAAAGTTCCTAAAATTCCAATCATATAAAACTCTAAGGTATTGTGGTGAGAAAAACTTTGTGGATATGAAATAAAAAGAACAGCTAGCAAAACAAAATGAGAAAGATGAGAATGAACCAAACTTGAAACTTCTACACAGAGAAAACTAAAAACAAATTAAAAAGGCATCCCACAGAATGGGAAAAACATTTGCAAGAAAAAAGTATATTGAATAGGAAGTTAATATTGAAAATGTATATATAATTGCTAAAACCCAATTACAACAACAATAACAATGAAAACAAATTCATAAATGGGCACAGGAATTGAATAGGCATTTCCTAAAAGAAAGTACCCAGTTGGATACAAGATGAAAAGATCGTTGGCATCACTATTTGGAAAAATGTGAGTCAAAACCACAGTGAAGTATTACCTCATACCCATTAAAATGTCCACTCTTTTAAAAATTCATGAAATTACAATAGTTGTCAAGAGAGATAAGTTAAAAATACTGTGCATTGTTACTTGGATTGTAATATGTTCTAACCTTCATGTAGAGACTCCTCACAATGTTAAAGCTAAGCTCTGAAGATCCCCCATGGAGGGCCTCACCCTCCCTGTGGAGAAGAATGGGGACTGGGTGGAGGATTGGGGAGGTTGGTGGGGTCAGTGTAGGAGGGTTGACAGAGGGAGCTGGGATTGACATGTGAAGAAAGCTTGTTTATAATTTAAATTAAAAAAAAGCCAGAGCCACTGTATGAACCATCAATTTCACTTTTGTGCATATATTCACAAGAATCAAAAACAGGATTGTAGAGTGCAGCCTTCCCACCAGCCTGGTTCCAGAGCCGCATCAGTCCCAAATGAACACACAGGAGGCTATATTAATTATGAAGCTGTTTGCGATTTGCTTGGTTTCTTACTGGCTAGCTCTGACTTAAGTATTTACCCCATCTTTGCTAATCTAAGTATTTCTCTTACCGGAGAAAAGGGTCCAGACCTCTTAACCCTATGGCGGTTACATCGTGGCTCTCTGTGTTTTTCTTTCCTAGAGTCCTCCTCGACTCCTAGTCCCACCTATCTTGCTTCCCTATTGGCCAACAGTGCATTATTTATCAACCAATAAGACAACACATACACAGAAGGACTTCCCCCATCACAGGACTTCAAAACTAATTTTCACATGCATGTCTTTTCTAGCATTATTCACAATAATAAAGACATGGAAGCCCTGAAGGTCTGTTTATTGATGAATGAATAAAGAAATGTGATATATTTACATGATAGAATATTAATTTGCCTTGAAAATTAAGTCTGCTGTATGCTACAACAATCTTATGCTACAAATGAATTAGGAGGACATTATGCTAAGTAAAATAAAGCAATCATATGTACAAGAAAACTACTAAATGATTTCACCTACCTGAGAACTCTGAAGCAGCCAAATTTATTGCAACACAAAGTCTAATGGTAGTTGAAAGGTGGAAGTGGAAATGAGAATGAGAAACTGTATAATGAATGATGAAATACACAACATGAAAAAGTTTTAAAGAACCATTCACAGCATTGTGGAGGCATGCAGTAGCAATGCTGTCTACTTAAAATGCAAGAGGGTAAACATCTGCTATGAGTTTTATATTTTGTATCACAGTAAAGATTAAAAAGCATATCAGCACTTGGGGCACAGTCAGCAAAATGGGTGAGGGATCATGAGGAAAGAGCAGGTGGGAATAGAGAGGACAACTTGGACAAAAGGTGTTGAGAGGTACTCTGAGGAAAGACATTTTGTATTATTAACATTGGTGAAACATAAGCAGGAGAACTAAGTCACTGGTAGCTGTCCTGAAATTGTTAAGAATATTGTCTCCTTCCATAGATAACTGAGAACCAGTGATCAATTTTAAGTATGGCACTATCATACTCAGGTCTCTATTTTTAAAATATCATATAGGAGAAAAAGTATGAATGACTTTATTTAAAGCAGTGAAACCAGCTTAGAAAGTGTTTACAGTCCAGATAAGAAATAATGAGAGACTCAGTCTAGAAATCTAGCATATATATCAGGTATGGTTTTAGAAATTGAGAGAAAAGAGAAGGTTACGAGTTATTTTTCTATTGCTTTGACAAAACACCATGACCATGAAAACTTATAGAAAGAAGGGTTTATTTTGAGTTTATGGTTTTAGAGCCTACGAGAGCAAAACCGAGGTATCAGGTGGCAGGAGGCTAGAGCTCACATCACTCTATATAAATAGAAAACAGAAAACACACTGGGAATAAGAACTTGGAAGTCTTTCCCAATGATATTCTAACAAGTGCTTTTCAGATATATGCAACCTTCCTAATGGTATCATGGGCTCAGAGAAATTTTGTGTTTTCCAGGGGTTATGCAACTGATGAGTAGAATAGCCATTCTGTCTTGGCCTGGATTACATCACTATTTCCTTCTCCATGGGTTCAAAGAGTGAAGTACATCTTAGTGTTGTCTTCGTTTATTCTTCTGTGCACTGAGCATTGAGAGGCTGAGATATAAAGGATAGCCAAGGCCAAATACATCTTTCCAAAGCTTCATATCTCATTAAACTAAGATTTTCAAGAACATGGAGGAAGAGGGCAGAATATAATTTTTCCTCTGTGAATACGGATTTTCTTTGCTCCTTGTATCCCTTTAACAACCTTCATCCATCTATATTTAGTTCCTATTGATTCTCCTTGAACTGTCTTGTTTCTCCAGAATCTAAAGAGCACTCCAGCTCTTTAGAAACTGTCTACATGTCTGCTTCCTCTGATCTCACATGTAAATGCATTTAGATATAGACAGTGAAAACTCTGGATCATACCCATAGCGTATGCTTGATCTCATGAGATAAGTGGCTTTGGAGTGAAAATAGAGATTTGAGTTCCTATTTAAATATATAGTGTACTAGTTTTCAAAAGATCCTAGAGTGATCCCCAATGAGAGGGTGTCTTCATAGTGGCATCTTAGATCTGCTGCAGTTCCATCTTATCTCCAAAACTGTATTATTTGTCTCCAAAGACCATTTTGTGTCTATTCTCAGACATTTTAGTTCATGTTGCTTACATAACTGCTATAAAATATTACTCAATTATAAAATGGTAAATACACTTATAAAATTTATTTGGGGAAAATATTTTATAAATAAAGTATCACATAGCAGACACAATCATTGTTCTGATGTGGTTATGACTGCATTTCTGGATTACACAAACCTCTAGGGACTTTGTTTTATTCCACATTAGGAAAGTATCCAGTTTTTCAATGATTTCTCTCATGCTGTTACTTAGATGCTGGGAATCTTCTCAGAAAAGAAAGGTTATTTGTAGGAAGACGAGATCATTTGAGTATTGGATAAGAGGAGTGGAAAGGGAGAATTAGGATGCAACTTTGGGCAAGCAAGTAGGCTGTATCTAAAAAAGTTTACATGTGTCATGGTCTGAATTGAAAAAAAAAGTAGGCAAAAAAGGGTTCAAGAAACTTAGTAAAAAGAACACATGCAAGAATATAAGAGGAAGTAATTAGTATTTCTGTGACTTCATCTTAGGCCTCCCTCCGGTTAGGGTGACCAGAATCAATGTACTGAATTCCAGTGACTAGTTCTGACATTTGAAACAAAACAAAGGTGCAAATCAACAACTGACCAAGTAACAAACCCCCTGACCACTAGAATGGTCTTGTGAAGGGCAGAGCCTAGGGAAGAAGAGCCCTCTTCTATAGCGACAACTTTTTATTTCCTCCCCCTTTGACTGCTTTTCTTGGTAATTTATTATTTCCAGGTCTTTAATTTAGGGTAGTTGAAGAACACTAGGCTTGACCTATCCCAAACACAGAACTCTTCCCTTGCTTTATACATAGCCACAAGAGAGTCTCAGAGCCCTGTTGCAAAAATGTTTCTATGACATGAAAGTCCATGCTTTTAATGATAGTCTTTTTCTCCCAATTAATCATTCTAATGGTTTTTATTTTCTTTGTAGGTGGTGTTTCCTCTTTAGTCAGCATGACCTTCTCTTTGAGCAATACTCTCTTATTTCTGCCTATTATCAGTTTGGCTTCTCCAGCATTGCAGACTATTTTATATACTTGCAACTATATAGCTAGAAATTACAGTGATTTAAAATATGTTTTGTGGGGTAAGGCACATAAGCATAGATAACCCTGTTGTGGATACATGTTGCTGTTCCACAGAAAATGCATTCTTTGTTCTTTCCTAATATTGGAGGATAGGAAGTGGGGAAAATTTGGCATCACCATAAGAGATCTTCCTTTTCTCGTTTGGTCCACAGGCTGCTGGTTTTATGAGTAACACAGAGATTCACTTTAAGCTATAAAAACAAAATTAATTCAAATCATTGTTCCAAAGAAACCTAGAACCAGGACATGCCTAATTTGGCTTGCGAGGAAAGGAACTCTTATTCGTGAAATGTCAGAACATAGCTCTTGTTGAATCCACATATGCAGGCAGCACACACTCTCAAGACTCACATACCCCTCCCAATCCTGAAGCTATTTTCCAAGAAAGCCAGATGAACATTTTCTTCATTATCAAAGAGTGAGTCAGTTTTGGATAGCAACAACTAAGCGGCAGCTCCAGTAGGAGGGAAGCCAGGGCATTTGTAAAAGAAAAACAGTGAGTTCAGCAATTGGTTCTTAACCAATTATCCTGGACCCTAGAAACCATTCAGTCTAGTGCTAACTAGTATACATATTACAGTAATGTGAAAAGTCTCATTGGTTTAATATTTTTAATAACACAAATAATTATTTCTGATCTGGTTAGGAAATATTATTTCTCTCACTCCAATAACCATTTTTACTATTAGCATATATCCAATAATATCATGAAATATACCTCAAATATATAGAATAATGCTGATTTTCTTAAAAGTGAAATTGAGGGAAAATAAATGAAATGGAATCATCTCAAATTTAATTGTTATGAGTTTAAAAGAAGACTTGTGTATGGTTAAAGTCGAGGAGAAAAAGAACTATATAAATTAAGTACTAACCTTCTGTTTATGCTACATATGTTTTCTTCTTGGACTGTGTTTTTGTTAGAGGAAATAATTTCTGCCATTGTTGTCATCTCTCTCTGTTGGACCTGTCAGCAGCAGGTTTATGGTAACAGTTATACGGTGTACTCACAGTCCAGTGGGCAGAGTGTAGAAGGTTCTCCCTTCATTTTGATATATTTCATCAAAAACTATTTGCAGATATTTAACAATGGAAATATTGGTAGGAGATGTGTTTCAAGGGAAGAGAAATGAACTACTCAGTCTGGTGGTAAGAAATTAAAAGGAATAAAACTTCCCGTTGTTTCAAGCATGGTTGGAGAAGAGCAGGTAGACCAGTAAGAGATACAGGGTAGAAAACAGTGATAAAGCAAAAGTGGTTGATTAGGAAACATTTATAAACAACTATTTTGTCTGAAAATAGGAAATTCAATCCTAAGGGTGAGGAAAGATCTTGAGTTTTTCAAAAGAGATCAGCATGATTTTTAAATATGTTTTGGATAGCTTACACTAGCAGCAAAATACACATGTGAAAAGGAAAGGTTGAAAGTGGGGAAACCCAAAGGCAAGTACAAAAACTCTAGAAGAAAAACCTTCATATGAGTTTGTAACATTCTAAGTGTATCTTTAGGACCTAAATTATAGTATATAATCAATAAATATTTGTAAACAAGCAGTGACTTCCAGTTATGTCCAGTATAGAAACACAATAGAAAGAGATTTGTTAGACTCAGATCTATGTTAGATCTATGGGCTTCCAGGAATCCTCTTCCCCCAGACACCACTAGACAGTGCTGCCTAAATGCTCACATTGAGCTGGTTCACAAATCATTCATCATGCCCATGTTTCTTGTGTGGCAAAAATCACACATATATGATTTCATTTAAACTTATAAAAAGAGAACTTAGCAATTAGATGATATTCTTCCCTGGTTCATATGTGAACAGGGTAAACTATCTTTTTGGGTCATGAAATAACTAGGTTGTAGCAGGATTTGATTCACAAGGGTGCCTCTAAAGTCCATGATTGCTCCAGTATAGTATAGGAGCATATGCCACTTCACTTATTAAATGAGATTTTGTGAACTGGATTCCATACATATTTAAAGAGACTTCTGTCTCACAACCTTCACAAACAATACAAACACACTAGTTGACATGGAAACATTTGTGTAACTGTGTATTAACAAACTGCTTGAAAATTTGGTCTGTGTCTTAATGTGCTTCTATATGCTCAGGAATCTTTACCTGATGAGGATGATTTAGAAATACTGGACTCCTAACTACTTGAACCTCTTTTGTGGACAAATTCTGTTGTTGATTTTGATACAATAGATATAAATGTTATCCCCTTCCATCATTAAATATTTTTTATTAAATTTTCATAAATACTGAGAACAAGGTATAGTGTGCCATCAATATCCTCTAGAAAAATAGCAAACTCTACCTGGCTCTGTTGCAAACCTTATATGGTTATAATTCTACTCTTGACTTTGTCTCAGTTTCCTCTTGCTGAAGCTATTGAAAGTGTATTGCTTTTCTACCCTGAAAATGCTATTTTACAGGTCTTTGTTTTTAATAGGACCCTGGAAGTAGTAACATAATATCTTTTCCTTTTAGGTGTTGCCCTTTCCTCTTTAGAAAATGAATTTTCCACCCATAATTTCAATGTACTCTGCCAAATGGTTGCCCTGCTTGTGGCTCAAGTGCATCCCTAACATGCAGGCAAGACATCTCTCAGGAACAAAAACAACAACATTCCATCAAATCCATGTAATTGCTTTTAAAATGCCTAGTGCTTTTATTAGTAGTTTTTCCATTGCTGTCATGGGCTGGACATACTCTCCTTGAAATGTTTCTCTTATTTTCCATTTGATGTTGCAAAAATATTTCAGTTATAGAAGCATGCAGTTGGGTTGGCATAAGTATTTTCATCCATCCACAGATAATTAACAATTTAATAATGTAAAAAACAATAAAAAAGCGTTTGATAGGAGGCTTTAAAGGAGGCAGGGATAAGAAGGAAATTGAGTCTCTTGATGTTTGAAAAGGATCAACAGAGCTCTAGGATATTCACACATGTGGTTCCTATGCTTCCCCCAGCCTAGCCCTAGCCATGGACATCATCAAAGACCTCAGCTACTGCAAGATAATGGATCCAGACATAGGCCTTGACAGCAGCTCAGACCTAGATATCACTATGACTCCAGTGGAAGCACAGACCACCCAAATCAGTATGGCCCTGGTGGAGACTCAGCCACCAAACACCATCATGGTTTCAGGCTGTGGCTGAGACCCCACACATCATGTAGCCTTTGGTAGCAACATGATCCTCTGGACAACACAGACCCTGGCTGTGTCAGGTCAGGACCATAGACCCAGACATGATCCAGCAGCAGCCAGGGCCCAGATGTTATCATGGCCCCACTGGCAGTGCAGGCCACCCAAATAAGTGTAGCCCCTGCAGCAGCATGATCCCAGGTGGCAGCCCAGATTACTGGCCTCTGCATGGCCCTCAATAGCTACAGGAGCTGTAGTCATCAACCAACACAGGACCATGGACTGTGTCAGAGATTCAAACCAAGACTTGGCCATTGGCAATAGCCAAAGCTTAGGCATCATCATGGTTTCAGGGGGCAAGCAGGCCATTCATGTCATCCTGTTCTTCGACACCCTCAGCTTGCCAGAAATACCTCTCTCCTCAGTCCATGAACAGTTCTGCCTCTCTCTCTTCCATTTCCCCATCCTGCTCACAGTAATGGCTCTCTGATGCCTAACAGGCTCCTGGTTGGCTAGCAGGTGGCATTTGCTCGAGCCATACCTACCCCAGTTGCAAGGCATAGCTCAGAGATGTTGCTTTTCATGTTTTGTATGCCCAGGCTGAGAAACCAGGCTTGGTATGATGGTGAATGACCACACAATGCCTTCAGTGCCAAGCAGGTACTGGATAGTTGTGCCTACCACCACCACCAATCCCCCAGACCAAGAGATGTGTGAGGGAGCTATCCGTGTCCTGTGCTATTCTGGCCTGGAAAGTGCTTGAACCTTAAGGTTCCTTTTTTAAAGCAAAGAAAAAGTATTTTAATTATTCATCTATCAATGTATAAATTCAAGGATATAGTTTCACTTATTTAGACATAAACTATTATCAGTGATTAAAATAATTATTTTAAGTAAAATTTATTATAAACTTATGTACTGTGTTTCATCTTGCTGAAAATGGTTCCTGATTTCTGGGAGTAAAGGAGTATAAACAGATAAAATAAAGTGTAGTGATCCTACTAGACATATACTGTGGTGATTACTACAATTATTTGAAAGCTCTATTGGATGGATGTGAAACAGATTCCATAATACCCATGTTTGTATTAGGCTTGCTTTCTTCTTTTTTAAGTCTTTTTTTATTTTTAAATATAAATTAGAAACAAGGTTGCTTCACATGTCAATCCCAGCTCCATTTCCCTCTCCCTCCCACCTCCCACACCTCTCCCACCAAACTCCCATCCTCCCTCCCCCAACCCCAATCCTTTCCCCAAGAAGGGTGAGACCCTCCTTGGGTGGTGTCCATAGTCTGTCATTTTATCCTGGGCAGGGCCTAGGCCCTCCCCCAAGAGTCCAGGATGATATAGCATCTCCCATTGTGGGATGGGCACCCAAAGTCCGTTTGTATGCCAGGGATAAATACTGATCTGCTACCCAAGGCACCACCATAGATTACCTAGGCCTCCTCCCTGACACCCACATTAAGAGGGTCTGGATCAGTCCCATGCTGACTCCCAGCCATAAGTCTGGGGTTCAAGAGCAACCCCTTGTTCAGGTCAACTGTTTCTGTGGGTTAAACCAACACAGTCTTGACCCCTATGCTCATCAATCCTCCCTCTCTGACACTGGGTTCCTTGAGTTCAGCTCAGTGTTTAGCTGTGGGTGTCTACTTCTGCTTCTGTCAGTCATGGGTTGAAGGTTCTGTTTCCCAGACTCTCTGGCAGTGGGATTGTAGGCTGGCACTCCCCTGATCCATGTCTAAAATCCATATATGAGTGAGTACATACCATGTTTGTCTTTTTGTGACTGGGTTACCTCAGTCAGTCTGTTTCTTCTAGTGCCATCCATTTGCATGCAAATTTCAAGATTCCATTGTTTTTTTCTGCTGAATAGTACTCCATTGTATAAATGTACCACATTTTCTCTATCCATTCTTCAGTTGAGGGGCATCTGGGTTGCTTCCAGGTTCTGGCTATTACAGATAATGCTGCTATGAACATAGTGGAACAGATATCCTTGTTGTATGAATTTGCATCTTTTGGATATATGCCTAAGAGTGGAATTGCTGGGTTGTGTGGTAGGCTGATTCCCATTTTCCTGAGGAATCTCCATAGTGATTTCCAAAGTGGCTGTATGAGTAGGCTGCTTTCTCCACATCCCCTCCAGCATAAAGTGTTATTGGTGTTTTTGGTGTAAGCCATTCAGACAGAAGGAAGATATGGTATCTCAGAGTTGTTTTCATTTGCATTTCCCTGATGGCTAGGGATCTTGAGCACTTTCTCAAGGGTCTCTCAGCCATTTTAGGCTCCTTTATTGAGAATTATCTATGTAGTTCTGTAACCCACTTTTTAATGGGATCCTTTGGTGTTTTGGAGACTTGCTTCTTGAGTCCTTTGTAAATTTGGAGATCAGCCCTCTGTCAGATGTGGGGTTAGTGAATATCTTTTCCCATTCTGTGGGCTGCCTTTTTGTCTTGCTGACTGTGTCCTTTGCCTTACAGAAGCTTCTCAGTTTCAGGAGGTCCCATGTATTAATTGTTGACCTCAGTATCTGTGCTATTGGCGTTATGTTCAGGAAGCGGTCTCCTGTACCAATCCATTCAAGAGAACCTTCCACTTTCTCTTCTAAGAGTTTCAGTGTGGCTGGATTTATGTTGAGGTCTTTTATCCATTTGGACTTAATTTTTCTGCATGGTGATAGACATGGATCTATCCACATTCTTCTACATGCCAGTATCTAGTTATGCCAGCACCATTTGTTTAACATGCCTTCTTTTTTCCATTGTATATTTTTAGCTTCTTTGTTGGAGATCAGATGTTGATACGTGTATGGGTTAATATCAGGGTGTTCAATTCGATTTCATTCGTCTACCTGTCTATTTTTGTGCCAATACCAAGCTGTTTTCAGGACTATAGCTCTATAATAGAGCTTGAAGTCAGGGATGGGGATTCCTCTGGACATTGCTTTGTTGAATAATGTTGTTTTGGCTTTCCTGGGTCTTTTGTTTTTCCTTATAAAGTTAAGAAGTGTTCTTTCAAGGTCTTTGAAGAATTGTGCTGTTATTTTAATGGGGATTGCATTGAATCTGTAGATTGCTTATGGCAAGATTTCCATTTTTACTACATTAATCCTACCTATCCAAGCGCATGGGAGATCTTTCCATTTTCTGAGGGCTTCTTAAATTTCTTTATTGACTCAAAGTTCTTGTTATACAGCTCTTTCACTTTTGTGGTTATCATTACCCCAAGGTATTTTATGTTGATTGTGACAATTGTAAAGGGTGATGTTTCTCTGATTTCTTTCTCAGCCCTTTTATCGTCTATATATAGTAGGGCTACTGATTTTCTTGAGTTGATCTTGTATCCTACCTCTTTGTTGAAAGTATTTATCAGCTGTATGAGTTCCCTGGTAGAGTTTTTTGGATCACTTATGTAAACTATCATATCATCTGCAAATAGTGAAAGTTTGACCTCTTCCTTTCCAGTTTGTATTCCCTTGATCTCCTTTTGTTGTCGTATTGCTCTAGCTAGAACTTCAAGTATAATATTGAAAAGGTATGGAGACAGTGGACAAACAAGACAGTGTTTGTTCCTGATTTTAAAGGAATCACGTTGACTTTCTGTCCATTTAGTTTGATGTTGGCTTTTGGTTTGATGTATATTGCTTTCATTATGTTTTGGTATGTTCATGTTATCCCAGATCTCTCCAAGACCTTTATCATGAAGGGGTGTTGGATTTTGTCAAAGGCTTTTTCTGTGTCTAATGAGATGATCATTTGTTTTTTGTTTTTCAGCTTGTTTATATGGACTTAATATTTTCTTTGGTCGATGAATCTATTTCTCCTAGTGTATCTTCAACACCTGAGATTCTCTCTTCCATCTCTTATATTCTGTGGGTTATGCTTACAACTGTAGTACCTGACCGTTTGCCCAGCTTTTTGATTTCCAGCCTTCCTTCAGACTGTGTGTGTGTGTGTGTGTGTGTGTTTTGTCTCTATTCCAGTTTTCAACCCTTGCACTGCTCGAATTGTTTCTTGCAATTTTTGCTTTGTATTTTCCTCCATTTGTTGCATTTTTTGGTTTGTTTTTTCTTCCATTTCTTGTATTTTTTGTTTGTTTTTTTCTTCCATTTCTTTAAGGTATTTTCCCATATCCTCTTTGAGGGACTCTCATTTTCATGAAGTTGTTTTTAAGGTCATTCTCTTCTGCTTCATTTGCGTTGAGATGTTCGAGTCTTGCTGTTGTAGAGTCTCTAGAATCTGGTGGCATCATATTTGTTTTTCTGTTGCTGAGTGTGTTTTTGTATTGTCTCCTTTCCATCCCTTCTTCTAGCTGGTGCAGAAAGATCTAGAGTTCCCATTAGGTGGGTGCAATCAAGTCCAATACTCTGTTAGTTCTCCTCTTCCTCGTTGGTCCTAGTCCTGATCCTGGTCCTGTGGGTGGAGAAGACCTGGAATCTGGGGTGTGTAGGCTCCTGCCTGGAGGGGAGGCTCAGGGCAGTCTCCAGGCACTGGAAAGGGGCCCAGAAACAAGCCCCGAATTGCCTGATCTGGTCCCCTGGGTGAAGAAAACCAGGAATCTGGGGTGTGTAGGCTTTCCAGGAGGGGAAGCTCAATGGTGTTCCCCAGGCAGTCTCCAGGCACTGGCAGGCCCGCCCAGGTGCAGGCCCTGGTTTACCTGGTCTCCTTGGTGGAGAAGAAGACCAGGATTCTGGGGTTCATAGGCTCCCGCTGGGAGTGAAGGCATATCAGTTGTCCCCAGGCACTGGCAGGCCTATACTTGCTTTCTTGATGGGCATAAAGATGGTGACAAGCTACTTAATGAGACCTTCTGACACATTACACAAAAAAATCAGGTATGTTGGTACTTTGTGTAAACTAAGAGGTATTAGGTCAGAATATCTGTAATTCTCAGAGATCTCCAGGTTCTTCTTCCTGTATTATCCCTCCTCTCTGGTCATTTGATGCAGCCAACCATGGCAAGCAAACAGAACCTGTGTTTTCCCAAGATGGGTACAAGCAACCAACATCTTGAGATACATTTACTGCATTTGCCAGAAACTTCCAACTTATAAATTTAACTCAATTCAACAATTACTTAGTTTTTTTCTGTGACCGTAAGAATGAAACAGACATGCACACAGACTTAGTACAGTGTATGAATTTCCAGTGAAGGGGGTTTTCTAATATATGTGACCCAAGGTGAGACTCAATTTTACATGGGTAAGTGTCAGAAAAGCAGCTCATTTGGTAAAGGTGCCTTATGACAGTGTTGATAACTTGAGGTTGATACCTGGGACTCATACCATAGAAGGAGAAAAGTCATGTACACAAGTTGTCCTCTGACATCCACATTTACAAGATGGCATACATGGTCACTGACAAACATACACATGAACACAAAATATAAATATGCAAATAAATAATAAATAAAATGTGATTTTTGTAACTATTTGGGAAAGCTGTTTAGTTGTGTTGGCCAGTAAAGACTGGCAATATGCCAGGATCAGCATAAAAAGGTTGAGGAATGACCCAGTTACCTATTTACCACTGAATGAACAATCCTTAAAGGTAACAGGTTAAATGAGGTAAAAATTTGTCACAGATAACTAATATGGTAAATACAATTGTTATGAAATTAGCAAGAAGCAGGTAAGCATAAACCAAGCATGTGAAAAATATTCTGGGAGATCAGCTTATTAAAGGCAATCCATGGAAAGTAGTTTTGCCTCTCTTAAGGATAGGACTGAGTTAAAGCAGGTGTCAGAACTGTTGCCAAGCAAATCAAGATTTGGACTTGAGCTCTAGTCTTAATAGTAAATTAGACTGTGAGAATGAAAATGAGAAGGAAATACAGTGGCTTGTGGTTCCAGAAGACAAATTGTTCAATTCCACACCTGTTCTCACACTCAGACACATTAGGGAATATGTCTGTAGCAGAAGACTAATTTTAAGTATCATTTGATGGTATTCTGTGGCTAGAAATAAGAATCTTATTTATACAAAGATTAAAGTGAAATCTTTACCTGAAAGCCTGATGAGTGAGGAGTAAGGGATAAAGATAGTATCACATATTGATTTTTGAAATGTTTTCAAAGCAATTTTCAGCCTTTTCCTACTCGAGAAGAAAGGAATTATTTGTCCTTGTTTTCCTGAAATTATCAGAAAGAAATACAAGCACTCACTGCCATTTGATGTATTATTAGCATGTATAGCTGCTATATTAGCATGTATAGCTATTGTCATAGAAACCGAAAGAAAAGGACTTCATTTTTCTATACCAAACTTCTCTCATCTACTTGCATGTAGATTCATAATTAGCTTTTTGTCTCAGGAGAGTCACAAGGTATCTCTCAGTAATATTCTAGCATTTGCAAATCCTAACTAGACAGACAAATCCAGTCTTGCTCTATTTCTCATGTACTTCATGGAAACTTTCACATATTTCCCTAATTGATCAGTTCACATACTACTATTCAGATTCAGTTTTTAAAAATGAAGTAAAAGACTGTAACATAGGAGGAAGTCTACCTAGGGCTGGGCTGTATGAAAGATCAGTGGATCCAGATTAAGTTCTCTCATAGTCTGTGGTGTTCCTGTGTGTGGCCCATGGCCTCTCTCAGCAGTGTGAGATCACGTGAGGGAAACTTCCAAAGAAGAACTTTGAGGCAGAACCCGTGGGGGCTTTGTTACCATTATTGCATAGTGGAGCATTATTTTCTTGCTGAATGGAAGTTCTCCTGTGTATAACCACACTGCATGACATGTAAAGTATTAACTCCTATATAGAAACACATTGCATGGCATATAAACTGTTGAAAGCCTAGATGGTTCCAAAACTTACTCTCTTTGTTCCCAAGAGTTTTGATGCTTCCACCTCTGCCTGCTGTGAAGTCTCTATACTCTTCTTTAGCTGCTTTGCCCTTGACTAATCCTCCTTCCTAGAGATCCTGGGTGGCACTCACCTTCTCTGTCCAGCTCCAGACTCAATGTGCTCTTCTGCAGAAGTCAGGAGAAAGATGCCCCAGCCATTTTCAGCATGGTCCTCAGAAATAATTCCCCTTCCCCCCATGTTTACTTTCTCTGTTCTCTTCTCTTCTCTTCACCCCAGCTGCCCTCATCCTAGTGGCATCATCTCTTACTTTAGTAGAGTAATTCACTGATGTCCCTTCCTGTAGCCATTTCCTCATCTCACAAATTTATTCCCTTTATGCATTTTCTCAGGCTCTGTGCTGGATCATACATTACTGTCTATATTCTCAGAAAAATGCTTCAATATAATATATCATTATCCATTATTTATCATAATTTCATATCATATAACCTAAGATCATATTATGTATAGATAAAAATCCAAAATATTTGTGATACACAGGCAAATAGTCACATTATTACTTTGTCAGCACTATGCTCTGGGGACTTAAAATTGAATAAGATATGTGTCCATATATGGTAAGTTTGAGAAGCTCACAAAGAAGTGGACACTTACAGTTACAATAAATTACAATATGATGTAGAAAATTCAAAGCTAAATTACTAAGACTTGAAATTAAAATTCTTCTATTTACATCATTATCAATCTTCACAAAGATAAAGGCCTTTAAGAATTTAAAATTTCTGTCTTATTATATTACTTGCTTTTTATAGATTGACGATCTAGACAGAGACAAGTACTTCCCAAATAGGATTCCAATTCATCAAAAATAATCATAATTGGCAAACAGGATAAAATAAAAATTTCAAAACAACACAATGATGAAACAGCATACAGAATGGAGAAAATATTTTTCAACTATATATCTGATAGGAAGTTAACATCCAAAATATATAAAGAACTCAATAAATTAAGTAACAAAAGAACAAATAATCCAATCAGTAAACATAGCTCTTATGACTTGCTCTGCTTGACGTTTTATAACACTCAGGAGCACCAGCCAAGGGGTGACCCTACTGATAGTGAGTTAGGCCTTCTCACATCAGTCATCAATCAAGAAAATACACCATAGGTGCAGAGGTCCGATGTGTATCAGTCCTATGATGCAGGGGCCATCTATTCTGGACTGATGTCTTTGGGGCTGTGTTCAGAACCAGCCTAACAGCCCCGGATCTGACCCTGAGTGTAGGAGTGTGGATCAGGGAAGTCCTAGCTACCCAGCAGTGTTAAGGACTAGACAGAGACATCTTGTCATCTCAGAAGAGCTCTCAGTCAATACTGGAGACCACAATTTATTCCAGCATCATCTTAAATAGCTTTCCAGGAGTGGGGGTAACAGCAGAAGAATCTATTATCATGTATAATGATATCATGTATAAAGGGCTGACTAGGAAATGCTTCCTTTAATCTTAGAGATAGTCCTAGAACACACATACTCAAGCCCTCAGACATCCCATAAGGTTACATCTCACCAGTCTTCCAGCATGTCCCACTAGTCCCACTAGCCCTCAGAATAGGTGTGGGTTCACCCAGGACCTAGGTCTTTTGTTACATAAACTAGGAGCCATTCTCTACTGTGGCCAGGCCATCCGGAGGTAACCAGCCAACTTCTAAAAGACAATAGGAGATTCGAGCTCCTGGAATTGAACTGGGGTCTATTCCTGAAATATTATATTTGGGCCCCAACACAGAGGCTTTCCACAGGTCAATCTGGTGGGAGCATTTTCTCGATTTAGGTTCCCTCTTTACCAATGATTACAGCTAGTGTAACAGAACTAGCCACCACACTCCCCATTGATAAAGTGAAATATTAATAGAAGTCTATTCCAATTGCAGCATATCTAATTTCATTAAACAAAAGCCACTGGACATACCCAGTTATTTGACTCTAGTACCGTATTAATGGGTAACTGCAGAACTGCACTCTCACAAATGCATCTTCAAAGCACAAATTCAATAACAAATCATCAGAGATAATCTATACTATAGATCAAAGAAACTTAAGACAGCCACAGAATAGTTTACTCAGTGGCTGAAAAATATAGATTATTTTCTGCAACCCATGGATTCTACTGTAGGCTATAAAGTAAATTTCATCAAATATTTTAAATGAAACTTTTTTTTATTAATCATTAAATCATAACAGGCCAAAATTAGCAAAAGGAAGTACAGTATATATGTATATTCATGGACATTGAAAAATAATCTTTTTATTCCTAATTTTTATTTTTAATTAAAATATAACTATATTATTGCCCATCTTGCTTTTTTTCCCTCTTGCCACTCCCATCTCTCCTTCTGCTCCCTCTCAAAACAATGGCTTCTTTTTCTTTGTTATTGGTACATCTGTATGTATAAATACAAATACAACTTGCTCAGTCTATTCATTTTTGTTATTTATTTATTTATTTATTTTGAAACATGGTTTCTCTGTGAAGTCCTGGCTGTCAAGGAACTCACTATGTAGACCAGGCTGTCACCTTCACATTCTGTAGAATGAGGTCAGTGGCATGCAATACTTCATGGTGGCCCTTTCTGTAGCCTGTTATTTCATAGGCTTCAGAGGTAAACTATTATAAGTATGAGGGCAACAAGTTGTTGCATATTTCTTGAGTGATGGGTCAGTCCTATGATACAAAAACTAGATGGACAGCCATATTAAAAGCACAATCTAATTGAATGAACAGAAGGCCAATATAACATGACTCCTGCCAATGAAGATAATAGTCCTTCTCTGAAACCTCCAAGGCTGTGGTTGGTGCTGGAGGACATTCCTATTGGGGTGATCATTAGCATCAAAAGAAAAGTATATATGAGAAAACCTGTGGAGAAGAAAAACATGAGTTCACTGTTCTCTTTCAGACTAGGTTTCTTTTTTTTCACATTTTAAATAATTTGTTTTTTAGGAATTTGACACCAAAATGTTGCTATAATGACAAACGGCACACTTGTGAAGGGTATAAGAACTGTTTATTGTAGAAATTACTTACAAGAGAAAATGGGCAACCAAGATGAGTCAAGTAGCTTTCCCCACCAAACCGGGAGCCAAAAAGAGAGCGATTGCAGCTCTACTACAGGGTTATAAGAACCTCCATACACACCTCTAGCCACCCCGAAAAGTGGGCCTGGCTAGCAGGGTACTTCACTGCTCTGTCTCTAGTCATGCCCAAAGTAGGTGTGGTTAACACTGCCTTATCATTACTACATCCATATGCGCCTCTAGTGCACCACATGGCTAATGGCACAGTCCTAAGTCTCCTCCTACAGGAATTGACTTTTTTTATTTAAATTAGAAAAAAAGGTTGCTTCACATGTGAATCCCAGCTCCCTCTCCCTCTCCCTCCACTACTCCCATAACTTCCTGCCAAGCCCCCCATTCCTCCTCCCCCATTCTCCACTCCTTTCTCCAGGGAGGATGAGACCCTCCATGGGGAGTATCCATAGTATGTCATTTCATCCAGGGCAGGGCCTAGACCCTCCCTCAAGAGTCCAGGCTGAGATAGCATCTCTCATTATGGAATGGGCACCCAAAGCCCATTTGTATGCCAGGGATAAATGCTGATCTACTACCCAAGGCCCCATAGATTGCCTAGGCCTCCTCACTGACACCCACATTCAGGGGATCTAAATCAGTCCCATGCTGATTCAGTCTGGGGTTCAAGAGCTCCCCCTTGTTCAGGTCATCTGTTTCTGTGGGTTAAACCAACCCAGTCTTGACCCCTATGCTCATCAGTCGTCCCTCTCTGACACTGTGTTCCTTGAGTTCAGCTCAGTGCTTAGCTGTGGGTGACTGCTTCTGCTTCCATTGGTTGAGGTTCTGTTCCCAGACTCTCTGGCAGTGGGATTGTAGGCTGGCACTTCCCTGATCCATGCCTAAAATCCATGTATGAGCGAGTGCATACCATGTTTGTCTTTTTGTGACTGAGTTACCTCACTCAGGATGGTTTCTTCTAGTTCCATCCATTTGCCTGCAAATTTCAAGATTCCATTTTTTTCTACTGAATAGTACTCCATAGATGCCCTTCAACTGAAGAGTGGATAGAGAAAATGTGGTACATTGGCAGGCTAGTTGTCTGACTGCTATTCTTTGGATGGTAGTAGTTTGGCATTATCTTGTAAACTAAACATTGGCATACTACTTAGCAATTCTACTTCTATTGATTCTTAATGATATTAGTAGGAAACTAGAGGCTGATATTCTAAAATATTGGCCTAGAGGTAACATATGAAAGTTCTTAAACATGGTGTTAATGAACGAGTATTTTATACTGATAACATGATTTTCGGTAGTATGGACAGGGCAAAAGTGATTATTAGAATTTGGGAACATTTTAGAAGTGATATATGCATATGTGTTGATATATTATAATGGATTATAATTGTACATAAGATGTACAATTACAGACGGGCGTTGGTGGCGCACACCTTTAATCCCAGCACTCGGGAGGCAGAGGCAGGCGGATCTCTGTGAGTTCAAGGCCAGCCTGGTCTACAAAGTGAGTTTCAGGACAGCCTCCAAAGCTACAGAGAAACCCTGTCTCAAAAAAACAAAACAAAAAAGATGTACAATTACTACATATTAGTAAAACTTAAGTTTTAATAAAGTGCTTTTAGAAAAAATTTGACTGTTGTATAGAAATGTTAGGAGAAAAGATATTCAGAGCAATCATACACAGCCAGAGTATAAATGCAATTTGTCACCATATAGAATTTTGGATGTTAAACTCTACCGTAAGGATTATTTTGTGTTTCTGAAAGATAAAATGAAGATGTATGATGAAATGAAAAGCTATGTATAGTTTTGGTGTGAGAATGTAGAATAATAACCAAGATAGAGAGAGAAGGGACAGCTAATATTATTATGAAACACAGGCTGAAAACTTGTGCTTCAAATCCCAACTGTTATCTCCAAGAAGCACACACATATCACTGGGAAAGATGCAAACTGAGAGTCTATGAAGGAAAATCAACTGACAAAACAAATGGAAGTGCTAAGTAAGCTGGTATAGCAACCCTCATATCTGATAATGCAGAATTAAAAACAAAATGATAAGCTCAAGGAGCCCTCTGTAAAACTGGAATCATCTATGAAACTGGTCATATTTTAGGTCCCAAAACAAGCCTTAAAATGCAAAAGTATTGTCTTGTTTTTTTAGATTACATTAGAATAATACAAGAAATAAACATCAAGATATATCATAGAAACAAAATGGAAAGGGGACTCTTGGAGGTGAAAGAATTTATCAGGGAAAGGAGGAAAGGGAAGATGATGGGTGGGAAGTGTAAGGAGGAAAACCAACCAAAATGAAATGTTTATGGAAATCCTACATATAAACCAGTGATTTTGTAAGATAATTTTAAAAGAAAACATAGTATATATAAATCTCTCTCTATATAAATACACACACATACATATATATATATATATATATGCAACAGAAACATCACAAATATTTGGAGACTGAAGATCACTTTAAAGTAAAAAAAATTGTCATTGAAAGAATCAGGAAAAGAATTGAAATTTTTCTAGAATCAAATGAAAAACACAGTACAGCGTAGCAGAACCTCTGGAACAGACCAAATGGGGTCTAAGAGGAAAGCATATAACTGTATGCACTTCCATCACAAACTCACAAACTATGAATGATGCACCTTAAAAATCTAGAACAACCAGATCAAGACAAAACCAAGATAAGTGATAAACATAATGAAAAGGACATTAAAAGAGTGGATGGAGGTGAGGTAGGAAGAAGGTGGGGGAGCAGGATGATGGGATGGAGAGGGAACTGGAAATGGTATGTAAAATAAGATTGTTTTAAAAATAAAAATAAATAAATAGACAGCCCCCACAAAGAGAATGGTACATAGTATCTATCAAAGACTTGGTTATTTGAAAATATAAATAAGAATGAAAAGCACCTAGACAAACTAACTGAAAGAAAGAGAATACTAAAATTAATAAACCTATATCTGAAAGGTAGGTGTTTAAAAATAGACTCAGATGGAATCTAGATGTCATTAGGCAGTTTTTTTGAAAACCTATGTCTCAAAAATGTGGGAAAATCTAAAAGAAATTAATAAATTCATAAACATATAAGCTATCAAAATTAGAACAAGAAAGTAAAAAACAACTTAAACAGACCTATTAAATGAAAGAAGTTTGAAGCAATAATTAAGTCTATCCACTAGGAAAGTCCTGGGGTTGGTCAGGTTAGTGCTTCATTCTATCAAACTTTGAATGAAAATCCAGCATAATGCCACTTTTCAAATTATTTCATAAAATAAAAAAGAAAGTGATACTGCTAAGCTCATTTTTCAAAGTCAGTAGACCAACTTTTTATCAACATAGATGCAAAAGTTTTTTTTCCTTTTTTTTTCCAGTCCTGCTTTCAACTTTAATTAGGTTTACCTAAGATTTGAACAATCCAAATGTCAAACATGACAGAAATTTGAGCTATAACACAATCCAAGAGTACCATTTTAAACTATTTTTTCTTTTGTTCTTGCTTTGTTTTGTTTTCTTTTTCTTTTTTTTTCTTTTTATTTTATTTTCCAGTTTAAATTTAGATAAGAAACAAGGTTGCTTCACAAGTCAGTTCCAGGTCCCTCTCCCTTTCCCTCCCCTCCTCCCATGCCCTCCCCCCAAACACCCCCCCTTATCCCCTCATTCCCCCAGGGAGGGTGAGGCCCTCCATGGGGGTGTCCATAGTCTGTCATTTCATGTAGGGCAGGGCCTAGACCCTTCCCCAAGAGTTCAGGGTGAGAGTGCACCTCAAACCAAATTGTGCAAGTCAAGTTCAGAAGCACACTTAAAAGATCATACATTGCTATCAAGTTGACTTCATCTCAAGATTGGCTCAATATACACAAATCAATATGTATGATATAGAATAAAATAAATCATATGATTTTCTTAGTGAACACTGAAAAGACATTTGAGGTGTTGCCCCTTAATTTTTGTCAAAATCATACATGAGAAAATATTCTTTTTAGCAAATGATAATAGGAAAACAGTATATCCACATGCAAGAGAATGAAAATATATCCGTATCTCTCACCCTGAACAAATATCTAATCAAAATGTATAAAAGAACCCATAATAATAACTGATGCTCTGAACTTCCTTGAAGAAAACACTTTGAAATATAGGCAAAATCAAGAACATTTTGTCAACTCTAATAGCACAAGAAATAACCCTAATAATAGGCAAATAGAGTTACATGGGACAAAAAAACCTTCTGAAATTCAAAAGAAACAGTCAGCAGAGTGAAGAAGTACACAACAGAACACAATGTTATTTTTTTCAGCTGTGTGTCAGACTGGGTTAATATTTATAATATATAAATTAATATAAAAGTTCAATCCAAAAATAAAAACATTTTTTCTAGCCAACAATGGGTTGATAAATTGAATAGGTAGTTCTCAAAAGAAGAAATAGAATAACTTCTTAGCCTCTGACAAAGATCAAGTGAAATACAAATGATCAATAAATATTTTTAAAAGTCTCCAAAAAATTTAATCATCAGGGAAATGCAAATTAAAATTAGATTATATTCCTCTCATCCCAGTCAGAATGGCTCTCTTCAAGATAACAATGATGAAAAAGATGTTTTAAAAGATGAATCCTTAAACAATGTTGATGGGAATATGAATTGGTATTGCTACTGTGTAAGCCAGTGTGGAGGTTTTTTCCCAAAATCTTTAAGTCAGAAATACCATCTAACCCATATATGACCTAGCTATATCAATTCCTAATATGTGCCTAAACACCCTAAGTCCTATTACAGAGATACTTGTACATCTATATTCATTTCTTTTTTTTTTAGCTTTTAAAAGGAAGATTTATTTGACAAGGTTCACTTAGCACAATACACCTAAAAGGAAATCACAATACAATGAAAGACTTAAATCAAGGCCTCAGAATTTCATACAAACACCAAGACCAAAAATCCTAAAGTAATGGTATTGTGTCTCCATCAACTTAAAAAAAAAGCTTTAAACTCACGTGCCTTACAGGTTTATCAAATGAAATTAGAACATGCCATATGTTTCACTTTTAATTGTAGACGCAGCTCCTATTGAGTTTTACAAAAAAGCATGTCTTTTCAACATGCATCAACAGTGTTCAATGTAATGTATGTTTAAGAGCAACATTTAACATAATTCAACTGCTTTAACCTAAATACGCTTACTGCTTGCACACATCCTACAGGAACTAGAGAAAAGCTGGGGGAATTGTTTAACAGTTATAGTTACTGTATCATCATTCTAGGTGACTATATTCAACATTGAACCTTAGTCCTTTGAGTGACGCCAATGTTCACTTAAGAGAGTAGACATAAATCACAAGGCTGGATTGCAAAAACTGTTAAACTGAAGGGTTTAAAAAAATGACCAAGAGTCAGTGATCAATCAAAATCCGTTATATTCCCCATCCACCACTCTTACTGGACATGCTAGACATCCCTCCCATTCCATTCACGCCCATAGATGCACGGCTTCCACTATTGTAGTAGCTGCTGTTCACTGTTCCTTGGCTACCTATGCAATGTTTGATTGAAAATCACTGGAGTTTTCCTGTAAAACTTGGTCATATCCACTCATGCTGCTCTGGCCACTGTAGCCACCTCCATAACCACCACTCAGTTGCTGGCTGGCTGGACCACCGTAACTGGACTGGTTTGACAAGCCCATGCCTCCCATCATTTGGCTACCATAAGCACCACCGCTTGCTCTTGCTGTAGAATTCAAGAAGAGTTCTACATATCTGTGTTCGTAAGCACCACCGCTTGCTCCTGCTGTAGAATTCAAGGAGAGTTCTACATATCTGTGTTGCATATTTGCTTTGTCTTTTGACATAGCTGCAACAGCATCTTCATGGGTTGCAAACTCGACATCTGCTTCACCAGTTACTCTGCCATCAGGTCCAATCTCAATATGTACTCTCACAGGGTTGAGTGGTGAAAAAAAATTATAAATGTCATTCTCAGTAGCTCTGTAAGGTAATCCCCGCATGTGTACACAGTGTCCTGTTGTACCCTGGAAAGTAGATCCACTATCCCCGTATCTGTGGTCAGACATTCCTGAAAAACAATAATTGAGGTCTCTTCCAAATCTGTCTGACCCAAATCCATAGCCATCATTATAGCCATTGTAATCATCATAGCCTCCATAGCCTCCACCATAAGCACCACGCCTCATTCTCTCAAAACCAGCTCCTCTGCCAATGCTGCTATACCCTCTGCCAGCCCCAGGTCTGTCATAGGGACCTGGCCGCTGCATGGCCATAAGTTTTCATGGTGGATCATAATGAGTTCTAACTTCAGCTCGACTGCTCTTAAATATTTCAATATACCTGTGCCCTATTCTTTCCTTGTGTTTCTTTAGAGCCTTTTCAGCTATTTCCTGTGAAGCAAACTGCACGAAGGCCTCCCCCGTACTCCTCCCCTGGAAGTCCACTGGCAATGTTATCCCATTTGGCACGATTTCCAACCCTGAGAAAAACTGAACAATTTCTTCCTTGCTACATCCAAAAGGGAGTCCTCTAAGCCGTACAAAGCCATCATTGGCTGTGTCAGGACTATTTGGACCAGTATGCTTCAACACCCAATCCATTTCAACGTTGTTTGACTTGAATACTTAAACATATCTGTGTCCCATAGTTTCCCTGTCTTTTTTCAAGGCCAATTTGACTTCATCTTCTGATTCAAGTTCAACAAAAGCCTCGCCACTCGGTCTGCCTTCTCTGGTGTAGATGAAACGAATACCTTGGGCCCCATTTTGAATTTTGCAGTCCGAGAAAAACCGCTGCACTTCATCCGCGGAGCAGGACCAGGGCAAGCCCCGGACCTTCACCACGAAGCCCTCTCCACCTTCTGCGCCCAGCGTCATCGTCTCCCCGGGGGTCCTGGCATCGAAACAGACTCCACAAAAAGCCTCGGCGTGGCTGAGGAGAAATCTCTATATTCATTTCTACAATATACATAATAGCTAGAGAATGGAACCAATCTAAATATCCATCCATAGATGAATGGGTGAAATAAAATGTGAGACATGTATTCATGAAATTTTATTAGGCCATAAAGGAAAATGGTAAAAAAAATGAAATCATTGTGTTAAATGAAATAACATGGCCTCACACAGATAAAAACATGTTTATTTCTATACTTGTAAGAGTAGGTCATTTTACTAGGAAGGTGACAATGAACAGATAAAAAGAGAATTTTTTTATTTAAATTAGAAACAAGGCTGCTTCACATGTCAATCCCAGGTCCCTCTCCCTTTCCCTCCCCTCCTCCCATGTCCTCCCACCCCCCACACCCCTCCCCAATCCCTACTCCTTTCCCCAGGGAGGGTGAGGCCCTCAATGTTGGTGTCGATATTCTGTCATTTCATCCATGGCAGGGTCTAGACCCTCTTCCAAGAGTCCAGGCTGAGAGAGCATCTCTCATTGTGGGATGGGCACCCAAAGTCCATTTGTGTGCCAGGGATAAATACTGATCTACTACCCAAGGCCCCATAGATTGCCTAGGCCTTCTCACTGACACCCACATTCAGAGGGTCTGGATCAGTCTCATGCTGGCCTCTCAGCCATCAGTCTGGGGTTCAAGAGCTCCCACCTTGTTCAGGTCAGCTCTTTCTGAAGGAGGAAGGTAGAAGAAAACAATAGGTATGTGCCATGGAAGTAGAAGAAAGGCTATTAGTAGTGGAGGATCAGGGCCAACAGCAGTGGCAAGTAATGGTGAAGGAGGGGTAGGAGGAAGACCATTAAGCACAAAGTTTGTATACTACCCACTACTGTACATGCTAATTTTAAGAAACAAAAAACAATTTATGATTTTATGTAAGTATGAAATAAAGAGTTAATAGAATTAACCAAAATCAGGTAAGAACTTAAATGAAGATAGAAATGAGAGTAATGACTTGAGAGGTGATATAAAGAAAATTAAAATTACTGAGGTCATAAGCTGATTGCTTACTTGTAGACTTACAGACTTTGAGTACTTATTCTAGGCATATTACTATGTCAGTCTAAAGTACCTAATAGCGTATTAAGAATTCTGGGGACCAGCTGTTCTGGCAGGACCAGGTAAAACAGGCCCTGCATCCGGGCCTGCTTTCCAGTGCCTGGGGATTGCCTGGGAACTGCACAGAGCTTCCAATCAGAGCAGGAGCCAACCATCCCAGATTCCAGGTCTTCTCTTCCACCAACAAGACCAGGAAACCAGCAGATCCAGCAAAGGGACCATGGGACCAGGTGGGAGGCTAAGCACCCCACATTCCTGGTCTGTTCCTCCACCCACAGGAACAGAACGAGGACAAAGAATAGAAGAACCACCAGATTATTGGACTTGCTAGTCCCACCAAATGGGAACTCTGGTCCCCTAAACACCAGCCAAGTAAGGGGCTCTTTCTACACCCACTAGAAGGAAACGTGGCAAAGAGACAATACAAAAACACACTCAGCAACAGAAAAACAAATATGACACCACCAGATTCTACAGACTCCACACCATCAAGACTCCCAACATTCCAATGCAAATGAAGCAGAAGAGAATGACCTTAAAACCACCTTCATGAAAATGATAGAGGCACTAAAATAGGATATAGGAAAATCCCTCAAAGAAATGGAAGAAAAAAAAAACAAACCAAAAAAGATGAAAGAAATGGAAGAAAAAAACAAACCAAAAAATCATAAAATGCAACAAATGAATGAAAAGATAAATCGAAAATTGCAAGAAACAATGCAAGCAGTGCAAGGGTTGAAAACTGAAACAGAGACAATAAAAAAACACAATCTGAAGAAAGGCTGGAAATAGAAAAGCTGGGCAAATGGTCAGGTACAACCAATACAAGCATTACCAACAGAATACAAGAGATGGAAGAGAGAATCTCAGGTGTTGAAGATACACTAGGAGGAATGGATTCATCAACCAAAGAAAATCTTAAGTCCAATAAATCCTTAACACAAAACATACAGGAAATATGGCACACCATGAAAAAAAACAAACCTAAGAATAATAGTATAGAAGAAGGTGAAGAAAACCACCTCAAAGGGGCAGAAAACATATTTAACAAGATCATAGAAGAAAACTTTCCCAACCTAAAGAAAGATATGCCAATGAAGGTACAAGAAGCTTACAGAACACCAAATAGAGTGGATCACAATAAATGTCCCCTCGCCACATAATAATCAAGACCCGAAATATACAGAATAAAGAAAGAATATTAAGAGCAGCTAAGGAAAAAGACCAAGTAGGCAAACCTATCAGAATTACACCTGACTTCTCCATGGAAACTCTGAAAGCCAGAAGGTCCTGGATAGATATTCTACCAACACTAAGAGACCATGGATGCCAGCCCAGTCTACTATACCCAGCAAAGCTCTCAATCACTATAGATGGAGAAAACAAGATATTGCATGACAAAACTAGATTCAAGCAATACATATCCACTAACCCAGCCCTACAGAAAGTTTGGGAAGGAAAACTCCAATCCAAGGAAGTTAACTACAACCAGAAAAACTTAGGCATTAGAGAATCCCTCTCTACCAACAGCGAATAGAACAAAGGGGTGAAATTCCACACATAATTCCACCACCAACAACCATTCCAAATCAAAGAAAAATTAACACTAATGGCCTTAACTTACCCATAAAAAGACACAGGCTAGCAGAATGGATTCAAAGACAGAACCCATCCTTCTGCAACATACAAAAACACACCTCACCCTCAAAGACAGACATTACCTGAGATTTAAAGTTGGGAAAATTTTTTTCCAATCAAATGGACCCAAGAAACAAGCAGGGGTAGCAATGCTAGTATCTAACAAATTAGACTTTAAAATAAAAACAATCAAAAGAGATGAAGGAGGTCATTACATACTCACCACAGGCAAAATACACCAAGATGGAGTATCTATCCTGAACATCTATGTCCCAAATACAAAGGCATCCACATTCGTAAAAGAAACATTACTAAAACTTAAATCACATATAAAGCCCCACACACTTATAGTGGAAGATTTCAACACACCACTCTCACCACTAGACAGGAATCAGAAACTCAACAAAGAAGCAAAGGGTCTAATAGAAGTAATGACCCAACTGGGATTAACAGCCATCTATAGAATATTTCATCCACATCAAAAAGAATATACCTTCTTCTCACCACCACATGGAACCTTCTCAAAAATAGACCACATACTTGGCAACATATCAAACCTCAGCAGCTTCAAAAAATTGGAATAACTCCATGCATCTTATCAGACCACCATGCTTTAAAATTAGAATTCAAGAACAATACAAATTGCAGAAAACCTACAAACTCATGGAAATTGAATAATGCACAACTGCACCATTCCTGGGTCAAAGAAGAAATAAAAAAAAGAAATTAAAGACTTCCTTGAATTCAATGAGAATGAAGACACAACATACCCAGATCTATGGGACACTTTGAAAGCAGTGCTATGGGGGAAGTTCGTAGCACTAAGTGCCCACATGAAGAAACTGGAGAATAGTCATTCTAGAGAATTAACAGCACAACTGAAAGCTCTAGAACCCAAAGAAGCAAACTCAAGAAGCAAGTCTCCAAAACACCAAAGGATCCAATTAAAAAGTGGGCTGCAGAACTAAATAGAGAATTTTCAATAGAGGAGTCTAAAATGGCTGAGAGGCACTTGAGAAAGTGCTCAAAATCCTTAGCCATCCTGGAAATGCAAATCAAAACAACTCTGAGATACCATCTTACTCGTGTCAGAATGGCTAAAATCTAAAACACCAAAGACAATTTATGCTGGAGAGGATGTGGTAAAAGGGGAACACTCCTGCATTGCTAGTGGGAGTGCCAACTTGTTCAGCCACTTTGGAAATCAGTATGGAGATTCCTCAGAAAAATGGGAATAAACCTACCACAAGACCCAGCAACTCCATTCTTAGGCATATATCCAAAAGATGCCCATTCATACAACAAGGATGTCTGTTCCACTATGCAGCATTATTTGTAATAGCCAGAACTTGGAAGCAACCTAGATGCCCCTCAACTGAGGAGTAGATAGAGAAAAGGTGGTACATTTACACAATAGAGTACTATTCAGCAGAAAAAAACAATGGAATCCTGAGATTTGCAGGCAAATGGATGGCACTAGAAGAAACCATCCTGAGCGAGGTAACCCAGTCACAAAAAAAGAAACATGGCATGTACTCTCTCATATATGGATTTTAGACATAGATCTGTGGAGTGCCAGCCTACAAGCCTATGGCCAGAGAGTCTGGGAAACAGAAACTTCATTTAGTGGCTGATCGAAGAAGAGGCAGACTCCCTCGGTTAAGTACTGAGCTGAACTCAAGAAAGCCAGTAACAGAGAGGGAGGACTGATGACCAAAGGGATTAAGACTGGGCTGGTTTAACTCCCAGAAACAGCTGACCTGACAAGGGTTAGATCTCAAATCCCAGGCTGATGCCTGGAATCCAGCATGGAACTGATCAAGACCCCCTGAATGTGGGTGTCAGTGAGGAGGCCTAGGTAATCTATTTAGCCTTGGGCAGTAGATGAGTATTTATCCCAGGTATACAAATGGACTTTGGACTCCCATCCAACAATGTGAGATGCATTCTCACCCTGAACTCTTGGGGGAGGGTCCAGGCCCTGCCCTGGATGAAATGAAAGACTATGGACACCCCCATGGAGGGCCTCACCCTCCCTGGGGAAATGAGGGGATAATGGAGGGGGGTTGGTGGGAGGGCATGGGAGGAGGGGATGGAAACGGAGAAGGACCTGGAACTGACTTGTGAAGCAACCTTGTTTCTAATTTAAATTTAAAAATAAATAATAATAAAAAAAGAAGCAAGAAAAAAAATGAAAAAAAATCTGCAAGATTTGGCTACAGATTGGTATAGAAAGTGAAAGAATCAAGTTAAGGAAAAAATTACTCTAGAAGAGTGAACAGATAGACACTAGATTGATTCACTTGCTTTGGCGTCATATAAAACATTTACATAACGAATTAAAGGTTTGAACATTCTAGGTGTAACAATATTCATTTGTTTAACTAAAGAAGCAGGTTGGTCTTTGTATAGGTTCTTTAAAAATGTTAAAAACAAAATTAAACATATAATTAAGCTAGCAAAAGATAAAATGGTCCAAGTTGAAGACCTTTAATTTTTATGAATGTCAGCCTCCAAAGTCATTAACACTTTATTAAAGTTACCTATGCACAGATGTCATAAATTATCTTGCAAATACCTGAAGGGGTGGAAAACTTAAAGCTGGTTCTTCTTTCCTTATTTTCCCTTACTAGGCTTATATGTCTCCTATCCTTTATTGCTCATACAATCAGAAATTTATGAGGGGGCTGAGACCGGGAGTTTATTATTATCACACATAGTGAGTTTAGAGGATTCTCGCGCAGTGTACTAATATTAATATGACACAACTTATATTTGCTTTTCTCCCTTCCTTTCTTCCTTCCCTCATTTTGTTTGCTTAATCCCTCTTTCCATCCCTCCAATATATATTACTTGGTACCCACTACTCACACATATACATAATGTATCTATCCAGCCAGTAAAAAGTTATCAGTATTTCACTTACAGTTTTCAGGGCCTTCCATAAAATGGCTCTAGTACATCTTCAAGCTCATATTTTCTACTAGCTCTGTAAATGGGGTTTTATACTAGTCTCCAAACACCATAAACCTTGTCCAACACCCCTTTCATTTGTGTGCTTTTGTTGGAATGATTCACAGACACAAAATAACCCATGAACACTTTCTATTAAAGTCCTTTAATTTGTAAGGCCAATGCCAAATGCTATCATCTCCACTACATTTTTTTGCATGGGGGCAGTTTCCAAAAGTGGTAGGTTCTTCCTTGTTTAGCCTGTCTTAAGATTATTTTCCAGAATATATCTTAAATTTTCAATTGAACAAATGTATTCATTTATCTACATACATTTATGAGAATTTGAGTTGTTGTTCGCCAGGTTTTATACACGTCAACAAGACTGAGGAGTCTTTGCCACTGATATATATAATCTGGTGATGGAGATAAGATAAGTAAATATACACACTAAAAATATAATTTATTATACCTTAAAATAGATATGTGCAGAAGCAAATGGGAGGAAGCCAGTATCTCAGTTATTAGGAAGGTGGAACCATCTGTAATAGATTAGCTAATATTTGAACTGTGACTCGAGGAATAAAAGTCTTCTTGAGCATGATGACTCAGCAAATTAGTTCTTGACACATGTAAGACTGATAACCAGGCAAAGTGGCTTATTCATCTCCCACCCTACCTTACACATAGTGCTCAAATATTTGTCAAATGAGTAAGTGAATGGATTATGAAGAATGCCTGTTTTAAAAGCTTCCCTGATCATGAGTCACACAATAAAATAGTTCAGAGGTGTCCAAGATGAATATATTCATAAAGCCAGCTCACCTGTGGCTAATAAGCTACATTTTAAAAAGCAGACATTGTACAACATAAAGGGAGGGGTGCATACATGTGTGCTTGTGTGCCTGCCTCTGTGTGTGTGTGTGGGGGGTCCCAAGTGTGAACCTTCTGGATAGAAAGATGAGTTTGAACATTGACACCTATTACCAACTAGCCTTTCAAAACAGGGTGTTAGGAGAAAAAAACAAACTCATAGCTTATATTCCTGTTATGTGCCAGTTTCTGTGCGATGAATTTTTATGTTTGTTGCCTCATAAAGCTCTCTAGTGATGATAAAGGTTAATTGTTACCTCCATTTTATTATTTCAAGCCAGTAAGAATTACAATTATTTGTCATGCAGTAACATATGGATATCACACAATTTGTTTACTTAAGTCCAAAGAAAATCAGTACTTATATTCATTATTCCTTTCCAAGATCTTTGAGTGTCTTGTATCAGCATCTAAAATTGTGAATTGCTTGCCCATTGTTTACCCAAGATTAAATTGGGATGAGGAATCATTAACCTTAATGTTTTTAGTAAAAGGTAAATTAGTGTCTAGATGCCAGTGGCTAGGCTGTTGTAATTATACTGGTTTCAAGTTTCTGGAGCCACAGAGGTAACAGACAAGCATCAGAGGCTCAGTATAGGATTTAACATTTAATAGGAACTCCATAAACATCTGCTAGTCTATTCTCTTTACATAGAGGTTCTGTCTACCTATCTATAGACATATGGGCTTCTCTATCTCTTCAAAGGGTAGGTTTCTAGATCAAAACTTTAAGACTCTGCATCATTGTACCACGAGTGTTAATTAAGCATGGGAAATCATGAACTCTGCACATATATGTATAGGTACTTGATGTTATACATCATGTACCAAGATGTGAAATAGTTTACCTTTCCAAATGAAGAGAACTTTGTAATGTTCATCCCATGAACTATGTGAAATTCTTTCTTGTAGAGTGCCATCATTGGGGATAGTGTTGACAATCCTCAGTGTGTTACAAGTTTAAAGGAAATAGAACATAACTAGAGTCTAGCACAAAGAGAAGCACTTGGAAGACTCCTTTGCTAGACAGGCTACTTTTAACAGATCATAAAGAAAAAAAAATGATTGTAGCTAATCCCCAGACTAATGCAGAAATAGTCATTGTTAACAGTGTCAGCTTGTCATCCCTGAGCTGCATGCCATGGCTACCTCATCTTCATTAGATCCATTTTGAGTCCCATGTAGAAGTGAGAACATGGCCCCCTGGTGGTCTTTACTCCTCTCCTAATAAAAATCCACTTCTCTGAATGTGTAGTTTTAAGACTGGGCCTGGAAAGCAGATTGTGTGAATTCTAGTCCCTGCTCCATTATTTAGAGTCAGGAAAAGTTACTTCAATCCTAATGTTTATTTTTCACCAATGCAGAATGAGATAACAATATGTCTATCTCAAGAGCTCATTGTAATAATTGAACTAATCAATGTGTGTAAATATTTGAAAGCAGTACCTGATACATAGCAAATACTCAGTAGGCCTCGGCTTCCTCTTATCACCACTGTAAGGCAGGGTAGGACAAAGGACTGGGGCTTCTGAATTAGATGCCTACTTTGGGTCTGTGACCTGGAAAGTATACTCAACTCCTCTTTGAGCTAGAATTTTGTTCTTTGCAACAGGGAAGACATTATTACGCCAAATCTTATTTTAATGATTAAGTAAGTCCATACACAGATATAAGCATGTGTGAAACATATACTCCCCTTATGATTTTAGCCAGTTAGTAAATGCTGTTTATGAGAAATCATGTCCATCATCCTTAAAAAATGTGTGTGATTAAAGAATGTACTGTTGTAAGGAAAGGGGGTGATTCTATGTGTAACATCAGATGAGTACAACATTTGCATTCATGGTCGGATGCTTTAAAGTTTTCATAAAAACAAAATCTAGCAGATACAATTAAGAACTCAGAATTCAGAATGGAAAAAAGCACTGATCTTCACTGTGTGGGCAATAAAACCTGAAAGACAAAACAATCAATATGTTGCCCCAATTAAGTTTCAGCTACAAATAACTAATTTAAATCCTCATGGCATTTCTAGGATCCCAAATATATTGCTTATTCTTCTTAAAATATTAATATTGCCTGAATTATTTATTGAGCCAAGAAGCACTGTACTCTTTTTAACATGGAAGAGAATAGAAGGTTATTTCATGTCAGCAATATGGAAGACAATAGTAAATTTGAAATGTAAATAATACCTCTGAGAATAAAATCTGGTTAAAGGCCAAAGCACATGATTTCCAGACATTTTCTTTGTGACATACAAGTTGGAAAGGCAATGGGAAATACTATCCAGGCTTTTGATTCTTTTTGGGTTGTCAGCACCTTGTGGATTATTGAAATTATTTGAGAAATGTTAATAATTAATAACAATATGCATGTAATTAAGAGATCCAATACAACAGTAAAAATATCTCTCATTTTTTGATATTTTATGTCATGGCTACTATATTGTTTATAAAACTATGTTACCTGTACTCCTAAAAGATGGTCTAAATAAATGAATGTAAAATTTGGAAAAATTAAATGTTTACATCCCTGGCCTCTGACTCTTGAGCTCTTTTCATGACATAATACATTCTCTTCACCAATAAACATTATTAATTATTTTCATTAATTCATTTAATAGCAAGCTAGCTCTGTTTCTTTTGCATCTGGTGGCTAACTTTAGCCTTTATTTTTTTATCTAGGACAAATTTATCTTATTCTGTGAGAATTGTATGCATGAATGCAGTGTATTTTGATTATGTCCAATACTTACTTCTGATACATTTGTTGATGTTGGTAGTTTTCACTGTTATAGAGAGAGAATAGTCTGAAGATAAACAGACATGGTCTTACTTTCTGATCCTCCCATTACTAGCAATATTATCTTGGATCACTCAGTGATTAGAAGATATCCAAGCTAGAAACTATTATTGTTTCTGCTTTATCATTCATGCATCTGGGCCTTTAGAGGATAATATTTGATCAAGTTCCCACTGACATTATATAGAGAACCTGCATTTTAATTTAGCTCCGTCAAAGGTGTCCACAGTCCATGCTTTTAGAAATTCATGTTAACTGAATGATTATAAGTATCCATAGTTACAATTTGATGGTTTGGAGGATTGTCTAGAAATCCCTGCTTATGGGGAGTTGGAGGCCTGGAAAGTATTTAGACATCATTATACTCAATTGAGAGATGAGTAGGTGAGGAAAGCGGGCCGTGTGTTCCGACATTCTGCTGTTTTCCAGTTTGCTTGGTGAGGGAATGTATTTATACTGAACAGGACTTTGCTCCTCTCCTTCTGGAAACCTGTTAGATGATGGATAAAAGGCTCTCTGGTGGAATAATGCACTTGGAGACATTCTCTCTTTGTTGTCATTGGAATGACTTTATTTACTGTGACCTTGGGTTTCTTTTCATCGTTAAGGGGGGTATTTTATGTGTTTAAATACTGCATTATTAATAATATTTGCCTGTACACAGTGTCATGATCAATTTTTCATGTGCATCATTCCTTATGCAGCTCTAGTTGAATCACAAAAAGAACTTTACCTCTGTCCACTCCTCTCCCCTCCCCTCTCCTCCCCTCCTCTCCTCTCCTCTCCTCTCCCCTCCACTCCCCTCCTCACCTCTCCCCTCCCCTTCTCTCCTCTCCCCTTCTTTCCTCTCTCCTCCCCTCCTCTCCTCTCCTCTCATCTGCTCTCCTTTGCTCTCCTCCCTTTTCTTCCTTTCCTTTAGTTTTTTGCTAGAAGATTGACATTCCTAAGCCTCCATATCTGCAAGACACTTCAGAAATGTTTCCCTAGGTCTCTCCAGTGTTATTTTAGGGACTAGGACACTGTGAAATAGCTGCAAGAAGACAGTTGGTTACCTTCCCAGACCTGAAGCTTGTCATTCTGTTTTCTCATCTACCTCTCCTCTCTTTGTGGATTTCCCCTCCCTCCTTCCATTTTCTTCTGTCAATCATTCAGTTAGCATCTGTAGAGCAAAAGCACTGTGCCAGGGGCTGGGAATAATGGTAGGAAAGAAGGAAAGGTCCTTGATCTGAGTGAATCCCCATGTTGATTATAAAACATTCACAGAGAACTTTGATTGGCAGTATGATCTAAGACAATTCAGGAATGCTATTTGCTTATTTTGTCATCTGTTTCTCTATAAATAAAGTTCAACTTTCCATTTTCCCTGAATTACATTTACTTTATAACTTCCAAGTAAGTAAAAATTTTCTACTTATTTTCAAGCTAGATTCTTATATTGTTATTTATCTCCCGTAACTCCAAGAAATATTAAATTTGGAGTAGTTCTGCTTGCCCTAAATTCTATCAATCTAATTGGTGAAAGAACCTTAATTTAGTATTTTCTAAATATAAAATTGTCATCCTCTTTTGTACTGCTAAATGTGTTGTCACAGGTATGGTTGATTGGAAAGCATCCATAGCCGGGTTTTCACTCTAACTCAGCAGCCTTTGGGTGCTTTGATCTAGAGGACTATTCTCTTTCTCAGACATTTAATCTGCCCCAGGGCTTAGAAGAAGATTGATGGGTGGTCTAGAATGAAAGCTTTGTCAAAAAGAGGTCACTTATGATTCATCTCTGAACCCCTAGACTCTACAGATGATCGACACAGAGTAGACACTCAGGATGTTTGAGAAACAAACCAACGAGAGAACAAAGTAAAAAAAAAAAAGAGAGAGAGAGAGAACAGAAGTCAAAGTGTGGAAGAGGGGGTGAATAATTGAAGAAAGTGTGCCCATTTCATCAACTCCTATCACAGAAAGGAGGGTTTGTGTTGTTTTGGGTGTCAGCATAGTGTTAAGAGGGAGATTCTGAAGTAATCCAGACAGACAGACATGACTGTTTAATTTTATTTAACTTTCATGTCATAAAGTGGGAATAATAATTCCTATTTCTTAAATTTACTACAGAAGTTAATAAGCTAATATTTATATAAAATATGTGGTATATCATCCACCACTTATTATACTACACCATAATTAATATCTTGTTGCAGTTTTTGCTCATCTAGTAATTTTCCTATCTCTGACTTTTACATGAGCCAGAAAATTCCATCCATTGACAGTCTTATCTCTTAAACCCAGAATTTCCTAAAGTGTTCTGGGAAATAGATGTTAATGGGCATTACATAAAGGAAGGATTCATATTTAAATAAATGTGAGGAGCACTGGATTCAAACTAAATTAACCCGATTTTTTATATCAGTACTTTTACCAGGTTTGGAATATGCTAATGTTCATTACAATTATTTAGTTGGGACTAGCACACACAGCATTTCCTGGGGTTGTTTCACTAATGCATCCTTTTCCTCTCCTTGCTCTTCCCTTGGAGTAGTATGGAATCATTTTTTTGTTCAATTCTTCAAAACAGTGGCAGGCACTGCTTAAGTGCAGGGCTGGGAGCCAGCACATAGTTGAATGGTAAGGACCTACAGGCTAATGCGGGAGTTTGTTCAGGAGCTTTTCCTCTAACCTTGAGGGGTTACTGAGGGTGCTTCTAGCAAAATCTCAAAGACAAATAGGATTTAGTTTATTTAAAGTAATTACTTGGGAATGAGTCTATATATAAAAGGGAGCATCATTCAGAGAAGAGAAGGGTGTTGGAAGCTCATTGAGATGAAAGATAAAACTGGAGAACACATTTGCTGCAAATTTAGAAAGTCATGGAAAATATACACAAAACAGGAAAACCTCCTCAGATTTCTTCTCTTAAAGGGGCTACTCAATATTTTATTCTATTTCCATTTAGTTCCTTTTATCTTCCTTTTATATAGTAGAGTGTAGAATATATAAAAATTCTGCTGCTCAATCCTGTATGACATTGCAAGTACAAGTAAGAATTGTGAAGAATTGCTTTAGAGCTTCAGTTTTGACAGCTGCACATATTTCTGTTGCTGAAACCTGGAGTGACCTTTCAGCTGTGAGGGAAGGATGACAGTTCTGTAAGCACTCCTCAGAGGTTTTCTGTCATCGTTGCTTTGGTGAGGTGACTCCATGTTTAATACCTCCAGTCCCACACATTTATATGATTCTGACCAAGGGCATCCCTAAGGTGAGCATACACATACATATATTTACATTTGCAAGTGAGGACTCTGTCTATATAATATTTAATTAAAAATTCTATTTCAGAATTCTCAGATCCATGTGAAGTGCATGAATTTAGATGAAGATTTAGAATAATGGATAGAGGAGAAATATTTTACCTCTCTGTTTATTGTTCAGCTAGTGTATTCCCAGCCACCAGCCACCATCCATTTGTAGTCATTATTACCAAATTCATGCTACATAGCTGGTTTTATGCTTCCCACATGTTTTATGCTACTTGCAACATACAGTGCTTCAGAACATGTTTGTACCAAAACAAAGTAGTTTTTACCTCTAGTTTCCAGTTACCATTTATTTAATGTTTATTACATCATTACTAATGGTGCTTCATCCTTCAGTACATACAAATTTTGGTTTCTAATGACTCTCTTAAAGGTTTCTTTGATGCTTGCTGATAACATGAATGAAGTATGCATCTTGATCATACAAGAAAATGTGAATTTGTTTTCTCGTTATATATACCATTCAAAAGTGTATAGCACAAACATACACCAACACATTTTCCAACATTATTTCTCTAGTAATTTTAAGCTTTAGCCCATGTTCATTGCTATCCAAATGTGCTCTTCTTCATGACATTGTTTTTAACTGTCTCCTACATGGTATCATCTTGAACTGAGAGTCTGAGCATCATTCTGGTGGCCCAATACTGCAAAATCCTGAAAAAATGCCATACAAGCCAACAGAAAAATCTGCTTGCCTGATCATCCTCTTGTAACTGGGACCTGAGATAATCCTGATACTGCAAATTGCACATGTCCTCAGGGTATCTGGTTACCTGTAGTCTGGGGATCAAGGTTAAAAGAATAGAGTGCATCTTGAATATGAGAAAGAGGGCTGGAAGAGCCTGCCCAGTCTTAGTGCCAGAAATGGATGAGCACAGTTACCAGAAAGGGACTTAAAACAATGAGACACAACCAGATTTTACCCTCATGTTGTCCTGCTTAGGTATGCATAGCCAGTTCAGGCACTAAGTAGGCATTTGGAAATGTTTCAGATATTCTAAAGTTTGAGACTAGAGACAGGGTCTCCACCTACAAGAGCCAGAAAACATTACTAATGTCAATACAGATATTTCTGGCTCAACAACAAGTCTGAAAGAATTGCTTCCCACTTCCCCCTCACAAGAATATCCACAATATGCAGGTAGGGTGTTGTGTGGGAGCTGAGTACATTCATTTCAGGGAAAGAAATGCAGTTTCCACCATTGTTAAAGGAAAGTTACATCCCTGCAACAGAAATAACTGAATTCTGCAAACAACCATCTAAACACTGGTGGCATGTTTTTTACTTTACAAGGAATAGATACTAAAAGTAACAATGGAAATAATAAGTAAAGCAGTAAGTATAACAGTTGAAGCCTTCTGTGCACCTGCTATAGTAGAGGAGCATTCTGTGTGTGTCACCTTTAATCCGAGTATTGTCCTGCAAAGTAGTTGTGATCTCCATTGGCAATATGAAGAAAATAAGACTTAGAAAAGTAAGATCATGTTGTACTCGAATAACTCAGCTAATGAGTGACAGTCAGGGTCCCTGTATTTTTTTGTTTTGTTTTGTTTTTTGTTTTTAGTTTTCTGAGACAGGGTTTCTCTGTATTGTTTTGGAGGCTGTCCTGGAACTCGCTCTGGAGAACAGGCTGGCCTCTCTGCCCCCCCAAGTGCTGGGATTAAAGGCATGCATCACCCATGCCCGGCCAGGGTCCCTGTTTTAAGCCAGTTACTACATATACCCTCTGAGGATACAGAAAGATTACACTTCTAGAATAGAATGAGAGCAGTACATAGTGGGGTTGTTACAGGTAGCTGGTGACCTGGTATTCCTCAAATTCAACCCAAGACAGCACTTTGTCACTCTCCTATCTTGTCTGCCTGAAGAATATTCTATTCTTTGGGTCTGTAGGCTCTCCATTTTCCTCAATAAAGTGTTGTTAATTTTGTCTAATTGCATTTGTACATCCGTAGTTCCACTCCTCAATGAGCTCTAATTAAGTTGTTCTCCCTTAAATAAGTAAGCATGTAAGGGCTCCTAGTAGATCCTTCAGGCTTTTGGCTGGCCTTATAGGTACAGTCTTCACTGGTACTTGGAGACTGTCACTTTTCTTTTTCTATGAGCTTCTGTGAAAATTCACAGGCCCACATGCTAACTGTGATAGTCTTTTCACTAGGTTGAGTTTTGCCTCATAGGAAATATTATCAAGATAGAAGATAATGAGATATAGTAAAATTACTCATTTCATCTCTTTCCCAAGCTCATGTGTTGCAGAAGTCTTAAACTGGGCACATGTCCTAAAACTTTCTCATGCAGCCATGACACTATTTGAACTCACATGGCTCTCAGTTAAATCTGCCTTTTTATTTATATCTGTTTGTTAGAAACAAATCATTAAAACTTTCTGATAATTCAGGCACCTTGTACCTCCCCAAGGATTTCTAGGGTATGTTATTTTCGGCGTCATTCTGCAGGATAGTTAGGACAAACTGGCATGTTTGTGATGTCTCCCCTCGCAGATGTCTATGGACAGAAAAGCCATTTCTCCTCTGTCTCTTACATCCTCTGCTTCACTGGTGCTGTCATTTTGCCCTTGTGCCTTCTCCATCAGGTCAGGAGCACTAGCTTTGTTTGGCCCCTATAACAGAGCTTGTTGAAGCTAATGAGTTATGACTCCTTCTGTCTCCAGTCATACTTTTAGCTTGGAAGTGCTAGGTTCCACAGCTGCTCATTGCTGCTGTTAGAATCTTAGATTGACTGTTGTGGTAATGGGTAAGGTAGAAAAAAATAGGCTGCCTCTCTTAGTCCAGTATTAGGACCACATAAGGAGTCTTGTGTGTCCTCCTGGCACCATTGCTTTTCCTGGTATCCTTTCTCAGTTCCCTATTCATGGGTTCTGGACATTGGTACCCATGTGTAAAGTATACATGATGGACTGTGACACTCACCACAACATTCTGCTTCATAAATGTCAATTCCCCAGTCTCCTTAGCAGTCTCTTGGGAAAGAGGAACCACCTTTGAGCATGGTTCATTCTTTTCTGCCATATTAGTTTGTTTGCTTAAGAGGTCACTTATTAAATCAGTCACTCACCTTTTTTTTCCAATTGATAGAGTTACAGAAATGATGAGTACATTCACTTTGTGGCCCTGCATGGTGTCAGAGATTTAGGCAGAAAAACTCACCCTTGTGGTTAAGGATCACAGGCTCTTGTGGCAAAATATTTACCTCCAAATCCTGAATGTTATACTTAAATCTATGTGATCTGAAGGCAATGCATTTTTTTAGTTTTGTTTTTAAAATATTATACTACTCCCCTTGTTCCCAGCCCCTTCCATATCTCCTTAAAATCTATGGCTTATTTTTAATATACAAATTAATAAATATATAAATACTACTTACCGGGTCCATTTAATGTTTCTTGACTGTATATGATTTTAATGCTGACATCTTGGTATTGGATAACCAAGATGGGGCACATCCCCAAGGAAAATACATACTCTCCTTCTCAACAGCCAAGAATGGCTTGTTATTCTTTATGTAGGGATGGAGCACTATGAAATTTCTCCCATCAACATTAGCATAACAACTGATGTTGTCATTGTGCAGATCTTGTTTAGGCAGCCATATTATTGACATTGCCTGGGTATAGCTTCCCTGTCATATCTAGAAAACAATCTCACAGCAGAGTTCCTGATCTTCTAAACCCTTAAATCTTTCTACCCCTCTTCCACAATGTTACTTGAGCCTTAAATCTAGAAGTTGTGTTGCAGTTTTATTACATGAAGCTGGGCACATAATCAGTTGTTCTTTGCATCTTGACTAGTTATGACTCTCTGTAATGGTCTCTGTATGCTACAAAAAGAATTGAAGTCAAATTCATAATCCTTCTCTAATTATAAAATAGGAACATTGCAGGTCGAGCTCCAGGAGTCCAGTCAAAGAGAGAGAGGAGGGATTATATGAGCAAGGGTGTGTCAAGACCATGATGGGGAAATCTATAGAGACAACTGAGCCAAGCTTATGGGAACTCACTAACTCTAGACCAACAGTTGTGGAGCTTGCATGGGACAGAGCTGGGTCCTCTGCATATGGACCACAGTTGTATGACTTGGTCTGTTTGGGGGGCCCCTGGCAGTGGGACCAGGATCTGTCCCTGGTGCTTGAGCTGGTTTATTGGAACCCATTCCCTATTGTGAGATGCCTTGGTTCACTTTGATACATAGGGAGAAACATGGACATGCCTCAAATTAATGTGCCAGGCTTTATTGACTCACCATGGGAGGTGTGGATGGAAGTGAGTTGGGGTATGGCAGAGGCAGAAGCAGGAGGAGGAGTAAGAGGGGGAACTGTGTTTGGTATGTAAAATAAAAAATAAATAAGCTTTTAAAAAGAATGCATTGGATAAAAATAAGCATAAAAAATAAATAAAATGGGAACATAAATGCTACCTAAGCTATAATAATTGCCTAAGAAATAAATGTGGTAGCACACACACAGTGATTAACATTGGGCTCACATGTAGTAAATGTCAGAGGAAACTAGCAGTTATAACTAAGATACATGATAATTCTGTAGATACTATTATTGCTCCTATTCCTGAAACTAAGACAAGTTTGGAATTTTTTTTTAATTTAAAGAGTTGACAAAGGGTATCACTGAGATTTCACTGAGATTCAAAGCAGGCAGTTTTTCATGGTCTTTTATTTATTAGTCAGAGACATTAGATGGTGCTGGGTGACAAGAATGGTGGGGAGAAGATAGTATATGATTAAACAAAGACAAACACTCAATTCAGTCAACAAACCTATAAGTGGGAGGGAGATAATAAAAGGAGGAGGAGGAGGAGGAGGAAGAGGAAGAAGAAGAAGAGGAAGAAGAAGAGGAAGAGGAGGAAGAAGAGGAAGAGGAGGAAGAAGAAGAGGAAGAGGAGGAAGAAGAAGAAGAGGAAGAGGAGGAAGAAGAAGAGGAAGAGGAGGAAGAAGAAGAGGAGGAAGAAGAGGAAGAGGAAGAGGAAGAAGAAGAGGAAGAGGAAGAAGAAGAAGAGGAAGAGGAGGAAGAAGAAGAGGAAGAAGAAGAAGAAGAAGAAGAAGAAGAAGAAGAAGAAGAAGAAGAAGAAGAAGAAGAAGAAGAAGAAGAAGAAGAAGAGGAAGAGCTGCAGCAGCAGCTACCTGTCTGTATTAGTCAGAATCTTTTGAAATGGTCCATCAAAAACTGGAAATGCCAAGGATGTGGTAGTTGCTTAGTCTATAGGGATAGATGTTCCAGCAATACCAATGAAGCATTGTAGTTCCAGAAGATTCCTAGATAGAGCCTGGCCGTCTGTCTAGGTCTGAATCTTGAAGAAGCTGGGTTCTAACACCGGTGAAGGTTGGGCCAAGAAACAAGGTAGGTGAAGTTGCCATGGAGAGTGAAGGCAAGCAGGCAAAAGGCTAAGTTTCCTTCTTTCAAATCATGTCATAGGAACTGCTACCAGAAGATGCCACTCAGTTTGATGGTGGTCCAGTTGACAGCCACCACATTGTCTGAGACAGATAAATATGCACACATATCTACTTTTTTTCTGATGTGAGCATTGAACCTAGGCAAATGCTCTATCATGGATCCCTATCCTAGCCATCATTTTAATTTTCATTTGAGAATGAAGCCTTGACTTACTTCTATAAACCTTCTTATCTTCATGTCTCACCCTCCAGGGTAGCTGGGATTCCAGTTCTGCACTCTGAACCTGGCACTTGTCTTGTATATTTAAAGGTTATTCTTTCCTATGCTACTTCTCTTAGGATACTCATGACTATGTGACTGATTACTCTTTGCAATGTGACTTTATTAGGGAACCCTTCTATCCAAGTCCTCCCATCCTCACTTCTGATTCCCTGATCATGGAATACCATTTCTAACCTCTTCATGCAGCTAAGCTGATACAACCCTTTCTGCCATGGCCACCTTCTTTCTCCCCTGCTTTTTCTGTTAATATGTGTCATGGTCTCTTGGAGCTTCCCAGTCCTGGCCAGTTCCCTTACTGCTGCCACCAACCTCATACCCAGCCACTCTGCCACACTGCCTGGAAACTCTTACCCTTCTTTCAATACAACCCAAGTACCTTCTTGTCTGTGATGTCTCTCACAGTTCTGCAAGTGGCTGGTAGATCACTGCTCGTGGGTTTTGCCCTTTGAACCCTTTGAACTCTATTTTCAATAACATTTACCACTAAGTTGTTATTGTCTATTTGTTATAGGCCTTGAGGTCAAATGTCATGTGTCATACATATGAGGGATTCTGTCACTCTCACTTACCAGAGATATGAGGGATTAGCAGGGTGTGTGTGTGTGTGTGTGTGTGTGTGTGTGTGTGTTGCATATATGCACATGTGCATGTACAAATGTCTGTACTTGAGTACTACTAATTAAAAAGTCAGTGAAGTGAATCAGGCCTTTGTGGGATATACGTAGGAGACAGTGAGGGTTTAATTCTCATTAAACCTAATGATACATTCAGGCTGCTTTTAATACAAGTGCTGACTCTAGACTGCCTAGATTATTGATGTCCCACCTTCATGTCTCTCTTTTCCTCCTTTCTTTGTGTCTCCCTTCCTACCTCCCTTATGCCTATTCTGTTTGGTTTTTTTCTTCTGCATTATTACACTTTGTAAAGCATCTCAATGATTGACTCAAAACACCAGAAAGGTTTCTTCCCTGAAACCCTCGAAAATAACCCCTCACACAGAGTTCTAGCACAACTCTTGGGGCCTGCACAGTAGCCATCAGTAGCCAGTGACATATTGTCACAAACCCTTTCCCTGATAATCTTCCTATAGGTTCTAAATAAAGCAGGATAAGAGTGTTAAGAGTATTTTCTCACTGTTTGCTTCATACTATCACCTTGCTGGCATGAGCACCAAGGCAGGCATAATCTGTTCCTTACAGGTAGGGAAAGAACTCAGAAGAAATGTGCATGGAGTTGCTGTTCAGATGTCTGCATAGGCTTGCTAAAATGCCTTGCACTATGGATGATCCTTCCTCTTTACTAGAAAAAACATTTTCAATACCATTGAGGCTATTGAGAACCAGCTCAGTATGGGTTGGCAAATGACATATGGAGATAAAATGGTGAAGGAGTTGCTGCTGAGAAAATGGCATGTTAAGGGCTGTGTCCCAAGGAGTGGTAATTTCAGTAATTGCTGACTTCTCTATCTTTGTTTTTGTTTTTCTACTTTCCTCCCTAAGACTTAATGTATATGGATGATTTGGATTGATTCCTTCCTGAGAAAATCTTTAAGTTAGTTTTCCTTTTATTTGGAGGCTTCTGGATTTTACTCTAGAATATTGTAGAAAACTTAATTCATTTACCATATTATTAAATATTTCCTGAATAACTGCTCTATGCCAGGCCCTGTCCAGGCACTGAGGAGATGCAAAAATTGCCTCATAACCCTTCCTACATGGAACATGTAGTCAGTCCAGTGATAAGCATAACTGTACCAAATGCAGTTGAAACAACGACAGATGCCTGGACCAAATGACAAACATATACACTAGTTTCAAGGTTCTATCTAGAGACATGTATGATAAAGGGTAACATTTTACATGCAGCATGGAGAAATTCTTCAAACTTAAAAAAATCCTTGGGTTGAGTCTTGAGAGATTCACGAAGTGGTGGTGCCTGAGTGAGCAACAGGAAGGATATCAAGGCAAAGACAGAAATGTGTGCCCATAAGTAACAATGTCCTCTGTTCCAGGAACAACGAGCAAGAGGCTCGGCATGGCTACCCCTTAAACTAGTGAATGGGACATAGAGAGCAATGAAGGTAGATGCATAGTGGGATGTAGGAGGGAGGCATACATCACTGAATAGTTTTCCTGAGGACTATATTCCTATCTGGTAGGGATGGAGTGGTTTGAAGCCTTCTAACTGAACTGGAAGGTTTGGGTTCTGTTTATTTTTTCTTTCTTTGTTATAAATATGTTACTTTCTATTCATTTTTATTTTTTCTCTTTTTTAATTTAACTTAGAAACAAGCTTATTTTACATGTCAATCCCAGTTCCCTCTCCGTCTCCTCCTCCCTTGCCCCCCACTGTCACCTTATCTCTTCGCCTTCTGCTCTCCAGGGAGGGTGAGGCCTTCCATGGGGGATCTTCAAAGTCTGTCATATCATTTGGAGCAGGACTTAGACCCTCCCCATGTGTCTAGGCTGAGAGAGTATCCCTCTATATGGAATTGGCTTGAAAAGTCCATTTTTGTCCAGTATTATTAGGAATAAATACTGATCCACTACCAGAGGCCCCATAGATTTCCCAGACCTCCAACCCCACATTCAGGGGGTCTGTAACAGTCCTATGCTAGTATCCCAGCTATCAGTCTGAGATTCATGAGTTCCCCATAGTTCAGGTCAACTGTTTCTGTGTATTTTTCCAGTCTGGTCTGGACCTCTTTGCTCATCCCTCCTCCCTCTCTGCAACTGGGTTCCAGGAGTTTGGCACATTATTTAGCTGTGGGTATCTGTTTCTACTTCCATCACCTACTGGATGAAGGTTATAGGATGCCACATAAGGTAGTCATCAGTCTCATTATCAGGGAAGGGAATTTGAGGTAGTCACTCCATTATTAGATGGGGGTCATCCTTGTAGATCTCTGAACATTTCCCTAGTGACAGATTTCTCATTAAACCTGCAATGGCTCCCTTTATTATGTTATCTCTTTTATTGCTATCCTCTATGCGTCCCCTGACTCAGTCTTCCTTCTCCCTCATGTCCTCCTCTCCCCTCCTCTTCTCCCCTTCTCTTTCTCCTAACTCCCTCTTCCCTTCCCAATGATCCCAATTAGCTCAGGAGATCTTGTCCCTTTCCCCTTCTCTGGGGGACCATGTATGTCTCTCTTATGATCCTCCTTGTTTCCTAGTTTCTCTGGCGGTGTGGGTTGTAGGCTGGTTATCCTTTGCTCTATGCCTAAAATCCATATATGAGTGAGTACATACCATGTTTGTCTTTTTGTGACTGGGTCACCACACTCAGGATGGTATCTTCTAGTTCCATTCAGTTGCCATTGTTTTGTTTTGTTTTGTTTTCTGCTGAGTAGTACTCCATTGTGTAAATGTACCACATTTTTTTTATCCATTCTTCAGTTGAGGGGGATTTAGTTTGCTTCCAGGTTCTGGCTATTATAAATAATGCTGCTGTGAGCATAGTTAAACAGATGACCTTGTTGAATGAATGTGCATCCTTTGGGTATATGCCTAAGAGTGGAATTTCTGATCTTGTGGTAGACTGATTCCCATTTTTCAGAGTAACTGCCATACTGATTTCTGTAAAAGTTTGCACTCCAACCAGCAGTGGAGGAGTATTCCCCTTTCTCCACATCCTCTCCAGCATAAACTATCATTGGTGTTTTTGATTTTTGCCATTCTGACAGGAACAAGATGGTATCTCAGAGTTCATTTGATTTGCATGTTGAGCACTTTCTTATGTAAACCATCATATCACCTACAAATAGAGAAAGTGTGACTTCTTCTTTTCCAATTTGTATCCTGTTACTCTCCTTTTGTTGTCTTATTGCTGTAGCTAGAATTTCAAGAATCATATTGAAGAGATATGGAGCGAGTGGACAGCCTTGTCTTGTTCCTGATTTTAGAGGAATCGTGTTGATTTTCTCTACATTTAGTTCGATGTTGGCTGTTGGTTTGCTGCATATTGCTTTTATTATGTTTAGGTATGTTCCTGTTATCTCTGATCTCCCCAAGACCTTTTTCATGACTGGCTATTGGATTTTGTCAAAGGATTTTTCAACATCTAGTGAGATAATCATGTGGTTTTTCTTTCTCAGTTTAGTTATATCATGAATTGCATTGATGAATTTTTGTATGTTGAACCATCCCTGTATCCCTAGGGTGAAGCCTACTTGATCATGGTGGATTTTTCTGATGTGTACTTGGATTCGATTTGCCGGTATTTTATTGAGTATTTTTGCATCAATGTTCATGGAGATGTTGGTCTGTAGTTCTCTTTCTTAGTTGTGTCTGTGTTACTTGGGTACCAAGATTATTGCATCCTCATCAAAAGAGTTTGGCAATGTCCCTTCTGCTTCTATTGTGTGGAATACTTTGAGGAGAATCAGTATTAGCTGTTCTTTCAATTTCTGGTAGAATTCTGTACTGAAGCCATCTGGCCCTGGGTGATATTTATTTTTTGTTGTTGTTTTGTTTTGTATTTTAGTTTTTTGTTTTTGGTTTGGAGACTTTAGATGACTACTTCTATTTCATTAGGGCTTATAGGTCTATTTAAATTGCTTATCTGTTCTTGGTTTAATTTTGGTAAGTGATGTCTATCCAGAAAATTTTCCATTTCTTTTAGATAATCGAATTTTGAGGAGTACAGGTTTTCAAAGTATTACCTGATGATTCTCTGGATTTCTTCAAGTGTCTGTTGTTATGTCCCCCTTTTCATTTCTGATTTTCTTAATTTGCATGTCCATTCTCTGGCATTTGGTAAGTTTGAATAAAGGTTTGTCTATGTTGTTGATTTTCTCAAAGAACCAACTCTTTGTTACCTTGATTTCTTGTATTGTTTTCCTAGTTTCTACTTTATTGATTTCAGCCCTCAATATGATTATTTCCTGGCATCTACTCCTCTGGGGTGAGTTTGCTTCTTTTTTCTTGAGCTTTCAATTGTGCTGTTGTTAATTCTCTGGTGTGGCTATTCTCCAGTTTCTTCATGTGGACACTTAGTGTTATGAACCTTTCTCTTAGCACTACTTTCAAAGTGTCCCATAAGTTTGGGTATGTTGTGTCTTCATTCTCATGGAATTCTAGGAAATCTTTAATTTCTTTCCTGACCCAGGAATGGTGCAGTTGCACATTATCCAATTTCCATAAGTTTGTAGGCTTTCTGCAGTTTGTGTTGTTGTTGAATTCTAACATTAAAGCATGGTGATCTGATAAGATGCAGGGGGTTATTCCAATTTTTTTGTACCTGTTGAGGTTTGCTATGTTGCCAAATATGTGGTCAGTTTTAGAGAATGTTCCATGTGACGCTGAGAAGAAGGTATATTCTTTTGTCTTTAGATAGAATATTCTATACATGGTTTCTTACGGTTAGTAGAATATTTGTCTAGGATCTTCTGTCTTCCAGAGTTTCCATGGTGAAGTCTAGTGTGATTCTAATAGGTTTGCCTTTATATATTACTTGACTTTTTTCCTTTTCTGCTCTTAACATTCATTCTTTATTCTATGTGTTTGGGGTTTTGATTATTATGTGGCTTGGGTACTTTTTTGTGGTCCACTCTATTGGGTGTTCTATGAGCTTCTTGTACTTTCATTGGCATGTCTTTCTTTAGGTTGGGAAAGTTTTCTTCTATGATTTTGTTGAATATATTTTCTGCCCCTTTGAGTTGGGTTTCTTCACCTTCTTCTATACCTATTATTCTTAGGTTTGATCTTTTTACAGTTTCCCATATTTCCTGTATATTTTGGTTTAGGGATTTGCTGGACTTAATATTTTCTTTGGTCCATGAATCTATTTCTCCCACTGTATCTTCAATGCCTGAGATTCTCTCTTCCATCTCTTGTATTCTGTTGGTTATGATTGCATCTGTAGTTCCTGATTGTTGGCCCAGCTTTTCTATTTCCCTCAGTTTTTGTTTTCTTTATTGTATCTATTTCAGTTTCCAGGTCTTAAAATGTTTCCTTCATCTGTTTGATTGTTTCTTCTTGGTTTCTTTACGGGAATTGTTGAATTCTAATATTTTTTGGTTTGTTTTTTCTTACATTTCTTTAAAGAATTTTCTCATATCCTCTTTGAGGGCTGCTATTATTTTCATGAAGTTGTTTTTAAGGTCATTATCTTCGTTTCATCTGCATTGGGATGTTCAGGTCTTGCTGGTGTAGAGTCCCTATACTCTCATGGTGTCAAATTGGTTTTTCTGTTGGTGAATGTGTTTTTGTGTTTTTATGTTGTCTTCCATCCCTTCTTCCATTGGTTGCAGGTTGATTTTCTTCATCTCCTGGTGGGTATGGGTCCAAGGTTCTTTTCTGGTGGGTGCAAGCAGGTCCAAAACTCTGATGTGTCTCATGGTGGTTGCAGGAAGTGGGATTAGTACTGGGACACTGGCAGACCCTGTTCTGCTGGTATGGGTTCCCCCATATGCAGGCCCCAAGCTTCAAGAGGCTCTGAGCAGGGCATCTGATGGCGTGCCTGAAGCAGGCCCAGGCTTACTTCCTCTGTGGATGGAGGCAGGACAAGGACAATGGCAGTCTCTGAATAGGCTAGATTGCCAGGATGGTTTCCCCCATGCACAGTCCCGAGGCCCCAGGAGGGCAGGGCACCAGAAGGTGGGCCAGAAACAGCCTGTTTATTTTTCTTATTCTAATAGATTTAGTGAGGCTTAGAATATGTCCAAGCCTATTTGTTCACCTAGAACATTGGATAATATCTGACATATTCCTTCTATAAGGGTATTTTGAAAAGAAAATGAAGAGCATAGTATGAAATAATTAGGAAGTTTTAAACTTTTACTCATTATAATTTATAATACTTTATTACTATATTAAGTATATTTCCAACAAGCATTAGACATTCTTCAGATAATTAAAAAATAGCTTCAATAAAATGTTTTGTGATTGTTGACTTGGACCATAATTCCTTGTTCAATTTCATGACACTAACATTATTGTAGGCATAATGATAGGTGAAAAAAAAGTGAAGAAAATGGTATTTGTTGAGCACTTACGGATCTAATGCCACACTATGTTCTTTGCTTACATTTAAGTCATTTAGTTGGGGTGTAACTATTTTCTCCAAGCCTATCCTGACCATTATTATGGAGCAGAGATTTCACTGCTGACCTACAGAGTAACCTTGGCCTTCGTAGCCATGGCAACAAACTAAGCAAAACAATATCCTGAAAGCTAGGCTATGGTATTTGTAACACCCTCTGTAGAAGAATGAGAGGGTAAAGGTCCTGGGATTACTCCCAGCACCCCCTCCAGCTTCTCCACTGCAGGTGATCTTGGAACATCAGGAGATGATAGGATACATAGGTGATGGAAAATTAGTTGAAGGTAAAACAGCTTTCATGAAATTGTTACCCATGATGCAGTGGTTAATGCAGGTGTTTTAAGTCATCAATTATCGTGTAGGTAACTCTTCATCCAATTACAATAAGTAATTGTCTCAATTGTCCAATAAACTTAGATGGGATGTTTTCATTGATTTATTTTTGGTATCCTGTCATAGGTGAATAATTGTTCTCATGTCCCTAGGAAAGTAATAGAACACATTATCTTTAATATTTCCATAAAGGCAGATGCTATTATTTAATTTTCTAAATTATAAATAAAGTGCCTTAGCAATTCATTCAAGGCCTCCAAACTAGGTAGTGATAAAGCAAGAATTAAATGTGTATTAGTTTAAATTTTACATTTATTTCTCTATACATTGCACTTGTTGGTATATTGACCTGCCTTTTTTTTCTTTAATGAAACACTCAAGATAGGATGACTTTATAAGTAAAGAAGGTTTCTTCAAGTCACAATTTTGGAATCTTATAGTTCAAGATCAGGCTGTTCAGCCTCTGGTGAGGAGCAAATGGTATTATGAGATGAGCATCTGTTGAGAGAGATCCCATCATCAAACATGAAGCCACAAAGGGATTCCTGGGTCAGGCTGGTTTTTACATCAACTTATTTTCTTGATAGCATTGGATTCCCACAACAGTTACCTTAGTCCTCTAAAGCAACTTCCCCATTCATCTAAGGATCTCTCACTACTGCTGGTTTCATACTGTCTCTCACCAGTGTCACACTGGAAACAAAGATTTGAAAATGCTTGTAGATGGGAAGAAATAAAATGTGGCTTTGAAAATGTGAAATGTTCTCACCAAGTGGAAAGGAGATAGGTTTGGCATCAATGTAATTTGAACAAAAAACCTAAAGTACCATGTGAAAATTTTGTTTTACTCTTGACATATAGACATAAATAGATAGACATTTTTGAATAGCTAAAGATTTTTAGAGATATTAGACCAATGAAGGAATGCTTATAATAAAAAGCATCAGACTAAACAAATTTTTGCTTACTTTGATTGAAAATTTTTAAATGGCTTATTTTATACTATTTTTATCTCTTAAGACACTAAATGTCTATTTTCCCCAAATTTGATTCCTAGAACTACCTTAAACAACTAGACCTCTTGACCAACATGTTCTTTCGTTTTCTTGTCTTCCAATGCTAAACTGAGCCATAGAGGCTCTTTCTTTCATCTATTTCCAGCAGCTTCTCATAACACTGAAAGTAGCATCTAAACTAGTTATCATGATCTGTAAGATACTAGATAATTTGATATTAGCTTGCTTTTTTTTCCAATTTCATCTTTTCATTCCCTATTTCTGCGTAAACTCTAACCACACTAGTCCCTTCAGTATTATCAAATATCCAACACATTCCCTGTAGCATGGTCCTGGAAGAAATTTACTGAGAATTTAATAAAAGCACAGTTAGATACTGGCAGGATGCAGGGAAAATACAAGGGACAATGCAATTATCAAGTGCTAGTGATACTAGAGTGTTGTTACCCAAGACCTACAAAGGTAAACAGAGGAAACAAGTGTTCACCAAAGCTGCAAACAAGTGATTTTTTGTTGAGGACACCACTAGTTAGGAGTTTAAAAAGCCACACAAAGGTATATAGCTATGCTGAAGTGACTTCATGGGAAAGAAACCAGGAGAGCAGAGAATGAAAAGAATCTCTTCTCTCCCATTCTTACATCTTGTAAGAGTCTCATTGTCTACCCCAACCTGAGAGAGCAATGGGACTTTTCTGCTTAGTGACGGAATCAATCACCAACTTCAGAGATGCATAAGATTTAACTCAATACATCCAAGTGAGCTTTCTTTGGTGAAGACCAGAGCTTAAAAGATATTGACAGAGTCAGAAAAGAAACAGAATATATGTAGTAGTCTGTCCAGAGTACACCTGGACTAAGCTTCAGGTGGTTTTCTTCCCTTTCTTTCCTTTCTTCTTTCTTTCTTTCTTTCTTTCTTTCTTTCTTTCTTTCTTTCTTTCTTTCTTTCTTTCTTTTTGTTTTTTCGAGACAGGGTTTCTCTGTGGCTTTGGAGGATATCCTGGAACTAGCTCTGTAGACCAGGCTGTTCTCAGACTCACAGAGATTCTCCTGCCTCTGCCTCCCAAATACTGGGACTAAAGGTGTGCACCACCACCGCCTGGCTCAAGTGGTTTACTCAGTTCTTTCTTACTTACTCCAGTGTTACTCCAGTGTTAATGTTTTTTTGCTCTTCCTTGACCACTCATAACCCCAAATACCAGCATCTCTATGAAACCACTGTGATCTGTTTTATTAATAATCTTTATCACTGTGGAAACTTATCAAGTTTAATTAATTAAAATGTTAATTTATTTCTCCCCAACTAGATTATTAGCTTGTCAGGAGCAAGGATTTTAAAATGATTCATTTCTGTATTGCCTGCACCAAGCAAAGTGCCTTATACATAAGTGACATTCGGCAATTCTTTATTAGAATTAATAAATTCATTGCCCTTTCTGTCTCTCTCATCATTCTTCCATAACTTTATTGCAGTCTGAATTGTATTGTAGCTATTTAGATATCTTCCTGTCCTGTCTTGAGAATAATAACTTACCAACATTTGTTATTTGTATTTGTTATTGCCATTTTTGTTTTTTCCCCAGTATATGTGAAAGGGTTAGTTGCATAGCTGTCAAAACATGGCAGGACTTTGAATAATGGTCTTAGATCCAGAGGATTCCATCTAAGCTAAAACTAACAGCAACAAACGTCCTCATCTTATCACTTACCTGTTGATTTCCAAGGTCCTGTCTTCTCAGGTCCTACAAGGATCATCACCTTTCTTCTTGTACCTTCCCGATCATCATCATATTCTCATTTAGTGTTTGTTGATTCATTTTTTGGGGTTATTGATGATTAATTTGCATGACTTTAGAGTCTGCAGTGAAATATAATAGGGAAATAGAATAGAAAAAGTCTGGATTTATGAGTAGATTAATAATTTCAGTGGGAGGTATCCAACAGCAGGCAAAGAAACAGAGAGAGAGGGAATTGCATTTCAAGACAATGACATTGTAGACTCTATTCTAACATTTTAATCATGTCTCTAGCACCTGGACAAGTATTCAATGAATGGTGATAACAATAATGATTAGAAATAACAGCATAAGTCTATTAATAAAAGATGCTCTATGGACACCCCCAAGGAGGGCCTCACCCTCCCTGGGGAAATGAGGGAATATTGAGGGGGGTTGGGGGAGGGCACGGGAGGAGCAGAGGGAAAGGGAGAGGGACCTGGAACTGACTTGTGAAGCAACCTTGTTTCTAATTTAAATTTAAATTTAAAAGTAAATAAATAAAGATGCTCAATTTACACCTATCTTTGGTTCCAGAGCCCATGATCAATGAAAATTTTATTTGAATGAATAAAATAATAAATTAAATAAGTGTGTTCCCTCCTAGTTTCCTGTCTATCTGACTTCAGAATAGAATGTTATGTATAGTTAGGAAAATACAACAATCATTATACTTACAGTATCACTGAATTGAAATGGAATTAAATCAATGGTATTTCTCCATTTTAATACCTGTCTCTTTTAAGATTAGAGCTTATCCATGTTGTGTTTAAATATGAATTCTTTTAAAACCGTTTTTCTCCTTTGATTTGATATGTCAACAATTAAAAAGTTTCTTAACTCTAAAAAATGATACTACATTTAAAAGCCTTAAAAAGCACAAATATTTAATCCTAGTTTTAGATGATGATAATATTCCGTCCATACAACCCTAATGCCTTTCTACCATTTGCCAGAAATGTGCCATTCATATGCCTTCAAAAAGGGCCAAAGACAATTAACTGAATTTTAAACTTATTTTTTATGTGAAAAGATCTCTATGCACATCCCATTGCCATGGCAACCCCTGAAAATCCTACTTTGATTATGGTGTACATAGGCCAATGGGCACATCCAAGAAGGCTTTGTCCTAATAACTTAAGAATCACAAACAGTTGGGATTTTGTCAAAATCTTTATGTACTGGCTCTGTTCCTCACCAGTCATGTCCCTGGAACATTGACAGTTTTGCTAGAAGACAAAATATCTTCATTTGAAAATGTGTGCAAGTTGAAAAGCTACCTTTTGTAGTTGTCTGTGGATAGCCCACCTGAAGAGCATTATATGGCTTTCCTGGGGTATAGCAGCCTGAGAGAGAAGAAGGATGTGGAAATGAGGATGAAGGAGCCAGAGATGTTAAGCTTGAAGAAGAGCTTGGCTTTGAATTTGCTAGGTCTATGTCCTTAGGAAATTCTCTATGTCTAGAACACTGTAGGAAAAGATTTTCTCACTTACAATTTGTGCTTTCAGAGTTGTTTTGTCTATATAGGAGAATTATGGGAATCTATCAGGTAAATGACCAAGTCCTTTGTAACTTCTATGATTTTATTGCTGTCTAAATTGCTTCTGTAGCTAAGCATTCCATCATAAAGTCACTGTATTATAAAATGTGTTAGCGTTTAAATGCTTGAGTTTACATTCTGCATCTAATAACTGGGGACTTTGTACTATTCTCTTAGCCTTCTGGGAAATGCTTGAGTTTAAATTCTAGTTCTGCACCTAATAACTGGGGACTTTGTACTATACTCCTAGCCTTCTGGGCTTTAACATTTTAATCTATAAAGCCAAATCTTTAAATTATCAGGAAACACAAATTAAATCCTTTTTTATAAACCTGGTAGTATGTGGAGATAAAAATAATAGAGTCGCTTATATCTTGTGAAAGAGATAGTGGGTAAAAACAGACAGGGTTATAATATAACTAAGCACTGTTGCTCTGTAGAGAGGCAGATCTAACACCTCCTTCTCAGTCCTCATTTCCAAACATGATGTGAGATAAGAACTCTAAAGCTATCCCTCCAAAGACTTTTTATATCATAATCTCATTCCACCCATACATAAGGGGTAGGATGAGAATATCCTCATATTCACCCATCCATTTATTTATTTAACACATACACTGAGTATAAATTATGGCACATAAAGTGCTATAATTTTGTCCAGTTATAATTATAAAAATACAATATTGTAAGTACAATTATTACACATGCTTCTTATTCATACACACACAAAATATCTGAAAATGTCCTGGGTATCCTTTATGAAACTATATAGGAAAAGGTTCTTGAACCATGAACTTCACTGGAGCTGAATTAGGAACTTTGACTAAAGTTTGGAAACTAGCAGATTACATGATCCAATTAAATACTGAAAGGATAGATGGTTTGATGGGTAAATGAATTTTGTCCTTTCACCTCTTAGAGCTGGTTTGATCTCCAGAAAATTGGAAGTTATGAGCCTTGAACTCCAAGATAATCATGAGATCCACAAGAACTATTTAATGCATAAAACATTTATTCCTATGAATGACAAGCTAATACACCTGCGCTGTGACCTCATCTTCATCACATAAAAACCACAGTTTCCCTCTTGAGTGAAAGTAATACAACCTTGCTGTGGCCTAGCTTGCTTGAGTAATTTCAGAAAGCTTTGCTTTTGGCCAGATTACCTTAACTTGTATATTGAAAACAGACTACGAGTCTGCAAAATGATCACCAATTACAAAGCTTTTATCTCAGTCTAGATCAGAAGTGATGGTCATTTGAGCCCATGGAATTAGTGATAGACTATGTTAAATGCGTAGGACTTATTAACGGACTGCCACAGTGAAAGGTGGAAAAGGGTTGAATGTGAACTTTGATTTTTATTGGAGCACCAGAAGGATGGCTCCATCCTCAACTTAGATAATAAAGACTGTGGAAGAGGGTATGCAGGTTTAACTCATTTGGGGCATTTCAGACTTTGGGTGTTCAATAGACTCCATGCAGAAGCACGAGGCAGTAACTGAATGTGAGTTTTCACGTGAGTAGGATTTGAGATAGAGACTAAAACTTGGTTAAAAGAGACACATACAAATCAAATGGGATGAAGGTCCCTTTGATTGCAGAGAAATCGCAGATTATATACTTAGATTCATTTCATTGATGTGATAGAGAAAGAGGGAAGATATCAGTGATCTGAGGAATAAGTGGGTACCAATCAAGTCTCAAAATAAATGAGAGAGGGAGGAGTGATGAGCCAAGGGGTCAAGACCGTGCTGGTGAAACCCACAGTGACAGCACACCTGACAAGGGGGAACTCTTGGACCCCAGACTGATGGCTGAGAGGCCAGCATGGGACTGATCCAGACCCCAATGAATATGGTGTCAGTGAGGAGGCCTCGGCAATCTCTGGGGCCTTGGGTAGTAGGTCAGTGTTTACCAAGGTGTACGAATGAACTTTGGGAGCCCATTCCATATGGAGGTAACCTCTCTCAGCCTGGACACATGGGGAAGGGCCTAGGCCCTGCCCTGGATGAAATGACAGACTTTGGAGATCCCCCTAAGGAGGGCCTCACCCTCCCTGGAGAATGATGTGGGGATTGGATGGGGAGCTGGTAGAGGGGCAAGGGAAGAGGGGTGGGAGAGGGAGCTGGGATTGACATGTGAAGCAAGCATGTTTCTAATTTAAATAAAAATATATTGAGAAAAAAAGAATTTTGGTAGTAGAGCAGAAGGGCAAGTGAGGAGGAGCTGAGGGGAAGGGGGCTATATTTTCTTTAGGCTATGAATGTGACTGTTAACCATTCCATTCCTCTTAACACCACTTTTCTCCACTAGTTTCTGCAAACTGTGTATCTACCCGTTCTTTCCTTGGCTTTTCTCCCTCTAGTTGCTCCTAAAGATCCTGTCAAATTATTCTATACTGTAGACTTTGAACACCCATCTGACAGTGAACTCCATAAAAGCCTACCCTGCAACTCAGACGTCTGCAACATCTGCTCAGGTGCTTCAGAACACACTCTCCTCCCACACTCTTCACCCTACCTGAGCTCTAACCACCCAAGCCTCTTCCCTTCGGCGTCTGGTGCTTGAAGCATGCTGTTCACCTTGCACAAAAGCCTGACCTGCTAACTTCCTCCCTAAGTAAACCTTGCTTCCTCCTTCCTTCCTTCAAATGTATTTTACCAGCTTTGAGCTTTAAAAATTAAAGTTTGTTATCTATGTTTTCCTGACTTTATTACTTTATCAAATGTTGAAAAGTAATAGTAATGGTATTAAGGTTGAGGTAGAAGATTTGAACTGTTGAGGGGTGAGAAGGATTGGAAAGTAAGTGTGGCATCTTCTACTATTGCCACCTGGAAAGAAAGAACTAGGGAAGGAGGCATTTATAGTTTAAGAGATGATACAGGCTGTGGTGGGAGAAGACAGTGGTGGGTGATCCAAAGGTTAGTTTCCTTGATTCACAAATAAGGAGCTCAGTAGCTGCTAAATCATGTTTATAGGATGCCCATCCTCAGTAGTTAGGTCTAGTTTTTTGTTGTTTTTGTTTTTTTACTTATATGCTAGTGTTCATCCTAAAGTCAAGATGGATGGACTCTTAACAAAGAAATTTTGGAAACAGTATTGAAGCAGTAAGTTCCATGTGATTCTCTTATCAATTATTGTGAATATAACCACATCTAACACTGTCCATTCACCCCATGTGTCAATTAGGTAATCTGTACCTAACATTTTATATAAACTTATGCCATTGTATTTATTCAATATTCTATTCTATATTTAACCTCAGAAAGGGTTTAATAACACATTAGTAGCATGGGACTTAGAGTCCTATAAGTCTGGGGTCCAATTTTCATTGCTATTCCTTAGATGCTCAGCATTTGCTAATATTATTTAATAATATTCTATCTAGGAAATAAGAGAATTATTAGAAGAAACGAGATAGAAATGATAAACCAGCATACTGGGTACATATAAAGGTACTTGGTAAAGATGTATGAATTCAGTTTGGTTGAGTTTATGCAGTTCTCAAGTATTTCCTTTGCTTCTAGTGCCATGAACTAGTGGGGAGAGGTGAACAAAGTTAGTAATTGGTTTTATTGTTTTCATTAAATGAAAGAGATTTCAGTTTTAACATGCTGTGAACCTCAAGTAGTGGACTGATTGTCTGAAGGACTAGCATGTTTTGTATTTAAATAGAAAAATTGAGTTAGGATATGAACAGCAGTAGGAATTCCTATGAATTATTTTCAGCATAAGCAATTATCCCTGCCAGCTATATGTATAAACACAGCAAAGATCCTATATTTATATTTTTCATTAAAAACAAAATGATTAGTCCTAGAAACTAATTTATTTTGTTCATCACAACATCCAAATTCAAATTAAATATTTCAGTGCTTAGAGACATTAAAGAGTGGTTTATTGAAAAAGTTTGCCATTTTCTGAGTAAGAACCTAGACTTGTTCTGTTAGCCAGAAGCACATCTTACAGTTGTACAACAGTAATTTTGTCTCGTTTATTTTAGAAATTTTAGATTTATCTCTCGTTAGGTTCAGAAATTTCAGTATCTAATATAGCAAGGAAGAGGCAAAAGGCAGGAGACTGTGCAGTTTAGAGATTGGAAAGGTCTCTGAGTTCTGGCTTTAGGAAAGTCTTTTACTCCCTTTGCCTGCATTACTCACCTATAAAATGAGGATGTTGAGGTTCAGTTTTCAGGACAATTGTGTGAAATATCTAGTGCTTTCTATGATGGCCCATTTTCTTCTACTATGTCAGAATACTGTACACTGGAAAACCTATGAAGAATAAAAGTTTAAGTTTGACATATAGTAGTCTCATGGCAGCACAGATCAAAACTATTGTATGTGATTCTGGAAGGTTCCTTTGAAGGTTCCTTTGTGTTAAGCAGAAGAGGAAATGAGTGCTTTAGATTGCCAGAATTCAGCTGACCTCACCCATTTTATTTTTATCAATACACACTGACACAAAACATTAATCCTTTTAATAGGTAATTATGACCTTTTAAATTCCATTGCATTGGTACTGGCACAATTGCATTTGCATTTCAGCATGAAATCTAAGTGGGGCATCCAGATCAGAGCATTAAATAAATGTTTCAAAAATGGCTGTACTGTTCCTCAATGGGATAGGAACAACTTGTTGAAGTGGATTGTTACTGTCATTGTGTTTTCTATGTTTTTATCATTACAAAGTCATTGAAAGATACTGGGAGGACTCTAGGAAACATATAATTTTGGCTCTTTAAAAATTTGCATTCATTTATTTTGTGTGTGTGTGTGTGTGTGTGTGTGTGTGTGTGTGTGTGTGTGTGTTCCAGAGCTCACACATTTAGAAAACAAAAGACAATTTGCGAGAGTAAGTTCTCTCTTCCAGCATGTGGATCACAGTGGTGGAACTCACATCATCAGGATTAGTGACAGTACTCTTCACCTGTTGAGTCATCACTAGCCCTGTATTTGGAAGCTTGTTTGTAATTGTTTTGGAATAAAAGTATTTCTTTGTAATTTTGCATGGATCAATTTTCATAACTACCCTTCATTTGTTCAATTCTAACAGTAGTGTAAAATCACCGCAGAAAGTTTATAAAACACAGAAAAGCCTGATGAAAAAATTTACTTGTTTCATAGCACAGTAGGAATCACTTTTAACCGGACTTTTTATTACTTTTATTTCATGTACATGAAAACAGTGGATATATGCATGTTTTTATGTGCCTATGACATCTTATACTGTTTAAATAAAAAATGAGGTTTGTTGTTTTTAAATAGTTTTACATATACTAATATGTCATAAACAATTTATATATCATTATAATTGTCAAAATGTAATTTTTGTGGTAGCAAAGTATTTCATCACATTTGTAATTTATTTGAAGTAGATATGTATTTTCTTATATTTCTTCCAAAATCCATGTGCTGTTTTTGAAGACACACTGACTTCACTTGGTGCTGTCAGTTTGTGCATGGGTAAAAGATTATCTATTGGAACATGGGTAACCTGTCAGATGCTACATTCCTTTTGCTCAGAAGCCATCAGTTGCCAATAGCTAGGAGTGGGAATTCATGAGTTCCTCCTCCATCTGTGCTGAGATTTTTTGATGGCTTGAGCTTAAGCAGGTCTTAGACATGGGAGTACAGTATGCCATTGCACTGTCATGTTCTGAAAACACTGTTTCACAAGAGTCCATTTCTATTTATGGCCCTTCTTATCCTTCTACACCATTTTTTTTCTCAGTGATTCCCTGAACCTGGAGGGGAAGAAATGTGATAGGGATGCCCCATTTAATGATGACCATTCCACAGTATTTCTGTACATTGACCAGTTTTGAGTCTCTATATAAATGTCCATCTTCTGCAAAAATAATCTTCTCTAATGAGAAATGAAAGATTTCTGATCTATGGGTATAAGGATAAGTACTTAGGGGATAATATAAATCCTACATCCATTTACCAGAGCAGTAGGAGTGGTACTAAGGGTTATGACTTACCCAGCTATGGGTTATTGGTTCAGTTTACAGTACCAGATTTGGGTTCCATCTTGTGGAGCAGGATTTTAATACAATAAACTAAAGGTAGGTGGTTACATCTAAAATATTCATGCTGCTATTGCATCATTGAACATATCTTGCCAGGCCAGTCATTATTGTATCTCACAAGGTTCACAGCTGTGTATGACAGTTGATAACTTTTCTCCACCAGCAACATTTATAGAACCTTCCAGCACTATTAAAGTTAGTCAATAGGGATGAAGCTTCCAGCCTAGTATCAGTTCAATTTCTGAATTTTATATAATATATACATATATTATATAAAATATATTTAATATATATTTATAATATATAATATATAAAATAAATATTTTCTAATACATATCAGAAAATATGTATTATTTTGTACCTGGCTTCTTCAACTCAGCAACATTCCCACAGATATTTATAATTTATTTAAATGTTAAGTATTGTTCTAGTTTTGAATATACTACAATTTATTTTGCCTATATTTTAAATTTTATTCTATTTGTGTGTATGAATATTTTGCCTGTATGTATATATGTATACCAAGTGCATACCTGTTGTTGGCGGAGATCAGAAGAGGGCATCAGATCTCCTGGAACTAGAGTTATGGGTGGTTTTGAGCTAACATGTGGGTGCTGAGTCATCTGCTTCTCTGTAAGGTCAGCCAGTATTCCTTATGCAGAGCTAACACTCCAGTCTCTCAGAGTGCTTACTGTTTACTACCACAAAGTAATAAATTTCTATATTCTTCAATAACTGAGTTAATTGTATTTTAATACAGTCACAACCTAAATATTTGTTGTCAGTGAAATATTACTGTTGCTGGAGTATTTTTGCTGTGAAGTATTACATAACCTGTAATTTTATTTGGTATAACTTAGATTTTCTCAAATCTAAGAAACACCAACTATAAAATTCACTACTGTTTTATGCACAACACTACAAAAAACATTATTAATTAAACTCTACTGAAATGCTTTCTTGCACTATTAGAATTCTTTAAAAGATGTCTTTAAATTTACATGTTTTTTAACAGACCTCTCTTCTGAGTTTCAAATAAAACCTCCTCATAAAGTGTTAGGGTATTTTTAAATCATGTATATTCCAGTTGTTTTGGAATTACTTTTACTTGGCTATCCATTGGAAGACACATTTTCCCATGCAGAAGCATCTTCCCTACCTTCAAGAGCATAGTGATGCCCTCTTTCTTCAGAATCCCCTAAGTTATATTGGTAATTTGTCCATGCCACTGATGCATCAACAAGTTTTGTAACATGTAGTCTTCCCACCAGCCACCTGGGTCCTGCAGCTGTCTCAGCTCCCAAATGGCACATGAAACACTATATTAATTATGAAGCTGTTGACCATTTGCTTGGCTTCTTATTGACTAGCTCTGACTTAATTATGAAGCATTAACTGCTAATCTGAATATTTACACATGGTCTTCTCTTACCAGAGAAAGAGTCTGGACCTCTTCTACCATGTCCTGCATTGTGACTGACTGTGCCTCAGTTTCCCAGAATCCTCCTTGACTCCTAGTCCCACCTATTCTGCTTCCCTATCTGGCAACAGTGCTTTATTTAATAAACCACTCAGACAAACATATACACAGAAGGACATACCCCATCATCTCCTCTTTTCTGTCTAAATAAAAAGAAAGATTTTAACTTTAACATAGTCAAATTATATGTAACAGAACAGTTATCAAGTAAGAACTATAACATTTAGTCCATTAACATTTAGTAAGATTTAAACAAAGTATTTTATTATCTATCCTATCTGTGAGTCTGAAGTCTTATATGTAACTTATCTTTTATAAATATCACTAGCTGTCTTCAATTCTATCAAAGACCACAGAAGGATAATATATAAACTCTAGAATTGACAGAGACATCTTGTTACCTGGACAGTCACCCGAAGTTCCTCTGCAACCTTGGGGCATCCATAGGCCACAGTATGTCTGGCAGACTTCTCAACAAAGCAGGAAATTTTAAACTGTCCATCAGCATCGGCAGTCTATCAGTCATTTTTCTGTGTCCTGAGAGTGTCTGGCAGACTCTTTCATGAAGCAGGAACGCTGTAGGACTGCCAAGTTCAGCAGTCACTTTACTGTGGTTCCTGCATGTCCAGTTTACACAGCAAGAGTCAATGGGTCCATGCAAGAGCAGTTTCTTGCCCAAATGGCTAATCTTGCCATGTTGAGAGCAAACTCCATAACGAGTTTCTTCGATGCCCATCTTCCTCTCAGACATAATTGGGTGCTAGTAGTTGTAGTGTCTCACTATCTTTCCCTAGATCATTTAAATGCCATATATTCTGTAGGTCTTTGAAAGGTTTGAAGAATATTTATCTATCTCAAATACCTCTCTGTATATCTAGAAAACCTAACTAACCTAACTATAAGTTTTGACTATTATAGATAACTATAATACAGATAATTATAATATAACTCTATAATCTGTACTTAATTATACATTACATTTTTAAAAGAGCTGTATAAAACAATATCTAAACAAGAGGAGAAATATATCACAAATTTCATCTTAAATTTGTATCAATAAATGAAAATCCATTCCAATACAAAAGATTCACTACTATACCGTAATCTCCCTTTTACCTTTAAAAAGAAATTCGTTGTGATCATTAACCATTTATAAGCAACCCTATTTAAATGAAAACAAAAATTTATAAACAATATTTGGGAACTTGGGCATTGTTCATTCCAAACTGCTTCCTGCTGGTTGGGGGTACTGTTCATGCCAAGGGGAACGTGACAAAACACAGAAATCTGGACCAGTCTTTGTTTTTGTAGTCTGTACTGTTATATTATCCCAGCTGTTTTAGATGCTAGACTGCCTGGACCACTGCTTCAGGATGTCTTGCTTCATCAAACCATAGAAGTCTGGAAGTAATCCACAGCTTTTCATTTTCTTTGGAAACACAAATAAAATCTCTTTTCCAAAGTAACATATCTCTATACTTAAATTTGAAGTCAAAGAATATTTAAAATATATAAGTTGAATTAATTTAGCAGTATTTATAATCAAGTATATTTCAGCAGTTGTTCCTTCCTTAGCAATTGAACAACTGAAAAACACAATAGCATACCGTATCCAGAATCTCTGTGTATTTTCCTTCTTTATGTGGCTTTTTTTATTACTCTGTATCTTTTAATTTTACTTTTTTGAGACAGGGTTTTTCTGTGTACTTTGGCTACCCTTGAACTCCCTCTGTACACCACGCTGGCCTTGAAATCAGAGATCTGTTTGCCTCTGCCTCCAGAGAGTGCTGGGATTAAAGGCATGTGCCACCACACTCAGCTACTCTCCTTGCTTATGTTTTTTTCCACTATCCTGTTTCTTTTTCTCTCCCAAACCTACATATATTTTAAACATACTATAAACCTTTTAGAGGTTTTACTTCATCTGAATCTGACTTTATTGTAAATCGTTACGTTTTCTGGCCACGTGTCTGTTATCTGCTAAACAACATTGCTTTAGTTAAAGCTGAAACAGCCACTGGCTTCCCAACATGGTGGGCATAAGCTTGCTACCAGCATTGGGAGCTGTGCTCACTGCCTTTGTCTATGTCGGCTTGGAGATGTGGTCACTGCCACTGCCAGCTGTTTGTGCACACCATTCAGTTATTGAGCAGGACCTCTTAAAAGAGCCTTGCAGTTTTCATTTTTTACTTTTTTGGCTTATACTGAGTCAGGAAGACTCCCTTAAGGGAGCCAGGTGAGTCTGTTTGTCTCTAGCAAAACAGAGCCCACCTGAGAAAAATGCTGCTACCACCAAGAAGCCATGCTTCTCTCTGTTCTTTTGTTTCTAAAATCTCTTTTAAGCTTTTGTCATTCTACATGGAAAAATCATGATCCCTCTCTTGACACCATATCTAAGGTGTAGGCTTCCCACCAGCCACCTGGGTCCCACAGTAATCTCAGCCCCCAAATAACACATGAAACACTATATTAATTATGAAACTGTTTGCCATTTGCTTTGATTTCTTATCGGCTAGCTCGGTTTTAATTATTAACCCATAACTGCTAATCTGAGTATTTCCACGTGGTCTTCCCTTACTGGAGACCTCTTCTCCCGTGTTCTCCATTGTGACTGACTGTGCCTCAGTTTCCCAGAATCCTCCTCGACTCCTAGTTCCACCTATCTTGCTTCCCCATTGGCCAATAGTGCTCTATTTAATTAACCAATCAGACAAACATATACACAGAAGGACTTTTTCCATCAAAGTTTGGTATGTGTATTCATCCCATAACAATGGGTCATGACTATCAGAGACTCAGAAATGTGCTTGACTTCAAAGACATTTTAATAAGGGAAAATGTTTGTCCTACAATCAGCAATTATCTTTATCATATGTATTCTTTACTTTAAATAATCACTGTTGGAGGTGGTGGAGACACAGAGATGACCAAAAAAAAAGAATGTAATCACTGAGTAATAGGCAGGATCCAGAGGATGCCATGAGTGTCCTTGTTAGGAAAAGAACACCTTCATCTAAGGTAACAGGATTTTAGAGACATAGCTGTGTCTCTAATTCTGATGGTGGAAATGTGAGTATGTTCCTGTTCTAAAATGGAAAATATTAGTTAAGTTTACCCTCTGAAAATGGGGGTGAGGGGAAAATAGTGGATTTTGCAAGATAAAGTCTAAACTAGTTTTTATGGAGGATAAAAAAAATGAGAAATTTCAGACTAACCTTGTAGAACTGCCAAGCAGTGGTAACAGCTGCTTGAGGGCTGAGGGCGTGAATCTAAGTGCAGTCATACACCAAATAGATGGGTTGTTCTAGTTATTTTGGAGCCTAGATAAATTAAGTAGAAGAGTTCATTCTGAGCTTCTGTTGTGCCTCCTGAGGGGGGAGAAGAATGATGCCAAAGGAAGGAAAGGGTTCTGAGAAGAAATAATTATAGTGTCAGATAAAAAAAACATGAAAAACTCAGGTAAGTATCAAAAATAGTGGGATAAGTGCATTTGCCTTTAAATAATTACTGTAGTTTAAGTGAATCTGTAAATGAGTTTGAAAGTTTCAGTTGGAGAACACCATGTGGATACTTGAGACTGTAGAAACGACAAAGCATGTGAGAGAAAGGAGTTAAGAGGATAAAGAGAATGCTGAAATGGGGTGAAGAAAAGATTTTTGAAGGTTCTTAGATTTCATCATCTGTCCCCAAGTAGTTTATTACAGAATGTTTTAAAATAAGACAGTTCAATTACTTTTCTCAAGGAGTTGTAATGTACACAACTAAAAGAATGCATGAAATTGAACAAAAACTTAAGATGATGATATTGCCTCTATCTTGAGGTCTTTTACAGCATCTAAAGAAGCACTGAACAGCAAATTCTCTGGGGACACACACGAGCGTTCCTTGGTAGTGGTGGGAGAGACTTCCTAATTTTGGAACACTGCTTCAGGAAGGACCATGTTGACTATCCAAGACTATTGAATATTGGAGCCATTTACAGAGGATGTGAAAATAATGGGAATTCAGCAACCTCCCACATAATATCTTCCACACTGCTTTTTTAAGACTACATTTTGTAACAGTGTTCTTTATTCATTCAAAGATTCACATTAACACTGTGCTCACAAATGGGAACACTGGTGTGACTGCTGGTGACTGAAATGTGAGCTCATGCCAGGACAGGAGAGAGAGAGAGAGAGAGAGAGAGAGAGAGAGAGAGAGAGAGAGAGAGAGAGAGAGAGAGAGAGAGAGAGAGAGAGAGAGAGAGAGAGAGAGAGAGAGAGAGAGAGAGAGAGAGAGAGAGAGAGAGAGAGAGAGAGAGAGAGAGAGAGAGAGAGAGAGAGAGAGAGAGAGAGCGGGGGGAGGGAGGGAGGGAGAAATTTTAGTAAAATGATTAAATGCTCTTTTAATAAGACAGTACACAGAGATACTTACATAGGCATTCATGTATGCCTATTATAGGTATCTCTGAAGTGCTGTACAGCTGTTTACTCCTTCAAATTGCTTTGAGAGGTGCCAACCAACACTGGGAGGCTATATCACTAAAGGAAGATGTTTTGAATCTTCTGTAGTTGGAAAAACTGAACCTCTAGATGAAGCAGTAACACATATTTTCAAGTTATGCTAACCTCTCTCACTCTCAAAGGCATGCTGTATCGTCCTTTCATTTTAAAGCACTTTTGCATTTGATTGTCCTTCTATACAAAAGAGAGATAGCCAGTGATTCTAATTTTATACTTAGAGTGGTTCACAAGATGAGAGAGGAAATATTACAGCAGCAGCAATAGAATTATCTTCTCTCCAAAATGAGCATTTATTGAAAATTTATGTATGCGAGAGTGCACTGAAATATTCTGTATGTTTAAAACGTATCTGTACAGGTAGCTTACGCATTAAGTGCCCTTACAAAGTACGTACTCTTACCATGTCTTACAAATTTGAAAATTGAAGCTCACAGAGGTTAAGGAGCCTCTCATGTCACAGAGCTGCTGATGTTGGAGCCAGCATGCAATCAATTTATAGTCATTATCCTGAGGTTAAGGTGCCGCATCTTTTTCTTTAAAATATAGCGTAAAGTGGGTGTTATTGGGACCAAACTATCAGAATTTCTGAATTCAATTCCCAACTTTCTACGAGACAGATTTCTAAGAAGCCCTCTAGTGACAAGCTCTCAGAGGTCTAATAAATAAACCCTCTATGGAGTCTTTCTGTTCACAAGCAGCGTACTTAAGAAAGGTCCCAAGGACTGTTTCTTGAGAATATTATTCCACAATTTTATTTTATTGTACTCTCTCCACTTAGAAAAGGTTGTACAAAGGCCATCCCTTCTTGTCACCAGGCAGGATTTGCTTACATCAAGCCATTCAGTGCATGGTAGGTAGCTATACTTTTAATGTCAATGCCTGAAATAAGTAAGTAAATGTATATATATATATATATATGTATATATATATATATATGTACATATATATATAATGTCTGCTCTGGGCTGTATAAAAGCACATCCATTTAAAATAACAAATGCACATCAGCAAAATATTTAATACTACTTTGGGAAAGAAGATCTGGGCTGGAGATTGAAATTCAGTTTGCTGGCAGACAGCCCACTTTCCATAAAAGAAATGGGATATGATCCCAAAGCTCCAGGGGTATTTTTTACACGAAAGAAAAGAATTAGCAAGCAGGGCACTCTATGTAGATGACAGGAAGGACAGTTTCAGCCATATTTGGAGGTGTGCATTTGGTCATTACAAGATTATAAAAACAGAATGTCTTAATATTGCATGACCTTCAAGAGTCTATACAGACCCGGAGTGGCCCACAATAGAGGAGCACATTTGGGGTTTCCTAAGCATTCTTATTGTTGCTTGAGGAGAGGATTATAATAGGTGACAAAGGAAGAACAGCAGAAAAGAAACCCTTGAATTTAGAAGATTTTAGTAGAATCCCAGCTTTGTCACAGCTAAGCCCAGAGTTCTGAGCAAGTCATCAAAATTTTCTGTTTCTCACTGTACTTCTGTTGTAAAGACAAAAATGCAAGGAGGAAGTTCCAATATGAAATGAAGACAAATAGATTCAACATGTGTATATTGTACATTCTCATGCCTTTTCTAACTTTATGAAAATTGTTAAGCCTGTTTCTTAGTGGACTTTGTATGTCCACTCATTTTATACACACCAGTGATGTGTTTTCCTCAAGGAAATCAGTCAACTATTCAAATATAGTTTGAATATTCAAATATTCAAATTCACTATTCAATACTTAAAATATGACATGAGGTCCAGGTATAGGAGGTATAGAGATGCAAATGAGCAAATATTGAATTCTGTCCTAAAGATTAAGCAAATGTCCCACAAAGAAAAAAGTATGTGGATCTAGGATTGAAACATAAAAAATTACTTAACAGCTAAAGGAAGATGAGCACAACCATAAAGCAGAGGAATAATGGGATCAGGATGAGCAAAGACCCGGAAGTGTATCAGTATGGTATATTCATATCATGGTGAGAAAATCTTGGGAAGATGACCATGGCTCAGTGAAGCAATGAGGATGAGCTTATCTTGGGGCCAGTGTATTAAGGGATTTGAATATCCATTTAGAACTTCAACCATGGAGTCAAACTGTTTTTCTTTTTCATAAAATGTGCATCATGATGATCTTGTATCACACATCTGTACACGTCAGAGATTTGAGTTCTGGAGTTTAGTAGTCAGAAGCAGGTCAGACAAATGTAGCTTGCTTTACTGGGTTGCTGTGGGCAGGTACCTTAAACTCCCAAGCCTAAATCTCCCTAGACATGAAATGGACAGTGTAGACTGTTCTCAATAAAACAAATGCTGGATATTGATTGGTTCTGGAGGAGAGGGATATTCCTGATCGAAGAAATTTCTGCTAAAACAGATAGGGCTAGGAAGAGAAAGAGTCAGACTCCTACCATCTTTCTAACAGCAAAGCTAGACTGTCTCAGGACTTCTGGCTATGTGACCTTGGGCAAGTGTCATCTACATTTGGAGCCATACTTTTTCCATCTACACAGTCAGGTGATTTCTTTTATCATCTTGTCAACTTTAGCATTGTAAGTTTTTCACCTTCCAAATTTTTCCCAAACTTTAACTTAAAAGTATAATTCTACAACATAGACTTCCATTTGCCTTTTACCTCTATGAAAATGTTTGTTTTTATCTGTGCTTGCATCACCCCAGAGAGCCATAGTAAATTGTCTCTCTCTGCTTTGCAAAACTACTCCTTAGAGGCAGGAAAGACAAAAGCCATAAGCCTTGTCTAGTACTGGATTGCATTCCTGAATTCTCAATCTTGGATACAAAAGATAGAGACTTGGGTAAGCACTAAAAGGGGCAGAAACTGTGGATTGGCTTTAGTGTGCGAACAAGTCAGAGCCACAGAGATGCCGCATGTATTCTTATTCTGAGTCATGCAGAAATTCATGTCAGACATTAAATGCATGAGAATTTCTGACTATGGCTGTCTCATGCCAAATAGGAATCAGAAGCACAAGTCAGTAAACAGGAGACTAAGGCTAGAGAACCACAGAAATCTCAAAAGTCCTTTAGCATGCTAAAGTGACTAAAGTTGACTTAAGATTGAAATGGAACAAGTCATAACAGAAACAACTAGACTGAGGAGGCATGCGTTTAAGCTATGATGCAACCACAACTTACTTACGACTTTCAAAAACTCAGTTAATCTGTATGGGCCTTGACTTCTCAATTGTGTAATGCATATTATAATAATGCATATTTCTTTTTTCTTTCTCTTTTAATTTTGATTTTTTTAACTTTTATTTTTAAATTTAAATTTAACTTAGAAACAAGGTTGCTTCACATGTCAATCCTAGGTCCCTCTCCCTTTTCCTCCCCTCCTCCCACGCCCTCCCAACAATTCTCCCAATGCCCCCTCATTTCCCCAGGGAGGGTGAGGCCCTTCATGGGGGTGTCCATATGTCATTTCATCCAGGGCAGGCCTAGACGTTCCTCAAGAGTCCAGGGTGAGTGCATCTCTCATTGTTGGATGGGCACCCAAAGTCCATTTGTATGCCCGGGATAAATATTGATCTATTACTACCCAAGGCCCAATAGATTGCCTATGCCTCCTAACTGACACCCACATTCAGGGGGGTCTTGATCAGTCCCATGCTGGATTCCCAGCCATCAGTCTGGGACTCAAGAGCTAACCCTTGTCAGGTCAGCTGTTTCTGGGGGTTCAACCAGCCCCGTCTTAACCCCTTTGCTCATCAGTCCTGCCTCTCTGTCACTGGATTCCTTGAGTTCAGCTCAGTGTTTAGCTGTGGGAGTCCGCCTCTGCTTCCATCAGCCATTGAATGAAGGTTCTGTTTCCCAGACTCTCTGCCCATGGAATTGAAGGCTAGCACTCCCCAGATCTATGTCTACAATCCATATATGAGAGAGTACATACCATGTTTGTCTTTTTGTGATTGGGTTACCTCACTCAGGATGGTTTCTTCTAGTGCCATCCATTTTCCTGCTATGAACATAGTTGAATAGATATCCTGTTGTATGAATATGCATCTTTTGGATATATGCCTAAGAGTGGAATTGCTGAGTCTCGTGGCAGGCTTATTCCCATTTTTTCTGAGGAATCTCCAGACTGATTTCCAAAGTAGCTGTATGAGTTGGCACTCCCACCAGCAGTAGAGTAGTGTTCCCCTTTCTCCACAACTCTCAAGCATGAACTGTCATTGGTGTTTTTGATTTTAGTCATTCTGACAGGAGTAAGATGGTTCTCAGAGTTGTTTTGATTTGCATTTCCCAGATGACTAAGGATGTTGAGCACTTTCTCAAGTGCTTCTCAGCCATTTTAGACTCCTCTATTGAGATTTCTCTATGTAATTCTGTAGCCCACTTTTTAATGGGATCCTTTGGTGTTTTGGAGACTTGCTTCTTCAGTTCTTTGCAAATTTTGGAGATCAGCCCTCTGTCAGAAATGGGGTTATTGAATATCTTTTCCCATTCTTTGGGCTGCCTTTTTGTCTTGTTGACTGTGTCCTTTATCTTACAGAAGCTTCCCAGTTTTAGGAGATCCCATGTATTAATTGTTGGCCTCACTGTCTGTGCTACTGGTGTTATGTTCAGGAAACTGTCTCCTGTACCAATTTGTTCAAGGGTACCACCCACTTTCTCTCCTAAGAGTTTCAGTGTGGCTGGATTTATGTTGAGGTCTTTGATCCATTTGGACTTTGATCCTTTTTGCATGGCGATAGACATGGATCTATCTGCATTCTTCTACATGCCAGCATCTAGTTATGGCAGCACCATTTGTTTAAGATGCTTTCTTTTTTCCATTGTATATTTTTAGCTTCTTTGTCGAAGATCAGAAGTTCATACATATATGGGTTAATATCAGGGTGTTCAATTCGATTCAATTGGTCTACCTGTCTATTTATGTGCCAATACCAAGCTAATTTCAGGATTACAGCTCTATAATAGAGCTTGAAGTCAGGGATGGCAATGCCTCCAGATGTGGCTTTGTTGAGTAAGGTTGTTTTGGCTATCCTGGGTCTTTTGTTTTTCCATACAAAATTCATTATTGTTCTTTCAAGGTCTGTGAAGAATTGTGCTGGTATTTTAATGGGGGTTGCATTGAATCTGCAGATTGCTTTTGGCAGGATTGCCATTTTAACTACATCGATCCTACCTGTCCCAGAGCATGGGAGATGTTTCAATTTTCTGGTGTCTTCTTTAATTTCTTTCTTTAAAGACTCAAAGTTCTTGCGATACAGGGCTTTCACTTGTTTAGTTAGTGTTACCCCAAGGTATTTTATGTTGTTTGTGGCAATTGTAAAGGGTGATGTTTCTCTGATTTCATTCTCAGCCCTTTTATATAGTAGGGCTCCTGATTTTCTTGAGTTGATCTTGTATCCTGCCACTTTGCTAAAAGTATTTATCAGCTGTAGGATTTCCCTGGTAGAGTTTTTTGGATCACTTATATAAACTATCATATCATCTGTAAATAGTGAAAGTTTGACCTCTTCCTTTCCAATATATATTTCCTTGATCTCCTTTTGTTGTCCTACAGCTCTAGCTAGAACTTCAAGTACAATACTGAAAAGTTGTGGAGACGGTGGACAGCCTTGTCTTGTTCCTGATTTTAGCCGAATCGCGTTGAGTTTCTGTCCATTTAGTTTGAAGTTAGCTGTTGGTTTGCTCTATATAGCTTTTATTATGTTTAGGTATGTTCCTGTTATCCCAGATCTCTCCAAGACCTTTATCATGAAGGGGTGTTGGATTTTTTTCAAATGCTTTTTCAGTATCTAGTGAGATGATCATGTGATTTTTGTTTTTCAGCTTGTTTATATGGACTTAAGATTTTCTTTGGTCGATGAATCTATTTCTCCTAGTGTATCTTCAACACCTGAGATTCTCTCTTCCATCTCTTGTATTCTGTTGGTAATGCTTGTATCTGTAGTACCTGACTGTTTGCCCAGCTTTTCTATTTTTATTGTCTCTATTTCAGTTTTCAACCCTTGCACTATTTGAATTGTTTCTTGCAATTTTTGCTTTGTCTTTTCTTCCATTAGTTGCATTTCTTGAATTTTTTGGTTTGTTTTTTCTTCCATTTCTTGTATTTTTTGGTTTGCTTTTTCTTCCATTTCTTGCATTTTTTGGTTTGCTTTTTCTTCCATTTCTTGCATTTTTTGGTTTGCTTTTTCTTCCATTTCTTCCACTTATTTGAGGGATTTTCCTATATCTTCTTTGAGGGCCTCTATCATTTTCATGAAGTTGTTTTTAAAGTCATTCTTTTCTGCTTCATTTGCATTGGAATATTGGAGTCTTGCTGGTGTAGAGTCTCTAGAATCTGGTGTGTCATATTTGTTTTTCTGTTGATGAGTGTGTTTTTGTATTGTCTCTTTCCCATGTCTTCTTCTAGTGGGTGCTGGTCTGGTGGTTAGGGGACCAGATTTCCCTTTCAGTGGGTGCAAGCAAGTCCAATACTCTGGTAGTTCTCCTCTTCCTGGTCCTAGTCCTGGTCCCATGGGTGGAGAAGAAGACCGGGAATCTAGGGTGGGTAGTCTCCCACTGGCGGTCTGCAGGCACTGGTCCCCTGGTCCCCTGGTTCACTGGTCCCATTGGTGGAAGAGAAGACCAGGAATCTGGTGTGCATGACTCCTGCTGGGAGGGGGGCTCTGTGGCAGTCCCCAGGCACTGGAAGGCAGGGCCGGATACAGGGCCCAGTTTACCTGGTCCCTTGGTCCCGTTGTTGGAAGAGAAGACCTGGAATCAGGGGTGCATGTCTCCCCCAGGGAGGCAAGGCTCTGTGGCAGTCCCCAGGAACTGGAAGGAATCATACTTCTTAGAGGTGCTGTGAGTCCCACCTTTTGAGGCTTAAACTAAATCTATTCATTAGATTGATTTAATAAATATGTATTGATAGCTTCACTACCAATACAAGTAAAGTAGTGAATGAGACCTACATTAAAATTGTAGGTATAAATCAAACATTAATGTCTTATATTTGTGTGGTGATCTCAAAGTTTTACATCACACATATGTAAAATCTTCCTTTCTGTGTAAGTGCTCTGGACTTGCTCAGAGATTTCCATGTGCTGGAAGTTTGAGAGTAAGTAACATTAAGATATACTTTACCCTAAACCAGTAATCTTAGTCCAATACTATGACCAGATCATCCCATTATATTGATGTGTTTCTTTATATAAAATTGCCAGATTCTCTCAGGGTTCTATTTAAGCACTCTGTTATTGTCTTAAATGTAGTATCTGGTAGTACTGAGGTCATCAGAAGATAGTGTTCATTAGGCATTTGGGTCCGCAAAGTAATAGATAATTTTTCTTGGCTATGAAATTGCTTTTCTGAGTTCCCCTTAGGACAGAAGACAATCAAAGGATATCAGCCTAGTCACTGCCTTCTGAGGGAATGACTGCTAAAGTCTGTTTATGATCTGTTGTTTTCCCATCTCTTTTTTCTCTCTCCCTGTTTGTCTCATTGACAAACTTCATAGCCCTTAAATGGACAGTATGGATATTCCCTTTATTTTCTTTGAGTCAGGGTTTTGATTAAAAAAGCATATCCTGGATTTGAACTCAGCGTACTTCTGTCCATTTTTCCTATCCTTTCTGGGAAACTTAATTCTTACTCATAGAGCCCCAAAACTAACTTATTATGGAGACAGCTCTAAACTAACTGAACTTTTCTGGTGTAGTATCAAAAATATCAAAGATGGTTAATGTTTAGTGTCAACTTGATTGGATTAAAAAATCTACAGAATTAATAAGGTGCTCCTTTTATGTGTGCCGTGAGGATGTAACTAAGAAGAGAAGACATACTCTGAGTGTGGGTGACATCATTCCATGGGATGGAAGTCCCATGATGAATGAAAAGTGAAAAAGTACCAAGCCAATTGAGTGCCAGCATTTCTTTCTCTATGTTCTTTATGCCCTGAAGATTTGAGGAGTTCAGGAGTGGTATGCTTTGTGTGCCAGACAGAATGCATCCTTCAAACCACAATCCAAAATAACCTTCCTTTAACTTGATTCTTATGAAGAGATAACTAATGTTACCTTCTTGTTTCTCTTAGGTCTGAGATGTTTTAGTGTAGTATATTCGCTTTTATACTTTAGTCTCTTTTGTTTTATTCCCAAGGAACTCCGGTGACTGTTTCCCTCACAGAAATATTCTGAAAGTAAAAAGAAACCATTTAGTACAGAGAATCCAGTTACTGAATCAGATCATCTTGTTTTGCACTTACTGAAACACAAAGGGATAGTCTAAGGTCCTGTTGGTAATTAATCCCAAGCTCAACCTAGAACCTACCCCTTCCAATGTACACTCTGACTTTTTGCACTTTTATTTTAAGGCGGTGTTGGGATCCATAGGTTAGAATTATTTTCAGACCTGGACTTTTACGAAGCTTGCTGCCTATTTTAAGATTTGAACAACTACATACCTGGTTTTGGGCAGTGCTCTGCATGTTGCTTTATTCTTTTCTAAGATGAGCCTGGAAATTGGGCAGTGTTTCAGCTCCCATACCCCATTCCCCTTTCACATTTAGTGGGATGTAGGAAAGCACTGGACTGCAGCAGTGACATTTTTATAAAAACAGTGCATTGTGTTCTTTGTAAGGAAAAGCATAGAGCGCTAAACCATACTGCTTTTTTATTTGCCTTCCTCTGGGAGCTTGGCCCCCACCAGAGGGAGCTGCCTTTCGTACTCATGCTGGAAATTATAGTCTGTAATTAAAATCAATAGCAAAACAGACACACTGCAGAAAGGTCACAGAACACAACAGAAAAACATTAGGTAGCATATTGCCAGGTATCAAAATAGATTTTTGAACTTCTGTTTAATCTGCAAATGCCTAAAGCCATCTGTGCAAGAAAGTCAGTGTGCCCTCAGTTCCAGGCTCACCTGGGGGTAGGGGGAGTGCTAAAACTCTTTAAGGCCCATCTTCTCCAGTACAGCATAACCTCTCATTAATCTAGTGACAGATTAGAATAAACTCTTAGCCTTGGAAAGCTGTTACAGCCTGTGTCATAGAACCTTTGCACACTTCTTAACGTCCCTGTTCCCTGATCTACTACTGATGCTATACACTTAGCCATTTAAGATGAAATACTTGATGTTACCCTTCTGGCCACCTCTTTTTTAGTTGTTCAATTTTCACCCATCCTCTGTACTTCTCTACAGACCAGGCACTCATCAGAGCTGGGGCGTTCATGTTCAATCATGTAGCCACTCTTTTTACAGTTGAGTGAAGTGACTTGCTAGACTGCAACAGGGCAGGAGCCGAGCTACAGTTCCAGCACATCTCTGGGAGCCTCTCATATTCATGTTTATTCCCTTGCAAAACACTCTTTAGCACTACCTTGAAAAGACAGTGTCATAGCTACATTATAACATACAGAGATTTTTCATGAGATGGGAAGTTTTGTCCATAAGAATAGGAACATGCCTAGAATTTCTGGGTAAGATGATATCTTACTTAGTGTTTCTATTGCTATGATAAGATGCCATGGCCAAAAGCAACTTGGGGACGAAGGGATTTGTTTCATTTCAATTGCAGTTCCTTCTTCCCAAATGACACTAGCTTATATCAAGTTAAGATAAAACTTGTCAGCACAGAGAGCATATTAGAAGCTGCCTCTCTGTGACCTAGGGTCAAAAACAGAAGATTGTATGCCATCCCCTACTGAACATGTAAGAGCAGCCAGATGGAGGAAACCTTACATGGCTACAGAACCATGACTAGGGAGAGAGTACAGCATGGCAGCCTAAAGTTGAGAGTCTCCAAAATGTGCCCAGATTGACTTAGCTTGAGAAATCACCACCCCTGCCCCTTGCTTTACCAAGCAACAAAACAGGAGTCAGAGAGGTATGCTGATCTTGTCCTAGTCTCACATATAGGTGTGAGTACTCTCAGGCAAGAATTATGGAACAAGAGCAAAAGAAAAGAAAGAAAAAATTAAGAGAATACCAATAGCCTGGATTAGACTAGGGGGAAAGCACCCATTGGCAAGGGTAACCTTAACTTAGATAGGCACTTCACACCTATCAGATCTAAATCACAGAAAGACCCACAAGGATAGTACAAGTATCACGCCCAGCACACCAAAGACAAAAACTGTAGCTGGTGAGAAGAGGGGAGGTGTTTCATACTAGAAATTCCATCTGAAAGTAAAATCCCACACAGAAGCTCCACCTAGTATGAAGGACACACCTATGAACTACCTAGGCTAGAATTCCTCCCTGTCATGCAGAGCCTTCTATTGAAAATCTCAAAGGGGTGAGAGGAACCTCTTTCAACAAATATGGACTGATTTGGTCATATCTTGTATTTTATTGTATTTCTAACCTTTATTTATATTTTTGCCCTTTAGTTTTTTTAATCTCTTTTGTTTTTGCTTGTATCTACATGGATAGGCTTTTATTGTTATCAGAGTTATTAAGGTCTGAGACTGTGTCCTGACAGCCCTTACACATCCATCCCAAGAGATCAACAAAGAAACACAAGAAATCACTATGGTACCCCACAAGCTTACAACTCTTCTGTACCAGAAACTAGGTAATGAAAGAGTTGAAATTACAGAAAAGATTTCAGAGTCCTACTTTGAAGAGATTCATGGTCTAACAGTAGACTTGAATAAATAGTAGATTAAATATGGAAGTTAATTCAGGATTTAGATAAGAAAGTTAGCAAAGTGAAAAGAAAGGTTGGGGATTTGGAGGAGAAATTCAAAATTGCAAAGAAAAAATTCTCATTCAAAGAACCTAGAAGTAAACACTCAATTAATCAGAAAGTCAAAGGAAATCGTTAATAGACTACAAGAAAGAGTTTCAAGGATGGAGACTAAAGTCAAAACTATAATATTTTCAGACCAAATAATGAAAAAAATGTAATGAGTGTGACCAGTTTTCCAAGAACTGGGGTCCACTGGGTAGAAGGAGCAGAGATAGAATCTACAGGCATAGACAATTTACTGAATGAAATATTGCAGCAGAAAATTTCTCAGAACTAGGAAGGAAATGGGCATGTTTTAAACATAGCTCCTTAAACTTTTATTATAGCATTGCTTATACTGTAATGTTATGACATATCTATTTACTGTATTTTGCACGCATCCTCAATATCTGTATAGGAAAATATCTCAGGTATTTATTGCTGTCTTTTCAGTTCTTGACAGAGAAAATTACATATGGTAGGTGTACAATGAATGAATGAATCTCATTTCTGTCAACAAGATTAATATGAGAAAATAGTAAGATATTACCAATGAAAGCATTTTTCTTACTTCAGAACATTTTCAGGATGTGTTGTGTCATCTTCTCCCTTCAGTGGTCTAGACAGTAAGTCTCTATGGCAGTCATTGAAAAAGAATGAAGCACCCCCATCAGGGGAAGATTCCAGGAGGGAATTGACATCTGTCCCATCTGAATTGCTGTCTTAGAACATGGCATGCTCTCTACAGGACACTAATTTGAACTTTCTGAAACTCATCCCTAATTACTGCTGATAATTAGTTGTAATTTAAGGTCCTTAGGGCAATTTGTTGTAGTGCAAAATGTGTCTATTCTCTCTAGGAATTTTTGTCCTATCCTTTGATGTCTCATCCAATATCCCTTCCTGTGAAACAAGAGTGTAATTAGGAAATGTGCACCTAGTTATGCATTCTTATAATCTTAGAACTCTTAAGGCTAAGACAGGAAGACTTTAAGATCAAAACAGCATGGGCAACATGTTGAGTATAGTAAGGCCAGCCTAGGCTATAAAGTGAGAGACTGTCTGAAAGACACAAAAACAAACAAAACCTAATTTTTTAAAGTTAAAAACTATTTTAGAGGGAACAACATGCCTGAATAAGACCAACCCCTAAAAGTCACCTTTACAAGAGACCCCCTTTGCTGAGCTTCTCTGTCATGTAAGTTTCAAGTGCCATCCAGAAGGGGCAGTCAGTATAGTCTGGCACTGTTCAGAAAAGGAGAAAGCCATTCACCCTTTCATTCCCTCACACAGTTTTAAAGTTTTTATCTGTACTGAGTTGTATGCTATGTGGTAAGAAGGCAGATGTGGCCTGGTGTAGATCTCATCTTGTAGCTTGTTTGTTGCAGTCTAATAGAAAAGACAGGTGTGGGAATAGAAAGCCAAAGGCAATTTGGAGATGATCACAGAGAGAAACAAGAGCAAATCTGATTACAGAAACCACCACCTGTAGTAGAATCTGACAGAACATTCAACCTTGATAATAACTGTGACTATCTAAGTCCTTGGCAGATGAAGAAAATGAGGCTAATGGAAATTAGAAACATTAAAGCAAGTTCATTTAGTTGTTGAAGCTAGGATCCTCCAAGCCTATCACAAAAAATGTACCTAGGGTAGAGACCAATATGCACTGGGAAAAACAAAACAATAACAAAAAAAGCAACTTCATAAATATAAGGAAATAGTACAACTGCCCTATTTTGAATTTGCCACCTAAGCCTTTCTCCATGTCCTGAGTTTCACTTTGGAGTTCACTGTGTTTTCCCTAAGATGTTGAACCTCTCTATATTAATGTTTCCCAGAGAAATAGAACCAATAGAGTGCATAGGCAAGTATCTGATATAGTTGATGTTAAATATAGTAGAAGTATAGTATAAGTAGTTTGGATAACTGTAGAGGCCAATAAGTCTCATGATCTGCCCTCTACCAGCTAATGGGCAGGAAAATCAAGAGCATAAGGCAACCAAAGTCCAGAGGCCTGAGAGCATGTGACTGATATTATAAGTCTCAGTCTGATTCCAAAGAAAGCAGGTAGGAAATCTGTGGCCCCAGAGCAAAAACAGATGTTTTAGCTCCAGTACAAGCAGTACCTTGCCCTTCTTTGCCTTCTTGTTCTTTTCACTCCCTCAATGAATCAGATATTGATCTTCCACACTAGTGAGGGCATTTACGATCTTCTTCAAGACTGTTAATTCATATCTCTTCTGGAAACAAACTCATAGGAATGTCCAATAATACACTCAAAAACTGTTGTGTCATAAATTTGGGCATCTACTATTCCAGGCAAGCTAACCCAAATTAACCTTCACGTTATTAAAATGCAAATTAGGTATAGACTCAGCATCCCTAACCCAAATGCTTCAGTTCAGGGGCGCTTCACCCTTTTGGTGGTTTGGACTTTCTTAAGGTTTTTCCAATTAATTAGAAAATCCATAACACTTCCGTTTTGGGGGATTTATATTAAGGGTACTTATTCTGGAGATGAAAAGAATTTACTATTTAGAATAATAAAAGGAGACAAATTTACTTCAATTCTACTATTTAGTATCTGTAACCAAGGTCCAGGATAGCCAATGATTTGGAAGCTTCTAGTCTGAAATTTCCTATAAACTGTCTATTGTGGCTTAATCTAAAGAGGAATATGATCACTGAATGGAAGACAAGGACAAAAAGAAGACCTTCATTGCAGGACACAGTTTCTGCTCTGTTGTCTTGAAAATCGACAATTGGCCCCAAATATACAAAACAATAAGCAGAATTAAAACCTGTAGCCAAGCTCCTGCCTCCCTTCTGTAATAATTCAGTAGAAAGTGCTACAACTTCAGCATGATAATCTTCTCTCCCACACACGTACTTTACTCCCACCTACACCTAGTATATCACTTGGTTATGCACAGGGTTTTCTATCACCTCATTATATTTATTTCTGTTGAGTAAATCTTAGAGTTTATCCTCATTAGCAGCTGTCTCCATGGCTCTCCTATGCAAACTGTGATTTTAATCTTATGATTGGTTAACCTGTTAAAACTAAAATGATGCCTATATTTCTCCATGAATCCATCCTTGTCTTTTACTGCCAACTTCTTTGGGAAAAGACTATTCCAAGCTTGTGGGTCCTAAGCTAAAGGTCATTCATTACCTTTCGCAAGCACTTTTGCATCTCCAGTTCTTTTCCTTCTCTATCTCAGAGTGCACCAGAACTCAAGTGTAGTGTCCCTATTACTTGAAGCCTGAAACCCTTTTGACCTTTCTCTTCACTTTGCCTAGACTTGAAGAAACATATTTGGAATACAGGCAGTTTGGCTTGGCAAAAACTGGTGAGTTAGAGCCTAGCAGGAATGGTATGAGGGTTCTTTTTTAAGCGATTTTCAGGCTGTGGGTGTGGGAATGAAAACTCTGACTGACAGTCATGTTATTTACCCATTTACAAAACAAAGATACTGAGGCTCAGAGGCCTTGAGATGCTTCTCAAGCACACAGAGGTAGTGAACTGTGGAGGTGGGAGTTTACCTCGGGTCCTCCTAATTTTGTAACTCTGTGCTCTCCAGCTTTTACTGCTATATGCTCTATTTTTACTGGGTTAGTCATTCCAGGTTAAAGTGACTATACCTGACCGTTTCCAAAGCAAAACCTTTTGTTGTTTAAATGATCTGTTTATTTTATATCCCCCCTGAGTTTGAGCATGGTGTGTAGTTAATGAAAGAATTAAATAATTGATTAAGCCCATTTTCCATTAACATTGAACAGCACTTCCATAAATATAAAAATATGAATGTATTTCAGACAAGTTTCCATTGACATTATAATGACTATATTAAAATTTCAAGTATAACAGAATTCTAATTGTCTTAGAGAAACAATTAAAGGGGGCTCTATATAAAGGCTCTGGAAGAACTATGAGGGATGCTCATGAAGTACACAAAAGTAATTTTTAGAAATGGCAATATAAAAGACCAACAATTTTCATTAAATTGGACTATGATTGTAAAATAATAATCACTTAGTAGAATCTTTTGTTTTAAGCAATGCACCAAACAGCACATGATTGAGACAAAGAAATGCAATCCAAATTGAGGATTCGTAAAGTCTCCTGTGACCTTGTTAAGTGCATATGGAGGGTGTATTTTCCTGTTCTTCAATATAGAAGCTTCTGCTCCTTCTGTCTGTCACTCCATCCTCAGGCTGACAAGTGTGTATTGTATCCACAGACTCCATTGGCCCACATTTCAACTAACTAGGAGTACCACCAAAAGGTCAGAGGAAGGAGACTTGAGGTATTTATTTCTCAACTTCCCTCCTTGAAGGACGATATAGTCTATTTACATCCTTTGATTGAAAGGCAATTTTGTAAGCTGGACCTCAATATAGTCTCTCATCTTCTGGGGTCTGATAGTCATTCCCCCTTTTCTCTTTCCTCCTGGAGATAGTATCTATGCTCTGCATACAGTAGACACTATCTGCTTTAGGTTCTCTCACACTCCCCTTACCCCTTTGGAAAAAGTCATCTTTTAATTTCCCTGGGATGTTAGATAGCTTGACTGTAGTTGCTTGCTGGGACCATGACTGTTAATCTTTATCCAGTGTTTTGGTTGTTGTATCTTTTTCATAAAATCATAAGGTTACTTCAGTTCTGTGACTGTTTCAGACAAGCTCTATCATTTTTCTAAAGGTTAAAGGAGATGATGATTTCAACATTGTTATGAGTATTAAATAAACTAAGTGGGAGAAGGCATTTAGTAAATGATACAGTAAATGATAAAAATATTAGTATTAGTTTCATTTTTCTTTCATTTTCTGAATTGCTTAGCACTGTCTATAAAAGGAGAATATAATATTTGAGGAAGTTGATGGGACAGATGAAGCTTTAGTAAATGTGGCAGTATGGTTTAAGGGACTGGAGAAACTTAAGTTCTGAAGGAATGCAACTTGTTCCAGCAGTCATCAGTTGTCTATAGTTATTTATGTATGAGTGGGATCTCACGAAAATTTCCCTTTTGTGTTAAGATTATCATGGTAATAACCATGTTGACATGGTTCATTGGTATTGCATATGGGTCAAACTGTTTGCTTCCCTCTCTTGGCCGCTTAGTATTTTATGATGTATGGAACCTAGACTGCTTGAATCATCTGAATCCTATGTCCCTAGTATGCAGTTTCTTCAGCAACAGGGACTCACCTTCCACCCATGAGAGGTAAACAAAGGATCCTCCATCTACAGTATATGTTGTTTGGGGAGTCACCTAGACTATCATGAAAAACCATTAGAGAGGAAGTTTCTGGTGTCTGGTACTGGCCTTTCCTCTCCCTGTGGAGTTAATTTACCCTGTTGCTGCTGCTGCTTCCTTTGCTGATAATAGAACACACTTTTCTGGGCTTCCAGCATGAACTGAAGACCAACGGGACTCTAAGAAACCTCCAGGCTTTCTGTGCCACATTGTGACTGCTGAGATGTTCAGCTGTATGAACTGAGTAACTATGGGGTCCCCTGCCTTTCAGGTGTAAGATGGCTATTGTTAGACTAGTTTGACCATATTTCATAATCCAATTTAATAAATTCTTTTTCATATGCATATGTATTTTCATTTTTGTTCCTCTAGAGATTTCTAAAACACCTTGAAATCTTAAATTTGATTTTCTCCCAACATACCTCAGTGGTGTACCACACTGCTCTTTTGTATTCATGTTAATTTTAAATTAATGATTTTTCTTGTAAAAAACAAACTTTATACAGACTTTGCTGAAGTAACACCTAATTCATCACTTTCTATATCCTGAGGATACAATTAAAGAAGATATGTTAAATTCTTCCTCCCATGGTCCTTTTTTTCTGATAAGTGAGACACACAGCAAAGCAAATATATGCTATAATATCAGGAGCTGATAGTCACATGAAAACAAAGTAGGTAGGGGACAAAAAAGGGACTGTGGAAAAAGTGGCTCTTTAGATAGTATCTTGAACAAAATGGGAATGAAATAATGCAATAAGATCTAGGGGAGAGCTTCCTAAGAAGAAGGGACATCTTGGAGCAGGACCCAGACATGAGAACAAGAAAGAAGGCCAGTATTATAATCACAGTAAGCAAGTGGGAAGAGAGATAACTAAGAAATTGGGTCAGAGATATAACTTTGTGAGCAATGGTAAGGACTTCAGATTTTTCCTTCACCAGATTTTCAATAAAGAACGGGATATAAACTTCATTTATGTGATCAAATAATCCCTTTACCTACTGAGTACAGGGTAGGCTGATGGGGCCAGTTAATGGAAAGGCAAGACTGAAAACAGGGAAGTCAATAAAGAAGTGAGGCAGAGGAATGATGGGAAAGGCTCTAGAGAGGAAAAAGTCACATGCTAGTGTAATGCTCACCAAAATGAAGATGGTGATTTGAGGGAGACCAATGAGGAAGCATTGCCAGTGGTCTAGGGAATAGCATTTGGGAGCCAGGGGGCAAGCTACTAATTGGATTCAGGATACATTTCTGAAGTAGTGTCAAAAGAAAGTTGCCTTCAGACTTAATATAGAATATGAGAAAATGTGAGGAACCAATGATGACTCCTAGGTTTGGGGACTGAATAAGTGGTCACTAACCAGTATCGAAAAACCAACAATTTTATCTCAGAAATATTTCAAATGCTCATTTAATAACCACTAATGTTATTTAGTGAACAGTTAAATATATGTCTAACCCCCAGGGGGAAAGCAGGGCATGAGACTAAATTGAAAGATAGCAGACTATAACTGGAATTCAAAGGCCCAGGACTGAATATAAAACAGGAGACAGGGCATATCCTGGATCTAATATATCCATTTGCTTTCTCTCCTACTCTCTGAGACATTGTTGAGAGGCAGCACTTTTATTATACTGTGTCCTTAACATGTGACACAGAATGATGGTCAAACAAATATAACCTACTGATCATCAAACTAAGGCTTGCAATTAAACGCATCAGGTTGTTGAACTTTATCCCTAATCAAATTCGTGAAAGTTCTTAATTTCTTCAGACTTGTTTTCTCATTATTAAAGGGAACATGTATGATAATGGTTAATGGAAATAATAATGCCTTACATAAAAGCAGTTAATAAATGCTGTATCAATATCAAGAATCTACTCTTTCCTCTTCTGATTATCTTTGAGAGTGAATTATTTTAGAAGGCAAACAGTTGCTTCTGTGGTTATTTGTTTTGTCTTATATGATACAGAGAGAAATTCTAGTTTTACAACTCAAATTATCCCAAATATAAATTTATTTATATTTCTTCATTGAATTTGATATGTTTGTCTGCATGTGATGTGCGTGTGTGTGTGAATGTGTGTGTGTGTGTGTGTGTGTGTGTGTGTATACACAGGTGCATGTAAATATGTGTAGTGGTAGAGACTGGTGGCTTGTATCAACTGTCTTCTTGGATCAATCATTCTCCACGTTTTTACAGACAGTCAGATCATCCACAGAACCTGGAGCTTTCTAAGTCTAAAAAGTTAGTTTGTCCTGGGTATCCCCAGTCAATATTCACTCCCTGAGTGCTGGGAGCATGCACAGCCATTCATGCTCCAAGTGTTTATATGAGTGCTTGGAGTCTAAACTCCCATCTTCATACTTTTACAGAAAGTGCTTTGTCCTCCAAGCTATTTTCCCAACTTGATTTTGGTCAAAGTAGAAGTTTTGACATTATCACACATGCCACTGATTATTTTTCCTTTGTTTCAAATTTACTTGGACTATTGATTATAGTTTTGGGTCAAAATTGCATCTGTGATTCAAAATATGTTCACATGAAATAGAGCACAGGTTGAGAAGAATTAGATTTCAAATGTGAGATTAAATGTAGAATTTCACACAGTATATATTTTATGGAGTACTCTGTATCTCTAATTATTTTAATCAGATGTTTGTGGGTTTAGACATAGGAATTAGCAAGGTGCAGGTAATAACTGTAGGTATTTTATGGAGTTTATTCACCTACCCATATCCATCCATTTGGTTATAGTCATTTCTTTTTTTTTTTTACGAGACAGGGTTTATAGTCACTTCTTAAGCATATCAAGGAAGTTCACTACCATGCACACACACACACACTTAGTGAAGAGCTGTAGATGCTATGATAAAAATCTTTTTAGTGAATTATGAGATCATGCATTAACTAGTTAAAAATTTAAGGCACAGCTACGAATATAATTGGGTTTGCTCACTCTAGCTTCAATTCTCTCTGGTCAAGAGAGCACCATCAGTCAGGGTGAGAACACTGACACTTACTGACCACGAGAAGAAAGGTGCTTGTCAATGACTGGGAATGAGGAAAACACTTATTTCTCGGTGTTGTTTGGAATGGCAACAATGAGGACCTGGAGCACTGTGGGAAACTTTTAAATATTTAGTCTTCGCCAAGCTGCAGTTGAGATATTTGTGTACTTAGCTTGATGGAGAAATGAATTATATATAGAAGCCTTCCCTATCATTTGCTGTACATGTGTTGACAAATTTCCCACAATTCTCTAGGAAGAGTGCACCACTGGGCTGGCTGCAGTGCTGAGCAGACAGCTCACACTCCCAGTTCTCCTTTCACATGCTGCCTTTCCTTCATTGCAGCTCCCCACGTATTTATTCTAACATAATCACTCAACAGGGGACTTTTCCCGGCTTAAAGTGGCGCTGTACAGCTCAGGTTGAATGTATTTTTGCTGAATCTATAGTTGTCTTTTGGAAGAATAATAAACTCTTAGACAGCTCAATGCAGTAATCAATGTTATCACTGAAAATTTAATTATAATTAAACAAATATGTTGAATTATTCAAATTGAAAGTAAAAAAATCAAAATTGTAAACCAATTGTCAGAGATACAATGTTATCTTTTCATGAATTATTTTGGACTTGTTTGTATGCTTTTTCTTGGCTTGGTCATTTTTCTAGTCACACAGCTTTGTTCCTTAAATTTTTGTTTTATTTTAGTTTTACTATTTAAAATGTAATTTATTTTTTTTTATTTTATAGCCCAACCATAGCCTTCCTTCCCTCCGATCTCAGTGGGACCTCCAATTGCTGTACCTCCTTCCTGCCGGTATCCGAGAATGTGGCGAGGGTGTTGGGATTGATGACACAGAGACCAGTGGGTTGCCTTAAGAAATCTTTATGCTCCCCAAGTCGGCTTAGGAGAACTTCCCAAGAAAACACTTCCCTCCAGAAAAGCTTCTGCCATCCATACAGGCACACATCTCCCCCACACCCCCTCCTGGCTGGTGGTTAAATCCCTGACACCAGAATCAGGAACAGCAGAGAGCAGGAAGTAGCTAGCCATTGGGAAGATCAAAGTCAGGGTGTTTCAGTGAACAAGCCCTTATCAAGCCTTTATCAGGAACTTATAGCTCCGGTAAACATTTCTTAGGGCACTGGATTGTTTTCACTAAACATGTTTTCAGTAAACATTGTCTTACAGCTGCCTGCTCCCAGGCTGATGGAGGAGTGGGTTTCTGGCCAGGGTCTGTGGTCCCCACAATTTTTCTAGTCACACAGCTTTGTTCCTTAATTTTTTGTTTTATTTTAGTTTTACTCTTTAAAATGTAATTTAGTTTTTTTTTATTTTATAGCCCAACCATAGCCTTCCTTCCTCTCCTCTCACTCCTGCCACCCCCCACCCTACCCTCCACCTCACTCCTACCCCTCCAACCCACCCCTCCTCTGTATCTGTTCATAAAGCGACAGGCCTCCCATAGGCATCAGCAAAACCTGGCCTATCAAGTTGCCATAAGACAATCACCTCCTCCATGTATTCAGGCAGAGCAAAGCAATCAGCTTGAGAAATAGGTTTCAAAGAGCAAACCAAAGCACCAGGGAAATCCCCACTTCCATTGCCAGGGGTCCACAAATAGATCCAGCTATAAAACTAACACATATATGCAGAGGGCCTAGGTTGGCGCCATGCATGCTCCCTGATTGTTGGTTCGAACTCTGTGAGTTTCCATGAGCTAGGCTAGCCATTTCTGTGGGTATTCCTGGGATGTCCCTGACCCCTTCTGGTTCCTACATTCCCTCCTTCCTCTGTTCAGCAGAACTCCCAGAGCTTGGATCAGTGTTTGGCTTTGGGTCTCTGAATCTACCTCCATCAATTGCTGAATGAAGGCTCTCTAATGACAAACACTGGGTTAGTCACCAGTCTGATCATGGGAGATGAGCAGTTTGGGTTATGCATCCACTACTGCCAGAAGTCTTAGCTGGGGCCATCCTTGTGGGCTTGTAGGGAGTTACCCTTGCATCAGGTTTCTATGCAACCTGAAAAGACCCCCTTTCCAGTCATCTCTTTCAGCACTCTCCCCTCCACACACACCTGCAACCTGATCCCTCAAGTTCCCATGTGTGCCTACCTCTAATCCATTCAGTAGGTCTCCTCTATTTCCCCTGGCACCCCTGGGGTCCTCCTTGTTACTCAGTCTCTCTAGGTCTGTGGATTTTAGCATGGTTATCCTTTACAGTTATTAAAAATAAAATCACGTTAAATCTATCCTACAGTTTATTAACTGTAAGAATGTAGGATTAGCCTTGATTAATCTTGTAATATCACGTTGATAATTTTAGCAATTTGACACAGAGTAGAACCTCAAATTCTTTTCCATCTTGTTTGAAGTAAACTCTAGTTACAATGACATTAGTGACAGCCCACTTAAGGATATCCATTTCATTAGCATTTCTGTCCTTGGACCAGCTGGATAATCTGAGTGCAAGGCTGAAATGTGTTATACCAATGCCTCATAGAACTGCATTTGTAGAATTTGAACTGGAGGTAGCTAGATAGGGAATGATACCCTCATAGACTGGGCTGCATAGCTATTGTTAAGGCTATACTTACCGTCTGTTATGTATTCAAAACCTTTTGATCAACTAAAATCTTTCTATTCCTAATGACATGGACACTGGTGTGGGTACCGTGTGACTAATTTACACAGAAAAAAACGGATAATCCAGAAAGATCAAAAAGTTTCTACCCCCTTTGTACTGCTTTCCTCCCAAATGCATTCACAATCCATCTTCACTATGCTGGAGGCCTTGAGTAGGACTGGGGCTCATTTCTGAGAAATATTGCATTCTATAAGGTCTCAGCCCAAAAGGACAGAAACCACAGCTGAATTTATTCTCCAAGTCCCTGCTGCCTCTGGGTCTGATGCAAGTCATGTGCTCTAATAAATCTCCCGTTAAGGTCTTTCTCCTTCCATTTACACTTTGATCTTATCACCTTTGTCTTCTTGTGATTTATTTTTTCCACCTCTTCTTTTTTCCTCTTGTCACAGTAAAACTTGTCAGTTTGCTGAACACTCCTTCTGTTTTGACACAGAAGAACAGTTTAGGGATAAGTGCCCGACCATCCTCACCACATATCATAACTTCCTTCTTTTCACACTTAACACTTCTTCCTCAAATTTCACACCTAGTAGAGGATTCCTCCTTCAGCTATCCCAGAGCAATCATGCTGGTGGGAGGGTATCCTCTGATAAGAAACTGACTGCTGTTCAGTATTTCTGATGGAATGGAATCTTCTTTTCTGTTTTACTAGTGCTTCTTTAAAGTGTTTTATTTTAAATATTTTACTTGATTTTTAATTGCTTGTATATGGCTGTGTGTGTGTGTGGTGTGTGTGTGCATGTATGAGTGAAGGTGTCTGGAGGTCAGAAGAGGGCATCAGATCCCCTGGAGCTGGAGCTAAGGTCCAGGGAATTGAAACCAAGACGTCTGCAAGAGCAATGTAAACATTTAAACCTTGGGCTATCTCTTCAACCCCTAAGCTTTTGGAAAATCCATAATGGGGATCTTGAAACTATCATCTACATCTCCTCTGTGCTACTATTTTAAGTAAAGGATGGAGACACAATGAAGAAAGATAGGTTTGGGGACAAATGTAAGCCACATTTTTGCTTGATGGTCTGACTTATTTTTGTTTTGTTTTGTTTTTGTTTTTCGAGACAGGGTTTCTCTGTATTGTTTCAGAGGCTGTCGGTCCAGCCCGGCCTCGAACTCACATATATCTGTCTGCCTCTGCCTCCCGAGTGCTGGGATTAAAGGCGTGCGCCACCAACGCCCGGCGATGGTCTGACTTTTATACCCCATCTCATTCTTTACAGTTTGGCACATCCTTGTTCTTAGACTTCACCAGTCACACACAGACTCTGTATTTTAGCTAAAGAGCTCAGTTGTTTTGAACACTTGTGTACCCTCACACTTGCTCATTTACAAAATGTTCATTTGCATTACTATGGCTGTGTAGAAGAAGCCTTTCTTCTCATTGGAATAAGCCAGAACTTGGTCCTACAATCAATATCATTTTAAAGTCACTCCTCTCAGGAATTCTTCTCTGACACTCGTGTCCAAGCCTGTCTCCTCTGACCATCCCACATACTTCTTTATGTACACGGAGCCAGGACGGTGTTCTGTTTAAGTTGAAGTTGCTGTGAAATATATTTCCATTTACAGTGTTAACTTCAATGATATCTTTCAGTAAAATATACTGCTATTGAAGATGATATGTTTCAATGAACAGACCATACCCCATGTTCTATTTCTTATTCAAAAGAGAAACAGCTAAATTTGTAAGCTACTATTACACAAAGGTGAAGATAAGTAAATGCCTACAAGTGCAATTGAGGATAATTTGATTTTTTTTTCCTTACTGCCCTTAGGTAAAGTCTTAAGAATGGCTAAAATATGAATAGCATAAAATGTATTATAATTTAGCCTTATATATTTGCAATGATGCCAGTTTTAGAGGGCATTTTTGGAATCTACTCATTTAATTGTTTCACATCATAATGGATAGTTTTGGCTGTTAGCCTCATTCACTGGGGAAAGAAGCCTCAGCGAAAGAGCCGCCTCCATCATCTTGGGCTGTCAGTATGTTTATTGGGCATTTTCTTGATTTCTAGTGCAATGGGAAGATCCCAGCCCACCATGAGAAGTGCCATCCCTAGGCAGGTAGGCCTGGGCTCAGTAATAAACGTAGCTTAGGTCTGAAGAGCTGGCTCATTGGTTAAGAGCACTCATTACTCTTGCATAGGGCCTGGGTTAAATTTACAGTACCCACATAGTGGCTTACAGCCATCTGTAACTCCAATCACAGGAGTTCTGACACCCTCTTCTGATGTCCATGGGCACCAAGGACACAAGTGTACACTTACATACATGCAGGCAAAACACACATTCATATGAAATAATGAGTATTTTTTAAAAAGCAGCTGAAAGTTAATCTGGGAACAAGCCAGAAAGCAGAATTCCTCTACTTGTCTGCTTCTAGCTCTCCTGCCATGAGTTCCTGTCTGGATTCCCTCCACAGTAGACTCTAGTTATGAAACCCTATTCTCCCCTAGATGTTTTTGGCCATGGGGTTTACCACAGCAACAGAAAGAAAAGTTGAGCACATATAATCTTGTTTTACCCTTGGAGAAATTACTTCTTAGGAAGGCAAATTAGTGCAAACTATATATTGAATTAAACTTTTTTCTACATAAATATTTATAGATATCAAGTTAAATATGGTTTACTGCTGGTATTCTCTTTAATTCAGTTAAATTGGTGACAAGTAAGTGTGTATAGTATATAAAGTACAGTTTATTTAATTGGTAAGAATAGGAACTTACTCTGCTTAAATGAGGCAGAAGAAAATGTAATTATATTATATTAGGGGTTTATCGAAGCAATGGGAAACAGAGCTTTAGCATCAGAGAGAAGAAGTCACACAAGTGTCCTTTAAGTACAAAAAGGAATATCAAAGATTCCATTATTTCCTGACTGCTAAAAATCAACAGACCCAATAGAGGGAATATCTGATGGTCTTAGACAGGAACATGGACTTTAGCCAGGAATAGCAAGGTTTTCTCTGTGGCCCCCAAAGAACTATACCCAATTTGGAAGGATTCATTTAGATACATGCAGTAATTAGAGTAAAAGGAATGAAATATATACTGAGGAGTCAAAATTTATTGATAATCTATAACAGAAAGTTTCTTCATTCCTATGAAGGGGAATGAGCAATGCTAATAGCTTCCAACTATAGCCTATGGTATGTATCAGGAAATTTGACTGTATTTTAACAATAGATACATCAAATAAATATACAATAAAATTCTGTATTTCCCATTTTACCAATCAAAGCATGTAAAGTTAAAAAATGTCAGTTGCCCAAGATTACATACTTAAATGCCTATCAAAAATTGCTTTCAATGTCTGATCTGTTTGCTTCTGTTTTCTTTTGCATGTTTTTAGCATTTATATATAGAGTCTGAGGCAGTTTTCCCAAGAACTTTCTTCTAGAGAAAAGGAAGCAGCAGAGAAACATCAATGGCACTTGCTATTTTCTTTGCCTACAGCAGTCTCCCCAGAAGTCCTCTGGGGTCACTCTCCCTAATTAAAATATTACTAAAGCAATCCTGAATCGAAAACATATGTCCTTCTCTTTTGACATCTTTCATAGGGGGTATTTTATTACTTTTAATCATGTGTAAGTGTGTGAGTCTCCATGTGAATATGTGTCCATGAGTGCCATTGTACAGATAGCTGTAATATGGACGCTGAAACTCTAACTCAGATCCTTTGGAAGAGCTGCAAGTACTCTTAACCACTGAGCTGTCTCTCCAGACCTCTGTCTTTTTGGTCATGTTTCTTGCCATTTTTTCTGTTTACTCATTTGTTTGTTTTTGCATACTGTGTTTTCTTCTTAGACTTATTCTTTAAAGACTATTCTGTAGATAGAAAATGTTGGAAACCAGACCATATGACACATATAGTCTCAAATCTCTGTAAAGGTGCATAGATGAATGTATGGAAATGTATAGATTACAAAGGGTTAATATACTCCCAAAGAAAGATTTTCAAAGAAAAATTATGCATTTTTACTAGGAAAAGAGATGTTCTTCATCTCTTATATTTCTAATTCCCAAATTTCAGGAAGCCGGTAGATGACTTGCAAAGTTCATTTACTCATGTCAATTACTAAAAGCTCTTTACAATGTCCATTTTATTATTTTAATTAATGTAATAACCCTAGATAGTGGAAGGTTGTAGAATACATGAATTAAGAGTCTCTAAGATTAATAAGTCTACTACTGAAGTATGAATGCTTTTCACATAATTTTTAACCACATGAGAATCAATGGTGTAGAAAGAAAGCTGTGCTATTTTAGAAGGATGATGAGCACTGAGCAATTGAGTTAGAGAATGTCTGTCTTGTGATGAAGGTCAAATGTCAGACCTGACTCCTATGGATCAACATTTCAACCAGTTACTCTTTGAGGAAATGACCTAATAATGTATCATCATCGATGCTCCTCTTGGGAGCCCATCGTCTCTCTATATAGCAAGTCTCACAGATTATGCTTAACACCCATTATTGACCCTTGGTTATTTTGAAGTCTATAGCTTGGCCCGTGTGTACTATCTGATCTTTTATCTACATTTCTTCTTCACCCTTATCTTTGACTACCTCATCCCATTTATACTCTTTTACTTATTCTTTGACTCATTCATTCATTCATTATCATTGAATTCCTCTAATTGTTGCCAAACGCAGTCTGCTGAGATCTTAACAGCTGTCACACATTACAATAGTTCTTCAGGCACCATTAGGCAATATTTACTTTCTCTGTACCAGAAATTCCTAGGATTGTTCCATATCTGTGGTTGTCACTCACTTGGTGCTTTGCTTACTCAGCCCAAATCTCATACCTCATTGTCTATCATTCTTGGGTCATGAAAGCTTTAACATTTCTCATATGGAACAATGACCTTGACTTGGCCTCCTCACCCATTACCTGAAGTCAGATCCTTGGGATTTCCATGACAGTCTCTCATTTCTGATAGAGTACTGCATTCTTAATTCTCTATCATGGTCAGGGAACTCTACTTTCCATCTTACTTCTTTTTAAGGCACTTTCATCCACTTGAGACAGTGATTGAATCCCTCTCCATGGAAAGCTGAGCACCACTTATTACCCATGCTTCTGTGTTTTTCTACCTTTCATCCTTGATGGCCAAGTTTCTTTGTTCCTGCAGGCTTGACTGTAGCCTCATTCTCACTAAGTCCTACTTCCTATACCTGCTCCACCCCATTGATCTTTGAAACCTAGTGTTTTGATTGAATTTTCAGATTTCTTGTTAAGTAGGCTCCTTAGATTTGGTAACCTGGACTTTAAACAACTTTCTGGCATCCTAGGACTTCAGGTCATTTGAATCTGTTTATATGATATGTCCCCTAGATATCCCCTAGACTTCCATTGGGAGCTAACTTTCGTTTACTTTGTGAATATGTGGTCCTCCTTCTGAGATTAGTGAGAATTGAAATGGAGAATAGGGGCTCAAGGATATGATAAATCAGATTGAGATTCCAGATAGTTCCTTTTACCTATATTTTTCTTCTGCTGTTTACTAAGCTCTGTCAACATTGATCATGCCTAGTCTGTAATAACCCTGTTCAGTGAGTACAAAGAGACAGTTTATAACCATTCTGTGTTGGCAACTACTGTGATGAGATCTTGACCTTCTCTACAACAACCCTTCTCCTTGATAAACCAGGCAGATATCTTAAGTGTATAAGCTAAACGATCCCTCAGTAATTCCTTATGCAGTGCAGTTCAGGCTTAATAATTTCTAGCTGGGAGGAGAAGCAGGAAGAATCCAGAAACAAACCAGTACACTTTGTTATATGGGTCAATGTCACTATACATGAAAAGAAAGGAAATTTTTATGGATGACTAATGTCGTTAACGTTTCTGAAAGAAGTATTTTATAAAACTTAGGGAAAAAATAAATCTGGAAATATCTTAGAACCCCTCCACCCCATAGCCACCCCAACATACTACTTTGGGAAATGCTTAAACCCACTGTGGACCTAACAGGTCAATTGTGAGCCTTCTTCTTTCTCTGACCCTATTCCATAGCCAGCATATATTTACTTCATTCAGTAAACAGTGTCAAGTACTGGGTCAGGTCAGATGTTAGATTATTAACTAGAAATCTAAACATGGGTATTATTCCTACTTGCAAAGAAATTAGGAACTAGTAACAAATGCAACTATATATGAACAAACACAATGAATATGTAATTACGAGTTGCAGCAAAGCTTTGAGAGAAAGAACATTGCTTCTATGAGAAAGAACAAGATTCTAATTTAGGTGGAATAGGTAACATTGAAATAAAAGAAGAGAGAAAATAAAAATTCAATCCCAGTACTTATAAGAAAAAGTGTAGTGTAGTGGCACATGCCTATAATTTCAGCACTGGGGAGGTAGGAGGATGGCTACATAGCAAGTCTAGGCCAGTCAGGGTACACAGATGGAGACCTTGTATCAAACCTCAAATGAAACCATAAAAAATCTGGAGCAGTGAAGCATGAGTTGTTAATGTGTAGAAGAACTAACAATAAAAGCAGTCTTTGGAGGCACAGAGATGAACTATGAACTCAGTTTGTCTGAAGAAGTAAAAAGCTAGAGTTTATATTTCATTCCAGCATAATTGAAAATTGTGAAGGATTTTTGAAGCAGGAAGTGGCAAGATCCAATTAAATTTTAAAAAGACTATATAGAGAAGGGAATGGGGAGGGTTGGGGAAAAGGAAGCAGAGTTGGTTGGGGACTTTCTCAGGATATTAGTAAAAGCGTGGAAATACAGACAACTAAACAGATTGGAGATATCTTTTGGAGATAGATATATTTAAATTCTTTGGAGAATTTAAAGACCTCAGTGAGATGTGAGATGTGAAATTTTCAGTAAAATATGTCAAGTCAAAAAATAGGATGAGGATTGACTCTACTACTGCTTTCAAATTTCACATTTAATCCATCAACAGAGACAAAGTCTTAGCTGTAGCAAATCCTAGAACTTCCTGACTTCTTCACAGCTTCAAGCCTTCTCTAACCCAGCATTGCATCTAGCCTAGACAACTGCACTAGCTACCCAACTCTCCTAGCTTTCACTTCCCCCATGCAAGCCTCATACTAACATCTACTCTATAACTGCATCCTCTTTTCTACTCTCTAACTCAACTCTGCCAGTCTCCACTTCACTGATTCCTGCTCATTCATTCTGGATTTTCAGAGGCACCCAAAGCATTTTCTTGTTGTTTGACCTTTGTGTTTAATATTTCTACCAATTCTTTGTCTTCATAGTTCTACAGATGCTTCTTTCTATATCCATTCAATTTTTATTACAGGGTCACCTCTGTGACCGTTTTCCTGCATTATTACACTCACAACTCTCATTTCCCTTTTGCATTCATTATGCTTATCATAGACTTACATTCATAAACTGATTTTGTTTGTTTATCATTCTTTCCCATTACAAGTTCTGTTCTACTATAGCATGCTATTGATTCCATTTGAAACATTACTGTTTTCTGAACATCTAGAGGGATACAATAGTGGAAGATATCAGGCAATATTTATTCTCACCGTTTTACTTTATTTTTAAATTAGCAAAACAGGACTTTTTTACTGGAGCAAAGAGAGAAGAAATTAAGGTCAACCAAAATTTTTGCTTTATCTAATTGGGCACATGAAAATGGGAACTTCCCACTGTGATGGAAGCACTTTCCAAACTCTGGTTTAGGGGATGACAGGAGACTGATTTTAATTAGGGTGAATTTGAGATCATTTTCAGACATGCAAGAGGAGGAATCGAGCTGCAGGTGGATGGGAAGACCATGTAATTTATTATAACAACTTAAAGTGAATGAGAGAATTAAACATAAAGTTTTCTATATTTTAGATAGTCTTTAAGAATTAAAAGCGTTGGGGGAGCTAGAGAGATAGTTTAGTGATTAAGGGCACTGGCTGATCTTCCAGAGGACCCAAGTTCAATTCCCAGCACACACATAGTAGCTCTCTCTAACTGCAGTTCAGGGGCTCCAACACCTTCCCTTCACACACCCATACATGTGGGCAAAACCTAATGCACATGAAATAAAAATAAATGAATAAAAATTTTAAAAAGAATATAAGTTGCTTTTATTATATTGGTGCTTTTTACAAACTATTTTCAAAATTTCATATGTGTATGTGCCTTTTAATGTTAACCTATTATGAAAGTTGTTTCTATTTTGAAGATATAAAATGGAAGGATATTCAGACTCATAAACCATTGATACCTTGCCGGGCAGTGGTGGCGCACGCCTTTAATCCCAGCACTCGGGAGGCAGAGGCAGGCGGATCGTTGTGAGTTCGAGGCTGGGCTGGACCGACAGCCTCGAAAACAATACAGAGAAACCCTGTCTTGTAAAAACAAAACAAAACAAAAAAACCATTGATACCTCAACCATCTAAAAATAAATATCTGCTTCACAACTTTTCTGATTTAAGATGAACATTGTTTTCAAACAACGTTTTTATTCACACTATACTAACAAAACAAATTTGTCTTGTGATTTCATGTTGAAATGGCTTTATCATTACAACTAAGGAAATAGTCTACTTTCCAGAGAATTAATTTCTAAATGTTTTCCATTAACTGGATACATTAATTGATTTACACTGGAATTTGGTTACATAATGCTATTTGAGTCATTTGACTAACACTGACATGTAACTGCTGGGTTCATTTAATTCTTCCACTATTGGCAAAAGACAGAGAGTACCAGCTACCCCTTCATGCAAGAGAAAGCTTAGAGTTGGAAATGGACAGAATTATTTTAGAATAGGCATGCTGTCTAAATAACAGGCTGTACTATACAACTTCTGAAGTGCATCTTGTCACCCAACTACTCTTAAATAATTTTAATCATTTTTCTTTTATGCTTCACTTTCATATGTATGAATTGTAACTTAAGGACATATCTTATAAAAACTACTACTATTATGGAAGATACGGATGTTTCCTTAGATTTGTGACTTCTTTCCTGTCATGGATCAGAAATACTTAGTTATTTATACTGGTTATATTTCATGATTGTATTTTACAAGAAATGTAAATATGTCATTAATTTTCCTAAAATGTACATGCATGTCTTTTTAATTTGTTGTTGGTAAAATAATAATGAACATTTTAACATGTAATCAAATAAACAAGTTATAATTTTAGACTTACACAACTGTACTGAGAACATTCAATTATCCAGATACAGGTTTTACTTCCTACAGATATTACCAACTAGTGATCATGGTGTCTGATGAATGGGCCATGGAACTGTTGCCTGATACAACCTAGCAGCACAGGTAACACCTGTGAATACTTTTCTCCACTGCAATTTGGGGCTAAAGGAGTTAACTTCCCTCCTCTGTTTGAGAATAACTTTTCTTTTTTCATGAGAGAGGACCACCTAAACTAAATGATACTACTGGATTCATTGAAACAAGAAAGAGAAATGGTTAACACTAGTTTGTCTTCTTGTCATTTTTTCTGGGTAATCTACTGTGGCCTACTCTGCCCTTCTATGCCCTAAAATCCCTAGAATGAAGCTAAAATTCATTGTTTTTAGAAAATACAGGATATAGTGCCATTTTCTATCACTTGGAGCATGATGAAAATCTTAGGTACCATTTACTGAGCTCCTGCATGTCAGTCTCTACTCTTCACAGCCAATCTGTGATAGCATTTTCATTTTAGAGGTAAGAAAACTCAGGCCCAATGCTGTATTACTGATAAGTAATGAAGTGAGTTAGTTAGAGCCTACTATACGCTGATTACATTTCTAAAGGTATAGAGAGCTGGCATTGAACATAGCTGTTGGTTCTTTCAAAATCTCTCTTGCCCTGATGACTTCACCACCTGAACCCTTGTCAATGAATGACAAACTTGGCAAAAATTTTCATTGTATGCCTGAACCAGTGAGACTGTGGCCTGCTACTCTATCTTAAGAAGATAGCATTATGCTCCTGTCTCATTCACTGCTCCAGACTCAGCAAATAACAGGTCTAAAAATACAATCTGCTTCATCTAAGAGTTTCTCAACAGCTAAGGTGGTTTACAGGAAGTGGGAAGGGACCACATTTTATGCAAAAGTTCAAAGTAGGCAAGTATACAAGAGCTTGGACTCTAACCAACTCTGAGCTCCCTGTCTGGATCATCATCTTGCTGTTTCTCAAAATCCGGGGAGAGAGATAGAGTTCGTAGCCCAGAGCCTCTTCTGACATGATCCCTGAAGTTTCTACATGGGTTGGCATTTTTCCAGCAATCAGCTACAGGTAGGAATATTGTTGCTGTCTATGACCATGAAAATAGTAAGTCTCAGCTCCTCTCTGGCTCTTAACCAGCCAAAATAATTGGCTTTAATTTTAATTTTCTAATGACTTGGAATTAATAGAAGCAGCTGCTGCCGCAGTGTGTGGGTGTCCTTCTCCAGAAGGCAGTGACAAAAATTTTTTTAAATCCCGATGTTATAAAATAAACTGAAAAATAAAGAATACAGTGTATAGGACAAAAAGGTTAATTCAAGAAAGGAGCAGTATCTTTTTTGTTATCATAAATTCAGCTGGCAATATGTAACACTGCCTCTCTCCTCCCACCCATAGTGTCCATTAGCTGATAAAATGGTAATCTGATTAGACACGGGGGTGTAAAAATGTGCTGCCCGTGTCTGATCACTGCCTCATGCTTTCTTTTCCTCCTGGTGTCTCAGAGAGATTAGCTGTGACAAAGTGCGGAGAGAAGAGATAAGAGTAGATGTGCTGGTGACAGGGCCATTGCAATTATTTGGGGGAAGATATTGTTAGAGTTAGGAGAAATAAGTTTCATTTGCCCAGGGAGAATATAGATTTAATATGGGCATCTTTGCCAGGTGTCTAGCTTTTCCAGACACATGAGAGAACAAGGTAGAGGTGAACTGCTTCTAGCTAGATGATGGTCTCAATCATGCCAGCCAAACACAGATGAAAGGCCATGTGTAGCATAGATGAAGCACGAGGTCAGGTCTTAACTACTTCCTGTTATGTTAGTTTGAAGAGAAAATTGTCTGCTGTCAAGAAAGACCCTAGACTTAGAACTTATGTAGTCAAGCTGACACTTTCTGCTTCATTGGAGAGGAAATTAAAAATCCTGTATTTCAGGTCCTGTGGAGAATTTGAGAATGTATAATATAAATTTAGAGAGCTTTATACACTCTCATCTTCTCTATGTCCTAGTAGGCTCTAACAGGACGTCTAGTCAATGGATCTCAAGAGAATGCAAAGATGGTAAATGGAAGGGAAACTGTTGCCTTCCACTTCATTCATTCACTAATCATAAATTCACTCATTTAGCAAGCATATATTGATTTCCCCAATGTCAGGCATTGTAGCTTTTGAAAAGTCTGAGATAAATCAGAAAAACAACAGTATCTAAATTTATTGTGTACCATGATTACTACATTGTGGAGTTACTGACAAAGAGACAGAAGGAAAGTTCTTTTGATTTGGGTTTGACTTCTCTGTAATAGGGAGACTGTTTGCTACAGAAATGTATGAGAAAGTCAGCTACAATGAGAAGGAACACATGGTCTTAAAAAAGTTTCACATGGAGAGGGCACAATGTACTTCTGTTAGGAAGGCTGAAATCGTTTATTTATAAATATATTCTTGTATTCGATTCATCAGTTGTTTTTGCCACTTAATCTATGCAAAATTCTGTGTAGGTCCTGGAGTAGAAACAGTGAGAACCGTATGAGCCATTCCCTCAAGGGAGCTCAATCTAACAGTGAAGAAAAATGGATGAAGTAGACCTGCATGCAGTATGTCTGTGGGAGTCTGCACACACTGCTGAGTCTTGGGATAAGATCTACACACCTCCCTTATACAAAGGATGTCTACTTTCATTATCGGGATAGACTGAAAATGATGGCTTCTTCTAAGAGCTGATAAACATCTATCCTCAGTCCTAAGAGTACACACAGCAGGGCTGGAGAGATGGCTCAGCCGTTAAAGGCTAGGCTTACAACCAAAAATATAAGAGTACACACACCAGTGTTTGGACTTTTCCTGGGTCTCTGGCAGGACAGGATCTTGGATAATTCCACTCCAGTGGTGGCCTGTAGTTTTGCAGACAGCCTTCTTCCCTTCAAAAGGGTTTTGGTTATGTCATCACTTTTATTGGGTTAGGAGAAGTAAGTTCAGAATATTGTGCAAAGTTAAGGAGATAGTGCATTACAATATGTTTAAAGTGGCTTGGCAGATGGTCAGTGCTGCATACATATAATATCATTATTGTTATGTTTTCCCTTAGCTTATCTCAGACTGTTCAGCAAACTGAGAGTACCTTATCTAACAAGTGTAGAACATTCTTTGAGACTCTGAAACCATCTCTTCCTACATTCCCTCTTAGCACCAGTTTCTCTCCCTTCTATTCTGTGGAATGTTATAAAGTCCCTGTTTCCCACTGAATTAAAAGCAGCTTTCTTGTGATGCTTGCCACTGATCTTTAGGACGGATCATCTTTGCATTGTTCTAGCATTTGCTTTGCTTTGAAATAAACAAGTGTTGGAGAGTTCCACTTGTCATCACCAGGGGTGAACCGAAGGAAGAGGTGACTTGGTTTTCAGTTTAATGGCATTTACATTCTCTTTGAAGAAACATCTATTTACTTCTGCTTTACATTTTTATGAGATAAGCCAGGTAATAAAGGTACTTTGTCAAAGCAGAGACAAGCAGCTGAAGACTGAGTAGTCTGGGAAAGCTTTAGAGGGGAAGTTAAAGAATTGGCGTTTATTTGCACATTCTCACTCACTTTTATGGTCCCTAGACTGAGTAGTTAATTTTTAAACATTTAACCCTTTGTTAATAATCAGCCACATGTCAGGAACATGAATAGGAGTCAGTAAACAAGTGGCAGTCTACCCTGGTGGTAGAAAGACCGTATGCTAAGACAGGTAATGTGTTGAAGAGCCTGAAGTAGTTCAGTATTTGTACAGCATAGCTTTTGAGAAAAGGAGTATTGAGCATGGGATTCTGAATCTCACAGAAGCCAGAGGGAGCCATATGAGCCTAAGTAAAATGTAAGGACAGAGAGTTGTTTAAAGGGTTTTCAGCAGGGTGGGACTGAAACAACAGGTAAACTTATGAGTTGAGTGGCAAAGGCATGATGGCAGGATACAATAGGAAATCTGAGCATTGACTCTGGAGCAAACTGGCCTACTACAGACTCTGATGCTTACTAAACTTGGGTCTTTAAGAAACTTTTTACCTCCTTCAGATTTCATTTTCTTGTCTCTGCTGATAACCTATACCTCATAAGTTCTTGTGAGTGTGAAATGCATATAAAACAGTTAACACAATGCCAGAGGCATAATGAGAATATAAGAAGAAAACAATAGGACAAAACCAGGAGTGTTTTCCAAAGGAGAAAGGAATTTTCCCTTCTTAGTTTTACCTCCTTTGTCTTTATTCCTGGCATTACGTGACTGATGAGCCCTTCTCAAGCAGGTTTCTGTGTGCATCCTTGGTGGCACCTGGAAAATCTAAGCCTCATACAAGATCTCAGCTCTCCTGAATGATACCTGAACAATCCATTACCTCCACACTTCCTGCCAATCAGATCAAACATTCTAACCCTGAATAGGAATCAGGACATCTGTAAGCATATGAATTCTGATCAAATGTAAACAAATTCAATGGGGACAGCAGACTCTCGTTAACAACTGTTAAACTTGGGTGGAAGATTGGAAAAGTGGGGTAACTGTACTTAAACTGTGGGCCTCAGCTGGATGTGATAGTAAACAGTTGGGAATAAGATCACAACCTGAGGGACCATATATCTATAGGTATTGCCTGCATAGGTACATGTGTGCTAATCCCAGGGCTCCAGGACACTCTTACTCAGATCTCTGAGCCAGGACCTGGAGTGATTAATCTAGGTTCATGGGACTAGCATCCACCCCACCCTCCTGTTCTTGCATCTTCAATCACACGCAATTGTGGAGAACATAAATTTTCTCAGTACCAGCATCCCTGCATTTGTTGGTTATTCCCTGTCTTTTATTCTTGCCTTCTCATCCATGCCTCCTCTTAGAAACCTCTTATTGAACTCAGTCTTGTAGTTGATGATCTCATTGTTTTAATTTTTTTCTTTCACCTCTCTTGCCTTCAATTGGTACCCAAAATGTCAATACTTGATAGCAAAACCATCAACTGAGGTCCAAAGTTCTTGAGGAGAGTATTTATTTCCCATTCTCCTATACCCCATAGCTAGGAACATTGGGGAATTACTTTACTATTTGTTCCCTATATACTTTACAGACCATTACTTCTTTACCTCATCACTAATGGCTCCAGAGTTTCAGTACAGGAAGGTTCAGGATAGTCATTAGAGGAGTGCATAGGGGATTTGTCTTAAAGGCCTTATGAAAAGATTGTTACTTCTTGTTCTCTGGAGTAGGGTTCATGTTCTCTGGAATAGGGAGCAAATGGATTCCTTTGTTGAATCTAAATACAGCTCTTGGCACTGTCTGATATAACCACTAAATTTTAACTCCAATTCCTTTTGACTTGAACTATGTATTTTCCATACTGTACTGTTTCTTGGTACCTTCATGTTCTTATCCATCTCACGTCTCATGGCCTGATATTTCACCCACTTGTTTTCTAAAGTAATCAGATGTTAAAATATTTAATAATTAAGTCTAATATAGTCAAATATATGGATAAATATCAGTGCTATATCATCTCTGTTCTTCCAGAAACAAATATCTCACAGACTATAGTAGTATGAATGCAATTGGCCCCTATAATATCATTGGAAGTGGCAGTACTAGAGGGTGTTGCTTTGTTGGAGTAGATATGACCTTGTTGGAGGAGTATGTCACTGTGCAATGGGCTTTGAGGTCTCTTTGCTCAAGTTTCCCTCAGTGTGACTGTCAGCTGACTTCCTGTTGGTGGCAAGATGTAGCACTCTCAGTTCCAGCACCACATCTGCCTGCACACCACCATGATACCCATCATGATAGTGAACTGAACCTCTGAAACTGTAAGTCAACCCAATTAAATGTTTTCTTTATAAGAGTAGCCATGGACGTGGTATCTCTTCACATCAATAAAAACCCAAACTAAGGCATATATTCACCTCTGACCTTAACTAGTAAATTGATCTAAAAAAATGAAAACAACAACAAATAAACAAGACAATAGGATGGAAACACTACCATGGTAGAACACTTGTCTAATTTTCTTTTTCTATTGCTGTGACAAAGTACTCTGACACAAGCAACTTAAGAGAGAAAAGGTTTAACTCATAGTTCAAAGTCATAGTCCAGTATGGCATGGAAGTTAAGACATCAAGAAAATAAAGTAGCTTTTCATAATATATACATGCATAATGTCTCCACTCTTAAACAGTACAGGATTCATGGGCTAGAGGATAATGTTATCCACAGTGAGTGGGCATTCTCCACTTTGATGAATGTATTTAGGAGTATCTTACTAGAGATATCCAGATGTCCAATCTCCAAGGTACTCTATCAACTTAGCATTTTAACACTAGTCATCACAATTCTCATGGATATGTGATTCAGCATTTTTCTTTTTTTTTACATTTTTTATTTAAATTGAAACAGTCTTATTTTGCATACCAATCCCAGTTCCCTCTCCCTCCTGTCCTCCAGCTCCCCCAACATCTCCCCAACCTACCCCCCATCTACTCTTCAGAGAGGGTGATGCCTCCCATGGGGAATCATCAAAGTCTGTCACATCATTTGGGGCAGGAGAGAAGCCCTCCCCCTGTATCTAGGTTGAGAGTGTATCCCTCTACAGGAAATGTGCTCCAAATAACCAGTTCATGCACTAGGGATAAATACTGGTTCCACTGCCAGTGGCCCTATAGATTGCCCAAGCCCCCAACTGACACCCACGTTTAGGAGGACTAGTCTGGTCTTATGCAGGTTCCCCAGCTGTCAGTCTGGAGTCCATGAGCTCCCATTTGCTTATATGTCATCTGGGTTTCCCCAGCATGGTCTTGACCCCTTTGCTCATCACTCCACCCTCTCAACAACTGGATTCCAGGAGTCCAGCTCAGTGCTTAGCTGTGAATCTCTGCATCTGCTTCCATCAGCGACTAGGTGAAGGCTCTAGGATGGCACTTAAGGTAGTCATCAATCTCATTATAGGGGAATGGCATTTAAGGTAGCCTTTCCAATGTTGCCTAGATTCTTAGTTGGGGTCATCCTTGTGGATTCCTGTGAATTTCCCCAGTGCCAGGTTTCTCCTTAAGCTCACAATGGCTCCCTCTATCAAGGTATCTCTTCCTTACTCTCCTTCTCTGTTCTTCCACCAACTTGACTTTCTTGATCCCTCATGTTCTCCTACCCACTCCACCTCCCCCCTTCTCTTCCTCCTCCCTCCTTTCCCCTTCCCCCATGCTCCCAATTTACTCAGGAGATCTTGTCCCTTTCCCCTTCTCAGGGAGGGGGGAAGGGGGTTATGTATGTCTCTCTTAAGAACCTCTTGTTTCCTAGCTTCTCTGGGGTTGTGGATTTAAGACTGTTTATACTTTGCTCTGTGTCTAATATCCACTCATGAGTGAGTACATACAATGTTTGTCTTTCTGTGTCTGGGTTACCTCACTCATGATGGTTTCTTCTAGTTCCATCCATCTGCCTGCAAATTACAAGGTGTCATTGTTCTTTTCCACTGAGTAGTACTCCATTGTGTATATGTACCATATTTTCTTTAACCATTCTTTGCTTCAGGGGCACCTAGGTTGCTTCCAGGTTCTGGCTATTACAAATAGAACTCAAGAAACTAGTTATCAAAACACCAAATAATCCAATGAAAAAATGGGGTTCAGATCTAAACAGAATTCTCAACAGAGGAATCTCAAATGGCTGAAAAGCACTTAAGGAATTGCTCAACAGCATTAGCTATCAGGGAAATACAAATCAAAACATCTCTGAGATACCATTTTACACCTGTCAGAATGGCTAAAATCAAAAACACAAAAGACAGCTTGTCCTGGAGAGAATGTGGAGAAAGGGGAAACACTCCTCTATTGCGGACGGGAATGCAAACTTATAAAGCCACTTTGGAAATAAGTATGGTAGTTTCTCAGGTAAATAGGAATTGATTTATCTCAAGACCCATAAATTCCACTCTTAGGCTTATACCCAAAGAATGCATACTCATACCACAAGGACATTTGTTCAACTATGTTCATAGCAGCATTATATGTAATAGATTCAGCAATTTTTCAGGATGCTCTGCATAGAGTCAGCATCATTCTTGATTTTCTTGACCTATACTTCCTCCTGCACTTCCTCTTCCCAACTACATCCTTTGACCCTTGGCTTTTCTACTAAATGTAAACCCATGGCATATTCTTCACCCAGTGTCAACATTCTCCAGAAGTATACTTTGTTCTTAAAGCTCTTCTAGATACATCTAGATACATAAGACTTACATAGTAATCAATAAAGGAGGAAGATCTATTATAAAATGTGTGAATTTAACTGGCCCAGAATTTTCAGTTTAAGATAATGGAAAATGTATAGTTCGATCTAGCTATTGTTTGAGTAGGAAGAAAAGAATTGAGATGTATTCTCTGTAGGGAAACCATGTGAACACTCCAACTCCCATGAGATGTGATGATATAGTAGCTCAATAGAGAGGCAGGCATAATGTGTTTTGTGTGTCTCCTGGTGTTCCTTACTAGAATGTGAGCAGTGTGTTTTAGGAAAACTACTGACACAGTACATTTTGAATCAGTAATTCCCAGTGCTTTTGTGGGAAACAAAATTCATGAATTGTCTAAAGCCCAGAGATGCTTCTTTGTACAGCAGACAGAGATAAACACAGTAACTTACAATGGGTCAAAGTGCAGAAAGTATGTGTCTATGGTGTTCTCAGTCATAAGTGGAACATCTATATCAGACCTCCCCCCAAAAATCAGAGAACATAGAAAAACAGAAGGCAGACAGCTTGTAAGAGCCAGGGCTTGAGAAGACCAAGGTGAAGCAGTCGGCTCTTGTTAACTGAAGAAGAGCTGTACAAGATCAAGCCAATCAACCTTCCAGCATGGAACAGGGAGGATCTTTTTAGCTCCACCCCATCTGAGGAGCTATTGGTGGTAAGGGATGCTAGGAAAGAGTACATTTTCTTAATGGGTGTAGTTCTGATAGTTTGACCGTGCTCCAGTGGATGCCTCATACTGCTCTGTGTATTAGCAATAGGATCTTAAAAACAAGGAGATAGGGTTAGAAGTAGACCCGGAAGGAATTGGAGGGGCATAAAGGAAGAATATGATCACTATACATATGTGTGTATGAAAAGCTCCAATATTTAACACAATATTAAATTGAAAATTAGTCTTATATAATGCTCTGTAGAAAATAGCAGTAATAATTTAGAGTAATGTTGAATATTTTGTTCCCATCTCTTGAATATTCACAATGCATATTAGTTTACCTTAAGATCTGTGACTTAGTCTTGTAATGGAAAATAAAACCCAACTTCCCTGAGAAAAGCAAATATCTGCTCACTGCTGTCTCTCACACCCCAAACATTATTTTCCTTAAAGAATTTTTTACCACCTGTCTTAGTGGCTTTCCAATTGCTTTGACAAAACACCATGACCAAAGCAACCTTTTTTAAAAAAGATTTAATTTGGGACTCAGAGTTCCAGATGGTTAGAGTGCATGGTCACCATGGTAGGGACCATTTCAAAAAGCAGGAAGGCATGAGCTGAAACAGGAGCTGGGATCTTACATCTCCATCTACAAACACAAAGCAGAAAGAGAACTAGGAGGAGCCTGTGCATTTGAAACCTCAAAGTCCACCTCCAGTGACACACCTTCTCCAACAACCCCATACCTCCTTATCATTCCCAAAGAGTTCCAATAATTAGGGATCAAGTATTTAAATGAGTCTATAGGGGCCATTCTTATTCAAACCACCACATTATATATAACTATATTATCTAGTGTTAACTTCATTGGCTGTTTTCCTAGTATAATATGTACTCCATAAAGACCAAGACCCTGTTTGTCATATTTACTATTATGTTCCTAAATCTTAACACAATGTCTAGGCATGTATAAACAAGTGCACAAAACTGCTTTATCGTTGTTAATTTTGCATTTTCCAAATGATTGAGAAAGCATAGAACCAGGCTTTGACAAAGTGATGCCTTTTTTACCATGTGTTTTTGACCCCGTGGAATTTCATCATTCTCCACTTGCCATGACACTGTTGTTCTCGATATGTTCCTAGGCATTCATTCCTATCTGTTACCTTTAGAGTCGTGAACTACTGTCTTTGTTTATATCTTCTAGGCAAAGACTGCCACCTAAAAATGTTTACTACTATCGCTGCCCAGACCACAGGAAGAATTATGTGATGTCCTTTGCATTCTGTTTTGATCGAGAAGATGATATTTATCAGTTTGCTTACTGCTACCCATATACATATACTCGCTTCCAGCATTACCTCGACAGCCTACAAAAAAGAAACATGGATTACTTCTTCCGGGAACAGCTTGGACAGAGTGTGGTAAGGCTAGCATCATCCTTGGGGTCCCCATTTGGAAACACTGAATTGTGAATTTGGCAATGGAGTTTTGTAGAATACAAATGATGGAAAATAGTGTTCTACAGAACTATATGTAGACTATATGCACTGGCAAATTTTAAAATAGTAAATAGAAATAGGCTTTGAATAATTATTATACTTAGCAATAATCATGCAATGATTGTTTGGGGTATTGCTTTTGAAAGTGGGATTCACTACTCCCAGGGTACCAGACTGTAAGAGAATAAGGTTTTGAGACAGATGGTTGTTGTTATGAAAGGAACTGAAACAATACTCTTTAAAGAGTTCTAGAGAATCCCAAAATCACTGAGAGGAAAAAAAAGTGTCTACTAGGTGCTCCAAAGGTCATGAGAACATTTCATTATGGCAACACTGAATTTGCTTCTTAGTGAAACCACCTTACCTTGAGTTCAGCTTAGCAACTGGTGTGCTGACTGAATGTGCTGGCTATTTCTGCCCTCTGACACTTCCCAAACTCACTTTCAATCTTTGGTTTTAGTGTCCTGGCATAGTGATTGTAATCTTCCATTACATATTGAGTTTTATCCATGGATGTGAAAAATATTTCAAATTGGGTTGTTTAAACCAAAAATTATTGACTTGGAGGTTAAAAGTTCTAAGTAGGTCTTACTGGGCTAAAATGATGGTATTAGCAGATCTGTATTTATTCAAGACTCCAGGTACTACACTGATGTTTCTTTTTCATCACCAAGAAGCAGCTCGTATCACTTGGTTTGTAAGCTCCCTTTCATGTTGAAGCCAACAGTGGCTGGCTGTGTCTCACTGATTCTCATTCACCTGTCTCCTTCTTTCACTTGCAATGGTTATTATGATTGAAAAGAGTTTATCAAACAAGTCCTTCTCGTTGTCTTGAGATGCTTGACTTAATCTTACCTGTTCAATGCCACTGTCATGTAAAGCAACACATTCCCAACTTTTAATTGGCATATGGGCATTTTAGGAAGAGGTTACATTATTTTCTCTTTTTGTCTTCCCCTATCTTTTTCCCCTTCAAAAATCAGAATTGCAAGTTTTTCGGTTCATTAAATACATAGGAATCCCTCAGTGTGTTGATTGGTAAAAAAGGAATAAGCAAATACTAATTTGGTTTTATGGTTCATTCTGAACAGTCATCAGAGATTCTGACTAGATACACCAATGTATTTGTGGTTTGGAAGACAATGTTAGGGCTCCTGGCATGTTGTGGTGGTGAAATAGACTTTGTTTAGTGCCTTTGGATTTCACCTCTAAGTCCCACTTCTTAATATATTTCCTCAAAGAGAGAAATAAGGAAGGTGCAGGTATCACAAATGGTTGAGAATCAAACTTTATCATGATGATAATCTTGTACTCTGATAGTTTGATAAGTCTCTTCCCTTTGCTCTAACATCCTTCCTAGCAATGCTTCTGGTGGGTTCTATTTGTATCTGAGACCTGTGTTTTGAACTAAAAGTTTTGGCACATGGTGTACCAGTCAGCATGCTAACAGGAAGCAAATGGTAAGGTAGGCTCAAATTATTATATTTCAAGGAAGACTATTTAAAAGCTATAAACATTATATATGGAAATATTGAAATACATTGAAGTTTTCTAGGGCCAATAATTGGTCAAAGGGTATGAAAGTAGGAAATGGTTTTCTGAACCAAACTATAGAGTCATTTAGCAGACTACTTGGAGAAGGGGAGTGATCCTAAAAACCCTGAAAAGCCATCTCAGGAAACATACTGAGGCAATAAACACAATCATAGATTTACTAGTTGCAAGAATATGTTCTAAGAAATGCCATCTTAGGTTATTTTGGGAGAGCTTCTTAAAATGTACTTAGGCAAACTAAAACAGGTATAATATTACTAGGTTATGAAATCTTTTGGAACCACCAATAATTGTGTGTCTGCCATTAATCAAAATGTTGCGTATAGCATGACTGTATGTAGTCTTAATTCTTCTGCCTCTGTCTGGAATCCCACTAAGGCTCCCTACTGGGCAACCCAACCATAAGATAATAGAGTCCATTGATGTACCCCATACAGATCATCTGTCCAGGGAATAAATAAGGGTGGAGAAGGAGAATGAATGGACAGTAAAAAGGATGTATTAGACTCACTTAATCATATTAATGATATATCACTATTTGAAATGGGATTGTTAGAGAAAGTCTAAAATAAATGTTTATTAGATACATGAATTTGTAGATAATACAAGAAAAATATTTATGCATTTAAGAATAGAATGTGTTTATTTCTCTCATTTGTCAACCATAAACCCCTCATCGATATATGTGAGACAGAAGATAGGTGCCCACTTGCTGGCTATTGAATGAATAATTGCATTAATAAAAGAATGACTTAAGATACATACTTCAGGGTATTATGAAGAATTGATAAGAAGGACAATAATATGTTTCTAATTATAGATATCTAAAATAATAGCAAAAATAATATCTTAAATGAGATAGAAGTCAATTTCCATTTTCTCCTTTGTTATTTTTATACAGTACATTTTGATCATTAGAAGTTTACTTCTTTTCTATGTAAGTTTGGATGTTAGTGATCTATAGCAGATGCTATATCTCCCCTGAAAGCCTGAGGGAGCTTTATGTTCCTGTCATCCATGGGAAGTGACCCTCAGCTCATTTTCTGATATGTAATTCCGCATTGCATCTGTGTTCTATACATAAGAATAAAAGGAGTGGGTGAAAGAAAAAAGCAGCTATATGGCATGACATTCATTAGAATTACTACCTGCATTTAAGAAAAATAGGGTTTTGAAGTGAAGTTCTTCTTTTGAGTGGGCATGATCTGACTAAAACTTGGTGGTCATATAGTTATGAAGGATAATTGATATTGAGGGACAGCTAATGTCTCTGCCACAGGAAGCCTCAATTCTGCTTTCACCTCTAGTACCAGACTGCTTGTATCTTATGTCTTCTTCTTAGAGTGAATTTTCATTCTTATTATAAAGTGAAAAAAAGGGACTTGAAAGAAGTGCATGTTTTTTAGATGTGATAAGAAGCATGTTAGGGACATATGACAAGGTTGTACAAGTCCCAGTATGTTTCCAGAAATAAATGTATTCTATACCACAGAAAATATGCCCAAATATATTTTAAAGCATGTAATTAAAGATATGAATTATTTAAAGAGGTAGTGTTCAAAATAAACAGCATGCAAAATGAGCTTTAGTCTGCATACTGAAAGATGAATAACGTTGCTGAATACAAAGCTGAGAACAAGGTTACCCAGAAAACAGAGGGCCAGAGTCATTTCATGATGATATTTAGTTAGATGTCTGGTTGGTTGGATTAAGGAATTCCTGAACAATTAAGACAGACAGGAAGATTGTAGTCAAATTCTTGGAAAACCTTCATGGTTATTTTGTGAGATAAAATACACTTGCAAAAATCCGCTTAAGGCCAGGCGTTGATGATGCATGCCTTTAATTCCAGCACTCGGGAGGCAGAGACAGGCAGATATCTGTGAGTTCTAGGCCAGCCTGATCTACAAAGCAAGTTCCAGGAGCACCTCCAAAACAATACAGAGAAACCCTGATTCAAAAAAATAAAAAAATAAAAAAGTCACTTAAGGGAGAAAGGGCTTCTGGTTCTCAGTTCAAGGTACAGTTATCATGGGGATACCAACGCAGAAGTATGAGCTGATTATATCACATCCAGGATCAGAAACAGTGGTATGGATGCAGGACAAGTTTGTTTTCTTAGTTTATACAGTTATACGGTTTATACAGAATCCCAGACAGGGAATGGTGCTACCCTCAATGGGTAAATGTTTCCACCTGTGTTAACATAGTCAAGATATTCCCCAACAGGCATGGCCCAGAGGTTCATCTCAGGTGACGCTAGATCTCATCAAGTTGACAACTAAGATTAACCATCACAGATAGATTAATAAAAATGGGATCACTGATCACAAAGTCAGTTTATGTTCAAGTTCATAAATGGAAAACCATGAAGCTGCATCATTTTATAGTCTTGTAAGCAACATAGGTGGGAATAGAGATGTGCCAGCAGTAGAATAAATAGTTATTCTAGCTATTTCGGTATTTGTGTTTGGTCATATATCAATGTGCTTTTAAAATGAGTTACTCTAATAACTAAGTGTTCTCTTTTGACATTAATAATCTTTATAAAATAATACCATTAGAAACATCATTTTATTTTTCATTAAATATGTTACTAGGTGAAGTATCAATTGGAATTTCTTGCCCATTTTGAAAACCTACATTATTTATATATAATCAAGAATTGAAATCTTCATATATTCTAGATGCAAGTCCTTGACTACATATATGTTTGACACATATGTCCCCAATCTTTCCTTGCCGTTTAATTGATTATGTTATGTTGGGGAAGTCCTGTGTATATGTCAATAAAGCACTGTTGACCAATAGGGAAGCAAGATAGGTGGGACTAGGAGTCGAGGAGGTTAGCCATATCTGCAAATGAATACAAAATTTTAAAATTTGAAGTCCAATTTATCATATTTTCCATTTTATATTATGTCTAAGAACTTTTTCCATCTGAAGACCATAAAGATATTGCCTTTGTTTTCCTCCCCAGAATTTTGTAGTTACAGCTTGCATTTTAGTTTTTCATCATCCACTTTTAAATAATTTCATGCTCATTTGAATACAGAGGCATAGTCTGATCATTAAATTTTACCAATTAATTGTCACAGTACCATTTTCTGATGCCTTTGATCATTTGTTTATTTTAAAATATTGTTTTCCTAGAGCAGTTTTGGGTCACATAACACTGAGAAGGATGTAGGAAAAGATTGAAACACACTGCTATTCTCACATATGCACAGCCTTCCCCTTAATCAATGTCCCCTACTCCTATAATTGTTCACCTATTTATAGCCCTACCTTAATCCATCATTATCATCAGGCATACATCATGTATGACATATTATGCTGTTATTATACATTGTATGGATGTGAAGAAAATTGTAACAATATTTACCCATCATTTTGATTTCTAAGTACTAGTTTATCTGCCCTAAACTTTTCCTCGGTTCTTTACCAATTCACCCCTCCCTCATCTAACCTCTTGCAACCCACCTAGTTTGTATTGTTCCCATAGTTTCTCATTTTCTGGAATGTCATGTACTAGTAACTTTTGAAAACTTTTCCACAGATTTCTTTCACTTATCTCTGAATGAAAGAAATCTGTGGAATTTGTCCTCCCTATATGTTCATGGCTTGATAGCTCATTTTCAAGTGCTAAATCCATTTCCTAGATAGAATATATTTTATATGACTACTGAAATAAATAGTAACTATTTCCTAGGTTTGAAAGTGTAAATAGTAGTATAGCATCCATTTTAGTTAGTTTTTGTCAAGTTGACAACAGTAGAACCTTTTGAAGAGAAGCCCTCATCTGATTGGCCTCTAAACAAGCCTGTGGGGCATTTTCATGACTGGTGATTGATGTGCAAGGGCCCATCCCACTGTGGGATGGGGTATTCTTTGGAAGGTGGTCCTGGGTATATAAAGCTAGTCAGCAGTGTTCTTTCTCTATGGCCTCAGCTTCAGTTTCTATCTCCAGGTTATTTCCTTGGTTTCTTTTCATGACATCCTCTAGTGAAAGAGTGCTATCTGAAAGAGTGAGGTGAAATAAATGCTTATCTCCCCAAGTTGGTCTTGGCCAGTGTTTTATCACAGCAACAAAAACCAAATCAAGCCAGCCAGTTTACAACTACTCTAAGTAGGCACCATTGCTGAAAATATGTGATATGGGATATCTTTTTTCATATGCTTATTTCTGGTCAGTATGTCTGCTTTGGTGAGACATCTGTTAAACACTTTGGGTATTTTCTGTTTGTTTGTCACCTTTTAAGACAGAATCTACCACTATATGATGGGGGAAGTCCATCTGTGTATATGTAGTCCTATTGGTTGATAAATAAAGCACTTTTGGCCAATAGGGAAGCAAGATAGGTGGGACTAAGAGTCGAGGAGGATTCTGGGAAATGTAGACAAGAGAGTTATCATGTGATCTCGGGAAGAGAGGGTGCATGCAGCTGTGTCCTCAGTAAGATAAGATCTTATATAAATGTATATTACTAATTATGGGTTAATAAGTAAATCAGAGCTGGCCATTAAGAAGCCATAGAAAACGGCAAGCAGTTTCATAATTAATATAGTGTCTCGTGTGTTATTTGGGGGCAGAGACAGCAGCGGGATCCTTGCAGCTGGCAGGAAAGAATACACGTTACAACTATAGAATAGGTTGTCCTAGATTTCGTTACATAGCCGAAGCTACTTGTCCTAGGATTCTCTATCATTTTACCCCAGGCCCTAAGTATTAGAGTTACAGGTGAAAACCTTCAGACCCAGTTGGTTCAGTTTTGAACATGCTAGGGACTTACCAAGTTTCACATAACTGGATAATGTAAAAACAGAATGAACTGCCTGCTGGATCTCTAGTCCCTTTGACTCTGGGACCTTGAGAGTGTCTACAGTAATTAAATTTGCTCTATTAGTTGTTGGCTGTGGCCAAATCTTAAGGTTGTGGTCATGGATTCTGTAGTCTAAGTTTTTTCCTGATTGTATGAGTCTTCCAGGCTTCTAACAAGAATATCTCAGCCTTCCAATTGTGTCCTAAAGTAGCCTAAATTCCTTCTCTATTCTTAAAATAAGATCAAGGATAAACAAGAAGACCTTTCCTCCTATTGGTGCAGACCTCTAGCCTGCCTAGATTCTCCAGTCCAATGGGATGACATTTTTTTATTTGACTCATAGACCAATAATGTGATATAATGAATCAAGATTTACTTAAGTTGTACTAGATTTTAGTATTTTTTGCACTATATTTTGCCCTGTATCCTTAGACAAGCTCATAAACATTTATATTATAGAATCATGTATTCTCATTAGGAAAATTAAATGAATAAATGACAAAGAACATAGCCTAGTGCTAGTACTCTATATACATTACAAGTGTATATTTCTCAGAATTATATTTTAAGTATGTATTCAATGACATTCCCATTTAGACCAGCTAATCTTTCAAGAGAAGTAAGCTCCTACAGCACTAGGATCTAAAAAGAAAGGGAGAGACTGAGAAAGGCATCCTACAATTTAAAAAGGCACCAACTCTCCTATCTATCACCAGCTGATGGCAGTCCTGGCTTTGAGTCCCCCCACTAACCACAGAGGACCAAATAGACAGCAGCTTATATTTTTAACAAGGAAAAACTGCTGTACTCAGATTCTTTGTTTTTGTTTGCAAATAATTATTTCAAAAACTGGAACATATGCCTCCTTACCCCTTTTGTGTCAGTTCAGATTAATTTATTAAATACTAGACTATCTTTTTCTCAATTATTAACTCCATCCTCCAATGCCATTGCATTTTTTCAGCTTATTTACCATATCATGACATTAAAATATAATTGTTTTGCTAACAAGAGAATAGAGGCTTCCAATATCTTTCATACACTAAAGTGGTTAATAACAAAACATTAATATGCACAACAACCATTGATTTAGCCTCCTGATTTCATTTAGCAATATTCATACATATTTAAAAGTTTCCTTTGTATAACTTGGTCAGAAGAATATTACCCAGTCTTGATATTGTTTGTCCAGACTGCCATTCTGTAAAAGGGTGACAGGGAGACAGATGGCTGAGAGTTTTCTGCACCCTCTCCCATTCATGAACTCTATACTGCAGACAGTAGAACTCATTAAGCTTAAACTCAGAAGAAAAAATACTGAAAGATGTGAAAGGTGAGTCTTCTAGCAGCAACTTTCTTTTCTAGCTGAAAAAGCTAAGAACTAAGGACATAGGTGTGTGAACCCAGTGTTTCTTGGGCCTCTCCTGCTATGCAGCAAAACAAAGGAACACATTTTAGTCACACAGTAAATCCTTTCCTTTTATATTACTATGATAAAATACCATGGTCTAGGTGACTCATAAAATATAGACATTCATTTCTTGCCATTGTAGAGAATGAAAGTCTGAGACCAGAATGCCAGCATAAGTGAGTTTTATTAAAAGCCATCTTCAAGATTAAAACTGCTTTTTTCATTTCTTCCTAAATGAGATCCATATTAACTATCTTGTTTAAACTCATGTCTTCAAAGAACTAGAGCCAGTTCTGTCTGATGTGGCACCCAAGTACCTTCTTGAACTGATTGTTGTTGTGGGAAGCTCAGAGTATCATGGAAACATTTGCTTCAGTGAGGAACTTTATCCTCATGAGTCAGCAGGTAGGAGTGATGTTGTCACTATGGCTCTATTTGGTTTCTTCTCTGACCTGCTTCAGGATCTATCATGCCTTCATCCATCTGTGTTCATAACCTTACACTATTGGACACCTTGTCATTAGCCTAGTCAAAAAGCCTGACCCAGACTTTTTATCTGCTTTTTACATCTTAGTTTCACAAAACAAGGCTGTAGGCCATCTTTAATTTCAGAATTGTCTCTTGCCCCCTATATCTGCAGATCTGGATAATAAAGTAACTGACGATGATACAACAAAAATGTGACAGTTCCTCAGTTCCTTTTGGAGTTAGTCCTTATTATTGGTTCCTGTTACTCCTCAGTTGTCTCTACATAGATAGATGAAGCTTATCTGTCTGCCCTGTTCCTCTGACCCACACTTAGGCCTAGGAAGTCTTCCTCTTTCAGGAAGCTACTTATGTAGAGCTTGACTAGTTGAATGTAATCAGAAGAATGGTGAGTGTGTTTTCTTTACTGAGCTCTCCCTCAATATGGAAGCTAGACTTTTGCTTCCCATTGTACTATTCTATCCAGGGATAATCTTTTTCTGCTTCCGCCTAAACAACATATATGATACAGCTTACACAGAGGACTTAGACATGCTGAGAGTGCTACCAAGACGGCTTCTACTTTGAAATGGAGACAGTACCTGATGTTGTATGGAATCCGTGGCACACCTAAGAACTGATGACTCTGTAAAAAACATGTCTGCACTGTATTTGAAGACTCAAAATGCTATACCCAATAAAAAGGCATTTTATTGGTGTAATTACTAATTATAATGTTGACAGAAGCAGTCATAATCATATCAATAACTGCTCAATTCCCATTGTGGAGGTTTAGAATCAGGTTGATCAACATTTGAATCCCACATGGACTATTACCATAGTATACAGAACCATTCTTTGTCAAACTTAGCAAACTTAGCACACTCCTTCAATTGTTTCTTCATCTAGGCTTAGGGAAATAAACCTTCCCTTTCAGAACATGTTTCAGAGTAATATAAACCAAAAGTAACATCCTCTGAGCACACTTGTGCATCATACATGGCACTAGCTAGGCTGGTGGTATATATAATCTGATACAACTGTCATAACAATCTATGAGGTTTATCCTGTTCCTCTGTCTATAATAAAAATTTGGAAACATAAATACAGACAGATTAAACAACTTATCTAAAAAGTACACAGCTAATTAGTGAGAGTGATTATAGTCTGGATCCAAACCTAAAAAATTTATCTTAAAAATATGTGGTTATAAAATGTAAAAATTAGTTCCTTTATTTCCTGCCAAACAATATTTTCTCAATTGGTATCTACAACTTAACAATATATTTTATTTCTAAGGATTTACATACATGCAAAGTGTAGACTTTCTGTTGCCTTTTGCTTCATCATTTAGTAAAAAATGCCTTAAAAAGCTGTTTCTCAGAAAAGACCATAAGAATTAGTGTTTACCTAGTAAACTTGATCAAAGTTGACAATGGGATTTGACAATCTTGGCTCCATTGATTTATTTTAGGGGACTTTAATTATTCACCCAAAATGTCTATACTGATTACATTGACCAAATAAATAAATAAATGTCAAAAACAGTTTCCCACTTTTGCTGGCTGTGAGTCAGCCTGGTTGCAGAAGAGAAACAATTTACCTTGAGGTGGGAACTCCTCATACAGATGCCCATGAGAGGACTGAAGAAATAGTTAGGTCTTATTGTCCCAAGATGCTTGCAAGCTGAAGCCCATGGAGACCCCTTTAAGAAAGAGTTTTCTCCCACATGACATATGGTAAACCCCTTTTTTAACAGCATCCAAGTGAGCAGCTAATCTGTCTGTACAGGCATTCCTTCCACTCTAGGTTTCCACAGCAGCCTATTCCAATAGGTCAGCTTGTGCTTTTCCATTCTTTTGTTCAGGCACAGATGGAATCATTATTGACAGGCTTTAGATTTAAATTAAATATAATTACATTGTTTCTCTTCTTCCCTGACTTCCTCCAACCCTTCTTATGTCCTATGTTTACTCTCAAACTAATGGCCTTCTTTGCTTGTTATTGTTGTGTGTGATTATATATTTATACATACACAAATATACATGAATGAATATATATACAACTTTCTGGGTGTGTGTGTGTGTGTGTGTGTGTGTGTGTGTGTGTGTGTGTGTGTGTATGATTTTAAAGCTGACCACTTGGTATCAGATAGCCAATTAAGATGCCCATCCTTGGGGAAGACTAATTCTCCTGCTCTCTACATTATTAATTACCTGTAGTTCTGGTCTAAAGATGGGACCTCCATGAGACTTCCCCCTTCATGTTAGCATGTCAATTGGTATTTTCTATGTTCATGTCTTCTATGGGCCGCCATACTCTTGGAGTGTCATAAGTGAAGCCTCCCTGTCATTTCTATGAGGCACAACCCCACAGCATATTTTCTGGTCTTCTGACTCTTCACTCTTCCACAATTCTCCCTGAGTCTTAGTTACAGGAGTTGAGTTGCAGATATATCAACCCCATTATCAGTTGTTCTTTGCATTTTGGCTAGTTGTGGTTATCTATGATGAACCCTATCTGTTGCAAAGAGAAGCTTCTTTGAGAGGTGTGATAGCTGCATGTGTCTGTGAGTATATGAATAAGTATTTAGAATGCAGTTAGGAATTATGTTTGTTTTGTAAAGTAGGGACACAAAGATTCATCTCTAAGGTCCATGACCCCACTATCCTCACACAGTTCACTAATTTCCCAGTATGATGCTCTGTTTTAGTTAGAGTTTCTATTGTCAAGAGACATCATGACCATGACAACTATTATTTAAAAAAACATTTAATTGGGGTAGCTACCTTGCAGTTCAGAGGTTTAGTCCATTATTGTCATGGCAGAAAACAAGGCAGCATGCAGGCACAATTGTTCTGGAGAAGGAGTTGAGAGTTCTCACATCATAATCTGCAGGCAACAGAAAGTGGTAGGCTCCAGCCTAATGAGACCTCAAAGCTTGCCTTGATAGTGACACACTTCCTCCAACAAGACCATACCTACTCCAACCAAGTCCCACTTCCTAATATTGCCATTCTTATCGGGGCTATTTTCTTTCAAAACACCACAGGCATAATTTCTCTCCTGTTGAGTGCACCATACGTGAAATTAAATAGTTGTTGGTTACTGCCAAAATACAAGTGCCGCTATTGCATGGTTAAGGAATTCTTTCCATGCTAATCATTGTTGTGACTTATACACATATTGACAAGATTTTAAAGGTTCACAAGAAGTAAGGAGCTCAGAGAGAGAAAGAGAGAGAGAGAGAGAGAGAGAGAGAGAGAGAGAGAGAGAGAGAGAGAGGGAGGGAGGGAGGGAGGGAGGGAGGGAGAAACAGAGACAGAGAGAGAGAAAAAAAGGAAAGAACTAGTCTAAGGATTAGTTTGTGATTTTATATTGTGCTGACATTGTCAGTGTAGGGTAAAAGCAAGGGAACAAAAAAGTCAATTTTATATGTTATATACTTTAGTTGCTCTGTAAAGGATGGATTCTAGGATAGAGTTAACAGTAATTCATGTAGCAAAAATTGATAGAAAAGTTAAAAATATAAGTAATATCTGAGAGCTAAAATTCATAGGACCTGTGTTAATTGAATGTGGCTAAAACAAGAGACAATGAAATATTACTTCTGAGTTATGGCTTCTCTGAGCTAGTGAATGGGAAAGTCATGAAAGTGGGCAGAAGTGGGATTATAAAGGATGTATTCAAATCAGCTAGAAATATTTTAGTATCTAGAAATGTTTACAAAGTGTATGTTCATTCCCTCATCCATCATTCATATCTATCCATCATTCAAATCTGGGCCTAAATCATTCATTAAGTTCTAGAAGAAAATTCACCTCATCTTTGATATAAACAAAGACACTGTGGTAAGAAATGATCTAGAATTCTCAGTGGGTATACATACTAGCCCAAAACAAGAAGATTCCAGTTACATAGGGGGAATAAGACTGTGTCTGTTCTCCTTGCTTTGTCGGGATTGGCTCAGAAACTAAGCACACTATTATTCCAAGTAGAAGTAACAGTATCTCTATAGTCAGAGTCTAGTATATTTTATACCTTGCTACTGCCCCACTGGCTCTCTTTATCCTGGGCTTTCTATTTAGTTGGCTTGGCATTATAGCTACTATAGCTCCTCAGACTGCCATGTGGAAAAAGGAGTGTGACATTGTTGAAAATGATTTGAACAATGAGCAATGCTGAGCAATAGGGCTTCATCTAGATTTTTCCCAGAGTCCTCAATTTCTAAGCCCAGTCACTCTGAGCTCTGAAACACTTGGGCCTATTGCTAAAAGCATGGTGTGAGTTACTTCAGGGTTAGACTTCATTATTTGTGCCTCCCTGCTTACTGGAAATTACTGGATGTGAACCTAGTTCACTCATTTGTGCTTTATTTCATGTCATTCAGCATGTTGTGACTGTATTTCCCATCCTGGTTACTGTACTAATAAGTAACAATTACAGGAAAACAAAACATGAGTTCTACCTTCTTGAAGGTAGAACATCTAAAGTTCAGTTGTAAGTTAAAAAGCCATGGTGAATGGCTGAATGCTGAATAAATCCATTAGAGTTCTTCTGGCAGCCTGGAGGTTAGGAAAATGTGATGAGAACTTTGCATTCATTAATCTTATGCCAGGTGTTCCCAGTGGTTTATGTGCATTATCCCACTTAAATTCTCACAACTGCATAAGGTAATATTATTCTATATTCAAAATGGGAATCTGAACTTCAAAAAAGTTAAGTGATATTTTTAATATTATGTAGTTGCTGACTGTTAATGTAATTTGGGTTTCATTTTGGTAGTTTTTAAAAATAATTTTTATTTAAATTAAAAACAATCTTATTTTACATACTAATTCCAGTTCCCTCTCCCTCCTGTCCTCACATGCTCCCAACAAACCCCCATCCCATCCCTATTCACTCCCCAGGGAGGGTGAAGCATCCCATGAGGGGTCATCAAAGTCTAGCATATCATTTGGGGGAGGACCTAGCCCCCCCCAAGTATCTATCTGAGAGACTATCCCTCCCATAGGGAATGAGCTCTCAAAGACCATTCATGTAATTTGGGTTTCTTAAACCCAGTCTTCTGCACTCGTTGGTATAACACTCTACTGAAAATCATCTAAGATATTTGAAGCCCTGGGCTGGCTATGCCTTACTATGACATTAAACTAAGGTTTTGGTACCTGAGATTCAAACTGTGTTAAAGGGATGACTCAGTTCTCTAATGCTAGATGCCAAGGGAGTTTATTATTTTGCTGGGAAGAGGATTCTTAGCTACTTTCAGTTTCTTGAGGTATCTATGGTCACATAATGATTAAAAACCACTCCTTCATGTCCTGTTCTAAGTTTCACCCTTTCCTTTTCGTCCAAACCTAGAGTGTCTATTTGTAAGTGAAGAGATGTAAAATATATTTCAAAGACTTTGAAACTGTGACGCATCTGCTATTGACAACCTCACTAACCTTGCCACTCACTGTATGGGCATCAGAGCTCCTCTCCTCACTAAGCTTCACCTGACTGGACTCTACGGGGGATATATGCTCTTAGGACAGTGTCTGTCATATGGGCTACAGAGCACATGGCAGGTGAGAGGCACTTGGTGGGCTCCAAGCGGCAGTGTACAGAATGACGGGCACTGGGATTGCTGTTGCCAGCCAGGAGGCAGATCCCTGCTGCCAGTGTTCAGAAACTGCCTGTTTGCTCAGCCACTGTGTGGCATGAATAATTCTTTCAGATCCTGAATCTTGAGATGGATATAGCCTTGAAGGTCAAGTCCTCTGACATTCCAGTCAGAAGATGGGCCTCTTGATGCTGAGTCCTGTCACCTGTGTCTTTAACATGAATCTGTCCCCAACTAGAATGTGCTTTCTGCTTCTTGCAATGTCAAGATGCCTGAGCTCTCAAGTGACTGAATCAGTACTAAATATTTAATGCACAAAGCCTGCCTTCTCAGGGCCTTTGATCTAAAACTTCTTAAAAACATTTTAAAGGCCCTTCAGAAACTGGTTAGTATTTCATTACAGTCACTTAAAATAGATTTATTTTATCAAAACATCCTGCCAGAAACCCTGAAGGTGGCATGAGTAACCCCAAGCAATTTTGACAGGCCTGCCTTCCTCTATTAGCCGCCCAGTGTCTCTGGGCAGCCCCACCCACTTTGCTAAGGGCACAGCTGTCATAGGCATACCCAAGATGGATTTAGAACTATGAGCAAGGGAGGCGCAAGGCTTGTCAGATGCCTCAGGAAGCTGCATCAATAACACCCCCATGAAAAGAACGAGGAGTTGCTGATTTTGTCGCTAGTCAGGGCCTTACCTCAGATTCTTGTTTCTTAAATCTTGTGCAGTCTTCGCCCAGCGGTGGTGGTGCATGCCTTTAATCCCAGCACTCGGGAGGCAGAGGCAGGCAGATCTCTGTGAGTTCGAGGCCAGGCTGGACCGACAGCCTCAAAAACAATACAGAGAAACCCTGTCTCATAAAAACCAAAAAAAAATCTTGTGAGGAATGTGATAGTGTCTCTTGTGCTCACCAGGAAACTGAGGCTCGGCAGCATATGTGACCTACTTTAGGTCATAGGATAGAATTAAGATGGAGACCCATGTCTAACTCACAGCCTGCGAGTTTTAATTTGCTTGTCTTTCTCCTCAAATTTGATATTGGCCATTTCACTGAACACTGTCATTGGCTTCTTTCCTTAAAACAGGAAAAAATGAAAAAATAATATTTTGGTAATCTCACATGGTCAGTCCTAAACACATATACACATTGAGAAACACTAGAGACACCCAGTAGGTTATGTGTGTGTGTTTGTGTGTATGTGTACACATGTGTGTGAAAATGCACGCATATAATATGTAGCAATGATGATGAAAGAACAAGATGTCTCTCACCAATCGGCTATGAATCAGGAAATGATTTTCATGCTAGAAATAGACTGACCCTTATAGCAGAATTTAGTCCCACTCCACTCTTTTAAACTCAGTTAGAACTTTGTGCTATGCACATGGAGACAGGGAAAAAGAACGGAATGGCATAAAATGTGGAAAACTACTTCAAGATATGAGAGGAAAGCAAGACTTTTTAACACAATATTGTCCAAATTGTGAGATCAATAAGAAGTCAACACAGCACCAAAGATGAGGAGATGGAGATGGGCAAAGCATTCAGAGCTGCTTCACTGGAGAAGGCAGTGCTTAAAGAAAATCTTGAAGGACTTTCTAAATACTGAGAGGTTGTAAAGCCACATGGCTCCAAATTGTGAAACAGGATCAGGCAGAGGAAGGGTCTTGCTCAGAGCCTTCAGCTTAGAACATGGCAGAACCTGTTTTCTGGCTCTCAGCCTAGGGCTTTGTGCTACTTTCCAATGTAAGCAGTTGGACATTTGCTAGAAGAACTTCCTCTTGGATGCGGCAGTTGGAAACAGCAAGTGGAAAACAGAACAGGTAGAGAGAGAAGAGCATATGTTTTAAACAGGGCATGGAAGAAACTCAGTAATACCTTCTTTGGCAGGAGACATGAAATCTGTGACCTTTTAAAATTAGAGACTTGCCTGGTGTTACAAAGCCACCCCCTCTCAACTTTGTAGAATAAAAGGCTCCTCCAAGAGTGTTTGTTTTGCTATTATTCTCTGGGTCATAAAGACTCTTGGTGCTCTTTACAAAAGCTTTGCTTCTACAGTGACCAGCTTCTCATTATAATTCCTGGGCATCATCCAGTGTTGCTAAGTGCTTTGTAATGAACACACCAACAGCAAAGGAGAGACCAGGCTTATCACAGCCACATTCCGAGGGAATTTCTTGGATATTTCCAAGATACCAAAAGCAAGTCATGTTTGCAGGAGCATTTCAGCTACAAATAATCACCACCTTGCTTCTTTGCTATCATTCTCTTCCTCCAGCTCAGCCAAAGGAACGCAGGAGTGTTTACTAAAATGCTTATATTGGGACTGAGAACAATGCCTACACTGTAAAGATCAGATGGAGAAGTTTAATTGAAGGTATAGATCAGATGGTTCCTGCTCCTAGAAAACATAACAATAGGAACTACTAGAGTTTTGAGGATTTGCCTTTAGGAATAAGCCTGTTTTATAGAATAAATAGTTTGAATCATCCTAAAAACTAAGTTGGAACATATACCTCTCTCTTCTCAATCTTTCAAGAACTGCATGTCTTATGTTAGGTATCTTCACATAGTAAATGTTTATTCTATGTCTGCTTGTGTGTCTCTGCCTCTCTGTCCCACATTCAGAATAGATATTTTATTTTTGTGTTTTTATCCTATACCTTTCCCAGTGTCTCTATTTTTGTGGGTGCCCATCTCTTTTCTCTGTAGCCAGTGTCTCTGGCAATTGGTTTTGGATTGACCTACTGCTGTTGTTATCATTCTTTGTTTCTGGAAAAAAAATCCTGTGAATGGTCTCCACATTGATGGAGGTCCCCGCAATCCCATCTCCTTTAATCAGCCTGAATTTTATATATTATTGAATTTTATATATTCTTGAACACCTTTCTGACTGGAAATTCAGTTTCAGAATCACAAATGAATGTGGCTTTCAGTTTTGTGTTTTAATTTTAATTCAGCTATGCAATTATCAATAGATGAATGATTTAGTTTTCATACTATCTTTGGCTCTTTCTTTAGATACCACTCATCAGGTTAAACATAGGTTTCAAAGTTTGTGACACTGCTTCAGTTTTTTGCTTTGTCTCCTCCCATTTCTACTTCCCACAATATTACTATCACAGGTTATTACAGCTCCAAAACTGGAGACAGCATTTGAGGATTTGTGAAATGTCTTGTTCTAAACTCCACTCTTAATTTCCTTCATCCCTATGAGGTATAGGGTACTCCACTCAGAAGAAGGTGTTCAGTGTGCTCCAAGAATTCTCCCCTTGTGTGTGTGTGTGTGTGTGTGTGTGTGTGTGTGTGTGTGTAAATCTATCTTTTCTTTGGTCAAACACTCCTAATAATTGCTATTCTTGGTTAAAGATTAATTTTCCCTCACTTAAAACCCTAGTTACTGCTCAAGTAGATGTAGACCCCCATTCCTTTCTCTTTCCCTTGGTTTCTGTGCTTCTCTTTGAAACAATGCATTATGCCTACTGGATTGGGCTCATTCTATATGACAAAACTATATGGAATGACATGTTAAGAGTCATGCCTCATTTACCTGGTCTGGACCAATTCTGTGAGTGACGCTTTTAATTCATCATCTCATTTGATTTAATCCACTCACTTTGATGATCTAAAACCTTGTTCCTCCCATATGTTTATCATATCTGTGGTGCTAAGAAAACCCTCAGTCACGACATCTGTCTCTTAATGGTCTGTGTTCTTATTCCATGTATCCAACACTGGAAATCTTCTGCCAGTTCAGCTCACATTGAGAATGAAAAAACCAAAAACAAAACAGAAAGCATCCAAACATAGGACAATAAGAGCCTTTCCAAACATATTTATCTTTTCATTTAAATGATCCCACAAAAGACTGTGAGTATCATGTTGAGTGAGAGGGAGATTAAATATGCCCAGCCCCAGCGACACTGAGATGTTAATCTTTAGAGTTGGTTCCAGTTAGCATACACTTTAAATGACAGAAAAAGGAAGGGAGCCACTATATTGTTCAGAGACTCTGGAATTTCATCGAACTCAGAGAAAAGTCAAACTCCCTGAAGAGAAGCTAAGAGATGGATCCAAGAGCTCTGTAGCAAACCCAGTGATGGATCCCCGTTTGGGCTGTCTTATTAAAAGGATTGATGGACTAGAGATTTTAAGTAGACAGGAATGAGGTGACTATTTTAACAAAATTTAAACACTCTAGTAGCTAAATACGGGTCCAGTTCTTAGGGTAAAGAAGTGGTTAGGAAAATAGATGTATCTCCCCTGAAAGAAAGCTCTTAGTCTGGAGTGGGAGGCAAGACTCACACATGAGTAACTATGACAAAAGTGCCTTATTGTAGAAGACTCAATATGTGATGCTAATGGAGCTCAAAGAAGAGGAGCCCCTCCTACTGAGCCAAGAGAGTACAGATAATGGCACACAAGGGTTCCCAGTGTAAGTGTTTAATTCATGGCAGGAAGACACTAAGTTTGTGCTCTTGCTTATTTTCCTTTTGGCCCTGTATTTAACCTTTCAACTGCTCTTGTTCTCTGCTGACTTGATTGTTTTCTTTCTGAGGGGAGGTTCCAGTCTGTGCTCAGAGCTGGCCTCAACTTGCAGTCTTCCTGTTTCATCTTCCTGCTAGCATTTTGCACATACCATCACACCTTGCACAACTTTATTTGATTCATTAGTTCCTTAGTTCTTTTCATGATTCTTTTCCATACCACAGGATAGTAGATATGTTTTTGTGGTCACGAAATAAACAGAAAATAGCCTTGCTTAGTCCATGATGGATTTGGGCCAAGGCTGTACAGAGGAGAAAGACTCTAATTCAACCAAGACTTTGCTCACCTGGTTCATGCACAGACTCCACAAGACATCTTCTATGCACCTATACATGCATATTACAAAAGCCTATTTTTATTTCTGAAATCCTGCTTCCTGACTAGAGTGGGAGTTAAACTTTATATTTCTTCAATGTTCAATACCAAATGGCTTATGGGAGCCCTGGCAGAGTGGTTTCAAATAAGCATTTTAATGTAGAATAAAGGTCAATGTGCTAGAATTTGAAACCATTAATCCTTTTGCTCTTAAGGAAGACTGTACTTTAACAGAATAAATAACAGATTAAATAATAAGAGTTCTTGAAATTCCAACAAGAAAAAATTACACATTACATTGTTGAGAGTTGAAACCAAGGAGACCTTAATGTTCTCTCCCTCATTCTCCTATTTTAGGTTGCCAAGATTTAGAAGGTAAAGAGAAATTGTTCTTTAATTTTCCTTTGTTTTGTGGGTAGATAGAGTGTTTAAGTCTTTGAAGGTTAAGGGATCAACTGTATTGGAAAATAAGCCTTTAGTTTATAGGTGGAAGAAGTGAATCACCACAGCCTGGATAATAGAAGCCCCGTGCTAGCCACTGCAGCATTCAACTAGTAAAGCCCACAAGGGACAGGAAAATACATCTACCAAAGTCCACTACCAAACTGCCCAAGCCACTCACCCCAGATGACCATCTAGATCCAAATCGACTGTTATCTGCTCTGAGCAGTCTCCTGTTCCTTCTCAAATAGTGCCTATGACACCTCTACCTCTGAAGGCACTTAAAAAGCTACATACATGTCTATTTCTCATAGTCTATCCCATGCTGGTTTCCAAATCTATCTTCTTTTTGCACAATTTTAAATAGGACTTGAAGTTACGATAAAAAGAAATATTGTTTATTGCATTCTGTTTGTGTTCCAGAAATTACACTGAGCACCTTAAACACAGAAATCAGCATAATCTCCACCATAAGCAAGAGAGATGATCAATAAGAGACAGAATTAAGGAGCTAGGTAAACTACAGAGATCCCAGTGACAAGATAGTGGTAAAGCCAAATTTCGAACCTGGGTCTATGGTGGGGCATATTTTAAGGATTTTTATACATCACACACCAGAGGCTTGAATTCATCTTGAAGACAATGGCCATCATTGATGATATTTTTAAATGAACCAGAGATACATGTAAACTTAAATTGAAGAAGCTTCTCTATGGCAGAAGAGCCTGTGGGAAGACAAGTGGAGAGAATGCTGCTTACCCATCTAGACAAATAGGAAGCCCCAAACACCCAAGCAGGGAGATACTAGGGAGACTTTAAAGAGTTAGCATTGGCCAGGGCCAGAAGATTATGAAGATAATTAAATGCTGCTCTGTGGTTTGGGAGCCTGGGTATATTATGGTGCTGCATACAGTGAGAGAAAACATGCAGTTCATTGAAAAGATAGTCTGTGGGGTGTGGTGGGGGCTTTCCTATCCAATACCCAGGCCAAAAGGGGTGTAGACTCTTGCCACACAGTCCTTGAATGTTCAGAGCTTCTTGTGCTTTCATTTAAGTATTCCCATTTTATAGTTGAGAAGACTGAAGAATAGCAGGCATGGTCTTACTCATATCGTTCATGGAATGTGACATGTAATAAAGGCTAAATAAGTATTTGTTGATTGAAGTCTTCAAATTGTATTATACACTTTGAGATGTCATCTTATGGATGCATGACTTATAACATTCCTCTTGACTTCGGGAAGTAGAGTAGAAAAAAACATGTAAGCCTGGAAACATTTGACCATTGACACTTCCTTAAAGAAAATAGATCTGCAAATTAAGGCAATTAAGCATAATGCATGAAAGAGAAAGCAGTATCTATACACAATGATTCCAATTTAATCCAGTTCAAAATCTGAATTCATCAATCTGTTGACTTAGTCCAAATGATACGTTCAGAAAGCTGAGAAATCGTAACATGGAGCTCTTGTCTTTGGGTTTTGTGTTTTCATCTCACTGTAGTTCCCTCAATTTCTTACCACTCTAAAATACTAATCATACTTGAGAGTCTAAAGTTCATTCTCTGTTCTTAATGTACTTTACAGTTAGGCCTTGGTATCAGGCCAGACACAGAAATAAGCAACATTAATTAGGAAAACACAACACAAATTTTCTATAACCCCCCCCATTACCCATTGGCTATAAATACCTGAAATGCTCTTGAACTGAGTCTTTTCAAGGCCAACTAGCCAAATCTATCACGAAATAAGTGGTAAGATATGAATAGTGTAAATAACCAATACTATGAAATCTTTCTGTTTTATGTCTAGGCATCTAAACTTGGGACTCTTTCTAATTTATAAAGCAATCAAAACACTAGGGATTAAGATCAACTTCCTAGGAACAAAGGTGTCATTCAGTGGTAGACCATGTGCTCAACAAGCATGAGGCTGTGTGTAAAGAGAAGCCTTCCCGCCAGCCTGGTTCCAGAGCCGCATCAGTCCCAAATAAACACACAGGAGGCTACATTAATTATGAAGCTGTTGGCCTTGCTTGTTTCTTACTGACTAGCTCTGACTTAAGTATTTACCCCATAATTGTTAATCTAAGTATTTCTCCTACCGGAGAAATTCCCGGGCCTCCTACCCCGTGGTGGTTACATCTCGACTTCCTGCATTTCTCCTTCCCAGAGTCCTCCTGGACTCCTAGTCCCACCTATCTTAGTTCCCTGTTGGCCAACAGTGCTTTATTGACATATACACAGGACTTCCCACATCAGCTGTGGATTTGATTACCAGCATGAAAGAAAAGAAATGGGGGCGGGGAGAGAAGAGGAGGGAGAAGGAAGGCATGGAAGGAAGAATGGAGGGAGGGAGAAAGGAGGGGAATGTAAATGATAAAACCAAGATAAGCTGCATAAAATACATCTTACATAGCAAGATCATACAGGTACATAACAAGTCATATATTTATTGATTCAATAAAAAACCATTTACTGAGTTTCCACCACACGCTGGAGTTTATAGGTATAGCAATGAACAAGAACAATGAAATCCTCATTTCCCCAATCTTCAGGCTAGCTGGTATGATGATATATATTTAGTAACAACAGAGTCACCTGTGCCTAAGTAGAATGTATGCAGGAGGAAGATGATGAGCTGGTTATAGAGGTCTTTTTGAGGAATTAATACTGAAGGTTGGCCTTGGAGTTAAGAGCGGGAACTTTGGTGTGTGATTTCTGCCTCTAGCACTTATTTTCTGTGTCTCTTTGGAAAACTCCTGGAACTTCTCTGGGTCTTAGCTGCCCTGTAAGAATAAAAATAAAAATAGTTGCTATAACTAGAGCTTAAGGAGGATGAAATAAGTTAATATTTAGAAAGAACCTACTCAATAGTATGTAAAGGAGTTTTAAATAAAGTCATAATGAAGCTGAGGTCCAAATGGTGAATAAATGATAATTAGATAGGTAACAAGGGAAAAGAGCATTGCTGGCAGACAGCACCCTTACAAAGGCTCAGGAAAGACAATCTGTTCCAAACTATCTAGGGTAGCCAAGGAAAGTTCCCTGTTTGTTCTGGAAAGAGGCATGCAGGGTCTTGATAATGTAGTCAAGGCATTTGGAAATCATATTACATTTTTCCCCAAAACATGAACTGTCACAGAAAGTCTGAAAGCACAGACACTCTTAATCACTTTTGGGGTTTTGGAAGGGCTTCAGATGGTGATATTTGAATTGCTTTCAGTGACCCAGGGGAAAAAAAAAACGAGTGAGAGTCAAGACCAAAACAGGACACAGATTTCTCGTCTTCCTAGCCAGGGCTCTCCTCAAGCTGCGCAGTGTTTTTTGTGATGGGCCTTGATGGAGGAGGCATGCCATGGTAACTGCTTTCTCTTCACTTCTGGATGTTACCCTTTGAGCTGTATAGCCTTCATTAAGTGAATGTCCTGTTCCCCTGACCAAGAATGTAATTACTGAAGGAAAGATCAGATTAAAATTGAGTTTCTGTAATGGGCCATTTGTTTGGCAGGCAGCCTGGAGGTATTTCTGAGGACTTTAATCAGGGGTGGAGGGGGCACTCGAACTTCTATGATGACAATGATTATTAGGGCAATTGAACCCCAGGCACAGCCAGCCTCTGTATCAGTCAGTCATCCCTTTCCTCTCTGAGGTTCTTAATTGGATAAGATTTGTTTTCCTCTGCAGTCTAGACTCTCAGATGGAAGGGATCTTAAAGGTCATAGAGGTCAATGCCTTACCAAAGTTGGTCCCTGTCTATGGAACTCTTTTCAGTAGGTCATCCAGTCCTGGCTAACATACCTGTACTGACAAGAAACTCATTGCCCTGAAAGACATTCCTTGATGAAGAAAGGACTCTGACTGGACTTTTTTCCCTTTTATGGAAGTAAACTATCTCTCAGTCCAGCACATTATGTACCTTCTGTGATTCTGCTGCAGTGAGTCTGTAGAGTCCCACCTGCCCCTGTTGCCATTTAGAAATTCTTAGCATCACACTGTCCTGTGCCTCCTCTCCTACAATGCTGTCCCCATGTATTACAAATAGCTAAGGAAACTGAACATGGCAGCGACTTAAGAAACAATAAAGTTCATTCCTTTCTCACAAAATGGTTCTGAATTGAGTAATCTGTCTGCACCCTACAGCCAGCTATGCTTCCCACAGTTGTTAGCAACACATGTTCCTTCCAATGCCTTGAATCACCTTCAACTAGGGTATGTGTCATCTGCAGAGTCAAATTTAGATCCTGTCAAGGTCTAATTGCTTGGAAGGAGAAAGAGAAGATAGAGAAAATCAACCTACTGAATAAAACTTGGACCTCAGATGGCACATGTCAAATTCAGTTGCAGTTCCCTAGCCAGAACATAGTGACTTGACTAGACTTTACTGAAGTGAGAATGTGGGGAGAAAAGTGATTTAGTCATATGCCTAGAAAGATGGGTCAAAGAGACTTTGAGTGCTCTGCAATCCTTCACTATTCCCTGGGAGGTCATTCTATTGCTAATCTTATTCTCCATTGACTCTATGGCACATTACAAAATCTGAATATAGTGAAAGACATTGAGTATTTGATACAGGCATTTCAGGTCCTACATGTAAGTCAAGCTTCTGAACAAATCATTTCAATTCTATAAGTCATCTATACAATTAGGGGAAAATTCCATTCATGAATTCTAGTGAAGGTCAAAAGGAACAATCATGTCAGTTGATGCAATTTCAGTTTTGTTCAATGTCAGTAAACATGACATAGTTTGATTTCGGCCTTCAAGCTATTGGCTTCATGTCTTATCTGACTACCTAGCCAAAAGCTTTACTGCTCATTTGGAATACCAAAAGCAACTATATTCTCCATCATTCCAAAGTGAAACCTACTATAAAAAAGGCTCATAAATAGAATCTTCTACTTTATAAGCATTTGCAATCTATATGAGGAAGCAATCCAAAGAGTGCGATGGGAACCAGCGTTAGCAGAAGTAACAGCAACGATACCAATATGCATCACTGGTGGCAGCATCCATTTACCAAGTACTTATGTGCCAGGCTCTGGGCCAAATACTTCATATAAAGCATGGGATTGATTTTTATAGTATTCCTTTGGGGTAAGCACTTCACCCTGTTTTATGGATGAGACTTTTTGGGCTCAGAGGATTTAAGTCATTTCATCAGGGGTATGACTGGAAATTGGCAGACATAGGATTTTAGTCTAAAATTTTGTACCTCCACAGCTTTCTCCTGAATTGAGATGATCTTAAGACAATTCCATGTGGACAGCTTACTCAGCAAACATGTATAGATTGCTTATTATAAGAACTATTTTGCAAACTGGGAAGACAAATTGTATTAGTTGGTGACCTTATCTATTTCTTAATAAAGAGAAATCATATAATAACAACCTCAAACTTCACCAGCCTCTTTGACCATGTCATCACAAGATATTTTTTTTGACTATAGATGTGTTCTTAGCACTACCTTAGGCAGTTGTCTGTAGTTTAGACCCCACTTGATATTAGTACAATTGTCCATATCTATTCTATATACTAGATGTATCATTATCTGGAATTCCTGTAAAGGAGCAATAGCAATCCCTATTACTCATTGTAATGTAGAGACAAAAGAGAAAGATGGCAAGAGACCCTGATTCCACATTTCCTGCTGGCCATAGCTCATTTCTGTTTCACTTCATAGCATAGTTTTTCTAATGGATTATCCATACCCCTTCTTTCCACTTAGTTATTTGATTTCACTTTTCTTCATCAGCGTTTGTTGGGCTGTGTCCTCCAACGTTCCTCTACAATAGCTTTTATTAAGGTTATTTTAGACACTAAGCCAATTCTAACTAATGGTTATTTCTCTGTTTTTGTGTTGCTAGATCCTCTATCAGCCCGTTATTGGATTAAATTATCAGATGCTCCTTAAGTACTTTCTTCTTTAGACTTCCAAACTACGACACTCCCTTTTTCTTTCTACTCTGTGGCACCTCTCTGAAGATCCTTTGACGGATCTGCTCCATGATATTTGATTTTGTTATCTTTTTAATGTTTATGGTTATTTTACCTACATGTATACCTGTGTCTTTGTGGAGGCCAGAAGAGGGCATCAGATCCCTGGCACTTGAATTACAAACAGTTCTAAGTGACCATGTGGGCACTGGGAATAGAACCTAGTTCCTCTGAAAGAGAAGCCTTAACAAGCAACTCATCTCTCCAGTCTTTATACTGTATTTTAAATTGTAGATAACTCTAGTAACTTTTCCATCTTCTTTTCTCCAGCTACACACTAATCTGGGAAATCTAATCTGTTCTGTGGCTTTAAATGTCAGCTATATGCTAATGAGTTACATATCTACATTTTCAACCTTAGCTTCTCAACTCTAGACTAGTACAATCAAATTGCCAGCACAGCATTTTTATCCAGATGTCTAATGGGCATGTCAAAATGAATACATCCGATACAGAAATTCAAGTCTTCTCCATTACAGTAAATAGCTTCAAGTAAATACCTGGAGGCAATCATTAATTCCTCTTTCTCTCACATTTCATATCTAATTTATTAATGAATCTCAATATTTTTGTTTCTAATACATGACTCCAACAAAATTACTGTCTCTTATATCCATAATTCAATATATTTTTGGACTATTCAAATAGCCCTCGACTTTCTCACTAATTCTTGCACCACAGAGTCCCTTTTGTGTTTACCAAATACACAAAAGCCTGCTAGTAGCACTCTCTTCTTAGAAAATTTTACTGAACTTTATTCCAACTTAAAGAAAGCCATGAGTATTTAGAGGACATAAAAGAGCCAGAAAGAGGGAACATGGTGTAACTCAGTATTTGTAGGGTGTAAATAAAAGCAAATTATTATGGCATACCTTATGAAAATGTTAAAATGAAACCTATTATTTTGTATGCTAACTAAAACATTAATTAAAAATAACCTCAGTTAAAAAAAAACATTGCTGTGTCCAGTAAAGCCTCTAGGGTCTGGCCTTTGTCTTATTTTCTGACCTCTTCCAAGGTCTACTTAGTTGTCATTATATAGTCAACCCTACATTACTTCTGTCATTCAAATATCAAAGCTCATTGCTTTCTCATATTCTTCTTGACTCAGAATTCAATAAAGTTGTCTTCCTCAATGATGTTTTCAGAATATTCTAATTAAAATACATAACATCTCCCTAGTCACTTTCATATCTATCATGCCATTTAATTTTGTTCATGCTGTCTACCAGTAACTGAAGTTATTACATTTATGTTATTAACTGATTTAAGACCATCTTTTCGTGGAATAATGTAAGTGCCTTTGGAGGAAGGAACTTGATTTGTTCATTTCTATAATCCCAATACTAAGATCAATGCCAATCTACTAGTAAAAGACTCAGTAAGTATATCTAGACTGACTGACTGAATCTCTGCTTGAAGGTCGTTAGTATAATGAAAGTCAAATCTGAGCAATGGTCGCACATGATTTATGCTGTAGCAGAGGAAAGCTCAGGGCTTGTGAAAAAGCCAAAGATGGTATCTGACTAATCTGTAGACATCAGGAGAGGTAAAACCAGAGCTAATGTTTGAAGAAGGATTATTTTTTTTCATTTTCTTGTTATATTTTGTTGTTTACATAGGTTCTCATATAGCTCTTGCTAAACTTGAACTCTGGATTGTCCTGCCTCTGCCTTCCAGTGGTAGAATTACAGGCATACACGAGCATACCTAGCCAAAGGAGTAAAGTACGGAGTTTGGAGTTTGAGCTGGAAGAAAATGCAAGTAGGCACAGTAGGACTATGTGGTAGACAGACAGTTCATCAGGACTGAAGATTGCAGACAGGTACACAGCTGTAAGATTATAAAAGAGCTCAGAAATTTAGCTTGACATAGAGATCCAAGGAAACAGCCAGATGAACGACTCTCACTATTTGTTGTTGTTTAAATCTGGAATGAATGGAGTTAGTCTGCCAGCAACCAAAGGGCAGAATCATTGCCCTCAAGTGAAATTTCTGTGTTCATTTCTGTGCTGGTCTCTCAGGCCAGTGAAGCCAGAAGTAATAAGACATGGATGTCTCTTCCCCTCCACTTGCCCAGTACTATGCCTGGAAATGTGTCTGTGAAGAGTTATGTCGGCTTCTAAATTGAATTCCATTCTCTTATCTCACACTTCCCTGAGATTCTGAAGATCTTTGAGCGTGCAGGAAAAAGCAAGTGCTATTATCACTTGTCTCAGCCAGCATTGCCCAGCAGCTGCTAGCAAAGTTGGAATATCACTTACAAAGATGAATGGTTCACACTACCCTCCTTATCCCATGGTATTTGAAATGTTCTCTTGCCAAAATGGTGATCCCATCCTCCCTCCTCTACTTACAAGACATGAAGTCTCCACAGGTGCATAAAGAACTTTCTGTGTGCCAGACATGGTATTAGACAGTGTCCAAAACAGAAGTTACATGGTCTCCACCTATAAGAATTGCTGATTTGGTGAAGATGGCAGAAACATAGGCATTGGCTTTTGGTTACCAGAGTCAAAAAGGTGTTCATTCCTTTATACACTAAACTTTGTGAATGAGTAAGAAAGTCTTAACTTCAAGGATCCCAGAAAACACTTTTGTTTCATTTTTTTAAACAATCGAAAGATGCTCAATTTTGGATATATATCTATAGCTTTCAGATGTGGGAGTTTTATCTTCTGGGTGCAGTGCAGGCTTTATTTTCTCCTCCCTTTTTAATTTAAATTAGAAGCAAGCCTTGTTTTACATGTCAATCCCAGTTCCCTCTCCCTCCACTCCTCCCTTGTCCCTCCACCATCTCCCCTGCCCCCATTCAATCCCCACATTCCCCAGGGAGGGTGAGGCCTTCCATGGGGGATCTTCAAAGTCTGTCATATCATTTGGAGCAGGGCCTAGACCCTCTGCCATGTGTTTAGGCTGAGGGAGTATCCCTCTATGTTGAATGGGCTCTCAAAGTCCACTTCCATGTACTAGGGATAAATACTGATCTACTACCAGAGGCCCCATAAATTAACCAGAGGTGATAGGTTAGAGGCATCATGATTTATCAGTGAATGAGTCCTTAGTCATCACAGTCATCTTCATCCTTTACCTACTGTGCCCTGAGTCTATGAAGTCTGACTTGGCATAGATGCCCTAAATTATTTACTTACCATGTTAAAATGGCATGTTTTTTCTATACCTTCACTTTCAATGTATCTGTGTCTTTATGTATTAAGGGAAATTGCTATAGCTAACATATGTTTTAACCTTACTTTTTATTAATTTTTTATTTAAATTAAAACAGTCTTATTTTACATACCAATCCCTGCTCCCTCTACCTCCAGTCCTCCCATTCCTACCCTCCATCCATTCCTCGGAGAGAGTGAGGTCTCTGTCACATCATTTGGGACAGGACCGAGGCTGTGCCCCCTGTATCTAGGCTGAGAGAGTTTCCCTCCATGGGGAATGGACTCCACAAGCCCTTGCATGCACAAGGGACAAATACTGGCTCTACTGCCAGTGGCGCCATAGATGGCCCAACCCCCCCCCAACTGACACCCATGTTCAGGGGGCCTGGTTTGGTCTTATGCAGGTTCCTTAGCTGTCAGTCTGGAGTACTTGAGCTCCCACTTGCTCAGGTCAGCTATTTCTGTGGGTTTTCACAGCATGATCTTGACCCCTTTGCTCATCACTCCACCCTCTCTACAAATGGATTCCAGGAGTTTGGCTCAAAGCTTAGCTGTGAATCTCTGCTTCTCCCTCCATCAGCTACTTGATGAAGGCTCTATGATTTCTATTAAGGTGGTCATCAATCTCATTATAGGGGAAGAACATTTAAGGCAGCCTCTCCACTATTGCTGAGATTCTTAGTTAAGTCATCCTTGTGGATACCTGGAGATTTCTCTAGTGCCAGGTTTCTTGTTAAGCCTATAAGGGCTCCCTCTATCAAAGTATCTCTGTCCTTACTCTCCTTCTCTGTTCTTCCACCACCTCAACCTTCCTGATCCCTCATGTTTTCCTCTCCCTCCTCTTCTGTTTCTCCTCCCTCACTCCTCCCACCCCTATGCTACCAATTTACTCAGGAGATCTTGTCCCTTTCCCCTTCTCCCTTCTGGTGTGTGTGTGTGTGTGTGTGTGGTCCATGTATATCTCTCTTAGGAATCACCTTGTTTCCTAGCTTCTCTGAGGTTGTGGATTGTAGGCTGGTTATCCTTTGCTCTGTGTCTAATGTCCATTTATGAGTGAGTACATACCATGTTGTCTTTCTGTGTCTGAGTTACCTCACTCAGGATGGTTTCTTCTAGTTCCATCCATTTGCCTGCAAATTTCAAGATGTCATTGTTTTTTACTGCTGAGTAGTCCCCCATTATGTAAATGTACTGTACTTTTTAAACTTATCAAGATGTTTCTGTTTTTTCATTACAGTGTTTACACTGGTAAAATTTAACATGATTATTAATTTGATTAAATTCAAATCTACCATTTTTGTTGTTTGTTTTCCATTTGCTTAGTGTTTTGCTGCTTTGAAACTGGATCTTACTAAGTAAAACAGACTGACGTCAAGCTGACAATCCTCACGTCTTAGCCTCCTGAATCTTGTCATTTCAGGCATGGATTACCACGTGCAGCTTGAAGAATTCTTTTTCATTTAATTTTATATTTTCATTTTATTTCATTTGTTAGTTGATTAGCTACAGATCATTGTAGTATTGTTTTGGCACATTTTATGGTGTAAAATATATTTATATATCGCGGTCTAATTTCAAATGATTATAGTAGCTCATGTACAGTATAAGGACCTCAGTAATGTACTTCCCTATCTTCACTTCCTAGCCTTTGTGCTATTATTGTTAAAACTTTTAAATGCAGTATAGCTTCTATACTACATTTTTGATGTTTTTTAACAGTGTGATGTCATTGAAGGTTATTTTAAAAGTAAGACATGTTCCTATATTTTTCTTTATAGTTAAATAGCAAGAATTATTCATTTTTCTGATGCTCTTAATTTTGTTATGCTAGATGCATATCTCCACCCTTCCGTCTAGTGTTATTTTCTTCTACCTGAAGGGTTGCCTTTACTACCTATATGAGTAATAAATTTAAAAACTTTTTAGAATCTAAAATTTTGACCTCCTGTGTCTTATATATTTATATTTCATATTTTGCAAAACAGTGTTTCATTCATTTCTTTCACTCATTTTTTCTGGTGTGTGTGTGTGTGTTCTTGTTTCATTGTTTTGTGGTAGTGGCATGTGAGGGAGAAGGAGCATGGTTGTTGTTTCAAATAAAAGGACAGGTATGAACTCCCTTATTGTGTCTCAGCATAAAGTCGAAATCCTCCAAAATTCTTTATCATGGTATTATAAACCCATACTGATGGAAACTCCAATTACATCTTCTCTTTACCTCCATCTACTCCCTCCTACTCACCTTCTGTTCTGGAACACTGCATATACAATGGTGTAGCACATTTATTTCTATGACCTTCCATACAGCTCATAACCATTCACTATCACCTCTGACTGACTCCTGCTCATTCTTCAGCATCAGATGCCTTTTCTTATTTACCTTTCCACTCAACTGCTAAGCCAGGTCATGTGTTTTATACCTCAATATCAGGATTATTTCTTCATTCTCTAAGCTGTATTTATGATGGCATAGATGTGCATTCTAATATATTATGGGAGTGTTTGGAAATGTCGGTCTAAGTAATATTAAACAAGTTTATTGCTTTATATCTTCTTAGTGTCTCTAAGAAGGGAGATGATAGTAGTAAGAAAACTGAGGCTCAAAGTGGACTGTTTGTGAAACAAGAATTCCTTTTGTAGCCTAGGTTTTCATGGAGCTTATGATACTCTTCCAGTCAGACTTCCTTTTATAAAATAGGGACACACTAACTGTAGCTTATTGTTCAGTGGGTAGACTGGAATGTGACAGAGACCTATCTTATCCAAACTTCCATGTGAAGGTAGAAATCAGTATGTCAGAAAGAAAGCTGTTTGTTGCCCTAGGCCTTTCTTGACTTTAGTGTGTACCCTTATTCAAGTGACTTTACAAGTCTAAATATTTATACATCCTAACAGTGTAGAGGTTAATCTCATGAAACTTGGTTTGATTATCCACCCCCTTATTGTCTACTACTGACCATGACTCCATCACCCTTTCTTGAGATGTTTCTTTGGAATTCCTACATCCTCCCAGAACACATTTTGCTACTATCTTATTGTACATTATTTCCTTTAATGACCCAGATATGAGAGTTCCCTGTCAGTTTTGGATAATCTCTTCTTGCTTGTGTAGCCCATATAAAGTGTTTGGTACTTCTTTCCTAAGGTCCTTGTTTTATAGCTGGCTTTAGATCAGAACTCTGTGGACCTTTCTATATCCTCCCTCCTCATCATTCCCATATATATGGTTAGCAGCATCAGTTCTGCTTGCTTCTATCCAATTACTATCTTTTCAACCAGACTTCATTTTTCTCTACCCATGAAATATAGGTGTTATTATTATTCCTTTACATACATTAATTCAAAAACTGGGTCAGTGTAACTAATTTATTTGCCCAAGGACTGACAGCTAATAAATGGCTGAACCATGACCAATACCTACATTCTAACACACTTGTTTCCTGAATTCTAATTGAATGAATAAATGAATGAATGCACTTATGAAATTACTATGCCCTTCTAACACTTCTACTCATTTTTGTTTGACAGAATGTAGCGTGCCCCAACCACAATTTTGCTTTGTTTCACGGCATAAGAATTTTGTTTAACTAAGAAATAAGCAAAGTCCAGATGTCCCTGCAGGATGCCTGTCAGTAAAGTCATCCCAGTGTCTTTGCACATGCTGAGCAGCCCCTAGAACCTGCTTGTCCTTCTTTCTCTGGGAGCAGCTGTAAACCTGAAAGCCCCTGCCAAGCCAAAGTCTGACAGAACAGACTGTTCTCAGCCTCCTCTCCTAAACCCTCTAGGAGGCTGCTATTTGCATCATCTTTTATGCATAATTGGGATAATTTATCTACATGACAACAGAAGCGGTACTGTGGGTTTTTTAAGTCTCAGAATTATTTGGCCTTTGTAGGAATATGAAGGAAAAAGTGAAAATTTGTTGTTACATCAAAATTATTTCAATCTCAGGAATGTTCCATTGTGTGTACAACTTATTATTCAATAATGTCTATATAACTGATCATATTTATTTAAAATAAACACACATATACAACAACAGTGACTGCAGAAGTTATTTACTTTTTCCTTTGTCACTCTTCTGTAAAGCCTTTTACTAATGCTTTACTTTGTGCCATGGTTTTCTGGCTATGGTTCGATGCTCCAGTCTTATTCTGCAGCCTTCCTCTGTATTTTATCTTCCAGTTCAAGTGAACTTCTCACCAGGTCTCAAATATACCTTTCTGTGGTCTCCATATGCCAGCTCTTCTATGTGGGATATTCTTCACCACTTATCCATTTATGAACTCTCAGTCATTATTCAAAACCCAGATCAGATGTCAAATCTTTTCCAGTCTTCTTTGGTTTCTACTTTCCCTTCAAATTAAGATTGGTAATTCTCCTGCACACACTTTGTTATAATATCTGTGGCGTTGTTGTAATTTTTGGACTTTATTGTGCTACTTACATTGTTGGACTAAGGTAAGTTCTGGGTATATTCTTGTATTACAAGAAATCTTTATTGCTGAACTCTGATTCCAATGAACAATGGCAGAAATCTGTGCTTTCAGAACAAGAACTGAGGCACATATGGAGGAGTGACTGAGGAGGCTAAAAACAAATAATTCTTCATGATTACACTGTACAGTTGATGGCATTACCCCATCATTAAGTCCATATCTTTGCCAAATGAGGAATTCATTATTTCCTTTTGTGGGATTTTTGGTGCTTTTATGTATCATCTTCTAATGTACAGGATAGGAACATAAAATCTTAAGCCGGATGTCCTGAGTTTGAATTCCACTCAACAACCACATTGTTCACTGTTGAGAAACATATTTCTCGGTTTTCATCCTCTGGATGATGAAGATAATGACAGAACCTATCTCATGGAAGTTATTGTGAGGAATGAATAAGTTGTATCTGTATAGTCCCTAGGACATTTATAAAATGCATAAAATATATTTGAAAAATGCACTATAATATGCCAAATAGGCACAGAAGGAATCAGGCCTAATTCAGATTTCTAATGAAAAAGAATGTCTGGGAAGCATCAAAAGGAAGTTAAGAATTAAATCTTATATTGCAGGATGATCTTTTAATTGTGTGTGTGTGTGTGTGTGTGTGTGTGTGTGTGTGTACATATACCATGGAAATGTGTATGGAGGTCAAAGGACCAATTCCTGGTGTTGGTGTTCACATTCCATTTTGTGAATCCCAGAGATAGAACAACTTGACAGGAAGCCTTATATCTGCTTAGCATCTTGACAACCCTGCAGTTGTGTTCTTGACTGGATTCTAGTGTAGATGAGTCCATAAATAAAAGAAATCAAACAAAACAAAGAGGAGCTGGAAAGAGCCTCCCTAATAATGTTATTCTATGAGTATCCACAGCAACAACAGTAGAAGTAGAACCAAAATGTAGAAATGACTAAGGGTCAGATTTCCTCTCAGACAAGATAATCTTCCTAACATCTGTAGTTGTGTAAATATTAAACAGTCTTCCAAGGCAGGTAATGAGCTCCCATTGCTCCATGCATTCAAATAGAATATTAGCAGCCACTTGGGATCTCAGATGCCTATAGCAAGTTGAAGCACAGAGAGTCTAGTTGTAGCAGATGAGCTTTGCACAGTTTGTATGATGCAAAAGACTTATTGGGAAGAAGCATAGTAGAACTGGCATCCTATAACATATTGCCTCTTGCTAGCTTCAGGAATGGTTTTGTTAAATTGCTCTGATTTCTCTTTCTGCTTTACAGGCTTCAACTGGTGTTTTGGTCCCTGTACCTCCTTTCTCTGTGTTTTAGATGCATGTTTGTTTGGGGATGGCATACTCCATTATGGCATGATTTTAACTCCTTACGTCTCCAGCAATTCTGTTTCCAAATAAGAGCACATCCTGAATGTTCAGTAGTTGGGAATTCTAGTGTTCAGGTGAATATACAGTACACTTTTATTTTATTTGTCCCACACCTTAATCTTATTATGCTAAAATATTCAGAAAAGTTGTAAATCAGTTTAGACTACAGATGAAGGTGAAGAATTACATCAGTACTGTGGTGTGGCTGTGCATACCTGTAATCTCAGAATGGAGGAGGTAACTATCAGCTTTAGCACTGCCCTTCTCCTTAGTCTATCACCCATATCTAATTGTGAGTTTAGATTTTTCATATATAAGATTAAATGTTGACCCTCCAAGCCATTCTATGATATAATCACTTTTCTTTAAATATGTATATATTTTATTTAAATTAGAAACAAGTTTGTGTCACATGCCAATCCCAGCTCCCTACTTTTCTTAAGACAATGTCTTACTGTGTAATCCTATAACTCACAATCCTCCTATATCTATATTTTTAAAGTGTACTTCAGTTTACAGTTCAAAGTTTCCATGTTTGTGTGAACCTATTGCTTTGTCTCTACATGGGATTGTATTATGTCTGACAGCTGTCTGGCTAGCCATTGCATAACAATGGCTTGGAGACCTACTGGGAAATTTTCCATATTGAGCAACAATGAAATTTAAAGAGATTTCTGACAAAGGCATCCATTTAATACCTTTACTAAATGCTCTCACAGCTCCTCTCTGTGGCTATATTTTTAGCTCCTATAGTCATTTAAGTTGAACATAATTAGAGGAAAACAATAGCTAAAGAAAAAACCAGCATCTCAGCATTTTGCAAGGAATGGATGGGGTTAGAGCGAAACAGCTGCCCACTGCTGCATTTATATTTAGAATCTACCTTGGGACAATCTGATAGACAGAGATAAGTTCAGCCCAGCTGAGGAGATGGAGAAAAAACACATATAGTTTTCAGCTTCATAAGTAACACTCTGTAATATTATTATTTGTAGGACCTGATACAAAGCCAGATGCCAAAAGCATCTGGGAAATGGAGTTATGAATACATAGAGTTAAAAATAATAAATGAATTACTGACATAATCTATCCCTCTGGTCACTTACTAGTTATATATTCTTGCTATTATAATCCTCTATTTAAAACATATACCAGTTTCATTCATCCTATAAGATGCAATCTATTATTAGTCATATAGAGATCATCTCCCCAAAAGAAGCAGTTTCTCTAAACTTGATTTAAAAAACAATGGACTGAGATATCAAGTGATCATGTGACCTGAGCTATTCAGTATCATATAACACATTAAGTCATTATAAAATCAGTTAGCCATTAACAAATAAAAATAATTTAAGAAATATAGTGAGGAGTTGGAGAGATGGTTCAGTGATTAATAGTATTTTCTACTCTTACAGAGGATATGGATTGGACTTAGTTCCAACACTGACATGGTGACTTACAACCATCTATAACTCCAATTCCAGGGGATCTCACTCCCATTTATGGTCTCCAAAGGCACTAAGCATGAGCATGCTTAACAAACAAATATGCAATCAAATGTTCATACACATTGTGCTAGATAGTTTCATATCAAATCAACACAACAAAATCATCTCAGAAGAGGGAACCTCAATAAAAAGCTTCCATAAGACTGGTCTATAGGCAAGCCTTTGTGGCGTTTTCTTAATTAGTGATTCTTAGGAGAAGACCCAACCTATTGTAGCTGGTGCTATCCCTGTGCTGGTGGTCCTGGATTTTATAAGAAATCAGGTTAAGCAAGCCATGAGGAGCAAGACAGTATGCAACCCTCCTCCATGACTTCTGCATAAGTCCTTGCCTCCAGGTTCCTGCCCTGCTTGAGTCCCTGTCCTGACTTCCATCCATGATGAACAGTGATACTGAAGTTTAAGACAAATAAACCCTTTCCTCCTCAAGTTACTTTGATCATTGTATTTTATCAGAGCAGTGGTGCCCTAAATAAGACACACATTAAATAAAATAAATATATTGTTTAAAATAAATATAATATCCAGTGCTATAGCAGGTCTAGAAAGCAGGAGTGCTTCCCATAAACAAGCAGCTTGGATTCCTACAGCATCTTTTCTATAAACATTGTTATGTCTCTTTAGTTCACCCTAATCCCTTACAGAGCAGTGTGAGAAATTGACATGTCAATCAGTAGAAGCTTGGGTCGAGTTTATATATGATTCTGTATGACATCATGGTATCCATCAAATACCAAGGTATTGCATTCCCAATATCAGAAGTGTATCGAGGATGAAGAGTGAAGGAAAATCATTCTAGTCATCAGAACTTTAGCAGTACTGCAACTGTCTACTTTGTTAGAGGAGAGGGATGGACACAAGTACACATCTTCTCTGAGTTATAGCCTAATTGTCAGGACTCTGAATGAGCAAGATTGGATTTTTAAAGGAAAACTAATCAAGAGGCATGAAGATAGAATTTTATTGTGTGAAATATTTTTATTCTATATGATTACTAACCAAAAATAACCTTCTGTAGAGGATGTTCCCAATAATCACCTTTAAGTATCAGTCCATCTCCTTCTTTGGATATCTTAAGCATTTCTTGATTATTCATTATGCAAAGAGGCCATGTCAACAGAGATGGAGGCTATTCAAGAACTCTAAACAGGTTTTCCACTATCTTTCCTAATCTTCCAGAAGTAGAGACCAGCAATGATTCTCTGATATAGCATCATTCCTATTCACCCTCTATCTATAATGAAATGGCAATAATTTATGCTTACTAGAAGGCACACTTTTTATGGATTTGAATTTACTTTTCTACAATAATGTTTCTGCCAGTATCATTGCTACTATGTTTATAGAACCTCGTATTCTATTCTTGATATCTCTTATGGCATTAATCCTAATTTTAAAAAGGACCCTCCTTTTAAAGATAGGACAATAATGTGACCACATATATAGTATTGCTGGTCTTAATATATACCTCTATTTGCAAAAAGATCTGGCTTGGTAGAATTGTAGAATCTGGGACCTAAGGTTCAGTTCTGCTGCTAGTTGGGAGATCAAATATTTGGTATTCTCTTAGAAGATGGCATACGTTGTTTCAAATAGTGATAAAATGTAGGTATTGTTTTCCATGTGACCAGTATATAGGCATCCAAAAAATCAAGGGTGGAAATGACATGGATTTTTCTTTTATCAAGCTGAATAAAGACAGAAGTCTCATTTCTCAGATTTACACCTTTGGCCTCCATGGACTTAGCTAGTCTTAGTCACTATAAGGCATTAAAACACAATACTAAAAGCCACTAGCCACATAGGGCTCTTCATGATACAAATTGAATACGCAATAAATCATGCTACTGTATTTGTTTTGATAACTTATCCCTTTACCAAGTAAAATGTGGGTTGTTATGACAACATTGGTACCAAGACGTACCACAAGAAGTACCATTGAGATGCCACAAGATTCACTGGAATATCTTTTGGTACCTCTGTTCCTGATAATCCAAGTTCGTGAGAAAATACAGCAACTTGATCTGACGCCATGGTGGATGCAGTCTGCTTAGAAATAAAGGTTTGGGTCACATCTGCGGATAAAAAAATCATGAAAAGGCTGAACTATTCTCTCAGGCCAAAGGGGAAAGCAAATGTGTGAGAAAAAAAGAAAAGTTGTAATTATCATTCTTAGAAATACATAATACAGCAAATATACACCAATATGTTTATTTCTTTCCTCTTCCTTTTACTTTAATACATTATAAAACATTCATTTTGGGGTGTTACCTTTACAAGTTACTTTGATAACATGCCTTTGCTCACATATTTGAGCAGAATGGTTAGTAATGAACATTACTTGCTTAGAGCTAGGTAATTTGACCTCACCTAATACAATGACCATTGGAACAATTTTTCAGAAGTGTCTTTATTTCTTCTTTACTTCAAGCATGTTCTCTGTGGTTCTGCTAGTTCTACTGTAGCTTTTCTTAGACTTCATAAGACATAATTATTTATTTTAGATGTATTGAGGTATGGGTCACAAGTAACCAGAAGAACTTCCACTGTAGTTTGGATCTCTCTTTTTGTGGGATCCACCTAAAGCTGGCAATACTACATAGTGCTTCAAAATGTACCAAAGCAACAAGGTCAAATATATGTTAGCTCCAAAAATTCATTATATTACTTATTTTTGTTTAGACTAAAATTTATCAACTTACTGTTTTATTATTAAGGGGCTAGTGCAATACACCATGACTTGAGACAACTTGAGTTTCACTGAAATACTAGATTCCTGGGTTTTGATTATGTTTGCCTCTCACATTCTGTCAATTTCTGTCTTATAAGGCAACCATGACATACTTGCAACTTCTTCCTCGTGATAATGTACTCTGCTCAACAATGTCCTGTATTGTTAAAATGATCTGTGGAAGGAATGTCAAAATTATCAAGATCTCTGCAGACTAGATTGTGGTGTAAAAACAGGAGGATTGATATAATTCTACAACAATATAGGGATGGTGTGCCATTGCCCTTGTCAGGTAAAGGCAACTGCCTCTTGTGGCTCTTGAAAACTGATAAAGGTATTTTACAGATAAATAGCTTATACAAGGTACCATGAACTGTGTTGACACTAATCAGTAAATATGTCATATCTGGAATGGTGACCACAATTATCTTTGCTCACTTAAATTTATAGTTTTATAGTCATTCTCTAAGGTTCATCCAGTTATTTCACTTGCCAAATAGGTGAGCTCAATGTGGAAGTCACTCAACCTGGCTTTGGTTCACAAATCTCTCTTTTATTAAACCTTTATAAAGATGGAATTTATGAGGATATAACAGGCATGGTGACTGATGTAAGATGGAAGTATTTCCCTTCTCTGTATTCTACCTCCTCCCCGTGTCTATAACAGGAAGCTGACCTGGGCAATTCTACCAGTCACATTTCCAGTTTTACAGCCACCAGAGTGATCCTTATGCAAGAATTGGCTGAGAGCTTCACTGTGTCTGAAATCTATTGTTTGCACTGAAGCCTCACTTACCATGGGCTTCTTCCAGAAAGGAATGAATTCATCTTGCCTACTGAGGCTCTCTTTTTCATGGCTAACAGGGATCTCCTTAGGTGGACAAAATCGGCTCAAGGACTCTTTGATGGCATGTCCTTAGAATTATACCATAGTATAAATTATTTCTGCCTAAGCTTCCTTCATTTCCAACCCCACCCCCATTCTTCACCCAACTCACACAGTAATCACATCTTGCCACATGTCCTCCCACCTGTTATTTCACATATATTTCCCTAGTAGATTTATTCTACATACATACTGATTAATACACCTAGGCTGTATATGGCAAAAATAAATTTCTCTCTCACCTAAGTAAATTCTAAGTATATTCTCTAGGGCACCTCAGACAAGTACATGAGAATCCTTACCTATTATGTGTAACAGACACTGCTATAAGATTTATTATTATTGTGTGTATGCCTGAGTACATTATCTCACATGTGAAATAGCAATTTCTGAGACACAGTACAATGTTACTCTTGATTTGATAGTTTGATATTTTCTGGGATGTGGACTCTCTGAGTAGGGATGTTAAGATGTGTTTGAGGACAAAGGCTGATATTCAGGGTCAAGGAAAGAAGCATTTTGGCTGCCAACTGCAAATACCGTGCCGTGCTCATAAAGTAGAGGAATGGCTACAGTCTGCTGCTGCTGTAGACCATGAATCCCAGAGACAGTGATCTGGAGATGAAATGTTTTTGTCCTGCATGTCCTATTTATGGAAGTCAGCCATAATTTGACTGCTAACTGCTGTGTTTTTAAATTGTATTTCTCTCATTTTGCTCTCAGTTTGAAGGACTATGGATCAAACGTAGACCCTCATATGCATGCTTCACAAATACTCTACCACTGAGATACTTTCTTGGACCCAGTATCTGATGTTTCTTTCTTTTCTTTCTTTTTTTCTTTTCAAGACAGGTCTTCTCTGAGTAACAAGCTCATGGCAGTCCTGGAACTCACTCTGTAGACCAGGCTGACCTCAGAAGCACAGAGATCCACCTGCCTCTACCTCCTGAGTGCTGGGATTAATGGAGTGCACCACCACCACCAGGCTAGTAACTTCTTTGTTTAACTCAACTTTGGCAGTGTTAGCACTTATAAAAATTGTAGATTGCCATTTTAATTGTATATATAATATCAATATATTTCTTCATCTTTTTGTATTATATAAGAAAATTAAAAGAGGTTTATATAAAATAATGCACTATAAAATTAATATTTCTATAGTTATTTGGCTCAGAAATAAATCAAAATATAAAGACTGCTTAATCACTTGGACTTGGAAAGTAGAGGCAGGAGTATTGCAAGTTTGAGGGCAGCCTAGGCCTTATAGTGAGACCCTATTTAAAATAAACAAAAGAAAAGAAACTAAATAATATTTCATCTATATTTTGTTTTCTATGCAATATTCCAAATATAAAACTTGATCCTAATATGAAAGCTATAGTTCAAGAATACATCATAACTTAGGGAATTTTTTATTCCCATCTGTATCAATTTAAAAAGAAAAATAATTTCTTTCAGGCGTTCTCAAGAAATATACTGTAACTTTTATCCTGTTGTACATAACTAGACAAGGTACATACAACACACACACACACACACACACACACACACAAAACATGTAGTAAAGATAAAATTATGTTCTCAAGAGAATTTTTAACTTTCACAGCTCTAGGCTGCTTAATTGATCTACATGAGCTTGGTAATACCTACATCAAATGTTTTAATGCTAAATAGAATAAGCCTTCTAGATATTTCTGCAAAAGCCTATTTTATAAATATTTAATGATATTTTATTAATTTTTGAAAATGCTATGTTATGTATTTTGATCATATTCACTCACTACTCCTCCCTCTAACTTCTCCTAGATCCATCCCTACTCCCTACCCCCTTCACAACTTCGTGACTCAAACAACATGTCCTTTCTGTGCTGCCCATATACTTATGGGTATGGGGCCATTCACTTGAGTTTGTTGAACTACCAGGGACTACATCCTAAAAGCCTAATTCTTCCTTTCCCAGAAGTCATCAACTGTCAATAACTGCTTAGGGATGGGGGCTTGTGAGCTCCTCCTCCAATCCATGGTAGAATGTAGATTGTCTTGATCTTGTGTAGGTCTTGTTCAGATAACCATGTCTGTTGAAAGTTCACAAGTGTCATGGTCTTATCATATCCAGAAGATACTAGTCCTCTTCAGCCTCTCATCTTTACAGTCAGTCTTTCTGCCTCCTCTCCCATTATGTTCCCTGAGTCATGTGGGACACGGGTCAGGGGTATTGAAGTAGACATTCCATTTGTGAACACTCTGCTAACATTTATTCTCTGATTTTTGGCCAACTCTAAGTTTCTTCATTAACCACCATCCATTGCACAGAAACTTCTCTGATGATGACTGAAAGCTGCATTTATCTGTGGCTATAGAGATACAAATTTAGAGGGCAGTTTAATGGTGTATCCATTTAACAAAGACCATTAGGATCACCCCTGTGACCTCCTTAAACATGGGTTCTTAGCCAGAGGTACACTACCAAGCATGTGTTTCCTCCCATGAAACTGGTCTTAAATCCAATCAGAAAGTAGTTGATTATCCCACTAATGTATCCATGGGCATTGTACCATAATAGGCATTATTGCAGTTCACAGGATTCATAGCTAGATCAGACCATTGATGACTCCCCTCCAACACGGTAGTGGCCTGTGTAAAACCTTTCAGATCTGTGAAAATTAGCCAGTGCCAAGTAGAGTTCTCCATGTCCTGTGACCACAATCTGTTGTCTTCAGCAGTAGGGTCTTATCATTAGGTTCTGGTGTTCATCTTTTACTGTAGAACAAGTAGTAAATGTTCCCATCCAGAAATTAACTTCATTTTTCTTTCCAATATAAAGGATTTTTAGTTCACAATACTTTTGTTTCAGAAGCAATATATACCTGGAAATAAGCAATTAATTTTAACCTGTCTTATAATTATCACTAATCTTAGCCAGAATCTAAGTATCCCATAAATGTGGCTTCAGGCTAAGTTTACCCTTGGGCTAACTTTAAGCCAACAACATATAAAATTCTAATTTATAAATAAAATTCTATGGGGCCTTGGGTAGTATTTATCCCTGGCTTACAAATAGACTTTGAGTACCCATGCCACAATATGGGAGGGTCTTTCAGCTGGGACTCTTGGGGGAGGGCCTAGGTCCTGCCCTGGATGAAATGACAGTTACTGGAGATCCACCATGGAGGGCCTCCCCTTTCCTGGGTATTGGAGTGGAGATTGTGTGGGAGACTGGAGGAGCTGGTGCTTAGGGCGGGGGAGGAGGGGAGGGAGAGGGAGCTGGGGTTGACATGTGAAACAAGATTGTTTCTAACCTAAATAAAAAAATAATTAAAAAAGAAACTAGTTCTGTAAACTGAAAAAAAAATCTAGATGTGCTATGGGAAAGTCATACAACTTTGGGTAAATCATTTAAATTTACTTATAAAATCAAATATGATGCATACCTCACAGGATTTTGACAGAAATGAGATGAAGGAACAGTTATAAAAGGTACTCAGTAACATGTGGAAGCATGGGCATATGAAAATAAAATGATAGGAAGACACAATTCTGCTCTGATTTTAGCCAAGGGCTGAGACATACCTGAGATTATCTGACTCCTCATGGTACTATTGTACACTAGCTCATTATTTTGCTATTTTCCTTCTAATGACCAAATGAGATTATATAGGCAGACTGAATCTGTACCTCGTGTCTGGATTAATCTTTTCAGATGTTCTGCCCTGCCCAGTCCAGTTTTCTGTAATTAACTAACTAATTTTTGTATCGTCACAAAAATAATCACCTTAGTCCAAAATGGAAAATTAGAGCTAGAGAGGAGCATAGAGATTACCATAGTCAAACTCATTATTTGAAAATTAATTATTGTCTCGGAAAGGGAGTAATTGACTCAGGGCATGCACAAACCAAGTGCAGATGGAAGGCTTGATGAGTGCAGAGGTCTTCGTCAACACCAGAAGTTGACCATAGATCTGAGGCTGTAGTTCAGTGGTAGAGAGCACTTGCCTAGGATACATGAGACCCTAGGTCAGATCCCCAGTTGTGCCAGAAAAACAAAGACAAAAAGAAGAATCATAATATGAAGAAGGAGGATATTAAAAATATAGGTAGCTGACCTGCCTAGTGCAGAAACCGCAGGCAGAGAAGGGTGCTTCCTTGACTGTAGATCCTCATGGCATCGACATATTGCCCTAGCCTTACCCATGTCAGAAAAAACTACACAACAAGACCCCACTTAGAATGTGGATTTTACATTTAGGCATCTCTGTGGTTTTATAAGCTAAACTGTCCACTGGCACATATATTTTATTTGCCTAAGCTGCTTTGCCATGTTATGCTTCATTTTCCTTAGCTACAATATAAGGTTTATGAGCAAAATACACTGAACTTAAGCATTTCAGTTCCTAAATTTTGATACTGCTCCCTCCTGTGTGACAATCCTAGACAGTATCTACAACAGTTTTTCATGACTTTAGAGAGTTCCCTAGTTGTTCTTTCCATTCACTCTTCCCTCTGCCCCTTCCTGTTTCTGCTACCACCTCTTACTGCACAGTAACCATTCGTGACCTATCAGCATCCTTTGTACCTGACTCCTTTCAGTCAACCCTCTGTAGTGTCCTGTATGGGTTTTCTTTGTTTCTAAATGCAGCTTGATGTGTGTGCCGTGGAATTAGCAATAGAACCCCAATCTAGGACCTGTTGGGTCACTTTGGCTAAGCTATTTCACCATTGTAAGCTTCCTTTTCCTTAGCTACAATATAGGGGTAGTATTCTCTGCCTCGTGGGATAAATATATACCAAATAGAGTTCCTGGGACCTAATAAGTGCTCAGTCCGGCAGCAGAAACCTTACAGTATCTGTACAACTATTGTTCTAGGGATCAGCGTTTTCAACCTGTGTGGTTTTTCAAATGAGGACAGAGAGGATGCAGGCCATTCTGTTGGAGGGAGCACTTACAGCCTTTTGATGCCCTGTATTGAGCATGTTGCACTGCCCCAGTATGCACTGCAGAAGGGCCTCTAGGCCACCTCAGACAGGGTGTCTGCAGAGTGCTCGCCTTCTGAAGACTGTCAAAATACCCTCCCGATGAAAAACTAAATAAATAGTTTTCTGAAACCTTTCAGATTTTTTAATAAGTCAAAATACACTTTTCTGACAGCATAATTGCTTTTCATGGTGGGGCCTTAAATCTGCACTATAAAAGAATAATGCAACAGTAGATCATTTGTGAAAACTTAATGAAAACGGAGTTAGGGAACCTCAGAGTCACTAGACCTTGAAATTCACTTTCAGAAACTAATTTGCAGTAAATGCATGAGAAACATATTTAGACATGATAAACTTCCAGGCTGGTGCCAGGCAGGTGTGGAAGTTTATCTTGATTAACTCCTTTGTTTTAATTAATGCCAAAGAGCAAAGTGTGGGGATCTGGCATTCTGTCAGCAGGAGTCATTTTTGAAGGGACTCGGGCATTCTCGCTCTCTAGACAAACGCAGCAGGACTATGCTCTGGAGGGTTCTGGAAGGCCTTCCAAATTACAGCATTTGTGTCTCTGCTTTCCGGTGCTGGAGTCACTAACAATTAAGTTTACTGCTTGTTTAAAGATAGCTTGCTACTGGGGTTCTGTCTACAAGTATGGAGTCAGATAACCTGGCTCAAATCCCAACTCCATCATTTTTAGGCTAGAGGATCTCAGGCAAATGATTTTACCTGCACAGGCTTCAGTCTCCTTATCTACAAAATGAGGTCAGTCATCTTCCTCAAAGACTTGTCTTGAAGAGCCAATGAATTCGTGTAAGCAACGTATTTAGAATCTGCCTAGCCTGATGTGAATTCTCTGAGTACACTTATTTTACCCATCATCCTGTGTCAGAAATGGGTCAAAGAACCTAAGTTTTATGTTTTTCTTGAACCATAAACCTCTCCCATTTTAGAGATAAGAGTAAGAAGAAATAAGCATTAGTTGATGTAAGAGAAAAGAAGGTCCCTGTGAACTTGACCTTATTTGTGTATCTAAATGTGTATCTATATAATCCACTCTGAGGAAGGTCAATGATTTCCTGAAATCTCTCTCTCTCTCTCTCTCTCTCTCTCTCTCTCTCTCTCTCTCTCTCTCTCTCTCTCTCTCTCTCTCTCGTGTGTGTGTGTGTGTGTGTGTGTGTGTGTGTGTAGAGACCAGAGGTCTTTTATCGTTCACTTTTCCATCTTACATTTTAGACAGGGTCTCACTGAACCTGAAACTTCCCATCTTACTTTGCCTGTACTGGCTCATCTGAGTGACCCCGGGATCCTCCTGTCTCTACTCCCAAGCCTCAGTGCTAGGGTTACAGATTGATATACTGTGCTCTGCTCTTATTTGGAGTCCTGGGATCCAAACTCAGTTCCCAGTATGTGCAGCAAGTACTTTATCCACTGGACCACCTCAACATGCTAGGCTCCTGCAATCTGGATGCGTATTATAAAACCTAAAAGTTGTTTCACCTATAGCAGTAAAAGTGCCAAGGTCATCTCTGTTTTCTCTGGTTCCCATCAACTCCACACCCTTCAAATCTCAGCTGCTGGTGAGAAGGAAGGAGACTATTCTCTGTTCTTCACACTCAGGGTCTGTTTTTCAAATATTGAGATCTTGTTTTCTTGAAATCATAGAAAATAAATTCAATCAATAGTCATCCATGTACTAACTCAAAATGCATTGAAGGAATTGGATGGAGCCCCAAATCCTGTTCTTCCTCTATTTGGATCCTGGTCACGAGCCTATATATTTGGGTCTTGCCAGGGCTCCCAGTGTATGAGACAAAATGAATAAGCTACCATGAGCAGGGTCATGGTAGCCATTTGTTCTGGAAGTGAGGTGTTTCCAGAGAGTCCACTTACTAGTTCCCAGGAGGTAGATAGGGCAGAGGTAATACCCAAGAACTGGCTGATCCTAGGTACCTTTACCTGGTTTGGGGAGTTTGCTCTGCAACCAGTTTGTGCTAATTCCCTTTCTTCTCTACACTTTAGCTTCTACATCTCTAAAATAGAACCTTTGAACTGTGTTGGTTTTTCTAAGCAAAGAAACCCCTTTGTCAAATATAACCCCATGTAAACATGAAACTAATTAAAGACTAGCTATCTCAAATGAAGTGGGAAATAGCAGACCTGGAAGCTGTTTGTGAAAGGCTGCTAGAATTTCTTTTTGAGTTTGAATATGTTTGTTGTGATTTTGTAGAGTTGGGTATATGTGTGTTGAATAAAACTTGATAGGGCTATCCATAGGCATGAAGACAACTAGAGTTAGCCTAGATATTGCGGAAGCTCTTTTGAGTTATTATTCTTTCAGCATCAGACAACTAATGTTTAATGTTTGTTAGTTGTGCTTACATGCTTGGGGCATTTTCCTCCCTAACAAAGAAAGAGGAAGTTTACCTAAGTACTTAAGAGTGAAATGAAGTAAAGAAAAATAATAATGAAATGTAAACACTCTGCACTTCTCAAATTATTTAAATTTTAATTTCTGTGGAGCAAATAAAAAGTTATAAAGATGAATAAATTAAGTAGTAATTGATAAAAGAAAATGTGTTAAATGAAAACGGTGGAGTTTTAGTTGACCATGGAGGCAGGGATTATAATGTTTGCAAGAAAATAGATGTAACTAGAGACCATCATGCTAAGTGAAATAAGCCAGATATATAAAACATATTTTCTTTCATATATGAAATCTGGGATGGGAAAGGTATGAAGATAGAAGGGAGACTATTATGGATATGGAATGACAAAAGGTGGTGGGGATGAGGGTAAGAAAAGGTGACAAAGGGATATATGTGATCATGGAATGTCATATACATCTATGGAAACCCTATATTTTAGAAAAACTTAATAAAAAAGAAACTGAAGATTTCATAATTGTTTTCCTTCCTTTTTCATCAAAATTGAGCCAGCTAAATGACAGAAGGACAACTGGAATAGAAGTAGATAAAGAAGACTGTAAAAGTTGGTTCAGATGAATAGAAGCCATTATGTAGACGGTGGTCCATGAACAAAGGCTTAGAGAACTAACTGTGTATAATGTAACTAGGAAACGAGGAATGCCCATTGTGGGTTTTGGCATTAGCCAGTGTATGCCAGTTGTCCCATACACTTGTGGGTGCTTTCTAATTTGGAAAAGAGAAAGTTTGAAAAGAAATAAGAAAATAAAGAGGGAGAAAAGGACAAGTTGAGCCTGGTGCTTATTTAATTTTATGCAACAAGATTCTATATTTTCTGGAAAACCAACAAGACACATGTTTGAATTTAGCTTTTTAAATTGCAAAGTTAAGTACATGTTATTTTGAATTCTGAGTCCAAACATTTGCTTGGTATTTTCCACACATCTTCACTCCAATTGGAGCACATCAGAGTCCTGGTTTCTATGATGCTGGGCAGGCTTTCTGTAAATGCCGTCTGGTTTTCTCAAAATGCCACTGTGAGTATGGTATTGCAGGCCTTGGCAAAACAACAAAATTGACTGGGGTTGAAAGGAAGTGCTAGAAAACTTGAGTGGTCAAGAAAAAGTCAGGATAACTGTGTCGTGGGTCCTTCAGTAAAGGAGTGTACAATTTACTGCTCTGTCAAGGAATGGATAGCAAGGAAAAGCTCTCAGATTCTGAAGAAGCAGTTCAATGGGATCATTGGCTACACTGTTATTTTATTTTCTTTTTCCAGTATCTGTTATTCAACAAACAGAAAGAAAAACATTGTTTGCAGCAAATTAATCAGTGTCCTTAGGCTTTGTCCTTTCAGTTAAACTCCACTGTGTTCTATTGTATGACTGCACTTGCCCGTTTTATCATTGCGCTTCCTATTCGGTCTTCTGCCTCTCCTGTCTTTCTACTTATTCACTAGTGAAAATGTCATTTACCCATTTCACAACTCAGAAACATCATTGACCCAGGAAGCACTCTTGGCACCTCTGTGTGTTCTCTCCCATCGTCTCTGAATCTCTGCATCTAGTATGAAGCAAAGTACTTATGCAACTGTCTTAAGTTTCATGCCTTGAAAACAGGGATCATGATGTAATAAGGACAGGCTGTAGTTTTAACACTTGATGCATTGCACAGTAAATATTTGTTGGTTTGAACTGGTAAGTGTAGAATAATTAAATAAGTGCTTGAGTGAATGATTAGAGTGCAATAATCAGAGTTAGCAATAATAAATACTAAGAGGTCTTGATAGTTTCACATTTCCAGATAGTAGAGTAAAATAGGAGAACAGGAAAGAATGCTTTAGTCAAGCACAATCCATACTAAGAATTAAAGGCTATGTAAATCAAAGAAACACAGTGGATCTTAAAAGCACTTCTCAGTGAGGCTTCTTTTCCTCAGTGTAGTCTACTTACTAGATAACTCTGCCTACAGAGTGTGTGTGTGTGTGTGTGTGTGTGTGTGTGTGTGTGTCCAAATGCTATAACTTGGCTCTCTTAAGGCTGATTTTTGATAGACTTGTGAGAGCAAGATTCAGAGTTCTGACAAGAAGACCTTCCCCTCTACTTACCATGTGGCCTTAATTGTACTTGGTAATAATAAACAGGGCATCCAGAGTGTAGTTTTTGTAAAATGTTTCTGCCTGTTATAAAGCAGGGTAATAAAATACATGCTGTTGTGTAGGATGCCTTTAAAGATTCAGCATCCAGGGATGAGTAATGATTACATCCCTTTTCTATTCCTAGCTGACTCCTTGTAGAGGAAAAAAGGCTCTTGCAGCCTTTGCCCAATGTCACTTATTACTGCCATTATAAATTGGAAACATTTTCTGCCATAAAATTCCCTGTGATGAATTGTACCATAGGCATTAGAGTTTTTTCATCGTTTTCTTCTTGATGAGCTAGCAAAATAAAGAGAATAAAACGGGTATATTCGTTTCTTTTGAAGAAATCCAATCTTCGCAAATGACCCCCTTAAGACTCTCAATGACTGTTTGTATGGATTCTGATCTTAAAAAATCACCTGACTTGGGGGCTTGGTTGTGTGTATTATCATGTGGTTATTTTATTATTGCACAATAGTCTATCTGAAAGTGATTTTGAGGATGACTTCATTAGCTAAACTATAGAAAGCAGTCCTTAAATGATTTGAACATGGAAATTGAAACAGAATTTAGTACTTTTACTCAAAACAATGCCATCCTGGGTCCCTTTTCCAATGCATCACGCCTAGTTACCTGAACAGAGCTGTACACTTCATCGCCCACATTCTATCTTTTTTTCGTTAGTCTCACGTTTGAAAGAGGGGAATGCTTAGAAGGATGTCCATTCTAAATACTGTGTAAGAGGAACTGTACAAGATGTATTTTTCATATCTAAACCCCTGAAAACAATTCTATAGCAAATATGCTTGTTTTGTGGATGAAGTAAATGGGAGTTAAAGCATAAGAATAACTTGTTTGAGTCAACATTGAAAATGAAGACAGAATTACAAACTGGTTTGTAATATTTTTTCTCCTAAAACCAGTGCTTTTTCTCTACCAGGCTGCCTCTCGTGTGCAGCACAGGGCCAGAGGCCAAAAGGTGGCAGTAATAGGATCACTTCACTATCATTAAAGTATTATTCTTTTACACATTTGTTTTAAGTCTGATATGACAAGGTGAGCTAGTCATTTGTAGGCTCCAAAATGAATATAGTAGTCATTTTTAAGTTGTCTGTGCTCTAAAGTCCACAGTGAAAGATTCAGAAGATCCCTTTGACCTGGCCCTACTAATTCTGCCTTTGTCTCCAATTCTACTTAATCCAATGTAGTAAGCAATGCCTAAAGCATCATGGGATTGTCTGTTCACAAGTCTCCCATTAGACAGTGAGATCATTGAGTGCAGAGATCTGCTCTGGTTCATTTCTGAAGATCTTTATATATTTTAAGACAGGGTTTCTCTGCATAGCTCTGAGAGGCCTGGAACTTAATATATAGACCATGCTGGTCTTGAATTCATAGAGATCTTCCTGCCTATGCCTTGCAGGTCCCAGGACTAATGCGTGTGCTATCACACCGAACTTTTCATTTCTATCAATCTTATTTTTTCATTTCTACCAATCTTTATTGTGCTTATTCTGCTTGGATGGATGGGATGGATAGATGGATGGATGGATGGATGGATGGATGGATGGATGGATGGAAACTTACAAGCTAAGAGTAATCACTTAGAAGAGGAAGAAAGCCAGCATCCTGGAAGCCAACAGGAGAGACTATTAAAAGCTTTCATACTCTCAAATTAATAAAATGAGAATTAAGGCTAGATAAATAACAGTCATAGATACTTCTGTGGATTAATATGTGTGAAATGAAAGGACATGATATTCTGTTCACTTGGTAAAAGTATAAAAAGGGAATGGTGAGTAGTTGTTAGACTTGAGTGGGTCTGTGAACTTCACTGGAAAATAAGGTTAATGTGAAAAGTGAAAAACATGAACCTTGACCCAGCCAGCTATTAAGCTTCCTTGGCCTTTGCAATTCTGTACATTTATTTATGATGGCAATCCTACCAACTTTCCATCTGAGCTATGGTCTTAGCAGTTAGTGAAAGGCTTGTGTTTCATACAGCCTATGAGAAATAAGGCTTCTGGATATCCCCTAAGGTAATATGGTTATGACTTCTGTCCCTGAACTTCAACAAGAAAAGGAATCCTCTCAAAGTGAAAAGCAAAAGTCAGTGTTTGTATATACATACTGCCAACTCTGATTTTATACACACATGTATGTGTACACATACATATGTATATAATATATAACAATGATAAAGCAGAAGAGGTCTTAAATTTTAAAGAGAGTGGGGGGCACATAGAGAAGATTTGGAGAGGGAAGATGGAAAATTTATACACATGTGTGAAATTCTCGAAAAGAACAAGATTTTAAGTAAAAAAAAAACAGTGTTTGCTGTAACACTGCTCTCATTGGTCTCTTTTATAGTAAAGAGGAGAACTGACCAAAGGCTCTTCAGATGTGCCACCAAATGTCTTTATTCATAGTTGTCAATAAAAACAAAAGGCAGGTAAAAAAGTGTGTGGTAGGGGTGGAATTTAATTATTACAGTAGTCACTTTATTCCCTGGTCTGAAAGCCCTACTGAAGCTTATTTATATAGCCCTCCACTGTCAGAATCTAGGAATTGTTTTAGCAAAAATGAAAAGCAAAGATTGCAGCAAATGAACAGATGGTCCAAGAGATCTGGTTGAAACTGGAGCTACCTCTGAGGTGAAATCTGTCCTCACAACTTCTCCCCTTGTGAGTTTCACATTAAATGTTTGCTTCAAGCTCTGAAGAACAGGTGCTACTACAGTTGTAATTTTATGTATGCATGTATGTATGTATATCTGTATGTGTGTATGTATGAATATATATGTAAATATCTATGGGTTTTTTGCTTTGGAGAAGCAATTTGATACGTAAGAAAATGCAATGCAACAACAACAACAACAATAATAATAATAATAATAATAATAATAATAAAACCTTAGCAGCAGATAAACTACTATGTTCTATGGATCTGATTTTGGAAGAGTCACTGAATTTTTGAAAAATGGAGGACTTTGTATCTTTTTTTCAGAAAAACAGTGAAGATAAAAATTTGTACAAAGTAGCAGATGCCCACTACATAGTAGGCATTCTTTATGCCACTGGCATTATTTCTGTATGGATGAATCTCATTTAAAAACTCATAATAATTTTGTAGGACTCAAGCACTGGAAATTACTGACTATTTAGCAAAAGGGTATAAGTAAACTTATGGGCTTGCAGACCCAAAATGAAAATTCTTAATCTCTCGGGGTTAGTCAGAATGTGGCACACAGGCTTACAGAGAATGGGAAGTAGATGTTGTTCACACATCATGCATGTGTTGGGCCACCAGTGTCTGAGAGTACCAGGTTGAGAAGACTGTAGCACAAAATCAGTTACAAGCTAACAGCCCTAAGATACAGGTTCCCCATATGGGTGCTCTTATCTGACTCCTCCTAGTTGAAACTGTCAGTCTCTTGGTAGTGGTCTTTCCTTCATATACCCTGACTTCATCACAGAATCTGTGTATCAGCTGCTCTTTCATCTGCTCTCAACCCCCTTGTATGATTATGAACTGCTGAGGCCTTTTTGAACAAAGTGTTTAATTGATCTTTACTAGCACATAGTAGATAGATAGATAGATATAATACATACTTTTTGAAGTATGAAATGCTATTTGTAAGAATGTAGTTATCAGTAGGCATCAGCACTAGGTAAGCCAGTGAGCTCCCCTGGACCTCTGTTGTTTAAGTGTCAGTAGATAAGTATTCAGGTTTCAAATTGGCCATGGGCTGAGCTATATCGATATGGTCTGAGTAAGAAAGGAGGTCATTTATTTCCTCTTCTCTGAAAAACTCTTGTAAGTAGCCCATCTTTCATGCTACCTGAAACCCCTGTGAGAATTCCCAGAAATATAATACAGCATATTCACCCCACCTGGGAGCCATTATCCTGCCTGGATGACAGTCTGAAAAAAAAGACATGATTAGCATACCTTCCAAGCTGTCATCAAAACTGCTGCCTTAATGGATTAATTAGCTCTCTGTGTTTTGGTGCTTGAATTGTTGGCTGGACTGCCCAGCTAATCATAGAGTTCCACAAGCATTCAAAGAAGGTAAGATAATAAAAAATAATAACAATAATATTAATCAATAGTCTATAACATGTCAGATAGCACATTCCTTAAATGGATTGTCTTATTCTCAAAGCAGCCTCTAAAGGTGTGTGTTATTATTTCTACTTTTGAAAGCAAACAAACAATGGTGACAAAAAGACACACTGGAATACTTAACTCTAGAGTCTGAGCTGAACTATTTGTCATATCCCAGGTATACAAGTGACGAAACAGACCCAGATATTGAATGGTTTGCTGTTGCATGATAAATAAAAGACCCAGAGACTGGGGTTCAACTTCGACCTGATGATCAGAAAAATAAGGCAGCAGGCCACAAGCTGTCACCTCAAGCTCAGGCTGAAAGAACTTGTCCACAAGCTCTTCACCAAGCCTCTAACTGCTGCCTCTCCTCAGTGTAGCTGGAGAATCCTGAGAATTTAATGTCTTCCTGTCCTCCTTGATACTGAGCCTTCCAATCTTCAGTGTGGCTGGAGAATGAATGCCTTCTACTGAATACTGAAGACCCTGCTTCTATCTTTTATACCCCTCTAGTGCTGGGATTAAAGGCGTGTGATCTGTTACTCTTTTAGACTGACTCAATCTCATGTATCCCTGGGTGGCCTTGAACTCAGAGAGATCTGTCTACCTCTTGATCTTGTGTCCTAGGATTGAAGGTGTGTATTACCACCTCCTAGTTTCTGACTGCTGGGATGAAAGGTGTGTGCCTGGCCTCTCTGACTTGTGGCTGACTTTGTTTTCTGAATCCTCAGGCAGGATTTAATAGATCATAAATAATATATCACTACAGTTTGTCCACAATTAATTGAATTAACTTGAACATAAGTCTTTCTCACTTTAACATGTGCCTTTTACAAAGTCAGGCTTTTATAAAAAGTCAAGCAGGACTGTGTGCAAGTAGCTAGCAAGGCCTGAGATATGAAAGTCCCATGATTGTTTGGAGCAAGGCAAAGCCCCAGGTATAAAGTGACCGGGTACTGGCTAGTTCTCGGTTGCAAAACCAAAACACATTTTTAATTGCTCGGTTATATGAACAGAAGCACAATGGTTAGCCGTAGGATGAGTAAATACTGCTTCCCCTGAGCCACCAGCGTGAGTTACTCACTACCAATAATCTTTTTACACTTTGCTTCCTGTTCCACGCCAGCCCTTCCCCTTTCCAATTCATTAAGAAAGTAAATGGAGAAATATATGATTATTAAGTGCTTATTATTTTAAAGAACTTCTAGCATGTAATTTTTGGTGATCTTCTAAACAAGTATCAAGTAGGTAGAATTATTACTTCCATTTGAAATAAAGGTAAAATAAATAATTTACCCCCAGATCACAAAACTTCTAAGTATCTAGGTTGTGACTTTTAAACCCAGATCTATAGTACTTAGAGTAACACTAGTAAATACTTGTTGAATGAATGCAATAGCAATGTCAGGATCTTTCAAGCACACCGAGTTCTGTTTTAGCATGCTTTATGACTGTTTCTTGGCCTTGGTGGTACACTGAGATATTTACAAAGCTGCTAAACTCTTCAGGTGCCCTCTTCTACCTCTACTGAGTCAGAATCGCTGTCCAGACTTTGCTATTTTTAACAGTGTGTTGGGGGTTCTCTGCGGTAGCTGGTGTTGAGGATCACTGATCTTCAAAGGCTAAGAATCTCTCTGCCCTGATGAAAGTAGGTATACAGAGTTTGTCAGTGCTGTCTAGTGATGCCTCTTCCTAGGCTAAGTGGGCTGTGAAGCAGGAATCCAGACACCCTTGGCCTCTGGAAAAGTTTGTTCCACTTTAATATTATTTCCAGGCTTCCCTTGTGAACCTAGTAGAACAGTAGCATGTTTGTTTGCATTGTCCTCTAACTCCTGCTAGATCCAGTCCAAAACCTTCCAGTGCAAATACTTTTAGTTGGGTGAGGGCCCCAACCGGTGGTGCTTGGAGCTTGCTGGGATGGGTGCTACAATTCCCTACTCCATAGTTCCCTGCCTGCTCTGAAACCCATGTCTGAGCTTGCTGCTGCGATATAGTCTACTTTTGCCAATAAACAGCTCGCCCTTGGTCTCCCTTGCTCTCTCTAAGAGAGTATAACGGTCTGTGTTTTGACTTCTTGATCTCCTGTCTGTGACAACGAAGGATACTGTGAAAAATCAATTGCCTGGGTCAAGGACAAGGCATCGATTCAGATAGCAGAGCTGATCCCCCGAGCGAATCAGAAGGTGAGAGTGATAAAAATGACCGGTGTTTCAGGGCTTGGCTCAGATGCTTCCATGATTTATGCTCAGGAAACAAGCTCCTGCGATTCTTCTCTCCTGTTGAATGTGCGGCCCTTTGGGACAGCCATTTTGCTCTCAATTCCTTCCTCTCACTGCAGTGCTCTGAGAATCTCTCCAGGAAATGATGCTGGAGGAATTACACACTATTCATTAATGACATTTCTCATTATTGTCATAAACTGCCTAGAAGAAGCAAGCTAAATGAGGAATGGTTTATTTTTGCCTCATGCTTTGGGAGAGTCCATCATGGAGAGGGCACACATGGTGTTGGCCGCAGCGCATCTATGGGAGCAGGAGCGTGAGGCTGTTTTCTTTATCTGGATGAAAAGCAGAGAGATCACACAGAAATTGGGACCTGCCTATAAAACAAATGACCTGTCCCTTAGTCACTATTTTTCCAGCTAAGTTACACCTTGTCAAGGTTTCACAAACATTCCTCCCCCACCATACACAGGAAGATTTGCCTAGGGGCAAAGAACAACAGCACATTTCCCAGATCAGGTCCTGGAAGAGAAGCAGAGTCAATGAGTCTAGGTTTATATATGACTAGACCCTAAAGCATTTACCAAAGATTTGAACAGCTATTTTATGTATGGCCCATAGTGACTAAACACACAGAATAATACTGATTTGAAGTGACTTGTAAGCACTTCAATTTCGCAGGTCCTCAGTATGCTATTAAAAGCTACAATTCATTGGAAGAAATCTTTTCCCTAAAAAAATTATAATCTGATAGAATAAACAACACATAAACCAATGAGTATGATATGTGTGGCTGGTCGGTGTTACAGAATGGCACAAGATATCATGGGGACCATAGAAATATAGCCTAACTTAGCCCTGGGAGAACATGAAGGAGGCATAGTAGAGAAACAGCAAAGACAATAAATGGGTTCTTTAGGCATAACTGGTTGAGTATATAAAACTAAATAGAAGTGGGTGTCAAAATGCATGTGAGAAAATGCTAGCAGCTTATTAAACTATAAAATATCATCAACTTAATTCAAGAAAAGTTTGTTTCTTAATTACACAACCCCTTGACAGGGTTATGCCAATTCAAAGGGCAGTTTCTCTGTATTTAATGACTTGAGTAGTACTTGAGGAACCTGGGAGAATTTTTATAGGGCTTCTCTCCATATAAACACGTTAATTTTTAAAATTAAAAACTCATAGACTAATTATAGTAGTTTATCCAATAAAAATGATAGTGAAATTGAGAGATGAAGTGATGGTGTTTATTTTCGAATCATATATTTAGAGATTCTTCATAATGTCTGGGTACTGTATCTTTTTGTGAATCTCCAGGAACCATCTTTTTGTGTGTTTGTAAAACATGTATCTCTTGCCTAATTCTATATTTCTCATTACATGGAAAAAGTAGCAACATTATTATAAATTATAATGTCACAATTCTTCAGGATCTATTAAAAACTAAAGCAACGTCTGTTTTTCTATACCTGAAGTTCCATAATTCCATCTACTAGTTTTTGTTCAATCAATGCCACTATCAAGAATAGTGTCTTACAAAATCTCCCAGATATTGGTATTGTCTATTATTAATGCTGACCAAAAATTTAAGTCTTCCTCAGATACTCAGGAAATGTAATCAACTCATTTCAAATCATGGTAAATTTACTCCTTTAAAAATGATGGTGTAAATACAGACTGACATATTTTCCAATCCTTCCAAGATTTTTAGACCTAATTCACTGCATGACTAGGCTGTAAATTCATTCATTGCTGATGACATCCCTGACTTTGACATACAACACAAAGCAGAAGCTATGTATGGAGTGAAAGAGGTAATTTCATCAATGAAAGAAATGCCCACCCCTTGATCACCACAATTTGAAAGTAATCTAGGACAGCCACATAGAGAGTTCCCATTGGTATTATAAAGGCCTCAAAGACTCTCAAAGAATTGCACGATAGACAGGGTGCAAAATAGAGAGGAACACAGGGCCTTTGAGGAATGAAGTTGTCTTGTACTAACAGCACAGGATAAAGTGAGAACTATAAAGGAACCCATATACCCATAATAGCAAACCATGTAGACAGGCCTAGCAGTGAACTATACAGCCTGTAGCCCACATCTCTTATTCTATGTCATTCAGTACCATCTTACAGTTATGAAGCACATCAGCAGCCCACTGGAAACAGCCCTCACCAGACTGTTCTTCAGGAGTAGACTGACTCTACTCCTTTGGGCATCTGGTATACCATACACATGGGATAGGGGCAGACCTTATAATTGATGAGACCTAGGACAAAACAAAATTAAAACTACAGATTCCTCTGTTAAAAATTGTTATTATGAACTTCAAGATGGTGACAACCAAGCATTGAACAAAACGTAGAATTGGGCTGTGGTGATATACAACTGTAATCCTAGCACTTCTGAAGTTGAGGTGGGAGGATCTGAATTTTAGTATATAGTGACACCCTTTGAGAAAAAAGGCAGAAATGGAGAGAGGGAAGGTGGAGGGAGGGAGGGAGGGGGGACTGAATAGAACTTAGGGGCTTAGAGAATACTCTTGGGGAAGGATAGAGTGATGGGGATAAATAATGTTGCTAGTGCCGATAGTCCCAGACACTAATGGGTTCTAGAAGTTTTCAGAGAGAGTATCTTAAAACTATAGAGTCTTGAATATTTTATGGGTCAGACTAGGACTTTCTTGCCAATTCTAGAGACTATACTACTAAAGATTCAGAGACCAGGTTTTTTAGCATTGAGTTTCTTCTATCTCTTAGAACATTAGTATTGTCTGCACCCAGCTAGGGTTTCTAGTATCGTGATGAACCCATCACCAAAGCAACTTGAGAGGTAAAGGGTTTATTCAGCTTACACTTCCACATCACAATTCATCATCAAAGGAAGTCAGAGCAGGAACTCAAACAGGATAGGAACCTGGAGGCAGGAGCTGATACATAGGCCATGAAGGGCTGCTTGTTACTGGTTTGCCTCTCATGGCTTGCACACTCTCATCTCTTATAAAACCTGGGGCCACCAGCTCAGGAATGGCCACCCACAATCTTCTGGACCCTCTCCCAGCAATCACCAATTAAGAAAATGCCTTACTGCTGCGCCTGCTGTGCAGCCTGTGTCCGAGAATGTGTGGAGGGTGTCGGGACTGATGACACAGAGACCAGTCAGTGATGCAAAGACAGCTTCAAGAAGGCTTCCAGAAGGCTCCTCAAGAAGGCTCTATTTTATTCTTACCCTGGCTGGTTATATATGCCCTGACACCAGAGGCAATGGTGGGTGGGTCAGGAAGAGGTGGTTAGTCTTTGGAAAAGGTCAAGGTCAGGGTGTTCCCATAGATAAGCCCTTATCAGGAATTTATTGCTCCGGGCACCAAATTGTTTTTAGTAAACATTGTCTTACAGCTGCCTGCTCCCAGGATGATGGGGAAGTGGGCATCTGGCCAAGGTCTGTTGTTCCTACACCTTACAAGCCTGCCTACAACCCAACCTTATGGAAGTATGTTCTTAATTGGGGTTCCCTTCTCTCAGATGACTTTAGCTTGTGTCAAGTTGACATAAAACTATCCAGCACAGTTAGGTAGAGTGTAGAGGCTCCAATATGTGAGAATTCATTGTGGGACAGCTTTTAAAATCATATATCACTACTGAACATGTTTCATTGACTGTAACCTATTGAAATGATTACATGTAATTGTTATGGGGCCTGGGGAATTTGGTCTTTGTTTTAAAAGATACTTCTCAATGACAGCTCTGTACTATGGTGGCAGAAAACACTTGTTAGAAACTGCATTTCTCAAGTGGAATCACAGAGCAGAAATGCACTTGCAAGTAAATGGGCAGTATAACAAATGCCCTTCAGCTGTAAGCAAGTGCCATTAGGACACAGAGAATGAAGAAGACAGTGAGGAAAACAAGAGTGCAGAGGTCATTAGGCATCAGGTTGTAGACACTTGCCATCAGGTCAAGGAGCCTAAAATCTATCTGCAGAAAAGTGTAAAGTAGATGAAGGGTTTTGAGCAAGAGAGAGTAGTGGTGTTGTCATGGTTGTTTGGGAAAGATCTCAGGTCTCAGGCTGTGATGAATTAAGGGCAGTAGTTGAAATTGGTGAGTTCATGAATTGGAAAGCAACCAAAATGACCCTAGTATGAGATGCCTTGTCTGTCAGAACTGTGTTAAACACATATTAGAGAATACATGGCATACTATGAATATAATCTGGAGAGGCTAAGGAGCATACGACTGGAAAACAGTACCTCCCTGTGTATTAAGGCTGGGCCAGGTGACCCATCGTGAGGAGTAGGGTCCCAGAAGTCAGTAAAAGAGTCAGAGAAGAGCCCCTATTACCACTGTTATTAGTCCTACAAGAGGGCCTAGCTACAGAATGCCTAGGTCAGTCTCATGCAGACTCCCTGGTTATTAGTTCAGTCTCTGTGAGACCCAGTGACCCAAGGTTAGTTGATCTGTGAGTTTTCTTGTGGTATCCTTGAACCCTCTGGCTCCTAACAATCCATTCTTTCCCTCTTCTTCAGGATTCCCTGAACTCTGCCTAATGTTTCTCTGTGGGTCTGCATCTCTTTCCATCAGTTCCTAGATGAAGCCTCTATGATGACAATTAGGGTAGGCACCAATCTGGTCACAGGAGATGGCCAGTTTAGATTACATATCTGCCATTGCTAGGAACCTTAGCTGAAGTCATCCTTGTAGAGTCCTGGGAGATTCCCTTGTACCAACGTTCTACCTGACCCCAGAATGCACCCCTTTCTCAGTAGTCTCTTTCAGTACTCTTCCCTTCTGCTCCCCCCAAACTGATTGCTTATGTTTCCATCCCTCCCTTCCTCAGTCCACTCTTCTATTTCCCTATTCCAGGGAGATCTGGGAGTCCCCCCATGAACCTTTCTTGTTACCTAGTCCCTCTGGGTCTGTGAATTATAGCATAGTTATCCTTTATTTTACAGCTAATATCCACTTGTGAGTACATACCATGTTTATCTTTCTCAATCTATACCACCTCACTCAGGACAATTTTTTTCTAGTTCCATCCATTTGCCTTCAAATTTCCTGGAGTCATTGTTTTTTAGCGGTTCAAATCCTGGTACTTTGGAGGCAGAAGCAGGCAGATCTCTACAAATTTGAGACTGGCCTCATCTACAAAGCAAATTTCAGGACAACCAGAGCTGTTACACAGAGAAACTGTGTCTTAAAACCCCCACCAAAATATTTAAGATTTTAAATAAGTTTGGTGACATAAATATGGGATGTCTTCAGCAATAGAGTCTTGCCATTTGGTTGTGGAGGGTAACCAATAGTACAGGTACTATTCTCTAAGGTTTAGGGTTCTGTAGGACCACTTTAGTCAATGACTCAAAAAAATGTAACCTATTCCTGGTACTGGAAGATTTAATTGGTAGCATATGATGTCTAGCTGGGTGTTGTTTCCCCCATTAAGTTAGTAACTTCATTTAAACTCTTAAATATATAAATATTTTAGGAAACTGCTGCTGCAATGGGTTTTCACGTAGCTTTTCAAAGGGTCTTTACTATTAGTTATCCTTCTCCATATTCCCTCCTCTACACTGCTCTTCCATCCCCTCCCCATTTAAACCTCCTGTTATTTCATTTCTGCTTTACCCCTTTTCAGCAATATATTGCATTCCATCTTTCTTGGAACTGGGAGAGAAAAGTAATGATCTCATCCAGCTGCAAACTATAGAATAGTTAGTTACATGCCTGAAAGATACGCCCACTTATAAAATAGTGAAACAAATGTTGTGGGAATAGCTAGCCACTTTTTGATCAGATTTAAAGCCTGATCCCTGAGATAAAACCTATACCTGGCACTGTTTATTAGAACTGGAGATAAGACAGATTATGGGCCCAAGGGGAAAGCTTACTAATATTATTCTGATAAGTGAACATAGCAATAAAATGACTCCTAATGACATATTACTGTACCTATACGTCAGTGCATAGCTCAATCCCATCAAAGAAGCTGCTTATTGCAGTAGATGGTAATGAACACAGAGACCCACAACTGGACAATGTGTGGAGAGTGGGAGACTTTGGAGCACTCGACCCTACATGGGATGTCTTTATCACACCCCTCTTCTCAAGGCTGAGAGATCTATGAAGAGGAAGAGGGAAGATTTTAAGAGCCATAATAGTAGATAACTCTATGAAAATATCATCTTCCAGACACAACAGAGGTGATACATATATGAACTCACAGAGATTAAGAAAGTATACACAAGACCTTGATGGGGGATGTCCTTCTGTATGCAGTGAATATGTTTCTCTTATTGGTTAATGAATAAAGCTGTTTTGTCCAATGATCAGACAGGGTGTAGCCAGGCAGGAAATATAGGCAAGGCAACCAGACTAGGAGAATTCTGTCAACAGGAATGGAGAGAGTGGGTTGTGAGGGGAACACCACGTAGCTACTGGGAAGGTAGTCTGCCCAGACAATCCGGTAAAATAAGGTCATATGGAATTACATAGATTAATAATTATGGGTTAATAATAAGAGAGAGCTAGTCAGTAGGAAGCCTAAGCCATTGGACAAACAGTGTATAATTAATATAAGGTTCTGTGTGTTTATTTGGGACTGAGCTGCTTCGGAACCAAGCAGAACAAAAACTTTGGTCTACAAGACCTCTACGAGTTCAAACCAGACAAAATCCCAGCATGGAAAAGGGAAAGTGGACACAATGTCTCACCCCTGGGCAAGAAGCTATTTGTAATGATAGCTGCTAGGAGATGGAAAGTCAATTTTCTTCAATGAAGTGACACTGAGTATATCAACCACACTCCAGGGCAGTCCTCACACACAGTAGGTGGCCAAGACGAATTAGGTTCTATATTTTGTTTTGTTTTGTGTGTGTGTGTGTGTGTGTGTGTGCGCATGCACTTTTTGTTTGTTTTGGTGGGTTTTTAAAATATTTATTTATTCATGTGGAAGGATATTTTGTATATATATTTGTTTGTGTGCCATATGCATACCTGATGTCCATACAGGCTGGAATCAGGCATCAGATCCCATGGGACTGGAGTTACAGGCAGTGTAGGCTCAACTCAGATCCTAAAGCAGAGGGAGTTGTGCATTGATGCTTATGAATGATTGAGCAAATAAATAAGTCTAATTTTTGTAGAAATGATGAAGTCTTTTCTTCCTTTCCTTGAATTCTTCTCATAACTTCTGGTCTTTCCCAGATTTTCTACTCTCTAAGCATCTGGAGAGGTTTTCGTTGAAGTTGCTGTGTTTATTCAGTGGGTTTTTTTATTGTTGTTTGTTTAGGTCCCACTGTATGGTTGAGGCTGGTCTTAAACAGCAGTCACTCTGCTTCAGCCTCCTGTGTTCTTGGGTTACAAATGTGAACCATAATGACCTTGTAATTATTTTTAATTGAGAAATTTTTGTTACAAATAAGAGGTGCCTTTACACATTTATATTAAAATGTTACTTGGGTTATGGAAAGCCATTAACTAGTTTAATATAACTTAAAATGTAGTGGTTACCTGAAACAATGCAATATTTCTATTGCCATTAGCACTGAGGCTCAGTACACTTGGATTCCTGCATCTGTCTTCCTAAGAAAGAGAGTTGGATCATCTTGAAGTTGAAATAAAAGCTAAGGTGGCTGGGGAATGGAAAGGAGCCACTAGGGTTGCACACTTGGTATGTGGGTGCATCTGGGTGCATCTCACCCTAAATCCAAGGGGATTCGTCCACTGCCTGAGCTCTGTGCTCCTTAAGGAATTCTGGGAAATGTGTTCTTAGCAGAAAGAAAGAGGCAGGGAATCCCCTGTGAGGAGACAAGCAATATGATAGGAACAAAAGTCTGAGGCTGGTCTTTTTCCCCTCCCTTTGCAGGGAACAAGGGAAAGCCAACTCCAATTAAAGAGCCAGGGTCAGGTCAGATGTACAGCAGTGAGGGCACAATCTGGCAAGGTAGTAATAATAGTTAGTGATTAATGACTCCCAGCTACTGTTTACTGAGAACAAAATCTGGCGGTGCTGTGCTGTTTGCTGGGTCTTTGCACCTGCTATAATGCTCACAGCATTTGCTCCATTTCACTGGTGAACAATCACACTCAAGGAGGTTAAAACTTCTTCCAAGGGTCACCTAGTCCTGCCTAGTTTGCTTAAATTACAGTTAAACAAAGAGACACAAAGAGCTGTTGAATAAGAAAGAGCCTCTGAAGAAGAGCTAATGAAAGGGACAAATGAGAGAAATTCCTCACTGGATCCCAGGCCTCAGCCTTCATCCATCTGCCCATCCGTCTCACCTTTACTCTGGGGATGAGGGCAACAGATGCAGAAAGTAAAGATCTGGGTCCAAAGCTCAATGGCACCACCATCCATGCAGGGTGTCCACTTTGTAAAACTTCTACTGTGATTAGAAATATCTAAGTGGCTTTCTATCCCTCCCAGCTCAGGGCCAAAAAAAAAAAAAAAAAGCCAGGCAAGGGAGCTCTGGACAGCTTAGAGAGGAGGGGTACGCCAACATTGAAGAGTATGTTGATCTCTGTACTTAGGGATACAGTGGGAGAAAAACAAGAAAGGCAATTCTGAATCCTCACTTCTCTCATGTGACCCTAGGCACCCTAGTTGGCATCATTTAATCTTGCTTTCTGTGTTTTTAAAGTGAGCATAGTAGTAACATATAAAACACATACATATAGGTATACATTTTTGTATTGATATTATGCATATCTTGCTGATTCCTTAAGGCTGGAGCTATTTTTAATCCTCAAAAATTCATATAATTTACTAGTAAAATATGAGTGCAGTCCTCTACACATAATCAAGTTTAACTCCAATAGCTTCTCCATGTGCTTATATTCTATAAAACAAGCTTTTATTGGATGTTATTACTCTTTTAAAAGTGCCAGGAAGTGTTCAGATCCTAAGTGAGGAAGTGACCTGCCCAAGACATACAGGCATATTTTGTGACCTGTCAGGAATTCAAGATTGTGAGGACTTCCTGAGATATCATATGGGTAGGTGCTGCTAAATTAATTCATGAAGTCAGTTATCAGTACGGCTTTAGGGGGAGGCTCTTCTAATCTTTTGCCTGAGTTTGGAGGGATATGTAAGAGAAATATTTTTATTAATCCCACTCATAGTATCAAATCAACTTCTATGAAAGTTATACATTTCTGTGGGAAAATTTTAGCCTACAGAGTACTATCTTGATAGGTTTCCAAGGGTTGAAGAGTATAAGACTAGTCTCTGGTCACAAAGGACAAGAGGAGAAGTATCAGGGAGAGGAAAAAGAAGTGCAGCATGGGAAACTGAGGCATATTCCCAGTTTTGGATCTGAGTATAGACAGAGAAGAAGAATGTGGCACAGTGGATACAAATGTCTGGAGCCACTTAAGGATGCTGCTTAGGTCAGTGAAAGCAAGTGTGGTACCTCTGATCACGGAAGATCCTCCAACTAGTTTTCTGTGTTTCAGAAGCCAGCAATTAAATTGGAACCCAGTTCTCATCTTACCTCATTTAATCAGGCTATCCACCTTTGCCAAGCACATTATTACTGCTCTGAGCCAACTCCCAGGCAGAAGCCTCTTTAGAAGGTGTCTACAGTGCTGGCTAAATTTATGATTCCTCTCTGGGAGTCTTAAATAGTACATGGTGGCCTTTTTGTCTACCCATACAGCATTATTAATACCTCCTCAGAGCTCAGCATCATATGGGTGGAAGTCTGTGCAACTGAAAGAAGAAAAGAAACTCACCTTCACAGAGCATCTGCTAGGTTCCAGGCACTGGAAGTTGGTGCACAGAGTCTTCCATTCTAGTGCATGTTTACTGTGTCTGGCTGCCTAGTCTCCTTAGAACACTTTTATTCTTGATTCCTTCTGCCTTAAGACAGAAGTTGGAAAACTCTCTTGCCCAGCCTCCCAGTGCGCAAGGATATCAGCTAAGCTCTACCAGTTGGACACAGGCATACAGGAAGTCTATTCTGACTCAGGCAAATCTGAGGCCTAAGCAGTGTAAGCAGCCTTGAGTCCCTGGCTAGAAATGCCCACCAGTGTAGGAAGCACAGTAGTTACTAGAAAGTTGAACTAGTGGCATACTCATTGGTAAGGCAGCCAGACCTTTCTTATCAGAAGTTCTGCAGTATGATTTCAGGTGCAAAGCTTAGCCCCAAATCTGATTACTGAACCTTCAACTCATTGTGTGAACTACCACGATTACCTTCATAAATTCTCCTCAGGCTTAATCAGTTAGCTTGTTTCTATAACCGGCAATTTAGAAATGATTCCTCATTTATCTCTCAGGCAGTCCTCACATGTCCTAGTCAGGAAGAATGTCTATACATATTCAGACACATTAAAATGTCTCAGAACCTAGAGAACTCACCCAAGTTTCCACACCCTAGTATCTATTCAAATCTAAAGCCCATCGTTCTCCATTTGTATCATCTTCCTCTGCCTTAGAGCTCTCTAGAATACAACTCATAGGAATGATGGGATAGTGGACTCATCCCTGCTGCATTTTTCTGGTGTGTTTTCCAGTAAGGTGGGAAATTTATTCCTTCATTCGCCCCTTACTCTTGAACCTTGATTCTAGCCTCTCGGGGGATTCCAATGATCACTCTGTTTACCTAGCTTTTCTCACTTTCTATTACATCACTTTGCTTTATTTCCTTTAAATTTAAATTGTCTGATAATATCTTGCCCTTTCTCTGTAGTGATTGGTTATCCTGTACTTCCTATTAGAATGGAAGTTTCATAAGATATGCTCTATTTTGCCCAAGCTTGTATCTCTGGTGTCTAGCTAGGGTCCTGGCATTTAGTAGATCCCCAAAGTATGTTTACTGAGTGAATGAATGAACAAATGGAAAAGATGAATGAATGTAACTGGTGTCAACTCAAAGTCATTCTCTACATTTAGTGTGCCCTTGTCGCAGTAATAGTATTAATTGATTTCTTTTTTTCATTTTAAATAATAAATTTTTGTATTTTTAATTTAAATTAGAAGCAAGCTTGCTTTCCATGTCAATCTGAGCTCCCTCTCTCTCCCCTCCTCCCCCTCACCAACCCCACCAGCCCACCACCCAATCCCCAATCCATTCCAGGAAGAGTGAGACCCTCCATGGAGGATCTCCAGAGTCTGCCATTTCATCCAAATTTCACTCAGCAAAATTATACTTAGTAAAAGCCTTTAGAATCAAGTTACAAGATACAAAGCTCTGGAATTAGAGAAACATTAGCTTCATTCTAGATACTTCCATTTGCTCTTACAAGACCCTGAAAAATTATCGGTTTTCTTTTCTGATCTGTAACATTAGAGATAATCATTGTTTCCTAAGTAGGCCATACAGGATGAACATTATAAAGTGTGCCTTCTCAGTCTTTCTCAAGCTTATCCTACTTGTTCATCAAATCTGGTGAAAAGAAAAGTGGAACACAACTGAGATGCTGTTTTAATATATGAACAACTAAGTCTACTATGGCAAAGTACCACTAGATGGATAATTTACATATAAATATAATTTACATATAAATGTGAGGACACAGTTATGGAGGCTGGAAATCTGAAGCCCAGTGTCAGTGTGGATAGTCAATGGTAAGAGTACCTCCTGGGTGATGGATTTCCATCTAATATTCACGTGGCCAACAGAGGATGAGAAAGCTATCTGAAGTCTCCTCTATAGTGAAATAATCAATGAGTATTCCACACTCACAAGGTAATTAATTTCTCTCCCAAAGCCCCACGTTATAATACTATTGCATCAAGAATAGGATTTCTAAACATAAATTTTGGGGAACACAAGCATCTAGTATGGTGTCCTACAGTGCATTTTTCCATGAATAGATTTGACAAAATACAGTAGCTTCTCCTCCAACTTTCAATATATGTGGTTGGTGTAGTTAACCTTTTATAAACACCAAAAATCTCAGCACAGAAGCTACTCTTCCCATATACTAAAACATGTCATGATGCATGGCAGTCCTGCCTCCCTGTACTTTTTGTCTACTGTGCCAGTCCATATAGATTGTTCTTGCTGTGAACCAGTAAGAACTAGAGTTGAGTCTAGTCTCAGCTCTGAAACTGACATCTGTGTTCTTTTGTTCTACTTGCTTCTATTTAATTCTCCTCGGGCCTAAATTAAATACACACAGAGAGACACATGCATACACATAGACACAGACACACACACACACACACACACACACACACAATTTATAAAATGTGGCATTGCCTAGACATTATATCTGGATTTTTCAGATCCTTAAGAAAATGACATTAGACAATATTGTATAGTAACTATGAGATATAATTTGAGGGATTGTAAATACTGAGAGTAGATATGCTAAAGACATAGGCTGAAGTAAGACAGGGGACAGTGAGAAGGGTGTACTCCCTCCAAGGCATTCCAAAAGCAGCAAGACAGGGAAGATTGTAAGATGTGGCTTAAGGGCATGGTCTGTTGGGTATAGAAAGTCCTCAGCTCACCTTAATCAGAAAGTACAGCCTTAATCCAAAAGCAAAAATATGGGTGCAATGGGCAATATCAATTATATCCTTGCCAGGAGACCAGAAGAAGGAGCTGACATTTCTGAGTTGGGTCATAATGAATCCTTGCTGATGTCATTTGGCCTAGGCTCCCTGGGGTTTGAAGGCTGACATAGTATTCTGAAAGCAAAACCTGAGCAATGTTTTTGTTGTTCCTACAGAGCTCTGAAGATATATCTAAGAATCAAATATATTCCCACTCACAGGAAGGTCATACTATTTACACAGTACTTACATTTATTTAGTTTGGTGACCTTGGGCAAGTTACTAAATCTACTTGTCTCTGGTTCTTCATTTACTAAAACATAAACAATAACATTCTTTACTTGAGAGTCAAATGTGTTACTTTGTGTGTCTTTAATAACACATTGCTATAACATTCAGACTCAGAGTCTGGCTGTTCATAAAACCAGCTTTACTTTTGTCTCCCATCAGTGCTTTGGATCTATTCAGAGTCAGTATCTTACCATGGGTGAAAATTTTCAAGTAACAGAAAGTTCTTAAATAATCTTAATTAACAAAAACAAACTTAAATTGTAGGTTAAAATTGTCTAATCACAGACTAATAGCAAAACTCAGGACTTGGTTTCCTGTCCTTTTCCTTAGTCCCATCCGTCTAGGCAAGGGCTGTTTCCAGCTAGAGCTTACAGGGCTATAGATAGAGCATTAGTCCTTCTTTACTTTTTATTCCTGTCTTCCCACTAGCACACAAGGATGAAGTGGCAAAGAAGGGACAAGAACATCAGAGAGCAATTCCCTGGATCTCTCCTAAACTGGCTCTGGGGTGTTTCTGTGCCTGCAGGATGTTTGCAGCTGTCTTTTATACAGATTCCTTCAAAGGGTTCTGTGTACGCTCAACAGTAGCGATGACTTGACAATGTGTACCATCTCTTTTGCTGTCACTGCTCCTCTTCTCTCTTTCTGGTTATCCACCCTCTATAAACTCTGCATGGGAGCTGAGATAGTACAATGTACCTACTGTGTTTCCCATATGTGCTCAGCAGCTATAATCTATTTTCTATTATCTATCTCCTCTATCATCTATTATCTATATCTATTATCTATTATCTAGCACCAGGGTCACAAACCAGTCTGACTACCTTCCTACCTTCCAGTCCCCACAGTATTACTAGATTTCCTAAGGAGTAAAAATTCAGCCCATGGTGTCCTCCATTTCCCCATTGGAGGCAAGGAACCTCACTCCAACACACACACACACACACTTGTAAGATATAGCATGTAGGAATCCAAACAACAAAAACAATATATATTCATATTCTATTGCTGTTCTTATGCTCGGCTCCCATTCTCACCCCAAGCAGGCATCCTTTCTATTTTCTTTTTCTGTCTTTCATGTCTATATCTCTTATTGTCAATTATAAGGACTCAAACAGCACTTTCCACTTCCTTACCTGTCTTTCCTTGCCCATACAGTATTTTTTAACATGCTCAGTGTCATAAAACTATCAGTAAACTAAATACCACTTATATAAAAGTGTGAATAATGTCACCAAGATTCCTTTGAAAGAGCATTGTATCCTCACTTTTTCTCTGAGACACCAAAATTCTCTGAAGCTAGTAGGTCAAAAAATGTAAGAAAGTTGGGGTTGATGTGGTAGCTCAGCAGGTTAAGAACACCGGCTGCTCTTCTGGAGGACCCAGGATCAAGTCCCAATATCCACATGACAGCTTGTAATCACCTGTATATAACTCTAGTCACAGGGGATCTGATCCCCTCTTCTGGCTTCCTCTGGCTTCTGTGGGCACCACATAACATGTGATGCTCAGACATTTAGGTAAAACACCCATACACATAAAATAAAAACAAAGTTTCTAAAATAGTGAAAAATAGAGGGTTCAGATTTCAGAAAATAATAGCCTGGAGATGAAGGTTAAATTAAAGCAGATGTTTACAGGCCCTGTTAGCAGGGGAGGAAGACATGGCAGAGCTCAGGGAACAGCAGAAATGCTGAAATTTTCTAAAGAAGTTTGAAAGCAGATGGCACAAAGATGAATCAGTGAAAGGAAGCAGAACCATCTACAGACTGGCTGTGCTCAGAGAGGGCAGCTGGGGCAAGCAGGCTGTCACTGGGACTCTGGGAAAGAGAGGCCAGGCTCACCAAGAGCAAAAGGAGGGCAGCCATCCTGAACCTAAAACTGCTGATGGGCAAAGAGCTAGAGAACTGGCTGGTGTGGAGAGGAGAGGGATCCTGTGCAGTCCCATTTCATCGCTGCATTTCTTAGCTGGGGGCCTTAAACAAGCCCTTTTCCCTGTCCAACCTTCTCTTTCTATGTCTCTAAGGACCTGGTTTTCAGCCTGTGTGAAAAGATAAAGATAGCCGTTCTTTTGTGGAGTGGTGTTCACAAAGATACTTTCCATTTTTATCTCAATATGTTTCTAGTATCCAGTTGACCTGATTTTAGCAGCAAAGAATGAGAGGAAAAGGGAGGGAAGGAGAAAGGGAGGGAGGGAAAGAGAGGGGGGGGAGAAAGAGAGAAGATTTGAAAGCAATATTTTCATATATACTTTAATGTGAGATGATTATTCACACAGATTTTTTCCTATGACTAGTCCACCTAATGAGTGTCTATAGAAAGCTGCAATTCTATGAAGGGTAAGAAAGGATTTGATGAGTAAATGCAGTGACAGCAAAGGAGAGTATGCATCTGGCCTTTTATTACCTTGTTTTGAGCATTTGAATTACTAAGGGTTCAGTGAAGGTATTACCAAGGAGGGAGAGAGAGAGAGAGAGAGAGAGAGAGAGAGAGAGAGAGAGAGAGAGAGAGAGAGAGAGAGAGAGAGAGAGAGAGAGAGAGAGAAGGGAGGGAAGGAAGAAAGGAAGGGGATGGAAAGCCTAAGAGGCATTACAAAGTGAAAATAAACCTCAGAGACATCTTGGATTTCAATATAATGGATAAAGGAAAAGGTGGAAGTTGCCTTATTTTTGTTCCTATAATTGTTCATTCTGCAAGCATGTATTAGGATTCTGCTTAGTGCAGCCAGTATCTACAGAAATTGGATTCTACTGGAGATAAAACAATGTTTAATAGTCCTTGACCCTTGTGATACCTTCACCTATCAAGTGCAAAAGTATAAGCCATGGAGCACAGCAAAAATTATTTTTAGATGTGATGGAACAGAAGAATGGTTGTCAAGAGTCCCAACCTAACCTGAGACATCGGGGAAGGCTTTTCTGAGGAACTGACTTATAAATGCGAGCCCTAATAACAAATGTGTCAACTGGGTGGGGGAGAAGAAGGAAGAAGTTGACAAAGAAGGTGCTGTTAGGAGAGATGTTTATTCTAGGATGTGGGGAAGGAGAGATTAGTGGGAGAAAAAAAGAAAAGGAAAGAGGCAAAGGTGTTTTTGGAGAGGGAGATTCTGTTCAAGTGTCACATGTATGCCCTGGGTTCTAGTGCAGGCTTGTGCCTCCTCCGTGGTCCTCTGTAGACCAAGCTTCCTGTGCCCCAGTGGTTACCCTCAGGAGTTCCTCAGCTGTGAAGCCATCAGGTCCTTTCTCCCCTCTTTGACATTCACCATCAGTTTATGAGTCTGTGTTCTCCACTCTCCTGTGAGTGCTTACAGACAGAGAATGGATGTCATTTGGTTTTGAGTCTCCAAAGACTGGCTATCAGACAGGTGGTGCTGATGGATGGAACTGAATACATTGTAAGCATTTACTTTCTGATATGAAACCTAGAACTAGAGGACTCCCTGGATTTATCTTGTTCAGCTACCTCACCTTCCAATGACAAACCAAGGTGGGGAGGATCAGACAGACTGCTCAAGGGCCTGTTCCTGAGGATGCAAAGCCAAAGTTGGATGACATGTAATTCATGTCCCGATCAGTTGGCTCAAGCCAAGTAATGGGAAGATCTATAATTTTCATGCACAAAACATTTTAGAATTGTTTGTTAATTTATATATCTATTCATCAAACATTTACTGAATGAATCATGGATCACAGGGCATTGGCCCAGCTCCATACCCTAGTTTAGGGCATGTTGCATGCTCAGGAACACCTAGCGTATGTTTCCAGTGTTATCAGTGCTACAGGTCAATAGAGCACAGTGCCTAAGTCAGACAACTTTACTAGCAGAAGGAAATGACTTCTAAAGCATGGCAGAATGGGAAGGGAGATGACAAGGGTAGATCTTAGGTTGTATGTGGAGGGCTCCATTTCAGTAGGGAAAAGAATAGTCTTCCTTATGGGCAGAACAGCATGGAGAGAAGCTCACAGGAATATTTATTCACATATTCATTTAATCGACACATCCTGTGTGTCAGGTACTATCCTAAGAACTTTATATGCATTAAGTATTGAGTTTGTACAGATGAGGAAATGAAATCCTGAAAGTAATGTACCTTTCTAAGATTACAGAGCTAGTGATAAGGGGAGCCGAATGAGGAAGACCAGCTCCAGAACTCTTGCTCACAGCATACTGTCGTGTTGATTCTTCATATTGCCTCTGCATAGTGAATGAAAGTCCATATGGTTCATATGGAAATGCACAGTAATTCATAGTTGAGTGTCAGGTTTTACTAAAGAAAGTTTGGGGATTTTCTTTATCCATATTAACTGTGTATTTACCAGGATAAGAACAGAGCAAAACACTCTCGTACAATATCTTACTTGTTCATGTTTAATACTTGCAAACTTATGAAATAAGTAATGTTTTCAATTTTGTGATATAGACTTAAGGCCCAAACTAGTTCTGTAGAATTCTGAAGGTCTAACAAAGCTTTCATGCCTAGCTGTATACAAAGCAGGTTGTACAAAATCCCTTGACCTGAAGTGTGCTCTGGGATGCTGCAATCTCACTTTATGGCTGCTATTATTAATCTGGGGTCATACTGAAACTTGAATTGCTTTGCTGTAAGAGACAGGACCTCTAAGAGGCGATCAGGGCACTAAGAGGAATTAATAGATCAATGCCTTCCTCGAGGAAAGGATTAGTTACCATGAGCATAGACTACTATAGAGCAAGGCTGCTCTTCGTGATTTGCCTCTTCTGCATGCACATAGCTGGCCTTCTACCTTTTCACCACTATGACAAAGCACAAGGCCCTGATAGTGTGCTTCCAGCCTTCAATACTATAACCTAGATAAGTATCTTTGCTTCATAAATGATCTAGTCTTGGATGCTTCGCTGTAGTAACATAAATTTTTTTCATGATATATGTAATTTCCACCATTAATAGTATGGCCAAACAAACTTGGGGAGTACTTGATTTGCCATTTTCAGTCCTGAACATCTGTAGATATTTATGCAACAAGGTCAGTGAAGCATTTATCTAATTATTCTTTATATAAAAAAACACAGGAGTCAGGTATCAGGATAAGATACTGAATGAATAGATAATTAGTGGAGAAGTGACCAGTGATTTCCTCTCTTCCTCCCCTTCCTGGATCCAAAAGGGCTGATAATCTTTCTAAACTCTACCCTACGATTTCCAGTGTCTCACTATATGCCCTTGGTGTTCCACAACCACTATGGCTAATTTTGGTCAGCTAGTAGCTAGCTCGGCCCTCTAATTCAAAGAAAACTTTATTGTCAGGCTTGGAAGGATCAGAGTGTGGTCAAAATATCCCACAACAATTACCCCTTTGTGTCTTTTTTTAATTTTATTTTCCAGTTTAAATTTAGATAAGAAGCTAGGTTGCTTCACAAGTCAGTTCCAGGTCCCTCTCCCATTCCCTCCCCTTCTCCCGTGCCCTCCTCTGACCCCCCCCCCCGTTATCCCCTCATTCCCCCAGGGAGCGTGAGGCCCTCCATGGGGGTGTCCATAGTCTGTCATTTCATATAGGGCAGGGCCTAGACCCTTCCCCAAGAGTTCAGGGTGAGAGTGCACCTCACATTGTTCTATGGGAGTCCAAAGTCCAGGTGTATACTTGGGATGGGTACTGATCTGCTGCCCAAGGCTCAATAGATTCCCTAGGCCTCCTCACTGACACCCAGATCAGTCCCATGCTGGATTCCCAGGCTGATGCCTGGGATTCAAGAGTTAACCTTTGTCTGGTCAGCTGTTTCTGGGGATTCAACCAGCCCAATCTTAATCACTTTGAACATCAGTCCTCCCTCTCTGTTACTGGCTTTCTTGAGTTCAGCTCAGTACTTAACCGAGGGAGTCTGCCTCTTCTTCGATCAGCCACTAAATGAAGTTTCTGTTTCCCAGACTCTCTGGCCATAGGATTGTAGGCTGGCACTCCCCAGATCTATGTCTAAAATCCATATATGAGAGAGTACATGCCATGTTTCTCTTTTTGTGACTGGGTTACCTCACTCAGGATGGTTTCTTCTAGTGTCATCCATTTGCCTGCGAATCTCATGATTCCATTATTTTTTTCTGCTGAATAGTACTCCATTGTGTAGATGTACCACATTTTCTCTATCCACTCTTCGGGTGAGGGACATCTAGGTTGCTTCCAAGTTCTGGCTATTACAAATAAAGCTGCTATGAACATAGTGGAACAGACATCTTTGTTGTATGAATGGGCATCTTTTGGATATATGCCTAAGAGTGGAGTTGCTGGGTCTTGTGGTAGGCTTATTCCCATTTTTCTGAGGAATCTCCATACTGATTTCCAAAGTGGCTGAACCAGTTGGCACTCCCACCAGCAATGGAGGAGTGTTCCCCTTTCACCACATCCTCTCCAGCATAAATTGTCATTGGTGTTTTTGATTTTAGCCATTCTGACAGGAGTGAGATGGTATCTCAGAGTTGTTTTGATTTGCATTTCCCTGATGGCTAAGGATGTTGAGCACTTTCTCAAGTGCCTCTCAGCCATTTTAGACTCCTCTATTGAAAACTCTCTATTTAGTTCTGCAGCCCACTTTTTAATTGGGTCCTTTGCTGTTTTGGAGACTTGCTTCTTGAGTTCTTTGTAAAGTTTGGAGATCAACCCTCTGTCAGATGTGGGATTAGTGAATATTTTTCCCATTCTGTGGGCTGCCTTTTTGTCTTGCTGACTGTGTCCTTTGCCTTACAGAAGCTTCTCAGTTTCAGTAGGTCCCATTTATTAATTGTTGATCTCACTGTCTGTGCTACTGGTGTTATGTTCAGGAAGCTGTCTCCTGTACCAATTCGATCAAGGGTACCACCCACTTTCTCTTCTAAGAGGTTCAGTGTGGCTGGATTTATGTTGAGGTATTTGATCCATTTGGACTTAAGTTTTGTGCATGGCGATAAACATGGATCCAACCGCATTCTTCTACATGCCAGTCTCCAATTATGCCAGCACCATTTGTTGAAGATGCTTTCTTTATTCCATTGTATATTTTTAGCTTCTTTGTCAAAGATCAGATATTCGTACGTGTGTGGGTTAATACCCGGGTTTTCAATTCGATTCCATTGGTCTACCTGTCTATTTTTGTGCCAATACCAAGCTGTTTTCAGGACTATAGCTCTGTAATAGAGCTTGAGGTTAGGGATAGTGATGCCTCTGGATGTTGCCTTGTTGAACAGGGTTATTTTGGCTATCCTGGGTCTTTTGTTTTTCCATACAAAATTGATTATTGTTCTTTCAAGGTCTGTGAAGAATTGTGCTGGGATTTTAATGGGGGTTGCATTGAATCTGCAGATTGCTTTTGGCAGGATTGCCATTTTTACCACATTGATCCTACCTATCCAAGAGCGTGGGAGATCTTTCCATTTTCTGAGGGCTTCTTTAATTTCTTTCTTTAAAGATTCAAAGTTCTTACGATACAGGTCTTTCACTTGTTTGGTTAGCGTTACCCCAAGGTATTTTATGTTGTTTGTGGCAATTGTAAAGGGTGATGTTTCTCTGATTTCTCTTTCAGCCCTTTTATCATCTGTATATAGTAGGGCTACTGATTTTCTTGAGTTGATCTTGTAACCTGCCACTTTGCTGAAGGTGTTAATCAGCTGTAAGAGTTCCCTGGTAGAGTTCTTTGGGTCATTGATGTAAACTATCATATCGTCTGCAAACAGTGAAAGTTTGACCTCTTCCTTCCCAATTTGTATCCCCTTGATCCCCCTTTGTTGTCGTATGGCAATACCTAGAACTTCAAGTACCATGTTGAAAAGGTATGGAGAGAGGAGAGAGTGGACAGCCTTGTTTTGTTCCTGATTTTAGAGGAATTGCGTTGAGTTTCTGTCCATTTAGTTTGATGTTGGCTGTTGGTTTACTGTATATAGCTTTTATTATGTTTAAGTATGTCCCTGTTATCCCAGATCTCTCCAAGACCTTTATTATGAAGGGGTGTTGGGTTTTGTCAAAGGCTTTTTCAGCATCTAGTGATATGATCATGTGATTTTTGTTTTTCAGCTTGTTTATATGGTGGATTACGTTGATGGATTTTCGTATGTTGAACCATCCCTGCATCCCTGGGATGAAACCTACTTGATCGTGGTGAATGATTGTTTTGATGTGTTCTTGGATCCGATTTGCCAGTATTTTATTGAGTATTTTTGCATCAATGTTCATGTGGGATATTGGTCTGAAGTTCTCTTTCTTAGTTGTATCTTTGTGTGGCTTGGGGATCAAGGTTATTGAAGTCTCATAGAAAGAGGTTGGCAAAGACCCTTCTGCTTCTATTGTGTGGAACACTTTGAGAAGAATTGGTGTAAGCTGTTCTTTGAATTTCTGGTAGAATTCTGCACTGAGGCCATCTGGACCTGGACTTTTTTTGGTTGGGAGACTTTTGATGACAGCTTCTATTTCCATAGGGGTTATAGGTCTATTTAAATTGCTTATCTGTTCTTGATTTAGTTTTGGCAAATGATAGCTGTCCAGGAAGTCATCCATTTCCTTTAAATTTTCGAATTTTGTGGAGTACAGGTTTTCAAAGTATGACCTAATGATTCTCTGGATTTCCTCAGAGTCTGTTGTTATGTCCCCCTTTTCATTTCTGATTTTGTTAATTTGCGTGTTCACTCTCTGCTGTTTGGTAAGTTTGGACAAAAGTTTGTCTATCTTGTTGATTTTCTCAAAGAACCAACTCTTCCTTGCATTGATTCTTTGTATTGTTTTCCTGGTTTCTACTTTATTGATTTCAGCCCTCAATTTGATTATTTCCTGGCGTCTACTCCTCCTGGGGGAGTTTGCTTCTTTGTGTTCTAGAGCTTTCAGCTGTGATGTTAATTCTCTGGTATAACTGTTCTCCTGTTTCTTCATGTGAGCACTTAGTGCTATGAACTTCCCCCGTAGCACTGCTTTCAAAGTGTCCCATAGGTTTGGATATGTTGTGTCTTCATTCTCATTGAATTCGAGGAAGTCTTTAATTTCTTTTTTTATTTCCTCTTTGACCCAGGGATGGTGCAGTTGAGCATTATTCAATTTCCATGAGTTTGTAGGTTTTCTGCAATTTGTGTTGTTGTTGAATTCTAATTTTAAAGCATGGTGGTCTGATAAGATGCATGGAGTTATTCCAATTTTTTGAAGCTGCTGAGGTTTCATATGTTGCCAAGTATGTGGTCGATTTTTGAGAAGGTTCCATGTGGTGGTGAGAAGAAGGTATATTCTTTTTTATGTGGATGAAATGTTCTATAGATATCTGTTAATCCCAGTTGGGTCATTACTTCTATTAGACTCTTTGCTTCTTTGTTGAGTTTCTTTCTGGTATTCCTGTCTAGTGGTGAGAGTGGTGTGTTGAAATCTCCCACTATAACTTTGTGGGGCTTTAGATGAGATTTAAGTTCTAATAATGTTTCTTTAATGAATGTGGATGCCTTTGTATTTGGGGCATAGATGTTCAGGATAGACACTTCATCTTGGTGGGTTTCACCTGTGATGAGTATGTAATGACCTCCTTCATCTCTTTTGATTGATTTTATTTTAAAGTCTAGTTTGTTAGATATTAGGATTGCTACCCCTGCTTGTTTCTTGAGTCCATTTGATTGAAAAAATTTTTCCCAACCTTTAACTCTCAGGTAATGTCTGTCTTTGAGGGTGAGGTGTGTTTCTTGTATGCAGCAAAAGGAAGGGTTCTGTCTTCGAATCCATTCTGCTAGTCTGTGTCTTTTTATGGGTGAGTTAAGGCCATTAATATTGAGGGATATTAATGACCATTGATTGCTCATCCTTCTTCAATTTGCGATGGTTGTTGTTGGTGGAATTATGAGTGGAATTTCACCCCTTTGTTCTTTTGTCTGTTGGTAGAGAGGGATTCCCTAATGCTTATGTTTTTCTGGTTATAGTTAGCTTCCTTGGGTTGGAGTTTTCCTTCCAAAATTTTCTGTAGGGCTGGGTTAGTGGACACATATTGCTTGAATCTAGTTTTGTCATGGAATATCTTGTTTTCTCCGTCTATAGTGATTGAGAGCTTTGCCGGGTATAGTAATCTGGGCTGGCATCTATGGTCTCTTAGTGTAGGTAGAATATCTATCCAGGACCTTCTGGCTTTCAGAGTTTCCATGGAGAAATCAGGTGTAATTCTGATAGGTCTGCCTTTATATGTTACTTGACCTTTTTCCTTAGCTGATCTTAATATTCTTTCTTTATTCTGTATGTTTGGGGTCTTGATTATTATGTGGCGAGGGGATTTTTTTGTGGTCCACTCTATTTGGTGTTCTGTAGGCTTCTTGTACCTTCATTGGCATGTCTTTCTTAAGGTTGGGAAAGTTTTCTTCTATGATTTTGTTGAATATGCCTTCTGCCCCTTTGAGGTGGATTTCGTCTCCTTCTTCTATACCTATTATTCTTAGGTTTGGTCTTTTCATGGTGTCCCATATTTCCTGGATGTTTTGTGTTAAGGATTTGTTGGATTTAAGGTTTTCTTTGGTTGATGAATCCATTTCTCCTAGTGTATCTTCAACACCTGAGATTCTCTCTTCCATCTCTTCTATTCTGTTGGTAATGCTTGTATTGGTAGTGCCTGACTGTTTGTCCAGCTTTTCTATTTTCTGCCTTTCTTCAGATTGTGTTTTTTTTAATGTCTCTATTTCAGTTTTCAACCCTTGCAGTGTTTGCATTGCTTCTTGCAATTTTCTGTTTATCTTTTCGTCCATTTGTTGCCTTTTATGAAATTTTTGGTTTGTTCTTCCATTTCTTGCATTTTTTGGTTTACTTTTTGTTCCATTTCTCACATTTTGTGCTTTGTTTCTTCTTCCATTTCTTGCCTTTTTTGGTTTGTTTCTTCTTCCATTTTTTTCATTTTTTGCTTTGTTTTTTCTTCCATTTCTTGCATTTTTTGCTTTGTTTCTTCTTCCATTTCCTGCCTTTTTTGGTATGTTTCTTCTTCCAATTCTTGCATTTTTTAGTTTGTTTTTTCTTCCCTTTCTTGCATTTTTTGCTTCATTTCTTCTTCCATTTCCTGCCTTTTTTGGTTTGTTTTTTGTTCGAATTCTTGCATTTTTTGTTTTGTTTTTTCTTCCATTTCTTTGAGGGATTTACCTATATCCTCTTTTAGGGCCTCTATCATTTTCATGAAAGTGCTTTTAAGGTCGTTCTCTTCTGCTTTGTCCGCATTGGAATGTTGGGGTCTTGCTGGTGTGGAGTCTCTAGAATCTGGCGGTGTCATATTTGTTTTTCTGTTGCTGACTGTGTTTTTGTATTGTCTCTTTCCCATCTCTTCTTCTAGTGGGTGCAGAAAGAGCCCCTTACTGGTCTGGGGACCAGAGTTCCCTTTTGGTGGGTGCTAGCAAGTCCAATAATCTGGTGGTTCTTCTATTCCTTGTCCAAATCCTGGTCCCATGGGTGGAGAAGAAGAACAGGAATCTGAGGCGCTTAGCCTCCTACCTGGTCCCCTGGACCCTATGCTGGGTCCTGTTGTACCTGATCCGGAACAGCTACTCCCCTGGTCTCCCTGCCTCCTCTGGTTTCCTGGTCTCCTTGGTGGGAGAGAAGATCTGGAGTCTGGGGTGCTTGGCTCCCGCCGGGATTGGGAGCTCTGTGCAGTTCCCAGGCGATCTGCAGGCACTGGAATGCAAGCTGGGAAGCCGGCCTGTTTACCTGATGCTGCCAGAGGAACAGCTGCTTCACCCCTTTGTGTCTTAATAAAAAGAAAAGGTTTTAACTGTAACACAGTAAAAGTACATACAATATGAGCAATTGTCAAGTAAGAATTACATTCACAATGTCCAATCCATTTGCATTTGACAAATTCAGAGAAAATACTCCATTATCTATCCTATCTTGGTGAGTTCAAGATGTTATATCTAATTTACTTTCTATCCTTTGTCACCCAAAGTATCATTTTAGACCTCAAAACACTTTCTTAGATAAACAGTTTAAGCTCTTATGTCTCTCAACCTCCTGTACTTTGCACCACTTTTGTGAGTTTCTTTTCCAAATTTTGCAGCAAGGAAAACTGTAACTATAACTATCTAGTCTTCAACCCATAGATTTGATTGTTGTAGATGAGTAACTACTAACACATATTTCTTGTCCTAAGCAGTTTGTAATAATAGCCTTTAAAGGACTAGAACTTTATATTTTAAAATGAGCTGCATAGGTACTCTTCTTAAAGAAGAATAGAAACATATATACAGTATAACAAAAATAACCTTAAAGTTGTGTCAATATACAAAAAATATAACTATTATTATCTTCACACAAGATTGTAACAATGATTGTTTAAGAAAATGAACACCAAGAAGCAGAATCACTGGGTCAAATTTCATGATTGCTCTTGAGAAAATGTTTATCAGTGTATATGTTTTCAGAGAATTATGTGAAAGCTCTCATCTTTTAATGCTTCCAGTAGAGGGCCAGTACAATTGAGTATGTCATTGATCTATATTCTTTCCTTCAGTTAGCAAGAAAATGTGATAAGTGCAAGCTTTGTTTTCTACTTTAACTTTTTCTCAGGAGTATAAGAAAAATGACCTTAAATTTGTATCAATATACAAAAATTCATACCAATATAAAATAATGAAGACTAGTAGTTACTTTTTCAGTTTAAAAATAGATTCAATAATCTACCCTTTTATACTATTATTCCTATATCCCCCTTTTCTTTTCAGAATGAGATCCTTGAAGCTATCCACCTTTGCTTAGTTTTCTCCATGACTATGACCAATATGAATTTGCAACCAATCCCCCCCCACCTTGATGATAACATCCATAATCTGTGGAACTACCAAAAACCGTTCACCATGCCTCTTGGGAATGTGTGCATCATGTTCTTAAAATTACTTCCTGTTGTCTTGCAGTGATGGCATCTTTAGGGGACCCTGAGAAAATGGAGATAATGGTTAATGGTCAAGTCATGGAAGAGCTAGCTGTTGCCCAGGCTTGAGGAAATGGGAAAGTGCAGGGTGTATCTTAAGTCTTAGCTGGAATAGTTTATGAATCTGAACCACCTCAGGTAGCCACCTTTACATTGTCCTGAGAAGTTTGTACTCCAAACTTGATCTTTGGGTGGTGTTTGTCAGCTTAGTAGCTTTACCACAATCCTGGTGGAACCTTCATTGTGGGACCTCATCATTCTTTTGGAGATTTCAAAGGTCACTAAACTCTAAATTCCTCTGTCTGTGTGTGAATATTTTTCTTAGTTTCATTGGGAGGTCTTTCTAAGGATTGTACCTGATCAGTCAATATTTTGTACTTGGCACTGATATCAAACCACTTTTTAAAGGATAAAAACATGAATTACCAAACTGATATGATTATAATCAACATTATGTTAATCCCAGATAAACTGATTATCCCTTCATTTAATTTTTCCATTTTTAAACCATCCATTATGGGAACCATACAGAGATCTAACTCTCTGTATCATAATATTGTTTCCCATTCTTAATGTGTGTAAAAACTTCAACAAATAAAACCTAATTCCTCCTTAAAAATTCCCGTGTCTCACCAAATCTGCTGACAATGACAGCAAAGTTTGAGGTTGTCTATCTTGTGCCACACGGCAGAGAAAGGACAGTGCATGACCAGGCTGAGGGCAACTTCAGCTGCATGTATGTAGCTACGGTTCAGAGCGTGTGGTAGTGGCAACAGCAGTAAAAGCCCCAGTGGGTGTCTAGGCAGCCATCCTGGTGAGGCAGCAGCCTGAGGAGGGCATCCAGAGAAAGCCTGAAATCCACAGTTAGAGGGATCAGGCCAATTCAAAGCAGACATGGGGACATGCTGAAGCCCATGTGGGCAGCATGGGACTGACTAAATGGCGGAGCCTGCTGGCATTGGGTGGCTGACTCAGGCAGTGTTTGAGGCCTAGTTGACCTTGGCATTTGGAGCCAGGGAGAAGCAACAGTTGTTTACAGTAGCTGCTGGAGCTACTGTAAAGGGAAAACCCCAGGTTCATGTGGAGGACCTGGGGAAAGGGAGGGGAAGCCAGTGGTGACTCTGGCTGCTGCAAAGCCTGCAACCAGTGGCTGCTTCGTGGTCTCAGACCCCCACATTGGATGTGAGATGAAGTGTTTGTGTAATCATTCTTTATTAATTAAAAACTCAGGAGTCACATATCAGAGTAAGAATCTGAATGATCAAAGAAGCAGTGAAGAAATGACCATGACCACTGCTCTCTCCTTGATCCAAAAGGACCGAGAATCTTTCTAAGCCCTACACTACTACTTCCTGTATCTCTCTATATGTCCTTGGTACTCCAAAACCTCTATGGCTAATTTTGACCAGCTAGTAGTTAGCTCTGTAAACTACTTTATTGTCAGTCTTGGGAGTGTAAGATACAACCAAAATTTCCTACAATGGGAAAGGAATGATGACACCACCTCTTATAAATCTTAATAGGGCATTAACCTGGACATTTCCATTACTGATTCCCTAACTTATGAAAAAGTCATGTTTTCTGGGTTACATGGCTTGGATCAGAGCTAGACCCAACCTAACTCAGAGTACTCCCTCTTGCCCAGACCCATTTGGTAGAAAGAGTTAGATCATATGGTATATAGAAAACCAATGAATTGTGCATGGTCTACTGTAATATTAACCTTGTTCCTTGCCCTAGTTCTGCTGTGGTAACAATGAGAGTTGGTTACCTCACTTTAAATGAATTTCATAATCTTCTTCAGGAACATGTTTGGCCAAACAGAAAGGGTTAGACTAGAGATTTTAAAATCCCCAGGAAACTAGAAATGAGAGACTTGCAAAAACAAGTCAGGTCTAGGAAGGGGTACTGCTGCCTCAGATGCCTGAGCACCCTGGCTCCCCTATATCTATAACCATGCGATGCTGTCTGTTTGTGTCTATCTCTGTCTCTTTGACTGGACTGTGAGCTGAAGAAACAGTCACATAAGAGTAGGGACCATGTTTTAGTCATTTTTGTAGCTTTGTCATGTGGCACAATGCCTAGAACATTGCTAAGAAAATGTTAGTAAGTGTGATTTGGCGCATGCCTCAGTGGTAGTGTTTGTGGGAATATAAGGGCCCGAGGGAGTCCAATGTTTTTTGATGAAACTGAAAATATCTTTAAGTAGTCTCCTGGGTCTTCAGGGGTCTCTAACGTGATTACATCTGAAAAAGTTTTATCTGTGTCACTCAAAGTATCTTGTTGGCATGAGCTTATAAACTTCATTCTGAAGGACAAAAGCATACATGGTTGAAACCACTTGCAGCTTCATGAAGAAAAGTGTTGCTTTCCTGCCTCTACCTCCATTAAAATGTAAGTTCTGTGAAAGCGTTGTTTGCTATTGACTCCTAACTCTGGCACAGTGTGGTGCATGTAGAAAGTGGCTGTGCTGACAATACAACGGAAAAGGTGAGCCCCAGAGTTGCAAAAATAAGAATGTTTCCATATTTCTACATTTATTTCTCCATAAGCAAAGGAAATAACCAAGAGAAAGAGGAAAGATGACACTGGAATCATTTGTTTAAAATGATAGACTATAGGTGAAATCTCCAGTTGAACTATTCATAACTAACAACATCTAGTTACTAGGTATTTAGTTTGTGGGTACTTAGTATAAATAAACTTCCATCCTTACAAAAGCCATGCAAATTAGTATTCTGTCCATTTAACCCACATGGAAATGAATGATGAAGGAAGGTACATAATAATTTACTCAGATCACACAGTAGTGAGAAGGTGATACCATGAGATCAGCTTTGAGTTGATTATAAAATATTTTCCTCCTTGATACCCCCCTTTACCTCCCCATTTAACTCTCATTTGTTGAATACTCACTATTGTGTTGGACTTTTAAGTATTTATTTACTCTGTATGTGTGTGTGTGTGTGTGTGTGTTTGTGTGTGTCTGTGTGCGTGCGTGCGCACGCGTGCCTATATTTGTTTATGGGTACCACATTCATACAGGTGCCTAAAGCGACCAGAGAAGAGGGAATTGGTTGCAGTGGAACTAGAGTTTCAGGTGGTTTTGAGCCACCAGTGTGAGTACTGATGAGCCACTTAACTGCTGAGCCATCTCTCTAGCCTTTTAGCTTAAGGCCTATGAATATAGTATTAAATTGGAACAAAAGTGAAGGGCTTAAATATGTGAAAGTCAAGATGACATATTTAAGCATCTACATCTATGCAGACACTACTCTCAATCATATGCCCAAAGTGTATATCCTTTAATCATCGCAGCCACACTTTAATAGTTTTTCTCGTTATTCCATTAATCAGGGGAGGAACCTAATTATTTGGGAGATTAAGTCATGTGCCTCCGGTTACTAAATTAGGAAGACTTGGATTCAGATCTCAAATCTAGGCCAATCCGGCTCTAAAGCCATGTTTTTCCACTGTGGCCCCATCACAGCTAATTCATTATTTGCCTCTAAGTAGATCATGAGGGAATGAAGATATTCTTTCCCTGAAAGAAAGATCTGTCTTTCCATGGTCAAAGAATAAGGGATGTGTTAGCCTTGGGCTTCAAAAGGCAACTGTCAAGCCTCCCTGTATGAGTATATCTATAATTCCTTCATTTTGGATTAGACTTTTCTTAGTGTCAGTCTCCATTGACACTTTCAGGGACAAGAGATCCAGACCCTTCTGGTTACTCTCATTTCCCCTGTGGGGCTTTTACATTGTAGACTGGTAATACTTGTTATTCAGACTCAGAGAGAATCTACTTCTAATGCAACTCTGTTGCTTCCTAGGCATACAGCTTTGAGGAAGTGACTTGACTTCTTTGAGTTCCATTTGGAAAAGTGGCAGAGTAAAACAACCTTGCATATTTTTTCAAATATACGATCAGTTAACAGGAATGCATGTTTCTTAACACCGTTAATGGAACTGAAGACTGTTAGCTGCATTTCTGAATGTATTTCTTACCTTCCAGTAGGAAATTTAGTTCTTTCCTTTCCATAGTTCCAATGTTCTCAAGCATTCCAAGTGTTTGTATAGTCCTTGTTTTGTCTCCTGTCATACAAGCTAGATGGAACTTTATAATTCTAGGTCTCTGTATGCCTGGGAACTGCCTCTAGACAGGGGCTTTATTCCTTTGAGTCCATCATGGCCAGTATCACCAGAGCTACAAATCTTTGACCTACTCAAGTGAAAATAAAGCACCAGGTGTCCATCCCAGCACAAGAAATTCACTCACAACAGATGCTCAAGAGAGCATCCCACAGTGAACCCTTTGAACTCCAAAGTATGACAAAACTTAGTGACCCATCTCTTTTGATTCATACACAGAGCCCTGAATCTGGGGGCATACTCCCAAGCTTCAAGAGCATCTAGCATTGGCTATTTTGGGAGAAAGCTCTGCCCTTTAATGTTCAGCCACTATGAAATCTTCATCTTGCTGGAATTGCTTTCACTTTAGACAACTTCTTTCAGAAATTTCTATGGATCTTCTGCAGAAATTTCCATCAGTTTCCTTACCCCCTCTGTCCCTTCTTCTTACCCCTTCTATTCCTGCCCCAATTCATAAAATATGTCTATGGATTTGACACAAGTATTTATGCTTTAAATATTGGGTTTGAGTTTTTCATACCACAGACTTCTGTATCACTTTGATTTGGTCCTCTTTTCTTAGTCTCTAAGATAGAAAAGATAATTTAATATAAAAATTGAATAATCAATGAGTATGAGCCAAGTGATCTTTTCAGTGTCTGCTGCCGCCCGGAACTATGGCTCATTGGCAGTTATTGGAAGTAACAACTAAGTTGGAGAGGAGACGTTTTCCAGCTTCACGAATCACAGACTACTTGTCCCAGGTCACAGACTGCCTATTGTATGAGTAAGTAGAGTGAGTACTCTGATCAGTGTCTGGCCTCTAGGGGCATGATGGAGATATCCACATACCTGAGAATATACTCAAAGCTGCTTGAAGCATCTTCTAATTCTTCCAGAGGTAGTAAAGGGATCTTATTATGATGATGTCACCGACGTCACCACTGCTTATCAAGGGTGCACTTTGAGCAATTTCCTCAGCTCTTAGTCTCCATCCTGTTTACCTTGTAGGGACATCATAATTGTCAAGCAGGGTGCTTAGCAATTTTAGAGAAATGAGAAGCAGAGGTTTGCAAATCTAACACCACTGCCCTTTGGGGCCAGATAATTCCTTGGTAAACAGTATTGTTCTGTGCAGCGCAGGATGTTTTGCAGAATCTTGGCATCTCACTAGACACAAGAAGTACCCTTCCTCTAGATGTGACAACTAAAATTATCCTCAGAAACTGTTACGTATCCTTTGAATTAAAATACCCCTAGTGGAGAAACACAGAACTAGGAGATCATGTTATTGTTGAATTTACATTCAAAGCAAAATAGTCCCTTTGATGAATGAGAACCAACGTGAAGGGCCGATGGGATAACCACTTGCCAATGTGGTAAGGGACGAGACAGATCTAGAAGATGAAGAAACTCATTTTTCTGGACTTGATTGTATCACTGAGGTTTTTGCTTGTTTGTTTGTTTTGTGTTGCGTTTTGTTTTCTCTATAGGAAGAAGGTTGAAGAATAGACGTGTCCAGCTTTCTTTACGCGTCAAACAATAGATCAACACCCAGCCTAATCCCTGCAGAAGCCCTGTGTTCCCTCCCTTCCAGAGGCCTCATTCTTGAGCTTTTAATTTGTTTTCACAGTGGTTTGAACAAATTGAATTTGTTAATTAAACTGGTAAAATGAAATGCTGAGCATTATTGACTAGATGCTAATGCCATTAACGGGACTGAAGGCAAGGGACCCAGACTGTCAATCGCAGCACAAATCAGATCAGCAGAGGCCACAGTACAGGCTATGCCTGAAGGCTGACAGGACAGACCTGTTTACGGGTTTTGTGATTTTCATCTTCATCAGTCAGGATTTGAAATGGCCAAGACATACTTTTCCAACAGTTAACTCTTCTGTGCCAAGGATTTTTCTGTATGCTAAGAAAATACTGACTGATCACCACCCCCAAACCTCACCTGCAACCATATCTGGGTCTAATGGGGGAAAGACTTTGTATGCAGAGATAGTACTCATGTCCTTATGCAGTGATAGTGTTTTATCATAGTTGAAAGACTTAGGGGTTCTGAGGGCCAAATGGGTGGAATTCCAATCCATTCTCAGAGTCTGGAAGCCAGGCTGTGTGACTAAACCTTCAGCTTTATTTTCTGTAAAATAAGGATGATCAAAACAGTTCCCATCTCATCAGGTTTTCACAAAAAGAAAATAGAGTGATTTTGATCAAATATTTGGTACAGGCCATGATACCGCATAAAGCTAAAGAGCAACTACAGTACACCCATTGCCACACATTGTTCCAAAGACAAACATTTGGGGAGACCCTGGAAGAGAGACTAGGTCTGCTTTGGGAACACCAACTAAGGAGTGTTTGAGGTGCCATATTCAAAGGTTACTATTCTGATAGAGAAACGGGAGAAATGCTTTTAAGTAGAAGAAGAAACATGCAGTTATATTATTTGTGGAATGGTAGAGTCTGTGTTGTAATAGTCAGGGAGCTGGGTTTGAAAGACACCCTAATCTCATTCCTTTGTAGCTGTTGAGTTCCCCACTTGGAAAAATACTTCACCCCTTCTCATCACTGACTTCTCAATTTTAGCTGAAATATCACCTCCTCAAAGAAGTCATCTCCAACCACCTATTCCAAAGTGGGTCATTCTGTTCTCTAATAGAATCCCAATTTGCTGCATTTATAGCACTTAAGGTTATAACCTTACCAGTTTGCTTATTCATTGACACTCAAGATACCGTTATTCTATTACACACAGCACATTGACTTTTTTCATATTGGGTAATCAGTAAGCACCATAGCATAGGCCAGTGGGTGCACCAGACATAAATGACTTGGTTCATATAAAGCCTGTGCTTTGGTTGGCAGCATATGAACACTGATTATAATTTGCGAATAGAAAACTTATCTTGCTTGAGCACTGTGCCTTCAAGTGCTTTATTTCTAATCCTTACAGGAACCTTAGATGGTAGTTTCAATTTTAAAGATGAGGAAACTGAGATTTAAAGAAATTAGGTGAATTTGGCCAAAAGAAAACTGTACTATTATAGGAGAAAGATAATGAAAACCCCAGTCTGTCTGTCTTCCATACCAGTCCTTTGAGGAGCCATGACCCAAAGAGTCCACTAATCAGAAGTAAGAGAGTCTGTGGGGGACTATAGAGTGGCTGCTTGTAGATCAGTGTTCTCATATCAAATCACATGGTTCCCCCTTTCAACACTTTAGCCATGCTCTGTGAATCTGCAAAGCCCACTTTAGTGTTGAATATATAAACTTCATAATACCTAAGGTAGGGCATGACTTTATTCACTTGATTAAATTCACCAAAAGCTATTTATTGATTACAAGTAAATAACCATGTGGAAATCAGGTGTTTGTAGGCAGCTTAACAGATGCTGGGCTCTGGAGCAGCAGTTAGTAAAGGCAGTATAGCCAGGGCTCTCAAAGTACTTTATTTCTTCAGGTCATTTCACATAATGAAAACAGTGGTAATAATGCAGTTGGAGGAAGCACCTATAAAACTACATACTGCTAATAACACCGAAACATAAAAGGCCCAAGTCTGTGATAGTGAAGAGTATAGCTTTCACTCATCATACTCTCAAAAGATAATTTCAATTTTTTCATTGTTCAGCTACTACACCTCAAATAAAGTACTTTACTTCTTTGAAGTTAATGTTCTCATCTGTACAATGGACTGTGTCTTCTGAAAGTAGCCCTAATAGAAAAAAATCCTAGAGTGGGAATTGGAGGCTTAGTTAAAATCTAGTCTGTTCTCTATCAAACTAACTTAAAAACCTCAGAAAAATCACATTTTCATCTATCTGTTAAGGAGCTAGGTGGACATATATATGTTAGATTCCCTTCCAGTTACGATATATCATGTTTTCAAAAGTGCAAATCTCTGTCCAGATGTTCTGGTAAGGGAGATTCCCAGCATCCTTGTGATCTTGACTGATTTTAAGGGACTCTCCCCAGCGCTGCTCTAAATCTTGGCAGTCATTAGCCAAAGGCCGAGGTCATCTGTAAAATCAGGTCATTTTGGGTGCTCACCATGGTGTTCTGAGAATATAAGATGAAGAAAGGAAGAAGCTCTTTGCAAATAATTTATAAAACATTTTTCACTATTATTTATAAATGTGACAAGGGTGATTCACTTTCCCTCTTCTAGCTAAGCAAATGTCATAGCCAGAGTGGGCATGGCGTCTTCAATACCAGAAAATGCTCAAATTCTGCCTGCTGGAGAACTCAAAACCACTTATATATCAGAATCAAATGTTAATCTACAGTTCTCTTAACTATGTGTGGCTGAAGGGACTGTGAGTTCTGTTGAGCCTGCCTCTCAGAGAGCAAGACTAAAACAAACCTAGATAAGGTCTCCTTGGAGCCTAGACTGTTTTCTTTTTCTTTTCTTTTCTTTTTAGGCTCTTTTTTATTTTTTTAGGTTAATATGACCCCTTTTTAAATTATTATTTTAATTTTAAATAGCTTGTTTTACATGTCAATCCCAGTTCCCTCTCCCTCCCCTCATCCCGAACCCCTCCACCATCCCCCCCAGCCTCCCACCCTATTGCCAATTCCTTCCACATAGAGGATATCTAGAGTCTGTCATTTCACTCAGGGTAGGGTCCAGGCACTCCCCTAAGAGTCCAGACTGAGAGAGCATCCCTCTTTGTGTTATGGACACACGATGTCTGTTTGTATTCCAGGGATAAACACTGATCCACTGCTCAGGGTCCCATAGGTAGCCCAGGCCTCCTCACTGACACTCACATTCAGGGGTCTGGATCAGTCCCATGCTGGCCTCCCAGCTGTCGGTCTGGGGTCCAAGAGCTCTCCCCTGTTCAGATAAACTGTCTCTGCTGGTTTTGCCAGCCCATTCTTTGCCAATTTGCTCATCGCTCCTCTCTCTCTGTCACTGGGTTCCTTGGGTTCAGTTCAGTGTTTAACTGTGGGTGTTTGCCTCTGCTTCCATCAGTCACTGGATGAAGGCTCCCAGATGGTTATAGACATCAAGTTCATTATCAGGAATGGGCATTCGAGGTAGTCTCTCCACCATTGCTTAGCTTGCCAATTGGTGTCATCCCTTTAGATCAGTAGAGGTCACACTGGTGCCTGATCTGTCTTCTAACCTATGATTCCTTCTTCCCCCTATTCTAACCCCTCCCGACTCAACTTTCCTGTTCCCCGATGGTGCTGGCATAACTGGGTACTGGTATGCAGAGGACTGCAGACAGATCCATGTTTATCGCCTTGTACAAAACTTAAGTCCAAATGGATCAAAGATCTCAACATAAATCCAGCCACACTGAAACTTTTAGAAGAGAAAGTGGGAGATACTCTTCAATGAGTTGGTACAGGAGACCACTTCCTGAACATAACACCAGTGGCATGGACACTGAGATCCACAATTAACAAATGGGACCTCCTGAAACTGAAAAGCTTCTGTAAGGCAAAGGACACAGTTAACAGGACAAAAAGGCAGTCCACAGAATGGGAAAAGATATTCACTAACCCCACACCTGGCAGAGGGCTGTTTTCATAGATGGCGCCTTCCCAAAAGAGGGCGCTACGGAGAGTGCTTAAACAACTGTAGAAAAGCAAATGCTGTCATCTTACAAAAGGGGGGATTAGACACTTTTCTACTTTGTACAAAACAGCTTGAATGCAGTCCTGGGTGATATAGTTCGAGGAACGTGGTAACTCCAACCTTGTCTCCTTGTGCAAGACTGATATGTGGAGTCAAGTACATCACTGTTTAGGAAAGTTGGATTAGAAAACATGACTGAAGGGGGTGGCAGCATATACTGAACTCTAGATAAACATTTCCCCATCCCAGTCATGGGCAGCAGAGTGACAGCACAGAACAAAACTAAGGCTGTGCTTTCCATAGACAAGCTCACCCCAGAAAGAAGGGAGCAAAGGTGGATGGGAGACTGCTCCCTGACATTGACACAGGGAAATGCCTGCTGTCCCCAAAGGAGACCCAGCAATGGGAGGTAGGGAAGCATGGGCAGTTACTCAGTAGTGGAGAGACGATGGTACATTTTAGGCAAGGCAATAGTATAATTTTTATTTTAGAAACAATAGTATATCAATAGAAAACTTATTTGAATCAAAAGCACAATGGGTACCATTTTCATATGTATGGCTTTGTAGCTAATTTCTCAGAAGGCTGTAATCAAAATTAACTCCATAACATTGTCCCATTTGAACACTAAGAAGTTCATATATTCACCATGTTTGTCAAATTAATTAATGAATGAGTAAAAACACTGAATATAAGTTTGACTTCCAGAAGCAGGGTCCAGGACTCGGTGATTCAGATAGACACACCAGAAGCATAATCATGAAAAGAGAACTTGGACAGAGAGATAACATGACATAGGACAGAGTTCAAATCATAAAACTTGGGACCAGGGACTGAATGGAATAAAGTGAAATTAAAATTTGAGGGGATGAAGGCTTCTTTTAAGAGTAGTTGTGGAGTCAAGGGTTACAAAAGTGACCAGAGGACTCCTGGGTTTACGTATTAAGGACCCAGGTGTAAGTTGACACCATCCCTGGGATGGAGAATGTTGGAAGAAGAACAGGATAAAGGAAGGCACCTGTGACATGCCTGGGTTCTGATGTCCAGTACATACTTTAGTTGTATATTCAGCTCAAAAGATTCTCACAAAGTATCCCTCTTATGTCTCAGATGAACATGTAATGTATCTTTCAAACTTCTCTTTTGAGCATGAAGACTCAATAATTACACCAGGACAACAGATGCAAATTCTGGAGCTCCAATCTCACCTTGCTGTGCTGATCTCCAAATTCTCTGGTTCATGCATGCTGTCCTATACTAAGCTCCTATGATGACACGATGGCTGTGTGCCTTCTCATAGACCTTTCAGAAAGCTTTGTCTTACAGCCAGGCCCCAGACATATACATTACTGAATCATTCAGCCTAGGGTCTCTAGGGATATCAACCCTCTTCTCAATCCTTTATCATTAGATAAACATTAGGGAAAAGAAAGGGAATTAAACCTTTCTGCAGCTCCCCTGGCGCATTTACCAAAATAAGCTACCTCGTCAAAACAGCATTTAAGTAAATGGGTGAGCAGCATTGAGGAGGGAACCTGAGGGAAAGGCAAAGCCTCAGGCTGGGAAAGCAGCAAGAGGAACCAAGAAATACAGACCAGTTTCCTGGCCTTGGAGCCTTGGAGTGCAGAGCTGAATCAATAAAAGACCGCTTTCCTCCCTTTTGCCCCCCTGTTGAGCCAGAGTCTTCTCTTCTGGCCAGGTAAAGTGCAGAAGACTGGGGGAATGTTATCGTAGTCGTGATTGTGGAGTCACTGATAATGATTTATGGACCAGACTCAAATATAGGTTAAATATAATTTATTTCGGGGAGAAGTCACTTAAAAAGAAGCAGATGGCCGCTGCAGGTTCCCACCTTAAGGATCCACATCAGCTGATCCTGTGTGACTCAACAGGAAGCCAGAAAGAGCTGGGGTAGAGACCCTAGATCTATCTAGTCCTACCCTCTGTCACGTCCTCACCTGTGACCATCCCCAAACAGGCGAGGTCAGTGTTACAAGTGTGGGCGGGGTGCATATCTCACCACTCCTGATGTGTGATACTATAGTATTTCTAAACTCATTTCCTGTTTGGGGTTTCATTTTGGTCTTTAGCAGAAGCCTTGACAAGGAAATGGAAAGACTTGCTATCCGCATTTAATGTACTGCAAACTGAAAACCAGAGTTATGAAGTTACTTGTCCTCTGTCACAAGGGGCTGACTCATTAATATGTGGAGCCCTGCTTCAGTGAAAAAGAAGTAGATATGTCTCATGTTACCACAAGGTCTGAGAGGTAATAGCCCAGGAAGCAGATCTAATGTAGTATAAAGAACTCACAGACTACCATGTAATATAGTGAGCTTCCTGTCCTTGATTGAATTCAAGGAAAAGTTAGATAGCAATTATACTTTAGAAAGAACTGTGCACTAACTAGGAGATTGAACTCAATAATCTCTAAATTTTTCTACTTGTTATTGAATTTTGCTAAATATAATATATATATAAATCTATGACCCACATACACATGTATATTCAAACACAGACATCTATATGGCATATCTATGCATACCATATTAATGTTACTAGCTAGTGATGTTAATTAACAATATACTTAATGTGGCAGTAATATATTAAAGTCTATAAAATGATTATGTAAGAAGAAACTATGATTAACTCTATAGAAGATAAAGCAATTTTCAATAACAGTAATATGCTTGAAGTTGAAAATAGTTCAGTTCTTTAAAGCAAACAACACATAATCTTTGTGTGAAATATTTAAGAGGAGAAAAATTCCTACTTTTTCTGAACTGTAAAACTACTCTTTTCTAGCATTTATGAGTGTGTGTGTTTTCAGGTTTCTCTATACTACAATCAAACATACTTGTTTGTTGCCTTTGTATTTTTTCTTCATTTTCTTTTATTTTCTATTTTGACAAGGGAGTTGTGGGGGCTTTTAATAAAACTACCTAAATGCTTCCATTTCCAGAAAACACTCAAAACACTTCTCTGCAGCAAGTGTATGAAAGGTGATCTTAGGTGTCATTCCCTGCATACTTAAAAAATCCTTATAATGCTACAAGGATCGTTTGGTGCCATATTGGTCTAGACTCTTTAAAATAATCTTGCACATATTTATAAGATGCTTCATTTTTTAACCAGTGCTTAAGGTAACTTCTGTACATGGTTTCCCTGGCAACCATGTAATTACAGGAAACAACATCTTTCTCTGGGGTCTCATCGGCTGAAAGTACACAACATGAAAACTTTTGTCCTCATAACATTAAATGAACACCAGTGATCCTTTGACATCTAAAGCTGTGTTCAGAAGCACCATCCCCATTGTCACTAATCCACTGAGCAGTAGGACCTTCCCTCTTCTGGTTGTTCCCCTTTTAATAATTTTATGGCTCATTTACATGGAACATCAAAAGTAACTGTAATAATGCCCTTTTTAAAGGATAGGAAAAGTGGCAGGAATGTAGGTTCCCTCTCTGTTTCTCCCCTGTGGTCTGTGAAATTCCCACAGCTTAAAACTGAACTTGGGAAAGCTTTTCTTCCCAGGACAGCAGATTCTATCGTCTGTGGATTTCTTGCTTGAGTCTCAGGGCAGCAAGGATGCAGGAAGCCTGCTGTGGTATAAGCAGACGTTCTGTGCATGGGATTCAGCTGGAGGGAAGGACCCTTGAGTGGATACAGGAGTCTCTGAAGTGGAGTTCCTTTGTGGAGCCAGGTAGGAAGTCTTGGTTTTCTTTGGACTTAATATCCTTCCTAGGCAGCATGGCTGACTTTATTTTCAGGAAAAATGAACACCAGAATGAGAATCAAGAGGAGTGAGAGGTGTGAATCTTCCATAAGTCAGATAGCTAATAAATAAACAAAGTATAAAATTCATGGTGGCAGGCAGGCATTGATGGTGCACACCTTTAACCCCAGCACTTGGGAGACAGAGGCAGATGGATTTCTGTCAGTTCAAGGCCAGCCTGATCTACATAGGGAGTTATAGGACAGTCAAGAGTTCATAGAGAAACCCTGTCTCAAAGATAGATAGATAGATAGATAGATAGATAGATAGATAGATAGATACACAGTGGCGTGTCAGATGGTCTAAACAAATACAGCAAATAAAATAAAGTAGTATGAGGCTACAGCAGATAGCACATAGGCTGAGTTCTGTAAGGCTGAGATCTGGGTGATGTCAACTAGTAGAGGGTACCTGGAGAGAAGAGCATGTCTATGTATTTCTGGTAGTGTCATCTACACAATAGCCTTGCAAAGGAAGGATGATTATTCTTAATTTAATGATGAAGAATCTGGTTCCCAAACCTCCCTTGCTATTGCCTGGTGATTTTACAAATAGTTAGCCATGACACTTAACCACCTTTGTGTTAGAGGTTTTGCTTAACTTAAAAAAAACCCTCATGTCCAAGAAAGACTGGCATAAGTTTCCTAAACTTTTATTTGCTCATCATAAAAATAAATTGCACCTAACATTGTTATCTCATAGAGTCATAGTAAATACTACCTGTGTAATAAAAGACATTAGGAATTTTCGGCTTTAAAGTGGGTTCTCAGCAAATTATAGCTGTTGTTGTTATTGGTATCCAAAGTCTGCTATAAAGTTTCCATGTGTCCCTGGACAAATTGTCTAACTCTGGTTCAGTGTGTAGCCTATGGTGGACATTTAGGAAGGGATTATAGAACAGATGATTGAATGAGTGAACATTTGTCTTAAATCCCATGGCCTTAAGTTTCCATTTTGTAAAGTGAGGGCATTTGATTCAGTTATTGTGTGCCACTATGGGAGTCTTTTACATGGACGCAACATTTTAATTGGTATAAGAACAGTATGTCAATTGCTCATCTATCTCGTAATCCTACAGATGAAGAACTGAACATGAATGCAAAGCAAAGTCCTAGTGCTGTCATTCTTCACCCCTAAGTAATTGTCAGCATGAATACGTGTGCTCATGCCCGAATGTAATGTACACAATGATTTTGGCTCTCTGGATGGCTGTCAGGGAGTTCTGAATGGTGAATCATACTTTATGTTAACACAAGCTGAAAGGTTAGGAGTCTATGTGGCTTAAAAGCAACAGATCTGCCATGCACAGTGAGAAAAACACATGTTCTCTCTGTGCTGGTATAAGAAAAGGAGAAGGGAGGCATTGATTGGAATGTCACTAGAAAAGAAAGAAATAGGAACTTTCTCCAGATGGCAGAGTATGCCAAGCAAAAGCCAGGCTTGCAAATTAAAGAGAGCCTGAACTAAGCCCTTAATCCCATACATGTGTCTGGTCTTTTCAAGTTTACAAAGCTCCTTCCTGTGTGTGATCATATTTGGGTCCCAGTGCTGCAAGCAAGATAAAACGGGGCTAATGAAGTTGATCTGGCTGAAGGGGGACTCAAGAGAGACCAGCCAGGCTTCCAGGTCCAGTGTTATGAGGGCTTTGTCATTCCAAATCTCCAGTGGTAGTGCAATATATTTAAGTTGAGCAGACAAAAGCCCTGGCCACTGAGTTATGCACTCATCTGACAGTACTTCAATGAGGCCTGTGTCTGTACCACGAGGACCAAGAAGATATTTGCTGAGCTATTTCTTTGAGGTGCTAACAAGGTCAGAGAGACGCTTTATATGGCAGAATAAGAAGTGATGTGGGTTATTGCGTCTAACTCATATAAAGAGGAAAATAAACCATGAGATTGGAAGTGAATCATAAGGTAAGAAGCTTGGAGGGTCTGTTAGGACTCAGAACCAGGCCAAGGCAAGTGGTTCCAAGATAGCCTACAAAAGAGTAGCAGTATTAGAGCTGGGTTTCAGTGGTGTACACCTTTAATCCCAGCACTCAGGAGGCAGAGGCAGGTGGATCTCTGTGAGTTCGAGGCCAGCCTGGTCTACAGAGTGAGTTCCAGGATAATCTCCAAAGCAATACAGAGAAACCCTGTCTCAAAAAAACAACAAAAAAGAGTAATAGTATTAGAATGCCACTTCTCTGGGCATGGAGACATGACTCAATGTTAAAGAGCAATGGCTAATCTTGCAGAGGACCTAGATTCAATTCCCAACACCCACGTGGCAGATCATAGCCTCCTATAACCCCAGCTCCATGGGCTTTCTTAGAATGCCACTTATCAATACTGACAACTCTGTACAATTTTCCAGACAGTGAGACTACAGTGAGGAAGAAATATATATTTCCTTCTGGAGTTTATAGCTAAGACAGGCATTAAACAAGTATATAGTATTAAGAAATAGAAGTTGTTACATATAGCGTATTAGAAAACTTGATGTGGTTTTCAAATTCAAGTGTGACACCTACAAGGATGTGACTTTTGAACTGAGTTGTGAAGGGAAAGTTGATTTAAAGGGTGGAAAGGGAACCAAATATGGTGGCATGCATTGTTGATACCTACACTCTGGATGTAGATACAGACAGATCTCTGTGAGAAGGCCAGATTGGTCTACATAGTTCCAGAACAGCCAGGGCTATGAAGTGTCATCTTGTCTCAAAAGAAAAGGAGTGAGAAGAGAATAAGTGGGTAGAAAAATTGTTGTAGAAGTTGAGGACAGTGGGAGCAAAGATTAGACAACCTAATGTTCTGTGGCATGTTTTTAACGTAAAAAGACAGAAGTGTGACCCAAGCCAGTGTAAGAAGATGAGTCTTGAAAAGTAGGTGAACCCAAAAGATGCTGGGTCTTCTAGGCAGTGGCACACATTTGAGTCTTTTACCTCACAGCCTTGAGAGGCCATTGTGTGAGAAGTGGGGACCAGGTTTGTATGGTCAAAGGATGTGTCTGTTGTATCCAGATTGGACTGGAGGTATGCTGGGCTATGCAATCTTAGGGATACACCAACCAAGGGAGCAAGGGAAGGATCCAGGGATGAAGAAGGTTGCTAATGAGAATAAGATGGATAGTAAAATCAATCAGAAAATCCCAGAATTCACAACTGGTTTTTCTCATTAAAGCCACTGTGGAGGGCTAAAACCTGGTCCAAATTTAGGAACTAGTGTGTTACATAGAATGACCCATTAGACTTGTAATATAGACTCTCACAGCAAAGGAGATGTTTGACTTTACCAGTCTCATAAAACAAAAGAAAATTACAATTATGACATGTAAATTCTCACAGCCAGCATTTGAGGCAGACACACACACACACACACACACACACACACACACACACACACACATATATATATATATTCATCACTGTTGTTCAGGTTAGTAATTAAGGCTCAGAGAGTTAGTAGATGAAGCCAAGATTTGTGTAATGTGAATTAGACTCCATGTACAGTGCTTTTGTGCTTTATCAGTCCCTTTATAAAATAGCATCAAATTCAAGAAAAACAGTGAGCTAGGGGAAGATGCCTATGGAGACAGCTGATTCTGAAATTTAACTGAATTTCTGTGGTACTCCAAACAGAACTTTATTACATTTCTATGCCAAGGTTCTAAATTGATCTCTAAGTACATCTGACCCAACTATCTCCTTCCAGCAATGCATATTAAAATTGGGGTGAGAGCCCAGAGCCATCAGATCCTGTCTCAAGGTACCTGTGCCAAAATTATAGTTGAAAGTTTTAATTGAGTTCAAACTCCTGTAAACAGGGCTGTACTAATCTGAATGTTGATTAAGTTTTCATTCTAGCTTCAAGAGTGTGGCTCTAATCATGAGCTCCAGTGACAGGACTAATCCTTCAGCCAGTGGATGTTCTCTTACAGCGGGTGAGAAATAGAAAAGATAGCATTCTTAATGGTATTCCTAAAGCTCTTAGCTGGGATTAATGGTTTTCAAAGCATTGCCAGGACTACTATGCACTTTTAAATCTTTTGAATAAACAGAATGTATGTATCTAGATATTATCATGTTAACTAACCATCTAGGACAGCATTCTGACTCTAAACTATAGAGTCTCATAAGAAAACTATAGTAAGCATTGCACTGGTTAAACAATAGTCTCAGCAGTATCTGGAGAGAGAATGTGGGCTTCATGGAGAGACCACGGACTTTAGGCCATATATTAGCTACTTCTCTCTTACTGCAATAAAACAGAGGAAAGGGTTTATTTGGATTATATTTCTAGGTCAAAAATTTATCATTGAGAGAAATCAGGGCAAGAACATAAGAAAGCACTTGAAACACAATCCTTGGAGGAATTCTATTTGCTGGTTCACTCTCTGGCTTTCTCACAGGCTCAGACTTAGATAAAATTCAAGTGTATCCCAGGACCATCTATATAGGGATGGGGTCACCCACACTGGGCTTCATCCTCATGTATCAATTAGTAACCAAGATAATCACTTACATACAGGCTCACAGAGCAACCTAATGAAGGCAGTTACCCAAGACTCCTTTCTCAGTTGATTCTAGTGTATTTTAGTTGATAGTTAATGTTAACTAGAATAGGTAGGCAGGTTTGGAAATGAGTTTTAATGTTGAACCTTGTACCTCTGAGGCAGTAAAGCTACTCAGCCATGTTTTATTTTCCATTTCTGAGTCAGTTTCAAAGAGAATGCCCCAACAAGAATTCTGGACACATTTGCCAAGAGCTCATTAGCTTCTCCTTCCAACAAGCTCAAAAAGAACATCCTCCTTCTTCTTTTACCTTTAATCTATTCATTATTGTGTCATCTATTTTTCTTGATACTTCATCCCCATTGCACACTGAAAGACCTGTTTGGCAAAGTGGGAATGCTTGTCTTCTGTGTTACTTGTGGTCTCTTCATGTAAATCATATGCCTATCTCTACTTAAGGATTCCTGCACATTATACTATTACTGGTCAGTAGATGATGAAGAAGACAAAATCAAGAAACAAGATAAAAGGGTAAAACAAAGTATCTAGAAACCTCCAGAGCTCTCTTAACCATGACTCCTGCTTTGGGACCCATGTCTCTATCTCTATTTTATTGCTCTGACAACTGCCATGGCTAATGCTTGTGTTACCTTCACAATGCTACTGCTACTGTCACCATCCCTTCCAATTCTACTGAACAATATATTAATTCTCTCTTCTACTGCTCTTATTACTACTTTACTAACAAATATTACTACTTGCTAACATTAGCCCCATGTCTTAATTAGTAATAAGGCTAGCTGGCTACAAGCTCTCTTGAGTACACATCATGTAAAAATGCTTAATAACCCTTATAGTAATCATATGATAAGTACTCTTACCTTCTCTTTTTTATTTAATGATGTGACATTCTGTGTCATGGCATGCATTTAGAGATCAGAGGAGGGCTTGCCATAGTAACATTTTTCCTTCTATCATGTGGGTCCTAAAGATGGAACTTGGGTTGTCAGGCTTGGCATCAATCATTTTTATCTGCTGAACCATCTCACTAACCCTCGTCTCATTTCAAACATGAAAGAACTACAGTTGTCTGCAGGGATATAGCACTAAGTAGTATACTCATACTTTAGGGGAAGACCTTACACCAGGCACATAAGCAGCACCAATTGGGCTTTGAGACAGTACATAAGGTTATGGGAGAGATCTAGTGAGGGGGAACTAGAAGGAGTTAAAGAACAGGGACTAGGGAGTTGATTTAATTTTTAATGTATATATTTACGAAATTTTCAGATTAAGAAAAGGAAACTTGCTGGAGATTATGCAATGAGGTGTGTCTGAATCAGAATGGTAACTCAATTTGACCCCCATCGTCATAACCACTGTGTTATGTGCAGCCTCTGATAACAAGCCATATCCTAAGTCACCTCCCTCAGCTTGAGATTCTTTCCACCTTGGTCTGCCGTCTCTGCAAGCTGACATCTGATCCTTTGTCAGTGAATAAATCTTAACAGACTACTTTTGCTCAAACACTTAATGTCACTATGGTCTTCAGTTTCTTTCCTTCTTACTCCTTCTCATCCCTTATGCCCCTCAGTGTACACGGTGTCTGGGGCTCCAATCCTTGTTTGCTAGGTGCTGAGTGAATGAGCTTTGAAGAAATAAACAACCAATTTATAATCAAAGCTTTCTTATAGTCTATAGGGATTCCTGAAAAGGTAGTGGGCTCACTACGACCACAGATTTTCCAAGAGTCCCTGAGGATGTTGAACTACTTAATTTTGAAAGTTCTTCCACATATAAGATACTGTAATTCATTGAGAGGTACAGGAGTACACTAAATACCCCTTCTCCCTACATACTAAATGTCTTATCTTTAAACTATTTATGGAATAAAAGGAAGTTAGTACACTGTGTGAGATCAGATGTATCTTGGCCTTTAGAGCCTGCCAATCATCTGCACTATTAGATATATAAGAAGACCAAAGCTTTCCAGCTACAAGAAGAGCAGGAACAAGAACATGTCTATACTGAATGCCGCTTGAGGTCTCAATTCAAGCCATCTATCAGCATAGTTTTACTACCAGAACTCAAACTGACTTAAGTAGAACATTTTTACCACCAGTTTCTTCTCTCTGTGTAGCAAAGCAAGTCAGCTATCAAAAGCAGAGACTGGTCCAGTTTTAAAAAACAAAGCAAAACAAAACCCAAACATCCTTCTCATATGAAGTGCTCCCAAAACTTCCCTCTCAATTTTTTCATTATTGCAGGGTCTTACACTTCCTACTGTTGCTACCTTCTTCTACGTGTAGTTTCAAGTTTGATGAAATATTGTGACAGAATTACAGCTTCCTTCTTTGAAAATCAACATTTTTGAAGCCCCTTGCTGTTCCATCTTTGAAGGTGCTCAAGTCTGCTGTCCTCATTCATCTAACTGCAGGAGATCATTATCCAGTGACAGAGTTCTATTCCATTATCATTATCTCATAATGAGAATGCCTCCTTAGGTGAAGAAAGGCAGAGAGGGTGAAAGGAGTGGGTAGAGGCCACAGATCTTATGGAACTCAGAAAAGTATTCCGTGGTTTCCAGTTCCCAGTAGATTGTACTTTTTATCTCTTTGATTGAAATTTTATTATGTATATGAAAATTTAAAAATACATTAAATAATTTTTATTTTGTTCTGCAGCATCCTTCTTCTCATAATAACATCAGATTCTTACTTGGGAGACCACTTCTAAACATGTAGTTTAGAGGGCTATCACCCTCATAGACAACAATGGAACATATGACTTCCTCACATTTATTCATCATCATACTTTACTGCCACATACTGTACCTTCATATTTATATTAGATATAATTTGTTTAATAATTACCTTTGTGCAAGATAATTTTAGTTAACTTTATTGACTTAAGTCTTTTGACTTTATCCTTTGTATTGATTTTAGAAAATCTCTAGTCTAAGATAAGAAAGAAAAAGCCTTCCAAGTTAATTTACTTGAATTCAACATTCTCCAAGTATCCTAGGTGCAAACTATTATCAAATGCACTAGAAATAGAGGAATGAACAAGACACAGTTCTCTAGGTAAGTCTTTTCCTCACAAGACCTTCACAACACATTGGGAGACTGGAAAGTTCCAAAGGCATCTTGAACATTTGCAAGCCTCAGGTGATAAGAGACATATATGTCCATGAAGAAAGTCAAGGCTAAATATTCAGAAAATATAAATATAGCTAGCAAGTTGTTAAATGTATAGCTATCCTATTATGTGGTTTTAAATGTTCCACCCATAGTGATTAAATAGAAAACTGCTAATAATGTTATAGATTGTATATGATTAGAAGTTGGAAAAATGATAGGAAGGTCCTAATCAAATTTTGTATTTATATATAATTACACATGCACACACACACACACACACACACACACACACACACACACTTTATTATCAGGAAGATGTCCTAATGCAGTTCATGTCAGGAAAGCTTGTGTCTCAGGCTAAGTTCCTTATGGGCCAGGTCTGAGAATAGGAGTACAAGAATTGGTCAGTTTCCCCCATACTCCAATGTCTGCTGAAAACTAAGACAATAGGTTCTCTAGAAGATAGGAAGTATTTGTGCCTGTCATCACTGTGACAAAATACCCAGCAGAACAAATTTAAAGGAACAATTATTTATTTGGGCTCGCTCATTCAGAAGTTTCAGCACATAGACTTGGCTCCCCTGATTCTGTGTGCATGGAGAGACAGAACATCATGGAACATGGTAACTTAACAGAGACTGTTTACTTCATGAAGGACAGGGAGTGAGGTGGGGCTGGGAAAGACATGAGGCACTCTCAGTCACTTATGCTCTCCAGTTAGGCTTCACCTTGAACAGTTTCCAAAAATAGTGCTATAAGTAGAATTTCATTCAAATCATAGCAAGAGGTCTGATCTAGGGAGAGTCTTTTATACTTGTGCAGGTTTTACGCGTACATGTATAATTGCAAAACCATTGGTGTTGGGCTCTGTAGCCAAATGGGAAAAAAAAACATTAAATGGCAGTTGTAACAGACAGTAATGAAGTTCAGAGTAAATTAGACTCAAACATATGTACTGAATCATAGATGATGAGAGCACAATATATTGATATTAAATATTTCAAATATTGAAGAATAAAATTGGGGTGTTCAGTAAAAAGTTTTCAAATGTTTTAAAAATGAAAATATTAAGTTATCTCAATTCTGGGTTCATCTGCTCAAAATCAATGTGAAATCATTTAATATATGCACCATCTTATATTCTTCTAATTCAAATACTGTAAGTCCAGAGTGCGGAACTGCAAGCAGTATTATGCATTTACTCCAGGTTCCCGACTAACCTGAATTCCAGAGACCCATCTCCATGTCATTCTTGGACACAGTTTAGACTTCTGGATTCTTTAAAATGTTGAGAACAGCCAAACCCTTTGAGACTTCTAGATAGACTAACCCCATAGATAGGCATTCTGCTAGCTCTTTGAAAGTCTCAGTGGCTCATAAGAAGGTCTACAGAAGAAGAGAGAGTAGGTCATGGGGGAACAGGAAGGTTGAGTGGGGTGGGGTAGAATAGGGGGGAAGAAGGAATCATAGGTTAGAAGACAGATCAGGCACCAGAGTGACCTCAAGTGATCTAAAGGGATAACACCAATTGGCAAGCTAAGCAATAGTGGAGAGACCACCTCGATTGCCCATTCCTGATAATGAACTTGATGTCTATAACCATCCGGGAGCCTTCATCCAGTGGCTGATGGAAGCAGAGGCAATCACCCACAGTTAAACACTGAACTGAACCCAAGGAACCCAGTGACAGAGAGAGAGGAGCGATGAGCAAATTGGCAAAGAATGGGCTGGCAAAACCAGCAGAGACAGCTGATCTGAATAGGGGAGAGCTCTTGGACCCCAGACCGACAGCTCGGAGGCCAGCATGGGACTGATCCAGACCTCCTGAATGTGAGAGTCAGTGAGGAGGCCTGGGCAACCTATGGGGCCCTGAGCAGTGGATCAGTGTTTATCCCTGGCATACAAACAGACATCGTGTGTCCATAACACAAAGAGGGATGCTCTCTCAGTCTGGACTCTTAGGGGAGTGCCTGGACCCTACCCTGAGTGAAATGACAGACTCTAGATATCCTCTATGTGGAAGGAATTGGCAATAGGGTAGGAGCCTGGGGGGGTTGGTGGTGGAGGGGTTCGGGAGGAGGGGAGGGAGAGGGAACTGGGATTGACATGTAAAACATGCTATTTAAAATTAAAAAGGCAGCCCACAGAATGGGAAAAGATATTCACTAACCCCACATCTGACAGAGGGCTAATCTCCAAAATTTACAAAGAACTCAAGAAACAAGTCTCCAAAACACCAAAGGATCCAATTAAAAGGTGGGGTACAGATCTAAATAGAGAATTCTCAACAGAGGAGGCTAAAATGGCCAAGAGACACTTAAGAAAGTGCTCAACATACTTAGCCATCAGGGAAATGCAAATCAAAACAACTCTGAGATATCATCTTACTCCTGTCAGAATGACTAAAATCAAAAACACTGAAGTCAATTTATGCTAGAGAGGATGTGGAGAGAGGGGAACTCTACTCCACTGCTGGTGGGAGTGCCAACTCATACAGCCTCTTTGGAAATCAGTGTGGAGATTCCTCAGGAAAATGGGAATTAATCTACCGCAAGACCCAGCAATTGCACTCTTGGGCATATATCCAAATGAGGCAAATTCATACAACAAGGGCATCTGCTCCACTATGTTCATAGCAGCATTATTTGTAATAGCCAGAACCTGGAAGCAACCTAGATGCCCCTCAACTGAAGAGTGGGTAGAGAAAATGTGGTACATTTACACAATGGAGTATTACTCAGCAGAAAAAAACAATGGAATATTAAAATTCGCAGGTAAATGGATGGCACTCGAGGAAGCCATCCTGAGTGAGGTAACCCAGTCGCAAAAAGACAAACATGGTATGTACTCATTCATATATGGTTTCTAGAGAGTCTGGGAAACAGGAAAGAACCTAAAAGATATGCATATATGCATAGTACCCAAGAGAAGAGGATTGAGACAAGATCCTCTGAATGGATGGGGAACACGGTGAGGGGTAAGGGGGAGTGGGAGCTGGGAAGAAGAGAGGGGGAGAAGAGAAAGAGAGAGTAGGTCATGGGGGAACAGGAAGGTTGAGTGGGGTGGGGTAGAATAGGGGGGAAGAAGGAATCATAGGTTAGAAGACAGATCAGGCACCAGAGTGACCTCAAGTGATCTAAAGGGATAACACCAATTGGCAAGCTAAGCAATAGTGGAGAGACCACCTCGATTGCCCATTCCTGATAATGAACTTGATGTCTATAACCATCCGGGAGCCTTCATCCAGTGGCTGATGGAAGCAGAGGCAATCACCCACAGTTAAACACTGAACTGAACCCAAGGAACCCAGTGACAGAGAGAGAGGAGCGATGAGCAAATTGGCAAAGAATGGGCTGGCAAAACCAGCAGAGACAGCTGATCTGAATAGGGGAGAGCTCTTGGACCCCAGACCGACAGCTCGGAGGCCAGCATGGGACTGATCCAGACCTCCTGAATGTGAGAGTCAGTGAGGAGGCCTGGGCAACCTATGGGGCCTTGAGCAGTGGATCAGTGTCTATCCCTGGAATACAAACAGTCATTGTGTGCCCATAGCACAAAGAGGGATGCTCTCTCAGCCTGGACTCTTAGGGGAATGCCTGGACCCTACCTGGAGTGAAATGACAGACTCTAGATATCCCCTATGTGGAAGGAATTGGCAATAGAGTGGGAGGCTGGGGGGGAAGGGGAGTGCGGGAGGAGGGGAGGGAGAGGGAACTGGGATTGACATGTAAAGCAAGCCATTTAAAATTAAAATAAAAAATGATAAAAAAAGAAAAAAATTAAAATAAAAAATTAAAACAAAATAAAAAAAGGTCTACATTTAGAATCAAGTTGCATGGGTTTTAGTTGTACTTTAGCTATCTGAGGGCTGAGATGTCCCAGAAAATTTATTTAATCTCTCAGAGTCTCAATTTTATAGATTTATCCACCTATAAAATTCAGAAGTTGAAAAGTTACTGTTTTCTATGCCAAGAATATGTCTAGTACACAAATAATCATTTTATGTTTTTTGTATATTTTTCTGTTTAACTTAAGCTTTTGTGTCATTATAGAAAATTTTATAAATAGAGAAAAATTATGTTATAGAGCCAAGCTGATATGTGTTTGTATCTTGGTTCTACCACTAGGTACAAGCTGTCTGACTATATGTATTACTTTTCTTATTAATTTAACAAAGCAAAAACATAGACAACTTAAAGCAGGAACAATTGATTCTGTTTCACAGCCTACGCTTGCTTGGCCCCGTTCACTTGGGAGGACATCATGGTGACCAGAGCATGTGTTAGAGGAGGGTTCTTCACCTCACAGTAAACACAAGGAATGAATGAGTAAGGAATTATTGATCAGGTATAACCTTCAGAGTTGTAGCCCTAGGTTTGGACTTCATTCAAATAAGCCCCACCTCCAGAAGTCTTTAGAATCTTCCAAAATAGCATCTCCAATCAGGAACCAACTTCCAGCAACACATGAGCCTAGGGAGTACATTTCCTATTCAAACCATAACACTGTGAGAAAACTGTTTACTTTCCTGGAAATCCATTTGTTTATCTAAAAGTAGAGAATACCTAGTTCCTAGGTTTGTGCTAAAGATTAAAAACACATATCTCTTACGCAGTAGCTGGTACATAGAAAGTATACTTTATACTATACTGCACTCTATATATACTGTGATCCACTACTGGTCCTGAGGGATAAGTTACAAGGTTCTATTGGACCCCTGGAAACTTCACTAGTATGGGTCTGTGTGTATAGAATACTTTCTTTTATACGTATATAGCTTAAGGTAAATTTTAACATGTAAATTAGTCACAGAAAAGATTAACAACAATAACTAATAACAAAATAGTACAATAACTGTACAAATTCACTATGCTTGTGCTTTAGAACCTCTACTAAGTAATATAAAGTAAATTGAACACCAGCAATGTGTTATCACACAGTTGATCTGATAGCTGAGATGGGAGCTAAGTGACAAAATGACAAATAGCTGGTATCTTTGATTTCTGTTACTATAACAAAATACCTCAAAGGAGAAAGGGTGTATTTGTCTAACAGTCCCAGATTACAATTCATGTCCTGCCCAAGTGCAGGGGAGACAATACTGCAGAAGCTTGAAGCTGTTGCTCACACCACAACAGGGAGGAATGAATTAATGTGTGCATGCTTGCACTCAAATCACTTTCTTCACTTTATATAGTTCAGGACACTCTACCTAGGGAATGGTACCACCCGCAGTTGGCAGGTATTTCCTTCTGAATTAAATCAGAATACTCACAGGCATGCCCACAGTCCAACCTGACTAGACAGTCTCTCATTGAGATCTTTTTCCCAGGTGATTCTTGATTATGTCAATGTGACAACTACCACCTTTAAGTGGTATATGCACCACTTAAACAGTGGGGTGATTCACACTTTGTGTCAGATAAACTATGCAATGACAGACTTCATCCCAATGCCCCCAAACAGTTCATTTCAAACTTTGATATTTATTTCTGACATTTTTCATTTACTGTTTTCAGATTATATTGACCAATAGTAGTTGAAACTGCTACCATGATAAGGAACCATAGTAAATGTTACTGAGTTGTTACTGATTTTTTGTTATTATTATGATCATACTATTAATAACCTTTGGTGACTATGATCATGATGCCATATTGTAAAGTAGAATAGTGAGCATTCAAAGATATGCAAGACAAAGTGGCTATTATTTAGGGGCTTCGAGTCTGATTTAGTCTACAACCCTATATCTAGTAAATAATAAAACTGGGCTTTGAACTATAGTTAGAGAATTTAAGAACACCTTTCTGTTACCTGCTGAGTTCCTGTCTTGTAGTCTGTGTATGATGTCATTGTCATTTTTTTTATGTCTGTCTTCTCCACTAAGCTGAATTCCTCAAGATTAGATTAGAGTTCTTAAATCTCCTTTTTATGCCTTCAGTTCCCCCAAAGAGCCCCTAATTCACAGTTATCCTGGGTGTGTTTGCTATTTTTAACAAAAACAGTATATTAGCCCATGTGTCTCTTGCTCCTGCACACCCAGTCAGAGCCAGTGTCTCAGTGTTTTCATCCCTTCCTCTGCATTCCATTTCCCCTCCCCCATCCCCATTACAATTCTGCAGTGAGTGATTCCCTCTGTCATCTCACTGTAAATTGATGACTTGAGCCTGCTGATGCACTGAGCCACATGGCTAATACATCAGCTAAATGGATGCCGAAAACACCACCTGCTCCTTCAGGCAAATGGCACTTTGGAAAATGGAATGTGTAATCAATAGAATTAAGCCTTAAGCAGTGTCCATACCCATGTCCCAGCACAGAGCCTTGGCAGGCAAACAGTAGGAAGATTTTTTTTCTTTGTTTTTTTTTCAACCCTTTTGAAAACATGTGAGTTGGGATTCATTCAGCTTGTTTCGTTGCCACCACCACAGTCAACTTAACATCCTCAAAAAGCTGTGTCTTCTCTCTCTAGTAACTCAGGTGTCTCTGCCACTTGGCCTTTACATCCTAACTGGCAGTCTTAGAGACAGTTTCCAACAAGTTTAGTGAAGCTCAGGCATCTGGGTAGCCCCGAACTACAAGCAATCTGAAATCAGGCAAGTCTGAAGCGACCTTTCAGGAGGCACTTACTTAGTCTTTCTGAACAGCAGCGATGTATATGTGAATACATGAAGGTATCTTGCAAATGACAAAGCTTCATATGAATGCCAGTCTCCATCATCATCATTATTATAAAGACAGGTGCATGGACTCCCTTCGTGTTTCCCTTTGGGATCTACTTGAGGAAGTGGGTTTTCAGACATGGAACAGAAGGCTGAAGACTATTAGCCTGACTTGGCTTTACTTTTTCTAGGATTGTAACCAACAAGAAAAAAATTTAAGCAAAATCCTGAGAACTAGAAGGAATTTTAAGTATCAGTACTAAAACCCACAATTTCCACTCTCTATTCTTGTTACAAATTTAAAAGGCAAAGGATTTTTTTTGCCCTCATCTAGATTAGCACCATGAGGACTGGTGTTCGTAGTTCTAGCTTGGTGTAGATTCTTCCTGTAGTTTCTGGACAGCAACTCTCGAGGACAGCACAGGATGGAAAGCAATGGCATGTGCCTGTCTGGGCCAGACAGTCTTCAGTCAGTAGTCTGCCCCTTCTGCATCCCCTCTGGGCTCTGGTCCATCATCACCCTGCAGTCCCTTCCCATAGCCATCTTCCCATCTTCTTCCTGGCAAGTGAAAGTTTCTCCAAATGCAGTGGTGACTTTGAGTGCAAAGGGACTCTTCTGGATGTTCTCATAACACTTCCCTTCATCACTGCCTGGACTTTGACTTTGCACAACCTGACAGGGTCACTTTCATTGTTCCACTGTGTTAACTAGCCCAGTAGCTCTTAATTGGAGATCATTTTTGTGCATCTCTCACTACCTCAGGGAAGATTTGAAATGTCTAATGATGTCTTTGATTGTTAAGATTAAAGAGAAGTTATTACTTGGCATCTAGCGGGTAGATCCCATAGACACTATTAAACACAAGACAGCTGCCCACAATGAGTAATTATCTAGTCCAAAATGTCAGTATTGCCATTGCTGGGAAACAGTAACCTAATTCATTTGCAGAGGTCTGATCTCCTTTCTTTGACCTACACATCAAAGGTCTATGAGCACTGTGGACTCCAGTGATGCCTTGACATCAGTTCCTTCATATATTCCACATAATAAGATCTTAGTAAATGATTCTCAGTTGAGAAAGAGATGGATTTCATACATCAGACAATACACATTAGGGGAAAGATCACTGGGCCTACGTCAGAAGTCTGAAATTAAGTCAAAGCTTCAAGAGTTGGGTTAGATTTACAACACACAGAGCCTCGCATCCATTCTGAATGCCATTTTTCTTTGCAACAGAAGGATCTATGGTTTAATAAATGAGTAGACTACTGAGATATTTCATCTCTAATAGTGGTTTTAGATCAAAATAACCTCTGAAGTGCCTCAGAAAAGGAACTAGAGGAGAGAGAGAGAGAAAGACAGAGAGAGAGAGAGAGAGAGAGAGAGAGAGAGAGAGAGAGAGAGAGAGAGACATTTTCTCCAGCCTTGAAGGGAAGCTTCCTTCTACTATGGAAAATGGGCAGCACTTTGACCATCTTGTGATGTTGCAGCAAACAGTGGCTCTGCATTCATAGAAAGAGGCTTGGAGAGATTCTTGCCCTCCAACCTCAGATAGCCTTCTCTGGTCACTCAGAAGAGTCCAAGTAAAGTGCCAGCAGGAAGAAACCTTGCCTTTTGCCACATGTAAGCCCAACAGCAGCCCACACATTCTCTGAATAACTGAATGCAAGAGTAGAAAGCATGACCTGACTCACTGAGACCATCTGGCAGCCTCTAAGATGGTTATGTGCTACCCACTAATGGAACAGAGGGACCCCAACTTCAGGTACTGAGAAGACACAGAAGGTGAGGAGAAGAGGGGTGGCATATTACTGATGTGGAAGCCTAGGCTTCTGGTTCAGAGACAGGAGGAAGGAAAGTTGATGAGGAAAACAGAAACACTGAGGAACCCTTGCCAACAGAAAATGGGTTAAAATTTTTTAGGAGAATGAGGAAGTAGAGCCCAGGTTCTCATATGTATTCATGTATCGCTAGTGACTTTAGACAACACAGACCCTATCTAAGTCTTAGTTTACACATGTGTGAAATGAGGTTGATAATACTTTCTCTGCTTGGTTACAGAAAGACTGTTTGGCCTGTGTTTGTCTCTTAGCAAGTACCTGCTCAATACATATTTATATTAAAGTTGTCCTTACTGTCATTGGCAAGTATGTAGAAGTACGACCAAGGAATTAGTAGCTAACTTGAGCTTTTGATGTCATTTTGGTTACTCATTTGGTAGGCTGTATGTCCTCAGTCACTACCCTGCTTGTGTGGCTCACATGAAAAACAGATTCAGAGAGAAACAAGGCAATGTTTATACCCAGTGACTATGAAGTCCAAAGGCACTAGTGTTGACCTATTGGAAAAATACCAGACTGAGTGACCAATGAATAACAGAAATGTATTTTTCACAAACATACAAGCTGGGCCTTTATGATCAGGTACAAGCATGGTCAGACCGTGATCCAGACCACAGACTATGGTTGGTTTATTGCCTTATTTCCTTGTTCTGTTAACTAGCTCCTTGGGGCCTTTTAACTAAACTCTCTTTCAAGGGGACTTTGCCTTTGTGAATCAATTGTCTCTCAAAAAAACTCCACTTCCTAATTCCATCCCATTGGAGTTTAGAATTTTTTATTTTTTTATTTCTTTTCCTTTTTTATTTAAATTAAAAACATGAATGCTTCAAATGTCAATCCCAGCTCTCCCTACCTTCTCCCTCCCAGTCCCACCCCCAGCCCCCACCCCCAGCTCAATCCCCACATCTTTCCCCAGGGAGGGTGAGGCCCTCCTTGTGGGGATCTCCAGAGTCTGTCATTTCATCCAGGTCAGGACCTAGGCCCTTCCCCATGTGTCCAGGCTGAGAGAGCATCCCTCCATGTGGAGTGGGCTCCTAAAGTTCATTTGTATGCCATGATGAACACTAATCTACTATCCAAGGCCCCAGAGATTTCTGAAGCCTCCTCACTGACACTACATTTATAGAGTTTGGATCAGTCCACTGTTGGCCTCTTAGCCATCAGTTTGGGGTTCAAGAGCTCCCCCTTGTCCAGTCAGCTGTCTTTGTGGGTTTTACCAGCACGGTCTTGACCCCTTTGCTCATCACTCCTCTGTCTCTGTCACTGGGTTCCTGCGGGTCAGTTCAGTGCTTAGCTGTGAGTATCTGCCTCAGCTTCCATCAGTCACTGGATGAAGGTTCTAGGATGTCCTATAAGGAAGTCATCAATCTTATCATTAGGTAGGGGCTATTAATGTAGTCTCTCCACTATTACTTAATTTTCCATTTAGTGTTATCCTTGTAGATCTCTGGAATTCTCACTGGTGTCAGCTCTCTCCTCAAAGCTATAATGACTCCAACTATTATAGTATCTCCCATCCTGGTCTCCTCTATTCTTACCCCCAACTCAACCTTCCTGCTTCCCCATGTCTTCTTCTCCTATCCCCCTCTCTTTTTCCTGGCTCCCTCTCCTCTCCCCCCATGTTCCCAATCTGATCAGGAGATCTTGCCTCTTTCCACTTTTCTGGGGTATAATGTATATATATCTCTTGGGAACCTCCCTGTTTCCCAGACTCACTGGCCCTGGGATTATAGGCTGATACTCCCTGATCCATGTCTAAAATCCATACATGAGTGAGTACATACCATGGAGTTTAGAATTTTAATATATGAATTTTGGGGAATTTAGGCTGGCATTCATTGCATTATAGGAAACACACTATGTAGCTTCTTGCTGTGTATCCTTTATCTGTGGCATTTTGTCCTCAGTAGAACAAGGTTATTGACATTCTTTTATCAAATTTCAACATTGTCATGGAAGAATGAAGAAAAACACACATGAACAAATGAATAGCAAATAAGGGGACAAGCTAGTTGTAGATTTTATTCCAAGTAACTGGACATCTGCAGAGGAGGAAATGAGTTTCCTGCCCCTGCAGTAGGCCTGCTTAACTCTAGGCACTGTCAGCATGACCAGCAATCCAATAAGGCAGTGTTCCGGCTGCGCCATTAGCTCATTAGGTAGAGGCGAGTGTCCACATTGATCTGTTTATCTCCCAGGCCCTGCTGCTGGAGAAAGGCCAGCTGTTCCTGAGAGCTGCCTCTCCCATTGACTCATCAGAAAGCATCAAGGGAGTCGGCTCCTTTGTCCCTTTCAACTTCAAGGTCACTTCAGTGCAAAGCAGGAGATGGGCCACAATGTTGTCTAGGGGCTTTATTCACACCATCCCTCCCTTCCTCTTTTAACTGCTCCCTGGAAATGACCCGCATAAAAATGAAAAGCACTGACACTGGAAATACCAGAATTTACAAGTGGGCAAATACCCATTTGAACCAGGTGCCCCTTTTTGCCTGCAAGGTATATTGCCTTGGGGAAGATTTCTCTCCTTTGCAAATCCACTAAGAGCACCTGTACCTTAAAGTCATTGTGAGGGTTCAGTGAACTGACTGAGAAAGTGCAGGCCCACCTTCCAGCTCAGCCTTTCTCTCTTGGCCATCGCTAAGATAAGTTGTTCTCTTAGGCTCAAAGATCCAAACATCCAGTGGGACTGGGACATGGGGTTTTTGTAAGATTTGTATGCAAGTACCTGGATAATGTAGGCATTATGTGAATAATGTGTTTCCTGGGTGACTCATTAACAATAGACATTACCAAGAATGTGGGATTTTTGACCGTGAATTTAACCAGTTAATTCTGCAAGCAGCCTATCTGTAATCCCATAGGTGCCCCTTGTAATTGGAAACTAGACTGCCTAACCACACAAGTTAATTTGAATTAATCATTTTAAAAATAAGGAATATTATTAAAATACCAAGCATGTATCCTCTTGGTCAGCAATGCCTACCTGGCCAGGGTTCTACCACGTAATTTTAACAAAATTCACCTTTCAGAACTGCTAGAATTGCAACCTTCCTATTCAGTTACATGCCCCAAAATTGACTGTTTCTATATTCTGACACTTTCTTCCCTATGTCTGCTGTCATTTTACTTCAATATTATATTTATATGCTCATTATAAAAATTCTATAAGGGTAGTCTAATTTAAATTTTCACTGCTGCTAGTTCCATAAATGAACATCACTCACTGTGTTTATTAAACTCTTCTTTGTGTCACTATACATTTTCAATAAAATGGGTATCATATTATATTATTTTAACATGATACTTTCTCTGTGTTACTAGATAGTCTCCAAACATGTGTATTTAAGAGTTTCACAATATTCCATAATCTGCATATGAATATTTATGTCATCATTCCATCTTATTCAACATTTACATAATTTTCTATTTTTTTATTATTGTGGTTTAAGGAATACACTTACATGTGTTTGAGTCTCTGATTACTCCCTGAAGCTAGTATTCATTGAATCCCTTTCAAAGGCACTGATAATTTATTATTTACCTTTAAAGAACCCCCACCCCCTTAGTCCTGGTTTTCATTCTGTTTTAGAAGCTGGGATACCCCCTGGTGGAGGCAACAGAACATGACCCCAAACTGTTGCAAATACCCTGATGTGGGAAATCAGTCTCCACACACAACCCTCTGAGTGTGGCTTTTGCAAGACTTGTCTGTCATCATTTCAGGTTTCCTTCAAACAAGAAAACATCAAAGATGCGAAATGTGCATGCACACACACACACACACACACAGAGAGAGAGAGAGAGAGAGAGAGAGAGAGAAGTTCAAATAGAAGAACCAAATGAAAATTGACTGATGAAATTAAAATGTGACAGTGACTTTCAAAGCACAGTCAGAAGTAAGCTGGGGCCAGAGTCTTCCCACTGCCCCCTATCCCTGCAGCAAAGTGGCTAGAGTTAGAGGATGTTTCTTCTGTGGCTAGACATGTCCTAGACCAGAAACCTGCCCATCAAGACACTAGATGGAGCCAAATGGGAAAGTTTATACTCTAACTGAAGTGGAACCATTTTCTGCACTTTTCCAGGAGCGGTTGCCTGATATAGCTGATCTTGCAGAAAATCTATTTCTCTGACATTCTGCAATTGAGCTGCCTTCAATCAATCATTCATCAAACATTCACAGAGCCCTTGCCCTAGGCCAGACACTTAGCTGAATCAAACACAGTCCCTTCTATGAAGGAGCTTTGGGCCTGGTGAGGGATAAATTCATTTCGCTTTGCTTTCCTTCACTCTTTCTAGACTCCAGGCAACAGGACCAGCTGACTGTCTGGAAATCCACAAGAGTTTGCTGTCTCCTTGCCTTTGTTCGTGCATCTTCCTCTCTCCAGAAAACTGTTTCCTTTTATTTCCTGGCATGGAAGTCTTCTTAAGTCTATAAAGTCCAATCCACTCACTTCATCCTCTGAGCTGGTTTGGTTCATACTTAGAAATCCTAATTGATTTCTTTAACCCTTTGTTCAGGAGTTCTCAAACTGATGCAGGCACTGGAACTGCTTGGAAGGTTGGATGGTTTTCAGTATTTCAAACCTCATAGATCCAGGATGCAACCTAATAATTAGCATTTTAAGAAATTTCTGGGTGGTGATGACTCAGTTGGTTTAAGGAAGACACTCTATGAACTTGTTTTAATGATGATTGCTCCAAGTATCATGCTTCATAATATTACAGTGACCGGGACAGTCCCTGAACTCATTACTGCCACATTCTAGAGATAGGAGACATAAACAGGAAAAAACTTCTTTGCTGTTCCAGAATAGTGTAAGAGTGTTCCTGAAGAAGAAATAAACATGTAGCTACTATTTCTCAAGAGTCAGGGTATTTTATTCATTCATTTTCAGTGGCTATTATAAAATACCTTGGCAGAAGTAAACTTAAAGAAACAGATTATATATTAGTTTGCGGTCCCAGGTGGCTAGAATCCACCCTGGTAGGGAAGACAATGGAGAGCAGCAGGAGCAGGAAGCTGGCTGATCACACCCACACACAGGAAGCAAAGGTAACAGGAAGTGGGGCAAAGCTATAACTCTTCAGAGCCCACCTGCAGTGATGTATTTCCACAGCAATGTTCTACCTCCCAAAGGTTTCATAGCCTTCCCAAACAGCACCATGACCTGGAGCCAGGTCTTTAAATCCATGAGCTTATAAGAGGTATTTATCATTCAAACCATCGACGTCAGGAAGATCAAAACTTACCAAAGCAGAGGTGTTTTAGTTGACCCTGAAAGATGATTAGGATGCCACCTGGAATAAAATGGCCCAAGAGCACATGCCATAACTGAGTAGAATGAAATGCAATAGTATCTCTATATTATGACAATAGAATTTTCAGGGATGAGCCATGGAAGCAAGGGATATATCCTGGGAAATATGAAGGTGATGGGAGATGAAATTGGAGAGATCAATGCAAAAGTCTTCAATGTCATGATAAGAATGTTCTATTACACACTGTGAATAGTACTGAAATAGTAAAGAGGTAGAGTAGAAACACAAACAGTTACACAGTTATGTAGAGAAAAGTTAGTCTAATGACACTGGAGTTTGAGCTGCCAGGGCCAAGACTAGAAGGATGAGGCCAGCATTGAGGCAACAACAGTCTAGGCAGAAAAAAGGCAGAGAAAACACAGATCTGGGGGCTGGATGGGCTTGTGCTCAGTTCTGTCTCACTGCAGGGAACTACAGAGATCTTTAGAACCAAACTCATCTTTGCCATGCCTCCTGCTCCTTTCCTGAGTCCCGATCTTTGTTTTCTTCCCATTTTCCATTCCTGGGTCCTTCACAATTCCCAGAATTCTCTACCTCAAATCTGATTGCCTCCCAGTGAGTGTAGCCCCACTTCTATGGGTGGATGCTGTGTCTTGGTCATATCTGTGTTCAAGTCTCTGCTATGTCACACTGACTAAACAGACTACTTGCTGTCTCCTTTTTACATCTATTGAGTGGCAATAAATGATGACTCCAGAGAAGGTTTACCATTGCTGTTTTGTGGATCAATTCTATAACTAGCTGAGAAAAGTCTGATTTCATTCACTCAACAGGTGTACAGCCCAAGACACTGGATGTGTCACTGTTGCCAAGGAGCTTCAGCTCCCTTTCAGAGGCATTTCCATTGATGAATAACCCTTGTTTGGAGGAAGTTTGTTCTTCACTTGACATTATTCTTTGATTTAATGTAAGAAAATGCAAGTTGAACAGTTAAGATGTTTTCAAAAGTAATCCAAAAGTCATTAGCAATGGAGGCATTATTTGAAGAGTCTGATCACTTATTGAATGTTATAAAGACTTAGTCTTTGCAAACCATTACTATGAACTTTGTGTTACTTTAGTAATCAGTGTGCATACTCTACTGAAGCTTGTATGTTACTGGAAGATTCAGATAAAGATACATAAATATACTAAGTATAATATTGGAATGTAGGGCTTACTATTTAAAAAAAAGAAGAAAAATAACTTAGGGGCTCGCTACCTCTTTGCCATGGTGTGCATAGTTTGTTGTGGTGATGGATTATATCATTTACGGCTGTGATCCTCATATTTTATGTATTCATTCACTTAACACAGTTTATTTGTGTTATCTTATTGCTACAAACTCCATGTGACACATGTAAGATAATACAAAGGTGGAAATTCTGGAGTTTGACTCCTTGTTACCTTCTATGTGAGTGAGTGGTATGTTATCTCAAAGTCTTCATTTAGCTATCCATTAAATGGAGGTTGCTATGTCCTTACACAGTGTTGTAAGGGGTAAATGACTTTATTGGAATAGCACCTACATAGCTCTTGGTGCATAATACATTTTATTTGAAAGTTTGTATTGATTTTACGTACCAACCACAGTTTTCCCTCCCTCTCCTCTTCCCACTTCTCCCCACCTCTCCCTCAATCTACCTCCCATCCACCCCTCAGAAAGGGTAAGAAATCAAAACCTGGTACATTAAGTTAAGGCAGGACCCAGCCTGTCCTCCTGCATCAAGGCTCAGGAAGGCATCCCACCATAGGGAATGGGTTACAAAAAGCTCATGCACCAGGGATAGATCCTGGTCTCACTGCCAGGGACCCCTTAAGCATACCAGGCTACACACACAACTGTCATCCACATATAGAGGACCTAGTTAGGTCCCATGTAGGCTTCACAACTGTCTGTCCAGTCTCAGGTCAGCTGTCTCTGTGGAATTCCCCATCATGATTTTGGCCCCTGCCTTGCTTATATAATCCCTCTTCCCTCTCTTCAAATGGACTCCCTGAGCTCAACCTGGTGCTTTGCTGTAGATCTTTGCATTTGCTTCTATCAGTTACTAGATGAAGGTTCTGTGATGACAGGGTAGTTGCCAATCTGCACACAGGGGAAGACCAGTTCAGGGACCCTCTCCTCTATTATTAGGAGTCTTGACTGGAGTCATCCTTGTGGATTCCTGGGAATTTCCCTAACACCAGATGCCTCCCTTAACCCCATTATGGCTCCCTCTGTCAAGATATGTCTTTCATTGCTCTTCCTCACTTTTCCTCCCCCTATTTGACTATCACATTCCCCCATGTTCCATCCCCTATCCCCTCCTCTCAACCCCCACTCCACACCCAGTTTACCCACGAGATCTCATCTGTTTTCCTTTTCAGGGTGATTCATGCATCCCTCTTAGGGTCCTCCTTATTACCTAGTTTTTCTGGAGCTGTGGACTGTTATCTTTTACTCTACATCCAGTAAACACTTATGAGTGAGAACATACTGTGTCTGTATTTCTGGGTCTTGATTACTTCCCTCAGGATGATTTTTTTCTAATTCCATCCATTTCCTTGCACATTTCATGAACAAAGACCCAGGACAGCTAAAACAATCCTGTACAATAAAGGAACTTTTGAAGACATCACCATCCCTGACTTCAAGCTCTACTATAGAACTATAATAATAAGAACAGCTTGGTATTGGCATAAGAACAGACATATGGTCAATGGGATCAAATTGAAGATCCTGACATTAATCCACACACCTATGAACAACTGATTTTTTGACAAAGAAGCCAAAACTGTACAGTGGAAAAAAGGAAACATCTTTAACAAATGGTCCTGGCATAATTGGATGTCAACATGTAGAAGATTGCAAATAGACCCATGTTTATCACCATACACAAAATTCAATCCAAGTGGTTCAAGGACCTCAACATGAGTCCAGTTACACTGAACCTGATAGGAGAAAAAGTGGTACATAATACTTAGAAGTATTAATTTTCTCCCTCCTTTTTTTAGTCACTAAACAAATATGATATGCAAATGACACCTAATAAGCACCAAGATTGGCATTGCTACACACTCTTGGAGCTTAACACTCAGGTGGATCAATTATCTGGATTGAGAAGGACCTAGAGAAGACCAAAAAAAATGGCATCCCAGTATTTAAGGGTAAATGGGAGTTCCATAGGCAAAGATGTGAGGAAAAATGCTACAGGCAGGCTCAAGGCCCCGAAGCAAGAAAGTATGAGGTTTAGTGGAGAAAGCAGGCTGTTCAGGGTGACTGAAGCACTATGGGGAAATGACAGCCTTAAAGGAGAAGCTGCTGGTATACTCCCAAAGGCTGGCTCCCGAAAATGAAGACTCACTAAAGGAGTTTGGGCAGGGAAGAGACAAGGTGAGTTTTACATCTTTTAAAGATACTGCTAACAGTGAGTTAGGCATTCAAGCAGGAAGTTGTAATAATCAGCTTTCAACATAAGACATCATGTAATCTTTAACTGTGGTTAACAGTTGAGAAGATGAACAGGTGGACACCTTTTATTTCCATGAGGGAGAGAGAGAGAGAGAGACAGACAGACAGACAGACAGACAGACAGACAGACAGAGAGGTGTACTTTCTGTGTATGTATCTACATGTGCTCATACGTTCGTGTGTATGATTGTAGACACACATATCACAGAGTGCCTGTGAAATTCAGAGGACAACGTTGGGTGTTGGCCCCAGCTTTCCATCTTTTGTGGGACAGGGTCCCTGTTGTTCATAGCTATGTGTGCTAGGCTAGCTGATTCAAAAACTTCTAGGGATTCTCCTGTCTCCAGTTTCACTTGGGCTCAGGGAATTCAAGTCCAGATCATCACACTGCGTGGTCAGCACCTTATCTACTAAGCCATCTCCCAAACCTCATAAATGGACAACTTTTTGTCCTTTTTTAATTTTTCATTTCATTTTACATTCCAACCACAGTTCTCCCTCCCACCCCTCCTCCCACTCCTCTGCCCTCCCCCCAGCCCATCCCCAGTTCACTCCTACTCACTGGTAAGGACTCCTATGAGGAGTCAATATAGCCTGGCACAATAGGTTGGGGCATGGGCAGGCCCCATACATTAAGACCGAGCATGGCATCCCACCATAGGGAATGGGCTCCAACAAGCTAGCTCATGTACAAGGTTTGTATCATAGTCTACTACCAGGGGCACCTCTGATAGTTCAAGCTTCGCAACTGTCTCCCATACATGCGAGGCCTAGTTCAGTCCCCTGGAGTCTCCACAGTTGTGTGTCTAGAGTTCAATAGTTTCCAAGAACTTGGTTCAGCTGTTTCTGAGGATTTCCCCATCATGATCTTGGCCTCCCTTGCTCACATATTCCCTCCTCCTTCTCTTTGACTAGATTCCCAGAGTTCAGCCTGGTTCTTAGTTGTGGATCTCTGCATCTGATTCCATCAATTACTAGATGAGGACTCAATGATGTTAGTTGGGGTATTTATCAATTTGATTACAGGGGTAAGCCACTTCAGGCATCCTCTCTACTATTGCTAGGAGTCTTAGCTGGGGTCCTCCTTGGGGATTCTTTTTTTTTATTTAAATTAGAAACAAGGTTGCTTCACATGTCAATCACTGGTACCTCTCAGTTTCCCTCCCCTCCTCCCGTGCCCTCACACCAATACCCCCGTGCCCCCTCATTTCCCAAGGGAGGGTGAGGCCCTCCATGGGGGTGTCTATAGTCTGTCATTTCATCCAGGGCAGGGCCTAGACCCTCCCCCAAGAGTTCAGGGTGAGAGTGCATCTCACATTGTTGGATGGGAGTCCAAAGTCCATGTGTATACTCGAGATGAATACTGATCTACTACCCAAGGCTCAATAGATTTCTAGGCCTCCTCACTGACACCCACATTCAGGGGGTTTGATCAGTCCCATGCTGGATTCCCAGGCATCGGTCTGGGATTCAAGAGCTAACCCTTGTCAGGTCAGCTGTTTCTGGGGGCTAAACCAGCCCAGTCTTAACCCCTTTGCTCATCAGTCCTCCCTCTCTGTCACTGGGTACTCCATTGTGTAAATGTGCCACATTTTCTCTATCCACTCTTCAGTTGAGGGGCATCTAGGTTGTTTCCAACTTCTGGCTATTACAAATAATGCTGCTATGAACATAATGGAACAGATGTTCTTGTTGTATGAATGTGTATCTTTTGGATATATGTCTAAGAGTAGAATTGCTGGGTCTTGTGGTAGGCTTATTCCCATTTTTCTGAGGAATCTCCATACTGATTTCCAAAGTGGCTGTATGAGTTGGCACTCCTACCAGCAGTGGAGGAGTGTTCCCCTTTCTCCACAACCTCTCCAGAATAAACTGTCATTGGTGTTTTTGATTTTAGCCATTCTGACAGGAGTAAGATGATATCTCAGAGTTGTTTTGATTTGCATTTCCCTAATGGCTAGGGATGTTGAGCACTTTCTCAAGTACCTCTCAGCAATTTTAGACTCATCTATTGAGAATTCTCTATTTAGTGCTGTACCCCACTTTTTAACTGGATCCTTTGGTATTTTGGTGACGAGCTTCTTCAGTTCTTTGTAAATTTTGGAGATCAGCCCTCTGTCAGATGTGGGGTTAGTGAATATCTTCTCCCATTCTGTGGGCTGCCTTTTTGTCTTGCTGACTGTGTCCTTTGCCTTACAGAAGCTTTTCAGTTTCAGGAGGTCCCATGTGTCAATTGTTGATCTCACTGTCTGTGCTAGTGGTGTTATGTTCAGGAAGTTATGTTCAAGGGTACCACCTGCTTTCTCTTCTAAGTGTTTCAGTGAGGCTGGGTTTATGTTGAGGTCTTTGATCCATTTTGACTTAAGTTCTGTGCATGGCAATAGACATGGATCTATCTGCAGTCTTTTACATGCCAGCACCATTTGTTGAAGATGCTTTCATTTTTCCATTGTATATTTTTAGCTTCTTTGTCAATGATCAGATGTTCATAAATGCATGGGTTAATATCAGGGTGTTCAATTAGATTCCATTGGTCTACCTGTCTATTTTTGTGCCAATACTAAGCTGTTTTCAGGACTATAGCTCTATAATAGAATTTGAAGTCAGGGATGGTGATGCCTCCAGATGTTGCTTTGTTAAATAAGGTTGTTTTGGCTATCCTGCGTCTTTTGTTTTTCCATACAAAATTGATTATTGTTCCTTCAAGGTCTGTGAAGAATTTTGCTGGTATTTTAATGGGGATTGCATTGAATCTGTAGATTGCTGATGGCAGGATTGCAATTTATACTAAATTGATCCTATCTATCAAAGAGCATGGGAGATCTTCCCATTTTCTGACGTCTTCTTTAATTTCTTTCTTTAAAGACTCAAAGTTCTTGCGATGCAGTTCTTTTACTTGTTTGGTTAGCATTACCCCAAGGTATTTTATGTTTTTTGTGGCAATTGTAAAGGGTGATGGTTCTCTGATTTCTTTCTCATCCCTTTTATCGTCTGTATATACTAGGGCTACTGATTTTCTTGAGTTGATCTTGTATCCTGCCACTTTGCTGAAAGTGTTTATCAGCTGTAGGAGTTCCCTGGTGGAATTTTTTGGATCACTTATGTAAACTATCATATCATCTGCAAATAGTGAAAGTTTGACCTCTTCCTTTCCAATTTGTATCCCCTTGATCTTCTTTTGTTGTCTAGCTCTAGATAGAACTTCAAGTACAGTATTGAAAAGGTATGGAGAGAGTTGACAGCCTTGTTCCTGATTTTAGCAGAATCGTATTGAGTTTCTGTCCATTTAGTTTGCTTTTTCTTCCATTTCTTGCATTTTTGGGTTTGTTTTCTCTTCCATTTCTTTGAGGGATTTTCCTATATCCTCTTTTAGGGCCTCTATCATTTTCATGAAGTTGTTTTAAGGTCATTCTCTTCTGCTTCATTTGCATTGGAATCTTAGAGACTTGCTAGTGTGGAGTCTCTGGAATCTGGCATGTCATATTTGTTTTTATGTTGCTGAGTGTATTTTTGTATTGTCTCTTTCCCATCCCTTTTTCTAGTGGGTGCAGAAAGAGCCCCTTACTGGTCTGGTGATTAAGGGACCAGAGTTCCCTTTCAGTGGGTATGAGCAAGCCCAATACTCTGGTAGTTCTCTTCCTGGTCCTTGTCCTCGTCCCGTGGGTGGAGAAGACCGGGAATCTTGGGTGCATAGGCTCCCACTGGCGGTCTGCAGGCACTGGTCCTGGCTCCCTGGGCCTGTTGGTGGAAGAGAAGACCAGGAATCTGGGGTGCCTGTATCCCACCGGGAGGGGAGGCTCTGTGGCAATCCCCAGGCAGTTCCCAAACACTGGATGCCTCCTCGTGGATTCATGGAAACTCCCCTAGCACCAGGTTCCTCCCTAAGCCCATAGAGGTTCTCTCTATTAAGATATCTTTTTCATTATTGTTTCACTGCATCTCTCCCTGCCTAGGCCAGCTTGTTCCCCCTTTCTCCTCCCCCTTAGCACCCCATGCCTCTAGTTTGCCCTGTAGACATCATCTAATCCACATCTTACAGAAAGCCAATCTCCAAAATTTATAAAGAACTCTAGAAACTAGACATCAAAATGCAAAATAGCCCAATTGAAAAATGGTTGACAGGACTAAACAGAGAAATATCACCAGAAAAATCTCAAATGGCCAAAAAACATTTAAGGAAGTGCTCAACATCCTTAATCATCGGGAAAATGCACATCAAAATGACTCTGAGATACCATCTTACACCTGCCAGAATGGCTAAAAAATATTGAGGACAGCTTATGTTGGAGAGGATGTGAAGTCAAGGGAACACTCCTCCAGTGCTGGTGTACAGCCATTTTGGAAGTTAGTGTGGCGATTTCTAAGAAAATTGGAAATTAAACTACTTCTAGGCCCAGAAATACCACTCTTGGGCATTTACCCAACAGTAGTTCAATTATACTACAAGGACACTTGCTCAACAATGTTCATAGTAGCATTATTTGGAATAGTCATAACCTGGAAACCATCTTGATGCCCAACCAAAGAATGGGTAAGGAAAATGTGGTACGTTTACACAATGGAGTACTACTCAGCAGAAAAAAAAGATGGCCTCATGAAATTTTCAGACAAATGGATAGAACTAGAAAAGAGCATCCTGAGTGAGGTTACCCAGACTCAGAAAAATGAACAAATTATGTATTCACTCATGAGTGAATATTAGGTATAAAGCAAAGGATAACCAGACTAAAACTCACAGCTCCAGAAAAGCTAGATAAATGGAGGACCCTAAGAGGGACACATGGATCGCACAAGTATACATCTTAATGTCCTAGAACTACTCAGATATCTATATAAGAGTTGACTAGCAGGAGGAACCAACAGTGACAGCAAGAATTCTGAACTAAATACCTGAGAAGAAATGGTGATGTACCCTGAGCTGGAGTCTACTCACTGGGGCAAGCAGGTTATGGTGAAAATGTCATAGGCCCAGCTTAAGATATGTGGATGATAAGGTGACTGTTAGTCATGCCCTCAGCCTAGTGTCTACACAGGCAAGGAATAAAAGTTTTCCTTTTATTCTCAGTACACTTTTTTGCCCAACTTAGTCATGAGTTCTGTGTGTGTGTGTGTGTGTGTGTGTGTGTGTGTGTGTGTGTGTGTGTGCTGTCTGCTAGACAACCCTAACATGCCCTAGAATCAGACAGTGAGCCAAATGCGGCCTGGAAAAGAAAACACTTAGTACCAATTCATGAAAGCACATTCTCCAAAAGTTAGTGCATGCCAGGTTTGAATGTTATATTTCATGAACCAACAATCAACCAGGATGTACTATCATAAGAAGTTTTTGTTAATCTGTCAATTTACATGAAATTTTAAAACTATAGCAACATTACTTATACATTTAAGAATTCCACTTAATTAAGAAGAGTAATATTGTGCTCATCTATTCATTCAGCACACATTTACTGAGCAGAGAATTGTAGTCTAGCCCATTGACAGTTATACAAACACTGGGATGGAGGAGATGAGTTCCTGTAAATGGAACCTTGAAGCGTAGTGGGGAAAACAGACGTGTTAAAGAGTCCATGGCAAGACCGTAAGAGAACAGGAACGCTGCCAATAACAGGGTGTAAGGAGAGCAAGGAAATTGGGAACATACGAAAACAGGTTCATGGTGTTAAACTCCACCACAGGGATTCACTTGGCTTTGAACAAATCCAATTATTAAAATTTAATAAATTTTGTCTCTCTTGCATCATAAAATTAGGGGGGGCAAATCCTTTGAGTGATATATTTTGATTCTTACGGGAGATCTGAGAGCTTTGTTGGTGATCACAATGGTCTCCATTTCCCAAAGCAGATCATCAGAAGAAATGACCCCAGAATGCCACTTATTCCTAGAACTGACACAACAGGTAAAAGAGAGAAAGAAGAAATATCAGAAAAAAATTTGATGCATGAAATATTATTTTCCATATCAAAAAAATCAGTTAAAAAGTATGTTGTGACATCATTGCTGCTGCAACCGTGTGATCTTCTGTGTCTGCATAATATGTGGGCTTCAGAAATGCAAAGGCATTGTCTACTTTCCTTCATAGGGAATATGCAGCAGTAAGGTACAGTAAATGGTATTTGAGGTCAGGCATTTTTGGGTACTTGTGCCCTTGAGAAGTTGTTTTACCCAGTGAAGACTTGGCTCCTTAATTTGCAAAGCAAATATTTGTATAATATAAATTGTACCTCAGAGGACTGTTTGGGATGAAATAATATTTGGAAAGCCTAGTGTAATGCTTATTTTTTCAATATTCATGGTCATAAACTGATGCATAATATGTCCGCATTTGGGCAAGTAACTCCAACTTGCATTTATCTTTTCTGACTTTATGTATTTTATGGTAGCACTCACTGGCTTAATGCATTCACTTACTACTTGTAAAACATTGAAATTTCTAGGACTTTGCTATCATAAATAACAGGTCAGAATATGTTAACTTAGAAGTTCAGAATAGATTGTTGCTTTAGTTATCAGTCCAGATGGCATCCTGTGGATACCAAATTCCTATTAGCTGGGAGTACAAGATGCGAAATTTTACCTGATTGACCCCTAGAATTCCTGGGGTATATGTTTATGGTATAATATCTGTAGTGTGAAGACTTCTTTTTCTGTTCCAAGAACTGGTACACACATAAGCACTGATAAATATGCAGAATCTCAAGCAATGAAAACCAATGGTCCTCAAACTATGTTTCAGTTATCTGGAAAGGCAGGAACACCCCATTCTTTGGTCTCATTCAATTGATTTTGCATGGGATTAGAGTGTAAATCCTTTTAAAAGCTTCTTAAGTTATTGTAATGTGCAGCTTGGCTTGAGAACACTGAGGTGTGTGAAAGTTCCTGGCTCAGAGCTTCACGTGTTTTTGAGAAATCCTGTCCTCTTCTCCTTTGTTGTGTGCCAGGTTCTGGAGGAATAGATACTCCCATGCCCCTGAGGAAATACAGGTAAGGAATGATTACAATATGAAGGTACAATAAAATTGATTTGGTAAAGAAGACAAACCAGCTGGTTGTCTCAGAGACTACAGGATAAGTTGTATCACAGGTCACTAGTAGATACACCTACCAAGTCATGTAACCTGTGTTCCAGTCTTGGATTGATACAAACTTAACTCTTGGTTACAAGTAAAGGCTCATTCTACCTTTAGTGCTTGATCTTTTCTATTAAACAACTTTAATAACAACAAAAAGTCGTTCACAGCCTATGCTCTATCCAACCTATGAGTTTCCTAATACACCACAAAATGAACCAAAGAATGCTTTATATAAACATATTGGTAACATTCATGTTTGACATTGGAGATTCACTGCCTTCACACAAGCATTTAAACATAAAAAGTCCCTTCCATCTTAAACAAATGAAAAAGTTAGATTTCTTAGTGCTATGTTCCTTCCAGATTCTCTGTATCCCTACAGAGCCAGCATTCTGTAGAGTATTTACTATATTTCCTACCTCTATTGCTTCAGTTTCCATTTATTCTTCTACCCATCAGTAAGCATTCCACTCCCCCTCAGTCAAATGAAGCTATGTATAATAGCCAGTGTCATAAATGTCATTGTTTTGTGATGACACTGTTGGCCATTCCTTTTTTATATAAACACTGTTTTCATAGACTCCCATGATGTATTAATGTGTGGGGTACCCATCTATTTCCTTGCTCAAACATTTTCAACTGCTTTGCTAGCAACTCTTATCTCTAGTTCAGATCTTGGAATTAGAGGTCTACTTCAGGCTATTTTCTATTTTTATTCTCTATAGCGTCTCTGTGTGATCTTATTCTCTTTTACAACTTCAGTTGATTATCACTTTGTAGCAGACAACCAAATCTGTACTTATTCCATTGCCTTCTCTGAAACTCCTAATCTTTCTATGTACTTTGCAATATGATGTCTCATATTTGCCAAAAATGTGCTTACAAAAAGGCCTAACATCCTCCAATTCTCAAGGAATCTTCCTCTTTGCTCCAGCCATCTCTCCCCAGATTTCAGAGCCAAAAGCTCTTAAGTCAACTTCTTCAGCCAGCAACTTCACTCTTCACAGCAACAGGATATAAACATTGGTTTCTACTGACTGGAATATTCAAAGAGAATCATTTCTCTTCCATGATGTCTCTATTATTCTAGTTTAGCTCACCATCAGATCATTGAACTCTAAACTCTAGTAACTTCCCGGGATTCTTATTTTTTGTAAAGTGTGCTTCTTTTTTCTGGAGTGGGGCAATTACATTCCACATCACATGTGAAGGTCAGAGGACAACTTTGTGAAGTCAGTTCTTTTCTTGCACCTTCTGGGATGCTGAGCTCTAACTCAGCTTGTCAGTTTCATGTCAAGTATTTTTTAACCACTGAGCCATCTTGCCAGTCCAAATTTTCTGTAACTCTTAAGGAAGAGACTTTTAACTTGACCTGTAGTGCCCTCCATGATCTGTTATTTTTCTGCCTCTCCAGTTCATATTGCTCTTCTTTTTCTCAAAGTTAACTTACATGTTATACAGAACTTTATGTTCTTAGATGGTCCTGCTTTCTTCTATGTCTGGCATTTTTGCTTCTCAGTAATAGTGTTACCTCCCTTTTTTACCCCATCATAGTAAACTCCCACTTACCCTTCATAATGAAGCTTACACCCTATTTCTTTCCGGGAGTGTTCTTTAAAATGATACTATGAATATTTCATAAGAAACAGGTTTCAGTATGTAATGTCTGAACAATAAATATCTCTCATTAAGCTCTGGAATTTGAACCCTTCATCTCTAGTTGGTGGGTGGCACTGTTTAGGGAAGTGGTGAAGCCTTTCTGGATGAAGTCCACCTCTAGGGGCAGGATTTAAGGGTTCATAGACTCACTCTACTTCAGTTCCACTCTCTACTTTATATTTGTGGTTGAAGATGTGATCTCTCAGCTTCCTACTACAGCAGTCTGCTGCTATTCCTTCATTGCTGTTATGGACTCTGGAAACAGAAGGTCAAAATAAAGTCTTTCTTAAGTCGCCTTGGCAATGGTATTTTATCACAGCAACAGAGATGTAACCAATACACACTGCAACATTTCCATTCATCATTATACTTGTTCTTATTTGACACCCTACTCCTCCCTCACCTTTCCCCACCTTCTCATTCTTATCGGTGCCCTCTCTTTTCCCTAAATAATCCCCTTTCACTATCATACACATATTCCATTGTTCTTCTTGTTCCTTCAACCCTCTCTATTTAACATCTCCTCCTCCTGCCCACAATTCCATACTCTACATATGTGTGCATGTTTATATATAGGTGCATATGTAAGGTATATGCAACATATAAGAGAAAAATGTGACATTTGTCTTTCTTAATCATTTATATCATTTATTATAATGTTCTACAGTCACACCCATTCTCCTACAAATATCACGGTTTCATTTTTCATTGTAACAATAAAATTTCATTGAGTGTATGTAGCACATTTCTTTAATCATCTGTTGATAGACATCTATACTGGTGCCATACCTTAAAGATTATGAGTGTTGTTGCAATAAACATAATTGTGTCAGTATCTTTGTGACAAATTGAATTGGAATTATTTGTGCATGTACCCAGGAGTGGAGCTGCATCACATGGTAGTTCTATTTTTAGATTTTTAAATAACTTCTGTATTTATTCCCATAGAGGTTTAATTATTCTAGATCTTCACAAGCAGTGTGTGGGCTTCCTCTTTCCCCGTATCCTCACCAGCATTTGTTGTCATTTGTTTTCTTAATGATAACCATTCTAATTCTAACATGGTCAGATGGGATCTCAATATAGTTTTAATTTACATTTATTTGAGGGATAAAAGTACTGAATGCTTTTTCAGACATTTCTTTGTCATTTATATTTCTTTTCTAGGGAACTGTTTGTCCAGTTTATTAGCCCCTTTACTGATTTAATGTCTTCGTTATTTAATTTTTGTATGTATTACCATTTTAATATGCCCTATATAATAATCTGTCTAATTAGTATCTAATAAAGATTTTTGTTCATTTTGTAGGCTACCTTTTCATTGTGCTTGTTGCCTTCACTATGGGTGCTTTTTAATTTCTTGTAATCCCATTTGTGTGTTATTAGGGTTATTCCTCTTACTGTTAAATTCCTTTTCAGAAAGTACTTGCCTGTATATGTGCTTTGGAGTGTTTTCTTCTAGATATTTGAGAAGTTTAGGTCTCACATGAAAACTATAAAACCATTTTAATTGTGCAGATTAGGAGCTCTGAACCACCTTTCATTTTTCATTAGATATCTAGGATTCTTGCACCATTTATTGAAGAAGTCCTCCTCCTGGTGGATATTTTTTGAGACTTAAGTGTCTGTATCTCTGTGGGTTTATTCCTGAGTCATCTTTGCCATTCTGTTGCCTAAGTGTATCTGTTTTTGTTTTTCTGCTTGTTTGTTTGGTTTTTTATTTCTTTTTGTTTTGTTTTGTTTTGTTTTCTGGTCCTGTATTGACTTTGTTATGATTCTATAGTGTTGTTTGAGATGGGAACTTTGTGAAGCCTCCAGAGCTGCTATTTCTGCTTAGAGACACTTCAGCTATTCCTGGCTCCATTGTGCTTAAATACAAATTTTAGGATTAGTTTGTATAGTTCTGTGAATAATGTCATTGGAATTTTGATGAATATGATGCTGAATCTGCAGATTTCTTTGGGCAGTATAACTATTTTCACAATATTAATTCTGCCAGCCTTGAGCATGGGCACTTTCTATCATCTCGTGTTTTCTTCAATATCTTATATTAGTATATTAAAATTCTCATTGCAGAAAAGTCTTTCACTTCTTTGGTTAGGTTTATAACTAGGGATTTTTTAACTACTTTTTTCTGAATTCTTACTTGGCAAGTATATTATTACTATATAGAAAAGCAACTGATTTTTGTTTCTTTTGTATTCTGCTACTTGGCTGACAGTAAAAGTTTCTGGGAAAACCTTTACTCTCTTTTCAGTGTAAGATCATATTCTCTGAAATAATGATAATTTGAGTTCACTTTTCCTATGCATATTTTATTCTTTCTTTTGTCCTATCGATTCAGCTATGGCTTTGCACACTATGTTGAATAATAGCAGAGAGAGTAGTCAGTTCTCCATTTAGTAAAATGTTGGCTATCTGTTTTATAATACGTAGCCTTTATGTGAGGTATGTTCCTTATTGTAGATGTTTGAACGTTTTCCTCCCCTCATAACCTCAAATATTTGAATGTCTGAGCCCCAGTTCATAGTGCCATTTGGGGAGGTTTATCGGCTCAGTCTTGCTGGAGAAATTACATCACTAGTGGCAAGGTTTGAGGTTGTGATCCAGTCAACACTTCCAGTTCTTTCTCTCTGCTTCATTCTTGCATTGGAAGATATGAGATCTTCTTTTCCTGATCTGGTCACTACACCTGCTGTGTGCTGCCATATTTTCCTGCCATGATGAAATCTTATCTCTCTGGAACCATAATCCCAAATAAATTCTTCCTTCTATAGGTTACTTTTGGTCATGGAGTTTTATCATAGCAGCAAAAAGGTAAGTAGTAACTCTATTTCTAGTTTCTCGGGGTCCTTATCTTAAAGTTGTACTGCACTTGGTCAAAGGTTTTTTTCTGTAAGCTGATTATGTACTTTCAGTCTTTAAGTTTGTTTATTGATTTTGTCATCCTGTATCACTGAAATGAAAGCACTCTGGTACATTAATATGTCTTAAATTCACTTTGCAGGGAATTTATTGGAATTCTTTATAGGGCACTTTGACTAATTCAGTTGATCTCACTTTGCTGCCAAACATACTTGTCTAATAGATCACTTTGCCTATTCTTTTTATAGGCTAGCCAGTCTGTTTGTCCACCTCCACTACCAAACAAGATAACAAGAACCAAACTGTGGCTTCCTGTTCTTACTGATGTAATAATGGTGTAAATGTTATAGGAGTAACCAACCACTTTCTTATTGAATTAAAGGCCTCCTTCATAAGATGGCATTCATGCCTGGTACCATTAGCTGGACTATGACTCATGAATACTAGTTCCTAGGCCCTACAGAAGAACCTAATACTAGTTTACTAAATATATATATATATATATATATAGTAATAACATGCCCCATACAGTCTTATAATTATACACATGTAGACTTTTAATCATCATTATTATACACATGTATGTTTGAACCCTATTAGAAATGCATCATGTCGCAATAGATGACAATAAAGGGACCCATAACTACTCGACATGCAGAGAGTAAGAGTCTGTGGAGTGCTCAACTCAAAATGAAACATCTATATCACCCCAAATCCAAAGGTTTAGGGATTGGAAGAGAAGGCAGAAGGATAGTAAGAATGAGAGGATGAAAATAAATGTAGAGAAACAGTCTTTGCCATGCATTATGGGACCATTGTACACATGAACTCATAGCTAGGACTGCATGCCACCCAAAATCCCAGCATGGATGAAGGAGGAGGTCATAAAGTCCCACTGAACTGAAGAGCTATTGGAACCAATGGCTTCTGGGGAAAGGAGGTTCAGTATTTTTCAGGGATGTGTCCCTTATGAGGTTACCCATGTTCCAATAGATGATACCATACCCATGCATATGTGGGTGGTACTGAATGGTCTCAATGGGATTTTTAAATGAGTACATGAGGTTGGGAAGCAAAAAATAGCAGTGAGGACAGAGAAGGAATTGTAGGAAGAATGAGGGATGGATTTGATCAAGAAACATTCATATTCATGTACAAATTTCTCAAGCAGTGTTTTAAAGGCATTGAAGAAGATCATCTAGAGTGACTTAGCATTGTTTTAAACCTAGTATCTGGTAATAATTCAGGCATTCATTAATGTTCTTTGAGTGAAAAGAAGAGGAGAGATTGCTTTAACCTAACAAAATTAGCAGTCATTTCAAATAATATATCATTCAATCCAGCCCGTAATAATAATATTATGATATCAACTAATTCATAATACTAAGTACCTTATCTATTATGTCCTACATTTTCTTTCAATAACCTGAAAGTTAAAAGTGACAATATGACTCAGCTAGTAAAGTACTTGCTCTGAAAGTGGTTTACCTGCATTTGATTCCTAAGCACTGACAAAAAAACCATGAATTTATGTACCTGTAATCCTATTGCTGGGCAAAGAGTAGACAAGGCAGTCCATGGAGCTTCCTAGCTAGCCAGTATAGCTGAATCAGTAAGTTTCAGATTTAGTGACAGATCTTGTCTTACAAAACAAATACATAAGGTGGAAAATAATTCAAAACTGACATTGACCTCTGGCCTCAAATGTAAACATAACTGTACACATGCGCTCACACAGACTCCCAAATGAACACACACACACACACACACACACACACACACACACACAAATATAAATATACATAATCTTAGAAGTGGTGTTTTTCATCTCTAATTTACAGACAAGGGAGCAGCAGGGTAACAATCTTAGACGAGTCTGCCTATAGCTGTTGCAGGAACTGGAACTCCTCATAGTTAGGAGCTCTGCTCTGCTCTTCTTTTTAAAAACCATTTTTCATTTATTTTTTTCTGGGCAGGGGGTAGTGTGCTTGCCATGACATGTGGTTGGCAGCCAGAGGATAATGTATGGCAATCAGTTCTTTCCTTCCACCATGTAAGACCTGGCCATCAAACTAAGGTCATCATGTCTGCAGGAACCTTAACTACCAAGCCATCATGCTGGCCCCTTATCCTCCTTTTAATCCTGTGCACAGCACAGTGTTTATCACTGATTAGAAAATCATCAGCAGTTATCAAATAAAACAAGTACAAGGGCAAATATTTTAAGATGTTTAAAAGAAGAATGAATGAGATTGGTGAGGCTAGCTTCAGGCTCTGTTCTTTTTTCGTGAATGTCATTAAGCTGATTAAAAAAAAAGTTCTGTCCAGAAGCATTCTGAGGATAGTGCTTGATATTAACCAACAGAGCCACAAGCAAACTGTGCCGACTCGGGCTTATGTTCTGTGCATCAGCTCTGTCTGATGGAAATGAACGAAAGGAATTCTAAGGCTGGGAATGTCTTCACTGATGTGGTATAGACAAGCTTTGCAAAGTGGTGAAGACTGGAAGGGCTGTGAACCCACAACAGAAGAGAACTGCCATATAAACACATCCATTTTGTAAAAATGCCTCTATGAAGAACACAATGTAAGACTGCCTCCATTTCTCTCCTGAATGTCTTCACCTCAAGGATGCCTCCACATTGACGCTAAGCCAGGGCGCCCAGTGGCTGTGGACTGACAGAAAAAAGCCTGTCAGAACTGTCCTTTTCGTTCACCTGCTACCCCATGACTTATTTGTGAAATTCCTAAATTTGGTTGTGAGCTGACTGTTTTGACAGTCTGTCTTAATGAATGTCTTCGTAAGCTCTGGGAGGTCTGCATATCTTTCTGCATCTGGGTAGAAACTTTCTTCTTTTAAGGACGTAGGGAGTGTCTCAAAATGTCTTTTAAAGAATCCCTCATTCTGTGAAAACACTAGGATCCTATAGCTGAAAAATAACTTCTTTTCCTTTGAACCTCAGTTAAAGAGAGATAATCCTGGCCAATAGTAAAGTCCAGTCAAGTTCATTGTTCTTATACATTATGAGTCAGTTGTATTCACTTCAAATAGAAACAGTGGTATTTACTGAGCTCCCATAGTCTACTTTATATAGTCAGTGTTGCCCTTCAAGCAATTTCTCTACAAAATCTAGAAGCATGAAGACCTCTTAGAAAATGTCGCAAAGTTCTTATTTATCATGCCACATATTGAGATCAAATTAAGAAATGCCAATATGGAAATTCCTGTAAGTTAGGCTTGTTTCCTTTGCCCCATTCTGGGAACTAAAGTTTTACGGCAATAACTAGACATATTCTATAAAATCTAAATCTCTATCACAATATTGTCTCAAAGTCAGGATTTGAAGAAAAGAGGTCTTAATGAGGATGTGTGTGCCACATGGAATGACAGCTATATTCAGAGGACTTTGCATGTGAGGCATTCAGTGGAGATCTAGCATTAGTTCTCAGTTTCCTCTTAGTAACAACTTGTTGGAAATCAGTGGCTGTGTAACTGAATGGTAAATACTCTTCATAGGCTAGATTTCTCTTTTATTCTGATCTCTATGAGTCTTACCATTTCCCTCTCCTGTACTGACTGTCTCTGTCTCAGGGAAGGTGATTAAGGAGCTAGCTTGCACTAGAGAAAAATAAAAAGAGCTTTGATTATTTGTTCCTTGGTTTGTCCCAATCTATCTCTGATGACAAGGTTTCCATAGTGGTGCTCTGAGGAAGCTTTGCCTTCCTTTAGTCTGTTCTTCCAGGTGTCCCCTGCTAGAGAATGTAGAAATGCTTTTCCCTCTGAATGTTTCTGGGGCTAGTGTTTCTCCATCTCTAACATGAGCAGGCCATATGGATGGGAACAGGAAATATTGGCTTTTGATCCTTTCAATGTGGAAAGCAAATCTCTCATTGGATCCCAAAATGAAAAGTGACAGAACTATGACATCATGATATGCCCTGTGTTCTGCTAGCTATGCTGGAACTACCATTATGGCATACAATCTAAACTCACAATTTCCACAAAGTCCAGACATCCCAGTTATCACCCAATAAACTTCACCTTGCTTTGTGCATACTCAAATAAGCAATACACTTCTATTTTCCTGTCTGAAACAAGTATAAAGAAGTAAAGGTAATGAAGTTGCGAAGACCTTGAAACATCAAACACTACTGGCACTGTAACTATGGAAAAGACTGACATCATTTAAAACGTAATCAGAGAACAGACATAATGATGAGAGTGTTGCTAGAGTCCTGCCAAAGCAGTAAAGCAAGGTTAATTTATGATCAACATTGACTATATAGCACATAAGGAAAGATACGATACAACTTAGGAATACCATATTCAAATTACATCAAACTAGTAAGAAACACATGAAATCAACTAAATTGTCTGGAACCTGTGTGTACCTGCAAAGACTGAGGCTCTGAGCTACTACCCTGGAGTAGTGGACCTGGGTTTAATTCCCAGGATTCTCTTTTCTGGTTGTAGACTGGGAAATTTACTTTACATTTATGAATTTGGATTTTCTCAGTGCACTATACAAATGGGGAGAAACACTTCATATTCACAGGGCAATGTGAGAATCAAATGAGGAAACACAGAGGCTCTAGCTCAGTGCTTGGCACGTGGCTGCTACTCAGTATACCAAAATATTCTCACTCCCATAAACCCCTAGACACTTTGGAATAAAGACATTCTTGTACCTAAAAATGCCATTTCAAGAAAGCCATAAGCTCCGTTATAGGGAATTTATTTTATTTTCAGAGAGATCATAACTTGCCTGTAAAATTAGAAACTTGGCATTAAGCAGCATGAAGAAGAAGAGAAGGGAATTCAACTGTAGTGCTTGAATGTGATGCTTCCCCCAGACCTCTGTAAAAGGCAACTTTCCTCACTACCTTGGAAACTTGATCTTGAAGAGGTTTACCAGCCCATGAATCGGGGTTACCCTGTGAGAACTAACCTGCTGTGAAGTGACTGGAATTTGTCATAGTCGCATGGTGTCATCTAGGGCCTGGTGAAGGGAAACTCAAATTGGCCGAGAACTGCTTTCCTAAGATCGGGGCTGAGCTGCTGCCTTCCCAGAATGGGCTGGGGGGTGGTCCTTAGAAGAGCGGTTTTAGGAGAGAAAGGCTTATGAACCTTGGAGGTAGGAAAGGAAGAGCATGGAGGCATCACAAAAAACGTCTGAAAGTCGACTTTCTTTCCCAGCTCTGATCTGAGCTCATGTTCACATTCCACGGCTCTAAGGCAGACCAGATGAGTCCTTTTCTGTGTCCACAGAGACTTGTCTTCTTCCATTGTCTGGTGCAGAGTAAACTTACTTATTTATAGCTTACGTGATTCCTTTATGAATTTAAAAAGATTTCACTTTGTTGTAAGCTGCCTAATAACTCAAACAAATTAATCCAAGTCATTCGACTTCTTTGTTTTGTGACAAAAAATAAGCAAAGTGGATTTATTTTTACCTCTCTTACCTTCCTCACCAGTCTGCTCTAGCTCCTCACACCCCATCTGCTCATAATGTCATCACCTCCCTCTGTTTCTCACATCTGTGCTTCTAATGTGCTGTTCCATTTGTTTTTCCAACCTGTGGGCCCATCTTGGCACCAAGGTCTGCCTTCTCCATTCCCAACCCTTACCCACTGTTGCATAATCATTTTTTCCAGAGAACTGTTTGTTCCTTCTTTAAACCCTACTGCTCCCATTCTTGTAATTCAGCTATCTCTCAAATTGTTCTGCTTAGTAACCCATGTTTACTGAAGATGGGAATGTTATCTTTTATCTCTACATCTTCCACAGTGCTCAGCATGACGGGAGATACACACTCAAGATCAACATCCAGTTTACCTCTCACCAAGCCCAAAGGCTTTAATTTTCTAGGTAACATGTTTTATTTTTTATTTTATGGTAAAAAATAAGAATATAATTATTACTTAGTCTCATCAAACATCTCCATGATTCCTCCCTTCATTTTTTAGTCTTTTACTACCTTTTACTACATCTTTCCATGTCTTAGATTACCTATCAGGTACATTGCTATCCTGATGAACTCACAGCCACTGTGATTTTTATATGAAAGACCTGCATAAGATCAAAGCAGTCAATATTATAGAATAGAGTGGGAAGGGTTTAAGAGCCCCTATCCCTAACTTAGGAGATATGGACAACTGATGATTTCTGAAGAAGTGAGAGTGGGTAAATTTTCTTTAAGAATGCAGCTTCTGGTAGATTGATCACACTGCTCACAGGTAACCCCATGCTCAGAAGTATATGACAATTCAAATTGAAATCAATGGATTTTAAAAGGAAAAAAGAAAGAAAGGAAAGTGAGAACGTGAGGTTGAGATATAGGGGGGTGGAGGCCTATCTAGGAGACATTGAAGAAGATAATTGGTAGTAAATAACATCAAAATGCATTGTATGAAATTCTCTAAGATCATAATTTTATAATTTATTGAGATGAAAGGCTTTGTTTGAAGTTCTCATATAAGTGATAGCTATTATTTCTCTTGGATCAAGAAACTACCCATGTAAGATACATTAATTCCATGTCTTGCATTTTTTCTATTTATTATAGATGTGCTTTAAACTCTGAATTAGTATTTATTGTCAATAATTTGTATGTTATTTTTGTTGGCTATTTTTAAAGACAATACGACATAGTAAGTTTGTCACCAAATATTGTGGTCATATTTTGGTCCCTCACTTTGTGTCATAAGTGGCAACTATGAAATAGAGGTCTGAGAGCACAGAGTGAGTTCTTACAGACATCTGAATTCCCTCCTCTCTCTCTGTGAATAGCTTATGGGATAAAAGATTCTGAAGGTTGAGGAGCTGTGAAAAAGACAGGGTTTTCCAGTAAATGAGTAACTCACCATTTATAATTCTCCTTCCTAAAGATTCCTTGTTAGTTACCTAGACTCTTGATTGCCTATTCTCTTCTGCGACAAGCCCTCCAGGAAGATTGAAGGGTCTAATTAAATTAATCCATTGGATTGTAATTATAATTTTGAAATGGAAAATCCTCTTGGGAGTGTGATCACATTTATTACTGGAAAGAGTCATATGCCTGGCAAATGTAGACCGAATTCAGTTCTCCCCCTATGATGGCAGGGAGAAGCATAAACCCAGGGAGGCTACAGGATCTGGGTATTGGGTTAGTGCTAGTGGCTATACTAAAGCTTTCTATCTTTGTAATTCTACATTTCTTCTTTGGGAAATTATACCCAGTCCTGAGTCTTTGTGGATAATTGCTATTAATACTGTTGATCCTTACCTCATGCTGAAGTGTAAGTAGGGTAGGTAGGGTTTTTTATTATATTCATGCTTTACACACAAGGTAACAGAAAAAAAACAAACAAATGAACAAACAAAAGGTCAAATTTATTGTCTGTGTTTACACAAGGAACTCATTGACTTATTATGCAAGTAAGGAAGAAAGCTCCAAACTTTACTCCTTTCATCAAACTGCTTCCCTGAGTTTTGGGTCATGAGTCTCAGAAACTTCTTCTCCCAAAATATTCAAGAGAGCATTTGTCATTCATGATCCATGCTGCTCGCAGGGTTTCAAGGTAAAAGTCAACTTTCAGCAGTGATGGAAACCATGGTCATGCACATTTCACGCACCACAGTCATTTCCTTTTTTAGAGAAGTTAATCAGCCAAGAAATAATTGAGACAACTTTATCAACGTTGCTTGTTTTCTTTCAAATGCTTAGCTACTTAACATCCATAATTAGCCCCCCCCCTCTTCACGTTCCTGTCACTCACTTCTTCTAAACTTGGAAGCTTGAAATCATAAAGAAAGAAGTTTAGGCATAACTTTATAGATGAGGAAACTAAGAATCAGGGAATTGCATAGTATCAGGTCTTGAGCCCCTGAGGTCAGCAACTATATCTCATTTGTCTTCATCTTTCCATTGCTAAGCACAAATTATACACTTGAGACAATGTGCAAAGAGGAATAACCATACAGTAGGATAGGCATGAAAAGCTGGTGTCCAAAACATGCCTGTAAAGGGGAACAGCTAGTGAACAAAGGAAATATCCCTGGTGACACACTAGAGCCACCATGTGGTGTCTGAAATCTATGTGTGTCCCAAGGAGCTGTATAATGGATGAGTTGAGCACAGGGACCGGAGACTCAAAGTCAGCTAGTGAATAACTCAAAGATGGCAAAAGGCTGAAAGAGCATTTGGGAATCACAAAATCAAGCCTTGAACAATGGATGATGTTTCTGGAAGTAAATTTAAGGCAGTGTATCAACTTATACACAGGAAAGGAGAGGGAAACCATTCAAAGAAGCTACCACCAATTCAATATATCTGGCTAAGCCAAGACACTGGAATATAAGGCTAGATGACTATAGAAGAAAAGAAAAGCTAAGACATTAAAGACCTCATGTGTGCCATATAAAAATATTGACTTCAACCTGAGAGTAATGGAGACTCATGGGAAGGAATGTATTTTTTTTGATACAGGGTTTCTCTGTGTAACATCTCTGACTGTCCTGGAACTCACTCTTTAGACCATGCCGGCCTCAAACTCACAGAGATCCATCTTTCTCTGCCTCCCAAGTGCTGGGATTAAAGGTGTGTGCCACCATCACCAGGCTTGCTTGTTTTCTTATTATGGGGGTAGTATCTCTAATTTGAAAATCCAAGAATCTAAAACTTTTAAAAATCTGAACATTTTAACATTTGTATTTATAAAGTAATTTTCACTAAATATATTTTGATCATTCTTTCTCCTCCCCCTAGTCCTTCCAGATCATCCTCACCTGCATATCTACCTAACTTCATATTTGACATCTCTCTCTCTCTCTTTTTCTCTGTCTCTTTCTCTCGAGCAAAAAACAAAACAAACACAAAACCAATAATAAAATCATTATCAAAAGAAAACAAAAAGCACACAAAGAAATAGAGTTTGTTTTGTGTTGACTAACTACTCCTAGGCATGAGGCCTACCCTGGAACATGGTTAATATACTTAATGTCACTCTGTTGTAGAAAGCTTATTTCCTTTTTCCCAGATGGTACCTATTGCAAATAGTTTGCTAGTTGGGGTTGGGACTTGTGTCCCCTTCCCTTTATCCATGTTGGGATTTTGTCTGGTTTGAACTTGTGCAGGTCTTACATGCTATCACAGTCTCTGTGAGTTTTTATGTGCACCTGTTGTGTCTGGAAGACAGTATTCTTTCCATTCTTTCCACCTTTTCTTCCACTTAGATCCCTGAGCATTAAGGGGAGTGGTTAGATAAAGATATACTACTTAAGTCTGGGTGCTCCAAAGTTTCTCACAAAATCTGCAACCTTTAAAACACCTAACACTTTTCCTCACAAGCATTGTGGGCAAGGAATATTTAACCTGCAATAAGTTTTTAATGTCCTTTATTTTAATACTTGAGACTCAAGTTCTTTATCAAATATATTATTTACAAATATCTTCCCAGTCTATTGTTTAGTATTTTAATTTCATATGAACTCCTTTAATGAGAGTTTTGGTTTTGTTTTCATGCCTGTGGTGATATATTATTTATGATTTATTAAAGCTTGACTGAGGATTCAGAAAGAAAAGTCAGCCACACACCTTTAATCCCAGGAGTCGGGATTCTGAGGTAGACGGATCTCTGTTAGTTCAAGGCCACCATGGCCTACACAAGAGTGAAGAGTAACAGAGCTCATGCCTTTGATCCCAGCTCCTGGAATCACACACCTTTAATCCCAGCATTAGGGATGTATATAAGGATGTCATTCTGTAAAATTGTCTCTCTTATTAGTTGTTAAATAAAGCACTGTTGGCCAATAGGAAAGCAAGATAGGTGGGACTAGGTGTCGAGGAGGATTCTGGGAAAGAGAGGCATAGTCAATCACAACATAGGACGTGGGAGAAGCAACATGTGGACCCTTCCTCCAGTAAGCAAAGACCACATGGAAATACTCAGATTAGCAATTATGGGTTAAATACTTAAGTCAGAGCTAGTCAGTAAGAAAAAAGCAAATGGTCAACAGCTTATAATTATATAGCATCCTGTGTGTTATTTGGAGTCTGAGACAACAGTGGGACCCAAGCAGCTAACTGCAGCAGGGCCCAAGCAACTGGCAGGAAGACAAAACGTTACACTCAGAACTGGAATTCATTCTCCAGCCACACTGAGGATAGGACGACATTGCAGTCTCAGGATTCTCCAGCCTTGCTGAGGAGAGGTTACAGTCTGAGTTTTGGTGGAGCCAGGATCACCTTTCATTCTGAGGTAAAGTAAGAGCTAGTGACAAGCTGATTTGCTTTGCTGGTCTTCAGCTTGAAGCTTAAGCCCCAATATCAGTCTCTTGGTCTTTTATTTATCATGCAACAAATGTCAACTGAGGGGCTGACAAGATGCCTCGGCCATTAAGAGCACTTGCTGCTCTTCCATGTTCAATTCCCAGCACCCACAGAAACTGCTTAACAACTATTTGTAACTCTTCTGGCACCTGGCATGCGTGTGAGGCACAAACATGCATGCAGACAAAACACCCATACACATGAAATTAAATGTCGGACAAGTCTAGTTGTCAGTTTGCTCTTTTACTCATAATTTTGCTGTTGTATCTAGGAATTTTTTGTTTTGTTTAAACCAGATTTATGAAGATCTTATAGTTTTCTTCAAGATTTTAGAGGACATATTTTTACATGCTTTTATAGAGTTAATTTTATTATATGGTATGAGATATGGTTCAAAACTCTTTTTTTCCTCCCACATAGATGACCACTATCCCAGCTTTATTTATCAAAAAAGCTGTTTTGCCAATGAACTACTTCATATCTTTGCTGAAAATTAGCTGTCTATACATGTGTTGGTCTATTTCTAGACTCGATTCTGCCCCATGGATCTCATTATGACACAACCACACTCTCTTGATTACTGTGGGTTAATAATACATCTTGAAATCGTATAGTATTAGTACTTCAACTTTGTTCTTCAAAGTTATTTTAGGTATTCTAAATATTTCGAATTTCCTATGAGTTCCAGAATTAGTATGACATTTTTATAATAAAACCTAGTAAATTTTAAATGACCTTTTTACAATACCAATCTCAGCATGCCCATCCCACTTTAAAACTTCCTTCATGTCAGCATACTTGCTTCCCAGATTGTGTTATCTGATATAAATGTTCTGTGGCATTCTGTCCCCTTCTGTCTTCCCAGAGTCTCCTTTCTCAGTCCCATCTCTGTTCTACAGAACCTCTGGTCTCCTTAGCTTCCATGCGTCCTCTGACCCCAGAGCTATTCCATGCACACCAGCACCTCCTCTGCTCCCTTGTCTTCTGCCTTCTTAACACCACGTGCTTCCCAGCACCAATGACTTCTCACAGATGCTTTTCCAGAGACAGCCTGCCTTCCAACCACATCAGTTCCTCCTGGAGAACATATTCTAGCTCCCAAAGTTTGTTTCATGATACTCCAGGATCAAGTCCTATGTGTGAATATTTGATTTTTTTTTTTTTTTGGTTTTTAAGAGACAGGGTTTCTCTGTATTGTTTTGGAGGCTATCGGTCCAGCCGGGCCTCGAACTCACAGAGATACGCCTGCCTCTGCCTCCCAAGTGCTGGGATTAAAGGCGTGTGCCACCACCGCCCGGCACTTTTTTATTATTATTATTTTAAGTGTATGTTCTTGCAGGCCTTGCAGGCTATATGAGGACATAGTCTGTTTTATATTTTTGTACCTTAGCAAAATTTCTCTAGGCCATAGGTGCTTGATAAATATTGTCAAATGATCAAACTAATGAAGTAGAAGTTTTTGAATGCTCATGCTTTCGTTTCCTAACAAGGCGAGTCTGTGACTTCAACCAGGTCTTAGATCGAGAGCAAGGAGAGTAGGAAAGACATAGTAAAGACAAGGGAAACTCTATCAGGTTTCCTGACTCTGCCTCTGTTTCAGCAGCCACCTCTGTGGGGTGTTGTCTTGAGGACATCATCTTTAAATAACACATTTGTTTCCAACAATTCATGCATTTTCATTCTGTTTCTGTTCATTGCCTTGAAATAGACCCAGGGGAGAAGCTGAGCAAAAAAGGGGGGAAAAAGAAACATAAAGTTATTGTTTGGAAATTTTGTCTTCCTACTTTTATGCAAGCAGTTCTCTTTACATAACTGAAGCTCCTTTTGCTTCATTTGGTTTCCTACCAGCTTGAAATGAGGCAAGAGAATTTAGATGGGCCAATGATGACATAAGGCCTTAAAATCATTTTGGAAAAACAAAACTTATTCTGTAAGTTCTGAACTAAGCAGAAAAGAACCATGGCTGCCAGGAGTCTGAGGTAGCTGTGTGTGCTCCTCCTCCCTCTGCCTCTCATACCCCTCTCTACTTAGCCTCCTTCTCCCTCCTCCTTCCCACTGCTTCCAGGAACCAAACACCTAAGTGAAATCTCAGCTTTGTTTTCTAGCTGGAACATCTGTATAAGAAAATGTCTTTACCTCTTTGGGCTCCCCGTGCCTCACTTACTCCTTTTTGGAGGCTGGGGAAGGCGATTCAGTCTCATGGGTTGCTTGCTGTGGGAACATGAGGACCTGAATTCAGATGCTCAAAAGACAGTAGTGGTGGGTGCAGTCTGTAATCCAACACCGCACAGATGTGGCTAGTGCAGCAGAGACGAGTGGATTCCTGAAGTTCATTGGCCCGCCAGCCTAGCTTTTGGTTCAATGACCAATCCTGCCTCAAAATATATAAAGGTGGAGAGTGGTTAAGAAAGATACTTCAAGTTAACCTCTGACCCTTCACACTTACACGGTAACAAGTACATATATCATACCACACACACACACACACACACACACCTATTCATTTCTACATACTCTTCTAAGAGTAATGTAAAACTTAATAATATGATAATATAAGCTATATAGACCAAATATGATGTGCCAGAAATTGCACTGACAACAGCTTTCTCTTGTGTTTGTTCACTCATTTCATAAATTAGGAAATAACCTCAGAGAAGGAAGATTCTCAAACTTCTTAAAATTGTGAGGTCTCTGTAATACCAGGTTTGGAACTACCCACCATTCTAAGGAGAATGTGTGAAAGATTAAACAGGGAAATGACAAGGTCACACCAAGGTTTTGAAAAGATCTTGCTGCCACTTCTGGGTATGTGATTTGGAGGGGAAAACCTGTGGACCCAGAAAATGGAAAGAGCTGAATAGTAATAAAGAGTACTTCAACATTTTGAAAGCACTTTTATATCCTTTCATTATTTGACTCTCATAAGAACTGTGCCAAGTAAGGAAGAAGACATTATTAACAGCATGATTATTGCTAGGTTTGAATATGTGATCTCCATCCAAAGTAGCATGAATTCTTTGCTGTTATCTCACAGCTTGGGATTGCCAAACATGGTCCCAGACCTAGAGCTCTGGGTTTCTAGTACCCACTCTTTCATAGTATCTTTCAGTGGCTTGCTAATAGACAGTTGGGTTGCATTGATGCTGACCATGTAATATTGTCAGGTCCCTTGTCTCTCCTGACCCTCGTCAGACTGCCAGAATAAAATCAGTGGGCTGTATTCACCCATCTTAAATCTCTCAGGTCTCTCTACCCTCCCTTCCTAATCTACCCAAGTTTCATGGAGTCTCCATGAGCACCTACTGCCCGAGTGCCATAGGGGAAAATAAGGGAGGAAAACACTTGTTCCTCTTGGTGAACTGAACCAGATGGCTTAGTTACAAAAGGTTAAAATCAACTTGCTTGATTGATTATGAATTTTAAGCAGTTTTTCTTCAGTGCAATCAGCTCTTTCCCGTCGTCATCACTCATTAGGGAAAGATTTTCATTCCAGCAGTGATTGGCTTCCCAGCATTTGCATTTTGCATTCTACACACTAAGCACCTTTCTGTCAGAATTATGAGCTGCCTCTCTTTGCCTGGCCCCTACTACTCATTCCCTGCTGGTCTCGTGTCCCTTGCTGGGATAGTGAGAAGTAACTCTTGAGAAGAGTGCAGAAAGGTCATGGCCATATTGACCACTGGCTGGTCCATGTCAGACGGTCAGCTAGCCAGCCTCCGACAGGATGATGGAAGGGGTTGCCTTATGGCCTCTTTCTCTCCTCCTCTAATTGGCCTTTATGAATATTTAATGAAATCAAGACAGAATTCAATCAGAAGCTTTACCTGCTGCATCTTCAGGGAAGGAAGAAGAAAAAGAAATGGTAGGATATTATTAGATTCCTCTAGCCACAAGGTAGACACAGAGTGCCCTGAAATCCTTTGAGATTTAGGTGCTTAGGTGCCAGAGCTACCTCAGCTGCCCAAGTAATCTTGCTAAGCAGGAGGAAATTAACCCTTTTTACCAATGGGATGCTGCCAACTTCCAGGTATCATGAAGGCATATGAGTTTTGTCTGGAGAGCAAAGACTAGTATGCTAAAGCACAAGGTCTTTAAAGATGCTGTCTTGAAAATTTTATTTTCAGAAAAATCTTTCCTTTCCTATGAGAAATCTCTTTGTTACTAAACCAAATCCTTTTGTATTCATGATTTGTTTCAGAAAATTTATAAAGAAAAACAAAAATAAAATTTGCTTGTAATCCTACTTCCCAGGCATAAGAAATGTTAATATTTTCATATTTATTTATCTTTCCACTTTAACCAGTCACTTACCCTTGTAATCACAAAATAAGTGGTGCTTTGTAACCAGTCTTTTTTTAATGAACACTGTTATCATTCAGTCAGTATTCATCTATAACACAATGGGATGACTTTTTGTATTTTGTTCTATTAGTGTACCTGATACATTCAGATAATTCTCAGTCATTAGGTTTCCATGTAGGCTCCTGAGGAGTCATTTATGGTGACACAGGGAGACAGCATACAATCTTAGCCCTGGAATCAAATAGAGCTATAGTCTAACAAAGCACTTTAACCTTAGCTGTGCGTTCTCAGGCAGATTAATTAATCTCTCCAAATATCCAGGCTGTTTTGAAGGCTGAGAAAGTATGAAAGCACCTAGTCCAGAGTCTGATACAAAGTAGCCACTAATACTGTAATTGATAACAATGCATTGATAAATTTTCTTGTAATTAAATCTTACCCACTTCATTAGGCTAATTTCCTAACAGTGGGATTACTGGGCAAGAAAATTTTCACATTTTGAAGTCAACTAAAATATTTAAAGTTCCTCAAGTGTTTCTTTTTCAGAAGAGTTCCTGTATCTTGGCTTGTGGTTAGGGTTCTCTTCTGGGTGTCACACTGTGAAACTTTGGATATGGACTTGGTCCTAAATTTCGTAAGTGTGGTGGATGTCTTAGGCATTTGGGGTTACTATAACTATAACTATGAAAAATACTGTAGATTTCATAGTTATTAAATAACAAAAATGAACTTATTACTATTCTAGGGTCACCGTGTCAGATCACAGTGCCAGTATAGTTGAGTTCTGGTGATAGCCCTTCTGTGGGTCACAGATGGTTGGTTTCCCGTTCTGAACTCATGGAACAGGAAGAAAGATGTTTGACACTATGGGGCCCTTTTCTTAAGAACACCAGTCCTACCTAATTACTTCTTCAAGGTTCCTGTTGCTAATGCCTTCATGTTGTAGGGTAGGATTTCAACGTATGGAGGATAGGGCACAAACAGTTTATCCATAAGAGTGTTTCACTACACTAAGGTTAGCAGTTTCATCCCCTTTACTTCCTGTGACTCTTTCCTCATCCAGGCTACTCATTGGAATAGGCATATCTTCAGCCAGCTGGCCAGCTTTGGGGGAAATAGGCGATCATTAAGTTTGGGCTCTATTTTTCCTGGCAGTGGTCTCATAGCAGCAATTCTAGATGGCCAGTAAGACCCAGAAATCCCCTTTTGCTCTCTCTCTCTCTCTCTCTCTCTCTCTCTCTCTCTCTCTCTCTCTCTCTCTCTCTCTCTCTCTCTCTCTCTGTGTGTGTGTGTGTGTGTATGTGTGTGTGTGTATGTGTGTGTGTGTGTATGTGTGTTGAAGGTATAGATTGTAGGTTGATGTCTACTATTCCAGGTAACATGTAGAAGTCCTAGCTCTGGGACCTTTGAGTGAAGCTTGTTAACAAACACCACATATAGAAGATATTTGTAAATCAAGCTAAGGTTTGCTAAATCAAGCTAATCTAAATCAAGCTACCCAAGCATGCTGAGTTAGGGTAGACCTAAACTCAGCAATTGGTGTCCCTATAAGAAGGCCATGTAAAGACACAGGACGTATGGACACCTACTAAGAATATCATATGGCAAAGGGCAGATATGGGGCAATGATTCTGTAAACTAGGAAAGTCTAAGGATTTCAATAAAAGCTAGAATAGGTAGATGGATTTTTTTCTACAACTTTCAAGGAGAGCATGACCTTGCTGACACCTCAATTTCAGATGTCTAAATTCCAAGAAACCTGAAAAAATGCCTTTCTGCTGTTTTAAGTTATCAATTCAATACTAATTTATTCTGACTGCCCTAGGGAACTACTATAATTTTCATGTCGACTCTTCTTGCATTAGATCACAAGCCGTTGATTCCTACGGTCATTTCTGGAGACAGTGTGGTTTGACAAGTTCAGGGCTATGGTTCAGACTATACTAGCTAAATGCCTACTTCTGCCACTTAATCATTATGTGAGCACCATAGACAGGGAAAGCTTCAAGCCATAATGGGAATAGAGTGATATTTGTAGTGCCTGTGCTAGAAAACTCCTTCTTCTAGCCACCAAATTCCCTACTTCAACAGAATGGTGCTCCTGCTCTACTGGACAAGCCAGTAAACTGTGTTTCAGTTGTTATTGTGGCTCCTGGGTCTCTGTTTTCCAAAGATCTCAGAATTTCATAGTATCAAAGTATTAACTACTAGGAACTGCAGAATTATACAGTGAGAGCTCAGCTGACAAAATCATGGAGCTAACCCACTGAGATCATTCCAATGGAGGAGGCCCTCACACAGGGTGGTGGGAGTACATGCTTTATGAATAGTCACTGTCCTTACTGTAAATTCCTTGTGAAGCCATAGCACTCCCTTTTTATGGTGGAATTCATCCCATATACCCCAGTAGTGTATTAATCAATTACTGGGCACACTTTTCCCTATGCATTGGTGTATTGGATGACTCCTCCCAGCAATGTGTGATTCGGGTAAGAGAGTAACCACAGTCGATACCTTTACTTTCTCAATAAGATTTTGTATAAAAGTCTGCCCATCTGTAATTATCTTCCTTAGCAGACAACTGGTCAGTGTTAGTGTCCAGGCAAAGAGACCTCAATTGAAACATTCGCAGTTGCTCAAGGACAAGAATTATGGTATGTTTAAAGTTGTTGAGCCATACCCCTCAGAGAGATAGAGAACAAGAGTGTTCAGGATTCACTCTGCCAACAGATAGGAAAGTGCTTTCCCAAGCTAACCTCACATTAACCTTAAAGCATGCCTATTTCTTCACTTGCCAGTTTACTGATGATAGATATGTTCCTGAAAGTTGTCACTCTGCACTGTGCCCTCCCTGTCTGGTCGCAGTTTTGCTCCTATAGCCTTGAACTCTTGTGTTATCATGATAAATGGCTCAGATCCTTATCAGTTGTTCTAAGAATGTGCTTTTGACCAATGAGAGAAACGCTTTCATCACTTCAAGGCTCCTGAAGGAGAAGAAGAAGCATAGAGAAGTTAGAAGCAGGGCAAGCTAGTTAGAGTAGAAACAGAACAATAAAGAGCAAATGAAATAAAGAGAATGACCCTCAGATTGTGTGTGAAGTTACTATAGAATTCTTTTACCCCCTCCTTCACTCCTGAGAAACACTTCACCTTTGGGACCCTAGGTAGGGGCTAGAGCAGGTCTCTTTGCCCTTACAAATAACAACAGTTAGATAACCTTCCCTGATACCTGGATATTGGTCAAGATAAGTTGATTGTAGTAACACAACCACTATTCACTCCCATTTCCATACACTGCACAGGTCATAATCTTTGACAAATCTACCATACCATAATCCTATGTCCCACTGACCTAAACTCAGCCTGGAATACTGCTGCAGGGTAGACTGCCTGCAGGAGGAGAGACTCACCATCTCTCTCCTTAAAATGAGCAGCGCCCTGAATCTTCCTTTCTCCTCTCTTCCTCCTTAAGGATGTTGGCAGCTTCTTAGGTGGCGCTTGGTCATCATAAAACAGAAGACAACCATTGCTTTCCAACAGTTTCTGATTTGTTGTCTGCAATAAGCCTTAGAAAAATAATAACTAGTAGTTTAGCTATTATGTACAGCAGGAGACGAAAGGAAATGTGCAAGATTATGTGCATAATTTCTCCAATTAAATTGCTTGTCTTTACTTTTCACCTTTAAAACAATATAATATTTAATCAACATAGTCCTGCAAAGCTAAAAGAAGTTGCATGTGTGAAAACTGAGACTCAGATAAAGACTCATCTGGAAGATGAGAAAGTTAGTGTAATTGAAACTGGAGGCTTAACCAGTGTTCCACCTGTGTTCTGGGTGTGAGGAGACGGAGCTGCCCGCTCACCCTGAAGGACAAACTGATGAGCTGGTGGGGTGGAGATGAGACACATCCAGGCAGGAAAGCAGGAATGAACTTGGTTCTACCTGTAGTCCTGTGTTCCAGCTACTATCAAAAATGTACATATGCACCAACACCTACAGCCCTTATACTCATACTCAAATATACCTAGACCATGATCTATGGCAGGTTCACAAGGTCAAGGTCACTATAAGACTTTCATAATTTTCTGAGTTTCTCTTGGTTCTCCTACAAGGTTAGAGGCATTTCCTCATCATACTCCAAGACACAAGAAAGGGCCTCTGTTACATAGACTTTCCCTAAGGATTAGCTAATGTGGTCTGTGAACTGGGAGGCCTAGATTTGAGCCCTTTCTCTGCTGGCCTTTCCCCTCTCTTATAAAGTAAAGGGGTTCAACTCATTAACCCAAAAGACCTCTCTAACTCCTATATGGATTTATTAAATAGCTGGTCTGGACTCTAAACTGGCATACTTCATAATTTCCTATTAACTTCCTTCTTGTGTTAGGAGCACAGTATAATGAGACAGACAGGCTGAAAGCCTCATAAGATCTTCCTGGGTTTATATAGTCTCACAGCTTAGGAACAATTTATTTTTTTAACTGTAATCCAAATATAGTTTTCTAATATTTTCCAGTAAGCTCTGGTCTATCTTTCTCACACAGTTTATTGCTATAAGAATTTCCCCTCCTATCTGTACCCCTCCCTTTCCACCTTTTCTCTTTATTCCTGCTGGCAATAATTATAAGTTGTAAAGCCCACAAAAAGAGGATATTAAATAGACTGTATATGATTAGAGATAATGTCACAGGCATGCGTCCGAAACCTGCCGTCTGGCTAATGTGTGTTTTCCTCTCCATGACACTGAACACAGTCATTATGCCTTGGAGGGGGCAGGGCTGAGAAATGATGTTAGACATATTTACATTTTAAAAATGTCTTCCTTCGTGATGTGGCTGTGTCCTGGGTGCCTTAACCTCCTCGCTATGAGAAAGGAGTGTGTCACATTTCTGAGATTCCTGATGGCATGAACTTTATAAATGTACTCTTCCCCTTGGCTGTGTGATTCCCTGTGTCTTCTTTGTTGGAATGTGAAGGATTAACAAGATCTAGAAATAAACGAGGCTCCTGGCTTGAGTTACAAACATTGTCAGAGACCAAATTCTAGTCCTCTATGAAGAAAGCCAACGAGAACAGTCCTGCTTCTGTTCTATAAAAGCATTTAATTCACTCCTCCTGCAAGTGCTTATTGAGTGTCCACTGTGTGGGACACTGTTCCGTATGCTGAGGGATAAAGAAGAAAACATAAAACACATTACCTCAAAGAGCTCAGATTCGATAGGAGGGATACGTTCAGAAGAAAAACAAAGAACACACTTGTTCTGCTATGTGATAAGGTATAAGATGACGGTTACATTTAAAATCCAAACCAGGACACATCTGAGGGTCAAAGAAAATCCTGCTAATGAATGTATGAGGTAAAAAGAGTATTAACCAGAACAATGGAGACACTGAAGCATTAGGAAGAAAATACGGCAATTAAGAAGAGGAAAGCCATGTGGGTAGGAAATAAGCAAGGGATGCAAGGAAAACAGTGAACTGGCATTTTAAATAGGATCATCAGGAAAGCATCCTGTGGAGGAAGCAAGGGAGATGTGGCTATCAGGCAAGCACATCCAAAGCAATGGGAACTGTAAGTGCGGTGGACAGAGCAAACCATGCTGGTGTTGGCAGGAGCAGAAGCAGGTGGCTGCTGTAAGATGATGGTGAGGGAGAACAGTAGGAGATGAGGACAGTGGGGTAAGGGCACCTCAGATCATGAGCATCTCAAGCATTACATGGGCTCTGGCTCCCACTGTGGACAGATTAGGGCCCTCTTCATGTATTCGGGCAAGTCTAACAGAATACAGTGGAATGACAAACCTGTAAGCAATTAAAAATAAATCATTCTCATAGTTCTGAAGGCTGAGGAAGTCTAAGAGGGAGGTGCCAGTAAATTTTTTATGGGGTGATAGCATGCTTCCTTTACAGATTTTAGCATCTTGTCTCCCTGTCCTTTCATGGCAGAGGAAACTTATTAACTCTTTTTTGGTTCCTTTTATGAAGATACTCCTTCAGATATGGCAATGCCATCCTAATGAAATAACCACTTCCCCAAGGCCCTGGTTCCTGATGCTGTCGTGTTTGGGTTTAGAATTTCAGTGTGTATTTTGGAGAACCCGAGCATTGAAAGCACAGCAGGAGTGATTAGAGGTTTTAGAGTTCTCTTGGGTCATTTGACTATCATTGCTTTAACTGTGTAGTTGAAAACAGTCTTAAGATGGCAGTCCCTGGTAAGAGCTGAAACAGAGACATTGAAAGGTTATTGTGATGATCCAGGTGAGAAATTATGGATATGGGGACTAGAGTGGGGAAGGTGGTAAGTGAGTAGAGTTTGGACAAGTTCTCAAGACAAACCTATCTGATTTGATAGATCATTAACTATGAGCCTTGGACAAAAGAGTACTATCAAAGATACCAGGGTTTAGGGAGATGGCCTAGTGGGTAAAATCTTATTTTGTAAGCATAAGGACCAGATTTCTGATTCCTCTTCAACCATGTAATTGTCAGATAGGTGTGGCAACCTGTCAGCAATTCCAATGCTTGGAAGACAGAAAGAAGGGACCCCAGGAGAAAGCTGGCTAGATAGCCTAAACATGTCCATGAACCCTCAGCCCACCTGAGAGAACCTGCCTTGATGAGTAAAATAGAGAGTAATAGGGAAGATTCTAGATATCAGCTTCTGGCCTCCACATGCATATGCACACCTGTGTATGTATACCCACATATCTACATGTAACCACACACATGCATTGATACCACACAAACACAAGAAGAAAAATTAAAAGAAATAACTTCATGCATTTTGGCCTGAGCTGACCTGTGTAGACGGCAGAATTATACTTTGTAATATACATATCTTTCTGACAAGAAAGAGACTGTAAAACTGATTTGGAAATAATTAAGAATTTGGTTTTAGAATGGTAGACATCAGGTACAAACCAGGCATGATAGCAAATGCCTATAATCACATAACTGAGTCAGGAAGACCACAAGCTCCAAGTCATCCATGTATGACAATATTTTATCTCACAAAGTGTGTGTGTATGTGTGTGTGAGTTTGTGTGTGTGTGTTTTGTTAAAATATGCTTGAAATGCAATGAATATAAGTTTAAATTTTAGAGAAAAAGTCAATCCTAAAGAGAGAGGTCTGTTACCATTTAGAAAATATTTGAAACCACTAAATTAGATGATGTCATTTAGGGAGTAAGTCTAGATTGTAAAGAAAAGAGTTCAAAGAACTGCACCCTGGTTCAATACAGGCAAAGTCTGGAGAAAGAGCCCGCCAAAAGGGAAAGGCTGTGAAACAGGAGAAAAAATCTAGAAGAATGTGATATCCTCGAATTCACATTATCATAAAATCATACATTCTTTAAGCACCTACTGTTCTGTGCTTATCACTAACAATGAAAAGGCTGGACACAACCCTACAGAACCCAACATGACATGTGTCTAAGGTTTATGCACAGAAAAATAGGTATAATGACCTCAATCTGAGCATGTCCAAGAATACTTTAAAGAAGAGAAAAATATTGAGCTAGTTCTTAAATAATAAGAATGGAGACTTAACCCATAGACGAGAGGAAAGACATACAGAACTCAGGAAATCCACCAGAAATAAAGGCTCGGAAGAATGAAAAAACCTTCAGAGCTTTTGGAATTTGACAACCTTATCAGAAAAACAGGGCTCGTGTTTGGAAAGCAGCTTGTGCCATTCAAGGATGGCTTATGGATACTGAGCCAAGTGTTTGGACAGCACAGACTTTAAATTTGGACACCAGGCTAAAGCATTTGAACAGTGAGGTCTAAAAAGCTCTTCGATAGAGACATATGCCTAACTGAACAAAGGTTTGTGCAAAGTTGAGTGGACGAGTTGGTCCTTGCCAGGAAGAGCATACAGAGGGGAGGATTACAGGGGCAAAGTTTCTGTAGTGGGCAGGACAGTGGGCTTCACAGATGAAGGAGGCACAGCACAAGATGCTCAGCAGTCTGCCTTGGCCATCTGAGGACACATTTCTCCCTGGATTGGGAAGTAGCTCCCCATTGCCATGCAGAAAGCACTGCCGTTTTAGTGCTTTTAATAAAAATGGAATATATGTGTATGTGTGATGCTTTTAATCATTTTAGAATTGTAAAGAGCTCTGGGCTTTGGAGTCCAGGATGGCCCTGGTGTGAACATAAATTAGCCTAACCGAGTAGCTTGTGCTGTTTATGGGCACTATTTGCTGTAAATTTGGTTCTAACGGTGGAACTGCGTGTCATCCTTGCATCCTTCATCTTTGCTGTGCCTTCTTCTGAAAACTGCAAGTGTTACTTTTGGCTTTGGCTTCTAGTTTAGAGGATCATGGACTCCAGGAGTGATTAGCAAGATCTCAATCCAGTCATTAATTTGTTCACTCACTGTTCAGAGGACTGACTCCTTACCTTGTGCCAGCCACTTGGGACACAAGAGAGGACAGGCCTTCCAGCAGCCCACAGTTAGACGTGCTGGTAATTTCAACAAAAGTAGGCAGTGCTAGCTGGAGCCACAGTGAAAATAATGGTCACTTCTAACTGGAGGTTCAGAAAAAGTGATTTAACAAGTCCTATTCTTCTTGTGGACAGAGTGGCTCCTGTTTCCTTGCTTAAAAGTTTTGAAAATCAGTGTCACACACCAATAAAAGTTTGAGCCAAAGAATTAGATATAGGGCAAGATGCTGCCTCTTCTTCCTGGCTATTAGGTGATTTTCAGGCAGATTACTGCCCCCTCTGAACTACCTACAAAAGGAGACTTGTAATATTGTCCCCATGGAGTGCTGACCATAGGTATATGAAACAACTTAACAAGCCTCCCTACAAATGCCTGCTCCATCTCTTCTTTTCTATGTTTGCCTCTTTAGTGGAGAGAGGCTGCAGCGAGCCATTCTTACTCTTTTTCATGGACTAGGACACCTATTAGTAAGATCTCCCCTTCCCTAAACTCTTGAAGGCTTCCAGCTGTCTCAAGATTACAAGGCAGATTCCTAAATAGGGAATGAAAGACCCTTATGACATTATACATAACTATCTCCCACACATCACCTTGTCTTCTATGCTCCAGTCAAACTAGAATATTATCTCTCTACAGGTGCAGTCTGCTTCCCTATCTCTGAGTCATTGCTCATGCAGAAGCTTTTATAAGAACTGCTAATGTCTCCTACCTTCTTTTCCATCTGTAGAAATCTTATTTATCATATAAGAAAAAGTATTAAAGCATCCTTCCTAGGAAATTCTCCATAATGCCCTCAGTTGAATTTACCACTTCTTCTCGTATGTCACACTTGTCTACTGAATTTACCATCTTAAAATAGCTCTAAGCATCCTGAAACCAAGGAGTAAAACTGGAAGCTGATATGTTGATGCCTGTTAAGAATCTTTGGCTGACTGAGCTCCTTGAAGATACTCCCAGAAAAGTGTGAGGCTGGCAACAGGCTTTAGAACATTGTCATTCTGTTATTACACATGAACCCTTGAGAAGATACACAGTGACAATGAAGGGAGAGTGGCCCTGAGTCAGAAGAAGTAGAGATAGGCATCCAGCCACTCTTCCATCATAAACTGCCACATCCTACATTACTGGGGGAGAGAGCACTTTACAGGCCAACTAGATCAAGATCAGCAAGCCTCAACCTGCTGGTCGAATCTGTCTGTTGCTTATTTCTGTATATCCCATGGTTAAGTATTGTTTGTTTCTTTTTCCATTTCTATAAACAAATAGAAAATAACACAATGCAGAAACACAGGACCCACACACAGAAGGAATATGCCCTTGGGATTCAACACACTATAGTGTCGGTCTAAAACTCTGAATAACTTATCTTTGTGTTTACATTTTTAACTAAAAGCCTGATGGAGCAATAAAACAAAACTCCTGGACTCTTGGCTCATGTATAGGTCCACCTTCTACTGCCTCGGTACCTCCTCAGACAGGGATGTTGGCCGTCTGCTCCTTCACTTCCTAATGTCCTCATCCCCATTGCCACACACATAAGATTGCAGTGTGGAGCAGATAACCTGGCAGGGACAAGCCTCTTCCCAACCCATCCAGGTACCTAACTCAACTATGAGTGAGATTTGCCACACTCTTGAGAATTTCCATCTGCAAGTAGGCAAGTGACTCATGGGACTGGGAGATGTCTGATTCGGGTTTTCAGACTCTGTGGCTGGCAGCTAGCAAGGAAAGGTTGGGGAAGATACCCAGCAACCTGTGCCACACGCACTTACAGTTTCAAGGTAGCAGCCCTAGGCACCTGAGGGTCGGTACTTCCCTCACAACTATCCTCACATGTGGGAGGACATCATTAAATACAAAATTCAGAATATCATAATAATTAGAGAGAAATGTAAGAAGGAGGGGGCATCTTTATAATCTGGTGCCTTTGATGACATTTCCCCTGATTTCTACACAGAGGGCTCTGCATTTTTATTTTTCTCAAGACCCCACAAGATTATATAGCCAAAGACAGTCTTGTGTCCTCTGCTGGGTACCATAATTGAATAACGAGTAAGATCTCTGCCTTCAAGGAAGCTGTTGGGTCTGCAGTCTATGGTAAGCCAGGAGGTCAGGAAACTTTTTCTATAAATGACAACAAAGTCAATATTTCAAGCTTTGCAGCCTAAATAATCTCTGCCTTGACTAATCGGCTCTCACTTTAAAGCCAAAACTACATAAACGAATGAATGTGTCAGTGCTCCAACAAAAATTGATTGGCACTGAAGCTTCCATGTCATACAATTTTCCCATGTCAAAAGTGTTACTTTTCTGTTCATTTCTAGTCGTGTGTGTGTGTGTAAAATCTTTATCTAAATATGGGCTATACCAGAAATAGCCAGGTAGCAGATCAGGTTAAACTTACTGACTTCTCTCTCTGTCTCTGTCTCTGTCTCTGTCTCTCTGTCTCTGTCTCTGTCTCTCTCTCTCACACACGCATACACACACACACACACACACACACACACACCCTTATAGATACCAAATACATACATATTTGGTTTTAAAAAGCTATCAGCACTAGCAGGATGACACACACCTTTGATCCCAGCACTCAGGAGGCAGAGACAGGAAGGTATCTGTTAGTATGAGGGCAGCCTGGTCTGTATAGAGTGTTCCAGGCAAAACTACATAGTGAGATCCTGTGGGGCTTGGGCGGGGTGGGGGGGAATAGGTACTTCCACCTCACTTTCATGGTTTCTCCTTCTCAATGGAGTGAGCACTAGATCCTCAATGCTCTCTCCCTAGGGAAAGCTACAGAAATCTTGCAGTGATGACAGAGCCTTCAGGCACTAGGAGGTTCCAATGCAATGCTCCAGTTGTAGAGAAAATAAAGATGCCCATTCATCCTCTATTCTCCTCTCCATCTATAGCTGTAGACGTGGCTTTGCAAGTGTGGTTTTGAATAGGATACAAATGTGATATTCAGAGAAGCAGTGGACAATTGTCACCATCTGCCATCTGCCCACACACAGGAGCTGGCTAAGGGAAGAAAGGTTTGATTCAGAGAAATTGCAATGTTTTGGAAGAAGAATGCAATTAATTCATTCTTGAGCATGCACTGTGTGCTCATAGCAAAGGAGACTGTGAAAAGCGGGGGAATGTGCTATAGAGGAGAAATATTGTGTCCTGGAGCCAGTCAGAATGGTCTTTGAACCCTGGGATGAAACATCTTAGCCAGTGTTTCTTAGAAAAAAATAATTGATGCTGAGAATTTTCCCCTTCCTCACCTATATGGGAAGAATGATGTCTGTGATCAAATTTGTTAGTAAGTACAGATTCAAATATGATCAAGGTACATAATCTGTACAATATGTACTATCCCAATGAAACCCATTATTTTGTACAATTAATACACTCTAATACAAAAAGGGAAATGAATATATTGCAAAGAATAAAACCCTGCGTTTTAGAAGGGCAACAATCAAGATTGAAGTCAAAAGATAGATATAGAGTACAAAGTTCAATGCCTGGCTGACAACAGACTATTCATTCTGTGGCAGCTTCCGAAAGGCTGCTGCTAGATAAAAGCTTGATTACTAAGTTCTCTACAGAGTGCTAGCAGAGTAGGCAGCCCAGAACAGGAGAGCCCCCTGGGGGACTGTAGCTGAGAAAACAAAGCCCTGACCAACTTCAATCAACGCCTCCGCTATCGCTTATTGGTAGTCACATCCTTGCTTATTCCACTAGTTATCTAACAAATGCTGAACAGAAAGACAGAACAACTCTGACAAGAACAGAGATTCAAATCCCCTTATCCTCAGATCCCCAGGTATGTGCGATCTGCTGTAGCTTCCAATTCTGTTCACTTAATAATTTCTTTAAAAATATTTCTTGGGCATTTACTCTGTGCTGTTCTCTATGATTAGATGCTGAGACCACAGTGTGAGTGGGACACAGATGTCACTTTCAAGGAGCTCAGTCAACTGAGGGGGAAAACAACAACAGGCAATCACAGAATGGTAACAAAAGTGCAAGGGGGTGAGCAGTGAAAGCAATCTGGGGCTAGGGATGGGCTGACAGATGGAGACAGCCCCATACCACCCCATAATATCAGCACTTCACAATTTCTTCAGTCTGGAGATGGAAGTAACCATGAACATCGGAGGTTTGGAAAATGAGCAGGAAGAAGGCAACTAAAGGAGTATGGCTGGATGTTCACACTAAGGGACCAGCACATAAGAAGACAGAAAAGCACAGAGATACACTCATATCTCACCCCTGTTAGAATGGCTGTTAGAAGGGGGAAAAAATAAAAACTAAATAAAACCAACCTTAGACACTATTAGTAGGAATGTAAGTCAGTACAGCCATTGTGGAACACAGTATGGATGTTCCTTTAAAATACTAAAATTAGCACAAGAGAGAAGCAGAAGGAAATCATCCTTGTGATCCTCTGTCCACAGAAACATCATGTAAGGAACGACCTTCACAAGTACCAAAGGAGCCAACAGAAATCCTAGTCCCTGCTTTTAGCATAATAATAAGAAAAACACAACGGAAAAAGGAAAAAAGTGACCCGAATCATCCTTCTCCAAACCCCAAGCAAGGCGATGTAGAAAGATAAGTCTTGTACTTGGAGAAGGAGGGACAAGTAAATCTAAGCTTTGTACTTGCAGTCCAGTGCTAGCAGATCCCCAAGGCCCCATCCCTGAACTTGTGCCTCCAGCAAAGGGACTGCCTCCACCAGCCCTTTTCCCTCCTGGAGCAACACAGCAGGGAGAAATACTACAGACTTGATGAAGTAGGGCACAAAAGTAAGCATAAGATGGGGTGCAGTGCCACCTGGTAGAAATCCAACTCTGAGGAGTCACCAGTGGCTGTTACACTAACATCTGTGCCCAACTTTACCACCCTGTAGAGCCTGGCAACCTTTTCAGGTTTTTATTCTGTCTAGTATCATCTTCAGCTACAGTGATCTTAGGCCACAAGTCCACCACAGCAGAAGGAAGACCATAGAAGTGTGGTCATTGGTCCCATCTCTGCTATGCTAGTCAGGGTGGGTTCTAAGCTCTGGTGCAACCCAGAATTGTGATGTTAGTGGCCACAGGGCAGCCTACTTATCTTCCCTTTGACTACAGGAAATGCAACATGGAGAGAATTGTTGTCCAATTGAAGAAGAGGGAAGATGGCACCAAATTGTTGCATAGGAACCTAAAATTGGTACTTCATTACCTATGACACACCATGCCATGTAGAACCTCAAAGTGCTTGACTGTAGGATGGTATTTGTGGATGAAGTGTGTGTACTTACCTGGGCCCCAAGTGGAAACTTGTTGGAACAGATTAGCTTATGTAGGCAACTCTATTCCACAACATACCAGATGTGGCTAAAGCACAAACTTGGCTTTGTGGAGCCCTCTAGTGCTAATACAGTGATAACACACCAGCCAAAACTCAATGGCAAACATGGGCCTAGCCTACCACCTACTGCTAAAATAGTGGCAGAAACCTGACTTATCATATCTGGAATGAAAAAAGGCAATTTTGAAAGATTCTAAATATTCCATGTCATATGCCAATAACCTCCAACAACTTTTCAGAAATGTAAAGCTAATTGTTTTATAGTTCTATTTCTGTCCTTGATGTTTTTATTTTTGGTGGTGTATAAATGCATAAAATGTATTCAGTACTGAAAGTATAAAATTTAATGTTACATTAGACAGCTTCTGTTCGAAATGTTTGTTCTAACTGAATAGAAGTTCACTGAGTTGTACAGATTTGGGGTCTAGTTAACTTGGGGAGGTGATGCTTTTATTTATTGCAATTTTTATTCCAAACATAAAAAATCTTGGGAGAGTTATGAGTGCACCGAGGAAGAAAATAAAATGCCATGTAGCAACTGATATGTACAACTCTGGGATCAAGAATTAAAAATGTCTGCTTTCAGTAGACTCAACCAGCACCTTAAAGACACAGAGAAGAAAGTAAGGTAATTTTGCAATCAAATGGATCGTTGCACTGAGCAAAATAAAACTGTAGTAGAAGGCATGATTAACAAAATAAAATGCATAGAAGACTCAGTGAGCTTAGAGACAGGTTATTTGAAAATACACATAGGAATAAGTGTCAATGGACTGCTTATCCACAAATGGGCACTTATATCACACCACCTTTCCACAAGGCTCAAGGATTATTGCAGAAGATGGGAGTGGGGACTAGTAAAAGCCAGAGGTCATGAGGACAGAACAAAACTGTGTCTTCTGGATTTCACAGAACTGCTGCACATATGAACTTATAGCAGTTATGGTTAGCTACATAAGATCAAGCCAGCAAGCATTTTTCATAGAGGAAATGAGCCCCCACTCCTAGTTGATGTTTTCTGGAAGATGGAGAATCAGTTTTCTTTGAGGGTGTGACTCCTAGTAGGCTCACTCTCCATTGGATAATTCCACATCCATGAGTATCTGAGCAGTGCTGATTGGACTCAATGGTAGGGTGATGACATGAAGGTGACAGGAAGCAGGTAGGGAGGTGGTGGATAGATCTGAAGGAATTAGGTGGAGGAGTGTGGAATAAATATGATCAAAATATATTGTATACATGTATGAAATTCTGTTAATTAATAAAATACATATTTTAAAGAAAAAACAAAAGAAAATACACAAAGAAGAAATAAGAAAAAAGAGTGAAGTGGAACAAAGAAAACTCATGGGAATGATGGGGAGTATTACAAGAGAAAATACTCAGGTTGTTGGTATTCAAGAAAGACTTGAGACTGCCAAAGGAGTAGAAACTTCTCAACAAAGACAAGAACCATTCGTATACAGAAAGAAGGATATAAATATCCAGGTGCTCTAGAGTCAAAAGTCAGCAGCTGTTTCAAACCAGCCAGTAATGCACCCAAAATATCTTGAATTTAATTCTCTGAGGGAAGAACTCAAAGCTACAAGAAGAAGGAAGCATGTGACACATGAAGTGTGTTCATTCATTGACCAAAGACCCTCAGAGAAATCTCTTAAACAGGCTACAAGGAAGTTAAAGGCTGCTGCAGCCTGACAGAGAAGCTGGGCAACATGAAGGACAAGTCTTTGAGAGCCTCCTGGAGCTCCCTTCCTGCAGCCTCCAATGGAGGCAGGATTCTATGTCCCAACCAAAGGCCAAAGGACCTCAGAAGAGGGAGGACAACCCATTCAATCCAGTTGCCAAGCAGTTCCCCCCATCCTTCATGTCTGCTGCCCCCCAGATAATTCTAACATTTCCAAACCACTTTGGGCATTCTGATTCCTGGGTTGATGCAGATCCAATGGGAGGAACTGTTTTTAATGACACCCTCGCTTCCTACCTGTCCCCTCCCGTCCTGTACTACCAATTTCTAACTGCAGTGGTGATTCTGTGCTTTTTCTTTAGTTCTCCACGTGAACTGAGTGTTGTAGGAGTGACACCCCTGCACCAGCTGGTTTCCCCCCTCTTCCTTTTGTCTTGGCCCCATCGGTGAAAACAGAACCAGTAAGAGACCTCTAAAGGACATGGAACAGTCTTCAGGACAGAATGTGTGTCGGTGCACAAATCAAGTCTTGCCAATTTTTAAAAAATTGAAATCATATGGCATATCTTTTATTACCACAGTTAAGTAGAACTAGAAAAAATTAGAAGAGCCTTGAAATTTATACGAATGAATGCAAATCAAATAATATAATCTAAACAGTCATTGGGTCAAGGAAGAAATTTAGAAGAAAATTTAAACATTTCTTGAAATAAGTAAAACTAGAAACACAGTGTACTAAAACAACCACACTATTGTCAGTGGGGTTTCAACCAATCAGAACCTTCATCTTGAAGAAAAAAATAAAGTCTTAAATAAACAGCCTATTACTGCAACTCACCTACCATTGCAACCTAAGTAATTATTGAAAAGAAAAAACAGGAGGGAACCAATTCCCCTGGCTCTTTTTGGCAATGGTAGGGTAATACTAGGCAATACTAGGTAAGTGATCTTCCACTGAGATACATTGCCAGCTCCAAAATCCAAATTGATAAATAATGATAAAACAAAAGATTGGAAAGGGACAAGAGTTCCAGAACAAAATGGGAGCATGAGGGGAAGAGGGAGGGGGGGAGGAGAAAGAGAAGGGGAGAAGAGGAGGTGGGAAGAGAGCATGAGGGATCAGGAAGATTGAGTTGGGAGATGAATAGAGGAGAGCAAGAAAAGGTTTAAAAAGAAATCTGGTACCAGGGAATTGTACAGAGAACCACAAGGATGATCCCAACTAGGATTCTAAGCAATAGTGGAGAGGCTATCTTAAATGCCCTTCCCCCATATGAGAATGATGCCTACCTTAAATGCCATCCTAGAGCCTTCATCCAGCAGCTTAATGGAAGCAGAAGTGGAGACCCATAGCTAAGCTCTGAGCCAAACTCCTGGAATCCAGTTGCAAAGAGGAAGGAGTGAGGAACAAAGGGGTCAAGACCATTCTAGGAAAACACACAGAAACAGATGACCTAAGCAAGTGGGAACTCATGGACCTCAGTCTGACAGCTAGAGAACCAACATAGGACCAAACCAAGCCCCCTGGACGTGAGTGTCAACTAGGAGGGAGGACTGGGCAGTCTATGGGGCCTCTTGCAGTGGAACCAGGATGTATCCCTAGTGCATGAACAGACTTCGGGAGCCCATTCCCCATGGAATGGTACTCTCTTAGCCTAGATATACATACACAGGGGAGAGCCTAGGGCCTACCCAAATAACATGGCAGATTTTGATGATCCCTCATGAAAGGCCTCACCCTCCCTAGGGAGTGAATGGAGGATGGGATAGGAGTTGGTGGGGTCATGGGAGGAGGGGAGGAAGAGGGAACTGGGATTGATATGTAAAATAAGATTGTTTTTAATTTAAATAAAATTTATAAAGAAAAGAAAAAAGGTCAAGGCAGAAATACATTAAATAGATGCTAAAACACTGCAGGATCAGTGAAACAAAGAATTGGTTTCTTAGGAAAACAAAATGGGCAAATTCCTGGCTAGACTAACTACAACAATAACAGAGGACTCTGAGTCACTTAAAACCCATAATCCTCTATCTAGGTTTATATCCAAAGGACATTAAATTAGTATGTCAAATAGATGTCTACTCCTCCGTGTTAAATACAGCATTCTACACCATAGTCAAGATATGGACGTTTTAGAAAGGATAAGGAATCAGCATGTTTTCATTAACATATAAATGGATGAAGAATTATCATATATACAAAAAAGAATGCTATTCAGCCTTTAAAAATGAAGATTTTGTTGTTTATGAAAACAGATCAACATGGAGGACATTATTCTGAGTGAAGATAAGCAAAATCATGCATACTATCATGATTTCATTTACATGTGGAATATAAAATCTGAAAACACAGATGCAGAGAGTAGATTGGTAATACCAGGGACTAATGACAGAGGCAGAGTAAGGGGCATTGGTGATCAATGAGGTAGTCTCTGTAAGACAAGAGGAAAACATTCTGGAGACCTGTTGTGCAGCATGCTGTTATTCTTGTTCTTGAAATTTGCTAACACAGTAGATCTCCAGTGTTGTTACCACAAAAACAAAACTGTACATGGATATTCATTTGTCCTGGTTAGTTGTTATTATCAACATGCTATAACCTAAAGTTGCCTGAGAAAAAAAGGACATCAGTTGAAGAATCATCCAGATCAGCTTGGCCTATGGCCATGTCTAAAATAAGTTATCTTGACTGATGGTTGATGAGGAAGAGCCCAGCCCACTGTGGGCAGCACCATCCCAGATAGATGGATCTAGTTTATATAATAAAGCTATCTGAGCATGAACCAGAGGGCAAGCCAGTAAGCAGCCTGGTTTCTGCTTGAGTTCCTATCCTGAATTCTCTCAGTGAAGGAGTGTGACCTTCAAGGATAAGCCAAATAAAATCTCCAAGTTGCTGTCAGTTACAGTGTTTATCATAGCAAGAGAAATGAAACTAGAACAACATTATATCCCAATGTATACATGCTTCAATTTACTACAGCATACATTATAAATTATAATTATATTGGTAAATTCCTCAAGTTGATGAGGATTTGAAATCACTCTGTTTTTGCAACATTTTGCAAATGGAGAATCTAGGGGAATCATAGGAATTACGATGTGTATCTTACACAATGGCAAATCATTATCCTCCATGTGAAGAGCTCTACTTGCATTGTGGGACATGAAAACATCGATCCTCATAAGGGAGTTAAGGGACAGGAACTACCAGAACATTTTTAATCCATGTTGGACCACTTTAACACCATCTAAATGTGTCTTCAAGTTTCATTGAGATTCTTCTTTGGAATCATTAAAAGAGAGAAATAAAGAGATTTATTGTTTGAGGAGAGCATTTCTTTTGGTGACAAATCAGGCCTAAGTGGGTATTACCACTGTCATCAAAGATGATGAGCTGAAAACAAGAGCAATTGTTAACCTCTAAGTTCAGAATCCAAACAGAGCTGCAGCCTTAATGCCCAACAGATAAGAGTGAAAGTAGGCTCTCCCAGCAGGAAGCAGAATGGATGAGCAAGATAATGAAAAGGTTCAGAATTATTAAAGTATTAAAAAAAGAAGAAGAAAGGAACTAAAACAAGAGTCATGTACTATATTGTACTCATTATATCACATAAAATATTTTCAAAGCTGTAATCCACCACATTGACAAGTTTATAGTGAAGTCTTTATCTCATACACTGCTTGTGGGCTTATAAATTAGAATGATCCTATTGGAAAGCAACGTGGCAATGTGTGTCTAGAAGTGACAGGCTGCATAAGTTCTCACCCAGTAATTCCACTCCTGGGTATTCATTTCAGAGAAATAATCTAATCCAAATGAGGAAAGGAATTGCATCCAGGAAGATGTTTATTGTAATGTTATTTATAATAACAGAATAATAATAGCCTAAATGTCCTATATTTAAGTAAAGTATGCATTTTCACTAAATGGAACATTGTAAAATCATTATAATAACGTTTACAAAGACAATGTAATAGTTTTGGAAACTTTTTATGACATAATGTGATCTAAAAATAACAGAATACAGAAAGTAATGGTATCATATTTGTGCCCTGATTACATCTTTATTTTAATACATAATTATTGGTTATATAGTACAAGCATGGACACATATAAGAACTAGAAAACAGCATGCAAAATAAGAGTAGCTACTTGTATACTGAGATTTTATTTTCTTTTTTATATCATTTCCATTATTTAATAATACTGTATACAATTTCAGTAGTGTTTTTATTTTGTGTTTAGTTCATTTTTTGTGTATAAGTGTTTTGTGTATAAGTGTGTGCTGGTGCCCATGGAGGTCAGAATATGTGACTGACTCCCCTAGAACTGGAGTTACAGATGGTTGTGAGCTGCCAAGTGGTTGTTGGAAATGAATCTGGATACTCTGCAATAGCAGTAAATTCTCCCAATCACTGTGACATCTCTCCAGCCCTGTAGATAATATTTTGAAGAACATGATGAGGTCATAGTCAGGTTTATTTAAACTTTACTCCATTGTTCACTACCAAATCTGGAAACATTAAGGATTCTAGACTTTGGGTGTCCTCATCTCTAAAGGGGAGTTAATTACCTTCATGATAAGAATGATGTAGTAGCCAAGGTAATTCAGGCTCACAAAGACAAATGTAGTATGTTCTCTTTCATATTGAAATCCTATTTTCTAATTACTAAATATGTCTGTCTAGGTGAGAGTGAATGTGGGTAAAGGCTAGAAAACTAGAAAGGAGCTCATGAGACAGAAAAAAAAAGACACCTTAAGAGAAGAGGCGGGGAAAACAAACAACAAGCAAGCAAGCAAACAAACAAACAAGGCAATATCAAAGAAGTGGAAATAGTGAGGACATAGAGGTACAACGGAAGGAAAGAGTAGCTTGGGGCAGAGAGGGGAAGAGTGTAATACGAGTTCTAATTGGTCTTAATAATAAAAGCCTTGAGTCAGATATAGAGGAAAATGCTGAGAGATCAGAGAAAACGAGCAAGCCAAAGCCACCTTTACCTCACTAGCTTCCCAGCGGAAAAGAGGCCGAGTCCCTATTTCCTCCTGCCTATATTCCTTTCTCTGCCCAGCCTTCTTACTTCCTGTCTGTCTGTACAGACTTCCAGACATCTATCATTAGCTGGTGACAAGGTTTACCCTCTGATCTTCAGACACACTTTATTTGTACAAACAAGATATCACCACATAAGAGCAAGTGGGGGCCCAAAATCATCTGAAACAAAATATGTTTGAAAGTGTCATAAGACAGTCTTAATTTGTAACCTAAGTACATAAATAAATAAATAAATAAATAAATGACTATTTAATTCCTAGAAAATGAATAAACATAAATAAATCACCCACTGCATAGTAAATGTTTAATAACATGTTTTTAATTGACTATGTTCTGTAAAAGATTTTGCCAGTTTATAAGTATACACAGAGAGAGAAAGATAGTTTAAAGACAGATAAGAAAAGTAGTGTGGGAAAATAAGGATAATTCAATATATGTTAATTCTCCCTATTTTCCCAGTTCCTGTCTATGAAAAGTACAACATAATTTAAGAATATTCTGGAGGCATTGTTAAGAAACCAAGAGGAATGACACTTGTTTCTCAAAACTTCTTTTTCAATAGCAAAATGTGAAAAATATAGATAGAGCCATCTCCACACACAGAGACTAAGACAGAGCTACACATGTGTGTGTTCATGAGTCCTTAGAGTTAAAAAAAAGTAAAACATTGCTCCTTTATTGTGTTTAACACATATACTTTTCCCACATAGCAAAAGGTATCATTTTGCTCTTAATTACAGATTGCTATTATGAGTTGTTTTTATTTGACAAAAATGTTTGTTTCAGAAAAATTAATTTAGACAGTTCCATTTTTCAAACAATAATACCTTCTGTCCTGGACTTATAAAGAAAAATTTTATCTGGATTCTTTCTCTACAATCAAACTGGCAATTTCTTATGGGAAGAAAGTCATGGTTGATCATTATAAAATCTAGCTTCCACAGTGCCATTCAAATGCAGAAAATACTTTCATGACCAACCACTTTTGCTTCCTGTAGTATATAAAAATGACATCATGAGAGGTATTACCCTGGCTGGGCAGGAATACAGATTAATGCTGCCTTGTTTTCAGTATCAGGTTTTAGTCTGAACATCATGATGCTTTTCACAGGAACTCTACCATTTTATTCAATTCACCGGACATGGCAGAGAGCCTGTTAGTGCCAAATACAGTGGTAGCAGCAAGAGATACAGATCTGAATGCTACCTGCAGGAGTACACAGAGTACCCACACAGATAATAGCAACACAGTTCGAGCATTTGTGGCCAAGAGTTGTCAAGTTGCTGGGGAGCCATGATAAGGCACTGGACCCAGTCTGGAAGAATAGCAGTAGCTCTCAGAGGGCCATGGTGTTTAAAAACAGTCACATGTGAAGGAGGAAGGGAGAAAAGGGGCTTGACATTAGAAATTCCTACTAGATTATGTGACATTACCTGGAAGCATGTGTCATGTGGTAAGTTAGCTACTTTACTAGTAGGTAGGCTACCAAACCTGTTTTAAATTATCTGACCTGTTCATGGTCATTTTGCCAGTATGTGACAGAGATGGGTTCAGAGAAAGGTAAATTATTGTGCTATGCAGCAAGGGCATTACAAAGTAAGTTCTGGTTTCTGGTGTTTCTTTTAAAAATATTTTACTTAATATTCATAAATGCATATAATGTGTTTGTACCAAACTTATCACTCATTCACTCCCTTTCAATCCCCCTCAATACCTACTGAATAATACATTAATGCTGCCTGTATGTGCATGGGTGAGGGAACATCTACTGGATAATAGATAGCCTCTTCAGGCCCTATCCCTGAAGAAAACTGACTCTCCCTCCCCCAACAGCCATTAGTTATCAATAGCTCCTCAGATGTGGGTGGGAGCTCATGAGCCCTTTCCCTAACCATACATGAATTTTGGCTGGCTTGATCTTGTGCAGGTGTTATGCATGCAGTCCCCGCATGAGTTCAATGTGTGCAACATGCCTGCCATACATGGAAAATACTGTTTTGCTAGAGATATCCTTGGCTCTTGGACTCTTTCCATTATCTCTTCAAGCACAATGTCTGAGCATTGGGGAAGGGAGTAAATGTTCTAGCTAGAGCTGAACACTCCACACTCTCTTACTCTCTGCATGTGACTAGATTGGGAGAGTTCTCTGTAATAATTATCATCTATTGCAAAAATAAACCTCTTCAATGAGGGAAGAAAGATGCACTAATCTATGGGTTGATAAAAAAAAACTTTAGGGAACTCCTGACCTGGGGACTACAGGCAGGTCGAATTACCCCTGGCTGGCCAAGCAACTGCAAGTCTGCTGACAGCAATGTTCTAGTCCAGCTGCCACCCTCCAAGAAAGGGAATACCTCAGAGAGGCCTGCACCTACCGTGGGACCTATCAGAGTATTGGACCGCTTGCACCCACTGGAAGAGAACCTTAGACCTGTACCCACCAGGAGAGGAAGAGACCCCACCTGCAAAGACTGGAAGAAGGGATAGGAAGGTGACAATATAAGAACACATTCAACAACAGAAAAACCAATATGACACCACCAGACTCTAGGGACTCTATACCAGCAAGACCTGAATATCCCAACACAAATGAAGTAGAAGAGAATAACCTTAAAACAGCTTCATGAAGATGATAAGACAATGTGAGGTGCACTCTCACCCTGAACTCTTGGGGAAGGGTCTAGGCCCTGCCCTATATGAAATGACAGACTATGGACACCCCCATGGAGGGCCTCACCCTCCCTGGGGGAATGAGGGGACAACGGGGGGGGAGGGGGTTTGTGGGGAGGAACTTGGAACTGATTTGTGAAGCAACCTTGTTTCTTATCTAAATTTAAACTGGAAAATAAAATATTTTTAAAAATTTAAAAAAAAAGAAGATGATGATGATAAGAGACCCTAAAAGAAGAAATGAGAAAATCCTTTAAAGAAATGGAAGAAAAGACAAACCAAAAATTTCAAGAAACAATTCAAACAGTGCAAGGATTGAAAGCTGAAATAGAGACAATAAAAAAACATACTCTGAGGGAATGCTGAAATTAGAAAAGATGGGTAAACTATCAGGAAGTACAGATGCAACCATAACCAATACAATACAAGAGCTGGGAGAGAGAATCTCAGGCATTGAAGATACACTAGGAGAAATTGATTCATTGACCAAAGAAAATCTTAAGTAAGTACAAAAAATCACTAATACAAAATATCCAAGAATTATGGGACACTGTGAAAAGGACAAACCTAAGAATAATAGATATAGAAGAAGGCAAAGAAACCCAACTCAAAGGTACAGAAAACATTCAACAAAATCATAGAAGAAAACTTTCCCAACCTAAAGAAAGATGTGCCAGTGAAAGTACAAGAAGCCTATAGAAAACTAAATTGAGGGGAACCAAAAAGATGTCCTCATGACACATAATAATCAAAACACCAAACATACAGAAATAAAGAATGAATATTAAGAGCAACAAAGGAAAAAGGCCAAGTAACATATAAAGGCAAACCTATCGGAATTACGCCTGACTTCTCCATGCAAACTCTGAAAGCCAGAAGGTCCAGGATAGATATTCTACAAACACTAAGAGACCACGGATGCCAGCCCAGACTACTACACCCAGCAAAACTCACTATAGATGGAAAAACAAGATATTCTATGACAAAAGCAGATTTAAACAATACATATCCATTGATCCAGCCCTACAGAAATTACTGGATGGAAAACTACAACCTAAGAAAGTTAACTACACTCACAAAAACATAGGCAGTAGATAATCCCACTTTACCAAAAGCCAAAAGAAAAAGCACAGTAAATCCACACACAGTAACACCACCACCAACAAACCAAAAACAAACAAGAATTAAAACTCAATGGTCCTAAATTTCCCTCAATATTAATGGTCTTAACTTGCCTGTAATGGGGAACACGGTGAGGGGTAAGGGGGGAGTGGGAGCTGGGAAGAAGAGAGGGGAAGAAGAGAAAGAGAGAGTAGGTCAAGGGGGAACAGGAAGTTGAGTGGATGGGGGTAGAATAGGGGGAAGAGGGAATCATAGGTTAGAAGACACATCAGGCACCAGAGTGACCTCTAGTGATCTAAAGGGATAACACCAATTGGCAAGCTAAGTAATAGTGGAGAGACCACCTCGAATGCCCATTCCTGATAATGAACTTGATGTCTATAACCATCCGGGAGCTTTCATCCAGTGGCTGATGGAAGCAGAGGCAAACACACAGTTAAACACTGAACTGAACCCAAGGAACCCAGTGGCAGAGAGAGAGAGGAGTGATGAGCAAATTGGCAAAGAATGGGCTGGCAAAACCAGCAGAGACAGCTGATCTGGACAGGGGAGAGCTCTTGGACCCCAGACTGACAGCGCGGAGGCTAACATGGGACTGATCTGGACCCCCCCCCAAATGTGAGTGTCAGTGAGAAGGCCTGGGCAACCTATGGGGCCTTGAGCAGTGGATCAGTGTCTATCCCTGGAATACAAACAGTCATTGTGTGCCCATAGCACAAAGAGGGATGCTCTCTCAGCCTGGACTCTTAGGGGAATGCCTGGACCCTACCCGGAGTGAAATGACAGACTCTAGATACCCCCTATGTGGAAGGAATTGGCAATAGGGTGGGAGGCTGGGGGGGGAAGGGGAGTGCGGGAGGAGGAGAGGGAGAGGGAACTGGGATTGACATGTAAAACAAGCTATTTAAAATTAAAATAAAAAAATGATATAAAAAAGACATAGGCTAACAGAATAAATAAGAAGACAGAATCCATCCTTCTGCTGTGTACAAGAATCACACCTCAACTTCAAAGACAGACATTATTTCAGAGTAAAGGGTTGGGATAAGAGTTTTACAATCAAATGGACCCAAGAAATAAGCTGGTGTAGCTATCCTACTGTCTAACAAATTAGACTTCAAACTGAAATCAAACAAAAGAGATGAAGAAGATAATATCATATTCATCACAGGAAAAATTCATCATTAAGAAGTCTCAATTCTGAACATCTATGCCCCAAATGCAAAGGCACCCACATTGGTAAAAGGAACATTACTAAAACTTAAATCACACACCCCACTCTCACCACTAGACAGGACCACCAGACAAAAACTTAACAAAGAAATAAAGAAACTACCAGAAGTTATAACCCAATTGGGTTTAACAGACATCTATAGAACATTCCATCCAAACACAAAAGAATATACCATTTTCTCAATGCCACATGGGACCTTCCCTAAAATCAACCAAATACTTGGCAACATAGTAAACCCCAACAGGTACAAAAAATTGGAATATCCCCCTGTATCTTATCAGACCACCATGCTTTAAAGTTAGAATTCAACAACACTACAAATTGCAAAAACCCTATAAACTCATGAAAATTGAACAGCATGCAGTTTCACCATTCCTGAGTCAAGGAAGAAATAAAGAAAGAAATTAAAGACTTCCTAGATTTCAATGAAAATGAAGACAGAGCATACACAAACTTATTGGATACTTTGAAAGCAGTACTAAGATGAAAGTTCATAGCACTAACTGCTCACATGAAGAAACTGGAGAATAGTCACACTAGAGAATTAGCAGCACAACTGAAAGCTCCAGAACAAAAAGAAGCAAACTCACAGTGGAGGAGTAGACACCAGTAAATAATCAAATTGAGGGCTAAAATCAATAAAGTAGAAACAAAGAAAAATACCAAGAATCAATGTAACAAAGAGTTGGTTCTTTGAGAAAACCAACAAGATAGACAAACCTTCATCCAAATTAACCAAAAGGCAGAAAGAGAACATGTAAATTGACAAAATCAGAAAAGAAATGGGGACCTAACAACAGACAATGAAGAAATCCAGAGAATCGTCAGGTCATACTTTGAAAACCTGTACTCCGCCGGGCGGTGGTGGCGCACGCCTTTAATCCCAGCAATCGGGAGGCAGAGGCAGGCGGATCTCTGTGAGTTCGAGGCTGGGCTGGACCAATAGCCTCCGAAACAATACAGAGAAACCCTGTCTAATAAAAACCAAAAAAAAAAAAAAAGAAAAGAAAGAAAGAAAGAAAATCTGTACTCCACAAAATTCAAAAATGGACAATTTTCTGGATAGATATCACTTACCAAAATTAAATCAAGAACAGATAAGCAATTTAAACAGACTTATAAAGCCTAATGAAATACAAGCAGTTATCAAAAGTCTCCCAATCAAAAAAAGCCCAGGACCAGATGGCTTCAGTACAGAATTTCACCAGAAATACAAAGAAGAGCTAATACCAATACTCCTCAAATTGTTCCACACAATAGAAGCAGAAGGTTCATTGCCAAACTCTTTTTATTAGGGTACAATTACCTTGGTACCCAAGTCACACAAAGACACAACTAAGAAAGAGAACCACAGACCAATATCCCTCATGAACATTGATGCAAAAATACGCAATTAAATCCTGGAAAATCAAATCCAAGACATCAGAAAAATCATCCACCATGATCAAGTAGACCTCATCCCAGGGATGCAGGGGATGGTTCAATATACAAGAATATATCAATGTATTACACCATATAAACAAACTACAAAAAAACCACATGATCATCTCACTAAATGCTGAAAAAGCCTTTGACAAAATCCAACAACCCTTCATGATAAAGGTCTTGGAGAGATCAGGGATAACAGGAACATATTTGAACATAATAAAAGAAATATAGAGTAAACCAACAGCCAACATCAAACTAAATAGAGATTCCTCTAAAATCAGGAACAAGACAAGGCTGTTCACGATCTCCATATGTTTTTAATATTGTACTTGAAGTTCTAGCTAGAGCAATAAGACAACAAAAGAAGATCAAGGGGATACAAATTGGAAAGGAAGAAGTTGAACTTTGCTGTTTGCAGATGATATGATAGTTTACATAAGTGACCCAAAAAATGCTACCAGGGAACTCCTACAGCTGATAAACACCTTCAGTAAAGGGGCAGGATGCTATATTAACTCAAGAAAATCAGTAGCCCTATTATATACAGATAATAAATGGGCTGAGAAAGAAATAAGAGAAACATCACCCTTTGCAATAGCCACAGACAACATAAAATATCCTGGGGAAATGCTGACCAAACAAGTGAAAGATCTGTATAGCAATATGCGTGAGGGGTTATTTACAGGGTATCAGTGAGTCATCTCACCTCTTCCCTTCGACCATTTACTGTCTAAAGATACTTAGGGCCATCGGGGCCCACCACCTAGCTGCCATTAACTACCTATAGATACTTAGGGAAAGGTGGGGCCAAACACTCTGATCCTCCTCCAGAATTTATATTCTCTCCACTCCCTTTTCTACAGTGCTCCCCGAGTCCTGGAGGGAGTGATATAAAAGTACCACTTACGACTGAACACTCAATGATCAGTTCTTCTCAACACTTTGAAGAGTTATGATTCTCTGCAGTAACTGTAGCCTACTGCATAAAGAAATTCTGCTGACCACAGCAGACAAGTATTAGAAGGTGGTTTGATAAGCCATTATATGCATTTAGAAAATCAACAGTGATGGCTTCCCACTGGGGCCAAGGTCCTCTCCAGTCACAGGCTTTTGGCCAGGTTTATGGTATAGAGGTAAACTCCCTCCTCTGGAGCAGGCTTCAAATCAAGCCAGAAAAGCAACTGGTTACCCCCATAGCAGTCATGCCACTATTGTGCCAGTGGGCACATCTAGCCCCTGGCAGGTCAGCAATGTGACATGCAGGGTCCATGGATGAATCAGTTTGTTAATAACAACTCTCCCCCAGTATCCTGCATAACGTCTTCTGGTTCTATGAAAGCTAGCCAACACAATGACGGCTTGACTTTTCTTTATTCATAACCAAGCAAAATGTATGGTGTCTTCAGCAACAGAGTCTTACCATGTAGTTCTGGTGGGCAACCAAGAGCAGTGGTGGTAAATACCCCATATTATTTTGAGGACATCAGGGATCTCTCTGACCAACAACTCATGGGGTGGCAGCTCAACCTTGGCATTGGGACTTTCATTTAATAGCATATGACTTCTGGCAGTCACTTTATCTCCTCATGCAAGGTACCTCTGTTCAAATTCTGCTTTTTTAAAAGCATTCACTCTTGTTTATAGTGTATGTTAAACATATTCTCATACCTCCTTCTCCTCCCTTCCTCTCCCCTTTTATGCCCCTCCCATTGGTCTGCTTTGTCTCCTTAGACAGATTTTCTTCTACTTCAAAGTGATGGATACATAAGTACATAGACGCATAGATTCCAAGTGACAGATATGTAAGTGCATAGATTCAGAGATAGATAATTTTATTTAGCTATATAAAATCTGGGAACCATACATGAGAGAAGGCATAAAATATTTGTCTTTCTGCTATTGGCCTAATTTGAGTTGGTGTTTTTAAACATCTTCCTTGAAAGTCAAGCTAAAAAAGTAGTCTTTATCAAAATGTAGTTAGAATTATTAAATTATTCAAAAGACTAGAGCAGATTGAACTTTAAAATGATCAGTCCTTTGCCCAGTGAGGTGGCTAGACTAGGAAAAGAGACATTAGAAATGGTGAGTTTAGAAGCATCAGTGAACTGTTCTCTGGGGAGAATGGTTAAAAGTGCAGGTGCCTAGAAGGAGAGTAGGCCTGAGGGAAAAAAGGCACTGACGGGGAAGCTGGACTGTTGGAAGGAAGAACCAAGCCATGATGCTAAATGTGTGCCTCTACCCTGGGCTCCTTCTGGAGATGTAAATCCCAAGGTCCTCAACAGCAGACTTGGGCTTCTGGAGTGGCAGGAGAATGCTCGCGGTTTACTGGTGCTCTTGTTGAAGTCATCTCTGTCTATGCAGTGACAGACTGGCTGTTCCCCAAATAGCTGTCTTGCATGAAAACAGAAAGCAAAACAGAACAGATAATCAGTGACTATTCTCTTCCACCACTCAGAACCCCACAAAACCAGCCTGAGCTCCTAGAACACTATGTCCCTTTTCATTAAGAAAGATAATTGCAGTACAGCCATGACCAAAGCAAAAAGTTCAATTTTAACCACAGCCTCATGATCACCCCAGGCAGATGAAGAAGGCCAAATTCTCTGTGACCCAATTCCTGGATCCCCAAGACTCAAAAAGAAAGGGCTTTGAAGGAAAGTATAGAAGCAATCCATAAGTGTTGTTTGTACCTAGTAGTCTTTTGGAAGAGAGGGGCCCAAAGCTCGAGACCCCATCTGGTGACCAGTGGAGTCCTGTCTAAGAGGGTAACATGTAATCACCAGAGCCTTGCTGGGTGTCCTGTATTAGTCAGATGCTGGGCAAGCCCCTTGAGAAAGAGGCTGTGGGAATGGTGCTCCTGTGGCCTCAGATAAGATCCAGTGCAGCTTTAGCAGGTTGAAAACGATCTGCCAGAAGAGGAGGCATGTTAGAGGACAGTCACATACCAAGCAGAAAGAAAGACAGGTAGCCTGTGTTTACAAATGCTCTAGTTTCCCATCGGCAGTCCCAAGTGATTATTATTCTAGTTACTCTAGTAATGATCTTTCTCACTTTCGTTTATTATTTTTAACTTTTTAAAGTAATTACTTGACTATTCCATTTCTTTGCTAAAAGCTGTTATGCAGTCATTCTCAAACATATGCTTTTGTTTTCATTTTCATTTAGACCACAGATTCTGCAATTCTATCTGAAATATTTGTTAGAACATAAACAGACTACACTTACCTGCTTGTGCCACTAGGTGGTGCACACATATATTAGTCGATTGTGGGATAGAAGGGTTTATCTGCAGATGACAATTAATTCATCACCACAGAGAAGATATAAACAGTAGACACTACAGGGGCCGGGGAGAGGTGGAGAGGAGAAGCACTCTCAGAAAACGACAGACTTTATCTGCTAGCTGAAGAATGGTGAGGCAAACGATAAAAGTTAGAAATCTGTAAGTTATGGCAGAGGAAAAACCTTGGAGAGGGAAGAACAGGCTTACTCCCTATCATGATGGAGTCCTACTTAACAGGTCATTGCTGATGGAATGACAGAATAGGAGGTATCATTTGAACTAGATGTCATCTAACAGTCCTCCCAGGCTTTGTTCTAAGCATTGGAGACACAGGGATGAAATGGCATGCCCTGTCATCGAGTGAAGACCTAATAGACAGACACAGCATGATGCAAGACATCAGTTCTGCAAGGTGCATTGGAGGAACAAAGAAGGAAGCACTTATTCTGCCAAAGAAAATGGAGGAGGGGGCTAGGCTTGGTGAACAGAGAGAGACTTCTTAGCAGCATTGGTGGGAAGAGCAGCGTAAACATAGGCATAGGGGCTTGAAGGATGCTGTGGATTTGGGTATTAGTTCATGGAGCTCAGCAAGTGCTCCATGAGTGCTCCTTTGCAGAGTGGAGTGAGGTAACAAAGATGAATAGTAGTCCTGAGCCCATAATATACCTACTGAGGAGGACTCACAGAGGTGCAAAAGATTACAATGACGGCACAGCATTAAAATGTGGTTCTTTAAATTCTGACTCTGTCCATGAGCCTCACTCAGTGTTCTGAGCACAGGGATTCTGAGAGAATTTCATATGAGCAAACGGGAGTCCACAGTATAGCACCTAGTTGCTCTAAGTCTCTCTTAGTCTTTTTAAAGTTCTGAAGTCTGTAGGCAGAAACAGTGAGTTATAGAAAACCACACATAGAAGCCAGGACACATACCCAGGTGTGCCTGACTCTTGCCAGATTTTTCTTCTCTGTCTTCTCTCCTGAATCCCAAGCACAGAGTCACCATTTAGCAACAATTCTTAAGGAATTAGAAACTTTTTGGATAAATGGGAGGTGTTTTTTTCCTAATTGTAACTATCATGAAAACAAACGTGAAGAAGAAAGGGGACTACTGGATCCTCCTCTCCTGCATGAGCAGAGTGCCAAGCTGTACAGGTTGGCTTGGGCAAAGGCATCTTGAGCCAATCTCCCCTCTGCTAGGTTCCACATTAGGGGAAGGAGGCCATCTGGCTGCAGCATTCTCCCTCACTGGCATGTGTGAGTCTGTATTTCATTTCAGCGTGAGAACTCATGCTCACTACATAGATCAGTGACATCTTGGAGTTGCATTGTTTGCTTGAAGTCAACTGGAATGAGTTATGAGCTGGCAGGAAAACGGGGATGTGTTACTGAGAAGGCCTCAGAGGGATACAGACTTGCTTGTAGATCCATAAGAAGTCAGAATCAACCAGTAGAGAAATCTTCAAGCGATTTTGGTTTTAGCAGATGAAAGTTGAATGGCTGAGGAGATCACCCGGAGGACAAGGGAATTTGAGAACAGGTCTCCAATGGGGGGGAAAAAGGACAGAGGAATTGAGAACATTTAACCTGGAGAAACAGACACAGCTGTTACCATGGGCAGAGGCAACAGGATTCAGTGATGCTACTATTAGGGTCCTTCACACTAACAAATAGAAATAGTTCATACAACTGGGTGCAGGAAGGGGACATTGTAGAGGAGATTGTGGGGTTGACAGGTCAAATGCAATGGTTCTAAGCTCCTAGTGTCATTGATTCTATGCAAATGGGAGAGGCAGCTTGTATGACCAAGGGTCAAAAGTCCTGTAATAAAAGTTCCTCCACTGAACTAAATAGATTGTCTTACTGATAACTTATTATGAGTTACGACTGCCATAATTTAGACTCCAGAGATAGGTTGAAACTGGCATGATCCTGCCAGTCAGTGAAGGTGTGGTTTTGAGCAAATGCTTTCCCCTCTTTAATGTACTCATCCTTCCCCTGGACAGCACTAACCTAGTAGGATTAGTGAGTCTGAAATGATATCTCCAAGCTTTAGTACTTACTGTGCCTAGCCTTTACTCTGCACTGCTCAAAAGAACATTGCTGCCTTCCCTTCTGCTTAAGCTGAACTTCAGGAAGCAAGTTTTGGACAGTGGCAAAATTGAGAGGGTGGGGTATAATCAGACAAGGGGTCATTGAAGGAAATGCCAAGGACGAGAAGCTCCTGCAACATGAAGCCTAAAAACAAGGTTTGTGCCAGGTGTTGGTGGAACATGCCTTTAATACCAGCACTCGAGAGGCAGAGGCAGGTAGATCTCTGTGAGTTCAAGGCCAGCTTGATCTATAAAGACAGTTCCAGGAAACCGGGGCTGTTACACAAAGAAACCCTGTCTCGAGACAGGGTTTAAAGAAGATAGAACAATATTCAGTATTTCACCTAGAAAATAGAAAGAGCTCAACAAAAAGACAGAGCTTACAGACTCCTGATTTCAGCCTTCAAGGGAAGCTGTTTACTGTGGTCCTCTTGAGCTTCTGAGATCCATTTCTTTGCTCTCACAGCATCCAGCCCAACACATAGCTTCCTGGGGGCTGGGGAGCTGTACCAGATGACAGGCCTTCTGAGATGTTGCTCATCCCAGGCAGTGTAAGTACACTGATTTCATTTCAGCGTGAGATGAGGGTCCTCATCCATATATAATGTAATGTACTCAACAACCAGATTTCTGATTGGATGTATGTGAACAAAGGGGTAAGGAATACACTGGAGAAGTAATGCTCAGCTCACTGTAACTGACTTTGTTAGGGTGTTGTAAATGTTCTCAAGAATTGAGCCAGCATCAAGTATCTGGGAGGCAAGTTACCCAAGGCAAAAAGGGGTGCTAGTATATGAGTTAATCAACTGGTGCCAACACTTCAAGCAAAGAGAAAACTAAGGGCGCAGGGTCCAGAGGAATGTACCTGGCTGGGAGATTGGAATAGGGCTTTTTCCTGTGTCCTTGGGTAAGCCACATTCTCCCCAGGGCTGTGTGTGTGTGTGTGTGTGTGTGTGTGTGTGTGTGTGTGTGTGTGTGTGTGTGTGTGTGTGTGTCTGTCTGTCTGTCTGTCTGTCTGTCTACAATGTAGGGATAGCTAGATAAAGGCTGTCCATTCTGCCTTATCTGTAGGGTGGGAGAACCCTCAGCACAACCATGTTCCATAAACTGTGCACTGCTCTGTTTGTCCAGACTTCATCTTGCATTTCTCCCCTGCCCTGCTAGGCACAGGTTCGGCTGTGTACAAAACACTGCCCTCACGGTGTGTTTTCTTTTACAGCAACAGCGGCAGCTGGACCTCCTGACAATAACCAGCCCTGGTGAGTAAGTGCAGAGCACCATTCTGCTTGGAATGCACCCAGAATCATGCCTTGCTGCCTCTCCAAAAGCAAGCCCTGCCCTCCTCTCACTTCCTGAATGAAAACTGTAATTCCTGCACGTTAATGGCCTTCCTCCACCAGGGGCACTCACCTTTCTCTCTCCCAGCTCTGTGCTGCCTCCTGTTGACTGAAGGTGACAGACAGGGCTGCAGCTGTGGGTGACAGGTGCATTTTCTGGAAGTGAGGTTCTTTACCAAATCACTCTTTGGACTCACATATCAAGAAATTGTTCTGGTGTCCTAGGAATACTTTTTAAACATGGGAAATGGAGAAGCTGCCCGCACCAGTGCTGAGGAATGACAGGGCGGGGTGCTGATGAGCAAAGGGCCATCTGTGAGGTGATGGATGGGGTTTGGTCACAGCTGGTGTAAGGGTCAGAGTGGCATTTGTTTCTCTCCACTAAGGGACACTCAAGTCTCAAACTAAAACCTGTGGCCATGAGACCAAAAGATCCTTTCTTTCACTGAGATCCGGTCTCTAGCCCAGAGGCTGAGCACTTTAGTGATGTCAGGGAGCCATCTTACTTTGGTTTGGAAAATGGAGGCTAAACTGAGCTCAAGAAACAATTTTTTTCATGAGCATTTGTGAGAGAGTGTGGTGATGCATCTTCACCCATGGTTGGTATTCAAAATATTTAAGAGGCCCTGGTGACCAGCTCCTGTGACAAACTTTGGTTACTGGGCTGTAAAGGAATGGATCCTAGGGAAGGAGCTAGTGTGGTAGAGTGGTCATGTGTAAGAGGATAGCTCAGGGAATCACTCTCAATAAATATGGAGACATTCAATATTTTAGTAGCCAATACAGGCAAACTATGTTGAGCTGCCTTCCATCAGGCCTGTTATACTTGGGACCAGGTAGCAAAAAAATTCAAAACTTTCACTCTGCAGGCAGAATCCTAACAAAGGGGTTAGTTGTCTGTTATATATACAGGACAATGAATGGCATGAGAAGAATGTAGTTAAGAATCATTGTTGTTTCTGAAGCTGGGTCTTATGTAGTCAACGGGCCTTGGAATTTCTGTTTTGCTAAAATGATCTTGAACTCCTGATTAATCTTCATGATGCCACTTCCCAAATGCTGGTATTACAAGTGTGGCCATAGTGCCTGGCTGGAAATCATTGAAAACTGTTTACTATCTCATATTGAATAAGCTACATTCTAGACTTACATTTTTAGATTAACATTTTTAGAAATTCCATCACTGGAAGGATAAACCTGGAGTCACTCACTTGAGTTACCTGTCACTTCTTCCTCACTAAGATAGGGCTGAGAGATTGTCTTTGTCCCATCTTACTTAGTGACACTCCTGTTCTTAGTGTGTTCTTCTCAAGTAAATGTGCGCACTAGTCAGACTGACTGTCTCTATGTCCCATCACATATTGTCACATCCTGGTGTGATGCCTACATAGATATTGGAGAGCATTCTAGACCTGTCTCCGGTTGTTTTAGAATGGCATTTTTAAACTAGTAAACTGTATTTCTTTTGTGCTAGCTTCGACTGCTCCTAATTGCTACTACACAGATTTAAACAGAGTACTTGTGCATCCCCAGTATGTTCCTTTTAGACAGCTGTGGGATTTGCAAGTGTCTCCGCACTGCCAGAGTTTGAGTGGTTTATAATTATCCCTCCTCCTAGATGAAAACAGAATATCTTCCAGGTCAGCACTTCCCAAAAGATATGTGTGGCACACTAGTGTTCTGGAATGGGCTGTGCCTCCACGATGCTGTTTGCTTGCTGATCTGCTGATCGCTCAGAGGCACAGGGAATGCTGTGGCAACCACAGATTTCCAGGGTGCCGTCTGGATTCCAGCAGGCCAGATAGATATTACACATGTGTGCTTTGTCCTGGGAAGGTTGGTAAGCACAGTTGATCATACCTTATAAGAAGGACTCTACTCCATGTCAAAAACACTTGTGTTATCTGTCTCTGCCTATCAAATTCACTCCGAATCTCTGCATTCCCCGAAGCTTCAACCACTAGTATTGGGCTTGCCACCTCTCTGGGGCTGCCAGGAGACACCCACTTCTCAGCACTCATCATCAAACCACCTAGAGCTCAGATCTGCAGTCTTGTGCTGTCATTCTGAGCAGACCAGGTCCTTCTGAAACAGAGATTTAGAATTCAGAAACATTGACAATCTGTACTGCATGTTTTTTTTAAAAACTGTATTTCTGTGTTGTAAATAATTCCCAATATAAAGAAACAAATAGAGATATAATCATACTGGCCCTGTGTCATTTATGCCAGAGTTCATATTTTTAAGAAGAGATGCAATTGAATCTTTTCAGTATTTATCCTTAATTCTCTCTCCCTCATCCTATAAGTAACCACCACTGTTATGTATTCAATATTTCCCAATATCTATGCATTGAAAAATAACTATTATGTTACCAATTTCTCTAAATATCACATTGGAAAAAAGCCATATCCCATTACCTTTTCCATACTCATTATTATATTATATGGATCCAATCGTGTTGATACATAAGGTTCTGGTACACTCATTTTAATTGCTGTATAATAGTCAACAAACCATGGGATTATAACCTTTCCATTTTGTTGATCATAATTTCAAGTATTTATAGCTTTTTCCAATCACAAATAATGGTACTAAAGACAGTTGTGCATATATCCTAGAGGCATATAACCCAACAGAGGACTCACTAATTATATGCATCAAATTTGCCACATGACAAACAACTGTACTTCAGTTCAGGAAATCTACACTTCCAACAGCAAAGTGTAAGAGCTTTCCTTTCTCTGACTCCTCAGTACTCAGATGTGTCAGACATAAATTTTGCCAGTCAACATGATGAACATAAAATGGTGCCTGGCATTGTTATTGTGTGTGTCCCTGATTGGTAGTAGGGTAGATTATCTTTTTTGTATGCTCACTGCTGCTTTGACTTCTATGACTTGACTTTTTGTATCCTTTGTGTACAGACTTTGGGGCCATCTCTATCTTACTGATTCAGAATTCATTATTCTGAATATATCCCTTATATTCACTGCAAATATCCCAGAATGTGCCTTGTACTTTTTCATTGTTGCTGTTGTCCATGATATGTTTTCATATGTGGACAGTTTTTATAAGTTTAATGTTATCAATCTCTTGCTTTAAGAGCTATGCTTTGTGACTTAAATCCTTTCCAGCTGGATGTAACATTTTTCTAAGCCAGGTGTGATGGTTTATACCTGTAACTCCAGAATTCTTGAGGCTGGGGCAGGAGGATTGCAGCAGATTTAGAGCCAGTCTGGGATACAGAATGAGACCATCTCCTAAACAAACTTGTAACAAAACATATGTATATCCATAACCTTTAATACTAGCACTCAGAAGGCAGAGGAAGTTAAATCACTTCAAGATAGAGGTCAGTTCCAGGCCAGTCAGGGCTACATAGTGATACCCTGCCACAAACAAAAAGTGTGTGTGTGTGTGTGTGTGTGTGTGTGTGTGTCTACTGTTGGATAATTTCTTGTATTCTATCTTATCCTTTTTACTTTGTCTCATCAATGACTAATCTTTGTATACAATATGAGCCAGAAATTTCATTATTTTCGATTTACATATGAATAACTCATTGTCTCAGAGCCATATGACAACTAGCCCATCCTTTCCTAGTCTTGTGAAAATTATATTTCCATTACATTAGTTTTTCTACATGCAGGATCTGTTTCTGTGCTTTTGTCTATATGTCTTACTCTTTGCCAACTCCCCAATGTTTTCTTTAAATAAGTTTCAATTTTAATATTATCAATTCAATTACTATTTAAATAAATTTCAATTTGTAATTGATTAGAAGGTATCTTTCCCCTTTTCCCTTTTATCATTACCTTTTGAAGGTTGTAGTTATAGATTTAAAAATGTACTTCTTAAACAAAATCTAATAATCTGTATTGTGACAACACCATTTAATCCATTGGTGGGCCAAAGAAGCATTCCATCTGGTAATAAGTCTGAAAACGTGAGTTTGACCCCTAAAACTCATATGTCCTGCCTGGTTTTTATATCAACTAGACACAAGTTAGAATCATCTGAGAGGAGGGAACACAAATTGAGAAAAAGCCTACTTAACACTGGCCTGTAGATAAGCCTGCAGAGCATTTTCTTAACTAGTGATCTATGTAGGATGGTACATTGTATGTTAGTCCTAAGTGCCATAAGAAATCTGGTTGAACAGGCCATAAGCAAGCATCCTAATAGGCAGCACCCCTCCATGGCATCTTCATCCAGGTTCCTGCCGGGTTCCAGTTCCTGCTTCAGCTTCCCTCAGTGGACTGTGTTTCAGGATGTATAAGCCAAATAAACCCTTTCCTCCACAACTTGCTTTTGGTCATGGTGTTTCATCACAGCAATGGCAAGCCTGAGTAATACACTATGTAAGAAAAGAGAGCAGATCCCACACCACAGAGTTGTTCTCTGACCTCCACACATGCACTGTGACACATGTTCACATGATAGATAAAAGCAATAATACATTTCTATGTATAATAATTCAAATATAAGTGTCTTTCAGCCATTTTAGATTCCTCTATTGAGAATTCTTTATTTCTGTACCCTACTTTTTAATTGGATTATTTAGTGTTTTGTTGACTAGTTTCTTGAGTTCTTTGTATATTTTGGAAATCAGTTCTCTGTCAGATGTGGAGTTGATGGAGATATTTTCCTATTCTGTGGGCTGCTGTTTTGTCTTGTTGACTGTGTCCTTTGCCTTACAGAAGCTTCTCAGTTTCGGGAGATCCCATTTGTTAATTGTTGATCTCAGTGTCTGTGCTACTTGTGTTATGTTTACCAAGCAATCTCCCGTACCGTACCAATTCCTTCAAGGGTACCTCCCACTTTCTCTTCTAAGAGGTTTAGTGTGACTAGATTTATGGTGATAGATAAGGATCTATCTGCAGTCTTCTACATGTCAGTATCCAGTTATGCCAGTACCATTTGTTGAAGATGCTTTCTTTTTTCCATTATATAAGTTTATCTTCTTAATAAAAAATCAGGTGTTCATAGGTGTGTGGATTAATATCAGGGTTTTCAATTCTATTCCATTGGTCTACCTGTCTGTTTTTGTGCCAAAACCAAGCTGTTTTCATTACTGTAGCTCTACAGTAGAGCTTGAAGTCAGGGATAGTGATGCCTTCACTATTGCTTAGATTCTTAGTTTGGGTCATCTTTGTGGATTCCTGGAGATTTCCCTAGTGCCAGGTTTCTCCTTAAGCCCTTAAGGGCTCCCTCTATCAAGGTATGTCTCTGCTTGTTCTCCTTCTCTGTCCTTCTGCCACCTGGACCTTCCTGATCTCTAATGTTCTCCTCCCCTCCCCTCCCCTCCCCTTCTCCTCTCTTCTTTGTCCTACTTCCCTCCCCCGTGCTCCCAATTTACTCAGGACATCTTGTCCTTTTACCCTTCTTGTGGAAGTGGGGGGGTGGGGAGGTGGGGGAGGGGAAGGAAGGTGGGAGGGTGGTCCATGTATGTCTCTCTTAGGGTCCACCTTGTTTCCTAGCTTCTCTGGGGTTGTGGATTTTAGGCTGGTTACCTTTTGCTCTATGTCTATTATCCACTTATGTGTAAGTACATAACATGTTTAGGAATTGAACCCAGAGACTGCATCATTGCTAAGCAAGTAGCTTCCATTAAGTTACACCTACCCTCCCCCCCACCACCACCTCCCACCCTCTTTTTCTCTTTTAACTTTTAATTTTGAGGCAAGTTGTCTAGGCTAGTCTTGAACTCATCACATGGCACAGGAAAACTTTGAGTTTTTAACCTGAAGCTTCAAACTCCTGAGAAGCCATCTGCCTTTTGATTTTGTCTTAAAGTTTGATGTGTTACCTGCTCCTTCCATCTGCTCTGCAGATCTGGCTGCTATAGATTTTCTTTCTGGCCTTAGCTGATTACCCTGCGGTTATATACTGTTCCTTTTCTTACAAACTCCAGTCCTTCAGAATTCCTTTCGTCTTCAATGAGACAAGCTCTTTGGTAGGTCCTTGCCATCTATTATACATCGCCCATCATTGCCTCATCATTTTTGTTTAGACTTTTAACTTTTAACCTTTTATAGAAAGAGAAAAAATGTGCTGTTAGTGTTAGCCACTGACTTTTCCCACATAGTTTATGTATTTCTGTGTTCTTGTATGTAGTGGACTGCAAGCCTTCCCTGTGTGACTGCACTAAAGTACAGCTGTAGTCACTGCCCTAATGAGAGTCCCTGGGTAACCCTATTGATCAGTACTATCCTTACTTTGGCTTCTCCCTTGGGTGATAATTTGTCTAGATATGAGTTCTAATTTGAGGAGTTTCCCCAGCACTTTGACTATTTTATTCACTGTCTCTTTATGTTAAAGTTGCTGATGAGAAGCCTGCTGTTATATAATTTAAGGAACCTATTTTTTCTTGGGTAGGTTTCAAGATTCATTTTTAATCTTAATGATCTGACTTTTTTTTATTCATGTGTCTGGGGCTGGATTTATTTTTCTTTATCCTGTAGTTACCACCAAAAATATGTCTTTCTTTAGCTTTGAAAAAATTTTAGCAAATTATACCTCTTAATATTTCCCTCCTCCACCATCCCTTTGATTCTCTGCTTTGAGAATCCCTACTAAATAAATATTGGATCCTATCAAGTACCTAAGTGCCTTTCATTGTTTTGTTTTGTTTTGTTTTGTTTTGTTTTGTTGGTTTTATGAGACAGGGTTTCTCTGTATTGTTTTGGAGGCTGTCGGTCCAGCCCAGCCTCGAACTCACAGAGATCCGCCTGCCTCTGCCTCCCGAGTGCTGGGATTAAAGGCTCGCGCCACCACCGCCCAGCTCATTGTTCTTAATTGTGGTCCTTAGAATGTGAAATGCCCCTGAGGTTTTGGTGTTTGAATACTTGGTCTGCAGTTAGTGACACTGTTTGGAGAGGCTTGGGTGGTGGAAGCCACTGGAGGAAGGCTTTGGGGACAGGCTTTGAGGACTCAAAGCCTCCTTTTATTTCAAGGTTGCTCTCTGCTTCAAGTGAAGATGTAAGTCACTAGCTATGTCTCCCCACCATTTGACTCCTACCTATCTCTCTGGAACCTTGAACAACAATAAATTCCTCCTTCCATTGCTTGCTTTTGGTTATGTTGTTTTATCACAGCAACATAAAAGTAACAAAGACAGTAATTCGGTTTTCATCATTTTACTCCAACACCATTGAGCAACTTTAATATTTAAATTCACTGTTTGACCATGTCTAGTCTAGATTTTTTTCCTATCTCAAAATATTTTAATGCATTTTCCATTTTCAAGGTTTCTAACTTTGTTCATATCCACCTGTTCTTGTTTTATTTCTGCCTATTCTGTTCCATGACTTCTATGCTGTTTGAAAGTCTTCATTTGTTTCCCAGAACATACTCAACATGCTTATTTTAAGATCTTTGTTCCACAAAATCAGCTGCATCTGGAGCGAATTCAAATTCCAATTGTTGATTTCGCTTAGCATCTTTTTTTGGCGTTTGATTTTTTTCAGTGATTTTGAATTTTGAATTTGAATGATCATTTGGGAAAGGTAGTTTTCTAGTTTTCCCCCAAGACTCACCCTGTGCTCACACCTCCCTCTGTGATGTTTCCTGAAGTCCCCCACCCCACGTCCTTAGAGTAGGACCTGGGGGATAAACCAGATCCAAAAACAAAAAAATTGGAGTGCTTCCAGTTCCAGAATCAATATCCCTCGCCTTTTCCAGGCCTGTGATGCATATGCCTCTTCTCCAGTGAGTTCCACAGCAGTCCTTTACTTGGCTCTGCCAGTCACAGGAGAGCCCCACCCATGATGCCTGCTCTAAGCAAAAGGTTGTCTTTGGCTTCCATCTGTGTTCGGGTCATGTTGTCTTTCTTATCCCACAGGAGGCAAAGTATTACCTGTTGCCCCTGCTTCTACATCTAGATCTCAGCAAGCCTGTATCCCTTCAACTTGCTGCACTTTTGCTCATCTCAGTGTTGTGGAGATGTGTTCCTCACAGTGGAGTGTGACTATTATTTACTACTCCTTCATATGTTATCAAATAGATCCAACATCCAATGTAATAAAAAATAAAGGAGTTTACTGAAGCATGAACTCATTTTGTCACTGGATTCAAGAGTCCAGCTATATTTTCTTTTTTACTTCTTAGAAAGTTCACTCTTCATAGCATCCTCTGTGAAATGACAAGGAAGTATTGTTTTCCTGAGTGAAACATTTAACAGATTTCAAAAACATCATTTTGCATGTGAATATACAAATACAAAGGCAAATTTAAAATGAAAATAGTACATGCTATATAAGCCTTCTTTATTCGAATGGTGTGAACATCCTATAATGATATCAAATATTTTTTGAGAATGTCACAAAGCTAAAAGTCATGCCATAATATTTTAGGCCTCTATTTGCCTATTACTTAGTATCATTCAGTTGCATATGGCACCACTATGGAATTTATCTATTTGTTTATTTGAAGAATACTAAGAATTGACCCTGGAGCCCCAAGCATGTTAGGTACGCACTCTTTCACTGACCTGCAGCCCAAACTCTTTTTCATGTTTTATTCTGTTATTTTGAAACAGGATGACTCAGGCTTATCATAAACTCATTCTGTGACCCAGGCAGTCTTTGAATTTTCAATCCTCCTGCTTCAGGCTCCAGAGCAAAGAGTCAACAAGACCCTGTCTGAACACTCATCTATAAAGAATGTCATGTGCCTCTCTGGTTATTTCTTTAGGAAAAGTCCTAGAATGAGAATTAATAAGAAAAAGTTCAGCATTGATCAGGCTGTCACAGAGGGACTAGTTCTTAGCCTGGTGGAGAACACCAGTAGTCAGTGTGGAAAACAAGTCTCAGACAGCTTGTTTTGAAAGACAAAGCATAGTTGGAAATGTTATTTCTTTGACATCTCCAGTCTGTAATGTATGGATACTGCATTTCTCCCTGTGGCCAGAGGAAGCCCTTGAGGTAGATTTTCAACTATTAGCAATTGGAAGCTATTCACCTCATGCAGAAATAATAGGTGCCAGGGGCATATGGAGGATTACCGGATGATGCTGTAAGCACTTGTATTGCTGGCCTTCATGCAGAGGGAACGGGAGTAATGCTGAGCTGTGACTCTACCATTATCAACTCTTGGAAGCAGCCACTTCTGTCTACATTTCCTTTAAAAAGACAAGTTATCTGGCCATTCCTAAACTCAATAGGGTGCAGGTATGTAATCTTCCCACTGGGAAGGGCATGCCCATAAGGACAACTAGAATACTTGGAAATGACTAATACACTTTGTCACACTTCTCCAAATATTTTAATATTTCCACAACCACATTAAAAGTGCTGGCCATGGACTTGTAAAGGAAGACTTTATTGAGGTATAAGTCATATTTCACCCCTTTGCATGGTGTTGTATATGTTCACAACAATGCATTCATCATCATCTCCTTCAAGATTATCATCAAAAACTACATACCAAATTTATAATCTATTTCTCCTTTACTCCATCCTTTAGCAACCAATAATGTACTTCCTGACTCTAGAACTTGTCCTTTGTTCACACTTCAAGTCAATGGTATCATACTACAAATGGTCTTTGTGACTTGCTTTTTCTTTTTGGTACCTGGCATAATTTCTCACCCAGGTTGTAATGTGTATCAGAACTTCATTGTTTTGTTTTTGGTGTTGTTGTTGCTGCATGTTTCATTTTAAGTTAATTCCATAGTTTACCCATTCATCTGTTGACAGGAATGGTGAGTCATTTCCATTTGAGGCTGTTTTAAATAATCTTCTGTAGACATTTGTGTCAAGGGTTTATCTGAACTTAGGTTTTCAGTTCTTTTGGGCATGTTCCGATGAATGGAATCACAGCTCATATATTAAACTTGAGAATAAGGATTTTGAGAAACTGACAAAACAGTTTTACATTCCCAGGTTGTTTTGATGAAGTCCAAATTATCACTTCTTATGTGTCTGTGGGGGGGGGGTGGCATATACCTACCTCTCTCGATATATGTATGTATTCCTGTGAGTATGTGCACGTATGTATGCATGTGCATATAGAGGACAGAAGTCAGTGTCAGGTTTCTTCCTTTGTCTCTCTATACCTTAGTTTCTGAGACAGGACTAAGTCCAAAACTATGTGATGCTAGATCCTTTCCCACTTTAGATACAACTGTAATTTCAGGATGTAATTAGTCCTTAGTCTTCCTTCTCAGACAGAAGGCCAACATACCTATTTTGATAGGGACAAGGAAAGTCTATACTTACAAGGACATCATGGTGATAAGGGCTTCCTAACTAGCTACGCTGCATCTTGGAGAGACATTTGATTTCCTATATATCATAGAAATTTCCAGGATAAAAATATCCACAGACTTCTTTCGCCTTTCATAAGTTTGTTAAAAATAATATTATGTTAAATATTGATGGGCCAAACCTGAAGGCCATTACATGACAACTTTGGGGTTTGTCTCCAACTCAAGTCTCTTAGATGTAAACTCAACCCTCTTGAAGAACAAAGAACTGTGACATTTCTAGCTGATCTCCCTATGGAGCCAGTTTCTGAGCCACAGACCTATGAAGCTGAGCAGACAGCATAGTGAGTGGAACACAGAGGAGATGTTTTTAAAAATGCATCCACGTCATTAAAAACAGCTTCAAGAACAGCTTTAGAGAAGAAAAATAAATTACTCCTAATCCACAGCCCTAGCACAATACAAGGCCTAATTCTATTTCTACATTTTCCTTTTCAGTTCTTGTCTCTATGCAGACACATATTTACATAATTGCAATCACAGTAAGTTTTCATATACATCTTTTTTCACTTAGCATTATTTTTCATAAACAATCTTCATGTTGCTATGTATTTTACATACTTAACATCTTTTTATAAACATTTTCTCTGTTTAAAAAAATTGTGCATGTCCATGGTACAAAATCTGAGAAACACAGAACTGCTAGAAAGATGAAAATATCAACTATTTCCCTGAGGCAATAACTACTAAATATTTTAATGTACTTACTTCTTTTTGTTTTTTCTGTTCATGTATAATGTTAGTTTACATAGATGAGATCATATAGAATAGAAAATTTTATCTGAACTTTTTATTTAGTATAACAACAGAAATACTTTCCTATGCTAGTAATTTTGGATATTTAACTTCATTCTAGTTCCTCAAACTTCTGAATAATTTCTCAACTCATGTATATACCTGTCTGTATTTCAGACTATGGCCCTAACATAGATCACTGGGGATGGAATTACTAGATCCATGAGAATTCAATATGCATGTCAAAGGAATACACATTTTAACTAACTACTAATTCCATCTTTATATGTATCCTGATTTACCAAACAAATGCTATTTTCAAGCATCGTTTACTTACTAACATTTAATTCTTATAAAAAATTCTACCATAATAGGTGCTCATGAGGCCCCACTCTAAGCATTAATAAGCAGTTAATGATCACTAAGAGATGGGGAGATCTTTTCTTCAGTATATCCACTGGTAGTGTGCTCAGGCCCCTATATATAACCCTCCCTCACCTATGCTCACATAAGCAACTCTAACTGAACTCATTGGGTCACCAAAACAAAACATAAGACATAAAAGTAGAAAAGGGACAGGTTGGTTAGAGAAAAAGGATCAGGGAGAGTGGGAAAGGAATAAGAGAAGGCAACAGAGGGTAAGTATGATCAAAATACCTTGCATGCATGCATGGAGATGTCATAATGAAACCAATGATTATGTATAATTAGTATATTAGTATATTCTAATGCTTCTTTTACATAACATTTTATAGTAATTACTTTAGAAGTGAACTTATTGGACCAAAGAACATTAATGTTTAAGGAATTATTGAGGTTCATTATCGACTCATTTTTAAATGGTTGTAACAATTTATATTTCCACTTCTAATCACTTACGTCAACCTCCATCTCCTATATCAACATGAGAAAACATCAGCTTTAAGTGTTGTTCAGACTGTTACAACCCAGTATTATCTGGGTGTGGTGGAGCATGCTTATAGTCCCAGCATTTTGGAGTTAGAAGCAGGAGAATCTGGAGTTCAACGCCATTCTTGATTGCATAGTACATGTGCTGGCTAGTTTTTATGTCAACTTGACACAAGTCAAAGACATCTTGGAAGAAGGAATCTTTACCAAGAAGATGCCTCCATAGAGCTGACCTGTAAGGAAGTCTACAGGTCATTTTGTTTATTGGTTATCAATGTCAGAAGATGTAGATAGAAATTTCTGTTCAGCCAGATCCTGCAGCCATTTAGTTCCAAATGAACACATAGAGGCTTATATTAATTATAAACTGTTTGACAGATGGCTCAGGATAATTATTATTGTCTAGCTCTCTCTTAATTATTACCCATAACTTTGTAACTCCACTTGGTCTTGGCTTACCAATGATGCCAAGTCCTCTTGCTCCCTTGGTAGCTACATGGCATCTCTCTCTCTCTCTCTCTCTCTCTCTCTCTCTCTCTCTCTCTCTCTCTCTGTCTGTCTGTCTCTCTGTCTCTCTCCTCTCTCCCTCACCCTCTCTTTGTCTCTCTCTGTCTGTCTGTCTGTCTCTGTCTCTCTGTCTCTCTGTCTCTGTCTCTGTCTCTGTCTGTCTCTGTCTGTCTGTCTCTCTCTCTCTCTCTCTCTCTCTCTCTCTCTCTCTCTCTCTCTCTCTCTCTCCCCCCGTTCCTATCCCAGAATTCTCCTAGACTTGTAGCCCTGCCTATACTTTCTGACTGGCTACACCCTGTCTGTTCATTGGCTGAAACAACTTTATTTGTCAACCAATAAGAGAAACATACATTCACAGCATACAAAAGGACATCCCCCATTAGGAAGGCTCAACTCACTGTGGACTCTGCCACCCCTGGGCTGGTGTCCTGAGTGCTATAATAAAACAGGCTAAGAAAACCATGGGGAGCAAACTAGTAAGCAGAACTCCTCCATGACCTCTGCATCAGCTCCTACCTCCTTCCCTGATTTGTGTTCCTGCCCAGATTTCCTTTGATGAAGGAAATATAAGAGAAACAAACCCTTTCCTCTCTGAGTTGCTTTTGGTCATGGTATTTATCACAGCAATAAAAACTCCAAATAAATAAGTTTGATGCCAGTCAGAGTTCAATAAGACCTTATTTATCTTTAAATTTAATGCAATAACAAACTTCAGAATCTGAGTAATATAAAAAGGCTGTGAGAAGCATGTTTGTTCTTCTAATCCTTGGGACACAAACTGAAATGTATACATGTAGATATTTATTTGAGAAAGTCAATATCAGATGCCAGATCCCAGGACTCAACTGAGAAGGCTGAAGATGAATGCTCAGGGGTCACATTTTAGATATTCATATTTGATGTGCTGAGCTATAGGAAGGATATAAAATGAGAATCATCATAAAATGAGAAAGAGAGGTGTAAAGGAGCTAGGAAGACTGTGGCTGTTAGACTTAATACAGGTCCTAAGGCTAAAGAAACTAGAATTCAAGGCATAAAAACTAAAATTTAGGCACAGAAACTATGTAAGTAGAATTCTTCAATTCCAATCTAAATTAGCTTTAGCAAAAATAGACAATTCATTGGTTCATGTAAATGAATAATCCAGAAATAAAGCTGACATTTTATGCATCTTGATATAGGGCTTAACGGACAGGGTCTGTTTTTCTTCTTCTTCTAACTCAACGTGTTCAGTGTTGAATCCATTCCCAGGCCACATGTGGTCTCCCAGTGACTGTAGCAGTTGCAAACTACATCATCCCAAATTCTAATTCAATAGGGAAAAGCAAGAAAATGGTTCTCAGAAGTCCCAGAACAATAAGTCACAATATTGTACAATTGAGTCACCATAAACTCATTTTAAAATAGTACATCTATTTTGTTTATTAGATGAGAGTTTGGTGGTAAACACTACTAACTTGAGGCCTGACATTGGTTAGAAATGGCCAATGATTATAGGACATCATACAATGACTATCTCCGTGGCCTAGCTGAGCCAATCAATACATCATATTAGAATGTCTGAGAATAGACCTTGTATAGATTTGTTCTACCATACTCTTCTTTCTATTTGCCTTCTGGGTTTGTGTGTGTGTGTGTGTGTGTGATAAAACACCCTAACCAAAAACAATTAGGAAGGAAAGGGTTTATTTGGCTTCCATTTGTAGGTCATACCCATCATTGAAGGAAGTCAGGACAGGAACTCAAAACAGGATACTTGGAGGAATGCAGCTTGCTGCCTCAGTCTGGCTTACTATCTGGATCATCCACTCATAGGCTCATGCTTAAACTAAACTTCTTTTTTGCTTTTAAAAGTTTTTTGAGAATTTCAAGCATGGATACTTTATATCATTTCTACCCCTCACTGTCATCCCTCCAACTTCCCCTGTGCCCCACCCCTCAGATTCATGACTTCTTAAATTTTGAAAGTACAATCTATTGAATACATTTAGAGTTCATATGTACATGTGTCTTAGATGAATCACTTGGGATTAGATAACCTATGGGAGAGTGAGTATGGTGCATGTCTCTAGAGAAAATGGATTCTTCCTCTGTCAGAGACTATTTATTGCCTATGAATTTTCATCTATTGGTAAGCCTTGAAAAACTACCCCATCTACATTGGCACATACTGATGTTGTCATTGTGCAGGTATTGTTTAGGCAATTATACTCTTGATATTTTGTAGGTTCCAGCTTTCCTGCCATGTCCAGAAGACACTATCTGACAACAAGCATCCTAGTCCTCTGACTCTTAAAATTTTCTTTCCCACCCTCCTCTTCCATGATGTTCCTTGAACCTTAGATATAGGGATTGCATTGTAACTATATCAATTGGGGTTTGACACCCCACTGCCACTTATTCTGTGTTTGACCAGTTGAGGATCTCTGTAATAGTTTCCGTCTGCTGCAAAAAGAAAGAAATGAGGGAAGGAAGGAAGGAAGGAAGGAAGGAAGGAAGGAAGGAAGGAAGGAAGGAGACTTCTGTGAGAGTAATGCTTATCTATAAGAATAAGGACATTGATTTAGAAAATAGTAGTGGTGGGTTCTCCTCTAGGGTCTATAGCTAATCGTGAAAAGTTGGCTAAGTTTACAGTATTAGGCATCAGTTCCTCCATATTGAGTGGACCCTCAGCCCAAGACCACCTGTTTATGGAGAGTGTTGCCTCACTTCACTTACATACTTCTGACAAGATCACACCCCCTAAGCCTACCTAAATAAACCACTGTCACTTACTGGAGACCAAGTCTTCAAATGCCTGACTCTATAGGGGACATTTGTCATTCAAACTACCACAGATGGTAATATCTATTTCATAATGATGAAATGGAGATTAAGGATGAAAGTGGCATACTCATGATAATAGAGCCCTTAGCATGCTATCAATTTTAGAACAAAAGTTTAATGAATATTAAAGTCTAAAACAGAAATTCTGTTGATAATACATCTTCATGCTGGGTTTTCTGAGGAAAACAAGAATTTATCTGGCTTCACTGGAACATTGGTGCTTATGGACTTAGGGATTATGTATTTCTCTGTACCTATGGGTCATCAGGATATGTCTTTTGTAGGCCTATAAAGCTACATGTTTTGAAGCAATGCAGCTGTAGTCACTCCAGCCCAGCAATGAGGTTAAAATAACCTATGACAATCTGAAGGGCAAAGAAAATCCTCAATTTTATAATTTTATTTGTGTGGGTATAGCAGTAGTCGTAGTAGTTGGTGGTGGTGGTAGTGGTGGCATATATGTGACTCTACCTGTTCCATTAGCATTTTTGCCTTTTGTCTTAGCAAGGTGGCCACAATACTTTAGTAGTATATAATGAAAACCAAATATAATCTATGTAAAATTATGACATAGTAATGTGTACAGTCCACATAAGTTAGAAACAAATAGTTGTCAGTTGTTACTATGTTGCCTTGCCACATCATCAGTCACCCCAGACCGCAGGCCTTTCAAAGAATTAAGGTTATCATCTCATAGTTCTTGTAGGTCAGGATCCAGTAGTGGCATAGCTGCATGACTTCAGTTCAAGTCTACCATGAGCTTGCAATGAGAATGTCAGCTAAGGCTGCACTTATTTAGAAGGCTGAGTAGAGAACTGTCTCTCAAGATGCTTAGTCTATGTGGCTGAATGCCTCCATTTCTTGCCACATAGGCTTCTCTATAGGTTTCTTGTGTTACAACATGAGAACTGACTTCCCTCAGCATGAACATGACATTCCTAGAGACCAAGGAACCAATGGCATATCACAGATAGTAGTATACCTCCTCCATGCCCAGGTCTAAAATATCTTCAAAGAAATGGATAAGGATATGCTAGAGCAATATGGGAGTTCGATCTTGGCAAAACTTATTGATCTGCCAACATTCAGTACTACTGGGGACAGAAAGAAAGTTTCAATAACCTTAAAGGAGGATAAGGGAAGAAGAAAAGTTTTAATGGATACTTTGAAATTAAAAATTTCTCTTCATGCCTGGCATTGGTGGCGCACGCCTTTAATCCCAGCACTAGAGAGGCAGAGGCAGGCGGATCTTTGTGAGTTCGAGGCTGGGCTGGACCGACAGCCTCCAAAACAATACAGAGAAACCCTGTCTCGAAAAACCAAAAAAAAATTCTCTTCATATCACCACCATTTTCTTATGATATGATTTAGGAAAAAAAACAATTTCTCAGATCTTCAGTTATTTCCTTCCTAAAATGGAGCTAATAATTCAGACTTCATGGAACTGATATGAGTATTAGATGAGATAATGTATGTGTGTAGCCCATATGAGGACCTTGGAAATGTTTATTGTTGCTATAGGCTGTCTTTCTCTGGGGGTGCTCACTACACATACTTGTTATGATTTTTTCCTACTATAGTCCATTAGTCAATTCTCTGAAATTCCAAGAGGGCTGTGTCCAAACATTTCAGTACAATATCTTCTTCTCCAGCTATATTCTGGCCTATTGCCTTATAACCCTGATGTATTTCTCTCTAGTAAATAAAAACACTGGGGAATCATCCCAGACCTGCTGAGAGCCACTCTTGGATGGAAGGATGGATGGATGGATGGATGGATGGATGGATGGATAAATGGATGGATGGATGGATACATAGATGTAAGGATGCATGGATGCATGGATGCCTGGATGGATGTCCCTTGGAAAATTTTCCTGCTTAAAAAAAAAGAAGAAGATAGGCCTGATAGACAGGAGGCTGTTAGTTGCATCACCCATCACCAGTTCCTTAATTTTGACATCTAGTTATGTCTATTGTAAATTCCTTCCTTAATTCTTAAAGGATGGCCCCTGAATTACTTATAATGAGTTAGCCTAGGGTTTTGTATGTTTGTTTGAGCAAATGTTTCCAATGAAACTCTGAGACTGCTCAGAATATTCAAATTTGTGGTATCAAATGGTACATATTAAGTAAATCTGAATTTTGTAGTAAGAAACTCAGAAGAGAGAGTGTAGTGTGGTTGTAAGCCCAGAAATACTCTATTAATATTGACTTGGACAAGTGAAGCTGTGGACAAGGATTAGCAGACAAGAACAGACAAAGCAGAGGCAGCCAGAACGGCCCGTGCACACCACCACCCACAGGTGCCAGTGTGTGTACTGTGTCAATGCGAGAAGGACTGAAGTGGGTAGAGGATGCTTGGGAATTTATCACAATTCAACATCACTGTAACGTGCAGGGTCATGACCACTGGAGTTTCCCAAAATAACTATGATAAATTAGAAGTAAAGACCATACCAATACCAGTAGAGATTAATTCAGGAAACATATACATCCTTATTTTAATTCACTCTTAATGTCTGTTGGCATCACTGCATTGAGTGATTTTTAAAAAGAAAAAGAAAGACCAGCTTTCACTGCAAGCTTTTACTGGCACACAGTAGGACTTTGCAAGTGAACTTAATAAGAATGCTGTTTTCTACTTATCCACTCGGATAAGTTTTGACGTATGATACATTTCACCTGTCTGAAGGCTAAATTATTGCTCCTGCCTTCTTCATTACTGGGTCATTATTAGCCCTTGCAGAAGCAGGGGTTCTCCTCCTAGCCAACCTGGAGCCTAAGTGGAATTTGGTAAAGCTTAACCACCTACATGCAGGGTGGCTGAAAGGCAATCTCCATTCTTTACAATACAGAGAAAAGGTGGTAGTGGGTGGGGGAACTAGAGCTGCCACCTTTCCTCTGTTCCCTCATTAGGATTCTGGGTTTCAGCAGTGTTGCCTGGCTGCTCTAATTGGATCCATGCACACACAGGTCTGCGTAGCTCCATTGAATACTGACATTTCTAACTAACTGACCTTTTCAGGACCACTGGTACTCCCATAATGAGTGTGCAGTGGCATTGTGTGGATACAATACAGCAGACTTCACAGTGCCTGGAGAATGCAGGATTGAAAACTATTCAGAATTCCCAATCTCAAGTTAGCAAAATGAGAAAACGGAGTCCCAGCATTCATGAGCGTGTTATTGTGAGGATATCGATTTCAATGCCCTTTCACTTCTTTCAGAAAGAAAAAGTTGTATTATAGAAGTCTAAATTAACTTTTGTTCTGTTATTTTCATCCTGTACCTATAAAAAGGTCAAATACATTCATAAGGCTGAGATAGATTTGTTGGATATAAGCTCTAAGATAGCAATCAACCTTCAAATAACCTTTAAGGAAACATGGGCTCTTCCATGAACAATAATTGATGTACTCATTAAGGCTGTGAAATTCTTCAGAAATCACCTAAAGAGAAACAGTTACAAAGCCAGTGGCAAAAATAGGTCGTTTAGAACAATGAGATAATGGCTCAGATGTTTGCAATTGTTGTGACCCATTCAATGTCACAGTAAAGGGACTTCAAAGGGAAGCCAGCAAGATGAGAAAGAGGAAAGGTGGTTTCACATTCCTGTGCAGGGACAACTCTATCTAAGCCCAGGCAGGAAAGGATGTGATTTCTGAGTGTTCCCTAGTATCACAGACCAAATTCAAGTTCTTTGTTTCACGGTAAGTGTTGAGGGATGTTAGCAGATTTATCAGGCCTCTCTCTCAGCCACGGAAGAGGAAGTAGCTGGAGGTAGCTGATGTTCTGATGCCACAATGGAGGCAAAGTGAGCGTGCCTCTCTTCCCTAAAGCTCCTCTGAGAACTATATTCTTTCCCACTAGTGTTTCCCAGCCCTGGAAGTGGTCCACCATAGAACTCTAGCCTATAGGCATCCCTGAGCAGACTGTGTGCCAGAAACTATGGTTGGTACTGAGAGGGTTCTTTTGAAAGGCTGTTTAATTTCATTTCAATTGAACTCAATTCAATTCAAGCCAGTAAATATTTCTTAAACATTTGTTTCTCAAACATTTAAACATTTGTATCCAGAACTTTAAAGTTGAAAGAAGGAATGAACTTTAAGGGGATCTTTCATAGGTTCCATATGCTCAAAACTGTCTAAATCAGGCATGTCCAACCTGCACCCCACAGGCCACATGCATCTCAGCATAGCTAAGAATGCAGCCCAACACATCTGTAGAGCATAACATCACATCTATATGTAAAATGAGCATATACCCCTGCTAAATCCTAGTTGTCATCCTGTAACTGGAAATACTACTCTACTATTTTGGAGAAGAAAAGGCTAAAATGTAGCCATGTTCCTTCATTCACACCAGATTACCCAGGTGAGGTTATAAGTGGCCAAACATGTTTTTCCAAAGTTTGCTCTCAATTGTCTCTGGTTTATAGAAAGGTCATCTATCTTTAGACTATTTCATCTACTCACACAAGAACAGAGATGTTTTGGTAGAGTGATCCTTCTACTGGGCAATACAACATGTACAAAGAGATAAATATATCTTATAAGAAAATAGCACCTTTGATGTGGACATCAATTGGGACAATTCTTTAGGAATCATCAAAGAATATGAATATAGTTCTGCAATTTAAAAATGCTTAACAATATTGACTGCCAATCGCTTATCCCGTGCATCTAAGACATTGGAAAAGCATCATGGCATGCTTTTCTGTTCAGCTGATTTCCTTTCAAACACTCCTTTGCACAATATTCTGACTTGTTACCTTTGGACACATAACTTCATATAAAATGAGACTCCCTATACCTGAACCAATCTGTTTCATTTTGTCTATGAAGTGCCACATCCTTCATGGTCTGGTCCTGGAAACCTGTCTAGAGCAACATAGGAATGAAGAAATGACACACACACACACTCTCACACACACACTCACACACACACACACACACACACACACACACACACACAGAAAAGCTGGGGTTGGATAGTTTGTGCTTATTCTCATGGAGGGCACCTACTATGCAACCTAAAAACTGTGTTTTTTCTATCCTCACAAGCTTTTCTTTGGGATCTTGGTGGAAATCTCCATGGTTATGTAACTCTTGGATTATGTATGCTTGCAAAATAGCCCTATGTAGACAATGCCAAGTTCTGTTCCCAGCTCAAGCAGAAATGTGGTCCCTGTGAACTGTGGCTCCAATGGTTTCTGATGGCCTGGGTGGCTGGGTGGCTAGACCTAAGAAACACTTCTCTAGGTGACCCTGTACAAACAAGTTGCCATGGACAGGTTTGTATTATCAAGGAAAATAATTTTAAATGTGTTTATAGTTTCATACCTTGTACTATGATTAATGGGACCTCGTTAATTCCTGAAACACTCTCAAAGCACCTTTCATCTTTCTTGTCCTACTACACAGAGTTTGGTTTCTCTTTACTTGCCAAACTTTTCATGTTTTTCACATTTCACTTGTCTTTTTGCTCCTACTTCTCAATGAAAGCCTTGCTAAAGAGAACCATCAATAACCATGCCACAACCTAAATGTCTTGAATTTTCTACCACCAAATTAATTGATCCACGATTTCTTAAGTCAGCCTCATTCAAATTTTTAGGACACAAGCAACTTATAGACAAATTATTTTACAGAATGCAACATGAATAGCCTCTACATCAATTCCCAGTAGATGTCTTATCCCCATATGAAATCTCATCAGTCTACCTTTTACTCTACACATTTCTATCAACACTGTAGTCTTCTGAGCTTCTGAGTTGCCTTTGAACTCTGCCTACAGTAATCTAGAGTTTGTTGTGACCCCCATCTCCTAAGTCTTCCAAATTGCTCTGGAAAACCAGTCCCAAAGGCAAAGGAAGCACATGGTCAACGTCAGTCACAGTAGTGACCCCTCTTTTTGTAACTATTTTCTGTTTTCAGCATTTGGGACCAAATATTTGACAAAAAAAAACACCTTAAAAAAGATTTATTTTGAGTCGTTCACTATTCCAGAAAGTACAGTCCATTGTGGTCAGGAAAGTATAATAGAACCTCATTGGTTTCCTCTCTTTTCCCTTTGTATTCCATTGGGAGTCACCAGCTACTAGCACACAATATGTTACCACCCACGTCCTGGCTCCACCAATCCTCTAAAAATGCTATTACAAACACACCCAGGGATGTTTCTCACTTATCTGAGACGTTTCTGCATCTAATCAAATTCACAATCTAACCATCACAAACAAAGTTAGAGCCCCAGGAGATTGCAACAGGCATAGACAGAGTACAGGAATGGACTCCTGTCTAAGTTAGAGTTTCTATTGCTGTGGTGTTAAAACACCATGACTAAAATCAACTTGGGAAAGAAAGGGTTTGTTTCATCTTATACTCTGGTAACAGTCCATTAGTGAGAGAAGTTGGGGTAGTAACCCAAGCAGGGCAGGAACCTGGAGGCATGAACTGAAGCAGAAGCCAGGAAAGAGTGCTACTTACTGGCTTTCTCAACCTGCTTTATTACAGCATCCCAGAAGTATCTGCCCAGGGATAGTACCACCCACAATAAACTAGGCTTTCTCATATCAATCACTAATTAAGAAAGTGCCCTACAAACTTGCCTACAGGCCAAATTTATGGAAGCAGTTGTGCTTCTCCCTACTCAGATAACTCTAGCTTGCTTATAGATAGATAGATAGATAGATGATAGATAGATAGATAGATAGATAGATAGATAGATAGATACAGATATATAGATATATAGAGAGAGTTCCATAGTTATATGGATAACATGACAAAGATCAGCATGGCTGGTGCAGAGAGGAGAAAAGAGGAGAGCTATAGGTAGTACCCTAAAGACTGGTACACAAGACAGTTATAAAGTCTAAGTGTCACAATCATTGGAGATGATAACAGTGTATGGTAAATGTAATATTCAAATAGTACTAAAGTGAGAGTCAGAAACAAACAGTGTGACTCTGAGTCTTATTTGGATCTGTTAATTCTTACTGGAAAAGAAGTGCTAGGACTCAATGCAAGTATTTCCCCTTTACATCTCTTTTTTCATCCATAGAATGAGAGCTTCGTAGTAAGTCATTTAAGAGGGCCTATCTGAATAGGACATCCTATGAGACTGTTTTACAAAATTCTGAGTCAGGTTTGGTGGCATGTATCTACAATAATATCACTCAGGAAACTGGAGATAAGAAGATCTTGAGTTTAGAGCTAGCTGGGATTATATAGCAAGTTCTACGTCAGTCTGGGCTACATAAAGAGACCCTGTCTCACAAATATAAATTAAAATAAAACAATAAATTCTTAAAGTGTACATTTTACTCTCTGTTTTGCTTTTACGCCTATTAAAACATGCATGTTGTGATAAAATTTCATTGTGGATACTGAAATTTGAATATTGTATTCTTCTTTTGATTAGAATAATTTTAGTTATTTAATAGTGTAAAAACCCATTTTAGCTTATGGGCCACACAAAAATATGGGTGGTAAGCTAGATTTTGCTATAGGATTTCCTAATTATATAAACTCAAAAGTCTAGCCTATCATTGATTAAAGGTAATTTCAATTAAAATAAAAAAAGTTCTTAGGTTCAATGTTAACACACCTACCTTCAAGTATTTTCTATTAAAATACCTTCTTTAGAAATCTCTATGTCCTATAGGCAAAATATCACTTCATTATGATAGTTTCTGAAATCATTGACTAAATAAAAATATTTAGCTTAGACTATTTTATTAAAAACTCTTAACTCAAGCTAATGATGGTTCACTCCTATAATCACAACATTTGAGTGGCTAAGGCAGGAGGATTGCCATGAGTACAAAACATAGGTTACCTACTGAGCAAAGGCCAGCCTGGGTTACATCACAAGACCTTGTCTCCAAAGACATACATTATTGAGTATTTAAATATTAATCATGGTTGTATTAGCATAAGGCCATTTTATTATACAGGTATCTCTTTAAAGAACTTTCTGCCCTGGACAGTTTGTTGCTGGTATTCCTTTTACTATTTTAGCCATTTTCAAATGTATAGCCAGGTAGTATTAAATATAGTCAGACAATTGGGCACAGCTCTCTAAGATCTTTATCTAACAAAACTAAAGTATCATCTCCTGTAGAAGACAAAGCTCTTGTACCCAGGAACTACCTTTCTATTTTGTTTCTCTGAACACGAATCTTTAGATAACTTGTGGAGTGCCAGTGTTCATCTTTTAGTGGCTATCTAAAAGATAGATGTGGTAGACATCCTTGGAGTTCATCATTGCTGTACAAAGTGACAAGGTTTTACTCTTTTATAAGACCACTATCTCAATATTCCACATTTTGTTTGTATAGTCCTTGCTCAGCAGACATTTGAGCTGTTTCTCTCTTGACTATTGAGAATAATACTGTCATGGCATACAAACACCTTCTGGAGACCTTGTTTTTGAATATCTTGGCTAAATACCTTGAAGTAGGAGTGCTGGGGCCTATGTTGCCCTTTTTGGTTTTCTGGAAAACCTCCATTCTACTTTGTTCCTTGGTTCTGTTTCATGTCATCTGGAAGAGAATGTGTTCCCATTGTCTCTTCTCTCTCTATGTCCTTTGACAAATCAGATTTGTGATGCTCATAGTTTTCCTTAGAAAGCCAAAATCCATTGGAACAGTTTAACACCCCTAGGAGAATGGGGCCAGCTATACTAATAAGAAACTCAAATCGAAAGCTCTGATCGATGTTAATTCTGTTAGTTTTCATTTCATTTATCACCTGATGTCAGCTTTTGAAAATACTACACTGGGGACAATGACTCAGTGAAGTCATCCTCGGTGAGGTGCATTTATTTCCTTCCCCCAGGACAAACCTTTAAAAACTGAAGTGATTTCGAATGATGGGACAGCTGACATGATGGAAAGCAGGAAGGTAGGGTGCAAGGAGTGCAGTGTGGTAGGGAGAGGATTGGAGCTAGGAAATTGAAACCTCAAATGCAGAAAAAGATGTAAATGCTGCTTCCTAGATTTTATAGCTCCCAGATGCCTCCTCTAATTGCATCGCTAACCCTGAGTTTATTAAGTTATTTTCCAGAGTCGAACTCATTTGTATACATGTCAGAATGTAAACTGAATTTAAAAAGTGAGGTCCTTAGATTAGAATTCAGAAATGATAAACAAACTCATTTAGAATGTAAGATTTGCATGTCATTTGCATGTGCCCAAATGCAATTACATGTGCTCTGTAAACATGCATTTCACATTTATTTGTCATGATAGAACAGTATGGAAAATTAATTGCCACAGTTTTTTTAGTATTTAAGGAAAAAAACGATGAGTCTTAAAATAGATTTTGCTAGCGTATGATTCAGTATGCAGAAACTGGCAAGAAGAGATAAGGATCCATAGAAAACCATAAATTCCCACTGCAACATCTGTAGTAGTTCAAATTGCATGGTTTATGGGGGCCCCTTTTGCCTTCTCCATGGGTATTACCATAGCGTTCTGTAGATTTATTGCTGGCTCAGTGCAGGGACAGTTTTACTAGCAAAGCTTTAAAAAAGGGGGAGGGGGAAGCTATTGCCTCTGAAAGTTCAGAATTGAATTGAAATGAAATAACTTTTTAAGCTTCAGAAACTTCTAGACAAGCTGGGCATCCATACACTTATACACTATCTACATCCGGCTCCTTCTTTCTCACTTTTTGTGTTTTTTGGTAAGAGGTAGTTTGAGTGACCAATGTAGTACCATTCTGTTAAAAGTGCACCTTAGGAAATGGTTGGCATGTTAATGCCAACATGGGAAAGCCTTTTATTTTATTTTTTAGATTAATATATAATTCTCTAAATTTTAACACAAGTACTTTTGTGTAACCATAGTCATAATCATAATACAGAACACTTCCAGTCCCCCTTACAAGTACACCCGTTTTCTAGCAAATGTTGACCTAGTCACTATTACTATCATTTTGTCTTTTCAAGAATGTATTAAAATCAGGATCATGTGCTTCATAACCTTATGTGAATGGCTTCTTGCACTAGTTTAGTGCTTTTTTGGCATTCCATCTAAGTTGCATGTATCAATATTCCTTCATTCTCATTGCTGAGTTCTGTTCAGTTGCACAGGTTTGTTTGCATTCACCACCAAAGGTCTTTGAGTTATAGCTAGGTTAGACAATTAAGAATAAAAGTTATTGTGAGCTTTCTTGTCCTTGTTTCTGTTAGAACACTATTTCATTTCTCTAGGGAAAGTAGTCAGATGTAGGACTTCTGGGTCATACAGTACCTCTGTTTATGCTTTTAAAGAACTGTGCCAATTTATTCTCCACCAGTAATATATAGGGATTCTAGTTGCCCTACATTCTTGCTAATACTTAATATTGTCACTATTTTTTGTTTCTTTAGCCAGTATGATGTGTCTATAGTGATGATACCTTACTGTGGTTTCGGTTCACATTTTCCTCATATCTAAAGATGTTGAACAAGGAAAACCTTTTGACATATAGATCTTCATTCATGTATTTTTGTAAAGCTCCTGCACTTTGCTGGACATCTTACATGCATGTTAACTCATTTAAACTTTTTAATCTTGTGAAATTGCTATTGATTTAACCATTTGAGAAGTTGAGGAGTCAGGGTTAGGATTTACGTAGCAGCTTCATTTACCTCACTACACTGTGTCAGAATGTGTGTACTGTGTTGGTTCTCTGTTAAGGACTAAGCATACAGGTTTCTATGCTTGTGGCATCCGTGTGGCTAAGAAATAAAGATTTTCACATATAAAGAAATAATTATTCTGTCTCAGAAGGGCATACGAGTAAAGTGAGGAGCAAGCCAGAGGAGTGAACTGGCCACAGCCCCCAAATAGCTCAGTGAAAATATAAAAAACTAAAAAACCACAAGTCAACATTAATCTGTAGAAGAGTCTGGACCAAACTAGACATCAGACTTATGTCTTCCTCTGTGAGTCTGAGAAGCTACAAAATGTACTCAACTTTCTCTCTCTCTCTGTCTCTCTGTCTCTGTCTCTGTCTCTCTCTCTCTCTCTCTCTGTGTGTGTGTGTCTCTGTCTCTCTCTCTGTCTCTCTCTCTGTCTCTCTCTGTCACTCTGTCTGTCTGTCTCCCCTTTTTCCTTTCTCCTCCATCAGATTAATTGTATCTTGCTACTCCCCATTACTCTCCTCCCACTTTCTTCTGTATAAACCTTCCTTCCAGACTCAGAAGTTTTTTATTTAAGTTTGTTTTAATCATTTTCTGTCTCTGTTTCCCTGAACTTCACTCTGTCCATATGCAAAGTTAAAGAAAGAGGTTGGGTCCTTCAGCCAGCATCCAACTCTAGCACTAATTCCTACCTATTTTTAACCTCCCTTTGCCTCTGTCTCTGTCTCCCTCTCCCTCTCCCTCTTTCTCATTTAATGTGTTTTGAGCATATTCCCCTCTCCCTTAATTCCTTTCCCCAGATATACTTCCCTACCCACCCAACTTTATATCATCTTTTTTTTCCCCACCAGGTCCAATTTATGCTGCTCAGATATTCCTGGATATACAGTCTCCCACTGGGGGGAGTATGGTCAGCTTAGCAAGGGCCACTTAAAGGAAACTGACTGTCCTCTTCCTACAGCTGTCAATTGCTCATAGCTCCTGGACTGCGGGTGGGATGGTTGTCTCTTTTGTCTTTACATTTCTCCTGTTGTGTGTCTGTTCGAAGCTTTCAAACCCCTCCTGTATGTAGTGACCTCCTACTTAGTCTGCCACCCTGTGGTATATTATGCAGCCACCAGCAAAGTGCTGCTTTCTAACTAAAATCAAATGATATCACCCTCCTGATTAAAACCTTTTAATGACGTCGCATCACTTAAAATAAAAGCCAATTTCCTAATCATGATTCACAGAGCTTTTTTGGTCTTGGCTCTTTTGTTTCTCCCATATCCTCACATAGCACTTGGCACCTCACTTAGGCTTCAAACATATTGGTCTCTATTTTCTTCTCAGACAGGTCGAGCCCTTTCACATAACTGGCGTCTACACTTATTGGGTCATTGTTTCTTTCTCTGTGGTGTCACTCATCAAGAAAACTTCCCTGACTATTCCACTTAAAACTGCCTCCTCTGTTTACTTGTTAACAAACAGTCCTATTAATTTCTCTTTGTAGAATTTATTACAAATAATTACTAGATTATAGTACATCAAAGGTTATTTTATTATATAATATGATTATGATTGGTGCTGTATATTAGCACATTATCTTATTATATATTTTATTATCTTTTTATTCCAATGAGGATAGAGATTTTGTTTCTTATACTGATGCTATAACATGGCACTTCACAGGAATCCTAAAAGTATTTGTCAATTAAATGAACACATATGTCTATTGAAGCTCTGCTGCGTCTTTCCTTCTCTCCGGGGCTCACTCTCCTCATTTCTGTGAACTGGCATACCTCACAAGGTTGTTGTGTCAAATGAGACACGGCATGTTAAGACACTAAATGATGTTAAGGAATTATTATGAGTATCATCATCATTACCATCATCCAAGGCACTTTCCTCTCTGACACTGATTTCATTATTGGTCTTTGGGTCTCTGGGGGGAACTTTCAGTGAGAAATTCTTTTTCTTTCCTTTTGTGCAACAGACACCTGGCGGTTCTGGTTCATACCCCTGATTCAAGATGTCACAACTATTTGTCATCAAGCTGCTGGCATAGGTATCATTCGTGATTCCTTCCAGCAAGTATATTTTTAGTAAAGATGATCTCATGCATTTGAAAGAGAAAGAAGAAAAAGATTAAGATGACAAAATTTCTGAACCACAAGATATCAGAACTGGAAGATTTTTGAACAGTTATCTAATCTTCACATTTGCAGAATTCTGTTTTTTTCCCCTTTCTGAGATGTCCTGGTGGTTTCCGTAATAGGTAAGAGGGATTCGGAGGCCCAGGGTGGTCTTAGTATAAAGTTACACAGAATCCTATAATAGGAGTATTCCATGTATGTGGTATACCTATCTCTTGTCCTCGTTCCTTCTGGTACTTCTCTTAAAGATTGTAAGTACAGACTCATCTCTCTCTGCTTCCACCATCCTTCTCTGAATACCATTACTTTTCCTCTTCCCTACTAAATAATCCCCTCCCAGTCTCCCACTTGTCAAATGTCACAAACTATTTCTGTACCATACATACTCTATCATCAACACCTTAAAACCCTCTTCACTGTCTTTCCAAATGTTGGGGTAATTGTCTCAGCTTGTCCATTCCCACTTCTGACTCAGTATTGCTTCCCTACTAACTTCTTCCAGTTCCTGAATGAACACAGTTCATCGGATGACAGATTTTTGGACCTATTATTCCCACTGCCTAGATTAGTGTTGGCTCCCAAATTTCTTTTTGGAAGAACATAAAAGTCCCATCACAGATGGAAAGTTCTAGGATCTTAGAGTTGTATCCTTAATGCCACAGCAAGCCGATTGCTTTTACTTAGATTACATTTTATTTTAGTTTCTTGGTTTAGAATTTATGTAGACTTGTTAAAGTTATGGACCCCTAAGCTCTACCTTTGTGGTTCCACTTTCTGTGAGCATCTTCCTGCCTTCCTCTCCTACCACATACACATCATTCATGCCTCTGGTCAGCATTACTTCCTCAGAGGCATGTTCCTTGAACCTGAATGCTGAGACAGCCACTTCCCTTGTTAAATGGCATAGCAGAACACTATTCTTCCTGGTCCTTACCTCAGAGTGTAATTATGCTTGTGTTTGTGTGATTATTTGGCCAGCATCTGTCTATCCCATCACTTGGTACGTTCTGGGAGGGCAAAGCTCATTTCTGCTTTTGTTCACCACTGGATCCCCACATCTTACATCTTGGGCACTTAAACGGCACTAAGTCTATTTACTGAATAGATAAATCTAGGTATGCCTTTGACAGGGATTCCAAGAAGCATGTGGGCAGAGTAAATTGACTCTTGTCCCAAACAAAGTAGAGGCAAGACTGTAAATTCTCTTAAATCACCTATAATAGTGTGTACAGGCCTACATTTCTGAGAAACTCTTTTTCAGTTGAGAACGTTTAACACAGTCATGATTGCCATTCGCACAGGAATCACGGGACCCATGGTAAGCAACTACTTCTTAACTGGTCCTGAAACAGCAAAGCCTTCTGAAAACAGATCATAAAGCTGGTGGATGAAGCCATCCACGAGTAACATTCCAAGTTTGAAGAAATATGGTCAGTTCTAATGCTGAACACATATCAACTGTAGCAAAAGGAGGAGTTCTGGGCATTGCAAAGGTATTGTTCAAGGATGACAACACTTAGCAAAATTTTGTTTGTAATTCAAGCTCAGTGTTGGAAGCAAGATATCTCTAATTATGTATGTTTTTTGCCCAGGCTACTGTGACAAAATGAGACTAAATGGCTTAAAAATCCAAATTTTGTTTATCACATTCTAGAGGTCAGGCAATCCCAGACCAAAGTGTCACCAGATTAATTTCTTGGCAAAGGTCCTCTTCCTGTCTTTCTGGCTTGCACATGGCAAATTTCTTGCTGTGTCCTCCCAGGATGAGAAGAGATTTCTGGTCTCTCATCCTCTTTGATAAAAACATAAAATCCATCATCTTTCAAGACTCTACCCTATGGTTATATTGATGATTAGGGCTCCAACATATGGAATGTTTTAGAGTTATAAAATTTTTCAGCCCAGCTCCCCAAATTCTATCCTCTCTTGTTAAAATGCATTGATTTCAGTTTAATAGCCACAAATGTCTTAACTCCACCCAGCATCTCTAAAGTCTAAAAATCCAGTCTCAACTACATATCTAAATAAGATATGGGTGAGGCTCAAGATACAACTTGGCCTGAGGCAAATTCCTCTCTTGTCAAGTCTCTATAAAACCAAATAACTCCGTTTTCCCAAGTGCAATGCTAAGGCAGGCAGAGGATAAGCATTCCAGCTCCAAAGAGAGGAGTCACAAAGAAGGGAAGAATGGTGGGTCCCCAGCAAGATGGAAACCCAAGCAGACAGGCTTCTGTAATGTTAAGGCTTCAGAATGGCTCTCACTGATCCACATTCTGCTTCCAGATCCAGTGCAGTATAATAGTCACCATCACAGCTCAGCAGGATGATTTACTCCTTTGACTCCACAGGGCACATTCTCCACAGCCTTCTGCAAAAATAGTGCCCCTAAGGTAGTGGAAAGATGCAGCCTTAGGTTTCCAGACCATAAAAGTTAGCTCATTCCTTGAATTGAGGAGGAACCAGTTCTATGTCTGGTGTGTCATAGGAGTGGCAATTCCGGAGATCTCTTTAGTATCATTCTCTCTTTTTAAGGAACAATGTGTGTTAATAAGTGAATAGCTCTGTTTGTATCTTGTAGAATCAAAGAAGTCTCACAGTTGCCCTTGATTGTGCCTCACCTTTCCAGTCTCAGTCCTAACAGGTAGTGTTTCAGTTGCTATAATTCTTTCTGTCCCTTTCCTGCCTCTTGATGAACACTATGATTAGCAAATCCCCAAATAGTGTTTAATATACCAGGACACCCCATATTCTATGTAAGACATAGAAGGTTAGCCCTCTTGGCTCTTTCTTGATAGTTGTAACAACTGGGGAGGCAAAAATCTCAAGCCCTGAAACTCAGGGTCTGGTAGACAAGTAGGAGAAGTAAGAACCCTGGTAGCAACAATATCTGGGAGAAGCAAATGGTACTACGACAGCAGAACAAACATGGTGGGCTGAGTAAGCTGTGCTCTTCCCTTCAAAACAGACACACTGTATAGAATCCACAGTGCAGACCTTTCAGCTTGCTAGAATACCAGTGGGTCTGAGAGTGCATTCTAAAACAGTATCATTCCTTCATGTATGTGCCATGGGTTGGTGTCTCTCCAGAAGACAGAATATAAGTCTTTTTTAGCCTTTCCCCAATCACCTGCCATGCCAAGAGTTCTGAGGAACAGGGATATTGGTACCAGACAATCCAGAATCCCTGATCCTGCTAACTCTCTCTCTACTTTGCACATGAAGCTGATGCCCTCATCTCTCTGACACATATTTCTTCATTTCTAAGAGGTGGATAATAGCTTCCCTCAGGGTTGTTCTGGGGATCAACTAAGATAATGATTTGGTATTCACCTAACACAGTGCCTGCTCAAGTTGATCTTTAGCAAAGATGAATCTTTCTCACATCCCTCCACTTGTCCTCATTCTGCATCCTTGAATTGTCAGGTCTGATTATTGTCAAAACAAGGATTTCCTTGTAGAGACTGGGTATTCCTCAGTCAGCAAAAATAAATTGCCTTTCACAAAATGAGTTTAGTCATTCAATGAATCTTTGCTCTGTGCCTATTATGAATAAGAAGATATGGGTAGGAAAAGCAACTAAAATCCTCCCCAAACTCATATCAAAATCTTCTCAGTCCCTGAATACCTTTTGAAGTAAACTTACTTATCCTCTGTCAAGTACCACCACACATGAGGCAATGAGTTAGGAGCTATGATTCAAAAGTGGGAGAGCAGTACTGTCCTTGCTTCAAGAAGTTTAAAAAGCAGGTTCTGCAGAGAATGAAATGCTAAAGCACCCCCCAACATGCATAAAATAAGGGGAGTCTTCAGAGAGGAAGTAGTGGTTGGACTTAAATTTGGCAGGTGAGTAGGATTAACTTACATCTGTGCAGCACTTGGAATTTCTGCATAATATTTTGGTTATAAGAAAACTCACTATTCAGATACATTCCAACCCCATCCTGCATCCTAGTGAGAGGGAGGAACTCCTGGAACTGGAAGGGTCAGGACAGAAGGATCTGTCGCTGTACCAGACTAAGCTAACAGAGAAAACTAGCCCACAAACTATGTCTGTGCTTCCCACCTGGTCTTCCTAGATGCTCGCATGCTTTATTTCCTCATGTTAGAAAGAACTCTACGCCAGTCACTTCTTTCCAGACTTGCTTGTGCTGAGCCCTGAATCAAAGGACGAGCTGCTTTCGCTGTCCCTTCCCTCACTGAATCATAATCCCGTTTATTCAAAAAGTATTATTGATACCTGGCATGATATGCCTATTTGGGTTTTCTATGTCTTCCTAATAAGATTGCCACTTACATGAGCCCCCACTTGTATTATTGAATGGTAATACCTCAGACAACATTTGGTGTTAACTTGGGTGAATTGATGAATGAATGCATACATACATACATACATACATACATACATGCATACATGCCTATTCATTTGCTTACAATACATTTCCAAAACAAAATTCCCAGGTGTCAAAAGTTATTCACTGATTAGATTAGATCAGCAGCTGGCACACAGCAGGTATTTTATTGACATCTGCTGAGGTACTGAAATTAGTATTTTATTTTGAATTTCACCAAACTAATTCAGATTTAAATTCTGCCTGTATTTGATTGATGGAGTGATCTATCTGTTAGTTCTTTCATTCACTCATCAAACATTAACTACATTTTGGAAACAAAATCAGAGGACGTGATCTCCTAACCTCAAAGAGCTCCCTTTCTCCAGGGAAGGAAACATGGATTCCCCAAGATCTGAAAGCCGGGATGGAAGGTCCCTTTCTCTCGCACTTAGCTTGGCTCCCAGCTTCGTCCCTGACCCCTGTCATTTATTACCTGTGTAACCTCAAGTAATTTTCCTGGGCCCCCAGAACCTGTGTTTCCTTAGCTATAAAGTGAAGAGAGCCACAATACCCATGTGACAGGGCTACTGAGAAGAGCAGGTTAATGTACACAGAGGCACTTAGGTACTGTATGGCACATAGCTTATCAACTATCACGATTATGAGCTCCAGCTTATAAAAAATGACTGTGTGTGTCTCAGAAAATACTTAGCAACAATGAAGTCTGAAGCAACATGTCCCAACCACACACCTAGGCACTGCATAATGATTTTGTCCCATCACTCTGAATTCTTCCTCTGTGGATACTACCTCACCCTTCACTTCGGAATGTGGAGGCCAAGCTAGAGTTGGTCTCCATACTCCTGGTGCTGTCAAATCCTGTCTTCCCTGACTCTTTTTTCCTTTGCTGACAACCCCCCAACTGCAAACCCACATGTTAATAGTTTTAGGGGGGGAAAATGTCTTTTGATAATTAAGCTGGTGGAATTTAGAAATCAATGGAACAGTACATTTTCCCAGCAGAGCCAAGAAATTAATTAGGAGCAATTTGCTGTCAGAAACAATTTCCATAATTTTAAGTTTAAAAAAAACAGAAATCATTTTTGTGGGTGTTTATTTTTTTCTTCTGCTTTCCATTCTAAAGTGATTTAACTCCTGGAAAGACAAGTCCTTCCAAATACCTTATTTTCTGTTCCTCAGACTCTCTCCCTGAGGAGTGCTGCAACCTCTCTCTGACTGGTTATATTCAAGGATGAGGCTAAATTAGATGGAACAGAGTCATTCTGATTCCCTTTCTTACCCCAGGGCAGAATTTAGGATTTCACATCCTGATCCCAAGAGTATGGAAAAACCTGTGATGCTCTCAGAAATAGTATGGGGGCACAGAGGTCATGGCACACTGGCTGAGAGTTTGGCCTGGCTGTGCCATACTGGCTGAAGGTCTAACCTGGCCATGAGACTAACAGTCCTGTTCCACAGAAAGCATGGAAGCCATTCAGTGAGATAGCTAAGGGCTGTTGTCAAACCTGATGATATAAGTTCAATCCAGGAAACCCACATGGTAGGAGAGATCTGACCATCGTAATTTGTCTCTGACCTTCACATGTATACACCATGGCCAGTGTGCATGCAGCTTCTCATAAGCACACAAACATACAAGCACACATGCACATACATATACACTAAATGTTAAGAAAAAAAGAAAGTGTTAAAGCATTGGATCTGTCAGAATACACTCAAATTCTAGAGCCATGATGAGAAGTCATCCTTGCCCCTTAAGTATCATCCATGTGATCTTGGGTGAATTTTTACAATTTGTGACTTAATTTCCTCCTAAGTAGTTATGATGCCTCACTGGCCTCATATGTAAACACCAAGACTTGATGTGTCCCTGGCATATAGCAAGTGCTCAGGAATGTTCCTGACAAGATGACAATGAGGAGGATGAGTAGTAGGACCAACCAAAAAGGTACACAGAAGCTGTCACTGAGCCCATCTTATACCATGAACTCTGGTTCTAGACTCACAATTGCCAACACTAAGGAATCCTTCCCTCCAACAACCTCCCCTACACCCATCCCAAATTTGTAATTGCTTCACAACAAAGAACAATGTTTGTGAAATGTCACACACATGCAGAGACACTCCTAGAAACATGAGAGTTTTATTTTATTTGTGTCTCATTCATTGTGTTAGAGAAGACTCAAGGTTACCTCAATGGCATTGTCATTCTTATTTTCTTGTAATTCAAATGAGAAGGAAAGAAGGGAGGAGAATTATAATTAGAGTTGGAGAGAGTGGATTATAACTGGCAGCCTAAAAATACTTAAGCTCTAACCTGTCGTGAGCAACCATCACTATTACATAGTAAATGCTTTTAGTTAATTATGAGTTATTATTATGCATCATTTCCATGATTTTGTGTTTCATCTAACTATTTAAATATGGATATATCAGTCAGTGTAAAAAAAAAAAAACAACCCTCCAGATTTTTTAAACAGAAGGGGTTGGTACAGGGAATTGATACCACTTGAAAAGCCAAACAGGAAATATTGGACAGATTCAGAGGTCAGCAACAGCAGGAAGACAGCACCCCCATCACAGGCCAGAGGGTCAGTGAGAAAGCATGTAAAGTGCTAGGGTCATTTGATAAAAGGTTGAACCATGACAACCTGTCCATGGCTGGAGCCATGGAGAAAACACAGCTACTGCCAAAGCTAACATCATGGCAATTAGAGGAACACTTTGACTCTTCTCTTCCAGTGTCTGATGTGGTATGAGATAATGTGAATATTTTTGAAGATAGAGGTTTGTCAAAGGGCACAGATCGAGAATTTAGAGGCTTCTTAAAAGGGCTTTTCAATTAAAAAAATAAGAGCTACCTGTCTGTATATAGTGACTACTCAAGGACGTATTTTTGCCTCAAGTGGGAGTTGATAAGTGTACAGGGAAGTCAGTAAGAACCTGGACAGAGTATGGCCATCAATAGACGGGAAGATGAGAGCAGACAATACAAAGTACAAGAACAGAGTTTGCACAGTGAAGAAATCTGCCACAAGAGAAAGTGTTTGTCATGTTTAGTGTAGGCAGTAGAGAAAGAATAACTCATAAATCCACAATGAAGGCTCCAGTGAGGGTGAGTTCTAGACCTTTTCTGCATACAAGCAGAAATACGGACTGCCTTTCAAGGGCCCTCTCCTGGAAAGCTGGAGCTTGTCAGAGTCAATATGCACAAAGTGCATTTCATGCCTTTAATGAACAACAAAAATTAATGTTTTTATCCATTGTTCTCTTGCTTCAAAGTATGTTTGCTAAGTACATTAGTTCTATTTATACCCATGTTGGAAGCAAAGAATTCAAAGATAGCACAATGGTGAAAAACAGAAGAGTCACTGAGTATAGTAGTATCACCTATAATCTCAGATCTTAGGCATTTGAGGCAGCAGAGGTAGACTCCAGAGAACCCTGGGATTCAGCAAGGCCTCTCCTCAAAAGAACCCCAAACAAACAATAAAAACTGTAGAAATAACCTATGAAAATTCAAGTATACTGACCTTCTACCAAATAAGAATATAGGAGAGTAATAGCCTATATAGATATTAAAGGAAGAGTGATTAATGTTGCCTTAAGGAACCATGGGAAGTTTCAGAGAAAAGAAACAATGACAAGGTCTTGAAGAACAAGAAAGAACCCAATAGCAACTGGGGAAGAGAATGCAGACAGTGAGGGCAGCATGGAGGTGAAAATGTATTTGGGACTTAGTGAGAAGCACATGTCTAGACCTGGGGATGAAGGACAAGAGGATTGTTTAGAAGACGAAACTGGGAAGTGTGATGAAGCCAGCTCCTTGAGGACCTCAAGTAATCACAAAGCCTCAGCATTTACAGAGCCTTTCAGGGTTCAGAAGGTTGGGTTCAAACAGCCAATTTGCTGACAGCAAGCCATAGAAACCCAACAAGTTTGAGTTGTAAATTACTCTTCTCCTTTCTAGGCCTTTATTAAGCTCACTTGCTGAGGGAGATTTAGAGCTCGAAGTTTCTATTTGTATCTATTGGGTCACGAGGCTATTTCTAGAGATTTCTTATCCAGTTCATCTGATTCCATACTCTGGAGCTGATGTGTCCTACCATAAATCTAATCATGTTTGGGCTTGGAATATAAGCGATTGAGATGGTAGCCTGGGGTTGGAGTCTAGATGCATGTTTTGTTAATATGAGCCAATGTTTCAGCCCAAAATACCAGCTTAACTACTTCATAGTATGTGCCTCTAACAGCTGTATTATCAACAATCCCTTCATGTCCTTTAGCTTGTTTAATTTTTCTATCCGCTTTGAGAAGAAAGATCAGTTGCCATCAGCCTGAGTTTACAGATGGCTAGACTGTGGCATGTGATAGAGGCCAAGGCTGACCTGGAATGCTGTTCTTCTGGAGCAGGCTAAGAATCTGATTCTGCAGAGATGAGGCATCTACGGAGCAATAGCTGAGGCTCTCATTGCATGGGATCTTAGAGAAGACATTGTTCTTTGGGGGTTAAATACAGCAAGGAATCTGTCACTGAAGAAGTAGCTGTCATATTTAATGTGGGCAGAGGAGAAGGAAGGACTTGGAGTTCAAAATGAAGACCCTCCAAGAGCAGAGTCAAATCTCTCCACATCTCCTCTCTATGTCTTTCAGAACAGACACCTCCACTTTTAAACCCCTTCAGTGACATTCCACTGCCCACAGGAGACTGTCCAGTGTCCTTCTCAGGGCATTCAGGGACTTGCACAGATTTTTCCACCTCAGATACATTCAGCTTTGTACCTAGTCTTGTATAAATGTTGTGCTTCATAGTATCTATGTCATTTCCTGTACTGAAATCCCCTTGATTTGGCGATATTTATCTATTCATTAGGTCAACCAGTGAATAAAGTGCCTACTCTGTGCTGAGCAGCACCGCTTTTGAGAATATAGACCATCATACAATTGTATTCCATTCACAAGGAATGAGACAGACAGTAAACAAGTGTGGGGGCAAATAAAATCGGGGCAAAGAAAAAATAGTGTGATGAATTATTTCATCTCAAGCTCCTAGATAATTTGGGATGCTTGAGGAGACTTCTCTGATCAACATGCTTAAATGGACCCCAGAAGGCGAATTCAAATACCCTTCAAGCCATCTCAGGGCCAGAATCGTCTGTAAAACTGAGTGCAGGCTGCTTAGAGTATTGGAAGTCACGGTCCCAGTGAGAAGGCGGGTTGCGCTAAAATGGGAATCCTTCTTTTCCTCCTGGCCTCCGCAGTAATTCCCAAAATAGGAAGCGAATGGAATTGTTTGTGTTCGAAGATGAAATTATTCTGTTTCCCTCCCCTTCCATGCTCTTTCTGCCAACAGGCTTCTCATCCCATTTCAGTGTTCATGCTCAAAGTCATGAGGGGCCTGTCGTGCATCACCCGGGTGCCAAACTTGTGTAGGGCCCTTGATGTACATCTTCACATAAATCCTTAAAGCAACATGTTGGGGTCAGAATGACAGCTTTAATTTTATCAGTGGAGAAACTGAGGCCATGAGGTTAAGAATGTTACCAGGTCTTCCAGGGTTACTGAAGTTTTGTGTACATCTGAGATCCCAGGCCATCAGCACACTCATCCTTAGGCTGCTCTCAACACAATGTACATTATGTTGGTACTGACTCCCAGACCATTTCTGCAGTACAGAGGACATTGCCCTCCTTCCTCCTAAAAGCCCCTCAGCTGTGAAAGCAGCACCCCTTCCTTTTCTCCATGATGCCTTCTGGGCATTACCTTTCAATCCAAGATGCCAAGCTTAGAGCCCCTTTCCCTCAGCCATTCTCTTCTCATTGGGTTCCCATTTTCCTCCTCTGTGAATCAAAGATGGGCATCTCCCCCAGGCCATCTCCCCACTGACTGCCTGTATATATAGGCCAGTAGTTCCATGAATCCCATTTAGCCCTATATGCAGTCCTTGGCTGCATATCTGTATTAACATTTTCCCAACCATGATAACCTCTATCACTCCTCTCTTCATGCTTGCTATACTCTGGACTTACACCTCTATTCTATTATTTCTGCTCCTCCTAACTATCTATCTCTGTGCCTAGAACTGTCTGCAATTTACTGACTCCTATATGTGGGAGATTACCTCCTGAAGGTAGCCTGCTCTGACCACATGGACCATGGAAAATGTGTTTCTTCCATGCTTTCCTTGATCTGATTCTCTGGTGTTCTGGTTCCCAACTCTTAGCACACTGAGTTGTATCTGTCATTGTATATTTGACGCCATCAGGGTAAGCTCTTTAAAGTAAAACAGGTTTTACTTTCTTTCATTGTATCCTTAGATATAATAGAAAGGTAAATATACAATACCTTTGACTTTGAGAATGGGACAGAAAGGAAGGACACAACAAGAAAAGGAGAATGAGGGAGAGAGAAAAAGGTAGGGGTAGGGAGCAAGAGATCAAGATAATGAAACACGATTCTTAGAGGGTCTCTACTTTCTGTCTGTCCGTCTGTCTCTGTCTCTGTCTCTGTCTCTCTCTCTCTCTCTCTCTCTCTCTCTCTCTCTCTCTCTCTCTGTTACACACACACACACACACACACAGAGCCATTCTATTCTGGTATTCTCTTACTTTCATATATTAATTAGCAATGAGCAATGATTATGATATTCCTTTGTAAAGATACTAGCAATTGTGTCTTGATTCAGACATGAAATAAACAGACCTGAAATTCAGATATGGAATCATTTATCCACTAATTCAGTTACTTCGTGCTTTATCTGTTCTTCACTGTCTGCTATGTATCTTGTGTTAAGCACTGAAAAACACAGAAATCAGATTTGATAGCTGACATAGAGAAAGTCCAAAGGGAGTTAGGAAGTGGAGAACAACATGGCAGTAGTCATGGCTGGTTAGAAAGTATGCCCTGGGCTGTTCAAGGACCCAGATGGGAGCAGCAAGCTCTGCCTAGAGCAGCTCACTGGTGCTGGGTTTTGAGTGGGAAATGGGAACAGCAGAGACAGAAAAGAAGGAGGAAATGCTGTGTCCTACAGGGCAGCCAGACAGGGAAGCAGAAGCCTCAGAGAAAGGAAGAGAGTACCAAGGAAGCTGATAAAAGAGGACCTGTACCTTCAAATCACCAGAGTCTTGGAATTGCCACAACTCACTCCTGCCCTGGTGCTGGAATCCAGCCAACTTTGAAATGCACATTGGTCTCCAGGTAGGGCTGGCTTACTTAGCGGGGGATGCCGGTTAATTATTTGGCACTATGTTCTGGCCTACTGAGCAGTGTTAGAAACAAGAGAGGAAACCAGCAGTGATAGATGGTAATGGGAAAGCAAAACTGCCTCTTAGCGTTTGTTTCCTCACTGCACCTCCTGAAAAACACACTAATAAGTGGACAACAGTCTTTGCTGTACAAATGGATAGCTATGTGATGGATATGCAGAAACCAAGCTTTTATCCCTCTAGGAAGCCACAAAAGCTGCAACAGCCAGTAAGAATTTTTTTTCTTTCAAATGGTCTTGGTACACTTTGGTGTAATGTGGTAAGGTGAAAAGACCCACACTTGGGTCACTGTACCTAAGTTTGCCTCCTAGTTCTGCCACATTAGTTATGAGAACAAGGAAGGTTAGGTCAGAGATCTACAGAGAAAGGAACCATAAGATAGAGAGACAGACAGACAGACAAAAAGACAGAGAAAGAGAGGGAGGGAGGGAGAGAGAGAGAGAGAGAGAGAGAGAGAGAGAGAGAGAGAGAGAGAGAGAGAGAGAGAGAGAGAGAGAGAGAGAGAGAGAGAGAGAATCTCTTACAAGAAATCCAAGGATACAGTCTTAATCTGAGTCCTAAGGCCTGGGAATTAGAAGCCCATGGTATAGTTCCAGTGTGAGGGCTAGCAGGCTCAGGGCAGGAAAAGTTGGCATTACAAGAGTAAAGGCTGAAAAGGATGAGTGTCCCAATTCAAAGGATGCAAGGCCAAAGAAAAATTTTTGAGACACTCAATCTGTATCCGCTATATGCCTGAACTTGGTATGTAGACCAGACTGGCACTCACAATGAATCCCCTGCCTCTGCCTCCAGAGTTTCAGAATTAAAGGAGTATACCACCACACCCAGTGCCAAGAAATTCTTTTTTCAGAGAACATAATTCCTTCTTACATAGCCATTCGTTCTATTTGAGGCCTTCAGATGATTAGGTGAGGCCCGTCCACACTATAGAAGCCACTCTATATTATTACTGAGTTCATCTGTTTGAATGTTAAAATCAAACAAAAACACCATTACAGTAACCCCCAGAATGTCTGAGCAAACATTTGTACATTCCCTGGGGCAGACAAGTTCACAGATAAAACTATCACAGGGAGCAATGGTCCCTAGATACCAGTTGTAGGTTTCTATGGAGCCTAGCATTCAGTTTGGTTCTCCAAACTTGAAATTGAAGTGTTTTCTAAGGAAGCTACTGGGACTCAGAAGGTACACAGAACCCAGCACATGTACGTCAGAAGAACCTGCGGAGGGAAATGAGAAGATTCTTGTGTCAGCTGCATTTACTTGTAAATCAGTAATGACTGTGCTTACTTCTGGAACACTGAAAGAGATGATCAGCACAGTGGCAAGAGAATAAGAAGACTGTGTGTGTCCTTCTGTGGAAGGACTCTATTTGGACAGTAGAACTATAGAGAGACAGACCGAAACTAGGTAGAAGAACCTTCTACCAGAAATCAGCTTTCATACCTGGTGACACCTGATGTGTGTGACCACAAGCAGGACAATGTGTTGGCAAGAATACCTAGGAGAATGAAAATGCAATGAGTGACAGACTAACGTCCAGTATATGGGCCTGGAACATGTCCTAGTCAAAGTTACTATTGCTGTAATGAAACACCATAACCAAGGAAACGTGAGGAAGAAAAGGTTTATTTGATCTATGTTTCTGATTCACAGTTCATCATTGAAGGAAGTCAGGATGGGAATTCAAACAGGACAAGAACCTGGAGGCAGGAGCCAATACACAGGCTTTGGAGGGGTGCTGCTTACTGGATTGCTCCCCATGGCTTGTTTAACCTGCTTTCTTATAGGATTCAGGACCACCAGTCCAGGGATGGCACCACCCACAATGGGACCCCCCCTACCTCCCTCCCCACCTCCCCCCCCCCCCGTGCACATCATTCACTAATTAGAAAATGCTGTAAAGCCAGATCTAATGGAGGTATTTTCTCAATTGAGGTCCCTTCCTTTCAGATAACTCCAGCCTGTGTCAAGTTGACATAAAACTAGTCACACACACAGAGATCAGAACCTTGGGACTCTTTAACTATAGTCCTTTCTCTTTTGAAGCTTGTCCTTCATCCAGGAACTGGACTAGAAGATTTCTAGGTGTTCTCACAAATTCCAACATTCCATGGTTTATAATTTTCATTTTTACTAGAGTTCCTACTATATTTCCCAACGTGGTCTAATTATCTGCCATCTCTGTCATTATTGCTCTCAAATCATCTCTGAATCAAGCTTCATTTTTCTAATACAGCAAGAGAGATCATCTCAGCATGTGACTCTACTTTTTGCTTCTCTTTGAATACTGCCAAGGGTTCCTTGTTGCATCAGTATAAACCCCAACTTCTCCAGCCCTGCTTAGAGAAGAGCTGCTTTCGAGTGCCATTCAAAACTCTTCAGAAGCTAAACTAATAACCTCTTCTCACTCATTTCTATGCACCTTCTTTTCATTCATAATGATGCCCTGAAAGTGACCAGTCCTTCAGGACTCCATAACTTTCTGTACTGTTTCCCTTTTCACCAGGATGTTTTCTCTGATTACCTGCCTCCCCATCAAACTTCATCTTGAATGTTCCCTCCTCCAGGAAGCACTCAGTGAGCACTCCAAACAATGTAGAAGACTATTCTATGGTCCTTTAGCATTCTAACAGTAACCTAGGAACCTTCATCAAAGGCAAAGACAAGTATGCCATAGTGGGGATTGTCATCATATGGATTCCTAAAACCTGTCTCCTCAGGGAATGAAAATGAACAATCATGCTAACTTGGCTTCCTTCTAGTAGGGCATAGAGTAGCAATTCTGTAAAGTTTCTGGTGCAGCCAGTCATTTCCCCTACTGGAAGTTTTGATAGTTTTTATTTGTAAAGTTAATAATATTCACTTACCAAAAAAAAAAAGTAGTAAGACTTAGGGGTGAAATGTTTACCTGTCCAAATAAAGTCCCAAGTTTGGAGGCAGTGGCTAAAATGCTCAAAGACTACCCTTATTGCTATAATGATGTTTTCTCCCAGGCTTCTTTGTAGGCATATTTTAAGGAAAATGTTGAACACCTACTTCATTTTTGTTTATTATTCATTTTCCAGTTAATAGTATAACATATGAATTTTCCATAACGATATGTAATATTATATCAAGTAAATAATAACTTGTTTACCTTTCTTCCTATTGAATATTTAACTGAATACATTTTACCATTATAAAAAGCCTATGACAGTCACCATTGTCCATAAAACATTGCTGTGTTTCGATTTTGTTTCTGGAGATCAATGTCTGTTATTGCTTTCCTCTTGTGAAAATCAGGACCTCACCTCGATCTAGCACCTGCTGGTTTTCTCTTTGAAATCTTCCAGACCAAAAGAGCAAAACCTGGCACCAGTGCCCTCAGAATCACTTAGCTCAGTGTTCCATGTGTGGCTCCTAATTAGGACAATGTGCCCCTTTTCAAATGTGGGCATAAATATTTGCCTTTGGCAAAGTAGATGCCAAGGAGATAATATTGATTGCAAATTATAGCCTTTGTAATTAACCAATTTGCACAGCTGGAAGATAGAGCTGGTGAAATAATTTACTTCTGAAGGATGGTGGCCTTTCCAAATTTCTCTCAGATATGAATTTGGCCCAAACCCCAGAATGTTCCTAGTGTGGCTACAGGATCTCAGGTGCTTAATAAGTCATCAAAGCTCATTTCACTTAGCATAATGATCTCCAGCTCCATCCATTTTCCTGCAAATGTCATGATTTCATTCTTCCTTAATGGCTTAGATCACATGTTAAGTGAAATAAGCCAGACTCAGAAAAACAAATATCACATGTTCTCTCTCACATGTTGTGCCTAGATTTCAATTTATAGGTGTATATGCATGTGTACATATACACCTGTAGGACAAAAAAATGTAGAAAGAAACTATGAGAAGAGACTAAGACATAAAGGGAATAAGAAAAGGTATTGGAATACACGTGCCTCAAAAGTTGAAATGGAGACTAATTGTGAGAGGGAGAGGATAAAGAAGGTCAGTGGGGGTGGGAATGATGAAGAACAAAGTATGACATGCATATGAAAATGTCACATGAAACTAATTATACTGCATGCCAGCTTTTAATAATTCAAAAGAGTCACCAAGACTCTGAGTAGAGCAGAAGGTCTTAATCTTTTGCCTGATGGATTGATTCTACAACTGATCCCAAATGGACCTGCTTCACCAAGGTTTCTCTGCACATAAAAACAGACTGAGAAATGACACCGGTTGAATTGTTCTTGGGTTCTACACTGTATGTTCTTGCTGTCGCAGGATGGGTAGGAGACAGGTCCATGCAGCACCAGGCAGGGCATCTGTTTGTTGAGCTACTGTGGGAGCTGGAGCTAGACAAATAGAAGATCAAAGTCAGATCCCTGTATAGTCAGTTGAGCTGACCAAAGCTATTGGGATAGCCTGAGCCGATCAGAGTTGGGATTGAAACAGCTTATTCCAGGCCCATGCAAAGTGTAGAAATCAAGGTCTACCCTTTCACTTAGGCAGCATACTTCATTTTATAAGCAGAATGACAGAAGATTCTCTCACTGAGTCTTTTCTGTGTTCATACCCAATAGAACCATGACAAAACTAAATCTCAGGGTAATTAGGTATGTCTAAGTTCATACTGGAGTTTGAAGTGCCAAAGCTAGGGGGTGAACCAGGTCTTCTGACTTCATGGAGTGACTTGAGTTTTAAGTTCTTTATATCCATCATTTCATTTAATCTAAAGGCTAGTCGAAACAACTTTACTAGAAGCCTAAACTTAATAGAACATGACTTCAGTGATTAGAGATCCCTAGAAGCAGAGATTAGTAGCATTCCAAACTCAAATGGGAGAGAGGTACACTAGCCTGCAGTAATCATAAAGCACTAGGGCAAACATGTCTCCAATCTCTTTTCCTCCCTCGTGTCTGTGTCTATGACTTCTCTTCTCTGTGCTCACACTATTCTCAAGTACTCTGTAGTTCCTACAATAGACTAAGTTGTCTCATTTCCTGGCTTTTGCACATATTGGTCCCTTGGTCTTGACTCCCCTCACATTCATTGGTTCAGAGGGTGACCTCACAGGTAGACAGAATGTATGAGAACTATCAAGATCAATGAATGTGGACAGACACAAACACAATAGCTTATCAGACCATGTATATACTGCTCTTCTGTCTATTCCCCTCATTGTCTTGTGGAAACTTTGCATATAAAGCTGTATTCTACTGATCCCTATGCCCAGCACACAGCTGATGCTTCCATATTTGTTGAATAAATATTCACATGCATGAAGAAGCACCTCCCAAGATTCCTACAAGAGTTCAGAGGTGCCAGAAATTTCAACGTGTGGATTATGGACTATGAATAGGGGAGTTCTTATAATCTAACAAGAGAATGAATGCTAGCCTGTTAACTCTGAGGTCACAGGGACATATTGCCTTCCTTTCTTCAGATGCATGACCAGTTTTTTGCCTGAGTGGCCATCTGGTTAAAAGATATTTCAACCTCCAGCACCCCATGCAAGAGACACTTAATCTTTAACTCATTGCCACAAATGCCCTTCATAGTTTTTAGGTTGTTTTGGCAAAGTGAAATCTGGTATTTTATCATAAAGGGATGAACCTAGATTTTGTCAAGATATTTAAATTGTATTGACCATCCAAAGGACAGGCATTCAGAGGTTGATTTCTTGCTCTGACTGAACAGACTTCCTCTGATCTGACTGACACAGGCATTTAACTGTAGCTTTCTCTAGAAAATTCTATAAATCAATAGAACTGGTCACATCTTTCACTACATTTATGCTCTGTGTCTGTCTCTCCATCTCCATCTCTGTCTCTTTTTTTCTCCCACCCCACTCTTGGTGTCTTTTTCTCCCACATACCTGCCTCCCCACTATCCATTTGTGAACATAAGCAAAAACACACACACACACACACACACACACTGCAGTTCCTCAGTAAGTTGTTCAAATCTGCCAATGATTTTTTTAGAGGCGCTAACACCAGAACAAAGGTAATGAAATATATTAATTACATTAAAGATGCTTTCGAAAAGCAGAAGTTGCTTTCAGAGAGAAAGAGCATGTCTGCGTTTGAGCTGAGAGGATAGCAACAGGCAGATGATTAACAGCTAATAACATTAGTGTCATTAGAAATGCTTTGAACTCTTAACCCATCTCCCTCTCTGATCTCTAGATGCAAAGAATAAGATGATCTTTTTCTTTTTCCTTCTTGATCTGGCTGAATGTTCTTTCTCAAATAAATATTACCAACTCTTATCAGTTTCTGTCTACTGACTGTACAGCAGATACTCTATAGGTAACTGGGGATACAGAGATGAAAATATCTTGGGGCTCAACCTTTAAAGTAGTAAATAAAATTTCTATTTGCCAAAAGTCTTTTCTGGAAATAATTATTATTTCTGTTTTTATAGATGAGGAAACTGAGGGTGATTTAGTAAAAGCAATTCAGCTAGCAAGCTTTGCACACATTCAATATTAATTCCACCTGATGCTTGCCCAAGCTCTTCCCAGAATTCCACAGTGCTCTATAAATGGCCATCATTGCCATTATTTTGGTGATCAGCCCTCTTTAGTTGACTCTCTGGGATTCAAGATTCTTGGACTGTTAAAGAGAAGAAAGTGTGTCAGGGTGTATGATTGACAAGAGGTCAAGTACTCTAGCAGACTATTTGATAAAAAGATCGCCATTAAAATAGCACCTGAAGTCACAAAGGAAGAACCTGATGGGTAGAGCTCAGAAACAAAGACAGGGAAGTTCCTGAATGTCCACATCAGAAAGCAGATGACAATGATGAGACCCATACTCAAAAAATACCAAAATCTACCCTCATCTTAGCGCCTATCCCTAAGCAGCTTCTGAGGCAAACACATTCATAAGACAGAAGTTAGTAAATATTATTATTCAGGACTTTATCTCTAAGGCCCAGTGCAGAATGCTACAGGAATGAACTGAACTCCTATAAAATGAGGTTTCTCATGTCCTAAACTAGTGAGGCTTACATGGTCTAGAAAACAGTGCCACTCCTAAGTGCCTTCATTTCCCCAAGATTGTTCGCTGAGCTTGACTCCAAGAGAAACCTGCCATAAATGCCCTCATAAGAGACAAAGGAGCCTCACAAAGCAGGACAGAAATTAGTACTAAGATCTATCTGACCTGCTTCTATCTGAGGGTCCACTTATGTTTTCCCACCAGGCTCCCATCAAGAAATGTGCAGTGCCTGACCCATGAAAAGCAGAGAAAACTCATTCTCTTAGCTAGAACTTTGAGCCCAAACATAGTGCAGAGTCTTAGAAGCCAGTTTGCCAAGGTGTAGACATGGTTAAGGTGATCTGTGAAGCGTCTCTCACCAGGCTGAGGCTCCCCTTAGGCAGGGTCAGCCTCCTCCTTAAAGCTTGGAGTCTCTTCTCTTGCACTTCAGCTGACAGTCCAGACCTCTTTGTCGCTGTTTTTGCTAGCCTGGACATCTAAGAACAATCAGAAGGTATTTTGTTTTCACTGCCAGTTCATTTCCTAAGCCTATCTGCCTCTCTCAAACACCCTTACACTATCTCTTCTATCTGTCTCTCTCGCTCTCACACTAGCTCTTCTTGCTTGCTCCCCCCCCCCACCTCAGGAGAAACTGCTTCACATAAAACTTTCTCCAGCACACAAGGTTGTCTCCCTGCCCTGCCCCACCACACCCCACCCCTACTCCAGACTAGCTGAATCTTCAGAGTTCCTACAGCCCTCTTAGTACCCATCATCACTGCACTTCATGGGTTTACATAGATGCTTCTGCCCCAGGAAACAAAAGTCTTCAAGGCCAGAAATATTATCTAATTAATTTCTGTTTCTCTTGTGATTATCCCAAGATCTAGCACAGAGCAAACTCAGAGAGACTTTGATGGATGACTAAATTAAGAAATTACTGAATTTGTCCAGGCAGTGCAGTATAATTGGGGGGAGGGGTATTCTGATCTAAAGTCCTTACTATAATTAAGGATGAAGCTTCTAATCTACTTCTCCTATTCTTTATGACCAGCAAGCCAAAATGTCTATTAAAAAGTCCTATCCCCTCCCTCATAAAAGCACACATGTCTGTTGTTAAGACCTTGTTTATTTTCCCAACTCTAGCTCTGTATCTTCTACTGGGTAACTCTTGGCCTTAGAAAATATGCTTTCTGGCCTGACTTCTCTGGTGACTTCTATCACGATGATACCCCCAAAGGCACTGCATCATATATAAGCCTTATCCATACAAGAGGACTGGAAATTACTACATTTCTTGGTTTCCAAAAGACCTGTGTGGGTTTGCCTTTCTGTGAGATCATCTTTTCTCCCACAGTTACCCAATTCCTATGTGAGAACTTGCTGAAATACCTTTTTTTAAAAAAAAAATCACAAGCCTTTTTGATATCGGCTTGGCTATGATCAGAGATAACCATGCCTTGGACACTGCTATATTAACCACACTAGAATCTACAAGCCATAAAGTCAGGCCCTTTCCATCCCTAATGCTCTATAAGGTATAACACAGTGTACTTTTCTAGATAAGCCCCCAAGGCAGTCTAATAGAGAAGCTGAGTCAGTCAAAAGCCAGATGAGTTGAAATGGGGGCAGAATCAAGAAGATGACTTAAATAGGAATGAGAGAGACCAAAACAAACATCAAAGAAGGCTTAAAAAACAAATCCCAAAACCTAACAGGTAAATTAAGTAAAAATTTCAAGGGCAGTAGAAACAACCCAAGAAGCCTAGAAAACCTATATAGATGAGGCTCCTATCATTTCAATCTTGAAAGCCAAAACACACAGTTGAAAAATAGGAAACCACTGTTGAAGACCAAATAAAGCTTCTGGGTGCACAGGGATTGGATTCAGAGTCCTGAATCCAAGGTCCTGTCTCTTTGTTTAGACAGCCTTGTGACTGTGGACAACTCTTTGCAAATAGTTCCAAGAAAAAAAATTATTTATTGTGGGAGAGGGCATAGCTCAATGGGAGAGCACTTGCCTAGCTTGTGTGAGACCATGGGTTCTGTTGCTAGCACAGTGGAAGAGAAGGAGGAAGAGGAGGAGGAGGAGGACAAGGAGTAAGTTGTGTATCAGAATGGTCTTAGAAGCAACTCCTAGTCCTTCAGCTAATGGCACACATTGGTCTTACCTGAAGCACTTGAGTCTCTCTTCATCGAGTGTCTAGCCCCATTTCTCTGCCCCAGTCTGCTGAGAATCAGAGTGTAGGACCTTCACCTATTGTGCCTCGTTTGTTGGCAACACAGCAGAGAGAAGAATTCTCCTGCCACATGTGTTCTTGTTTATTCTTGATACTTTCCAGAGAACTAGAGTTGAGAGAAGAGGAAGGGAGGGAGAGGCCTCCATGCAGGATCAGTTACAAGTATTGCTGTCTGGTTCCATATGTAGGGACTAAACCCAAGCACAGCAGACAGTCAGCATGTGGGAAAACCTGGGCCTTTTACCAGCTAGAATCTCCAAAGGTCAAATTAGAGACATGGAATTTAAAAAAGAACCAAATGAAATGAACGGAGAGAACAGGTCTGAACTGGTTACCTCAGATGAGAGACCAGGGGAAGGCAACGTCCCTGCTCTTTGTGTTAGTTGATACAGGTTTGGGTAGGCTGCTGGAATAGATAAACTCAAAATTTTCATAGCTTATCATAGAAAGTTCGCATATTTGTTGAACACTTACAAACATTTACAAATCTGAAATTTTGGGTAAAATGGCTTTTGTTTACTGAGTACCTATTTTATGACCAGGAGAATTTCATATACTGCATAAATAAATTTCCCCTGCCCACCATGTACATGTGAAGACTTTGAGACTTGGTGAGAAAGTGACTTGACTGAAGTCACACAATTAACAAATAGTATAACTAGGATTATTACTCAAAGCTATTGCACACTAAGTCTTATGCTCTTCTCATACTCCACACTACCTGTCTTGAGAAGGAGGTGCTGAGGAGTGTTCATTCCCTCCCCCTTTCCTGTATCAACTAGGTCCATCTTCCAGCAGAGGATAAGATAAAGAAATCACCTGAAGAATGGCCTGAGCCATGTCTTTCCACACAGTAACCAGTCTGGTTCTTTCGGCTTAGCCACTGTTGATGGTGGCGACAACAGAGCATTGCTGTGTATTGCGTTTCTGTCTCCCTATACCATAAGTGCCTTGAGCATGGGATCACATGTCACCAGAGGCCAGCATCCGTCATGGCAGAGTTCTCAGAGATTGCTATGTGTTCCTTCATTCATCTTTAACAGAATATTAAGCTATCTTCAGATATGTGATGTCAGAGCGTAAGATCACTAAAAGTCTACATTCCATAGCTTCTTCTATTTCTTACATTTAACATAAATCAAATTTCCCTATTACCTTTAGTTACTGAAGAAGTAGACTCTATTACTCCTGTGCCCAAAATAAAATCCCAAGAAGTAGAAAAGTGAATTTGAAAAGATGAAACGAGAGGGCTTACTGACCAACGAAGTATCAGTAGTGAGGGAAGGAGTACATGAAAGACTATTAAGGATACTTGTCTTCAGAAATCCTCCAAGACCTCTGAGAGTGACAAGGCATGTAAGCAAAGTGTATGCAATATTTTTCTAGACTAACCTCGTCTGTGGTCACTACTGAGATCTTATTTACAGTAACCACTTGTGACTGGCTAACCCATGCTCTTCCCTATCTGATAATAGGAGTCTAATTTTCCTCATAGTCTCACTCAGATATTTCTGGATGTTTCCAAGTAGCATGGCACACAGCCTCACAAAGAATAATCTCATTGTGTCTAGCATATTGCATCTTTCTTGTTTAACCCATTCTGTGAAGTGCCCTGCTTGTTACAGCTTAGATTACCTTTAATGGTACTTTGGACTCCCAGTGTCCATTGGGAAGAAGCAACCAAAGGTCCAACCTATTTATTTCAAACCACCAGGATAAAAACTATAGCCACAATAACATAGCTCTTTCAGTCTAAAATGGGACAAATGTTCATCTTTCTCAGTCTATATCCACTGTATTCCTTTTGCAAGTAGGTTTCACCAAAAACCCCCTCATGGGTCCATGGGCTGCTTTAGGAAAATATCTCAGAGTCAGATACCCACCATCATATCCCTTTCCCCCTAAGCAATATTACTTTCTGTCTCTTTGTGTTAATTTTGGTTTCTAAGGATCTTATAGGTGAATGAACTGAAAGGGAGGGTCTTATAAATGAATGAACTAATAAATGAATGAACTGAAAATAGTCTCCCACAGCCTAGGCCAAAACTGAAACCCTACTTTGAAAGGATAAATGTGATGATCTGTATTTTTCTTTCTAGAATCATTTCCAAAGCATAAGTGTGGATGTTCTGCTGTGTGAATTTATTATTACCACTGTTCCAGAATTTCTAAACAGTGGTTCTAAGCCTTCCTAATGGTGTGACCCTTGAATACACTCCCTCATGTTGTGATGACCCCCAAACACAAAATTATTTTCACTGCTATTTCATGACTATAATTGTGCTACTGTTATGAACTGTCATTTAAATATCTGTGTTTTCTGATGGTCTTAAGCAACCTCTGTGAAAGGGTCATTTGATACCAAAGGAGTCATGACCCACAGGTTGAGAACCATTGTTCTAAAAAGAGAGATTTCTCTATAGGCCCTTATTCAGCCCCCACCTCACCTCTATGTTCTACTCATTGCTACCTCTTTCTGCAGGCCCGGTGACAGAAAGTCATGACAGCCAGGTCTGGCACACTCTCACCAGTGTTCTTGGTGACTTCCTGGCTGTGGTACCTTTGTTTTCTACTCTTCCTGATCTCCTGCCTTACAGCTCACTCTGGTTTTCTCTTTCATGCTTCACCCACTAAATCTGAAACCAGAGCACATTATTCCTGCTAATATCTTATATTCTCTTAACACAATCTGACCCCACCCCCCAAAAAAACACACAATTATAGCCTTAGGTCTCCTTTTCCTTGAGACTGTCCAAATCTGACCTATCCTATGAACAACATTTATTTCTGACTTAAACTGACTTTGAAAGATCTGACAGCTCTTGTATATACCTGTGGCCATAGGGAATATCCTAAATCTGAACTTAGTACTTCAGTTTAATTGACTGCAAAGCAGAAATAATAATGAGAGAAAATATTAAAGTTCTCATGATGCTTGACCACAGAAAAGCAGAGCAAGCAGAATGCTGAAGAGGAATTGATGCTCACTGAGCGCTCACCGCAGTTCTGCTGAGTGACTTAAGGGACTTCCTATCTTGGTGCTCTCAACCCTGTGTGGTGGGTGCTATTGTCATTCCATTTCATAGATGTGAAAACTGAAACCAAAAGAGGTTAAAGTGTTTGCCTGAAGAAGGTCTCAGGTTTTAAAAATGGCAAACCTTGGATTGGAAACAGGTCCTCATCTTTAATATTCACATCTTGGCACAAAGTAAACCCTCTATAAACATATTCTGAGTCTACTCTTACATGAATGGGTGAGTAAATTCATGTTCCTTTCCTTCCCTTTTAATCAGTTGTCTGTCACAAAACTTCCCAATCCCCAGAGGAAGCTAAGATGTGGCAGTTTTCTCTGTCCACAGAATCCCTAGGCAGGCTAACCTCTGACTGAGTTCTTTGGCAAATAACAGTGTAGAGAAAGATCTGTTCACAATTCATGCTCTGCCCGTGGAGCACTCCTGCAGAGCCAAGTTTCTCTTGCCAAGCAACTTCCCTTGTCCCTCTGATATGCAGATGTGTTCAAGAATCCTGCACATCTGCACAGGGAACATCTAAAAGCAGTGACTTGGCTGGAAATAAGGAAAATATGAGCGTCAGCTCTATAGGAATAGTTCCTTGGGGGCCAAGTAGGGGAGAACTGCAGATTGCGGCTGGGACCGGTCAGCCCTAAAGCACACTTCCTCAGAGACAGTTACTCTGCCTCTGGTACTTTAGAAGTTTCTTTCCTCTTACCAGATGGTAACAAGGACCAGAGAAAAGCATGACTGACCAGGAAATCTTAAGATTACTGTTTTACTTGGTGCCCCCCAGGCAAAGACTGTGATGGGACCAAAAATAATTCAAAATGAAAACTACAATCTTTCAAGGGCTTAGAGTTCTGCTCAGGAGAAAGGCAAACCTGAAAAAGGGTAGAGAGGGTAGAGATTTTGCCCTTAATCCCAGAAGGATCCTTTTTGTAAAGACAAGGTCTTGGTTTATGTTTTGGTTAGGGTTTCTATTGTTGTGAAGAGACACCATGACCACAGCAACTTTTATAAAGGAAGACATTTATTTGGGGTAGCTTGCCGTTTCAGAGATTTAGTCCATTATCATCATGGTGGAAAAACACAATGGCATGGTGGAAAAACATAATGGCATGGTGCTGGAGAAGGAGCTGAGAGTTCTACATCTTGATCCATAGGAAACAAGAAGTAAGCAGTGACACTGGGCATAGCTTGAGCATAAGAGACCTCAAAGCCTACCCCCACAGTGACACACTTTCTCTAACAAGGCCACACCTACTCCACAAGACCTCTTCACCTAATAATACCATTCCTTTTGGGGGTCTCTTTCTTTTAGACCACCACAGTATGTGACCTAGGCTGGCCTTGAATTTGTGATCCTGTTGTTTCAGCCTCCTTGGTTCTGAGATTACCAGCGTGTGCCACCACACCTGACTTCTGCAAATGAAAGAAACAGAATTCAGTACTAGAATTGGTGTAGGGAGACCAGAAATAGGGCCATTGCAGTGCCAAGCCCTACCCCCATAACACACACACACACACACACACACACACTTCAGTTAAAGTTGCCTATACCATTGGGATCAGATGCTTTGAAAAGTAGTAAGTTATATGTCTCTTCTAGAGAGCCAAGTAACCAGACCCCTGCCCTGTGGAAAGAATGACTATTGTAGCAGGGTCTCCATCCAAGCTGAGAGATCACATCTTTTTGCCCTCCTCTTATACCTTTATGTGGGAATTGATTTAACCTAGGGCCTTCAGGGACTCAAGGATTTACATATTCAAGGTTATGAAGAAAGGCATGTAATAAGTGTGTGTATAAGCATCCAAGATGTAAAAGATGTGATTATTTGCAGAACCTAATCTCATGCCTTCTCATCCTTGCTGAACTGAGGATTGAAAAAAAGATTCTCATTCGTATTTGGAATGGTATGTTTCTAAGCAATCATCATTCTGAATACTCATTCCAACCAGGAGTCGACCTGAATATTGAATAGAATAAAAATGTATATATTAGATTACTTATTCAAATGCCTATCTGGCAGTTTGGATAGAATTAAGCAATGGTCCAATCTGGCTGTTGTTTTATGCATGGGATGTCAAAGCTAAAGAGCCCTTAGAGAATATTCTTTCATTCTTTGACTACATAGAGCCTCTCCATCCTGTCCTGTTCACAGATGGGAAACGGGACAAAGGAGGGGCCCATATGGTGTGGGAATGGGAGGTTTGAGACCAGTAACTACTGTTTACCTGCTACGTAAGGTAGTATTGTCCTCACTGGACAAAGGAACTGAAGTTCATTTAAGGAACTTGAGTCATATATGTCTGGTGGAGGGCGGAGTTGCCCTCCCTGTATACTGTTCTTTTGCTCACTACACTGGGTTCCTAAGACAGTCCCAGGAAATGTGCTCTTCTTTTCATGCCACCTAACGGCCATCAGGCTCTTCAGCTATGAAATCTTCACAAGCAATAATATCATCCCTGGTCTACAGTTGAAGAACTTCCCATAAGGATATGGCACTACAGCTTAAATCCCCAAAGCAAGGGATCTGCTGGACAACTAGTCTACCCTACATATCTAAATGCTCCAAAATATCAAGTGATAGCATACTGTTATGCAACTACAATAACAAAGGTCTAACCCTTTCAAATGAGCTGAAGTAACTCCTTTAATACAAACTGCTTTCTTAGAACCTTGCTTAGGTATCATTTATAAGAAAACTTTCCTGAATACTCTTTTTGTCAAGCCCCAGAATACTTCTAACCCACTGTTGTCACTACATGTGGGACATTCTCCCAACTAAGCCATGAATGCTTTGAGTCTAAGGACCATATTGGTTTGTTTTCTACATCTCCAGTCTGGGGTCTAATGCACTGCAGGGGTCTGTGGGAAGCACGGGGATTCTGAACAAATGGATGGGTATTTGGCTAGTCTTACTGCAAAGCTATTTCATAATAAGGGAACTCAAGAAGGATGTCTTTCCAGTACCCAGTCAATTAAAGGTAGTCTTGAAACTCATCATGGCACATCATCCCCACTAAACAGTGATTAAATCTAGAGTAAAACCTGAGTTCTTTCTGACTTGCCAGTGCTTAGAGAGAAGAGAGCACCATCTGTGGCATGCATTTTTGCACCCAGACTTGAACTTCATTCCATTTTCCCAGACAACCCTGAATTTCCTTCAGTGTTTACTTCAGTTTTACCCCCCACCCAGCCTCTGAAATCCCCAGCTCCAATGGGAGTGCTTCCAAGCTAGTTAGCTCAGCTTATCTGAATTCACTCCTCTTCCTCACCTCATGCACCCTTCCTTTCCTGCTTACCTGATGACTCTTTAGCTGGTGTCAGTTATGTGGTCAGATCTGCTAAGGAGATGGTATTCATAGGTCCTTGGAACATTTATTTAAGCCCTCTGAGGCAGTAACATGATGGGGCACAGGGAAATACTCTTTGTCCCTAGTAAATGAGAGTCCTTTCTACAAAGCAGGAGACCCTGCTCATGCTTTATCTATAGACAACTCCAGAATGGAGTATCAGAATTAGGGTTCCTAATCTAGAAGTCATATTATCAAGTATACCTTTGGAAAGAAGGCTTTGATTATAGCACAACACATCAATTAGATGAGAAGGAAAGGAAAGGAACCAGGCAAAAGACCTTGGAGGGATGGTCATGGATCTGCAGGCTACATAGGCACAGATGGTAATGGCCCAAAGAAAGGAAGCAATGGTAAGCAAAAGGTAATATTTGTGAGCTCCTTGCTGGGCCAGAAATGATGGTAACTTTTTAGAGATTATTTCACTGAATCTTGTGAACAATTCAAGAAATTTAATCACCATATCACAGATGAAGAAACCAAGACATTGAGAAGTTCAGTAAATTAGCCCCAAATGATTATTAGAGTTTGCATGTAAAATGTCTCTCATAGAATCATCGTACTGTATATTTGATAATCAGGTCATAGTGCTAGTTTAGAACTCCTGCAAAGAAGACAAGACCCCAAGGAGAGGGAACATTTCAACCCCGTTTTGGCCAATGCCAAAGCACTTTCTGTTTTCATAGTTTCCAAAATCTTACCTCATAGTTTGGTGTGCTGGGAACAACAGAGAAAACTGAAATTGGTATATTCCCCAGATTGTCACAGGTACTTTTTTTAGACCACTATACCATGAAAAACTGCTTAAGATGCTGAAGGTGGTGTCTCTTACACTAGTTTTGAATACCGGTTACAAAGAAAAGTTGACAAAACAGTGCATTTGATACTTTTGCTTCTTTGGTGCCAAAGCAAATTCAAGGGAACTGAGCATACCTTTGGAAACATTAGCCAAGGGGAGGTTAGTGTGAGTGTGAGCCCCGTAATGTGCCTTCCATTCCATAGGCTGGACCCTGGAAGACAGTGGTGTATAATAGATCCTAACCCAAAACAGGTCAGCCAGATAGACTGTAAAGCTTGAAGCTAGGATGGAGGTTAATGGTCCAGAATGGAAGTCAACAATGAATCATGGAGTCTGACTCTAGATCCTGTCTGAATAGGTCAAGTAGAGAAGACAGCGGAAGAATGAGGTAAACCGATAGAAAGCAGAACCTGAAACTGGAGGCAGGGTCTCTGGGCAGTCTGTCTATGTTGGGGGAATCATATTGGCGCCTATTAGGATGCTGAGTGAAGAGGGCTTTGTCAAGCATGCTGAGTGGTCACAGTAGCTATTAGGAAAATGTAATAGCATGACACACGTGGGACAGCAGCATGTGGCTGTATGTGCAGTTACCTCTCAATGCGTGCTCATCATAGAATTGCTTTCCTTTTTCATCCGAATTCACTAAAAGCTTGTAATGTACCAGTCCTCATGCTGAGCAGGAAGAAAAGAAAATGACTAGGATACAGGTTTGTCCTCAAGAAGCTCTGACTAGTGGGAGGCACAGACATAAGATTTTATGATAGAAGGCACTCCAGGACATGATAGTGCCAGACATTGAGAAGCAGACAAACCTAAAAAGGTCTGGGAGGATTCTCAGAAAGAGGTAATGGTGAAAGTGTGGCTTGAAGTGTAAGCCTCGGACAGGCAGACAAAGGATGGTGAGAGCCATGAGTGTAAAGGTCCACCTTGAGCGCACACGCAAAGCAGCACGGTATGCTCAGCACAGTGGGGATGAGGAAAGGCAGGAGGTGAGACTAGAATAAGGCAGGCCTCTGCTGAATCCGAGGCAAAGAAGTAATAACTCCATCCCCAAACCAATGGGAAGCCAGAGATTACCGTGGGCATTTTGAGCTTTATATAGGTCACCAGCTGGTGAGAAAGAATTTAGTCAGGAACACCAGTTGGAGTCTGAGGTAAATCTTTAATTTGATGTTCCAAGTCAAAGGTCAGTTGTACTTTGGTAAAAATAATTAGCAAGGATTCAGAAATGGGAACACAGTTTTGGAACTGCAGCTGACATAAAATGTTAATATTTGTACTTCTGTGTTTGATGACTTAAGTACCTGTTCTCTATACTACAAAAGTGTGTGTATGTGAGTGAGTGAGAATGTGTGTGTGTGGGAGAGAGAAAGAGTGTGTGTATGTGTGTGTGTTTGCGTGTGTGTGTGTGAAAGAGAGTATGTGTGTATGTGTGTGTGAGAGAGATAGAGTGTGTGATTGTGTATGCACACACACTCACATGTGTGTGCACATGCCCATATACAAATGTACACTTTTAAAGGCATTTAATTTTTTCTTAATACAGTGGATGGTAATGTCATTGGCCTCTCCTGAAGACACACACCCTTGGTTCTGCTTCCTTGTGTCCCTAGTCTCCTTGTTCTCCTTGCAGAAAATGTTTCATTTGTCACATAGCTGGACAGTCTCAGGATCTGCACCCGAATTAGGGCCATTATGTGATCAGTACCCTGGCTCACTGTATGACTAGTGTCAGGTCCTGGTCTAGGACAAGAAGACTATTCAGTCTATGGTTATGAAGCTGAGAAAATCTTGCAACTAAGGTCTTTGAAATCATGTCTTTAAACTCATTACCATGGTATCTGGTGCCATTTGCTGACCTGTCAAACTATACTGAAAGATGTGGACACATGGATACTCTGGGGTTCTTCTGGCCCTGAATGTACCCAGCTCTGCATATCTGAAAACCAGAAGGACAATGGATACTCCAGAGCCCTGCAATCTCCATTCTTCCCTCCAAGGCTGCATCACTTCAAACCATTGTTTTAGAGGACCTGTTCAGTGGAGCTCCTTAAGGGAGTCTCATGGGACTCATTAGTCTTTTTAACTAATTAATCCTACTCATTTTAATTGAGAAATCCCCGAGTTATAAGCACTTGGTGGATGCTGGAGAAATAGGAGTTAGCAAGCCTTACCCAGTAACTGCTTTCATGAACATTACTAATATCTAGGGATCAGAAAATAGATGTCGTGATAGGAAAGAAAGAAAAAATTGTTCTTTTTTTCCTTTTCTTTAAAACAGGGACTCACTACTCAATGTCTGTCCTGTAACTCTATGTAGACCAGACTGACCTCAAACTCACAGAGATCCACTTCCCTCTGGTTCCTGGGTACTGATATTAAAGGTGGGCACCACAAAGCTCAGCAGAAAATAAAGTCCTAATGAAGCAGAAAGCAATTCTTCTAGGCACATTTGAGATCAGAGAAACTGATATATTAGGCATGATAAATAAAAATCAGTTGAACAAACAAATAATAGTGGTGGGAAGGATTATAAATATGGTAGCTAGTGTGAAAACATAGAAGTAAATGAAAGTTGGCCCCTCGAGGTTGCCATACAACCATCATGTAATCCTTATGATGGAATTGATCCTTATCTTCATAATAATGGTGGCCATGTGACTCTAAATATTTGATAAAATCACTAAGAACTAAATATTCAAGCATATATGAGAACATATACAATTGGTAAAATATAAATAAGGATAATAGATCATAATAATGGCAGCTTGATAGTGTACTATAGCATGCAAACCTGGAGTCAACCCCCAGAACCACATAAAACCAGGCATAGTCACTCATGTATATCATCTCTGCATTTTGAAAGAAGGATCAGAAATTCAAGATCATCCTTAGCTACACAATGGATGAGTTTAAGGCCAGCCTGGGATATATGAGGCCCTGTTTCAAAAACAAACAAAAAAGTATATGTGATTTCACATTTAGCCTAAACAGTTATAAGAAGAAACAGAGGGTGTGTGGGAGAAAGAGAATGCAAACATGAGTCTGGTCAGTCCAAATGATGCAGAAAATAAAAGAATATACAGCATGGGGTGAGGCAAAGACCTGATAGGAATTAAACTATATAAGACAGAAATCAATGACACTTTATGAGGTAGATGAAAAGCCTTTGAAACATCTTACTTGAAGAATATCATGATCATATTTACATTTGAGAACATTCTCTGTTTTTAGAGAACATATTGTGAAGGGCGAAGATTAAAAGTAAGGCATTTGTGAAAACAAATTTTAACTAGAATGTAGTGGGAAGTAAGAGAAATAAATGTGAGATACATTTGAGGTACAAAATCCAGGGGAGCTTGATGGCTAACAGGCAAGAGGCTGATGGGAGTGAGAACTGACTCATGGGTCTCTAACCTGGTCACTAGGTGGACGATGATATTATTAAAGTACAGACATTTGGGGCATGCTGGTTGACACCTGTAATTCCAGCAATACAGAGGTTGAGACAAGAGGATTGCTGTAAGTTCAAGGCCTTCCAGTGCTCAGAGTGAGACCTTACCAAAAAATATGGGGCAGGGGAGAAAAGAATAAAAGTTGAGCAAAAGACATCGGAAGAGATGAAAATCATAGAGAAAGGTTTCAAAAGACAAACTTGTTTGTAATATCTGACATGTTCTTAAGACCTCAGCTTCTAGATGTCTGGTAAGTTATTGTAAACATTAATATCAGGAGCACAGGAGAAAAGTCTATGCTGGGTATGTACTGAATGAAAAGGACAAAATTCTGATGATTCTGGTGTCAAAAGTGCATATTGAGGAAGACAATCCTGCCATGGAGACTGAAGACTTTCCAAGAGGTGCAAAGAAATCTTATGCCTGTAATCCCAGCACTCGGAGGTTAAGGCAGGAAGATTACCATTACTTTGAGGCCAGCCTGAATTGCAGACTCTGTATGGGAAAATCAAAACACAGATAGGAAGACTATCAGGATTATTGAGGGCAGCAGTAAGGTGACACACAAAGGAAAACATCCTTAAGTCACTGTGCCATGGTGACGTTGGGACACCAGTCTCATGGAGACTGTAATGCAACAGGGTTGAGTAGTGATTGGCAGCGCGGCTGGTATGGTCAGCATCAACAAATTTCCTTCCATAGGTTCTGTTGGGGAAGAGGAAAGGAAGTAGACAGGGAGGCAGAGGGAAGGTTTGGGGTAATGCCGCTCTTTCTCTTGGAAAGATTTGAGCTGAGTATGTGTAGGCCAGGCAGGAAGAGGCCCTGCAAGGGGTCAGGGTTATACACTAAGAAGAGTACAGAGTCTATGGTAGAGCAGGTGCCCAGGAACAATGGCTTCAGAAACAAATGAGTGGGGAATGTGTTCCTGTGGGGATAACCTGTGCTTTCTGTCACACCCCACTGACTATTCTAAAAATGCTATAATGCTTCCTCTTTCTGAAACATCTGGGTCATTAAAAACTGTAGAAAAAAAAATGCCTTTTCAAACTCCCTAGAGAAGTCTCAACTTCAGATCCTAACCAAGGCGCTTCCTTTCTGAGAACCCTGCCTGGCTGTGTTCGCCCTTCCCCTACTGCCCCTAACCCAGATTTTCAGCACAAAGGTCAAACCGCAGTGCGACATCAAACAGAAAAGTTTCCTCTGTGACTCTATGCCCCCTAAATCCCACGTGACTGGCCCACCGGCAGAGGATCAGTCATGTGCTCTGACTCACGTCTTTATGTCCACTTTGAAAAGGCAATAGGTTGATCAGCAACCCACATAGTTCAAAGGAGGTTGCTTAAAGATGGCAAGGTACTCAACTTTCTTGTCGAGCCAGTCATCGGGTTGGATGAAGAGTAAAGAGAGAACATAAGTAAAAGACCCAGGTATATTCTTAATGAGTTCACATCTCCTTCTCCTTCTTGCCAAAAGCCAACATTTCCTTTCTCCCCGCAAGGGCCTAAGGCTGAAAGCCAAAGGCGCAAATCCAAGAGAGAACGGTATTTCAGGAAACAGATGACATGAATAAATCTCAACATAATCTCATTTTCCCTTAGGATTTCTTTTAGTTTGGGGTCTGGGGTAGTCTCTAACATAAAAAAAAAAAATACGTGAAATGTATGACCAAACAATGGTGAGGGTGAGGGCGCATTTGTGAGAGTGGTGTTCATTCTGTTTGCTTCATCACAAAGTTTCTTTAAATATGTGCTCCCCTGGTGCAATTAGACATTTGTTTACACATCATTAATTATCTGGCAGAGAGGTTTGGCAGGAAGGAATATGGCCGAGAGACACAGCTGGAGAGTTGCAACCTTATGCCAAGTGAGAATCCCACAGAACCACAGATAGTAAAGCTCAGAAATGATTGGCAAGCCAGGGATAAAGAGGTCAATTCCCTGGAGCTCAGTATGGAAACACACTGAGACTTGCAGGTAGAGCTGACTGGGGAACAGTGCTTCCCTGGGCGAGATATGGCAAGAGAGAAACAGGAGCACAGGCAGGGGTAGGAAAAAGATTGATTCATTTGCAGCCTTTGAGTAAGAGATATCTCTGGGACATCAAAGCACAGGAAGGAATCTGGAAGGCAGATGAGCATCAGCACCACATTCCAGTCATGCCTCAACACCAGTAGATGACTAGAATGCAGAAAGGAGCATCTAGTGTTCTGCTTCTGCACACAGCAGGTTCTCCAGCCTGGACCATGTTCTACCCCCTGTCACACATATACGTTGAGCTTCTACTCATCCTTCTGGTATCAGCTCCAGCTATCCTCTCTGAAATGTCTTCCCTGAATCTTCAGACTGACAGGTTGTACCTTTCATGGTCAGATTACCTCTGCATATATATATATATATATATATATATATATATATATATATATATAAAACCATTAGCATGGAGGATCCCATGAAGTCTCCTGACATAAGTAATATTACATAAGTGAGTAAATGTAACAGGCTCCTCATATGGAGGAATTCTATATGTGTTTCTTCTTCTATTGTAATGAGTGCATTTGCTCCCCTGCCTATGTCCCAACCGTATCAGTGTCTCAGGACTGCTGCAAAGTGGGTAGTTTAAAACAACAGAAATGTACCCTACTATGCTTTAGTGATTAGAACTGAAGGTCAAGTTGCCAGAACACTATTCCCTCTGAGTCTCCAGGAGAAACTCTGCTTGCCTCTTCCTAGTGTCTGGAGGTGGCATTGTTTTGGTAGGCCTGCAAGTGGTGGTGTTACTCCAATCTCTGCCTTGATCATCACACATTATTCTAACTGTGTCCATGGGGTGCTTTTCTTACAATGCTACCAGCCACATTGGATTATATCTGCAAAGACTGTATTTTTAAATGAGGGCATGTTACAGGTACTGGGGATTTAGCTTTAAGACATCTTTTGGGGGTTACAAAATTCCATACAGCACCCATACATGCGATTCCCTCAAACTATAAGGCCCACTTTATGTTTGTTTCTCTCCCAACACTTAGAATCAGTTACGGGTCTGATACAGGTCAAGTGGCTCAGGGAATGTTTTTAGGACTGATAGACCATAAAGCCATACTTTCTAAATCAATATGCTGCATATTTTATGGATACAGGGGCCCACTGTGTACAGTGATCTCTGCTAGATACTTGTCCCAATCAGGGTTTCTATTGCTGTGATGAAACACCATGACCAAGGAGCAAGTTGGGGAGGGAAGGGTTTATTTGGCGTATGCTTCCATATTGCTGTTCATCACTGAAGGAAGTCAGGACAGGAACTCAAACAGGGCAGGATCCCGGAGTCAGGAGATGATGCAGAGACCTTGGAGGGGTGCTGCTTACTGGCTTGCATCCCATGGCTTGTTCAGCCTGCTTTCTTATAGAACCCAGGACCACCGACCGACCCAGGGATGGCACCACTCGCCACGGGGTGCCCTCCCCCTTCCCCATTGATCACTAGTTGAGAAAATGCCTTCCAACTGGATGTCATGGTGACATTTCCTTAATTGTGGCTCCTTCCTCTCTGATGACTCTAGCTTGTGTCAAGTTGATACACCAGCCAGTACAGTGCTCCCTTGCCTTCTGAACCTTCTCATTTAATCAAGGCCATTGATGTTGTCTCCCTACCCAGCAAATGTGGAAACTAAACAAGTCAAGGGACTTACTCACATCTGCACAGCTAATGGGCCATAGAATGGAGATTTAAACTCCTGTTTGTGTCATTTCCTGGCTCAGCTAACTCCACTGAATTCTACACTTGCTCTTAGCCAAAAGGCCAAGAGCACTGCCATCCACTACCATTTCTTTTACCCATGTTACAGTAAAATCCCTTGTAAGTCCAAACTACCTCAACTGGGCTTAGGGCAGTCCTACAGACTGGGTTGGGTTTGGACATTGGCCAGCATATTTGAGAATCAACAGCACCCCTTTATAGGTATGATAACAAAGGGGGTCAGTACATATATCATGAAAATGGAAGTAGACTACAGGAAGATTCGGAGGGGAACCTGACATTTATGGGGAGAAAAGTAATGCATCCTTTAACTGACCTTCCCTCTCCATCAAACAGGCTCCTTTCAGGGCTGAACCTTGAAAAATGCTGATGCAAGTTTTTCTGGATAGGCTAATGCCCGGAGAATGTGAGAGATAGATACCCTTCTACTGAAGGCTTGTCCCTAAAATAGCAAACAGAGAACAATGGAAGATGGAGGAAAGACTTACTAGAAGATGGAGTCCAGTGCTGAATTGGTCAGTGGCAGATGCTTTCAGTCGCAGAAGTCGTCATGTTGGCCTCAGTTTGATCACCTCTAGAATGAGAAGTTTGAGCTGTAAGTTCTCTGAAGTCATTAGTCTTGGTTTCTTGCTTCTATAGAATCTGTTTCTGTTTTATAACTCTATTTTAAGGAATTGTTACATTGCCAAGAAAAGGAGAAAAAAAGAACCTTCGGGATGCAATTTCTCTATGCCAAGGAAAAGATTTTCCCCCTTTTTTGCATGCAAAGCTCCACCGTGTTTCTGGCCTGTCTGTCTTTTTGTTCTGCTAACCCTCACAACTTTCTTGGTGGCACAAGTGCTCTATGCCATGCCCCCCTTTTTTTCTGGACACCAAAGGAAAGTTAAGTATATGCAGCTCTGATGCTAGTAAATTGCTTATGTGCCCTTGCTCTGACCCATTTGAACAGAGAGACAGAAGAGAATCAGAGGCATAGATGCATGTTGCTTAGCTTGGGGGCAATTTGCATCCCTTTTGCCAAGTATAAGCAGAGTGATTTCACTTCCTACTCAGCTTTCAGCTTCTTGAAAATGTGCAGGCCCCAAGTGAACATTTTCTGGCAGACTCTTTCTTCCTTGGATAGACACCGAGTGTCTCAAGAGGGAAAATATGCCTCATGGTTCGTGCAGATGAGATTTGCCTCCACCTGGGGAGTATGAGTGTCTGAGGAATAGCGAATTTAAACGTTTAATCTTTAAAGGTCACAGCAGCAGAGATGGTTGGCTTGGGAAGGAGAATGTTCCTCTTGCTGAGAGCCCATGTTCCAGATGACCCCTGAGCTGGCAAGTGAGACTAAAAAGAACCTCAAAATCTTCCACTGGCAACTTGGAATATGGAACTCAACCTGTACATCTTTCTATCTCTCTTTCCTTGTCTGAGCCCTTTCTCTTTTCTTGTTCTTTAAGGAATCAGGGATCAGGATTTTGGTTTTCTATTCTAGTGCCCCTTGCTCTACCTAAACCACAGTTCTTGCCATCAGATATATTGTGAGCAGCATAAGGAGACTTGTTGGTGATGGTATTAACATACCTACTAGATAACAAGCAGTGTGTCAGGAACACTGGAGGCAAAATGGGAATCATGTGGGCTTCATACCAGACTTGAATTAAGTGAGGGGCCTGACCATAAGTCCTCCTCTGAATCTTTGAGACAGGAGTAACAGGAGGCTAGAGAAATGGCTCAGTGAATAAAGCTTTCTGTACAAGGATGAAGATTGTAGTTCAGATCGCTAGAACCCACAAAAAAGCACTCAGCACTCAGGAGGCAGAGACAGGGTGCCTGGGCATGCTTGCTAGCTAGACTACCTGGAATCAGTAAACTCTAGACTCATGGAGAGACCTTGCCTCAATAAAGTAAAGAATGACTAAGGAACTATCCAATACCAACTACCAGTCCCCACATGCATATGCACACTGTTCACCCCGCCACACACACAAGCATACACATGCATCCACATACATGTGAACATGCAGACACACATGCATACATACTACACACATATACATGAAAAAGAAATAGGGGTTAACAGCAATAATCTCCCATGATTATCTTGAGGATTACAAACCAAGATCTTGGCATTACAGGGCCAGAGTAAGAGACTCACAAACTTCGTCCTCTTCTTAGATCCTCTTCTTTTGTACATATAATTTTATTTCTTTCTTTCCATAATACTAAAATGCAGCATCTTCTTCTTCCATTTTACATATAAGGAACTCAACTTGTGTAGTTTTCTACTGTATCCCAAGTACTAGGTGGTGATTCTAGCATGTAATAAGCTTTCAACAAATAGTTTAATGGTCAATGAATGAGTGTCCAGTGCACTCTTATAGGAGTTAAGACATCTTGCACTTTTTTAAAGCTAGTGTCTCAGCTAACTTAGGACATAAGGCAGAGAGACTATCACAGAAAAATTTCATGCAAGGAGATCAGAAGAAAACCCAGAAAGGGAAATAGAAAGCATAATATAATTCATCTTTTTTTATGATTGTGAACATTGTGTTTCATAATTCCAAAGGCATGTTTTAAATATACAAAATCTGAACATGATTTTTTAAAGCAGACAATAAAACCCTAAGATAAAAAGTAGAGATCTTAGTAAGGTCTCAGCTTTCTTGCATAAATCAGACTGCTCCCATCCTCTAGGAGAGATAGTGGGTGATGGCATACATGCAGTAGCATTGCCCAGCCATCAGGGAAAGAGGCAATACTACTATTTGACCCCAAACTAACTGTCCTATGGAGATTCAACCTTGTTATTACTCTGTGACCTTCTGAAAGGAAAATGGCATGAAGAATTCATAAGTAGGAAAATGAAAAAACCTACTGATAATATCTGGTACCTCCTGCATAAGACACACTCCTTACCAGAACTCTGCACATACTGCAGCATCAGGTTGACACCATGGAGCCTTATATGGCTGTCTGAGAGTTGAAAACCATGGAGTCAGAGACTTGCCCAGTGCCTCACAGTGCCTTGGGGCAGTGGAGCAGTAACTGAACCCAGATCTGGGTTTAGAGCCCAGGAGGTTTTGGCATTTCATTGCTGTACCACTATCTCTCCAGAATGAGTCCCTGAGACAGAAACAGAGCTTAGTGGCTGGAGACTATTCCATAGCCCAGCAATGTGCCGGATACATTAGCTGAGTGAGAGGCAGGATCCTTCCTCTCCAGGTACTTATTCTGTTTACCAACTGACAAAAGCTTCTCCCTGGGCATTTTATTCAGAATCATAGGTACCTATGCCCATCTCTCTCATACCCATCCTACCAACAACACAAATCAAAAACTACCCACCTCACCCTCAACTGATGATCTCTTTTCATTTATCCTTATTATATGTTTTTCTGATAATTAAGATATGATAGTAAAAGAGAGAGGAGGTTAATATTGTGTATTCTAATATATCTACTATCAATACTGTGTTGGTTTCTTTTCCTATCGCTGTGATAAAATGCCCCAACAAAAACAGTTCAAGGAAGCAAAGGGTAATTTCAACCCACAGTTCAAGGTCCAGTCCACACTGCAGAGAAGCCAAGGCAGCAGGAACTTGAAGAACGTAGTTGTGTTCCACACACAATGAGGAAGCAAAGAGCAATGGATAGAGATGCATGATACTCCTGAGCTCCCTTTTTCCATTTAGATAGCTCAGGATCCCAGCCAGGGAGACCCCATTGTAGGCAAGTCTTCCCATTTCAATTCACACAATCAAGACAATCCTGTATAGGCATGCCCAAGAGGCCCACATCCCAGCTGAGTTCAGATTCTGCCAAGCTAACAGTTATCACTAATCATCACAAGTACTAAAACAAGACATGAGAGCCAGGCCTGGTTGTGCATGCCTGTTAACACCTGCAATCGCAGTGCTGAGGAGGCAAAACCAGGGAGGATCTCTAGGTCAAGCAAACCTGGACTACATAGCGAGACTGTCTCAAAAAAAGTAAAAGAAGAAGAAAGAGTGATAGAAAAAAAGAGATAGGATGTTGTATGATAGATATGTATATAGTCATTATTCCATCATAATGTACAAGGTTAGACTTCAAGATTTTGTTTTTTGATTGCCATTTAAAGCAGTCTTGTACCAAATAAAGAAATTAGTTTGGGTAAGAAAAGAAAGACTTCACAGTGTGATATTTATTTCCATGTATCAACATACGGGATGTGAATATACGTGAACTCTAGGGTGCTTGCTGGTAAACCTACATAATCTTTCCTGCCAGGGTCTCCCTTGGACCTTCCATGGTAGTCACAATGCTCATGAAGAAGTCAGAATAAGAATCTTTGAGAATGAGGATACCAGCATCTCTCCCTCCTAGGAATAAGGGCGCAGGTCCTCTCAATGAGGCAAGAGTCAGTTCAGAGGGAACTAGAAGTAGTGTGGCACTCCACGGTTGATGGCTCTGTAAACAGCCTGTAAGTTTGAATCCTTGCTCTCCCATTACTCCTCTGACCTTGGGCAGATTACCTAACACACTTCGGTTTTCTGAAAGGGCCTAAGGATGGTACAGTATCTACCACCCAGGATTGTTTTAGAGAGTAAAGGAAAAACACAGATGAGCCTGGAACAAAGCATGCATCCCTTAATGTTCACTGCTGGTACTCTCACTGCTATTCTGCTTTTTCCAAACAATAGCAGTGTAAGACAGCCATTAAGGGACAAGAAAGGTGGGCGGGACTTCCCACAGATTTTGCTAAGTATATTTATCTTACCCTCTCTCCTTTTGGCTCAGAAAAGCCTCCACCCCAACCCTGAAAGTTGATTACCTACTCCTTGGTCATTAAGAGAGGAAATAACCAAGGAGATGCTGTGGGAACAGCTGGTAACCCCGGAGAGTGTCGAAAATACAGTGCCTCTGCCATAAGGAGAGAGTGATTTAAGAAACCTCAGATAATGTTGTCAAATCTGTGATACTCTTGGAATTATTAGCTATGGTATGAATGCTTGGAATGCTAAGATATGAACTCTCCTGTATGGCTTATTTCTCAGTAGTCTAGTGAGGAATCCAGCCCCTGGGGAAATGACAGCAGGATCTAGACCCTGCTATCGGTTCAGCTGCTTGTTCCCTCTAGGCAAAGCGTATTTCAGAACAGACCTTAGGTGAAAGAAACACAGGGAGGGCCATGTATTCTCCAAGTGACTTTAAACAACCTCTGTCACCTCTCTCTTGGTTTACTTGCATGAGACAGGAGGATAGCTGTAAGTTCTAAGCCATGTCAGACTACATAGTGAATTCCATGTCTCAAAATTTAAATATAAAACAACAACAACAACACACACACACACCTTACTAATGTGTAAAGCAACCAGTTCTTTTGTGAAAATTTACAATTTTTAGTTCTGTTTTTCATTTCTTTTCTCCAATTTTGTTGTATTTAAGGTGTAGTTAAGAGACATCTTCAGAAAAATCAGAGTTCATTGTTGACAATGTACTTTCCAGATTGGTTATCCCTTAGAATGAATATGCATACACATTTGTGCCTTTGACCCAGAAGTGAAGTCAAAGACTATCATACAAGTCTTGGCATGAATGGTAATGTGTACTCTGGCCCTAGAAGGACTTAGGAAGGGCAGACTTATTTTGAGCTCCTGTTGGCTGGCATGAACAGAAGATGACCAAACAGTTGAGATGTTCCTGTGAAAGAATCTTACCCTGTCATCCACCAGAAAAGTTAGAACCAGCAGGAGCCCAAATGAGGCAGGGATTGCCTTGAGTAGGAGCTTAGTGTCTTCAAACCAACAGCAGATTAAGAAGTCTAGTGTTTTAAGGTGAGGCTGAATCACACTTCTAGGAGGCCCATGGACTGTGTTAGAATGTTTCTGATACTATTCATTATGTTTTTATTGGTCTTTATCACTGCATGTCAACTCAGCATGATTGACAACTTGACTATTTTTCTCCTCTGTGCATTTTCTATAATTATTTCCCCTTTATTCCTTCTGCATATTCAAAACAACACTTTGAAAATGTCATCCTGTCTAGTTTTGCTAAGAAGCTACACGAGAGTGTGTATTGGGTATTGGGGTATTGGTGTCAACAGAGATAGAAACAGTCACAAAAATAAAATAAGGCGGGGCTATTAAATAGAGCTCTTGATGTTTTTTCTCTCCTGGCCTCTCTGGGTGGTTTTCTTTTCAGGATTAACAGTTTTTTTGTTTTTTGTGTTTTTTTTTTTGGTTTTTCGAGACAGGGTTTCTGTATTGTTTTGGAGCCTGTCCTGGAACTCGCTCTATAGACCAGGCTGGTTTCAGCTTACAGAGATCCGCCTGCCTCTGCCTCCAGAGTGCTGGGATTAAAGGCGTGTGCCACCAGCGCCTGACCAGGATTAACATTTTTGATACTTGCTCATGCAATAGTTTTCATAGAGAGTCTCCCATGTTCCAGGCCAGATGAGAGGGTGTAACAGTAAAGAAAACAGAAAGGGCCCTTTCTAAAGGAACTTTTGATCTAGTGGCAAGGAGACAATACTATAATACACAGATAATTTTATTCTGTAATAAAGGTCATGACAAACTATATGCAGAAGAATAGAACAGTGACCAGAACTTCTCTCTGGAGGGAAGTGAGAGCAACATGTCCAGGAGGACATTCTTGAGGAAGTAATGTTTTGCCTGAAAAGACACAGTGTGAGTTGACTCAATGAACGACAACTTCTCAAACTAACCCGCCCCCTAACTGAAATTCAGAATGTGGGCAAGTTGTTCTTTTTCAATGAAGCCCCATTTTGTTTCCTTTCTTTTCAACACCAATTCAGATATTATTTGAGTAGCATAGTAGAAGTCAGATCATTCACTGACCAACTCACATAAGTGGCCCACACCAGAGAGCCACACTCTCATTGGATGAACTTGACTATGTTCTAAATATTTGCAGGGCTTTGGGTTGCCATAAACACACCTGCATCTTTTACTTTATTCAATAAATAAATGTTTTTAATTTCTTCAAAAAATCTTCAATGAAATCAGTATGAAAGAATGAATGTCTTCAAAATAATGTTTTGGAAATGCTCACTGCAACTTGGGAAAGAGTCATAAATTCAGGACACTTGAGGCAAGAGCTCCTCTGTGGTAACTAGAACCTGAGACCACATGATTCACATTAAAGAGCACATGGATGGAAGCATTCTGGGAAACTTGATAAACAAACATCATCATAATTCAGTTTATTAAACCCAATCTGAAATAATAGAGTATTTGGAACACCTTACCCTTCACAAGAATGGGGATATGAGCTCCTATAATAACTACAATAATGATGAAGACAGCAATAATGGTAGTATAATATACTGAGGACCTTTTATCATGTGTCAGGCACTGCTCCAAGAACTTCACATGGATTATTTCATATAACACTCATAACAATCTTATGTAGTTGTATTAATATTCCTTTGAAGGAAGTTCTGCTTGGAGAGATGAAGAAATCTGCCCATGGCTGGATATAGTAAGAATAGTCCTCACATATTAGACCATGGTTTGGACCCAGACATGGTCCAATGTACATTGATGCCAGTTTTCAAGTGAAGAATTTATAACTTATAGAGTTTAAGTGGTTTCTCTGAGATTATAGAGCCATTTCAAAGCCCTGTATATTTTTCCTGAAACCAGTGATAATCATGGTTATTACTTATTGTTTGTTGATAATTTCCTGTATGTATATCATGCTGCCTTAAAATTTTCTCATAGATACTCAACTTTTAGAATAATCTGGGAATTAAAACAAAGACTCAATGTCCTTAACCCACTAATTGAATTAGGATTTCAGGGTATAAGCTACTTTTTCCATTTCCCAGGTGATAGAGATACAAAAAGAGTATGGATAACTCCTTCTTATAATCTTGTAAGCAAGAAAACTGAGGGTGTGGGAAAGAAGTAGAAATAGAAAGATCACCAATGTTTGTCAGGGCTTAAGGCTGGTGGGAAGGGTTGAACAGGTAGAGTGGAGAGGAGTCTTAGTGCAGTGAGCAGATTCTGTATGATCCTATCAAACTGGATACATGTCATACATTTGCTCAAACTTATAGAATGTACAGTGTTGAGAACGAATGGTAACATGAACTATGGGTTACTAGTGATAACTGTGTGTCCACAGAGTGACATCTGTTGTACCAAAGTAGTGGATGATATTGACAATGGATAGGCTATGCATATGGGGGGTATGGCTAAGGGGTAGGGGGAAACCTTTGTTCTTTCCTCTTAATTTTGTGGCAAATCTAGAACACTTTAAAAGTCTTTAAAAATGTAAAAAAGGGGAGACTTGAAAAGTCAAACATCACAAGAAAAAGGGCAAAATCATGAAAAAATGTGATCAATCATTAGCAGAGAGGTTGAAAAGACACGCTCCAATTGCTTTAAAAATTCACAGAACCCAGGTCTCCTCAAAATAGTATTGCAAAGTACATGAAGAATTCCAGGCAGTAATATGAAACATATTACTGTCCCACTGATGCCACTGAACATGCTTCAGCTGGCTAACCCAAAGGAGCTTGACATGAACTCAAGGCTCTGCACAGCTCAACAGGAGAGCACAGTGGAGATGGAGATGCGGTGGCTAAGCTGGCCCAGATGTGCACATGTTCTGCTCCATTAAAATGACTTGGATGAGAGGCAAAGTACATTTGGCACACAAAGAGGAAGTCAAGGGAGGGAGGGGACAGAACATTCAGCCTCATCGCAGACCTCCTTCCTCTTCCTATTTACCTCCTTCCATTTTTTCCTCCATACACTTTCTGGAGCAAAGTCTCTAAAATGAAAATATGACCATCAGCCTTCCAGGTTCCCCCAAACCAAACTGTTTTGGCATAAGTGTTAATTTCTGAACTCTGCCTGGTAGTTAATGATACTCTTTGGTGATCTGGTGTGAGACTGACTAAGTATGCACAGTGCTTTACTGTGCATGGCTTATAGGAAGCTGCAGAGGACAAGTAGATAACCCTGCTGGCATCCTGAAACAGGTCAGGTGAGGAAAAATGGGCGAAGGAAGTGATGGTGTCTTGGTAGAAGAAAGACAAGATCCTAAATTTTCCACATCTGGAGAACTGGGATGGGATTCTCCATGAAATTAGTATGGCATCTACAATACAAAAGAGTCTGCCTCAATGTAGGAAGATTTGAACATCTAGGAGTGTCCTAAAGTTTAGACAGGGTATCAAACTTCAAACACTAGATCTGAATGACCTTTTGGTAGGTCTGTTGAGGAGGGAATTCAACCATCCTTTGGTTGAACTCAAAGCTTTAAATTGCCTCTTTGAGTGTATAGTCTATTTTGTTTTGTTTTTTAGAATTTACTTATTTTTATTTTATGGGTGTAGGTGTTTTGTTTGCATGTCTGTCTGTTTTTAACCGAAGAGTCTAATTTCCACCCTTGTCATGTATCTGCCTTCAAAAAGCTCTCATTCTAGTTCTGGAGGGATAGAAAAACAGGGAATTTTGGAGGCGAGAGCCTGTCACTCCAGAATCTTATTAAAACTCTTTGCCAGCAGAGAAATAAAAAGTGCAGCACAATTAACAATTGTTTAAGGCCTTTCTCCCCTCCCAGCTATAAACACTGTAATTTTCTAAGACTCTTCACCAGATACCCCACAGACAGAGAAAGGACATGTACTAAACTCCTTGTGCAACCAACCCCAGTGGCTCTGGTTTTACCTTATCAGATTAAAATTCCATCTAAGGCATCTCCAGAGCCTTTCTATAATTTCATTTCATGATAGAGAAAAGAACTGTTTCTTAGCAACCATTTTAGATACAACTCAAGAGTTAACAAAAATGGGAGATAAGGCTAATGCTAAAACAGTTGAGACTCCTTGAGGAGCCCCTACCTACATTTGGGTGTGTGTTACTTTTTGTGATTGTCTTGCAAAGAGCACCCCCCCCAGCTCTTCGGTGAGGCTTAACTTTCTTTCCCTGAGTATGTCTCTTTTCCTAACCATCGCACTAAAGCTTACATTAAAATATCTTTAATAAAATATTCAACTCTGCTTCATAAATTAGTCCTAAAATTCCTTTTTACATGGAAGCCACAAATTTAGACTTGAGGTCCCTAAAGCATTAAAGGAATTCCCCAGTTTGTGAGGGTGAGGGGCTGTGTCACTGCCCTGTCCCACACAGTGAGGGACTAAAAGGTGCTGGGATAAAAATAGGAGACTAGTCTGTGCTTCCAAGTCTGAACCATTAGGGAAGAAGACATTTGAATAGGTTCTCAGGGATAGCTGAGGTTGCTGTGCACTGAGTGGGGGAATACTTCCCAGGATGAGGGTAAGGAACAAGCACATGGCTGGGGTCATGCCATGCTGGGCAATGTCAAATAGTTTATATATACTCTGTAATGAAGTGTGTCCAGGAAAGCGGTGAGCGATGGCATTGCCACCGTCGTTTGAGGCAACCCTCACTTAGATTCAGGGACTTGCCAGAGTGCTACCTGAAGTTATTTTTGAAAACATGGTCTGGAGTTTCATGGCCAACTTTGCATGCTCCATCTTGTGAGTTATCAGAAATTTTGTTACATATTACTATCCCTTGACTACCTTAGGAATGTGTTTCTAAAATAACCCATTTAAGGTCAGTCAAAATAAGTCATTATCAGGAGGGGGTATTTTCTGGAATGACTCGAGAGTGTAGGATAAGACAGGATGAAAATATGCATCAAGATGACTTGAAGTCATGTTCAGTTGACTGGATATCACCAGTGAGTTGATTTAAGGGAACTTTATCTGACCTGCTAGGCTTCCATTTGGGAGCTATGTAGAGTTCATTTGCATTTAAGGGAACTTTATCTGACCTGCTAGGCTTCCATTTGGGAGCTATGTAGAGTTCATTTGCATGAAGTACTCCTCAGATCACAATGAAGGGGATTTGGGAGTTTTGCTTTGTCTCCATTATGAGTGTAGCTGGTTTGAAATGTGAGCACACTGCTTAAGTTTGAAATGTTTTAAGTGTTTTTACTATAAAGTATTACCTTATTGTGAGGAATAGCAACAAGGGTATATGTGTAAGGAATATGCCCATAGAAGAGTATACTGGAAAACAAAATCTCCTACCTACTCAAGAGACTCAGAATCACAATGAGCCTTTTGGTGTGCTTGTTTTTTGTTACAGGTTAAACTCATTAAGTTAGTTTTTAAGAACATAGCATTTCATCAAGTCTATCACTTCCCTTATGCATGCCTCTATGAGAATACTTTTCTCACTGTTACCTCATTACTAAACTTTCTTAAGTCTCTCAGATTAGAATGTTAAGGTTACAAGCAGTGGAAAAGTGTCTAATTCAGACAGTAATTTAATTTTGACAACATAGGCTCCATCTGAGATTCAAGTTCTGATACATCAATAAATACTACAAGGTCCTAGGTATCAGTCCTTTTCCTAGACCACCAAGTCTACAATTTAACATTGGAGGGTGTACCCAATAAATATTGGTTGCTTGAATAAATTAATGAATGGGTGTATGTGAAATTGTGTTTATATCTCCCCCCAACAATTCACTGAGTCTCTCTCTAACAAATGCCCTGTTTGGGCTAGACAATAGGAATGTAAATAGCTCAATTTTATGCTATGCATACCCCCTGGGAAGCTACACCTGCAGAGAGCCAGGCCAACCTTCCTTCGCTGGTAGATGTGACTCCTCTGTGGGAACCAACTTTTCCAGGCTCTCATCTGCTTATATTAGAGACAGAGAAGGGACTGCTGTTCTACCAGTTCTGTTCCTGAACTCTTGAAAGGACTCCAGAAAGGCCAGCCTCTGCCCTAGCTCCCCAGAAGCCTCCCTCCATCCCTGCTTCATTTCAACGTGTGCCTGCCCAGAGGCAGTAGAGGAGATTCCTCAACGGAGAAAAAGTAGTGGGAAAAGGGGTACTGCTCCCTTAGGATCAGATAAAGTCTCTGCCACCACAGCAGCTGGGCCAACTGGAAACCTCAGATAAGTCCAGTTCTGGCCAAAACTGGTTTGGCAGCTCTGGGGGAATGTTTCTGGCTGACTGACCCTCACAGCAGGTGCTGGTAGTTTTGCAAAAAGAAAGAGAAAGGGGGAGGAGGATGGTAAAGGCACTAAAAAGGCTGTCTAAATTCAAAACACTAAACCTCGGTTCACTTGCAAGTTTACACTTGGGGGTTCACATAAAATTACTACCAGCCCACCAGCCTCAGTCCTTCCCTCACCCTCCCGTCCTTTGCAAAATAGTTTCGTTGCAATGCAGTTTGTTCTGCAGCGCGCTTGTTGAAAACTACTGAATTCGGCCGAAAGCGACTTTCAGCTGTGTTTTCTCACCCTGCAATGCTACTGTTATTATTAAGGCGATTGAATCTCCGCTCTTTCCCCTCCTTACTGCAATCGCACTCCGGCTGTGATTGCTCGGGTCTGACTTCGCAAGTGGCGGTGCGCTTCCAAACCCCCTCATCCGCCCCTCGCCCGGCTCTCCCCACTCCCTCCTTTTCCGCGCCCAGGCGAAAGCAGCCGATTGGCAGAGCGGGGTTTTCGGGAACAATAACAGTGGGGGGAGCCGGGGCCCCGGGGAGCCTCCCCGCCCCCGGCCCGGCTGCGGCTCACGCCCCCCGCGGGGTCCCCACCTCCGCGCCGCCCCGCGGGCTGACCGGCGCCCGGGCCCGCCCCCGGCGCCCACCATGTACGCCTTTGTGCGGTTCCTGGAGGACAACGTCTGCTACGCGCTGCCCGTGTCGTGCGTGCGCGACTTCAGCCCCCGCTCGCGACTGGATTTTGACAACCAGAAGGTGTACGCAGTGTACCGGGGCCCGGAGGAGCTGGGCGCCGAGCCCGAGAGCCCCCCGCGTGTCCCCCGGGACTGGGGCACGCTGTTGCTCCACAAGGCCCAGATCCTGGCTCTGGCAGGTGAGCAAGAGGGCCGGGAGGGGCATTGGGTCCGGGCGGACTGGGGCTGGTTCTGGCAGAGGCTGAGCGGCCGGGGCCGGGGAGCCACAGCTTGCTCTAGCCTCCTGTTCCTGCCCCTTGGGCTTTCTTTTGGGTACCAGGTGTCTCTAAGAGGCCAGACCAGTTAAAAAGACCCGAGGGTCCCCTTTGTCTTCCTTGCTTCCCTGACACTCCCGCGCCGGGCTGGGCTGTCAGCCTGCCTTCCCTACCCTCTTCTTTCTGACTCTTTTGTATTCTCCCTGCCTCTTCACTTTCCCTTCACTAGCTGCCTCCCCTACTGTCTTTTCTCCATCTCGTACCTTTACCTCTCTCGCAGTTGCTTTCCTCTCTGTTGCTCTCTACCTTAAGTTTCTCAAACTGTCCCTTCCTCTCTCCCTTTAAGGCCCTTGGTGTCTTCTTGGAGCAAGAAGCAATTTTAGGTCCTTCAGATGGGAGCTCTTTATCACAGAAAGAATATCTGACACCTCCCATCATTAGGACTAGGAGGCCCAACTAAGTGGCAGAGGGTCCTAAGATAGCCTCACACCCCTTTTTGCACCTCCCAGAAAGCTCCCTGAGAGAGGTCAGAGTAGGGCCTGACCTCCTAACCATGATCGCACACAGGGTCAGGGAGAAAGACTGACAGACAGTTTCTAGGTTGGTGGGTAAAGATAACAGAGATTTGGTTGGCTGACAGAACAAGACAAGCCTTTCACCTTCCTGGACTGTGCCATGCAGAGGCACAGGGTTCCTCTCCAAGCAGACAGTTGGCCTTCTTTCCCAGCCACTTGTAGAAGGCTTGGGTGCACCCCAAGCAGGGAAAAGGAGCTTGCCACTTCCATGGGGGCGGGGTGGGGGTGTGTAACAGAGATGTGGCTGCTACTTGTAAAAGTGCTGCCTTTGAGTAGTTAGAGACAGAGTCACCTTCCACTCAGAAGACAACCCCAGGGACTAGGACCCCAATGAAGACGGTCAGGATACTGTGGTTTTGACACTTTTCCTACTTTTTCCAGGGTCCTGTGTCCTTTCCTTTAGCCTAAAGTGGAACCTAGCATGAATCATAGTGACTTGCCCAGGATTCCAGGACAAGCTGAATGGAGTTCAGCCTCATGGCTGAAATCTTTCTAATTCCTCTGGAAAGTAGGTTTGTGGTAATAAGGGAGCAATAGATTTGGAGATTTGGAATGGATCAACACCATGAGGGGGGCCCAGAGCTGTAGGTCCACTCACTACCAGACACCAAGGTCCATGAAAAATTGAGTGAGGGAGATAGGTTTTAGAACAGAAACTTTCATAGCTGATTGGGTTTTATTTGCTTACTTGCCTTTAATTACCTAGGAAGGGATTAGGAATTTATTCAGCAAGAGGAAAAGCCCAAGGAAATTATAACTGTGTGTAACCTTAGCTTCCCTTTTGCTAGAAGAAAAGAGAGAGTGCCTCTTGATGATCCTGTCACATATAGATCTGGAGGAGCCCATGAGAGTAGATGGGATGAGTATCAGAAGTTTGTGGTAAAGGCCTTTCCTGGTTTACAGGTTGTTGATCGACTTATATGTCCACTCAGACATCCATTCATCCATTCAGCAAGTGTAGATACATGTAGTTCTTCAAGAACTACAAGAGACTAGTTAGGCAGGTGGCAGCCTTCACCAACTCTTCTTTTAAAGTCAACACAAGTTGCAATGAGACACTAAAATATGTACATACATGCATACATATGCAAGAACCCTAAGAAACTCAGAGTAAGTATGGTACCAGTTTCAGCAAACTGAGTTAAAAAGTCCTCCTTCTCATCTCCAATGTTTTCCTTAGGAGAAGAAAAGAGGTGGGTGAGTTCATGACAGGGAATGGTGGGGACAATGGCAACTTGAGGTTGGCCAGGCTACATTTTGAATTCCAGTAAGCTGGTTAATTTTTAAATTGAAACTGTTTTTCTTGGTGCAGACCTGATTGGAAGGGCCAGTGTGAACCTGGGAATTCATGTATCCTGGAAGGACCCTCCCTTGTGTGTTGAGCTTGGTGGCTCTGAAGCCTGCTTGAAGTAACTTCACCTGAAAAGAGCTTCTCTGAGCCATGCAAAGACCTTGCTATTGTCTAAATGCAATTAGCCTCCTTGTGGGGCTTAGGGACTCAAACAAAACTGGTTCCTGTAGGCTTTTATCACCTTGTGAGTCCTAGGAGCAGAGTTGTGGTATAGCACCAAGTTTGGGAAATTAGTTCCTCGAGAGGAAGGCAGAGGTGGCTTTGCAAGTGTGGACTGCTCCTGGTTAATTAATTAGTTCTGACCTCAGTAGTGTGGTTTCAGAAGACATTTCAGAACCACTTATGACATTTGCTAATAAGTGTGTTAACTTTGCCATGTGTTTGTCCAAGCCAACCACTGTAGCTGTCTTGAAGTAAACCCTTTTCGGAACCCAGGAAATGTCCAGCCAGCTACAATGGTACTTTACACCATGATTTCAGTGTGTCACACCATCATTCATGGCTTCCTCTGCACCAAACTACAAATACCAGCTATAGTAAAAAACAAAGCCTTCCCTCCACCCTGTGCTTTGGTCACAGTCTTGCTGTGTCTAGAACCTGTGGTAGACATTACCTTGGTTCCTGTTTCCATTTTATAAACGAGAACACTGCATGAAGCTCAGAGAACTCCCTGCAGCCATATACAAATTAAAGCAAAGCCAGAAATGCAGCACGGATCTTCTAGTGCCAGCCCCTGATTGGCAATCTCCTTTGCAAGGTGGCTGATGAACCAATACAGCATGGCATGGAAGGAGTGAAAGGAAGGGGAAATGTCAATGAAGTGTAGCCCAAGGCAAGTTTTCCAGCCAGAGAACAGAGTTGGTTTTGAGTATTCAAACCTACGATGCTCTTCTTGCTCTGTTACCCAACCAACCCCTTTTCTACAGGAACAGAAAACTTCCACACACTCTCAGCTCTCGTCTACTTGATGAAATCCTCTCACAGGAGCTCCTGTCCCTTAGGAAGGGACAGGCTCATTCAAGGATCCACTCCCCTGTGAGCTGTGGTCTCTTCTTACTTGCATTTACTTGCCACACAGACTGTGCAATTGAGAACTTCCCCTGCAAAGACCTCACTATTGTCTAATTGCAATCCAGCCTGCTTATGGTTCCTGTAGGCTTTTGTTGCCTTGCAATCCTGTCATTTTTTCTGGGCATCTATGCTGTGTAATTAGTGCTTGACTGCCCTAAATTTCCTTTGTGATCAAGTGTGTCCTTACTGTTTCTTCCAGGCCAGACCCAATGCAGTAATACATGACTACACCTGTGCACAGAGTCTAAGGCACCATGATCACAATGATGGCATGACCCATGGAAGACAGTCTCTCTCTCCTCTCTCTGTTTTTGTTTGTTTGTTTGTTTTGGGGTTTTTTTTTTGTTTTGGTTTCTCAAGACAGGGTTTCTCTGAGGCTTTGGAGGCTGTCCTGGAACTAGCTCTTGTAGACCAGGCTGGTCTACAACTCACAGAGATCCACCTGCCTCTGCCTCCTGAGTGCTACCTCCCGGCCTGGCAGAAGACAGTCTTTTTAAGCCCAGTCACATGGGATCTCTGTGAAGGGGGCAGAGTGATGGATGAAGACTTAAACACTGCCCTCAAGGAGTGTGTAGAAAGTGTTAAACAGAGGGAGAAGCCAGGCCCAGGAAGCATAGTGAAGGGACCAATTCTAGGAGAGTTTGGAGTTTTTCTTTTCCAGATCTACAAGCATAGGCTGAATTCAGTCTTGCTTAGGCTCTTACTCTTGTAAACCCCTGCAGCAGCCTACTAATTAATAACCTAGTGTCCAGTCCACTGTCTAGACTGTGTTCAGAATGATCTAAACCTCCGTCTTACCAATTAACTGCTGTCCTTGGAACCTTCTGTAGCTCCCCTCTGGCCTGCTTGGTAAAGCTCAAGCTTCTTGGCCTGGCATTCGTATCCCAGCAGCCCAGCCCCACTCTCCCTCTCCAGACTCGCCCCTCCAGCGCCGCCAGTGCTGCTCGCCCTAGACTTGAGGAATCCCTTGCTATCTGTGAACACATACTCCTGGGTCAGCCACTGTGGATTAATCTTTGTCTGACTTGAACCTCTGTTTAAGTGGTTTAACTTCCATTGGAGAAAACAGACTTGAGATCCATTGTTGGTCCAAGTGGGCAAAGTACACTGGGAGCAACCAGCCTTAAGGGCATTGCCTGTTCCTGCCTCTGCCCCCAAGGGAGATTCTCCCTCCTCAGAACTCTCTTTGAACTGTACTGGCTCCCTGCTTTTGACTTGTAGCATTTTAAGACTGTTTTGGTTAGTCAGTGTTCCCGCCAGACAGTGAACTTCTCCAGGGCAGGGGCCTGCTGTCAAGGGCTGTGCATCGACTTGGGCCAGGCTGTGTTGTATTCACATGCTTTTGTTGTTGTTGTTGTATGATAGGAGATAGAGGAGACTGGACCCTGTAAGCCACAACTGGGTTTTGTTTTGATTTTAGAACAGAAACCTGCAATGGGCTTTTGAGGTTTCATTCAATTTTATTCATCTGGAAAAAGTCAACATTCTTTATCACTCCCTCGACTAGAAGGAACCCCACACTTGGGGAAAATAAGTCCCAAAGCCACGTTCTTCTCTCTTTGGTAATTTTAGCTCATTCAGGGCTCAGGTCCCAGCTTGGCACTGTCAGCCCAAATAGATCACTTGCTCCAGAAATGCTTTGGAACTTCTACAGAGCTAGCAGCGAAGCAGGGGACTAGCCAATTTCACATGCAGAGATTGTTGCGTGTCATCAGTGGGAGAATGCCAAGGAAAGGATTGCTTGCTTTTTTTTTTAAATAAGCAAGTGAAAACTTTTAATTTAGGTTTTGACATGTTCTGCTGATATACACTAGAGCAAAGATTGGGACTTGCCTGCTGTCGTTTATTGCAGTTCCTACTGGAATGTTTATCATTGAAAGTTGAATCTGATGTGAGCTTTAGTGCAAGAGCACTAAATAATGTGTACTGAAGAATGCTTCAGGGTCCTGGCTTACAGGCTGAAAGGAGAAGTCCCAGGCAAGTTGAAGCTTTTGTTTTTGTTAATTTGGTTGGGGTTTTTGTTTGTTTGGGGGGGTGTGATAATTTGTTCAAGAACACATTAACTTTTACATTTAAAAATATTCAAAAAAGTAGAGTTCAATTTGATGATGCCTTTTCTCTAGGAAGAAGTTTTCTCATCTATATGCCTTTGCCTAAGCTTCTTTGACACAGAAGCTGTGTATACCCTTGTTATCATAAAACCATATAACCTGAGGATGTTCTCTTGGCCCATTTGAGTTCTGCAGGCTCTGAGTTCTATCATGTGGTCTAGCAGAATGCTGGGAAGTAATGCAGGATGAGCAGGAGTTAATATTGTCTGCCCAAAGATCTCAGTAACCATCAAGTTTCAGTTTCCATGTATGCATCCATTCCATGTAGGGCTTGATGAAGCTACTCAAACACCTGTTCAGTAAATGCTGTAGGATCCAGATAATGGACTGGATCCTCCTAGATGTAAAGACTGTGATGTTAGCCCTTAAAAAGCTGAGGCAGGCCAGGCTAGGCTACATGTACAGCAAGACCTTGTCACAAAAACAAACAAAACAAACACAAACACGAGAGCACACACACACACACACACACACACAAAGAAAGAAAGAGAGAAAGAGAGAGACGGAGAGACGGAGGGAGGGAGGAAAGAAGGAAGGAAGGAAGGAAGAAAAGGAAGGAAGGAAGAAAGGAAAAACTTGGAACTTCATGAGACTTGCTAGTTGACTGGTCGTGATGCTGTGTGAGGGTGATGTGACAAGATAGGGTGATCTGGACCTTCCTTCCTCAAAGGGCACACTTGAAGAGTAGCTGTTTGGAAGGGGAGAAGATGAGTTTTGTGTGAGGTCTGTTGACTCTTAGGGTGCCATTGAACATATGGCAGGGAATGTGAGGAGAGTGAGTGGCCCAAAGTTCAGAAGAGTATGTCAGACCAAAGGTCCTGATTTGGAAGTAATTAGCCATGAGAGGGCTGATGTCACAATGGGTGAAGGCAGAGGGAGAGAAGCATGTAAGGACAGAACTCTCTAGAACACCAGCTTTTAAGGGCACTGTTGAAGAGACGAACCATAAAAGGTGACCAGGAAAGAACAGCCAGAGCTAGACTGAGAATCAAGGGAGGAGGGGGATCCTAAGAAAAGGGAATGAGGAGAGAGGTCTTAGCACTGCAGGTTTTGGCTGACTTTCGTTTCATTTAACTATGCAGCAACTGCCTCTCCCCAGAGCTCATTGGTGAGGCAGAAGACAGGAAAGCTAAATATACATGCACAAGAAAAGATTTGCATGAGATGGTATTTTTGTACTTTTTTGGTTTCCGAGTTTTATACTATAGGGGAAGGATCAAGCTTGTTTCAGGGGATCCCAGAATTGGGGTCTGGGGTGAACAATAAACTAGAAACAGAAAGCAGGGGCATCATGGCAAGGGCCTCCAGCACAGGGGCTAAGCAGGGAAGGTGGCAAGCAAATGAGGGATATTTGAGGAAGGAAGCTTGACCTCGGGTAGAGGAAGATTAGACAACCTGGAGGTCACATCCTTAAGTACTGAGGAGGAAGAGGGAGAGCTCAAAAAGGATGGATTTTGAGGGCAGTGTGGGTTCAAAATGTGACTGCTGCTTGTAATCTATGAGACTGCAGAGAAATTCTTGACTTCTCTGAGAATTAGGTGCTCGTCTGGAACATAGGAATTAGTGATCACTCAGTTTCCCGCTGTGTTATTATCAAGCAACCATGGAAAAGTATCTGACACACAGTACAGACCTTCTAATATTGACAGCTGTTAGGGCTGTTATGTGCTAGCCATTGAAGGGCAGCCACCTGAGTCACAGGCATCCATCACCCTTCTGTGGAAAGGAATATTGAGAGGAACAAATGCATGTTAAGTTTAAGACTTAACTGCGTCTTAAGTCCTCCTGGGACTAGACCTAAGCACAGAGGGCTTACCGTTTTCCTGTGCCTTGCTGACCTGTGACTCTCTCGTGGGGCCATTCATTATCATAGCAACACTTCTGGTAAAACACATGAGGGTAGTTAGACAAACGACCCAGAAGGATGACATTCCTGTTTGCTTCTGTGTCCCAGCTCTGGCCCAGGGCCAACAAGAAGGTGGGCATGTGAACGAGGAGGAGGCCCACCCCACCTCCACCTGCCTGGAAGTTTCCTTTCCCCTCAGGTACAAGGCCTCTGTAGAGCATTTCTTCTAACAGCCCCACTTGGAGGAATCATAGATAGAGGTGATCTGCTGCCGGCCTGCCCTGTCAGATAAGACAGGGACCTGGGACACTGAAGGACCTGTTGAGGATTTCCAGTTCTGTCTCTGTGTTCCACTGAAAGGAAGTTAAGGGAGGCCAGGTCACCCAGCGAGACTATGAGAGCCAGGCCTTGGGCCAGCACTCCCTGTTTGCCTCTGCTACTCCACAGCAGGGCACCCTTTTTTTTTTGTTGTTGTTGTCTTGGTTGAATAAAATCCTTGAAACTTGAGAATTCTATCTGCTTTGGATTTTATAAAAATAAACACCATAGGCTGGAGAATGCAGATGCTTGTCTTCTCTGTGGTGTATCTGTTTCTAATGCAAACACAAGACTTCACAGGGGTTTCTTTTGTGCAGATGAAAAACTAGAAACTTGCATATAGATATTTATAAAACAAAACAAAAGCTTTGTTAAACATTTCATGTTTAGCCTTCCAGAATTTAGCATTTCCTTCTAACTGGCAAACCCACACCAAGCTCAGCTCTCTGGCTTTGGATTATTTCAGTTATCCAGCATGATGCCATGTAAAGTGGGAGGTAGGACCGCTTTGCTTCCCCTTTTAACTGGAAACCACAGATCACTCGGGGCTGAAGACAGATTTGCCCTCGGTTTCCTGTTCACCTGCCAGTTACTTTAAGAGCACTGTTTGCTTTTTTTCTGTGCCTTCATTTCTCCCCATGTTAATATTAAGTAGCAAGTTTTGCTATATTCTTGAAGGACACATTATTAAACTACCACACACATACACACACATATGAAAAGTAGCTAGGAGGCCTTAGTGAACTTTTGTAGTGCAGGGATTAATGTAGTATGTGTTTCAGGCCGGGAACTCATCAGAGGAGTCTTCTAAAGTGTAGGCGAGGTCAGGAGAAAGACAAGTACCTTGCAAGTTTTATCAGTTTGCTGATATTGTATGTGTTCCTTTCAGTTACGTTCATAAAGCTAATTTTTTCTCTTATCGCAATAGGTGCATTTAGGAACAGGGCCCAAGTGTCAGATAGACTCATTTACGTCTTAGGAAAGCTACCTCACTTCTTATAGTTCCTACTTGCAGTAATTTACTGCAGGATTAGATGTAATGGTGTAAAGGATCTAGCACTAGACTTGCCACACAGTAGGTGTTTGTTTAGGATTTAGTGAAAGTGTAAAATCAGTTGCTGACATCATAGAAGATAGGACAGGGTGGAAAATGCTCAGGCTGATGGTCGTCTTCCTTGCCCTGGAGACCAGAATCAGAAAGTCAGGATGGGGAAAGATGTCTCTTTCAAGGATGCATACTTATTTCTATACACACTAAAACTAATTGTTTGCCTCTAAACTTGGAAAAATTGGAAAGGCAGGTTGGCCAGAGAGCTGTCTCTGTCTCCACTCCTCCTAGTCAGCTGCTTTCCTTTGGTGGTTTCCTGGAAATCAAAGCCAGAATCATATTCCAAAGTCACATTAAAATGCCACATGAGATATTTGCTGTCTAAGATGATCCACACTGCCATTCACCTTCATTAATGTGACCGGTCAAGAGTTACAGCTTCTTGTCACCCTGTGTTGGGGCTCATCCTCATCCCCCATCCATCTTGCTTGGCGCTGCCACATAAATCTTCCTAAACCATCTCTTTCATCATGTCTCAATCTGTGTCAGATATTTGCAGTGGCTCCCCTTGCCACGGCACCAGAAGCCAAACACATAAGCCACAAGAGTGGCCTAATAGCTGCTATTTGTTGAACATCTGTGGTAAGGACATTCCCTGTGCCAGGTACTTTACATGCATCGTCACCTTAGAAAGCACTTTGCATCTGAGGCTTGGACAAGTTAAGGAGATTGCCTAAGTTCCCTCACATAGTTTGTAGCAAAGTCAGAGTTCTGGCACAGGACCACCTGATTCAAAAGCTAGGACTGTTTTTTATTAGTTAGCCGACTTCCCTCTCCCAGCCATGTCTTCTAGTTTGTGATGACACTGTTGAATCATCTATGGGTTAGATATGGATGGCATAAGTCCACCTTCACCCAGAAGTATGGTGAGGAAGGCTTGGAGAGCCTTTGGTGAACCAGCATCTCTCAGGAAGTCCGGCCTTGCATTCTGGTTATGATTCTTGGCATATACCATACTGGGCTTCCAAGTGCCTCTAACTGAAAGACCACCCTGCTTAGTCTTCAGATGCAAATGGGTTCAGTATGTGTTCACTGCCTAAAGAAAAAGAAGAACATAGGCTTCATGTCTTCAAGACCCTCATCCAGGGAGCATGGATGAGAGGACACTAAAAACCAGGACAGAGCCAGATGTGGGGTGGCTCCCAGGGTCAAAAATCCCCTTGACCAACAATTGAGGCAGCTAGGATCCAGCTGTTTGCTTCTGTCCCTTCTGTGCACTCCCCTTCCTTCAGAGCTGTGTGGGCTGCTCAGCCTGGTTTTCAAAGAACCTAGTCAAGGCTCCTGACCTGGTTAACATCTGTTTATGTTGTACCGTATTACACACAATACGATAGCTGCTGCTTTCTGCATACTCCTAAAGACGGTCTGTCAGGAAAGCAGGAGTAATGTAGACTCCTACGCTTAGCTTCAGACCAGGAAATTGGGCTCTCCTTATCTGTGTCCATCATTCAGTCATTCATTCAATCATCACCAGTGGGTCATCATGGCTCCTGTGTTCTATGCATGTCCTAGGAGGCCATGCAACTTAGCTTGTGGGACAGAAGTCTCTGTCACATTCTGGCTCTGCACCATTGCTGTTAGGTGAGTTTAGGGAAGGGTTTTATGTGAGACTTTTTTTGTGTGTGAAAAGCAAAAGAAGTAGTGGTCAATGCTTGTTTGCAGAGTCACTGTGAAGTGCTATCCATATTATATGTAGTAGACATTCCACATTGTTTCTTTGTTTTTGAGACAGGAGTCTCATTTTGGAATTCAAGCAAGTCTGAAACTTTCTGTTTATCCCAGGCTAGCACTGAACTTAAGATCTTCCTGTCTCATCCTCCCAAAGTGCTGAGATTACAAATATGTACCACCACACCCAGCAGTATCGTATTCTTAAATTGAAGTGTTTTGTTTTTTAAATCAACACAAAATTCACCATTTTAATTAAAGTGTGTGAAATTCATTGTTTCTTGGTGTATTCTGTCACCATCACTACTATATAGTTCCAAAACATTTTCATAATTCCTCCAATCCCCAAAATTATTATCACTCTCCCCTTGCTCTTGGCAACTGCTAATTTATTTCTAAATTTCCCTATTATGACTGACTCACAGAATTATAAGATACATGGCTTCTATGTCTGAGTTCTTTTAATGTAGTGAAATATTTTTAAGATTTATCCATATTGTATCATCAACTAGTGTGTCATTTCTTTTTATGGTTCACTAGTACGCTATTGTATGGCTATGCCATACTTTATCCATCCATAAGTTGAATGACAATTGTGTTCTTTAGATTTTTGGCTATTATGAATATTGATGTACAAGTTTCTAGGTAGACATGCTTTCATTTCCTTGAGTATACATCTTGAAGTAGAGATGCTGGGTCATATGGTAATTTTGTGTTTAACTCTTTTAGCTAATGCCAAACTATTTCTATTTCTGTCTCCTTTTACAATCCCACCAGTTTTCTATATCATCCTCAACACTTATTAACCCCCCTTTTTTTCTGTTTGTGGACATCCTCAGTATAAAATGGAGTATCATAATATTGTTCACAGTGCCCAGTGACTGATGCTGAGTATCCACCATTTATGTGCTTACTGGCAGAGCCTGTATTCTTCTTCTTTTTATTATTATTATTATTTTATTATTATTTGGTTAAAACTTTTTGTTTGGTAAGTCTCTATTGTATGGCCAGTTCTAGCATGCACGATGTGGAAAGAGGCCTCAGAGGACGATAGAACAGACAAGTGCAGTTGAAACACACAAGGAAGGAGGAGGGCATGAGAGAACATGGAGCCTGTGTGTGTCTAGGGGTGGGGCCTCCAGGCATCATTGCCATCAAGTGAAGAGCACTCCAGGCTTCACCCATCCCAAGCCAGGAGTTAGGTAGGTCTCCAGCTCATGAGGCAAGCCAGCCTCAGGCCTCAACTAGCATAGGGTTCTGTTAGGGTGTGCTTATTGAGCTGATTTGGTCTCCACCTTTGGTAAATTTTACAGCCTCATTACAACAACAACAACAAGTGACCAGTGATAAGATAGACCTCACCCAACTTCCCACATTATAGAGCTGGGTATGGAATCCAAGGCATGTGACTCCACAATTGCAAACTAAACCTCAACTCATCTTAACTTGGCATTCAAGGCCATTTATTCTCTAGTTTGAACTAGTTTTTCTTCCTCTCCTCTTTTTCCTGCCTATAACTGAATCACCTTTGAGGGATCCATGCAAACACATCTCACCCCATCTTTTCTGTTAGACCCTCTTTTCTTCTGTGTTCTCCCATCCAAGTGCTTGCTTAGCTTCCTGGATCAGACAAGATCAGGTGCACTCTGGGTGGTGTGGCTGTAACTGAAACCCAGGTTACATGGTCACACTTTCATGTACACCAAACTCTTCAAAACTGTTTATTTTCCTCACATTCTTAACATACAGAATTGATAGTCTCCACATCACGGCGATGTAAATAGGAATTATTCAATTCACAGATGAGGAAATGGGAAAGAAAATCAACATATCCAAACTTGTTGCAGGCCACAGTGATCTCTCTTGCTTGTGAAATCCAATATTCAAGTTTGGCTGGAAATCTTGAATTATCTTCTCATGGGCTTTTATTTTTATCCCTATCTGATTGCTCCTGAATCTGTTTCAAGGACGCAGCCTCAACTTTGCAGAGCATAATTCTCAAAAATATTAGCTGTCTTACAGGAGGGAAACTTCTGGACCTGAACTACACAATGGAGCTTCTCCTAAATGCTCATGCTATAACACTAACAATCGTGACCTTACATAATAGTGAACTCTCCAAGATACAGTCCCAGTCTCTTTTGTTCCTCCTTTGTCATTGGATCTGCTTGCATGCTGCAGGGATACATAGCCTTTCTGAAGTAACCTCATTTCCCTCATTACATTTTGAAAGGGTTGAATGAGATGATCTGAGAACCATAGCGCATGCAATGCCCAGATTTGTAAGCCTGAATGATTGCCTCCTTCTGCACTAACTCAACACCATCGTCTGTCTGAACTGCTATTTCACCTCTGGGAGGCAAAGCATCACTTGTTAGTTCCCATTTGGTGGCATCTCACAATTTAAACTTGTCACACTGAGGACTGGATCAGGAAGAAACCCTGTAGCATCCTCCCATCTGATCCTGGGCTCTCTGTGTCTGTCTATCCCAGCCCTTCTGCTTCTCTCCCTCTCTCCTATCTCTCCACTACCCGTCTTCCTCTCCTCTCCCCTCCCTTTTTTCCTCCCTACTCCCTGTGTGTATATGTGCACAAACATCCTAGGCCAAGATAATTTACTTTGATGCACCCTCTTGAGGTTTTACATTTCAGCAGGCTTTTTGCCTTAGAAAGATTCAGCATTGATTTGTAGGAGGGAAGACATTGTTCTTTTAGAAATACCCAGGTCCCCTCTACCACATTCCTAACCTGCTGGAGGGGTTTTATAGATACAAAGAGAACAAGAACACATCATTCTTGTGAAAACAGAACTGTGGATGAGTCCTCTGCCCTAGGAGGAAGGGCTTTCCCCATCAGGGGCTGTTAACCAACACCACATCTTTTTCATGAGTTTTTCCTTTGTACTTCATATGCTGCCTGCCATTTCTTTCATTTTAAATTTAATATTTAGTCGCCTCTGCTTATGGAAATAAAATAATTCAGGCACACTGGTAATAGGAAGCATGACACCCCACTCACGGAGTGCCCAGTGTGCCAGGCACAATTTGAAGAGTACTCTGAACTCTTGTTCTCTTCCCCTAGCTGTGTTAGAGGCCTGAGTCGGACTAGCCTGAGGCTTTGCTCATCTTTCCCCTGTCATGGAGGAACTGGACCTCACACAGAGCTGGTCAATCCAGAAGTCCCATTCTGATCAGCTGAAGCTAGATTTGAGAAGGCTGCATTTGCATACGTTCTGAAATAGTTATGGTTTATACAAATCCTTCTCAGATTTACTTTCAAGTTTTGAGCAGAGAAACCTTGCTTGGGAGAGACATGAGGGCATGTTTAACACTTGCATGTTAAACACACACACACACACACACACACACACACACACACACATACACACACACACACCGAGAGAGATTGCATATAGCCAGCTCCTGGCCACATGCCATACAGGCAGCACACTAGAGAATGCATTTAAGACCCATGGTGGGAATGTTTGGGGAACATAAGAAACAGAAATTCCCAGAGTCTCGATTCCATTGCAGAAAACACGATTTTACTACTAAGGACCATTCTCAGAGTAGGTTCAGATTTCTAACTCTATGGCTTTCCTGTTTGGACTTCTGGCTCCCACAGTGAGAGACAAATTAGCAAGTCCATTTTGAATCCTGCACAGGAAAAAACAGAACAAACTCTCTTAGATTCTGTGAGAAGATTAGGTTTAACAGTAAGGAAAGGAGATCCAACGGGTTCATAATTGTGGTACTCTTCAGTACATGTTATGAGCACACAGAGAAACACTAGACAAGACATTAGAGCCATTCCCCACTCCTGGCTCTTCCTCAGACTCACACTTCAGAGGAGCCTCTGCCATCCCCTGGAATTGAGTTCTCTTACCTGTGAAGTGAGAGTTGGAACAGCCAATCACCAGAGTCTGTTAGACCCCACGTTCTGACATTTGTGCTCTTGAGGAAATATACCTTCCTTTCCTCATTCCTGTCTATGCCCTTACAGCGTAGGTGTCACCTTAAGAACTGCCACTCCTCTTATGCCTCTTGATGACCAAGCCACAGAAACCAAGTTTTCTCGAGGAGAGACTAGGTGTAAAAATGTCTTGAGCATTGAGAAATTCACATGTCAATTAAGTTCAGACCAGGTGCCTTAGTTACCTTTCTATTGCTGTTACAGAACACCATGATGAAGGCAATTTATGAGCCAAGAGCTTACTTACATCCTTTCTGCCATAGAGAAGCTAACTGAAAATGTCACAAGTTTTTAAAACCTCAAACCCCACCCCAGCTACACACCTCCTCCAGCCAGTCACAACTCCTAATCCTTCCCAAACAGTCCTACCAAGTATACAAGCATGACCCTATGAGGGCCATTCTCATTCAAACTGCCACACCAGATGACAGTCCAGGGGTTATCTAGCCCCGGGATTCTAGAATTCCATAAAAGGCAATCTTTTAGATGGATATGCAGAAACCCCTATGCAGACTCATTTGGGTGCTGTTTAGTACTTGGCATGTGATTGATTGGCACACACCTAGATGCGAGATGCTGCCTTTCGGAGCGCTCTATGCAGGTTACGATAGCCCCTGGGTTTGTTGCTTTTCCTTTTTAGCTGGTTTGGCCTCATTTATTGTCTAGGATTTCAGGTTTTGGACTTTTTGACTGTTTTGACTCATAGTCAACCTTGTTCTCTTGATATGCATTTTAGAAGACAAATCTGACCTTGAGAACAGTGTGATGCAGAAGAAAATAAAAATCCCCAAACTTTCTCTCAGTCATGTAGAAGACGATGGGGAGGCTAAAGACTATGGGGAAGAAGATTTACAGCTTCGACACATCAAGGTAACAAAATCTTTGCTTTTCTTGAGCATTCTTGGGAGTGATTTTATATTTCTCAGAGCTAAAGAATTCCAGTCTGGCCTCATTCCCCATGTAAATGTCCCTTGGTGGCATAGGCCATGGGCTTTTTTTTTTTCTTTTTTTGGGGGGGTAGGATGGAGGATGCTTGAGACAGCAATTGCATTTTCCCTATGGCCCACTATTCAGAGAGTGTTCATTTAGACTACCTCCAGGCATAGTCCTGTGGTAGTGTGTGCAGGGTCATGGCTGCTGGAGATTTAGAACAACATGCTTTTCCCTGGCACACAATTCTAGAGATGGACTTTAAGGAGATGTTGGTTTGGGGGTCTGAGGCTGGACTCGCTGTGGAAAGATATTGGTAAAATTCACAGAGGGCATTTATGGGATCCTGGGTTGGATGGAAAACTTTTCATGAGGTTGCATTTCTTTGTTATGTGCCCCAGCTGGTCACTCACTACATAAAAACAAACAAACAAAAACCCTACTGGAAATCTTGATCAACAGTCTAGCTATCTGTCTACCCCTTACCCCATTCTGTGAGTATCCCAGAGAAAGGAAGAGGGATGTGAAAATAGGTAACTTTGGCTCTGTGATATCATTTGGGACACAAGGTCAAGAACATCCCCAGAGTGTAGTGTAAAAGATGTGGTCAATCTACTGCGTGACATCCATTACAGCCCTGCTGTTTCTCTGGCTCAGTGCTGGCTCCTGTTGTCATAGAGTATAGCCATGTGGTCCCTGTACCCAGGGTTCTCACAGTGTAGTGATGTGGATAGATGTTTAAGGTGATCATTACAGTTTTAGCAGATACATTCATGTACTCTTTATCTCAGCAAGTAAAATGGCCAGGATTTTTCAGTGTTACTCAATCTTAAGTCATGAGTTTACTTCATTTTCATGACCTTTAATTTCCTGAAACTGGAAAGTGGAGTCGTGCCTGGCCTGCCATGGTTAAACTGGGCAGAATCTTGTATACTTTGTCTATACCTCCTAGTGTGCCTCTGGGAGATCTCATGACCCTTCAGCCCTAGGTGCAGACTCCGCCAGCCACTCTGCTGTTGTGCCACCCTCGGTGGGAGCTTCGTGCATTTGCGCTGCCCCTGGGTAGTGGTGGGTCTTCCCCCTCCTTGCTCTGTGCTGTCCTGCTGAGTGAGAGACTGGCAGATGTGAGAGAGGGACTCTGCTGGGGGCTGGACTCCAGACTCTGGCTCTGTGGCGTGTAACTCCCCATGCCACCCTGGGGATGGTCCGTCCCCTGTCTGGGCCTTGGTTTGCTTACCTGCAACATGAAGAAACTGAAAGCACCCCAGTGCTAGCATTCTTTGAAGTTTTCAGTTGAGTAAACATTTGTCAGCCTCCTGCCAACTGCCAGTCCTGAGTGAGTAGGCAGTAGAGAAGCAGAGAAAACAAGACATATGTGCTGCCCTAGATTAGAGTGGGTTTGGGTTTTGACGTCCTTCCAAACTGAAACAGTCTTAAAAAGGTTACAAGATAGAATTCCTTGCATATGTATGTTCTTGAGTGTGATTCCTCTGGGATGGCTTGGGCAGGACAGATTGTCACCCAATCCTCTGAAAATCCACACTGGACCCCCCCCCCCATTAGCAAGTGACTGCCCAGGCACCACGGAGGCTAGGGAGGGCTGGGAAATTTAGAAGAATGGTCCCTATATGTATGATATGTACATCTAAGAGGCCAAATGCTAGAATAGAAAAAGTGAAGTGTTGGCATGACAGGAGTAACCTGCTCCTGCCACTACCTGTTTGTATGACTTTTGGCAAGAGCACTCTGGCCTCTGTCTCCCCATTTGCAAAATAAAGGGCTTTGACTGTGTCTGTAACAGGTTTCTCCAAACACTGATGTTCTGTGGTTCTGTGATTCTAGGATTGTCTGGGGAAATATTGAGCTGCAGTCCAAGAAAGTCCCAGCTGCCCTTGCCTGAACTGATTCTCGTTGTCCTACACAGAGACCGGAGGGGCGGAAGCCTAGTGAAGCGGCCCACAAGAGTATCGAGGCAGTGGTGGCCCGGCTAGAGAGACAGAACGGCCTGAGCCTGGGTCACAGCACTTGTCCCGAAGAGGTTTTTGTGGAGGCCTCACCGGGAACAGAGGACATGGACAGCCTGGAGGATGCTGTTGTGCCCCGGGCTCTGTATGAAGAGCTGCTGCGAAACTACCAGCAGCAGCAGGAGGAGATGCGCCACCTCCAGCAGGAGCTGGAGCGGACTCGGAGGCAGCTGGTACAGCAGGCCAAGAAGCTCAAGGAGTACGGGGCGCTGGTGTCTGAAATGAAGGAGCTCCGCGACCTCAACAGGAGACTCCAAGATGTGCTGCTCCTGCGGCTTGGCAGCGGTGAGTGCCCAGGCAGGCCGCTTACCACTCCTCACAGTGGGAGGGGCACCTTCCTGCATCTCCCCTTCCTGGAGGATAAAGGGGAGAAGCAGGTCAAGGGCCCTTGCTTGAGGCTAGGCTCAGCAGTCACCCAGAGGAGGAGTCGCCCTCCTCTTTGTGAATGTGATAGGAGGCCATGAATGCAGCGTTGGCCACACTGGTAAGAACGCTGGGGAATGTGGCTCAGAGGTCCAGAGTAGACAGAGTGCTTGCTGCTGCCCGTTCAGCACGAGGTTAGTTAGCACAGGGACTTAGGGTAGCCCTCCAAACAGACCTTAGAACAGTAAAGAGAACTGGACGTGATCTGAAACACATACTGTTACTGTGAGCCAGAAAGTGACCTAGGTGGGTTCCTGCTAACATGACCAGAAGGTTGAGAGCATGAACAGGCTGTTTGTGTGTATGTGTGTGTGTGTGTGTGTGTGTGTATGTGTGTGGGGGGGGGCGTATATGGGAGAGACTTTAGGAAGTGCCTGGGTCTTGGAAGGTGGGCATTGTATCCAGGCACCTGAGGAGTTCAAGGGCAGCACTTGTGAGTATGGGAAAGGCCTGGAATATGCTAGGAAGGCTGCTGCAGATGTGGAGGGCAGATGCTGAAAACTGCCATCTTGGGTAGTCAGGGCCTGTTTCCGTAGAAATGGGATGTGTTAAATTGCTTTTGAGAACTGGGGGTTGCAGCTCAGCAGTAGAGTGCTTGTGTGGTATGTGCAGAGTTCAACCCACTACAAAGCAAAACAAACAAGAAAGCTTTGTGCATTGGAGGTATGTAGGGATTAGTATAAAGATACACAAAATTCCTTTGGTTTGCTCATAGGAGAACCACCCTGGCCTTCAGGTTTCCTCATCTGAAGTGGTATAGTCTGGAATGAATGGATTGTAAAAGGCAGAAGACAGGGAGAACAGACAGAGCAGCTCCTGCAGAGTATAAGACTCTGGCAGTGGTGAAAGGTGGGGCCAGTCAGTACTGATGCGGTTGTTCTGCCATGCGGCCACGCGGTCACAGCCTCCACGGCCTCTGCGTCAGGGTACTCTGCACAGAAGGGGAGTAAACTAGGTTAGAAACATGGGTCCTGTCTCCAAAATGTCCAAATGTGTCACTGAAGACAGACTGTCTCCATGGTCTAGACACAAGATACGCACTGATGTGGAGAGCCCATCCCCAGTCTGTGGGCACAGGCCTGCTCCCACACTGCCCCCTTTCCATTTGCCTCTCACGTGTGTCTTCACGGTAAGGTCTCAGTGGATCAGCCAGGGGCCTTTTCCTGCCCTTGACACAGGAGCAAGCAGGCTAGGCATTACCAGAGACAAAGCTCCAGCTCCCACCGTGTCACCATAGTTAATGGGTTGGAAGTGTCCCATTCCCCAGCTATGCCTTCGCCTTGGCTTTGTCCCGGATTATAGGTTCACTGTGACACTAAAAGTTACATGTGACTTTCAGATCTACAAGGTATCTATTACAATGAAATCTCATGAGAAGCCAGTACTGTGAGGGTTTAAGAAGGCAGTGTTGTGCTGGAGTACAGGTGGACACTGGGGACAGAATTCAGTTTTTAGGGACAAACGTGTTTCCTGACCTCCAGATGGATGGCTTTCACTTTGATTGTGCTGGGCCTTTTGTGAGCTTCTTCAGAAGAATGGGGAAGCACGCCAACAACAAACTCTTTCCACACCATTAGCTCACCTCCTGGGGGAAGTTTCCTGTTTTGCATGGTCCTGAACTGAGTTTAGGCTCCAGAACCACCCTGTCCTTGAGCAGTAAGAAACCACACATCTCATGTAGGCAGGTGCCTCTTTTCGTCCTAAAACACTTGACAGTCAAACCTAACCCTGTCTATATTTGGTGTCTTGACCTTGCCAGGGTTTTTCATTCTGCAGGACTTGATGGTATCATGGTGGCCAATGGCAGACTCTTCTCTGATGTGTCACTGTTGCTGTCACAATGAGATGGACTCCAGCAGCATGTATAGATGTGGTTTCCACCATGGCCACATACTGAGCCCTGTGCTCTCAGGTCAACAGACTTCCTGGAATCACACACAACCTTTCTCCATTCATTAACATGTGTTAACAGACACTAAGACAAGTCTTTAATAATCAGATGGTCTCTACCTGCAAGGTTGTATATTTTATAAAGGCCGAGATTCAATTCCAACTTCCCTGCATTCTAACTGTCTTTGGAAAATCCTTTTCTTCTTTTCCTTCCTTTCTAACTTCTTCCCTCCTTTCCTGGTTCCCTTCACCAGTACTTACTGGTCTCCTCCTGTGCCAGGCATTGTGCCTAGTGGTGAGTAGCAGCCTCATATATGTGGAACACACACATACATACATGCACATACACCCAACATGCACACATATGAAACACAGATGCACACACACATGCATGCATGTATGTACCCCTTGCCTTCTGCTGTTGAGGATCTCACAAGCACAGAGGGCTGTGGGACCGCAGAGATAAGACACATGGTTTTTGGAAGATTGGTAAAGAAAAGCTGCCTGAAGTAACAAAAAAAAATAGGCTCAAAAAGTGAATTTCTGCACAGGCAGGTGTAATTGGGTGGGAAGAATGAGGTACAATCTAGCCAGCCAGCAACTCTCTGAGCCTCAGTATTACAATCCTTACAGTGGGGCTGATGTCAGCCCCCCTTACAGCTTTGGGACCCACAGTATAGTGTCTGGTACTCTGTTGATGTTCAGATTCTGTCACTCTTTTTTTTTTATGTCATTCGGAAGGAAAATGATAGGGTCTGTTTTGGATTTTAAAGCTGGCTCTGTCAATCAGTATTTGACCCTGTAACTTTAGGCAGGTTAACCAAAGTCTCTGCTTCTCATTATCGTTTACAGTAGAAGATAACATGAGTTATAGATGTCTGCTTATTTCTTCGTTCAATTGCACAGTAACACCTCTGGATGTTTTCCAAGCTTATGGACTTGCGGAGCTACAAAGAAGGCAAAAACATTGGCCAGTAGGCAGAGGGTGGGGTTGGAGGTAAATGTGTAAAGCTATGATTAAAATGCAGAATAGCCAGTTGTAGGGGGGTTCCACATTTTGATTAATCCTCCCTGTTCCCCCCATTCTGGGAAAATAGTTATTTTGTAAACACTACCTAGAACCAGGGCAGAGAAGAAGAGCCAGAAGGTGACAGACCCTTGTGGGATATCAGTTCCACATGCCCTCTAAGGCCTGGGTTGGTGTCAGGCCAGGCTTTTTTCTTGCTCTTGGAGGCCTCATCTGCCTGCCTCCCCTGGAGTCCCAGCCTCAGGTTCTTCGTCCACACCGGGTCTGGATCATTTATACCCTTGACAGGTAATTCAGAAACCAGGTTAGCTGATAGCTCAGGAAACCAGTTTTAAGAGGATTTCTCCCCACATGGGAGGATCTCTGGTAGTCTGGGGGTCTCAAGGTAGGTGGAGAGAAGCTGGGAAGCGGTAACCCAGCCTCTTGAGAGCCATGAAGACTCCTTGACAGCCAGGAGTTGTGGTAGGGTGGCTCGTGGAGGTAGCGGCCTATACTGAAGGGATAGGGAACAGCAGGATGACAGTCTCAGAGGCTCAGCCGGGTGACACACCTTTCATTTGTATGCTTCCCTATTCATTCTTCTTTCATTCATCCTCTAGACATGCCAGATGTGTCTGGTGGGAAGGGTTCTTAGCAGTGTGGAATCCTGGGGCTCTTAACTGACATGAGGTGGGAGGCAGTCCTCACTTTGCTACTGAAGAAGCAAGACCACACTGGTCCAGTGTGCTCCTCTCAGGACCCTTACCCATGGTTTTCTTTAGCACCAACATGGGTGTGACTTCACCATCCCTCATAAAGGCCATCCGTTCCTTCCCTATGATCGTAGTTGGGAAAACAACCCTTTCTAACAGGACATAACCTCACACTGTTTGAGTCTGGATGTATGTCCAGCACAGTCAGTGTTCAGTAAATGGCAACTCAACTCCCTTTTCTTCCCTTTCCTACCCATCTGCCCAAAGAATCAATGCTGAGGAATCTAAAAGCATAAAGACATCGTTGCTTACAAGGCACACACTGATTTATGGGATTATTCATTCATTCATTCTTTCTTCTCCAACACTTATTGAGATGGTACTTTGTGTCAAGACGGATAGATATTAGACACCTAGAGATGAAAGGCAGAGACCTTCATAAAAGCACTTGCAAGCTGGTGGGTTAGCGTTTTTCAAACTGGGAGATGGCCTCCAGGGAGGCCATGAGGATAAGGTGAAGCAGAGCCGTTGGGATGCAGGGAGCAAGGAGCATCTGTTGAGATGGAGCAGGGGAAGAGTGTTTCAGTTTCTCCTCAGCTAGTCCCTGTTCTTAAGTTTTCTAATTACATTATTTTTATTCACTTGAGGTGCGTGCGTGCGTGCGTGCGTGTGTGTGTGTGTGTGTTGGATCCCAGGGATCAAACTCAGTTCATCAGGCTTGGCAACAAGTGATTTTACCAGCCCAAGTCGCTGTTCTTAACACTACTCAGGGAACAAAGCACATCTAGACAGCTTCCTCATTGTCTTTCCTTTTGGTGTGAACCAAATGACTTAAATTGAGTCCTTCTCTAGAGAACCCTGAGGAATGTGAGGAGGAGGAGACATGTCCTTGCCTTGAGGATGCACACAGCTGTGTCAAGGGAGCCACAAACATGGATGGATACCTCACACCACACAGAGTAAAATCGGTGTGATAATTGCAGAGGGAGGCGGATAACGATTTTAGATTTTGTATATATTTTGTCAAGGAAGGTAGGCGCAGATGATGAGTTCTGACCAGCTGAGGGAGAGATAATGAGAATAATAACGGTAATTTACATGTGTGTGGTACTTTACAGTTTCAAAGCACCTTGACATTTTTATCTCATTGGACTATTCCAATAGCCTTACTGCAAGGCCAGGTAAGGATTATTATCTCCATTTGAAAGCAGAGCATGTGAAAAGAAGAGATAATGCCCCTGTTGGCTAGATCATAAGCAGGATGAAATGTTTGAAGAAGAGAGCCGTGGCGGCTGGCCTACGTATCTGTCTTGGCTCTTCAGAGCCGGATTGCTAACACGTCTGTAACCCTCTGAGTTTATGCCTTGTGTTCTGTCCAAGGTCTGTTAAAATACCAGCTTTGATCTCTAAAATCCTTTGTGGTCTGAGCTGGCTCCTTTACACCCAGGTCTCCGATGGTGCCCTAGAAAAGACAGCTAATGTCAGCCGGATGCTTCCTGCTGATTTCCCTGGTTTGGGGGCAACGTGGCCATTGGCAACAGATATTACTTGGGCTTGGATCACACTTGTCATAACGCCTTACCTATGTGACTCGAAACAGATGACTTAACCCTTCTAAATCCGTTTTCTCCTCTGTGAGATGGGAATCTTGAAGCCTGCCACAGTCAGCCAGAGAACCCGCTTTGTGATTTAAAGTCTGCATGGGTCCCGGGGGCAGACATTCCTGTGTTTTGAGTCCTGGTTCTTCCAGAATCTACTTTAGTTACTTTGGACAAGTTACTTCCTGGGCTTTACTTTACTCATCTGTAAAACAGAGCCAATGGTCACCCCAAACATTGTGACCGAGATGATGAAATAAACCACTGCAGTAAAGACGTTTGCCAGACACAAGCATAAGATTGTTCAGTGACTCCTCTACTGACATGTAGAGTCATTCAAGGATGACACAAGACAATGTGTGTACAGTGCCTGGCACCTCCTACCACAGAACCTAGATATTGCAGGGGACATCTTAATCTTTGGTTAACCCCTGGTACCTCCTGCAGCTCCCCTACTTCCTAGTCAAAGCTTTTGGAGCACATCTTTGTCAGTTTTGCATCAAACTACCTCAGCCTTAGATGGATTTACCATAAGGGAACAGGGAACAAGCTGCTCCAAGAGATTAGGTAACTTGCCCTAGGCCGAGGCCACCGGGACTTGCTCTTCCAAGTGTCAGGCAGTCTGATCAGTTGCTCAGACCCTGTGCCTCTCCAGCAGTGTCCCCTCCTCTACCTGCCTGTGGACTCTGGAACTTTAAGACTCACATACTTTCAAAGGTTTCCTGCTTAATTTCTTTATAGTGTTTGTCTTACCATGTTAATAGATAGGAAAACTGCAACCCAGAGGAAAGAGCATGGCTATGCCACGTAGAATCTAAATGTATACGGGGATTTGACCATCACGAAGCTGTGGCAGGCTGTTTGCTGTCCAGCTGGCATATATGGGTAGGAACATTCTGACCATTAGGATTCACTGAGGCCCAAAAGCTGTCCACACTCTTCTTGTCCTAATCATCTGTCTGAATTTGGGAGTTCTCAAAAAGACCCAGAGCTCATCTAGACCAGTCTTCTGCCCTTTCTTACAAGAGATCACTCAACCACCCATAGCATGCCCTAGGCACACACAGGAAGCTCACTCCTGCCTTCCTGCTAATCCCATCCCCCATCATCCCATCCCCCATCATCCCCCCCCCACCCCCGCCATCGCCGAATAGCTGGAACTCTAGGGAACACTTCTCTGCTTCATGCTCTTTGCTGGGCATGAGAAATGAAATGGATAAGACTCTGTCTTACACATACTCTTAACAGCAAAGAGTCTTGCTTTGCTCTTGGGCCTTTGGTGTTGGAGTATGCAGAAGAGGTCTTCTATATTACTGCAGCATGGGTGCTGCTGGTGGCTTTAGAAGGCCTCATACTAAGGGATTTAGTTGTAATTCTCGAACCGAAGAGGAAATAAGCAGTAGTATCACATGCAATAGGAGCATCTAAAAGAAGTTTTCAAGTTGTAAGAGAGGCTGAGTTATATAGAGAACTGAGAGAAAAGCCTGGGACATCTCTGGAAAGGAAAATTAGTTGAGGAAGTGCAGCCACGTAATGAATTCTGCCTCCCTAGAACTCCTGCACTTGGCACCCCCTTATGAGCCTGTGGGCAACACAAGCCCTTTTGCTTTTCACTCCACTGGTGCCCACATCAAACTTTTGCCCCATTAAAGGCTTGTGCAAAGTCTTCAACACTGCTCCAGTCAGAACTACTGTGGCTGCCTCTTGCCACCTTGATGTGATGTGGGCCAAATAGTTGGGTGGGAGTGGGTGAAAGAGCAGCAGATGGAAAGCCCACTTACCTGACCACTCAAGTGTGTCCTCCCAGCTCCCAGAGGTTGGAATGAGCTCCGGTGCCCTTCCCACACACACTCTGGCACCTGCAGAGTTCCTCAGAGACAGGAAGGACAGTGGAGGTCAGGGTCCTATAGAGTGAGCATTGGAGGACATGAGAAGCCCGTGCAATCTGGAAAGGAGCGTTAGATGAGGAGGTACAAGGTTGAAGAAGCAAGGGTCAGGAGCCCAGCAACCCTGAATCTGAGCCCTTAGCACCTGTGTGGCTTCAGCATGTCCCTGCACCTCACTGAGGCTCCAAGGAGGTTATGAGTCCAGTCTTCAGGGCTTCCATCAGGTTCACCTTATTTTGTTCGGCAGTCACTTAATGGATATTTTGTAGGTGCTGGATGCTGAGGAGGGATGCAACAGTGAACGGCTGACTGCCCTGACTGCCCTGCCTCAGCCTCTTAGCATGCGTGTCTTACTCAGAGATGTGAGGCAGATAGTAACGACGACAGTGAGGTGAAAAGATATTCTTAAAAGGAGAATTTTTGTTGTAAGGTACATAGATGCTGGTCAATACGTGTCAGTCTTCTGTCCTTTTCCAATATGTTGCTGAAAAGGTCCTCAGATTAAGGAAATTTACTTTGATGCCCAACACCTTGGGCTTGGGTCTACTTCCACTTCTATGTTTTGAAGGGCTTCATACCTTTTCTCATGTCTGTTTCTGTTCTGCTGCTCTCTGGTTCAGGTTTTCTGAGAGCCTAGCCAACCTGGGAGGCCTCCTTGTCATCTGCTGCAATCTTACGCGCCCATGCCAGAATGACCTCTGCCTCAACCCAACAAAGCCTGAGACAGCCCTTGCTCACAGAACACACTCAGGAACTGAGAGGGAAGGGCCAAGGACCAAAGAACTGCTGCTTGTGCTGATCAAATTCCTAGGCCACGTTCATCCCAGCTCTGGGCAGCCAGAGCATCTCTCCCTGAAGCCTCCCTGGATCACTTAATCACTTACCCAGTACTGACTTTTCCTTCCCCAAATATGTCTAGATTGTCAGACTGCCCACAGTCAGCCAGGGAGCCTGTGTTTTGTCCCTTTGCCTTCTCTGTATGAAGATATCCCACCAAGGGCCTCACCTAACCATCATTTACCCATCCTCCTAGTTTACGTCCATTGTTTTGAGGCATCCTAGTCTTCAGGTGCAGGCAGCATGGTTGGTTCTGCTTCTGTTCTGGAGCCTTCTTGTCAGTCACACAGTAGTTGTGACAAGCTGTCACCTGTTTCTCCAGATGCTTGACAATGAATTCCTCAAAGTCACATAGCCCATCACTGGCACTTACTAGTATGTAATAGATTTGCACTGAAGGAATGAGGCCAGATTGTCCCTGCCCTTGTAGAAGCTAAGGAGGTGCATAGCCACCATAGCAGGTCAAAGTGGTCAAGGCCATCCTCCAGGGCATGATAAGATCCACAGAGCAGCTGACCAGCCTGCTCTGCCCTGGTCTGCAAAGGCATATCCACCTGCCCTCTTCCCTCTTCACTTTGTTCTTTGGAAAACTAGACTTGTGCTTCAAACTCATTATAGACATGCAGAAACAAATACAATTTAATCCGTTTAAGAAGGAATGTAGTAACATCACGAACTTTTTGATTTTGAAATAAATCAGAAGTGATAATGTCCAAACATGTGTATGATTTGAAGACACAGGTGACCTCTGGAAATTACACGTAGAGGCAACTTTTCACAGTTAAGATAAAAGCATAGTACAATTTTATCTCTTTGCGGTCTGGACAAACAGACTGTTCTCTTCTGTGATTCAATCCTCATTTTATAATAGGAATTGCCAGGACTTTAAGAGGTAGAGGATATAGGACACACAATTTAAATCGTATTTTTTAGCCTAACTCTACTGTGTGCTTGTTACACCTATATATGATGTAATAGTGTTTCACATGATGAATCACAAACTTCTCCAAAGCGGAAGTATTTTCTTTTTGTCCCGGAATCCTCAGTGTCTCCTACTGAGCTTGTGTGGTAAGTGGCTTTGTGTGGGTTGTGTATCGGAGCTTGTGTGGTGAGTGGGTTCAAATGAGTTGTATGTCAGTGCTTGTGTGGTGAGTGGGTTCGTGTGGGTTGTGTGTCACAGTTGTGTGGTGAGTGGGTTTGTGCGGGTTGTGTGTAACAGCTGTGTGGTGAGTGGGTTTGTGTGGGTTGTGTGTCACAGCTGTGTGGTGAGTGGGTTGTGTGTGTCACAGCTGTGTGGTGAGTGGGTTGTGTGTCACAGCTGTGTGGTGAGTGGGTTGTGTGTCACAGCTGTGTGGTGAGTGGGTTGTGTGTCACAGCTGTGTGGTGAGTGGGTTGTGTGTCACAGCTGTGTGGTGAGTGGGTTGTGTGTCACAGCTTGTGTGGTGAGTGGGTTGTGTGTCACAGCTGTGTGGTGAGTAGGTTGTGTGTCACAGCTTGTGTGGTAACTGAGTTCATGAATGACTGAAGGAGGAGACATGCACTACCTTTTTGCCCTTATAAAAGCTTTCTTTACTTAGCTAAGAGGTTTTTCTCCATGGAAGGTGTATTTTCCCCAAAATAAACCTCAAGTGTGTGTCACCACCAGAATGCCAGTGGATCAAAAGGCCTTTCTTTTTATTCCTACTCTTCCCACAAAATGAAAAAAGTTCCTTTGTTACCTAAAATATCTGTGCCAGAATGTAGTGTTGTCTCCTAGCGCAAGTGCTTATTATTGTGGCTAATTTGGTCACATGTGTTTGAGGCAGAACAATGCCTCAGAAATTTTAAAAAGCAAAACAGCAATCTGAAGCATTTGTCGTAATGAGATGTAAATTGCCAACATCGGGAGTGGAGCCGACTAAAATTTGCAATGAAGCGGACCCCCCCCACACACACACACCATGTCTTAAATTAAAAGCAGTAGAGCCCTCCCTCTGTTCTCCAAGGAAACAACATGGGGCTTTTGTTGGTGGTGGTTTTGTTGGATTTTGTCCTTTTCTTTCCTTATTCTGTAGCACTGAACACGTGCTTTACTGACTGATTCATACCCCATTCATCTGCCATTTTCTGAGCTTCTGTTGTCTACCTGCCTCGGTCCTCGACTCTCCGGGAGTCATCATCAGCCTGCATGGTATCCTTTGGTCACCCGTTTGTAAGTAGGAAAGCTGAGGTTCAGAGATGAAGTGACTTTCCTAAGATCTTTTGTCCTGGAGTCAAACCCAAGTGTGCTGAGAGTCCTTGTCAAGATATGCATTTGGCTGGTTTTTCTAGATGCCCCACTTGCTGAGCCTGCAACCTTGGTTTGTGTTTTCTGTACATACAATGTGCCAGAGAAAGGAGGCTGCAGCGGAGAACTGCCACCTGTGTTGTCCCCACTCAGGGTAGTAAGAAACACTATGCCTCAAGAGCAGTACAGGAGCCTCAATATTTGACACAGCTCTGCTGGTCCCTCAAGACATGAGTCTGAGCACAGGGAAGGGGTGGAAATGGTTACAAGGCCTTCCTCTATGCAGCGTCCCGACTCACTGAGTCCATCCATGGTCTAGCAGAGTCAAAAGTAAGCACACAGTGGATGTGTAGGAATAGACAGGGGTCTAGTTACTAAGTGCCCACTTGGTGCCATGTGTGCGCATGGTGTGTGTGTGTGTTTTAACTCATTTAGTTTTCAATCTTGTCAAGTTGTTGCCATTCTTTCCTTCATGTGAGACTAGGTTAGGTCAGAGATGTCTAAATTATCTCTTGGGATAGGAATTTGACCAGGCGCCTGATGAGCCCTGGTGTCTGACATAAAAAGACCAGCCAGTCCCTGCCTCTCCTCAACTTCACAGCTAAATTGAGACACCCAAGTCTCCATGGAGTCAGGGAAGGTACAGAGGAAGGTGGAGCGCTTCCTAGAAAAGTGATGTGAGCCCAGTGTTTAATTGCAAGGAGGGGAGAATTGCCCCTATTTGAAGGATCGGGCTGGCCTGATGGGAGTAGTGGCATTTGAGTCAGCCCTTGGAATTTGGACAGTTGAACAAAAGGGACAGTACAGGCACAGCCTCTGAGACCAAAGAAAAGGTATTTGTGTGTAGTGGGGGCTAAGAAAGGGGTCTCAGGAGAGTGAGCTAACAGGACATTGAGCCAGAGAAATGACACTCAACTCCTGCTTTTCTAGTCTCTGTTAATATGGATGCAGAGTCCTTTGTCTATAATCATAGCATCCAGAACTGTCCGTTCTGATTAGCTTCTTCTGAAGTTTATCTAGCCCGGATTCCTACTTCTTGGACTATACAAAAGGTTATAGACATTCCTTCCTCACAAGTCTTCCTCCAGTACCCTACTTAGCAGCACACCATCAAAGACAAACTTCTCTCAACCTCTCTGCCCTCATGTCCTAGTGAATTTACTAAGAGCCTGCCATGAGCAGGCTTTACAGCTGCACTGTCAGTAAAACTGTGCTCTTGAAGAGCTTTGCAGTGTAATACTGCAGAAAGACACGGGGTAGTTGGCTGCACACACAGCTTACAAGTTATAACAGAGAGACTACTACCTTGGAGCAAAGCATCAGAAAGAAGCCACCTGACTGGGCACTGGGCAGGCAGAAAGGCAGCCTTCAACACCGATTTAATAGTCCAGAGGCCTAGAGCAACTCAACACACAGCAAAGGAACAAATCTGAATTCTAGACAAAGAGAGAGGCTGGTTGTCCTGAGCCTTCATGGGCCGTGGTGCGGTACTTAATATTAAGTATAAGGGTTGGTAAACAAGGAGAAGCAATGATGCCATGGTCGCGTGGAAGTTCTCCTTGAATTCTCCTTGTTTGAAACAAGGTCTCATGTACCCCAGGCTGGTCTGCAGCTTGCTATCCAGGTGAGGCTGGCTTTGAATGTCTGATCCTCCCAAGCATGAGTGCTGGGATTAGGGACATAAGTCTTTGCCTAATGTCTTCTGTCTTGAAAAGAAAATGAGATTTCAAGGGTTTTGAACAGATGACCTGAGAGCCAGTGGATGCAGTGGCCTTCTCAGCCTGTTTCTCTTTTCTGTCACTGAACAGCAGAGAAGAAGGAGACAGCAAACACCTCAGGCTGCCCTTAAGGGAAAGTAGAGTAGTTGCATTTTCCAGATCTGAGAAAAGATCAATTGTTTTACTTGTTCATATCTTGAAAATTCAAACCTGTTGTAGAGAAATTCCAACATGTACTTTCAAAACTTTAGACTCATTCTTTGTTATGATCCTTTCTTTTTTAGCAAACATTTGGAGAACACCTACCAGGTTTGGGGCATAAGGGGAAACATAAGAGCTGGGCCCGACTTTGTATAAAGCACACTCAGGAGATACTGCCATTAAGATGAAGATGCTATCTGTCCTTCACTCCACCAGCTTCTTCATCTGCAGATCATTCACTTATAGTCCCCAAAATAAAAGATGCAGAGCCAGGGATGGGGCGCAATCTGTACCAACTTGCTGTGTGCCCTTTTCTCTGTGTCATTCTGCTCTCGGGCCATTCTGTGATCAGCTTTGTGGAAAGCCCAGGTTTAAATCTTTGGAGACTGCAGAGAGTCTCCCTTGCAGTATCTGCCAGCAGCCCTGGGGTCGATGCTCTTATTCTGGGAGGACCTGTCATAAGGGCTTCTACTAGCAAACTCACAGAGACATTCCCTCCATCAGCCAAAATCTAGGATATGTCAATTGAGCATAGAGTTGCAACCAGATCATTACATAAGGATTTAGTAAATAAAGAGCTTTGAACCCAGTTATCCAAGTGGCCAAGATAAGAAGTTGCACCCTGAATTCATTACTTACTCAAGTTAAACCCAGCAACATAGAGCTCCACCATTTTAGTGAAGGCCAGCATGTGGGACTATAGGCTTTTGAAGTTGTTCTCCCAGCAAGTTAATTGAGTTGTTTGGCCGTATTTGCCCATTTTCTCTGTTCTTTCGAAATCATGACACAATAGGTAATTTTTTTAAAAAAGTAATTTTAAAAGCTAGCAGAGAAAAGAAAAGAGCCCCTCTAGAAACAGCAACCTTTTCCCCAGGTTCCTTTCAATGTTTAAATCTCACATATTTTGTGTTGATTGCATTAAAATAAAAATATGAACGATCACTGCATCAAGCAATCAGGAGTTTACTCTGTGTCGTATTTTAATTTCTTGGTTGGAATGCAGATACTAGGTCCCTGGAAGGAGTCCTTTTCATTTCTCCCCATAGCTTTCCTCATTTCCTTTCGTTCAGATGGCCCTCTCCATCATAGGCTCCAGAGATGATTACTGGCAGGCCCCAAATTTGCATATTCTAGTAATTGTCATCCCTTCTCCAGCAGTCTGAACAGACTCTCCTGTGCAGAGAGTTGAGTCTCCTGCCATCCTGCATAGATACTGACACCCTAGAAGATATCCCTCAGCCATGCTTAATTACTAAAGTCTAGTTAATTCTTGTCCTCTGATTCCACTTCGTGACATTATTGCCTCATAGTACTTTGGAGTCTGGGTTTAAGTGTAGCATAAAGAACAAAAATAAGCTAGCTTTTTTTTAGTGCCACTATGTGCTGATAGATGCATAGTTAAGAATATTTGCCTTTTATTTTCCTTGGAGTTGTAGACAGATCTCTTTTCTTAACTGCCTAGGTCCCGCCATTGACTTGGAAAAAGTAAAGTCAGAATGTCTCGAGCCCGAGCCGGAGTTACGGAGCACTTTCAGTGAGGAAGCAAATACGTCGTCCTATTACCCCGCTCCTGCGCCTGTCATGGACAAGTATATCCTAGACAATGGCAAGGTAGTGTTTTCAGCTCAATATCCATTCCCCCAGATGTTTGCTAGTCAGAGGAAAGGTGGATAGTATGGTGGGTGCCTTTGGAATGGAAGCCCATTGTGGCTAGCCAGCCTCCCAGCCTAGCCCTGGATAACTGTGGAATTGATGACATGGTAGCATAGGTTTGCTGGGACTTCCCCTTCTTTCTCTTTAAAAAAATGTTTGTCAAAATAACTATGAAACTAACCTAGCATTTAGAACAGCTTATTAGTGAGAAAGATTTTTTAAAAAAAGAATTCCTTTAATAGTTCAATGAAATTCTTCTTACCTTCCTATGAAATCAGATGCCCAGAGTATAAGAGGTTAACTAAAAGTGAATTACCCTTTTATATATAGCAACTCAGTATATGTATTCATTCAACATTTACAGAATAGTTGTTCCCAGCCTCCAGCTGGAGATACAGGGGTAAATGAGCCGTACTCCTTGTCCCAAGTCACTGGCCCACAACTCTAGGGCTTCATCTGCCTCCTTACATTTTCTCTCATGACTCCTGAAAACAAGTCACGAAAGAACACATAAGCCCTGATGGTAAAGAGGAACCTATCAGAGTCCTTTGTCAAGACCCAGGTAAAGTCCAGCCTTAGTGTTACATGCATTCTCTGCCACTACCACACACATTTCAGACTCACCTCTCCTTGGCCCCCAGGAGTCATCTGTGTTAGCTAGTGAATCTTGCCTCATACTCTGAGTGGTCTCTGTTTATTTGGTACCACTCCCTAGTGAAAAGAAAAGGCTGTTTAAGTTGGCTTATCTAGCTATGTCCCTACAACTGCCTGGCCTGAACCAAAGAAAATGTTGTCAAGCTGAGGAAAAGAAACGTGTTTGTCTTCAGGGCTCTCATGGAAGTGCTGCCATGCCCTGCATCTCTCACTGAGCGCTTGTTCCTCAGCAGGGACGGGACTTGATGGCCCAGGGCATAGGACTTGTCTTTGCTCCACTCGGCAGACTTTCACAGTAAGCGTTCCAGGAGTAAGGTTGGAAGCCTGAGCCTTAACTTACAGCATAGCTCTACCTCTGTCCTTCCTGGGTGACATCAGGCAAGTCTTTGACCTCTCTGGACCTCCATGTCTTTATCTGGGAAAAGCACATCGTACTGATGTCTTCCATAAGTCGTTTTGGGCTGAAAGTGGGTAACTAAGTTTGTAAACCAGCCAAATTAAAGATAGAATGGGAGAACCGTTGTGGGTCTCTTGATTTCCTTTTAGTCATGAGCCACATTGTGGAGTGATTGAAGAATTTTTCATAAGAAAAATCTTTTCTCTCTTGCTTTGAAGGCTGCCAAGTAGCTTCTCAGCGCTGTTGCATTCTTTCCCAAGAAAACAGGTCTCAGAAACCTCATTTAGTATTTAACACACACACACACACACATACACACACACACACACACACATACACACACTAAACACCTCTTGAGATCAAATGCCTCTTTTCCTTTTTACCAGCCATTGCTCCTCTAAACCTCACCCAACTTTTCTTTGAGACTAATTTGTAGATTTGTAGTCAGGCAGAGAGGACTCTAGAAACAGGGAGAAAAGCAAGCAGACACTGGAAACAGACAGCAGCTCCTTGTGGCAGTAGATGTCATGTCCCAAATGGTTGCCTTGCTCCTGGCTCTGCAAGGCCTGGGTCACTTGATCCATTTGCTACTAGAAATGAGTTTTGTCCTATAACACACATCACAAAGTAATTCTTGAAGTCCTATCCTACTAGCTGCCATACTTTTTATAACCCTCCCTAACTAGGAAAGCTAATTTTTTTGTTGTTGTTTTTACGAGACAGGGTTTCTCTGTATTGTTTTGGAGGCTGTCGGTCCAGTCCGGCCTCAAACTCACAGAGATCCGCCTGCCTCTGCCTCCCAGAGTGCTGGGATTAAAGGTGTGCACCACCACTGCCTGGTGGAAAGCTAATGTTTTATTTTGATCAAACACTACCATAGTTTACCTGAATATGGTTTGCCACACACATCACTTTCTGATTTTGATAAGTCCATTGCTTATCTAAGATGTTTTTATTAAAAAAAAGATTGTTTTTTAAAGTCACACACCTCATTGAGTTATAAAACTGCAAAGGCCATTAAACATTATGACATATACATAATTAACTTGAAAATGCATCCAGAGCAGGGCCTGATCTCAGCTGTGTGATGGGTCAGGGGCAGGTGGGAACTGAAAGCCCGATCTCCTTGCTCCTAGGCCAGTGCTCTTTGCGGTCTGTCTTGCTGTGCCCCGTGGGAACTGCACAGTGCTCTAAGTAGCCATGAGTGTGCTGACCTCAGCAGCCCTTGTGTCAGTTGCTCAGCATGGACCTGCGATGGATGGGTCTTCCAGAGGCCCAGGGACCATTTCTTTCTATGCTGTGGCACTGGCATTGTTCTCAGGTGGATGCCAGAAAATATTTTGTTCTTGAAGGGAGAGCTGCTCATCAGAAATGAAGCAAAGGCCAAGAAGATATACTAAATATGCTCATATGTTTAGTAATGGCTTTGAGTTTAGATTGGTCTTGATCACTCTGCAGGAGGCAGAACGGGGAAGCCTTGACCTCTCCACATGGGAATATGCTGTGACAGTTAGGACTGAGTTGGGTAGTAATGACTGTAGGTGAGCTAGTTCTTCACAAGGCATGTAACCTAACCCTGTGGCAGTTAAATAACATTTTCTGGATTGTGGACTGGGTGTGGAAACCTGAGTAGCTTAAAATGATAGGACATCCCTTCCTCTGGGCCAGAGGATGTTAGAACAGAGATGCCTGTGCACAAAGAAGGAGCAGAGATGTAGCAGCCACTAGCCGTATATTCTCCTTACATATAGTTCATCTCACTTAGTACTAGATTACCCTATATGAGCTAGAGGATGATCTGCGTGGTTGAAAAAAGTGTCACTCAGAGAAGTATGGCGACTAGCCCTAGCCATGTTAATCAGCTGGCAGACAGAAGGGACAGGGTCCACAGCCAGGGCTGGCAGCTCAGAGCCCAGGTGCCTCCTGTTCTAGCACTGGGAGGACAAGGTAGATGTGTTTGCAGACTTATAGACAGGCGGACTTACTGGGTTAGTGATAGACTGGAGCCAGGCTGAGGAGTCAGATCTTATGTGATAAGAAATAAGGAGCCATTTCAAATGCTAAAGGGTTGACATGAAAACACAGAGCTGAAGACTGCTGAGGCTGTCTAGTCGGCACAGGAAAGCAGTGTTTTAGGGAAGTGGATGTCGGTGATTACAGGGTGAGTTGGATGGAGCAGCCACTGGCAAGAAAGCCAGGCCCTTTGCCAGTTTCCATGTGCTTGTGGTATACTGTCCTGGGAGCTGGTGCAGGGTGTGGCCTGCAGGTGCAGAAGATTCCAAGGGAAACCTATAATAAGCAGTCCTTGCTGTGTTAGGTGTGCACTTTCCAAACACATTAGCCACACCTTGGCACTCAGACTATGTCAGGACAGGCCAGGAGGGCATGAACTTGGCTACACAGATTTGGGACTGAATCTAGATTTTTTTAAAATTGGTTGATTGTGTGTCTTGGGGAAAGTAATTTAGTCCCCTCCCCCCAAATTTGTGTTCACATGTGTAAAATGAGAGCAGAAATCTCTGCCTGCTTCTAACTCCTAAGGACTTTATGAGGAATAAGGAAGTTGAGTTCATTATAGGTACTCAATAATATGGCTCCTTTTTCTTCTAGAACATTGGCTTGCATGACTTCATCTCTATCCAAGAGTAATAAATTAAGCCAGGTGTTGTAGTGTAGGCTTATGATTCCAGTAGTCAAAGGCTGATGCAGAAGAATTGCTGCATATGTCTGGGCATTTCTATTTCAGGATCTAGTCTAGAGCAAAGTCCCTTGTCTCCCTCCCATCTCCAGAAGCTTGTGAGGGTGCTTCAGAATATCATCAAGGGAGGAACTCAGCTCCAGTAGGGACCTTGCACTTATCGTGCCTGCTCACCAGGCTCAGACTGCCCACCTGCAGTTCAGACGTGAACAGGGAATAAGGCCAAATTTGGTCTTGGGCTCTGGTTGCTTAGCCAGCCCCAGGCAGCACGTCTCACCCCATGGCTGCTATCTGGCTGAGCAGAACAAGCTGATTTGCAGTACTGAAGTGCTCCCACAGAGAGGCCAGGTAGATCTGGTTGTCTGTGCTCATACAGTGGGCTGAACAATCTTTTGAGCAAAGGAGGTGAAGCTAGAAGTGACCTGTAGAACATTTACTTAGAGTGAGTTAGTTGCCTGGTTGTTTGTTTTGGTAGTTAGAAAACCTCAGCAATTGATGAAGTATTCCTGGCTGACCTGGTTGCCCATCTCTGTGTCCACCTTTCTTCCCAAGCCAAGTTTGAGTAGAAGAATCTTTAATCATTTCTTGAGCAATTGTTCTTTCATTCTGCCATCAGTTTGTGTGTGTGTGTGTGTGTGTGTGTGTGTGTGTGTGTGTGTGTGTGTGTGTGTGTGTGTGCGTGCGCGTGCGCGCTCGCCCGCTTTGGACAGGACCTCTACAAGATGCCCCCGTAACCATTCCTTGGTGATGAAAACAAAGGCCTTTGACAGAGCCTTTTCACACCCATTGGAAGGGTCAGCTGCTGGCAGGCCTCTCCTCTCCATCCCACAGAGGCTGTTTCTGTCCTCCACATGCTCAACAGAAACTCAACCTAAATTGCTATGTCAAGGTCAAAACTTTTTTTTAATGATGAACATTAATATTAGTTTATAAGTTGTTAAGGGCCACAACTGGGGACAAATTTTTTAGTTCATTGCTGGAAGCAGAGATGGTACAGTGATTTCTTGGTTTTCACTATCACTCTGGCTGTTTCTCTTCTAGGAATCAAGAGATTGTGTTCTGGTGTGTGTACTACCAAAATCAAACCGGATACATTGTGATTGCATTTAATTTCTTAAAATCCTAGGTGTTCTGAGCCAGAGAGATGAACTTTGAGATGCAATTTGTCTTCCACTTCGTAGATAGGGAAGCTGCAGTTTTAGCTGGAGAAGGACTCGCCCAGCTCCACTCCTGCTGGCTGCAGAGCCAGGCAGCTGCTCTGCTCCTGCCAGCTGCCAGGGATTTATAGCTTAGCTCTAAATTGGAACTATCTAGGGAGCTAAACCATCCTAGTGTCTGAGCCACACCCAGACCAAACAGTTGAGAATCTTGGAGAGAAGGCCTGGGCACCAGTGAATGCTATAGCTGGGTGAGTCCTGCAGGCAGCCTCCACCGTGTTAGCAAGAGGTGAGCCTCCGAACGTGCAGGTAGAAGAGGTTTAATATTTCTAGAGTATGACACACACGAGCGCATAATGCACTGAGATGGGTCAGGCTCAGAGCACCCATGTGATAACACAAATGCAGTTCAGAATCCCAGATGTGCCAGTCACCAGTTGAGTGACTTCCAAAGTCACTTCACATAACTGAACTTGGATTCCCATTGGAAGTGACAAGTGTATCATAGCACTTTCTGTTTAAGAGAGTGACGTCAGAACTTTAGACTAAGGCCTGCTGTATTGCAAGAGCTCTGTAAGTGATGCTGTTATAGAATCTGTGGCGTGACCCCTCATAGTGGAGAAGCAGTGTTTTTAAAGGACAAAAGCAGCCTCCTCCAGCTGCCTTCCGGTGGGACTAAACAGGTGTGGTGTTATCTCTTTCAGGTTCATCTGGGAAGCGGGATTTGGGTTGATGAGGAGAAATGGCACCAGCTACAAGTAACCCAAGGCGATTCTAAGTACACGAAGAACTTGGCAGTCATGATCTGGGGAACAGATGTTCTGAAAAACAGAAGCGTCACAGGAGTCGCCACAAAAAAAAAGAAGGATGCAATCCCGAAGCCACCCCTCTCTCCTCACAAGCTCAGCATCGTCAGAGGTAGCATACCCAGTGGAAGCACAATGCTGGACATCCTGTCCTTTACTCTGTCAGAAATGTATTGTTTCAATTCGGTAAAGGCTTACTGAAGCCCCTGTATGCCAGGCCCCCAGTGGACACAGGAGCATAGAGGCAGACATCCTAACTGCCACCAGAGATCTCACACTGGACAGGACAAGTGAATATGGACGCAAATGTAACTCAAGGGTGTAGCATACCATGCAAGAGGGACAGTGGTCGTGCTGGGAATTGTCAGGAGGGGAGGAAAAGCTGGGGAGAATCCCAGGGAGAGAAGGTTGCCGAATAGGGCCTTCAGTGCTCATCAGCAGGAGGTGGGGTGAGGGTGCAGAGGTAGCTCAGGAGGCAGAAGTGTCCGAACTGCATTCGTGTTATTACATGGGTGCTCTGAGCCTGACCCATCTCAGTGCAGATGGGAAGGGACATGTCTAGGGAGCAGTAAAAGTCAAGGCTGGGGGAAACTTCTCACTTTAGCCATTTCTAGAACAGTGAGACAAGCAGCAGTTGATACAGCTTCCTTCCTGGTGTTGGGGAAGGCGGGCAGAGAATCAGGGAGTCATTTGCCACCCAAAGATATGATATTACCCCATACTCCCTATCCATCTTCTCTCCCTCCCTCCCTCCCTCCCTCCTTCCTTCTTTCCTTCCTCCATTTTCTTACCTTCTCACTCTCTTATTTCTCTCCCCCATCCATTCCCTAAGTTCTTACTCTTTCCTAGACCCTCTCCTGGGTTTTGAGAACACAAAAGACAAGACACAGATAGCATCTACAAGGAGATCAGTCTCATGAGGAATACATACATACATACATATATATGTATGAACAGTACTGTACAGTCACCACAAAGTAAGGAGTATAGTATAAGGAGAAGAGTGAATATAGTAACTGCTAATTATTCTGAGTAATTGTTATAACCCATCTTATTAAAAACAATATCTGTCCTAAACCATTTTAAATATATTAACTCACTATCCTCTCAACGTCCCTACTGTTGGCTGCTGTTACTATCCTTTTTACCATTAAAGAAACTGGGCCACGGAGGTAGTAGGTACTTTTTCCCAGGTTATAACAGTAGGAGGAAATCCAGGAGGACAAGGGTGGCTTTGGTGTCTTTTCCTAATCACTGTTCTCTAAATGACCAGGTCTGCCACATTTTGATCAAGGAAGTAAGACTCAGTTAGGTAAATGTCCTGTTTGAGCAGGTGCTATAGTTGAGTACATTCTGGGTTCAAATGACAAATGTGTCTGTGATGCAGTCAGGCAACTCTGGGTCCTCTGAGTACCACGCAATAGTGATGAGACAAAGGGCTGATGGCATCAGCTCTGTTGGGGAGAAGGCCTGTTGGAACAGACGGCATCCAGCTGAGAGGTACACTGGAAAAGACAGCCTGTGACGGCTGGAGGACTAGTGGGTCAGGCTGAATGAGCTGCAGCACAGAGACCACGAGAAGTGGCCTTACAGTTGAGAGTGAGGTCAGCAAGGTGGGCGAGAGCCAGTCTGACAAGTAAGTGAAAGGAATAGTAGGCCCCAGAGGCCATCAGTTGGTGGGGTGACCCCTGGAGAGATCAAGGAGAGCCAGCATTGTCATAGACTAAGGTTGGGAAATGTGCAGTTATAGCGTATGTTCTAGAGGTCAGTGTAGCAAGACAATGATTATGCAGCCAAGCTACAGCCACAGCTATAACGTGTCTGAGTCTGGATTCAAACCCACACATTCTTACTCTGGTCTGCAGCCTTTCCCATGTAACACAGGTGTCTCCCCTTCTGGCTAGCCCATGAGGAATTGAAGAAGGCAGCCAGCTACTTTTAGATAGTAAGAGATAACTTTTAGTTGGCTGATATCTGCAATGGGGCAGTTTTATTCAGGAGGTTGCTCTGAGAAAAGCCTTCTCGGGAAGGCAGACCTGCCTCACCCAGGCAGTGCCAACCTCCAGTTGTGTGCCTTGACAGCATGTGACTCAGCAGGTACCCTCAGATAACTGTCATGTTTGGGTATGAGGTTAACTGCCACACTCTGCCTCTGGTACAAGCAAGTGTAGCTGACTCCCCTGTGTTCATTGCCAAGTGCAGTACCAGCACTGAACAAGGGTTGAACACATGAAGCCCTGAGATGCTGGAATAAACCCTGCCCCACACTAGGTATGGCTTTTCCCTTTCTCTCTTCAGATAATATGAGTCTTTAGCCATGTACTAATCATTCCCCCCTCTTCTTTTGTTGCCTTGGCTGAAAACCTATGTGCTTTATTATTGTTTTTGTTTTTTGAGACAGGGTCTTACTGTAGAGACCAAGCTGATCACAAGTTCCTAGTCATCCTCCTGCCTCCACTGCTGTCTGTTACACTGCCCCTGTTAAAGGTTCTGCACAGCATTTCTTACTTATTTGATGGTTACCTTTCTGCCTCGTCTCCATTAGAAGCTTTATGAACATCTTGTTCAGGGCTTACATACAGTAAGCAGTTAAGAGTACTGACCTTTCCCATGCAGTCTTCAGCCTCTGTGTTCCCTCTTAATGAATAGCACAACCAGACAGGTGTATCCCCCTCCCATGGTCCTGCCTCTCCATCCTTCCTGTTTCTGACACCTCTCAGACCCACTACTCTCATAATTCAGGCCTAACTGGGTACTTTTTCCCAAAGCCTCCAGACTCTTCTTATGTAATCAGGGTGAGCTCTCAGAAGACAGATATGATCTCTTACTACCCAGCCAGTTCAGAGTCCCCATGATTAGAGGGTAAACTTAGCATGACACACGGGCATGTTCACAGCCTGGCCACTGGCTATAGCTCTGGCTGTAGCTTTTAGTTATTAGCAGAGTGAACTGAACAAGCCTCACTCTCTCTTGCCTCGGGGGATTTGCAAGTGTTACTCCTCATGCCTGGAATAGCCACAGCCCCTCTACCTGTCCTGTTGTGCTAGCTACTGCAGCAGATTTGCCTGGGGTCTTATCCCTCCAGGAGACTCCATGACCTCTTAGTGTAGCTGGATGCTTCTACCATGTGTCCTGGATCACCCATTATCTGGCTGAGCTCTTTTTTCTTGGAGGTTTTCTAGGACCCTCAGCTACGGCAGAGTGAGCCAAGCCAAACTAGGGTGGCAGGCTTCAGGTGTCAGCAGGAGTATCTTGCCGTACTGAAATATGAGGTTGATGTTTTATTTTTTCACTGTAGCCAGGCAGGTTTGAGGTCTGTGTGCCATCTCACCACAAGTCACCATTTTTAGCCAAATTATCTGGATGAGGCCAGCTTGTATTTACCTGGTTCCTCCTGGGCAAGCTGTCTGGCAGGACTGGGACTGTTGGTATTTGTTTTGTGTGTGATGGGAGCATACTTTGTCACTTTGGGCATATAAAAGTGGCAGAAGCCTTCACACTCATGGCATTGGAAGGATTTTCTCATCTCTTTGATGTTGAAATCATCCCCTCCCAGATAGCAGAACGATGGGGAAACGCTGACCCTGCTATAGGAAGATGAAAGCTGGAGGACAGAGCCGGGTCTTGCTCTGATGACAAGCTCTGAAATGGCAGTTAAACCCTATTAAGGTCCGATGACCTTTTACACAGTGTCTGAGCTTTCTAAATGAGCCGCAGCATTGCGTTCTAGTTAATTTTTATAACTTTTTTTTAATAGGACACATTAGCACTGTTATAAACCTTGTTAATTAAGCAATAATCTCAAATGCTCCCTCGCAGAGGGACACATTCCCAGCATCTGCAGGTGATTAATAACTAGAGTCTAACAAAAGCCTTTTAATCAACCTGAGGGGCCATTCAGAGCTGTTACCCCAGGAAATGAAGATGATTGGAATTCTGTAGAGGCCTCCCTGAAACATATTCTTCAATGTGTGCCCTTCTCTTTCCACTTTTTCTCTGGGAAAGACAGCCTGCCACCCTGTCTTTTGCTTCTCTCTCCTGCCTTTATTGTCTTGAAGACCGCTGGAAAAACAAAATTCTCTGGATTATCTACTTTGGCACACTGCTGCACAGCAATACTTATCCCAGGTCCATCTCATGCATCTGGGATGAGACCCATGTTTGAGCCTGAACATCTCTTGACAGACCTCTTCCTGATGATGTAGATTAGGTCAGAGCAAGGTTGCTCGACTGTTAACATGGTCCTGACTTAGGGATGTGGAGGATGATTGGATTTTATCAGATCACCACCTGTACTTCCATAGGAAACTCCAGGGGCACGGGAGCAGAGCGTGAGGTAGACTTCAGTCTCCTCACTCGACTAGGTGGTTCCAAGCAGAAGAGAATGAGCAGGACTTAGGAAGTTGAAAATGGGAGCCAGGATCTTCTGAAAAGAGATGATAAGGATACCTACTTTGAGGGGTGGTTTGTAAAAGGAAGGTGTTGTAGGTAGATAGAGCAGAAGACCCAGCTGTCCATCCTATCTCAGTCTTTAGAGATGAGTGAGGATAGATGAAGTGGGCAATCAGGGGTGGTCAGGAGGCAGTGGAGGCCAGTTACAGCATCTTTAAGGAAAATTCTTCTCAGTGGAGAGGAAAGGTGGCACAGAGAAAGCCCATGTGGCATACACAGCCGCAGCATGGATGGCAAGAGGAGGATGTGGAGTCTGGCGTGAACTGCCCCTCCACTCTAGTCCCCAGGCCTCGCCCTGTGGATGGAAGGCTTAGCACAAGTTAGGCACACAAGTTACTGCCCTGAATCACCTCTGGGTGGTGACTCCAGAGAGGCAAGACTGCGGTTTTCCATCATGATTCCTTATGGTTGGACTGTCACCCTGTTTTCTAAGTGAGCAAACTCAAGATCAAGATCAAAGAAGTTGTAGTTTCACTCATGATTATACACACCCTACCCATACCCAGATCTGGAGTGTGTGTGTGTGTGTGTGTGTGTGTGTGTGTGTGTGTATGTACACATAGAGGCTAGAGGTCTTCACTGGCCTGGAACTCAACAATTATTCTGGGCTAGCTAGCCAGTGAACCGCAGGCATCCACTTATCTCCACCTCCCAAGTGTTGGGATTATGAGAAAGCACCCCCATGCCTGGATATTGTATGAGTTCTGGGGATCGAACTCATGACTTCCTGCTTTCAAGTCAAGAACTTTCCCAAGTGAGCTATCTCCCTACATCTTATATCCAGCATTTTTGTATCTTTTCAGTCTTCACTGGAAACACTCTCATTCATTCGGTATATATGTATGTAGGCTTGCTCCTGTATCACACACTGCACTATGCTCTGGGAAATTAACAGTTCCATAAACATAAAATAATTGTAACCATCCTTTATGGGCGTAGGATTCTTTATTGCTTGAAAGGGGATTACAAATGTTTATGCCACATACTTCTTGGAATCCTTTTAAATGCTAGTTTAGAGTTTGTTGTCCTAGTTAATGACTTGGGAATTCTAAGGCAATAATTTATACCAAATCTCCAGGCTTGGAGACTGGCAGAAAATCAGGTTCTAGTCAGGCATTGTCCAGGCTGGCTCTGTTAACCATAGCAAATAGCAGGATCCCTGAGAGAGAAGCTATCCTAAGCCTCAGTTGTAGTCTCCAGTATGAGTGAGTCCTTCACACACACAAATCTTAGTGATGTGACAGTGTCACGTGCTATTGAAGCTATAGAGCAACCTACTTACTTGCATGTATTACCATTTGAGAATGGCATTCAGCCCATTTTGGAAAACCATTTGCAGAATATCACCTAATGAAGCTGAGTAGGCATACTCCCTAATATTCAGCATTGCCATGCTGAGGCTGGTAATTAAGAGAGTTTCTTGGATATATAACCTCAGACATGGGCAAGGTTGTTTGCAATTGCAAAACCAAGTATCCATGGACAATCAAATGCACAGTTCAAAGTAGGATAAAATCATACAGTAGACTATGTCTCATCAATGAAGGTGGTGACTTCCCTGGGTGACCTGCATCTATACTCTAATATTGTGTGTTCCATGAGTAAAATCAGCAAGTCAGACCAATAGAGTGATGGGCACATTTATTAAAAGGCTGAAGACAAAAAAAAATGTTTAGAGGCAAATACCCACTTGATAACATTAAGAGATAAGAAAAGTGAAAAAAAATACCAGAGATTACCCTTGATAAAGATGAGGAGGGGGAGAAGTTCAGCATCCAGGGTTTTAGAGGGATTATTAATCTACATAGTGGCCTTATCACTGATAGTTTAAATAGGATTTCACTATGTATGAATTCAATATGTAGACCATGCCTGGCCTCCAACTCATAGAGATAGATCTACCTGCCTCTGCCTCCTAAGTGCTGGGATCAATGGAATGAGCCATCATACCTGTGTTTTACCATTTTTTTAAAGAATATACTTATAGGGCTGGAGAAATGGCTCAGAGGTTAAGAGCACTGACTGCTCTTCCAAGGGTCCTGAGTTCAATTCCCAGCAACCACATGGTGGCTCACAACCATCTACAATTCAGTCTGGTGTCCTCTTCTGGCATGTAGGCGGAACACTGTATATGTAATAAATAAATAAATCTTTAAAAAAAAAAGAATATACTTATAGTGTTTATCTATACTTTATGGCAGGACTTTAGATATATAACCATGTAAGATAATGTGAACCAGTATTTGAAAGTACATCAGAGGCATGTCTTCTCTCTTCTCCTTAAAAGACTTGTTCTCAAACTCATCATTAATCATTGACCTTCCTGTCTCTTCCCTATGTCTAGAGTGTTTGTATGACAGAATAGCACAAGAAACAGTGGACGAAACTGAAATTGCACAGAGACTCTCCAAAGTCAACAAGTACATCTGTGAGAAAATCATGGATATCAACAAATCTTGTAAAAATGAAGAACGAAGGGAAGCAAAATACAATTTGCAATAAACTTTGGATTTTTTCATAAAGCCTTTGCATTTTCATTGTGTGGCGTGTGCATTGCAGGCAATGGTGTCATCTAAATAGGCCCCTCCAGGCATGGCTATGTCTGGGCAGGGGGCCTTCAGGACACTGAGGTCAGTGTCTTATTCTGAACTTGGACTTCATAATTCAAAGAAGGCATATGGATTTGCTAAGACTCAGCAGAGCCTCACGCCCCCACCAGTATTGTTGAGGGATGGGAAAAGCACTTTTCATTGGGGCGTACAGCATCAGAGTATCCTGCCGGGACCACAATATGAACTGTTATTTTTACTGTTGGAGGGCTCTATCTCTGCTCCTCTATTTTGTTCTATAATAAAACTTCATTAATTCTTGATGTAGACAGTTGTTCTCATTTTTTACTATATTAAACATGTGTGTTGCATGTTGCCTGCAAGACCCTCTCAGGAGAGAGATCCTGTAGGGTCATGGTTCCTGGGCTTTAGGGCTTTAAGGGATGATCTTCAAAGCATCTCACCTTCTCTCACCCCGAAGGATGAGTCTTGGACCACTCAGCATTCCAAGATGATCTGTGATTGGCATCTGTAAGAATAAGCTTCCTTGATTATTCAAGCCTATTTTTGTAAAGAAAGGGGTACTGGGGCCCTAATAGTATTAGCTGTGGTACAGAGTTGCCAGAAAATGGGCTATGTCGGTGGCTTCAGTTTGTTCTTTCTCTCTTTTATCTCATGATCTTTCAGGTTTCATAATTATTTTTCTGCTTCTTTATTTGGTTGCTGGATCTTTATCGAGTCTGGCACATGTTTTGTGTTTGTTTGTTTGTTTGTTTTGACAAACCACCTTCCATCTTCCTGTGGACTGCACTTTTCTTTATGCAATGCCAATGAAGTTAGTGTGGCATTTTGGAAAGGGCAGGGACTTTGGACAAATGCCTCCAGGTTCTAAGCTTGGCTCTCCTGCTTGCTTTGGCATTAACATAACCTCCATGCGCCTCCACTTTCTGCTCCATAAAAGAGAAAACCTGCCTCACACAGTTGCTACAAGGATTAGAGATAAAATATATAAAGTGCTCAATAAATGTCAGTGATTATTGTTACCTTCATTTTGGACTTTGAACTTTTAGACATTGATGGAAAACTTTGATCTGTAGTTTTTCTAATTCTTTAACCTTTAATTCTTTAATCTGTAAACAAAAGCTCAAGGTCATTGCGTTAAAAAGGTGAGGGTGGATGCCACTCTGAGACCCTGTATTTCAGTAAATCCAGTAATCCTTTGTAATATAAGTTTAATAATCCTTTGTGGACCACTGTATGCTCACCAGAGGATGTATAGCCAAGCATTTTCTTCTGTAGTGTTTTCCCCAGCTCTCTGTAAAGTAGCAGTGTGGTCTTGACGCAAAGGCATCATGTTTCAGAGAAGGTATCAGTAGAATGAGGAGTCGGGAAATGTAAAAGAATAATAGTAACTGGTTATACAGCATGGCTTGCCTAAGTGTTTAGCCTGGGTTGACTCATTTCTTGAGATAAGGGAAGTTTGTGGTTGGTATGCAGCTGGACATGGTAGCCCACACCTGTCACCCTAGTACTTGGAAGGCAAGGCCGGAAGGTCAGGAGTTCAAGGCTAGCTTTGGCTACATAGTGAGTGTCTTAGGTTTCTATTACTGTGATCAAACACTGTGACCAAAAGTGACTTAAAGAGGAAGGGCTTATTTCAGCTTACATGTCCTGATCACAGCCCATCATGAGGGGAAGTCAGGGCAGGAACTCACCTAGAGGCAAGCAGCGAAGCCGACACCACAGGTTTGCTCATCCTGTTTCCTTCACAGTCCAGGACCACCTGCTCAGGGGTGGCTCCACCCACAGTGAGCTGGGCCCTCCTACATTAATCATCAATCAAGAAAATGCCCTATAGGCTTGCCTACAGGCTTGCCCACAGGCCAATCTGATGGAGGCCCTTTCTCCATTGAGAATTCCTCTTCCCAGATGACACCGGCGTGTGTTAAATTGACAGAACAGCCCAGTGAGTGTGAGGCCAGCAAGGGCTACAGGAGACTCTGTCTCAAAACCCAAAATAAGAGATCTGTCCACTTTTATAGCATTATGCAGCTGGGGCCTAAGTGATGTGAAATGCCTGAGAGACTAAAGCATGGGTCATGGTTGACCTCATCCCTTTTCTTCCCTAACAGAAAGAAAATACAGACAGCCAGAGGCTTTGTGTGTGCCTCAAAGACGAATCCAATACACAACTGCTTCCCAGGCATGTGTCAGTTCAGTGAGAGAGATTGCTACAGTTATAGTAAAAATGCCTGCTGGATATGACAGCACTTTGTGTGACTTTTGATGCACTTGTTGGGGACAACAGGACTATGGAAGATTGAGAACTGGGTTCAAGTCTTTGTGTTGCTACTGTGTGCATATTGCTTGACTGCTAATAATGATCCCTAATTGAGAATTTTGTGCAGAGCAATCCAGACACTACCTGGGAAAGGGCTATGTAAATCACTCTCCCCATCTTGTTCCCCATGGACTGTTTGAAATGCTTCATCTCCAGCTGATAGGGCTGCTGGGGAAGGTTCTGGGAACTTCAAGAAATGAAGCCTAAATGGCAATGCTTGGTCACTGGGGCTTTGAAGTTTACATAAGCCTTTGAAGTTTACACCTAGTCCCCAGTTCCAACTGGGCACTGCACTTCCTGATCCACCATGTGGATAGACTCCACCACGTGCTCCTGTCATAACCTAAGCTTCTCCCTTATGCCTTTCCTCGCCACAATGAATAGAAACCATCTGCAATCACGGACCAAATATGACTCTTTCATCCTTTGTCACAGTTTTGTTGTTGTTGTTTGTCAATTTTACGCAAACCTAAACATACTTGGGGAAAAGGGCCCTCAACTGAGTAATTGCTTCTCGCAGATTGGCCTGTTAGCATTTGTGGGTCATTTTCTTGATTACTTATGGATGTGGGAGAACCCAGCCTGCTGTGGGCAGTGCTATCTTTACGTGGATGGCCCTGGACTGTGTAAGAAGTGTAGCTGAACATGTGTCTGAGAGTGAGTCAATGAGCAACATGCCTCCTTGTTTAGAGTTACTATTCATACGCCCAGAATTCTGTTTGGTTGGGCTCAGTACAGAAGTTGGCTTAAGTCAAGGTGCCAGTGGTCTCTCCTTAGCTTTAACGCTTGGATTCCTTTCATTATCATGGTGGGCCAATGTGTCTTGTTGGGCAGGTTGGCAATACTGAATTGATAGAACCTGAGCCAATCCCAGATTCCTTCATCCAGTGGAAGAGGAAGGCGGGACTCATTTTATTTCTGGACTGTGTGAGGAAGACTGTTACCCTTCTGCCTCGGTTTGTTTCTTGTTTCTACACTGATTTTCTTTTAATTATAAAGAAATTAAAACAAACAGTTCAATGAATGTTTTGGAAACTAGGGAAAACATTTTAAACAGCACTGCTAGAAATATTATGATGTACATAACTGTACTTGACACACAGGACCAGGTTTGCACATTTTAATATGGTTGTTTCCATGTTGCTCCCTGGCATTCATAACCATCAACTCTAGATCCCACAAAGTGGATGGAAATAAAGCTACAGTTGAGTAAACCATCTGGTCAGTTGCTCAGGTCCTTACAGTAGAGCTAACCTGCCAACATCTCAGCCTACGAAGCTCAGTGGTACAGGGAACTTGAGTTAGGTGGTGGATGCATCCAAGTTCACCTCAGCTCTACAGCTTACTACCCTGCTTGAAGCCAGGCACTTCCTCCTAACATTGGCTCCTCCGGCTGTAATGTGGAGTAGTGTCTAGTTAGTTCCTGGGCTCTTAGGAAGCCTGTGGAGGTAACTGAAGTGCTGCAGTAAGAGTGAACAAATGGCCATCAGTACTGATGCTGAGATTTGTCTCCTTTCCTGCCCTGTTCCCACCCTGGTCATTCCTTTACCTGAGAATGCTCCTTTCCTGTCTCTACCCCGCTGCCCTCTTGTGCTGAGATCTTAGCTTTCATATATGCTTTTTGCCTCCCTGGAAATCTTGTGCAAATTCTGCATTTGTTAGGACCCGTGGTGCAGGCTGTGTGTACAGGTTCCACACTCCTGGCTCCTCTCACCTACCTCAGTGCCCACCCCCTGCCTCCAAGCCCATTTATAGCTCCTTGGAATTTTAAATCGTTTATAAATAAAACTTGATGGAAATGTTTGTATTAACGTTCCCTTTACACTTTCTTTTGTTTTCTTAGTGTGGTTTCTCCTCAGCCAAAAAGAATTCCAGTTGCATTATTCTTTATGATTGTAATGGGTGTAACCACTGTTGAAATTATTCTCCGAACTTAGTTGGCAAAAAAGTGTGTTTTATTGTATTTTCTTGTTTATTATCAAGACTGAAATCATTCCAGAATTTTATTTCTTCTTTATAGAAAAGAAAAACTTCTTCAAAACTCATGGTCATTTCTGGTAGATCCTATTTCCTTGTCTTCTCATTTTCTTGTGGACCAGTTTCTGGGCATAAAATATGTGCCTTTGCATCCACAAACAGACACAGCAACAGACTTCTTTTGTTTTGGAAGGATGGACCAGTGTCTGCCAGGAAGCTTTACAAGGTCATCGATTCTGTAGGTCAAAGATGATCTTGTGGGTGTCCCCTGGGTGTCCTCTCCACCATAACAATGCTTAACCTGCCCCACTCCCTGGCTGAACAGTCATGATGTCTCTTTGCAGGGTTCAGAATGACATTATTATTCTTCTATATTTCACCAGCCAATCCATAGCTCAGATTCATAACTACCATGTCTCACTGGGTTTACATTGTTCTGTGTTCTATACTGACTCCTGGACTTTCTAGTGTGTGACCTTGAAAGTGTTCTCAGCCTATCTCAGCTTCCTATTACAGCCTGGCTTTTGTTGCTGTGGTAAAACACTGAACTAAACCGACTTGGGGAGAAAAGAGTTTGTTTCAGCTTACAGCTTGCAGTTCATAATGGCAGAAAGCCAGGACAGGAACTCAAGGCAGGAACCTGGAATCAGGCGCTGAAGTAGAGAGCATGGAGGGATGCTGCTTCCTGGCTCAATCTCCATGGCTTTCTCCCTATAGTTTGCTCACCTTGATTTTTTATGTAACCCAGAACCACCTGCCCAGGTATGGCAGAGCCTATAATGGACTGGGCTGTCTCATATCAATCATTAATCAAGAAAGTGCCCTGTGGATTTTCCTATAGGCCAATCTGATGGAGTCATTTTCTCAGATGAGGTTCCCTCTTCCCAGATAATCCTAACTTGTGTCAAGATGACAAAAACTGACCAGAACACTTCAGTTTCGCTTTTGGAAGGGGGCATATCTGCCTCACAGGATTGTGTCAGACATTGAGGACAGCCCTTACTGCTCCATTATCTGGTTTATTAGAACTCTGAGAACAACACCCACTCTTTATAGGGCTTAGTTTCCAAGACAGGACTCAGGGATGGATGCTGGGCTCTAGGAAGTATCCGAATCTCTTACTCTTGGACTTTAAATCAACATCCTTTGAAATAAAACTGTCACACACTTGTAACACAAATAAATAAATGGCCCAGAGACTGATATTGGGCTTTAAGCTTCAAGCTGAAGATCAGAAAAGTGAAGCAGTTGGCCACTAGCTTCTTACCTCCACCTCAGGCTGAATGGGCTGGTCCTGTCTCCATACGCTCTCACCAAGCCTCAGACTATAACCTTTCCTCAGTATGGCTAGAGAATGAATGCCCATCTTCAGTGTGGCTGGAGAATGAATGCCTCCACTGACACCTTGCTTCTGTCTTATACACCTCCCTAATGTTGGGTTTAAAGGTGTGAGCTATAATTCTCTTTTAGGGTGTTTCAATCTTGTGTAGATCTGGGTGGCCTTGGACTCACAGAGATCTGTCTACCTCTTAATCCTGAGTCCTACCTAGGACTAAAGGTGTGTACCACCACTTCTTAGCTTCTGGCTGCTAAGATTAAAGGTGTGTGCCTGACTTCTATGGCTGTGGCTGACTTTGCTTTCTAAATCCTCAGGCAAGCTTTAATAAATCATAAACAATATATCACCACACATACTGAACTAGGCAGTTCTATAAGGTAAGAATGAGAATGTGTTTGGGACCAGTATCATCTAATCCTCCTCCCTATTTTGGACCACTATCCTTGTACTTGTAATTGTCCATGTTGTATAAGGAACCATGTGAGTTTTGAAGTCAGAGCAACTCCCAGGGGATACAGTCTTGACTTCAATATGTATTTACTCTTAGAGGAAACTGGATAAGTTTTTAAGTCTCCCAGTCCTATTACTGTGTCTCATAAGCTGTCGGTACGGTACTTGTACCAGCCTGCTATTGTACCAGCCCCTGAGTATCAGCCTTCATAAATGTGGAGTCTTTTGTTCCCTTATTCTGGCTTCTTTCATAGGAACAGCTCTTCAGTCCCACTCCAACCCCAGTCATGTGGATTTTTGAAATATATTTCTTAAATGAAATGCAGGACTTTGCATTCATCCCCATCACATTTCATTTTGTTGGTTGCAGCTCAACATTCCAGCTGGTTGAGGTTTTCTTCTCCTGTGTTGTTTAAGTTACAAAAGAAAACCCCAAAGACAGCTGAAGCCTAAAAAAAGAAAACCAAGTCATAATCCCAAGAGCCCAGCCCACCCAGCCCAAGAGCATGGTCACTGTTGTTCCTCATGATGCCTCTGCCTCCATGCTCCTCTTACATATGCACGCATCCCCACCCCCACCCCCCAGTATGCCCATAGTGTGGCCTGGTTTGCATAGCTACCATTGTAATACCTCTTCCTGGCACTGGGCCAAGGTTGCTTTCTTAACTATGGTTTGTGGTCTCTGGTTTCTTGCTCATGGGAATTGCTGCTACCTGGGCAATCTTCTATAATTGTGTTCCTTCTGCTGATTTTTTTTCTTTGTAGAATAAATGCTAAGGTGCAAAATAACTGGGTTAAAAGACAAGAGCATCTTTGCATGTGTCATGGTGTTTCTTCCCAAAGGACTCAGCCATATTTTAAGCAGAGTAGACATAAATGTGCCACTTCCTTGCCCATATTTGGAATATTCAGAGTTTGGCAAATTCGCTTTCTACGTATATGTGATGTCTCAATTTCTTCCCTTTGTGAGTTCTTCATGTATACCATGTATACTTTCGAGGACCTGAAAATGTTTCTGGAATTTTACTTTATGATATAACTTTCCTCTAAACTTTAATATGCATAAATATGACCTTTGACATTCTCACCAAGTTATTCATCATAATTTAAAGTTAATGTTATCCTCCATTAGAGGGACCTGCAACTCTATTCACTAACAAACATTTTTGAACTGAATTCTTTTCAAAGTTCTAAAATTATTTTTAAAGATTTTTTTTATTTTTAGGTAACTCTGTGTGTACGTGTGGTGTGTGTGTGTGTGTGTGTGTGTGTGTGTGTGTGTGTGTCTGTGTCTGTGTCTGTGTCTGTGTGGTGATATGTGCACATAAGTGCTGGTGCCTGTGGAGGCCAGAGGTATTGGATCCTGCTGAACCTCTTTTATGTAAAAGAAAGACTAGTACATAATCCTTATAGCCCTCTGCCACCCGCTGCATTGTTGAGAGCACAAAATGAAGGAGCACACTAGGAAGCTCCCGGAAGAGGCTGTCTGAGTGGGGGGCAGGTGCTGTGGCTAGCCCCCAGCTCCATACCACAAGCTCTCTTTTCTCTAACCCTGTCCTCTCCTCAGACACCATGCTATCTGGAAAGTTCACTCCATCTCTGGGGCTCAGCACAAGTGATGCCAGTTTCCTAACTTGGGTTTCCTCCTATGTGGACACTCGCAATTGTAATTTACCTGATAGTCTGCTGGCAAGATTCAGCAAATAAGTGAAAAGCCTAGCCAAAGTAAGATCTCATGCAGGCACTGTTGGAGTGTGGTGTCTCAGGTGCTCAGTAGTAGGCACATGGCCTCACACACATGTGTAGCCTCAACAAACAACTGTTACTTTTTATGTGGGATCTTCATTCTGCCTATTCCAGCACTGTCTCAAACCAGAAGTTTCTCACAAGATGCTTGGTGCTCCATGTTGACAGAGACTGTGTCTTTTTTACATGTTAATCCCAGTTCCCTCTTCCTCCCCTCCTCCTCTGCCCCCCACCGACTGACCCCTATTCTATCCCCTTTCTGCTCCCCAGGGAGGGTGAGGCCTTCCATGGGGAAGCTTCAAAGTCTGTTGTATCATTTGGAGCAGGGCCTAGACCCTCCCCTGTGTGCCTAGGCTGAGAGAGTATTCCTCTATGTGGAGTGGGCTCCCAAAGTTCATTTGAGTACTAGTGATAAATACTACCAGAGGCCCCATAAACTGCTCAGGCCTTCCAACTGACAGGGGGTCTGGATCAATCCTATGCTGGTTTCCCAGCTGTCAGTCTGGAGTCCATGAGCTCCCCCTTGTTCAGGTCAGCAGTATCTGTGTGTCTCTCCAGCCTGGTCTTGACCCCTTTGTTGGTCACTCCTCCCTCTCTGCAAGTGGATTCTAGGAGTTCAGCTCAGTGTTTAGCTGTGGGTGTCTGCTTCTGCTTCCATCAGCTACTGGATGAAGGTTCTAGGATAGCATTTAAGGTAGTATAGCAATCTCATTATAGGGCAAGGACATTTAAGGTAGCCTCTTCACTATTGCTTAGATTGTTAGTTGAGGTCATCCCTTGTAGATCGACAGAGCTATTTCTTTCATCTGTGTCCTCTTCTTGGCAGCCATGAGGTTTTGGGGGGCAGAGGAACTTCTCAGCTGGTACCAAATGAACATCTCTATTCCCACACTATTCCAGCCTCAATCCATCTTTCTCACTGGGCTGTGAGCCATTTAAGGTGGGTTACCATGTGTTTGTGTCCAGGTTCCCTGGTCTTCTCACAGACCCCTGTGATGAAGGGGAGCTGTTTTAGAAACAAGCTTGTAAGATACCAGGTACTGACACAGTCCTGCCTGCTGAGGGCATATAAGACCTTGAGGGTCAGGAAGGCCCTTCATGGATGGAGAGTACCGTGATGGCATCCTCCTGGTCTTGTTCTCATAGGTTGAAGTTTGATAGACCCCATTAGGACAAGAAAGAAGGAAAAGATAGAACTTGTGGGCTTGAACTCTTGAACCCTCCTTGCTTGTGTGAAACTCTGGGTGCTACCAATTAGCAGCTCTGAGACCTTGGGCAGGTTAATTCTTTGATTTGGGACTCAGTGTTTCCTTGTATAAGAAGCCTTTCCTGGGCCACTTCTTGAATGCTTAGTGTATGTGGCTTTTGGGGTTAGTCAGAACTGGCCATGACCTTTCCTCCTGTGCTCCTCAGTGTCTCCTTGACTAGGTCAGTCAGCCCTCTGAACCCGAGATGAATCAACTGCATGGAGCAGATTTCTTAGTTTTAGGAGAAAGAATGAAATTTCCTCAGTTTAGGGATGTTACCTGAAGTGTTGTGCACACAGGGGAGGCAGGTAGGTGTTCATCAACTACTCTTCTCTGTGGAGTGACAGAAGCAGGGAACACCAAGTCCTTCGCTGGGAGCAGCACAAGCTACCTGTGTGGGCCTGGAACAGATGGCTTCCTTCCTATGAACCTGTTATAACACACATGACTGTTCCAGCCTTTAAAGGCAAATGTGAGCCTGACAGAATCCCTGTGGCTACAAAGCACTCCCAGTGGAGCCCTGAGGGTCCTCCAGCTCCCACTGGGAAGCAGATTCAGGTCTCTAATGCCTACTTGCCTTCCTGAACTAGTGGGAAGCCCCTGGCCTGGACTCTAGAAAATGAAAGCTGCCACTGAGAGGCCCTCAGCTGCAGGAGGAGGAAACTGGAGTTCTTTTTTTTCCCAAGAAGTCTTTTAAGTTATTTTCATTTTGCTGACTCTCACTTTTCTGAGTTAAGGAGCTTTGGGAGATGGTTCTAGGCCATTTAAGCAGAAAGCCTCATTGGCTGCAATCTCTGGGAAAGGAAGAGATTTAACACTGTGTGGGCCAGCCTGTGGCTCCCTCACCATTCCCAGGAGGCAGGTAGGGGCTTTACAAAGTGTTTCTACCCTTCAGGGAGCTTAGTCCATGTGGCAGCTAGTCTTATGTCTACTTGACACACAAACTAGAGTTATCTGAAAGGGGGAATTCTCAATTGAGAAATGCTTCAATTGATCTGTCTGTAGGGCATGTTCTTAATTAGTGATCAATGGGAAGGACTCAGCCCATTGCAGGTGGTGTCATCCCTGGGCTAGTGGTTCTGGGTTCTATAAGAAAGTAGGCAGAGCAAGCCATGGGGTGCAAGTCAGTAAAAAGAACCCCTCCATGGCCCCTGCATCAGCTTCTGCCTTCAGGATCCTGCCCGCTTAAGTTCTTGTCCTGACTTCCTACAGTCATGAACAGTGCTATGAAAGTGTAAGCCAAATAAGCCCTTTGCTTCCCAAGTTGTTTTGGTCACAGTGCTTTATCATAGTAATATGAACCCTCACCAAGACATCCCAGGGCCAAGTGGACCCAAGCTGTTCAAAGTTGGCCAATAAAAACCACAGAGTGACAAGGTTTGGAAGTGGGCTGGGCTACCTAGGTTTTAAATTATGCTTCTGAGGAGCTTGTCTGCCTTTCCTTCTTTCTTTGTCATTGTTTTTCGTGAGAAGGGCAGCCAACAGGAGCATGCCAGTGCCTTCTCTATATTCTTTCCCCAAGATAGGGTCAGAGACTCATTCATTTAGCTCCTCGTGTTCCTTAGGTCCACAGCTAAGACCTCATGTGTTTGATCAGAATGATTAGGTTTAGGTTCGGGCATTGCTGTCTGTTTATACTGATGAAAGAACAGTACGCTAGAGAAGGGAGGACTCCTTCCTGCCTGTGTCAGGGTCAGACAGCTAATAAATAAGAGGGTAAAGTTACCCAAATGCAAGTCCTTTTGAGGTCAGCTTCACCATGCTCCTCTTCATAGCTTTGCACATCTAGTGATCAGCTCTATCTGAGCCGGTTGTGCATCAGACCCTGCTCTGCGCAACGAAGTCGGAGAAGTGGCCTTCTTCCTGACTGGCTTCCGGTCATGCTCACACTCGCCCATTGACGCCTTCCCTCGTAGAACAAGGCAGGACAGCAAAGAGTGGAAACCAGTGTACACAAGTACACAATGTCTGTGCATGCACAGTGTCTCCCTGTCTCTTTCTCTCCTGTCTCTCTTACACATATACACACTATCTCTGTCTCTTACACTCACACACACACACACTGAACTTCTTCTTTCTGGATTTTTTTTTTTTTTTTGGTTTTTCGAGACAGGGTTTCTCTGTGTAGCTTTGGAGGCTGTCCTGGAACTCGCTCTGTAGACCAGGCTGGTCTCGAACTCACGGAGATCCACCTGCCTCTGCCTCCCGAGTGCTTGGATTAGAGGAGTGCATCACCAACACCCGGCTCTATACTGAACTTCTTTATTGCATAAAATACTATCTAACAGAAATGAGCCAGAGCTGTATGTGTATCACAAATAAATCATAAACAACTCAAAATCATACTGTCTAGCAAAAAATGGTAAGTATAAGAGTGAACCTTAGAGCCTGAGACTATGTAAAACGTTTAAACTTTTGAGACATCCTAAATATTGTTTTTCATGACAGTCTCACTGTGTAGCCCTGGCTGCCCTGGAACTTGCTCTCTGTAGACCAGAGATCTGACTGCCTCTGCCTCCCAAGTGCTGGGATGAAACGCTTGTGCTGCTATACATGATTGAGCTTACAGTCATACTGAATAGTAAAAGTAGTAAATAGAAGAGTGAACCACAGAGCTTGAGGATATATGTAAAATGTTAAAACTCTCAAGACATCCTAGACATTTTTAATGAACCTTGTCCAGGTGTGGTCCGAGTGTGAAACTCCAACAGGAAAGATACATGCCAGTTTGGAGACAGTCCTTTCTGCATGGCGGAGGGCAGACAGCAAAAAGGCTCTGTAATGTTTCAGTAATTTAAGGCAAATATGCACAAAGCAGAAAGAGTAAACACCCCGAGTCACTCTCCTGGGCTTACAGTATGGTGCCGTGTTACATACACTTGCCCCTTCGTGAACCTGAAGTGTAAGCCAGGCCTGGAGCGCAGCTTCAAGAGGGGGTCACCACTCCCTCCTCACTCAGGGGCTATAGGGAGGATTAAATCACTGAGCAGCCAAAGGTATTTGACAACTGAAAATACCAAAGGACTACAGACAGTTGCCATCCCCTTCTGTGCCTTTCTCTTTCTGACTGTGGCATCTACAAGGGCAGAGACAGTCTCCAATTCATCTCCTGACCCTAGCCTGAGCTCAAGAGCTACTACTGGCACAAAACCCTAGGGTGCAAGAGTCACTGTGTGTACCTCCTCACTCGCCTTCCAGCACTGGGGCTGAAAGGCCTGGTTGACTTGAGCGAGAACCATTTACCGCACTTGTGGACATAAATCCGTTGTCAAGCTATTATCAGATGCTTAGGAGAAAATGGTTGGGAGCCCAGCCCTAATATCTGGGCACAAAGAATGCTACAGGGACCAGAGGCCCCTCCCAGTCTTTCTCCTCTGGCCTCTGTGCTAGCTGTGCCCCAAGCTGATCTTTCTCATCTGGGGTCAAGGGCAAGTGCAGTTAAGTGACCTAACTTGGTCAAGGACATCTCTGAACTGAGCACTTCCACGCCCTTATCTGATTGTCTCGTTGCCCTATTATCAGGTTGCCTTTGCTCTCAATATGAAGATGGAGACTCTGGGAGGGGCCAGTGAGGCTCCAGTGCGCAGAGCCAGCAGCAAATCTGATTGTGTTGATTCTGATGGGCTGAGCTATCTCAATGGACTTCAAAGATAAAGCTACACACAGAAACCATGTTGGCAACAGGATGCATGTTTCTCCCACCTTGTGATCCAGCATGGTGGCAGAGGCAGATACAGAAGCCACCGTTAAGAGCTTCCTTTGTATTTTGAAAGTGTAGTCTTTAATTAGACTTTGTCTTAATTGCAAGATTTCTGTATACCCCATGACTGCTGTGTGCCCCGTCTGGGGATAAACACGTCCATCAAGTGAGAAGCAAATTGTGGCTGTTGCCTTGGCCCTGTCATCCCGTTGGTTTGATCCTCTGGGGACTTAGTTTAGCTTTCCCCTGCTAAAGTGCTTTGGGTCTCACATTTTAATCAAAAGTGTACATGCCTCTAGGGGGGAAAAAAGTATGGACTCAGCTCAAAAGTGATTAAATTTAATAACCAAAAGACCAGAAAAAGGCTCCTTTGCAGTGCATAATTTCACCAGATATTCCTTCTGTCACATGGCCATATTCTATATGCTGTATGGGGACACTTTATTAAAAATGCCATTTATTTTAACAGCAGCAATAAGGGAAACACACACCTTCTCCCTCCTCTCCCCACTGTGTTAAAGACATTTGTGGTTATTAAATTACTCTTGAGTAGAGGAATGCCTGTCTCCAAATTTACTCTGAAGCATTTCAATAAAATGATCTCAAATGTTTATTCACTCAGCAAATACTCACCCAAAGCCATTCTGGGCCCACTGCCTAGCCAGCACTGGGAAACGGAGGGAAAGCAGGCGGAGCTCCTTCCTGCCTCCCGTTAGCTCCCAGAGCCTGGGGCAGGGCAGGTAACAGAGGCACAGCTCCGGGCTTGGCCTCTGTCCCCTCAAGGAGTGGATGGATGGATGGATGGATGGATGGATGGATGGATGGATGGATGGATGGATGGATGGACGGACGGGTAGATTTAGAAAGATTAGAACTCACTAGTGTCTCAAGGCTTGGACTGACATTACATGAAACTTAAGAGGGTGTAAGAGAAGGGTTAATAGCTCTCTTGGAGTGTCCTAGAGGAAGGGTACTGACTGATAGCTAAAATTCCTCTGGTCAGATGATAGACACTAGACTTACAGGCAAAGAGAACAGGGAGCAGGAGGCCTGGGACTGTGTAGTTCTCCTACAGATGTCCACAAGCTGTCTCCACTCTGGTTTCTTGTTTTTCCCCAGCTCTCCTGGCTAAAATGTAAGAAAACAAAATTCCTCCAGAGCAATGTGGGAGGGTGTCCAGCCAGAGGTTCAAAGATGGGATAGAGGTCAGGTGAGTGTTTCGCTCACTGTTCCTTCAGCCCTCCAAGAAATCCAGTGTGGAGACTGGATCAGCCGAGAGGCCAGGCTGCAGGGTGAACCAAGGTAGGGATGTAGTGACCACCTTAGGAGCTGCCCTTGGCCGGAGGATGTTAGCAGGGCATCATGGGGTTTTGAGCAGGGAGACCCATGGCTAGCAGGGAGGTATGGGATGATGAAAGGGGGTAAAGCTGCAGCTAGAGGGAACAGGAGGCTAGTGAGAGAAACAGGGAGTCCTGGAACCAAGGCAGAGCCAATCTGGGGCAATTTGCTGGCTAGAGGGGAGGCATAACAAGGGGCTCGACTGATCCTGGCTTGGTAGAGTAAGTAGACAGGGATATTGCTGTCCAGGAGGGTGATGGGGATCTGTAATTGGGACACTGTGGAGGCCTGTGCAGCATGCTCTAGGGTTCTTTGCTTGAACGTGAATTTCATTGTTTAAAACAGCATCCAGATGCAGGCCTCATGCCCATGGAGTCAGAAATAGAGCCGGTAAGATGTTCTTTAAATAAGACAAGTGGTGGCCTATGGAGCCAAGGGTCCCAGCATTTGCCATCTTATTGCTGATGCCAGGATGGCCCGCTTCTACCTCCAGCCCTTTAAAGATGGCACTGTGATAACGGGAAAGGCATCATCACATTTTAGTTCTGGGTAAACCTGCCAGGGTCCCACACCATCAGGAGTGGGACCTCGGTTCTCTCTCTGCCTGTTTGCTCAGCTGTGATCCAGGCATGGTAATGGCATCTGTCTTGGTGTGCTGAGCTGAACAGCCAGTTGTTGAGGGACACGAGCAAGCTCAGTGCACTGAAAAGGCTGCTCAGATCCCAGGAACACTGTCACCCAGGCAGACCGTGTTAGGCTTGGCACTGCTGCCCAGCACGGGGCTTACATCTCACACTTCCTCAAACTCCTGACATGGTCCCCTTGATTCAGCTCATATGCAGACCACCAAGGAATAGTCTCTGGAAAAACCTCATCCTCCCAGGTGCCTCGTATCCTGGGTCCCTTGAGGCCCCAGCCTCTCCTAGGCAGACCCTGCTCCTGAGCTGAGAAGCTGACATCAGAACTCCTCAACCCTCACTATCCCCAACCTGTGCACTATGAAGCAATCCCCCAAAGCCCCAGTTGCTGTCCAGAACATTCTAACAGTCTTCCACGGTCCTTCTGTTTGCAACCTGGCTCTCTCTGAGGGTGACTTGCCCTACACTTTTGTGTGTATTGCCACTGCGGGGAAACACCCTGTCAGAAACCCTGAGTCTGAGGTTGACACAGGTACACCTGACCCAGGGCCTTGTGGATCTATTATTGCTCACGTTAGTGAGTTCCATTTGTGTTTTTTTTTTTTTTGCTTGTTTGTTCTGTTGGAGACAGGGTATTACCATATGGCCCTGGCTGGCCTGGAACTCACAGAGATCTGCCTTCCTCTGCCTCCTGAGTACTGGGATGAAAGTCATGTGCCATCACACTGTCTTCTGTTTGGTTTTGCAACTGTCTTGCCTACCAGACCAAGACAAGAACTTCTGAAGGACAGTCTGTCTTGCTCAGCACGGGTCCTGAGCCCAGCACAGAGCCTGACACAAGGACATCAGTGGGAGCTGGTTCGAAGCTGCAGCTTCCCAGTCACAGGACACTGCAGATCCAGCACTGCCAGAAGACTCAGATGGAGCCAGGGAGATAGGCAGGACTGACTTCCCTTCCGGGCTTCCAGGGTGCTGTCACCTCCCCTGGGGCTGTCTTCTTGGCGCCTCTCATGTGCATTCCTGTTTTAACCCCATTCATGGGGGCCACCGCCACGTAATTGGATTGAGCAGACACTGACAAGGTCAATTTGACAATTTCATTAATCTTTTATTAAACACGAGCCCTGAGCTCCAGCCAAGCTTGTCTGTGAGCTGTCCCTAGAACGTGCCTGGCATATTCCTGTCTCGTATGCTTCCTCTTGGCCAGACGTGACTGTCCTATTGATGCTGGCCACGACAGAGTGCTTCCTGGGTGCTGGACCCGATGCAGAGAAAAATCTCTCAGCCTCTTGGGCCACATAGTGTGTGATTAGTGTGCCATATGATTATTATCAAGATATTTGGTGGTGCTTGTGATGAAGTCACAGTAACCTTGACAATTAAAACTAAAACCTCTTTCTTTGTTAGCAATGAGATTGAGCCTAGCAGGTTAGCGTGGACCAAACTGGGGTTCAGAGGGAACAATGAAGATGAATATGACAAGGGATGTGCCCCGCACATGGTGCAAACACAACACCAGTTGACAGAAGTGGAAGGACAGGGAAGAGAAGGGAGGAGGGGAGGCATCTGGAATCCTAATGGAAGCAGAAACCTCCATAAGAACCTAGAGGGAGGTAATGGATGCCTTTCTGTTTCAGTGGAAGACCTTGAGTAAGATAGGAACTCTCAGGATTCAGGGAGAAAAAGGAGAGAGGAGAGTGCCAAGAGGAGGCACAGGGTGAGTGTGACAGGGAGGAAGGAAGGAGGATGTGGCTGGAAGACAAGGTGGGGCCCTGTCTCAAGAGTCCTGGCAACCTGAGAAGGTGTTCTGCAAGGCGTAGGAAGCATCATTTGAAAGCGCTTCTGGATACATTGTAGGAGGTGGATTAGGACTAGGCTATTTCAGGCATTCTGGCAACAGGAAGCAAGGACTCTGAGAAACTGTAGGATGATGAGGGATAAGGTCAGGGGAGAAAGACAGAGGGCCCATATGATGCCAGGTGAGGGAATGGTGTCTTTGTAGCTGGACAGTGCATAGGGGTGAGTTCCATGCCAGGCCCAGGCAATGCAGTGAGCATCAGTCCCTCCCCCTCCCCCAGTGGCAGCAGCTGTTAGGATCAGGAGTAGCATGGGCTGTGTAAAGCTCTTAATTAGTGGGGACAGATAGGTTGTCAAATGAGACCCTTGCTGACACAGCCACACCTGGTGCTTGTCTCCAGGGCTATAAGCAAATAGTCTGCCTTTAACAGCATAGGTTAATGGCTCCTCTGGTAAGGCAAAGAGCACAGGGACCCACAGACTCACACATGGGAATTGACAGGCTCACCCCCAAGTACCTAAGAAGCCATAAGAGCCCTTGGCCAGTTTCTGCACTGTCTCTCAAGGCTTAAGCTACCTTGTAGACCTCAGCTCCCCTCCTTTGCTGATGTCTGCTCTCTATTAAACTTGAACTTCCCTAGTAATAGACTGCACAGACATTGGCCATGGCCTAGGCACCTGCCAGACCCTGAGATACAGAGATGGTGGAGCTCTGAAGGACCTCCAGGGACGCAGCCAGAGATACTCAGTGCCAGGAGTAGAGCATGTCCCAAACAGAAGAGATGGAGGCCTGAGAGGTTGTTCTTTGGGAAAGCCTTCACTGAGGGGGTGACCTCTGTGCTGGACCTTAGACTATACACAGGGATTCTATGGATGGGCCAGGGTGGCAAACTTTGGACATCTCTTGGTGAGCAGCCTTTCATCTTCTCCTTCTCTTCCTCCTCTTCCTCTTCTTGTTATATGGTTATGTAAAATTTATCATAAGAATTGGGAGAAACCAGCTTTCTTATGTTTCAGCAGAACTAGGGAAGGGTTCACCAGACTCCCTGCCCCGTGTGGGAAGAGGAGAGCAGAGAAGGAGGGAGAGGGGATGGAAGTATAGGGGTTCAGTGCTTAAATCCAATCTGACTAGTGTATCTGCTTCGGGGACCGCCCCCCCACTCCTGGCTCAGAACGCATTCCAGCCTCGACTGTCAGCTCATCTCCATGTACCTGGCAGCTACTCGTCTGCCAGCCTCCTCCCTCACGCCCACCCCGCCTTACATGCTGCCTGTACCTTCTGCTCCTGCTCTTCCCAGGGAAGCCACAGATAGCCTGTGCCCTCAGGCCTTGTTAGTGTGACTTTCTCTACTTGAAGGGTCTGTCTCATCCAGGGAACCCCTGGATAGCATCGTCAGCTATGGTAGCAAGTCTTCTCTGGGAGAAGTGAGGTGCTCAGAGCCAGGCATAGGGCAGCTGGGCCTTTGGGAGTCCTACAGTACCCTTTCTGACTTGAGAATCAGTCCTCTGCATCTCCTTCTTCCAGGCAAGTGGGCACCCTTTCATCAGTCCTCCTGATGCTTACAGGGCTCTGTGTGAAGGAAGTAAAGGTGCAGCCTCCCAGTCACCCACTGCTGAGGACCTGAACCCTGGCTTCCCCACCGAGGTTCTGCGCCACATTGCAGAGTTGTTTAATCTCAGTGTCTCTGGTTCTTTCTCCCTAAGCCAGGCTTAATGATAGGAACTGTTTTGTTGCCGGAACTAACCTGGTTGTCATTTGAAAGTCTTAGAAGAATGCCTGGCAGGGAGCAAGTGTTCACTAAAGTGCTAATCGTTACCATTGCTTTTTAATTTGAAAATAACAAAGTACAAGGTAAAAATACTCGGGAGAGAAAAAGGAGGAATAGAATCTTTCTCAATTACCTATTGGGTGCTTCCCGGCGTTCTGTTCATCATGTGGATGCGTTGAACATTTATTGTGTACACACACTCACAAACACACACATGCACAACCCTAAGATACTCTTCCTCTGGGCTTGCTTATTTATTAGCATACATCAATGCATTGGAAACACACAGATATCTTTATCTGCCTTTGTAGTCACCAGGCCTGGTAAAGAACAGGCATTGTATCAAATCCTGTAAAAGTGGGAGAAGAGAGACAGCATGAGTCAGGCTGGCTTGGGGCAGCAGCTGTGGCTGAGGTCCAAAGAGTCAATTACAGCATAGCAGTTGTCACTGCTGAGGGGAAGGGTGACCACATATGAGCTCCTTGCTGTAGTTAAGATATATGCACATAAAATTTCCTAGCTAGAAATGTCATTTCCACATGTGTATATTAATGGATTGGAAGATGAAGTCTTTGGAAAAGTATTGGGGATTAGGTGTGGTCATGGGGCCTCATGATGGCACAGATGCTTCTAAGAGGCGGAGAGACCTGGGCCAGTGCACACATCCTATTTCCCCACGGGATGGTATCTACCATGGTTCAGGGAAGCAGGAAGCCCCTCAGCAGCTGCCTGGTGCTGTGCTCGTGGATTTTCCAGCCTCTAGAAGTGTGAGTCGGTTTTTGTTTGTTTGTTTGATTTTGTTTTTTCAAGACAGGGTTTCTCTGTAGCTTTGGAGCCTGTCCTGGAACTCACTCTGTAGACCAGGCTGGCCTCAAACTCACAGAGATCCTCCTGCCTCTGCTTCCCAAGCGTTGGGATTAAAAGCATGCGCCACCACCACCTGGCTAGACGCCCCTCATTGTAGTGACAGATCTTGAAGCAGAGAGGGCAGGGGCTCCCCTGAAGTCTCTCAGCAGTCAGTGAGGAGAGAGTTCAGCCCAGCTAGGCCTTTGCTTTGTGCTCAGGTAATATGCACCCCCCTTTTCTTCTTCCCTTCCAGAGTCCTCCTCCCCTGAGGCATACAAGCAGAGTGAGAGAAACCAGGGTAGGGACACCCTTTCCCCTTGAGCAACTGTGCTCTGCAGGTTCCCCAGACCTGGGTATGTAGTGGAACTAGGAGCGGCTGTTTCCTGATGTGTCCTAGGTAGGAGGCAGAGGGGAGCAGGGGTTCATGACCAGTGGGGAAAGGTTACTGGGAAAGGGGAACTGATTTGCTTTATTGCTGCCAGTGAGTTTTGGCTCTTGGATGCTACAGTATTTCGCCTTGGTTTGGAAGCTTTGCCCCTTCAACCTTCCCCCGACCCCCTGCCCTGCCCCCACTTTGGAGCCCACATAATCTCCTGCAAAAAGGGAGGCAGGCTTGACCTCGACCCAGTGGATTCCACGGATTCCACTGGGTCTCATTGCTGGCAGACTAAAGCGTTTTCTTTGTTAGAAAGGGATCTCTCCTGGACCATCCTCACAAGTCCTCTGTCGTCTTCGCCGTGCCCTCTGCCCTTTGTGTGCAGTGTCGTCTGCCTTTTTATCTTGTCTCAGGACCACATGGCTCCTCTTGATCCATCCACTCCTCTCATCCTCAGTGATCTGCCCCTCTGAGTACCTCACACAACCTTCCTCATGGACTAGCTCCAGTGCTCAGAGAGCCCTGTCTGTGAATGTTAGCATCCTACCCCAGCGGACTGCCTGGGATGGGAGGCTGGCCAGCGGGTAGTTTATAGCATTGGCTAGGTGTGGGTTTCAGGCAGCCAGGGAACCAGGCAGTTCCCATCACATGCTAGATTCAGCTGTGAAAGAACCCAGATGTGTGTACTTTATCTAGGGGTCTGAGAAAAGTCCTCTTTCCAAACCTCAGATTCTACATCTGAAAGATGGTGACAATTTGAGACAAAGTGTTACATAGGCAAAGTGTAGAAAATAATTAAGTGTAGCAAGCGCCCTGCTAATGTGTATTCCCCTCCCCCAACCCTTTCCTTAGACCACAGAGGAAACTTCCAAACTCAAAGTAGAATAACAAGCTGCCCCCTGGCCAGGCATGCAAGAGTGAGATGGGCAGCCTGGCATGGCCATCACATAAACTCCAGCTGGGTGTTGAGACGCCAAGCCATTGCTGACTCTTCACAGGGTTTCCCAGATTCCAGCAACAGCTGTGAGAAAATACCCATCTCCCACCCCAGGGTACGTGGAGCTTGGTCCTTTGAAATGACATTCTTCACTGGAAACACACTGAACACCAGCGAGTTCATGGAAGATTAGTCTTTGTCAACTGCACTTTGATAATTAAAAGGGCATATTTTACTAGAGCACTGGTGCTTACCCAGAAATGCTTTCAAGAACTTGATACCCAAGTATATGTGGATTGGCTTGAGCTCATGGCCGTCTTGATGGCAAGCCTCCCTCCTTAGTGAGTGGAACTACTGGCCACCTCTCACAGGGATTCTCAGTTTGTCTCCCACATCTGCCCAGTGCCAGGAGTTCAGAGCAGGCATGAGAGGCTGGGAGAGAACTCCTCTTCTAGCTGGGACACCTCCCTCAAGACCCTCAGGAAATGAGCATATGACTGACACTGTTCCCATGTGTGTATTCCAGATGGTTCAGGCTGGCCGTGTAAAATGTGACCACTTCCAGTAGGTACAATTTCCTTTGACATTTTCCTCAGGGCTATCAAAAGGAGCCAATTCATTTAACAGCCCTGGGACTCAGTGATGGGAGGGCTCGGGGACTATTACTCCCCTTGTTCACTTGTCATCCTTTTATCCGCAGATACATTTGTTTATTTAACACAAATTTATGGAGTTTCTTTGATGTTCCTTGCTTACTTTGAATACTGGGTGTTTGGATGAGTATATAAGATTCAAGGTCCTTGTCTGCTTGCAGCTTATTCTCTAGTGGAATAAGAGAAACAAACTTTGAGGGACAAATAGACCTTAGACAATCATAACTTTAAAATAGTTTGAGTTTATGATAGTGGGAAAATGATATGCATTTAGCAGAAACTGCTTCAGATTTGAAATTTTGAAGTTTCTCAGGCTGGTGACATATGGCAATATGTTCATTCTCTCAGGAAGCTGGGCAGAAATCTAAACCATGGCTTAGCTGATCACATAGTACATTGTCGTCAGCATTATGGACATGGTTACCCAATTAATCTCATTAGCTATTCAATACTTTATTATAAAATGGGTTTTGTGCCATATGACTTTAGCCAGATGTAGGCTGACACAGTGTTATTAGCATGTTTAAAGTAGAGTAGGCTTAGCCAAGATGTTCAGTAGGTCAGGTGTATCAAATGCATTTGAACTTAAAATGTTTTTCAACTTACCATGTTTTTTTCAGGAAGTAATTCCGCTGTGTGAGGATTAATCTTTATCAGCTTGTTTGGATTAAGAGGCACCTAGGATGCTAGTACAGCACATCTCTGGGTATGTCTGTGGGAGTGTTTACAGAGAGAATGAGCTGACGGGGAAGACCTACTGAGGGTGTAGAAGACACTGCACCAACAGCGAGGGTCCAAGATGAAGAAAAATGTGGAGTGGTGGTGTTAGGGGAAGCTGAAAGCCAGCAAGGCCTCCCAACAGTTCACTTGTGCCTCAGTTGGTGGAATATCTGAAAACACGAGACATTTGAGTGGCTGGGGTGTGTGAAGCAATTCCAGAGAACAGCAGTGGGGAGAATGAATTGAACAGAGGTTGACCAGAAAGCAGGAATACAGCCGAGGGCAGGGTTTGTGATTCAATTCAAGTGTAAAGGGAAAGCCATGAAGGTTTTCAAGCAAGGAAAAAAGTGACCACATTTACAACTTATGAAAGATCATTCCAGTTACTGTGTCAAAAAGAGAGCATGGAGGCAAACATGGAAACAGGAGAAGGCCCCCGAAATGCTCAATCCACAATGGGTTCTGGAAGACTTAAGTGCTGGTGGAGATGAGAAGTGGTTAGCCTGGAGACCTGCTTTCAAGGAAGAGGTTCTGTCAGTGGATTGGATAAGGACAAGAGAGAGAAGGGGAAGTCAGCACCAGGGGTTCCCAAAGTTTTAGCCTGATCAGCTGCAAAGCTGGAGTTGCCGTTGTGTCTGGATCGGGAAGGTTTGGGAGGACAGATTGGGTACTCAGTGACAGGTCTAAGTGCCTGCTAGATGTGTGAAGGGGAAAGCTTGCATTGTAGTTAGCTACGGAGATCTAGAGGTATAGATTGGGACTTGACCCGTGCAACCAGGTGTCACTAGTACTTAGATGACATTTAAAACCAGGCAAATGATGAGAATATGCAGACTGTTACAAACTGCAATGTAAATGTATGTGTTTTCTGATGGTCTTAGGTGACCCCTGTGAAAGGGTTATTAGAACCCCCAAGAGTCATGACCCACAGGTTAAGGACTGCTCCTCTAAGTGAACATGGCAAATGGAGAGCTGCTGAGAGACAGGAGAGGATGAAGAGGGCCCTCTACAGCCACTGCCTCATACCTTCCTAGTACAACTGGCCTTCCTATAACTGCCTGTCCACCCCGACTCTGTGGTGCTGTTTCTCTGACCTCACCTCTTCCCTATTGAACCATTAAATCTACAGAAACTTCTAGGAATAGTACGCTGGTTCACTTAAAGTCTGTGACTTAGCTCTTTATTCCACTATAACAAAATACCGTAGACAAGACAACACAAACAACAGAAATGTCTTGCTCACAGTTCTGGAGGCCAAGAAGTCCAACATGAAAGTACTAGCTACTGGAATCAGGTGAGGGCCCCTTCCTCAAGCATGCTGGCCATTTGTCTTTATTTTTTGTTGTTGTTGTTGTTGTTTTTCGAGACATGCTGGCCATTTGTGTGTCCTCAGAGAGCTCTTACAGGTCTCTTGTACATGGTACTAGTCCTATTCATCAGGGTGGACCCTGTGATTTTCCAAAACCCCCTCCTTCTGACAATATCACCATTAAGCTTCAATGTGTGCATTTGGGGAGCACAAGCACCCAAACACTCAGTAGGACACAGTAGCCTACTTCCTCCTTCCTAAAGGAGTAACTCATTTTCTTTGAGTAATGAGTATTTACTTTGAGTAAATAGTACTTTACTCAAACAGAGCCATTGTGATGCCTCTACCCAAGTGAGTCGTCATGCTCCCAGCAAAGCTCCATTTCCCAGAGAAGTAAACAAAGGCATACAGAGATTTGACGATTTACCCAAGTTCACAAAGCCAGAGTGGCTTATCTACTAGTCTCATTAACCCACAGCCTCTGGCTCCTTGACTGGGCACCAGAAGCCTCCAGGCAGAATTGCCCACTTGGCAGAGAGCCCCCACAGACAGCTGAGAGGAAAGTTCCAGCTTAACTGAGTACATGGAGTGGATCAGATAGGCTGAGGCAACCAAGGCAGAATATAGACTCTGAAGCAATATTACAGGAATGGGAAAAACAGGTGCTCTCTTTCCTTCTATCAGCATTTAATCAAACCTGGGAAAGGCTCCCTTTTCTGAACTGCTTCATAAGGAAAAGAAACAGGAGACAGAAATGAACTGTAAATGATGCTTGATGGTTAGGGAAGAGTGGAGAATGTTGCCTTCACGTCTTTTGACTGGTGCAAATTCAGGTAATATAACAGGCAACTGGAAATGCAAGCCTGTGTGTGTGTGTGTGTGTGTACGTTTGTATAATTGCTGTGTGAGCATGAGAATCTGAGTTCAGATCCCAAGAACCCACATGAAGCCAGATGCAATAGTACATGTCTGTAATCCCAATATCCCTACAGTGACATGGGAGGCACAGACAAGAGAAGCCTAGAGAGTCACAGATAACCTCTTCTGTTGAATGTAGTGGCAAACCACACGAGACTTATACTCAAAAAAGGTGGATGGAGAGGAAGGACACCTGGAGTTGTTTTCTGACTGCCACACATGAGCTGTGGCATGTACTTGCCTGAACTCACATGTACATGAACACACAGATGGACACACATGTACACACACACACATATGACACAGGCACAGAAACAGACACAGACTCTCTCTCTCTCTCTCTCTCTCTCTCTCTCACACACACACACACACACACACACACACCTACAGAGGTGATATTGAGGAGGAGTTCATTCCAGGAATCCCTAAGACCATGGTCTCTATCTGGGAACTGGGAGCTGCTTGGAGACAGAGGCAATCTGATGGATGATGTCCCTGAGTCTAGCCTCTGCTACCCAGAGGTATCAAGGATGCTATAGTGCAAAGATGAGTCTGAACACCACACAGACCTAACTCAACTCTTATTTTTCCACTTACAAGGCATGTGATTGCAGGATGTTATTTAACCTCTTTGAACCTCAATTTTCATACCTATAAAATGGATATAATCTGCCTTAAAAGATTTAACATGGATGTTGAAGTGATTAATTTTGTGGATTGCTCAGTTAGTGGCTGGCACACGGAGGGTGTGCTTTCTATCTTTCTTCTTCCTATTTCCCAGGATGGTAGTGTCACATCAACAGAGCAAGGGTGTCAGAAGGGACAACAAGACTCTGATACTCTGAGAAATAGCAAGGGAGGGAGATCTGACTTGACAAAAGGGTATTACCCTGCTCCTAACACAAAGATACCCCAGGATTAGCAAGTCACAGTGGCACATTAGCTGGCCACTCTGGTTGTTGGTTGGCCTTAGAAAAAGAGGTATCTAGGGAACCTCATGGAGGAACCCTCCCTGGGGAGTTAGTGCCACAAGTGCCATGTCTTGGAGGTTGCCTATGTTTTCCCACCCAACTGGGCACTCAGAGAAAGAGCACATCCTCCATCCATCTGTTTCCCTTTAACCACGGTGTTGGCTGCCTTCCTCCTTGGCTGCTTCTGGTCAGGGGATTTCCAGTGAGTTAACAGCCCTTGGGAGAGTGAGAAAGGAAGCCCCAAAGGGGAAGGCAATGAGATGGGAGGCTTTCAGGGCTCTCGGGGCAGCCCAACCACATGCTGTGTCCTCAGCCTCCCTCTTCATCTCCATCAGTGCTTCCTGCAAGAGTCAGCTGTTGTGACAGCAGCCTAGATAGTCATAAGACAGAAATGGATAGCTGTGGGATTCGGGACACAAAGTGTCCTCATGCTGCAGGTTGTCATCTTTCTTACACAAAGAATAGGTGGCCCATAAAATATGAATACTCCTCATATGTGCAGAAATGTGAACCTGGTGGCATACAGACTTGGGACTTAAGCTCAGCTTTACTCACATATCTCCCCAGCCCCCGAGACAGCACAGAAGGAAGCCTACCTGGGCTTATCACTGTCCTTAGAGCTGCCACCTATTCCTTTGTGAGGCATTAATTAGATGGTGGCATGAGGGTCCGGGGGGGGGCAGGTACTGAGCAGATCAGTGGAAATGATCTGTGTATCATGACTCACTAATTCACCAGGCGTCCTCAGCCCCTATCAAGTGTCTTGCTTCATCTCCATCTTGATTCTGATCTGGAAGAGGAACAAGAGTCTGCTGTCCTGGGTCACACGATGGGATAAATATGCAAATCTGTCTTTATTACTTTGTTGTCATGACCTTGGCAGCCATAATAAAATGCCACCTTGTTCATCCACCGTCTCATTTGGATATGTTGTTGTTGTAATTGAAGGCTGTAGTTGTTGTAGGCTACTGAAATGTCAGTGCACCATCTGGTCCAGGGTTGGGTATAAAACACAGTTCTGTTGTGTTAATGGGTCTGTAAGGGCAAGAGGTTGGAAGGATGTCAAGGAGCTGAGATCAAAGAGAGCTGGGCTTGAAGACTGGGTTTGACTGTAAAAGCTGTTGGGAGAGCATTGCTGGGGCAGCTGGGCCATGTTCAGCACTGCACTGTGTGTTGGTGCTAAAATACAATACTGTCTTGTGACAAGTAACTCAGAGTTTAGTGGAGTGGCTCAGTACACACGCACAAGTGCACTTGAGTGTCACAAGTGTTGGAATAGAATGTTCAGGGTAACTGAGGAGGAGGGGCCTGGACTTCCTAGATTGAAATTAAGGTTGAGCGTAATGGCACGCACATTTAATCCTAGCACCTGGGAGACAGAGAATGGCAGATCTCGGTGAGTTCAAGGCCAGTTTGTCTACACAATAAGTTCCCGCCCACTCCCCTCCCCCTGTTGCCCCAGCAAAAGGCCTCCTGGAGGAGTAATCTTTCGGTTGAGCCTTCCAACCACAGTTCACTGAAGGCTGTGCCTGGGAGAGGGGTTTGTGCAGTTTTAAAAGGCCTGTTACTTTACCTAAAATGCCTTGGTGAAGCCAAGGAATTAGAAACAGCTGGGCAGGAGCAAAAGGTAAAGGCACCATGGCTTTTTGGAGAGAAGGAAGGTCAGGGGAGAGCATCCAGGACTGGTTTGGGAAGGCTCCCTCACTGCACCCAGGACTGGTTTGGGAAGGCTCCCTCACTGCACCCAGGACTGGTTTGGGAAGGCTCCCTCACTGCACCCAGGACTGGTTTGGGAAGGCTCCCTCACTGCACCCAGGACTGGTTTGGGAAGGCACCCTCACTGCTCCATACCTGTGCCTGAGGGCAGTGCTGTTTACCTCACTTTGCTACCATGAGAATTAAGGAAGATAGCCATAAAGGCCCTCAGCATGGCTCCTAGCCCACCACACATACAAATCTTTCCTGCCATTCAACGCAAACCCTGTGACTAGAGTATGGCCTGATCTGGATTAGCAGGACCTCAGGACTGGGCATGGCTCCCATGGAGAGCCGTGGGAGCAAGGTTTGCTGGCCACAGTCTTGGGAACCAAGCCTCCCGTGTCCCCATGCACCAGCAATGAGCAAGCATGCAGATCCTGGTCCTGGATGTGGGCAGGGAAGGCAGTGGGTGCTGAGGCTCTGCAGAGTGGAAGCTGCCAGCGGTGGGCGGGGCATAGGGGCAAGCAGGAGAGCCTGGAGGCACTGTCCCTGGGCACTTGCTGCTATCTTCCTTGGTGTAGCTGTCCTCTGGGGTTTGAGGGCCTTGCCCCTTAACCAGGGCGCCATCTCTGCTTTGAGTTGTTTTGAACTCTGTCCATGTCCCAGGGCACCTGGGAGTCATCAACTACATGAGCAAGTCATGAAACTGCCATGTCACACACACAAACACCCATTCAGCACCTCAGGCCTCAGTGTTCTGGTGTGTGTGTGTGTGGGGGGGTGTTCCACCCAAACTGGCAGCATCTGAGACTCTTTGGGTACTCTGGGACGTTTCTGAAACTCCTTAGATAAGTTTCCCGGGGATCAGTGTCCTGTGAAAAATGGAAGACAGTCTGCCAATTTACAGTACTCCAGGACACCCCCATCATAAGTGCCACAATCTTGATTGATCCAGTTCTAACAAAGTCAAGGCCATGCTGCTCTATGTGACATTCAGTTTCCTCCCTTCTTTTACAAATCACATGCCTGAGCAGGGCACCCACAGCATGTCCTGGCTGGAATGAGAAGGCAACCTCCTGCCTCTGTAGAACTTTTGCTCTTGGAGGAAAATTTAGGTAAATAATAAGTCTCAAAAACATAGTAAGGTGTGTGTGTGTGTGTGTGTGTGTGTGTGTGTGTGTGTGTGTGTGTGTGTGTGTGTGTGTGCATGGTTTGTTTATCTGCAGTACTGAGGATTGAAGCCCAGGCCTCAAGCATTAGAGAAATTTTTTTACGGTTGTTTTCATCTTGTGCTAACTTAATAAAATGTTTTGGGTTCCTTCCCTTCTTTTTATATACTTTAGAACAGATATTTAAAGAACTATTTAATCTTAAATGTTTGAGGAAAATATACAATCATCTGGGCCTGGAGTCTTTTAAATTGTTCATTTTTTTTCCATAGTTACTCTGGGTTTCTCAGATCAATATTGGAGGCATCTGGAAACATTTCTTTCATCTGCACAGGTTGTGCCTTCTTAAAAACAAAACTCTCTATTGCTGTTGTATTCGTTTATGTTCTGATCTCAAATGTTCCCAAAGGCCATGTGTTAAAGGCTTGGTTGATGCCTGTGACCCCACTGGGAGGTGGTGGGTGTTTAGGTGCTGGGGTCCAGTAGGAGGAAGTGAAGAGTGTCCTAGAAGGGGATTCTGGGATGCTGGGAGCCGGCCCCCCCTTTCTGCTCCTGTTTGCTTCAGGAGCCTCATCGGCCTCACACTCCAGGCAAGGTGGTACCTCGGGCTGGAGCCTTAGGACATGACCCAGGCACTCATTTCCTCTTCATAGGGTTTGCCCAGGTATTTTGTCATGGCCACTGAAAGCTGAAAATGCATCTTATTTATTGACTTATGTTTGTTGCTTTTTCCTATAATTTAATTTTCCATAAACAAAAACAACAACAAAAATAGTGTCAGAGTTACTGGTTTTCTCTAGAAATCAGCTCTTGGATTTTCTTATGAAATACACTGTTCATCTGCTTTTTAATTTGTTTATTTAGATGTTTACTGTTCCTTTCCTGGGGCTTTCCATGGATTGCCTTTGTTCCTTTTTCCAATGGTTTAGTGGCAGGCTAAATCCTTCCTCTCAAGCTGTCTTCTTTAATTAGGAATGGATTTGAGTCTAAGTGTTTCTCACTCAACGTAGCTTTGGCAGCATTCTGGTTGATAAATTGTTTTCTTATTTTCATTATTTTCTAAATATTTTCTACTTGCGGGTTTTTGACATAATATTATTAGAAAAGATTTTAATTTCCATGTGGCAGCTCACTGCAGCTGTTTCTGTTGTTGAAATGTTATTTATTTCTAATTTGTCCTCTCATGGTCCAAAAATGAAAAGAGTATATATTTATATCACTTGGAATTTAATCTATATTTGTAAAATAAAAACATTGTTGTGTGTCATTAACTCTATTAGTTGTTTTATTCATATGTATAAAGTAACATGAATAGGTACATAGTAACTTTGAAACATAATCATGGGGTGGACATCTGTGAATTCCCCATCCTTAGAATTAGAACATTGCTAATAATTCACATTCACCAATACATTATCAATTAGCTTACCCTCAGTGTGCAGCCCTGGTCAGCCTAGTTCTCACTATATATAGACCAAGCTAGCCTCAAACTCCCAGAGATCTTCCTGCCTCTGCTTCCCCAATGTGGGGATTAAAGGTGTGTGCCACCACACCCAGCTCATTATCAGTTAAACTTATTTATTTATTTATTTTATAGGGGGGTGGCATTCACATGCCATGACACACATGTGGAGGTCAAAGAACAAATTGTTGAGAGGTGGTCTTGTCCCCTACCTTGTTAAGGTAGGGCCTGTCTTGTTCTGCTGCTACACTGCATACGGCAGGTTTCGCTGACCTAGAGCTTTAGTGGGTTTTCACCCCTCCTCCCTGTTAGTACTGGGATTGCAGAGGCACATACCCCTGCATCTGGCTTTGCTGTTGTTTTAATATGTGGGTTTTGGGTCAGGCTTGCCTGACAAATACCTTCTGACTCATCCTCTCAGTCAACTATTAGCAGTTTTACATTTCCTTTCCCTGCTTCTTAAATACACTTAAAAAAATCTTCTATGTAGCCGGGCGTTGGTGGCGCATGCCTTTAATCCCAGCACTCAGGAGGCAGAGGCAGGTGGATCTCTGTGAGTTCGAGGCCAGCCTGGTCTACAAAGCGAGTTCCAGGACAGCTTCCAAGACAATACAGAGAAACCCTGTCTCGAAAAACAAACAAACAAAAAACAAAAACAAAAAAAAATCTTCTATGTATGTATGCTAGAAACTAGAAACAGCCTAATGGACATGGTCCATGGTCATGCTGTGTATGCTTCTGTACAATGTTCTTTTTGAATGTCTCATACTTGAGGCTTTAAAATTTGGGCTGTTTGGGGTTGTTGAGTGAGTCTACAGGCACTTGATGACAAATTTAATCCCCAGAACCCATGTGGTAGAAAGAGAGATCTGACTCCTGCAAGTGTCCTCCAATCTCCACAGGTGTCCTGGGGCATGCCCTCCCCACCTCCGATGTGAATACACACAAACAAACAGATGAATATATGTAAAAAGGTAAAAATAAGTTAAAACCATGGATATCTCCTTGAGTATAACAGGTGTGTGACAGTTGAGTCTCATTGTGGATTTGGCCTTTGTTAAAAACTCAATTTTACACACTAAATGGCATATGCCTTGAATTCTGCCTTTTTGTTTTGCTTTGTTTTGTATTTTCTCTTCTGCTTTCTTTCTAATTGAGTTTGCTTTAAATATGTTAGAAGCTGGGTTTTTGACTGATGTGATTTTTGCCTGGAATGTAGGTACTATGAAGGTTATATTTAAGAGGTGGTGCTCTAAGAATGCCCTGGGTTTAAGTCTGTTCTCTGACAGAGAGCAAGTTACATAGATCCCTTATGCTGAGAATGTCCAGTGTGAGACATGAGTAATAAGATAAGACAATGCCTGTGAGAGCCTTAGCACAAGGCAACCCATACGGCCAGTATTTGATAAATGTTGATTGTTGTTGTTTTTTTAATTCCCTTGCATGTTGCATGTAATTTAATATCTGCATTTTAGTCCAACAACATTTGCTTTTCAACAGAATACTCTGAACTATTTTCTTACTCATCCATATGGACAGTATGCAATAAATGTTGATTGTTTTTTGGAAATTTTCTCTTGTAAATTACACACAATTTAATATTTGCATTTTTGTGCAATAACATTTGCTTTTCAACAGAATAATCAACTATTTTTCATACTCACAAGTTTAAGGCATTAAATGATTTGAACTACATACTACTATCCTTCAACTTATCTGACTGATGTCTGTCTTTAATTCTACCATTCCAATTTACATTATTTTATGCATTTTTGTTGGTTTCTTTGTTTATATCTTTCCTAAAAATTTAGAAATCAAAATCCTGTTTGGAACCTAATTACCAGTGTATATTTTAAGAGGTTTGTATCATTGGTTGGGTGTGGTGGCACATACCTTTAATTGCAGCACTGAGGAGGCAGAAGCAGGTGAATCTCTATAAGTATGAGGCCATCCTGATCTACACAGTGAGTTCTAGGGCAGCCAGGGCTACATAGTGAGACCCTATCTCACAGTGTAGAGGTCAGAAGGACACTTGAAGGAATTATCTCTTTCCACCTTGTTTGGTAGTTTTGAGGTAGGCTCTCCCTTGTTTCTGCTTTGCTGTGAACTCCCGGCTATCTGGCCCCTGAGCTCACAGGCAATTCTCCAGTTCCACCCCTCATCACACTACAAAAATTCTGGAAGTACAGACTTGCACCACCTCATCTAGCTTTTCACCTGGATTCTGGGGATTGAACTCAATGCCTTCACACTTGCTCATTGGGCATTTTTACCTGCTGAGTCATCCTGCAGGCCTGATAACTTTTTACAAAATGTTTCCTACTAAGGAAAACGAAGAAACCAATTACTTTTTGATCTATGTACCTTGTTTTCTTTCTGAATATTTCTAATTGGGACTGAACTTTATTTTGCCAAGATCTGACTAGTTAGGTTTTTCTTTTTCATTTATGTTATTTCACACTAATCTCTTGGGCTTTTGATCCATGAAGATACATGTTTTGACCGAGTATGTTTTCCTCTGTTACATGTTGCATTTATTGTTTTTATTGTCATTGTGTCTCCCTTCCTTTGATAGTTCTCAGAATCTAAACTTGTCCAATGCACTTGCCATTTTTTTTCTTATTTTGCTCTCTGGCCTTTTTTCTTCATTCTTTCAAATCTGTCTTCCTCAGGTGGTATGAGAAATCACACTTCTACAGGATCAGTTCCGTTCCTTCTTCGTTCTCCTGGGACTTTTAGCTAGGTCTTTGTTCTGTAGTAATTTAGTACATTAGCAGTTTTATCAGTGACCGTCCTCTGCATCTCTGTCCCTAGCAACCATCTTCTGCCATCCCTAGACTTGCAAGCAACCAGTCAAACACCTCCTGAGAACGCTAACCTCTCTGACGTGTTCTCAGTTTCTTTTCAGAGCCTCTCTCTCCCCAGGCTCTCAGGACCATCTTTCCTTTCCTTTTGTTATACCTCATCCAGAGCTGCATCTTTGTTGGGTTTTGTTTTAGGTTTTATTTTGCTTTGGTTGATCATCTTTGAATAAGATAGTCTCTGAAACACTTGGCGTTTGCAAATGGGAAATCTAGGAAGGCAGCATAACTTTTTCCTCTTCCTGGGATATAGTTTTCCAGCTTCAGATCTGAAGTTCAAGTTGATGTTCCCAGGTCCACTAAGAGAGTGATTTCTCACCATCACCTCCGCTGAAGTTGACTTTCTCATGCAGCTTATATTCCTTCCTTGGTTCAAGGAGGTCTGCAAGCCTTCCTTCCCCAAGCCAAACACTTTGTCCAAGAATTTCCTGTCTTGACCTGTTCACAAGGCCTTTCTTTAAGGACCTCTGTGCTCTGCTTCCTGTTGTGATACATCTTAGATCTGTTTGAGGCCGGGAGCAGGAGGACAGGGTTTCTACAGGCTCAAAGGCAGGTCCTCAGCAGTGACTCCCACTTGACTGCTCAACACATCTGACATTTAGGGGCAGGATATAAAGACGGGGAAGTATTTCCCCACCGTTTTCTGTAGGAGCAGACATAAAATTACCCCATCCTCGAGTATGATGTGTAGCACTATTGTCAGCTTTTATTATTTCATGTGTCTTCATAGACTTCTGGTAGAAAGACAGAAGGTGTGCCTGCTACCATACCAACACCCATATGTTTCAATGAAAAGTAATAGTTCGTGTTTCTTATTCATTCATTCACTCATTCACTCATTTATGTCTGTTTCTTCTACTAGCTTAAGAGTTCAGATTATTTTACCTCTAACCCAGTATAGGAACTGGCACCTACTGGATACTCAAAACCTGGCGAATATTAAGGTAAACCAGCACAAACACGGCAGAGAGCAGAATGCTATTTTAAAAGCCAAGGCCATTGGTTATCATAAAACCTGCAAAGCAGTCACAACCTGAGAGCCCTCTAATACCTGTCAGCAAATTTGAAGCCAGGAGTGGCCTGAGATTAGGAAGGATGGGTGTTGTTTTCTCCAGTTTACAAATAAAGAAGCTGAGCTGACACCCTGTCCTTTAAGTGGGTGGCAAATAAAGAAACAGAGACTGGGTAGCATCAGGAAGCAGCGCCCCCTCCTGTTCAGGGGTGGTTCTCCTGCATCCTCTCCCTTCTGCCCGGTCTGGTCATGCGGAAAAGAAGGGAGAGTGTTGAGTAGGGGAAGAACGGAGCAGTTCTAAAGGCCAGAGGACAGCCTCAGATGCATGTCCTAGCAGGTAGGCATTAGGTCGCCTTGAGGGAGGCTGACAGAACCTGAGTGTGGCAGCAAACAGCATCTGGTACAGAGAGAGACACAAGATAAATGTGAAAAGCAATTGTCAAGCAATGATGAATTGAGTTCTTGCCACGCGCTGCTGTTTCGTCTCCCGGCATCTCTGCAGAGTAGGCACCATTATTCCCCTCTTGTGGAAAACAGAACTGCGGTGTCCAGAGGGCTTGTTCACGCCTAAGATTACAGAGCAGTAAGAAGCCATCCAGGAGGCAAATGCCTTCCCCCTGATCTCAAAGCAAGGGTCTTATGCTGAATTTGGGTAACATAGGCAGAAATGAGGCCAAGTCTGCATTGTCAGGACAGTGAGTCTTGCTGTAGATATGTCTTCCCGCAGTCAGGTTTGAGTGACTAGAAGAATTCTGATATGGGGAATAGCCAGATAGTGTGGTCAGCAAAATCCCCCCTCCCCTTGGCAGCTGATGAATGGTCCTGCCCCCCAGATGTAAAGAAGCAAGTCCGGCTCCTGTGAGCCGCCGGGGTTCTGGGATCAGCTAGACTTACATGCCAGGGCTGCCCGTCTGTCTACATATTTGCACTGCGACTTTGAGTCAGTGACTAAGTGTCTCTGGTCTCTAGCCTTCTTCTCCGTAAAACAGAGATAACAACATGGCCTCAACTAGGTGCTAGGAGGATTCGTTGAGAGCATCTGGCATGATGCCAGACACAGCAGCAGAGATTTGAAACCGGGAGATCTTGTTTAATTCCAGGTCCTCCTCCCAGACAAAGAAGCTAAGTATCTGTGGCTCACAGCACACAGGGCTGCCGGGAGCTGAGTAGAACTAAAGGATAGAAACACCACTGGCTCTAACTCTAGGTATACAAGCAGTAGAGGAACCCAGGGCAGGCCAGGGGAGGAGACAAGTGTGTGGTCCAGTTTGCTCTCTGTCATCAACATGGTAAGCAGCTTTGGGTAGTTTCTTTTGCCTTTGAGCCAAAATCATGGGGATGCTAAGGGCAGTCTCTGTGTACCCAGAGATATCCGGCCTCTCCACACTGTACCCCAATGGCTTCTCCTGCCTTACTTCCTGGTCACTCTCCCTGTGTTTATCAAAGCCTAGCTTTGTCAGCTCAGGCCATCTTACTGATGCTCCATGCTTCTCTGAACTTCATCCCTTAGAGCTTCCCTTGAAGTCGCCTCAAGCCTAATGGCCACTGTCTGCCCATTGCCCAGCTAAAGACATCCCTAAACCAGTGTCCTTCTGTGAGTGTGTAGGTGATTCTCCCAGGTTGCTGAGTCCTCATAGCCTGCAGTACAGGAGAGGGAAAGGCAAACCAGAGTGCAGGCTAGTTCGGGCTCCATGGAGATGTGGCCCAATCCCAGCAGTCATTCTGAGGCAGCTCAATTGACAACTGAATTCAAGGTTAAGACTGAAGTTGAGCTGAGGGATACAGATGTGACCAGAATTAGACTCTTGCTGTGGGTAGGGATCTGGGATCTGGATGTATACTTTGTCTTATATTCATTCGTTGTTTCCAACAGATAAGAAAGTCATCAGGTGAAATCCAACCCCAGGACATTTCCCCACACTCATTAAAGTGCCTTCAGTTCTGTGCCATATTTCTGCCACTGTTGCATCTTTTTTCTTTTTTCACTCTTAGGAGTGTATCAAGGTTCAGAAATGAATGGAATGAGCAAATGATTACATGTGTGTAATTTCAAGCTTACAAGGAACCTACACAAAACCTCCAGATGATGATGCTTTGATCTGTCTGGTTAGCATTAAAGTTCTTTAATTAGAGATTCATTCGTTTATATTAGGTTTTTTTGTTGTTGTTTGTGTTTGGAGCCACAGGAAAAAATTTTTCTGGACCAAGAGTTAGGAGATGTGTGCAAAGCTTCGCCTGTATCTTCTCTGACAGTTACATTACCTGACTCTGTTAGCCTCACTCTCCCTATTGTAAAATGGGAACTATAATGCCCACTTCACAAAATGACTGTCTAGGTACCTGGCAGGGTCCTATAATGAACAGACTTTCTGTTCCCCATTCACCCCCCCCCACACACACTAACTGCCAAAGTGAATTCTGAAAGCATCATGCTGGAAGCCACCAGCAGGTGGCAGCACAAGGCACTTTCATTATACCACTCCTGGCCTAATGAGAGGAACTTTGATAATGCTTCGGGACTTGCCTTTCACGTACTGGAATAAAACTAGATAGCCTTTGGTCTTGCTTGGTGAAGAGCAGCTGATTCCTGGCATGCCTACATCTGGAGTGTAGCTGACTTTCTTAAAGATACTGGTGTTTATCCTGAAAGGAGGTACCTTAAAACAGGGTTCACCGATAGAATTTGGCTGAGTCTCTTTCATTGGGTCCAGCACGAGTTCTGTCCCTGTGCTGGCCACCTTTCTGATGCCTGGACAAAGTTATTACAGGCCTCTGTTGTGGGTTCTGAGCTCCCTTCCATTCTGAAATACATCTGGGTACCAGGAAGGCAGTAGGGAAAGGTATAAGTCACAGACATTTGAAGGAAAGCAGCTTTGAAGTCCTGGGGCCATTATGTTAATGGCATTACTCAATTTCTGGAAGCAATCCTGATTAAATATTCATTGGCTTTGATTATACTGAAATTAGGGCTAAAGCGTGAAGTCAAATTGAGGGGAATAATGGCAGTGTAAATAATGCATGGCCTCTAAATTGAAAACAGCAGCTTGTGTAGCCAGGTCAGGCACCCACCCTGCTTGTCGCCATACCGTTTGTTTAGAAGGTGATTAGTCCAATGTGGACACCTCTTACCAGCTTGGAGACTGAAACTGGAAAAGAGCCCAGGGTTCCCTGTATCTCTGGGAATGTGGGAGAATGAAAGTAGACCCTTGTATGTAGCAGGGGATTTTCTCTAGGTCAGGAACCTGGAAGCCTAGAGTCTTTGTGACACGCCATCATAGAGTCCTGTAGTCTGCAAGTGACATAATTATGGGCTCTGAGAATAGCCTCTTTTCTTAGAAATCTTGGGCAGTGTAATAACTGAACAGAGAAGAACAAGTAGGCGGGGTGGGGGGGTGGGGGGTGGAGGGGAGCTGCAGCCTGAGAGACAAGATTTTTGTGATTTGTTCAGATTAACAAGCCGGAGAGGCAGGAAGATCTGCTGATGACTATGAAGTTGTGAGACAAATGGTGTGTTTAAGATGATGTTGTGGGGTCCAAACAAGAGTCAAGGAAGTTTCAAGGGAGTATGATAAATGTCATCTGCATCATCATATTCTCCATTGGCCCCTGAGGCCTGTCCCAGGGCATGGCACAGAGTATAAATGGATGGATGTTCCATTGAATAGATAAAGCAATATGATGCTGGGGGAGGGGCAAGTACGATGAAAGGGATGGGACCACTCCCTATCAGCAAATCCTTAAACATCTACTGTGTAAAGTGCCAATGAGACAGAAGCTTTCTTCCACAGGAAGTCAGGTCAGGGATCATGGTAGACCAGGAGCTGGTCACGTAGAGTATGACACTCCCCTGACGGGGTGAACAACAAAAGACCACATCTACAGCCCTGTAATGGATCACACATAGGGTGTGCAGAGTCCTCACTGGCTTGGTCTATGATAAGCTAAAAGGTGACCAGTTTCAATAATGATTGCCTCAGTCTCCATCCAGTTCTCTGTGTAAGACCATAAAGATCACCAGCGAAGGCAGCACATCTGTGATCCTTCCTGGGGACCCCTCCTGCTCTCAGATCGTCTTCACTTTTCCTTATTAAAGCTAAACCTGCCCAGTTCACTTCCTTTCCATGTTTCTCATTCTTCTCAGACATGGGACAAGGAACTTGAAAGTCACTGACTGAGGGTGAGTTTGGTGATTATTGACTGTTTAGCATCTCCAGTTAAACACACCAAACACTGAGAAGGGTTCCATCACTCCCCAGATCCCACAGCAGGAGGCTTCTATGTATCATTGAGATCAACTTCTCTGGCAGGCTTAGGAGGAAGGCATGGTGATCACCCCATTTTATGATAAGGAAAGCAACATCTGAAAGGAGTTCCTTTGCGCTCACAGCTGGTCAAAGGACTTAAATTATACATGTTTAGTTAGGAATGATTTCATGGGTTGTCATCGGAGTCCAGTTCTGTCATTTGCTTCCTCTGCTTCCTGACTGTTGTCACAATATACCAACTCCCTCACACACCCACTGCTAAGCTGCGTCTGCTGCCATGCCTCACCCTTTGCAGTGGACTACACAATCTCAAACTGTGCACCAAAGCAATCACTTTCTCCTCAAAGTTGCTACTATCTGCTATTTATTACATAGATGAGAAAAATAATTAATACAGGTGTTTAACCTCTACCTAGTCCTGGGTCAGCTGAACTGCTAGGATATTAAACACAGGGTTAAGGCTGGAATAGGTGCCTTCAAAGAGAAGCAAAGAGCTTCAGATACATGAAGGAATGGGTCCATGCGTATCTTCTGGGTTGTGTTTGGTAGTGTGAACCTGGAAGCTACCTGGCCTTGGTTCTTCCTTCCATCAGTTCAGTGACCATGGACAAGTTCATGAGAGTCCCTACCTAACAAGGCTACAGAAGATGATATGAATGACTGGAGATAAGACCTCCAAAAGTCCTGACTTGCAGGAAATGCATTGAAAAGCATCACGCTGCTCTTTGCATTTTGAGGACTTCCTGGCACAAGCGCTACAATCCTTGCTAGCCTGTTTGCCTGTGTGTAAAGCAAAGAGGGATCAAGAAAAGGATGGAGAAAAAGCCAAGGATGTAGTCACTAAACTGTATTTGATGCCTACCTGTGCCGGTAGGCAAAAAGTATATATAATATGCAGAAAGTAAATACCGATACATTGCACAGTCCAGATCACCTCACGAGGTTTTTGGGGTCACCAAATAGTGACTGCAGCTCAAGTGCTGACTTGCCTACTGTTAATGTCATGGGTAGAGCTGTCCCTTGGATCCATTTCTCCCTGGGGAGAGGGTGATTGTTGTGTTGCTAAACAGTGTTTGTCCCCCTTATGGTTCCATGGGTGGGTGGCCAGCCCACACTCCCTCTCCCAGACTTCTCCCGTCTACTGTGATGCTCTCCATGTGGGTGGCTTGACAGACAGCCATGCAAAGCCTTTCCAACTCCCTCAGCATTGCCTGCACGTCCCAGTGGGAGGCTGGGATGGCAGCCTTCCAAGCTCCACAGCATGCGGCCCCCGCCCCCATGTTGGTTCTGGAATCTGCCAGAGCCTCTTGAAGCTCATCACTAATTGGACTGGCCAGGGTTTTGCTGCATTCTTTCTGAAATCACCCGTCTTTGGTCTTTGTGTGAGTACTGCTGTGCTATAGTACTAGGAATGTGGTGCTGGCTGTCTCAGCCCCTTCCTCCTCTATTTCCATTTGCTCTTCTCTTTTCTCGTAGACTTGCACTGGGAAGGCAACAGCAACCTTATTAGGAAATGACTTCATTCATTGTTAAGATCATCATTCCTGCCTATTCTCTCTCTCTCTCTCTCTCTCTCTCTCTCTCTCTCTCTCTCTCTCTCTCTCTCTCTCTCTCTCACACACACACACACATACTGCATTCAGTTTTCAGTTTAGTCTTATTCCCAATGCACTTGTGTGTCTCCTCCGACCCGTCAACATCCAGTCTCTCCAAGATGCTTTCCCACATTCATATCTTTTTGTTTTGTTTTGTGGCCCACTGAGTTTAACAAGGGTCATCTGTGTGACTTTGGTCTTGGAACTAGACATAGAGCCTGGTAGGCTTCTCCAGTGAGTACACAACTGAAGACAATGCCTCTCATCTAGAATCTGCAGCAGCCAGTAGTTTAACAACAGGGCCCCATGAGTCTCTCCCCATCCATGATTAACTGTTGGCAGACCCAGTTTTGTGCATGCCCAAAGAGGCAAATAAATGTAGCTTCTGTGAGATCATAATTACAATGATAGTGTCAGGCCCTAAAGATAATATTTCATAGCACTTTCCCCTGTGTTACAGCTCTTATATTCTTTCTGGGCCCCTCTCTGGAATGTTCTCTGAACCATACAGAGGTACTATAAATGTGAGCACTCAACAATCACTTATTCTTAGTACCTTGAACAGCCAAGAGTCTCTATAGTCATAGCAAAGTGTAGATTCTATTATTAAAGCTGAAAGTAGTATTTCTCTATAGGTAAAACCACAAATATTTACAAGGCCATTTGTAGCATGTCAATTTCACTAAAGCAACAATTAAAAAAAAAAGACCAGCAGTAAATCTTCCTTAAGGGCCCACAACCTCCAAATGTTTGAGCATGTTTTCAGCACCAGGATGAATTCTGTCTTATGGTGCAGAGCTCAAATCCAATGTGAAAGCAGTTGGTTGCTCCCACAGCAATCAGACCATTATTACACCAATGGACTCATCTTTCTCGACAGGTTGGCATTATAGTCACAGCTGGGTAAGACTATTGATGCCTTTTCTTCCCCAACAGCCTGCATAGCACCTTTTGGTATTAGGTAAGCTTTCCAGCAGGGAAGAAGCCTCTAGAACAGTTCCACCTTGACTTCTCTGTACCTTTCAATCATGTGTGAGGTGTCTTCAGAAACAGGGTCTTGTAATTTAGGTCTGGTGAGCAACCAGGAGGAATGACAAGAGCCTCTATTGTATTGGGGGCTTTGTTATACATCCCTCACTATCAAGTCAGGCTTAGGATTTCCATTTAATAATCAATTATTCTAGCAGAAGCATATATATGAAGAACACTCATTTCTAACTCCTTTTAAAAACATCTTAATTGGCTTAAATAGTAGATTCCCATCTATATCTATATCTATGTCTATCTTTTAGTTCCCCCCAACTCTCCAATCCCATTACCCTTAGTCCTGCTTAAAGCTTTCCACTCCTGTGCTCCCCAATATCACCCATCACACCCTGCTGCATGCCCACTTTCTGGGAGTTCCCCGAATGCCTACATGTCATCTTAGCACTACCAATCTCTCCATTTGTCTCAGTTTTAGGTCTTATTTCAAGGATACAGACAGAAAGAGACTCATGTAGGTAATGACTTTTCAAAGATTGTACAGCCAGTAATAAAGGGAAATGGTAGATTAGCCCAATGCTCACTGCCTCCAGCATGCTGCTTGGATGAGGCTGGTGGACATGGTCTAGGCTTTGAGTCAGGACCCCTGGAGTGCCACAGACCAAAGACTCTCAGACCTCTATCTTTCCCTTTGTTTAAAGAACGAAAGACTGAGGTTCAGAACGTGAGCCGAAGGCATACAGTGAGAGAGCAGAAGTGTGTTTCTAAGGCTTTCAGGACTCTAGCATTTATAGCAGAAACCAGAGCCAAAGATGTTTCTCTTTTTTCTCTATCTTCTGGCTCCTCCGTGTCACTCCTCTTCCCTCCATTCCTTTCTCTTCCCTTTCTTGCTTCTCCCGTTTCCTCTCCTCTTTTTCTTTCTTTTGGCAAAGTAGGTGGCAAAAATGTCTCTAATATTTACAAATCGGGTATGTCATGTAAAATGCACCTCCAACATTTCTTGTCAAATGGAGGCAGGATCAGTTCTGCCGCAGCCTCTGCCTCTCACCTGCCAGTGACACACCTCTGTGTGCCTGTCCAGCCTCCCCATCCCTCCAGGGCCTAGGCCTTTTCACAGGAGGCAGGATTGGGACTGAGTCCTCCCTGCTGGGGCTTTCTACCACAACAGGTACCCATGCACAGATACTCCAGAAGGAGGCTGTCTGGGTGGACTATGTTCTGGGGGTGGGATTCCTGTAATCTGGTGAAGTCATTTTTCCTAGCTCGTCTCTTTTCTTTCTTTTCAGCTGATTCATTTCCCAAGTTCCTCTTTGGATTCGCCTTGTTAAAAGAGCAGTCTCTGTGTCTGGATTAACTCAAGACTAGCCTTCGGGTTATCACCTTCAGCTGCTCCTTGAATTTTGCCTTTTAGGGCATTAGGCAGAAGCGGTGCTGGTGTCGCAAAGTTCTTTCCTTCTTCTTTAGCCCCAGTGACACCCAAACAAGCAGGGTCCTAATTGACTGTGTATCATCAATCACTTTTAGTCTGAACTAGAGTTGTAATAAACCTTTGCCTAAAGGCCAAGGCCAGGTTTCAGCTGCACCTCTGGTCTGATCAGCTAGCTTATGGGGGTAGGTGAGTGGCTGCCTCTGACTGGATGTGGCAGTGCTCTGACCCTCTTTTCTCCATGTTTGACAAGCTTGTTCTTGATCACTGTCTAACCACACTGAGAACTGTGCTGACCGGACTAGATGCAACCCACAAGTCTTAACTATGGGCACACAGCGTGAAACCCCCCATTATAGACTGATCCCTTGAGGTGTGGAAATCAGGCTTCTAGAACTACCCACCCACTGGGATCTAGGCTGCTCACCTTTGAGTGGCCAGAGAAATGAGTTTTGTTATTTTCCTGGGTGTGTTTAGGGAGTGGTTATTAGAATGCCAATGACTACCTCTTCTTTCTGTTTTCAAAACTTAAATGTTGCTTTGAAAGCAGCACTAATTAGGGCATCTTCCCCATCCATTTTCTCCACCCATCAACGTAGAAATCGATTACATCCACTTTTGACCAATCAGCTGCCGACTGGTGCTTAATTACAGAGCTAATGTTCCATGGCTCCTCACAAAGTTCCAATCTCACCTTCTGAGCAGAGGTCAAGTCTTGACAACTAGATGTTAATTTATTAGTAGAGATAGGGAACACAGATTTAGGAAGTCACCCAAGCATGCATGGCCATCTCTCTACCAAGGTCCTCTGTGAAGGCTAGCCTTGCATACAACATCTTCTGGGTAGAAGTTGCTGGAAAGAAATTTGCAGGGCACTCTTAGTATACTTTTTGCCTCATTCCCAAATACTCTCTCTTACTCTGGTTCTGAGTCACAGGGACAGACAGTGTGGAGAAGCAGAGGCTGAATGTCATTTAGAGTGAGATGCATAGGTCACACATTGGGGAGCTAGAGGCTGCTGCTTGCTAGCAAAGGGCCCGATATCCAGGTTCTCTCTGTGGGGATATTAGAAGCCCCCAGTGCTAGTATCAGGATGGGATTCTGACAGGAAAGTAGCCTAGTTTCTCTCCAGAACTGGAGGACCCATTAGTGCCTGCCCATGAACCACCGGCTGACATTAGGTGGGGGAATTGGTTGAGCTGAACAAATTCACAGAGCTACTTAGAACTTGGTGAGTGTTTGAATACAAAGCATTGGCATCCTGCATCACGCATGTCACTCCCCTTGTTTCACAGGCAAGAAGTTGAAGTTGAGTGATGTATCTAAGTTCAGACAGAAATGGCACCCAGCCTAGAGCTTGGACCCAGCCTGGGTCTGAGCCCATTGTTTGCAGTGTTCTGGACTTCTCTCAGCTTTCTGGCACCTTTAAGGATGACAGCCAGCTTCGCCTGAATGCTGGGGTTCCTCTCATCTGCTCCTGCTTCATGTGCTGCCTAACCCTCTCATCTGTTACCTCATCTTTCTAGGCAGCTTTTAAAGTGAGAGACAAAAGGCTGTGGTTCCCATTTCCTAGGCAACAAAACTGAAGTTGGACCTGGGTACAGAGCTGGCTGAACTTAGCACAGCTGTACAGTGAGGGGATAACAGGAACCAGACATCTAGTACATCAGGCATGCTGTTAGTCCAGTGTCTACCTCCCTTGAGGGACTCCTATGAACAGCCCACAAGACTCACAGCCATCTTCTTTTATGAATGAGAACACTTCGTAAGAGCTGAGAAAGACAGCACCAGGGCCTGCACCTCTGCTGTTCTGGATTAGTTTGTTCAGCTACAATACTCTATCCAAGGGGCTGAAACAGCAGAGACCCATATTCTCCCAGTTCTAGAGACTGGTAGCCACAGGCCCAGCATATTGGCAGGCTTTCACCTCTGAAGCCTCCATCTGTAGTCGAAGAACAGCTGAGCTTTCCAGTCTTTGCACTGTGTTTTGTTCAACTATTATCTGTACTCCAATCACTTCTTCCTGGGTAGGAAGCCATCTTAATGACCTCATTTCATGTAACATTTCATTAAAGGCTCCAAATGCAGCTACTTTTAAGCGATACATTGGTTAGTTTTCTGTTGCTGTGATTGCTGCAGGATACCTGAAAAGAAAAAGAACCCCAGAGGCCTGAATCAGTTGAGTGAAGTCTTCATTCACTGTCTGCAGGACTGTCCCAAGCAGATCAGCAGGAAGCACCATTAACCTCCAGTTGGTTCATTTTTAAGAGCAAAAAAAAATGGAATTATGAAACATAGCTCTGGACATCTGCAGCAAGCAAGCGTTGTTTTCAGAAGTGGAGAGACAGCAGTTAAATGGTCAGACGGTTCACCTTTAGCTCAAATTTACATTGCATAAGAATTTAGGGCTGGTCCAGTTTTACCCAAGATTGTTTTAGCACTTAAAATATTCTTAGGGAATACTTCCATGAGATGGCATAACTACAGCTCTGTCGCCCCATGCATCATAAACACCATAACCAAAAGCAACTTGGGGAGGAAAGGTTTATTTCAGCTAATCGCTTGTAGTCCATCACCAAGGGAAGTCAGGGCAAGCACTCAAGGCAGGAGCCTGGAGACAGGAACTGAAGGAGAGGTCGTAGAGGAGAGCTGATTTCTAGCTTGCTCCCCCAAGGTTTGCTCAGCTTGCTTTCACACAGCTCTCAGGACCACCAGACCAGGTGAATAAAAAAAAAAAAAAAAAAGAAACAAAATGGAAGGACACAGCAACTCCTAGGAATGGTGGAGAAGGTTTGTTGTAACTAAAAGGGAGAGTACAACCAGAGGCATCTGGAAGGTCCAGAGTGAGCATGACCCTGAGCCAGGTCAGTGAGGAGTGGGGCGGGGAGGAAAGAGCCAGGAGAGTAAAGGGGAGATGAAATGGCCAGGTAAACAAAATGGCTGGATTATATAGGGAAGGACAGCCCTGCCCCCCCCGGGGCTGGAAAAGTTCAGGGCAGGAGGTGCATTATCCCAGCTATACCCTGTAACAGATAGTGACCTGGGAGAACCTGGTGGCCAGGTCAACTTTGATGTGCTAAATAGGCACCTCAGCTATCTGTCTTGGGTTTGAGACCTAACACCAGGGGTGACAATGCCATCAGTGAACTGGCTCCTCCCCTATCAATCAGCAATCAAGAAAATGTACCACAAGCTTGCCCACAGGCCAGTCTGATGGGATACTGTCTCAACTGAGGTTCCTCCTTCCCAGATGACTCTAGCTTGTGTCAAGTTGACACAGAACTAACCAGCACAGGAAACATGCTATGATGCTATGGCCCCTTCCCTCCACTCAGTCGCCTGACCAGCCACCAATCTCCTTCCTGGATTCTGTCTTCTCTTGACAGCCTTTTGAAGGTTGGAGAAGGATGGGAGGGAGGGAGAGTATAGCTTCTGGAGGACTCTGAGCTTGCTGCTCCTGAGATCGTCAAGAGTCTGGGAAAGAGTCATGAGGAAGTCTGCAAGACCAGCTTGCTATATCAAGGGATCCAGGAGCTGCCTCCACCTTGGTTTTTCTTGATGGGGCTCCCAGGGTATGTCCTGGCATTCCATGCTTACTGAAGACGCTGGATCCCAGAAGCACTGGCTACACAGATGTGATAGAGCCCACTGCTCAGATGATTCCCTCTGTGGGCAGGAGCACCTGTGGGCTGACGTCACTATCTCTGAGTCAATACTTAACAATGAGAAGAAGGGTTTCTGGATACTCTTCAGTAACTGATCATGAGGATGGTACCCTGTACACACTTGCAAGGAACATTCTGACCCACTGCGTGCTCCTGAGCACCTGGCTCTGTCTGCACATAGAGTATTCTCATCTCACTTCTGTCCCCCAGGGTAGCATGTCCCTGTGGGATTCCTGGCCCTGCTTCACGGATATGGAAATGGGAGAGTAGAGAATGTGGCTTGCTGCAGCCATACTTGTTTCAGAGGCTCCAATGGGAAAAGCACTGCTCGTATCCTGAGGCAGAGATCGTCAGTCCTTGTCAGAAGAAGCACCTGGGGCATGTGTCAAAATTACAGATCCCTAAGACCTGCACTTGAGAGTCTGATTGCATTGATGTAGAGCGGGGCCCAGGAGCCTGCTGCATTCATGGGCACACCAGGAGGTTCTGTGGCTGAGTACCCCAGGCTTTCCTGTCTCACGCAGCATGAAGGCCAGGTGGGCTTCTGTCTGGTCAGCCTTCTCTTCTTTCAAAGTCAGCTTTCTCTCCAAGTTGGTCACTACTGTGACTGCCTCTTCGTCCATGAATGAGGTTCCTTGTCATTCACAAGTCTCCACATCAGTGTTTTTCAAGCCTGGTCACCCAAATTCCAGCACCACCTGGCTATGCTTCAGCTAGGCGCTAGTACCTGATGTAAGCCCCTTTCCCCCTTTATTTGCCACAAGGTGACTGTCACCTTTTCAGCCTATACTGATAATTCCATTTTTGCTACGTTCCTGCTGGGGGCTCAGCTGGCACCTTGGATACAGAATGGGAGGGTGACAGTGTGGAGAGCTGATTGTTGTGTGTTCTGGCAGACAAGGTCAGCTTCCAACAATTATTATTTTCTAATCACCTGGGATTGCTCTTATCTGTGGACCTCCACCACAAAATACAGCTTTGCCTAGAAAAGGAAAACAAACAACCCAGCTCCATCCTGAGGCCTGTTCAGTTTGCACGACGGCACCTTCTTCCTGATCCCCTAGCAACCCTTAGCACTGCGCTGCACATTAATTAGAAAACCAGAGCTTGCAACAGGGGAAGTGACTTTGTGTTTCAATTTAATTTGTTCTCAGTTTTTGACAGGGTCAAAGTTCTTCTTCCCAGTCTGAGTCTGAAAGCAAATTAGAGCTGTGTCATTTTTATATTGATGTGCCCAGGCTAAGACCTTTGGAAAACATTTTCTTATGGGAATTGATCTGGTCGGTTCTGTTTTCTCAAAATTCCATTTAGTAAACACGGGCTGTGGCATTGCAGTCATTACAGGATGCTGATGTGCCAAGGACCGTGTTAGGTGTCAGGGGTTAGGCAGTCTCCATGCTTGAGGAGGTTACAAGGCCATAGGAGAGGTGCAGTCCACAGAGAGATACAGTGGCGTGGGTTCTGTGAGTTTGCTTCAGGATATACAGGCTCTCTGGATGCAGAGACCAGGGAGGGCATATTGAAGGAAAAGTTGATGCTCTGGGCTCTGCATCATCCCACTATGAGCACCTCACAACACATAGTGGATGCACAACTTCCTTATCCTTATGACCTCTCTCCAGCGACGAGCAGAGAACGTGGTGCTGAATCTTGAGGATCAGCTTCTAGCTTATCATTGGCCAGTTGTGTTGCTTAAAAGAAACACTTAACTCCCTGCTCTATGAGATGAGGGGTGACTGAGCCTCCAGAGGGTGGTTGTAATCAAAGTCACTTGCTCACACTGATGAATGCGAAGATGTGTGTGGGAGGGACAGAGGAGTTCAACAGAGTAAGTCCACAGCTGAGTATGTTCATTGAGATTACCTCCATCTTTGCCTAGGTTGTACCAAACAGTCACTATCAACCTATACCTGTCCATCCAGCCACGCTGATCCCACGCTGATCCTGACACCCCCAAAGAACTCAGATAATGCCAGTTATGATTTTTGTCACACAGTGTTGTAAGATTTGGGATTTGATCCGGGTTTGACTGACTCAAAGACCCTTAGTCTTAACCTTAATCAGTGGTCACAAGGACTACAATGTAAGCATAGATCTTCTGAGTAGCCTACATTCTTTTTGCTCAGAAGCAGCCTCTGAGAAACCTCACCTGACCTGACTCTTGATGCTGGACCAAGAGTCTTCTCTTCCCGTCCTCCTGGCACTCCAAATTCTGACTGCCTACACGCAGACATCTCTCCACTAGACTGCGAAGTCTACAGGTTAACGGCACAGCTTGCAGGCTTGCACCGAAGCTGGGGGATCACCCCATGTTCAATTAGCTCTTAAATAGAACGCTCCCCTTTAACAGTAACAGGGAGAGAATGTAAGTGGGCTAATAAGCCACAGTGCTGGCTGTTTTAAAATATTAATGATTTCTAGAATTGAAAATGCAAATGGCTGCCTGGAACTCCTACACTTGGCATTAAAGAGAAGGAGGGCTTTGAAAGGACACCTCAGAGGAATGTGGGAGTGGAGAATATGGGCTTGCAGAAGATGGGTAAACAAGCAGACTTTCACCATCTTGTGGCTGCCACATTAACTCCATTCAGAAGTGAGTCTCCATCGCTCAGCCTGCAGCAGGGTGTAGTCAAGTTACACCCCCGAGGCCTGGGGCCATTCTTATGTGTTCTGGGCTGTCCAGCTTGGTGTCTGCCAACTAGGAATAACTGGTTGATTCAACCCCACACTGTCTTTGTTTCACAGTCCAGCTCAGTACTTTTCTCAGCCCTCACATGGAAAGAACAGTCCTGCGTTCGGTGTTTGCAATGCCACCTTGTGTCTGGTTGGCAAGTTGCCAGAGAGCAGCAGAACTGTGGCTGTCATCTCACTAGCTGAGGTGTTCAGGGCCAGGACCTGGCAGGTCCCAGCCATGGAAGTGGAGTGAAAGAGGTCTCTTTCTGATTGGTGGTATTCTTGTCTCAAATCCTGGAGTGAAGGGGTGGATGCTGCTGGGGCAGTCCGACTCTTGTGTGAGTTCAAGCCTGCCTCACCAGCAGCCAGATGTATGACAGGAACAGGCAAGCATTGGAGAGGGAGGCACGCAAGTGACATCATAAGGCTGCTGGGCAGGAGAGAGGAGGCAAGGGGTGGGTTAAAGCAGGCCCCATGGCTGTGGTGACCTGGTGTGGCCAACTGCCAAGCAGCCAGTCTTTAGTCTCAGGCTATATGGAGCAGACCTAGCTATTCTGGTACTACCAGGGGCTGCCTTGTGGCAACACAATCAGGCCTCAAAGCTCCTGACATAGCAGCCTTGATGTAACCTGCTACCTGCTTCATTTGTGGGTGTTCAAGGGGTCAGGCAGCTGAGAGCTGTGTCCTAGAAGGCCCAGTCTCTCCTGGTAGCTTTACTGTCCTCACCCTGTGTCCCTACATTTACAGTCTAGCACTCAAAAAAGCAAGCTTCGGTCCTTCTTTCTAGAACTGAGAGAGATCTGTCACCCCAAATGAATCCAACTGATTGGGGGCTTCTTCTGACAGCTGAGAGTGCAGTGCATTTGTGTCTGGACTGTGGCTGTTGCCAGACCTCCTTGGCACTTTGTCGTGACCCGGTGTGATGTTCTACAGACACAGGTCTGAGGAGAGGACAAGATGGGAGGGAAAGAATGCAGGGTTTGGGTCAGGCTTCCTGGTTCCCACCCTGGCACAGCTGCTGGACAGCTGTGTGGCCTGTGGTCCATTACCAGTCTAACCCGATGGGGAGGATGGAATGGGAACTTCATTCCTCTGAACTACAGGGTGGTGCCTGTTTCTCAGGCTGTGCTTGTTACATGTGCCAGGAACACAGCAGGAGCCAAGCTATAGTGATTTCCCTCCAAGGGTGTGATTCTTCAGCCAGGCATGTATGTGTTTTTTTCCTATAGCAAATGCATTAATCCTCCTCCTTTGAACAATACCTTTCTCCATCTCCCCATATACATGGCTTATATTTCTGCTTTAAATCCAATCTGTCTGCTCTGTTTTGCGAGTTCCCTGGGAAAACAGCACCCCTATTATCCTAGTGTATTTTGTCCTGTTCCTAGGAAGGGACAGCTGTAGGAAATTATCTCCTTGATACATACGAGTCTTCTTGTCCACTCGTCCCCTTGTTCTGACCAATCTGACCACTTCCGATGTCCTCCTGGGTCATGCTGTAGCAACTAGAGGGAGGAAACACCTTGATTTATGTTCTTCACCACAGATGATGACACCAGACCCAGTAGTAGAGGACCTGGCTCTTCATGGTGACTGCAGACTCGAAGAATAATTTTCTCGAGTCCCTCCCCCAAGATTATAAATGATAATCTTATGGGTAATCATTAGGAAGTATTCTAGATATCAATATTTACATATGTTTATGTGTGTATGTATATCTGTGTGTACATGAATGTGTGTGCGCACACGTGCATGTGTACATGTATATTCAGGTATGCTTGTCCGTGTATGGATGTACAGAGATCAGAATTCAATGGCAGGTGGGTTCGTCTATCACTCTCAACATTATTTTTGGAGGCAAAGTCTCTCTCGCTGAACCTGGAGCTCACCAGTTGGCTAGACTGGCTGGCCAGTGAGTTCTCAGGATCCCTCAGCCTCCACTTCCCAGTCCTGGGGTTACATGCACTTGCTGCTATGTTTGACTTTTCGCACAGGTTCTGGGATCGAAACTCAGGTCCTAACACTTGTGCAGCAAATACTTTACTAAACTGACCCATCTCCCCAGCCTCCTAACATCAATATCTTTACAAAGTTTCCTAGATGGTATTGGAATTGAAGATCAGAATATAGAAGTGTTTCTTGTCAGTAAACGGTTCTCACATACCCAGAGAAAAAAAGGTGCTTAAACTGGCCACAGAAGACAGTTTCTAATGGAAGGATGGGCTGTCATGGGGTGGGTTTCAAGCTAAGTACCACCCTTGGAGCCCAGGATCACCTGAAAGCATATTATTAGTGGGGTATTTTATTCAGCAGAATGTGTGGAAGATGTTCTTGTATGCCAGGCATTGGGCTGAGAGCTTTACAAATACCAACTCATTGGCTCCTTGGAATTTTGCTGAAAGTGTCTACTGCTATTCCATTTCCAGATGAGAAGACTGAGGCACATGTAGGAAGCAATGAGTCCATGTTTATGACCATTCTGCTAAATTACTTCTCTAGTTCTCAGCTAACATTTGTGTTACGAGATAGTACCCCCAGGCCTCTGGGACCCTAGATGGAAGCATCAGCCTCAGATACAAGGTCAGATGGAAGGCTTCTAAAATCAGTGATATTGAAGACTGCCTTCCTGCAGCACACACGGCTTAGGTACATTTCCTTGCCTAGCTTTGGATAAAAATGTGTTCACCAATTTCCCTAAGCTACAGAGCCCCATCTCAGGCCTCTCCAGCTCTGCTCCTGTGTGTCCAAGTTGCATGTAGTCTCACCTAGAAATTGCATAAAGGGCCTGTTTTATCTTAGTAGCTCCATCTCTGAAACACAAAGTACAGCTCCATAAAACACCTCTGGAAACAGATTTCTGTCAATTAAGTTTTTGTACTTTATTTTATTCCAGGAAAACTGTATACAATCTAAATTGTGCAGTCATTATAACTATAGGATGTATGATTTCCTAATATGGGTTAACATGGGTTATTTCTTTAGCTGGCTGAAGACATATCAATTATTTAAATGTGGAAATGGATGCAAGTGATTTTGTTTTTTATTTGTATACCATACTCCAAGAAGCTATATGCCCCTTCCCCACACAGACCTGGGATAACCTAAAGGTTTTATCTGGAATAAACAAAGTTCAGTGGGCTACATGACATGGGACAGTGACAGCCTGTATGTTGGACAAGTACTCTTCCTTTACCCAAGCCTTAGCCAAACCCACGTTTGCTAGTATACCCAAAGCTCTAGAAGCATGCTGTGGTTTCTGCCATGTTCTGTAGAATTTTGAGCTAGGAGATCAGTAGTGATGCCAAGGTCCAGAATTCAGAGAACAGGATGAAAATGTTCAGGATCCAGTGACAACTTGGTTGCCGCCTGGAAGTTGAGAGTGAGTTGTGAGTCCCTTTTGGTGAAGATACCACACACTTGACTACATGATTTGGAGGAATTGAGTTGGGTCTGACTCTAAAGCCTCCTCCCTAAGTACTGACTTTCATGCTACTGGAAGGCACTATGCTAACTGCCAAGGAGGAAAATACTCAATAGTCCTACCAAGCTGTGACACCTATGAACCCCATCAATGATGAGCACAGCAAGATATTCCTAAAGATGTCACAGTGGCACTTATGTCTTGGCAGTAACCAACAACTGTCTAATTGGACTTAGGGTCCACTCATCAGGAGGGAAATCATGGATTTGTAATGTAAACCCAGACAACCACACATAGTCATAGACCTCAGAGGAGAACCTACTACTGTCACTTTCCTAAGACAGTATAATCCCTAACTGCATTCTAAGTGCTCATCCTTAAACACACATCTGCGTGCTCTCACTCCTCATTAAAGAAACTGCATTTTATAAAATACAACAACAGTTACAGAAAGCCACAACAGGTCAAATGGCAGAGAACAACTGACTGTGGGGTGGCCAGCCCCAACTGATACATTACAACAGGACTTGTGTGTCTAAGACTCAGGAAACACTGGAAGAGGAGGCAAAAAGAAGAACCATAGAACTAGGACTGCTGCAAGACTGTGTCTTGTAGATACGACAGGAAAGCTACGCACACAAAGTCTCAATGGCTGTTTAAACAAGACCCCAACAATGGCAACACCTGTTGATTTGCTAATGTGATAGGGAGAATCTCATAGGGCCCTATGTGTAGATGAAGATTATAGACAATTAAAAACTGTTGCGAGAGGGTGATGAGCACTCCAAATGTTTTTCCAATTCCAAGAGTTCAGCTCCTTAAAAAAAGTAACACAGAATTGACTCAGCAGCTTGTATTTATATATATATATGTGTGTGTGTGTGTGTGTGTGTGTGTGTGTGTGTGTGTGTGTGTGTGAATAATAATTAAATGAATTTGATAGAGAGGAGCATGGGAGGGATGAAGGGAGGAGAAGGGGTGGAGAATGATATGATTATATTTTAGTTAAAAATTTAAAAGCAGTGGCAAGTTCCTGATCTAACATAAAAATCACTTTACTTGGGAGACCTTGGTCAAGTCACTCTGCCTCTTGGAATCTAGGCTCTGAAGCAGAGCTCAACTAGACTCCACACAGCAATACTCATCACCTGCGGCAGTGTGTGCTATCAGGCAGCATCCTCAACATCTGAGATCCTTACAACAGTAGAAATACCGTCCCTGGAACCCAAAGTCATCACCACAGGGAAAGTTGACATGGAGTGTAACTGATTGCTTATTAATCCACTCCCACTGCTGTGCATTTGAAGTGTGATTTAAGTCTGCTCCCTGCCAGGTGGTTTCTTGTGCAAAGTTCCTATCATACTGACATGGCCCCTTTTGTTTCAGCTACACTGAAGCAGCTGCTCTAGCACAGCTATTTTGATAAAGGGACATTATGACACAGCTGAGAAAACAAACCATTATACTATTGGCTCAAAAAAATCATTACCCAGTACTATGCCAAGGAGACATTTCAGGCCAGCTCTTCTTGCCCTAGCAGGACCTCCCCATCTCTCCTTCTGGCACAGGGGCTCAGGAGGGAGAGGAGAGGGGTGGGACCAGGGCTCCTCTGGGGCAGTAGGTCAAGGCTGGGAATGCAGGAGGCTAGGACATCGAGGGATTGGTAAGATGAAGGACAGTGACATCAGACATGATGTGGGTGTGAGAGTCTGTTTCACAAAGTACCTGGTAATTTTCAAAAACAATTTTACATTTAAATGTAGTCATTTCAAAACTCTCATATCAAAATAACCATGTCAAAATGCCCTTCTCTGTCTCGGACAAAGAAAATGAATGCCAGGAAAAGAGGAGCAAGAAGACAGCTTTTGCCCCAAGACTCAGAGTCAGCAAGGGAGAAGGGGAGCAGGTGGAGCAAATGACTATTCTCCTACCAGGGACTGCTGCAACAGGGATTGCAAAGGAGTGAAAGGGGAATAGGGTTCAGTGACTGATGGCATGAGGGTGATATTTCCAGGTTGGAAGTGTTTAGGGGCTCAAGAAATGCATGCTAACAGCCAAGGTTCATTGAGAGTTTTAACATGTGATAAACACAGTTATTTGTAGTGTTTTAGCTCATTTAATACTAAAAATGCACAGTACAATGCATATTACTGTTATCTCCTTTTACTGAAGGAGAGACTGAGATGCTCAGAAGGAGTTTTCCCTCGACGGCATAGCTGGGAAATGATCAAGCCACATTGGGTATCAGATATGGCTACACTAAAGGTTTGTTTATATCCCACCTCCAAACATTCATCTGCCCCCTTAGAATTAATCAAGAGCTTGGGGCCAGGAGAGAACTCAGGGTATAATACTATAGGACTTGCTAGGGCCTAGTTTCTCTTCTTACCCATCTGCTAGCTGTATATCCTCCAGTGACTTGCTCTCCCCAACAACTGTAGTCCCATCCTTGGTCCTGCCCCTCCCCAGATCACGACACCCCACAACCTTCATTTATAATCTGCTGACTCCATATTAATATGGAGTAAACATGTGCACACGATGGCTACTGTTTTATATCTGGGTTCACAGCAGCTAAAAAGCCAAAAATCCCTATTGTAATAAAGCTAATGTTCTTACAGAACCATGAAGAGGAGGTAGGAGAAGAGGAAAAAGTGTGATTGGGAGGAAGCCAGTAGACCATGGCATGTGGAAAGAGAGAAGCCTAGTTAGCCATGTATCATTGGAAACAAGGGTCCCCCAAGACTGCCTGGTTAGCCAGAACATCATTTGGGAATATACTGCAGGAGGCAGGAGAGTCCCATAAGCTGTTGCAGTGACTTGCACAATATATGGGGAGGGAACTAAGTGGTGTCTGGGACAGGGGCAACAGAAATATCTCCCCAGCAAGCAGAACAGTGCTCTTGGCCTGAAAAATCCTGGGCACCAGGGACTGGATCTTTACCAGTATTCCCCTAGTCCAGACCTTTGCCTTCCTGGCCACAGCCATTCATTCTCTCTGTGTCCACAGTCTGCTCAGCCACTCTGGTCCGTGCTGGGTAAAGTATAGGTTAGTTCATTTTCTCAGAACCGAAAACAATTCAGTTTCCCTGGCTCCTCTGAAGATGTTGTGTTGAGAGAAAAAAAATTATACTCTTTAATAGAAATACTTTTCCTTCATTAAATGAAGTCTCCAAAGCCCAGTAGCATTTTCCGTGCTCATATAAAGATGCCAGTGGGGATTTGAGATCGAAAGTAGTATTTTTATACAAGTCAATGAAGATCTCAATAGGACAGGAAGAACACTCTTCAAATCTAAATTCCTCCAGCATCAGGCAGGCGGATCTGCTCCAGCAGGGATCATGTTACTTCTTGCCCTACTCTAAACTTCTCCTCAAGCACTGCAACGCTCACATATATTGCTTCTCTGCTTGGAGAAATTATATTAATAGTGTCTTTCCAAGGCTGCAAACCACCACTTGAATTTTCGTTTGCACTTGCATTCTCATAACTTTTTTATAAAAATTCAGTTATTTGTAGAAGCTCGAGTCAGAAACACATGCGTGTATATATGCTTGCACACACGAGTTCCAGAAGGATGTCTCTTTTTATGTAACATAGTGGGAGAATGGACTTCCCTCTGTCAGGGTGTCAGAAAATGGATCTCCAAAGACAGATGGGAAGAGGGGAGTCTAATTGTAATACTGGGCTGGGAAGATGACTCAGAGAAGAAAACGCTTCCTTTGCAAGTGTGAGGACTGGCCTTTGATTCTGCAGAAGCTATGTAAAAGCTGGATGGGTCCACCCGACAAGTCTACACCCCCAGAGATTGTCACAAGGGGTTCCCTGAGTGAACTGGGTAGGTAGACAAGCTTCTGGTTCAGTGAGAGACCCTACCTCAATAAGTAAAGTGTAGAGGAATTGAAGAAACCTGCCATCAACATCTGGCCTACACACACACACACACACACACACACACACACACACACACACACACACACACACACACACACGCATACACGCACGCACGCACGCACGCGCGCGCACACACACACTCAGGCACACATTCCCATATTCATGTGAGCATAGATAAATGCATACCACATACATAGACATAGAAAAAAAAACTACAAAGCTCAATCTTGCAACCTGCATTTTCCTGGGAAATGTGCTTAGTCTCACAGTGCAGTTCTCAGGATCCCAGGGGACTTGGACCATAGTGGGTATGAAGCACTTGACAATACAACTCTGCTCAAAACCTGTTGTTTTCATTTTCTTCTCACCTGACTGTCATTGTCATCAGTTATTTTGGCTCATTATTAACACAGAAAATCCCCAGCTCCAGAGTTAATGACTTAAAACGGCAATTGTCTTGTATCATGCTGGGAATCTGCATTGTGACCATTGCTGCCCCTTGTTGTCTGGACCTTCATCCACATAACTCTTATTTGACAGATGGAATCAGCTGAATGAAGGCATGAGGAGGGGTCCACTGCATCTGCATAGAAAGCTAAGGAAACACTCAGACCTGCCAGGTCCTGGGAGGGGAGAAAACCTGTAAGGTCAAGTCAGTGTGACACTCAGAGGGTAAAAGCATCAGGAAGGACTCAGGCTCTGGAGTCTGGTGAATCTGGCCCTTCCTTGACTTTCCATTCAAGGGATAGGGGCCTCTCATCTCTCTTGTGGGCCTGATGGCAGCAGTGCCCAGGAGCTAGCAGGTGCTTAGTAATGGCATCTACTCCTAAAATCCTAAAAGAATTCATTCCCTCCCATGCCACAGAGAACCTAAGTAGTAGCGGGCTACCCCATTCTCCCACATTGCTGAGAAAGCAAGAGAGGGCTCTTATTGTGACTAACAGGCAGGCTGAACTCTCCCCTTTCACTGTGGAAAAATCCATTACTGAGAAGTCATTTGTCAAAGCCAACTACTGTTTAGCTGCTTTAATTTACATATTTATCAAGTTTGATTAGAACACATTGTCTTCTACTTTCATCCTAGCTTTCGCCTCCCCTCTTTTTCTGGGGAAACTGTTTTTGTTGCCCTTGTTGCTAAAGGGCACAGAGTGTGATTTAATTTGCATTTGCTAATAAGCCTACCACTGTTTCTGACCAAGAATTCCCTCAGGCCTGGGGTGGCGGCTCCCAAAAGCTGAGCACTGGGTGCTAACTGACAACTCACTAGACCAAAAGACAGGGCCAGTTCCTTAATTGTTCTAGCCATACTTGTGGAGCACCTACTGAGTCCAGGGTGCTGAGCATGCATACGGCGAAGAAAGCAAAGTAACTGCATAATGACTCGTCTTTTACCTGCAAGATCAGGCACTGCATCAAGTGATCTCTGTCAGGCTCCAGCTCTGAACACATTACCAGGCATCAGATGTTGTGCATAGACCTCTTGAATCATTTCATTTAATTCTTACAAGGTCCCTGTCACGTCAAGACCAATATTACCCTCATGTTTCCGGTGAGGAAATAAAAGATCCAAGGTCATTTAAGTACACACAGCCAGACCTGAATTTAGCTGTCCTGCTGTCTACTACAGGTTCATAATCCCAGAGCTAGGTTGAATGTCCTTTGAGCTCCAGGACAACAAGGGCAGTCTCTGATGCCTTTCTATGTTCTCAGGGACCAACTCAAGGTCTGGCATGTGGTCAGCATCAGAGACTGTATGCTAAATTTCACAGCAAAAGCAAGTCCATGGCCCTTGGTATTCTTGTCTTTGGGGTCTCAGCTCTGTCCTGATCTCTCCAGACACCTTTGGCTAAACGGCTGTCATAACTCATGCTGTGTGTATTATCCAGATCCCACGTCTCCAGAGTACTGGTAGCTGAAAGCTCATAGCTGAGACTCCCTAGAACAAGAACTCAACCTCTGCCAAGGTTCTGCCCCTGCCACATTGAGCATCCCTTAGCACAGTACACAGAATTAGCTCTCTTGCCTCCTCTCTAGCCAGGACTCCCAATGCATCACTCAAAGTCACTGCAATGCCTGTTCAGTCAGTACAGTCCATATATTGTTACTTGTTTGTATATGTTCTCAGGGACTGACCATCTAGTATTGGATAACCAATTGGTATGCTCTTTCTTGTGAAAGACTATTTCTCCTTGAATAGTATATTCTTGTAAGGGATTGGTTCGCAACCAGGTCCTAGTTTGCATTCATGGAAACTTGCAACATTCAGTGATGTCTGGGAATTTTTTTTTACTGCCAGCGGTTGGGGAGAGGAGAGGTCATGGATGGAGCTAGCAGGTCAGCTCAGTGCCTCACAGTAGAGTTATCTAGATAAAGGTAGATAATTCAGCTGTATTTACTGAGAAGCCCCATCCTGTGTCTGTCACTCAATGAATAGTACCTGTTATTAAAGGCAAAGCCACATAAAAAGGGACATGAAGTCACTCATTTAAGGCTGTCTTGTGACCTAGATAACTCATTTTACACTTAGGAGAACTAAGGTTCATAAGAGGGTCTTTGGATTTCAAAGCACAGGAAATCCCAGCTTCCATTTGACCCCAGAATGATGCCTTGTCCAGTCTCTCTTATCCAGCTCTTCCTGCCTGCTGGAATCAGTTTCTAGGCAGCATGGTCGAACTACACTCCTGAGTGTCTTGGATCACATGGAGTCCCATGCTTATCCAAAAGAATTTACTGGCTTGGCACTTCCTCCAAGAAAGCTGGATGCGTGTCTCCTACACCTACACTTTCTCATAGAATTATCTATAAAAAAAAGTCTGCACCTTGATAGTGTTCTTACTGTGATTCTTTGCCCCTGTTCTATTTTCACTGTCACTAACAGTGATATGTTCACATTACCTTCAGTATGACATGTTTTGTGCTGAGAAAATCAGATAAAGTGCATTAACTGTTAACACCAAGGAAGACCTAGCAAGGTCCCTGGTGAACTTGAGTTTCCTCTTTCCCTTCTCAGAGCAGGTGCATCCAAACTGAGTCTTGAAGAGTGAGTAGGAGGAACCCAGACAGATGAGAAGGAGGCTGGCATTCAAGGCAGGGAAGAAAACATGTGCCAAGAGTGGATGTGTGAGAGAGCATGTCATGTCTGCGAGACTGCCAGGGGTTAGCTGAGGTCAGAGACTGTGGGACAGGGTGGACAGGAATGTGACTATTATGTGCCAGGCTAATGAAGCTGGGTTTGTGCTGAAAACAATGGAAAGTTGCTGAAGAGTCTTTAGCGGAAGTGGCATGCTTCTGTGGGCATTTTAGAAGGTCTAGATTGATGTCAGGGTAGAGGATAGACAGGCAAGGCTTATGCTAAAACACATTAAAATAACAAACATTCATTCTTTCTTGGTTTCTGTGGGTCATCAATGTAGAAAATTTAGTGAGTCATTCTTGTTGTGTGTGTAGGAGGGGATAGAAGGTGTCTCTTCTGAGATTACAGTGAAGTTTTAGTCAAGGCTAGATCCTTCAAAACTCACTTAGACATAAGTAGTTCTTGGCTGTTCTCACCATGTGGAACTTCTCTATGGTCTACTTGAGTGTCTCCATGACAGGACTGCTGTTGTCCCCAGAAGCGAGTGATTCAAAAGTAAGCAAGCATACCCTAGACCACAGTCCTTCTACAGCCCAACCTAAAAGTATTATATTATTCCTTTATGGTATTCCATTTTTAGGAGTAACTGTTTAAGCCTAGTACATACTGAAGCTAATATCCACCTCTTGAAAGTGGAGATTAACAAAGCATTCATGGTACCTGGACGTGGTGGCACACATCTGCAACCCAGAATTTGGGAGGCTGAGGCAGGAGAACAGGGAGTTTGAGATCATTGGACTACAAAGGAGTTCCAAGCCTGCTTTGGTCTACACTGCAAGCTGAAACAGCAACAAATCAATGGTCATAATAATGAAATCAACCCAAAGACCCTATTTGATCTTCAAGAGTCAATCTGACACAGTGGTTAAGAACATAAATAAGAGATTCATAAACATCTAGGTGTAATACTGGCTTCCACACTTGCAAGTTTAGTCAAGATACTTGATGTTTCCAGATTTCATTTGCCTAACCTATAAGAAAGGGCTGAAACAATACAATAGTAAATGATCCACTGGGTGACTGTGACAATTAAATATGGTCAGGCATGTAAAATATTCGACGTAAAATAGATACCCAATAAATATTACCTAACCGTTGTAACAGAAGTGTGCTATTATCCTTCACAAGGTAACATAGAGATAAAGAACACAGTTTTTTCCCCCTGAGTTGGTTTTCTGTCTCTGCCACTTAGTCATCAGTTAAAAGAACAAGACTAGACCATTAAATCTTTTTTGGTTTTGATTTTCTGTAAAGTGAAAATAAATAATAGCTAGTACCTGAATAGGTGTTCAATAAATTTTTTTATGAATAAGAGTTTGAGTGTGACATAGGACTGCAATGACAAGGTATGCCCCCCCCCTCTCTCTCTCTCTCACACACACACACACACACACACACACACACACACACACACACACGGAGTCAGAATGCTATAAAAAACAAGTGTTGTTGTGCCCTTGAACGTGATGGCCTCCTTCGGTTCTCTGGTTTTACCATCCCCTGTGGGTTGTTCTTGGTCTCATTGTTTGCACTCTGTTCCACCATAGCTTTGTTCAAGCACACATCCTTCTTCATCCCTGCTGCCTCAACCAAGAATATGTTTAATTGTCTTTGCACTGAAGAGTCTGGGGATTTGGTGACAGGAGGGGGTGGAGACAGCCCCATGTCACACCACCTCCAAGCTGCTACATTACCTTAAATTGATTTTGCAAATGAAAGGCAAAAGCTAAGCAAAGGCAAACCATCCATTTTGCATAAAGATGATTATAATGCTCTTTTATGGCCTCCTAAATGACAAAGCAATTTGTTACCTGCCTGCATCAACATTTGCTTATATTAGTGCCAGGGAGGCTTGATTTTTATTAGCCCCACGTTATCATTTTATGAAGTCACAGGGGCTCAGTAAAATTAGTGTGCAAATAGAATGCCCGTTTTGCCTTTCCCTGTGGTCAGCAGAAATGTAGAATGCAATTGAGTTGATACTGGGTCAGGGGAGGCATCCATAAAGTTAGCCTTCACCAAGGGCCTTGGTAATGTCATTCATCATTTCTGAACTTCTGGGAAACATGGGTCAGTGTTAGGTACCATTTTTTAAAAGGGTTTGGAGGTGGGGGTTAAAAATTTTTAAGTGAAAAGGAAATATAAATACTAAGACAGTAGTTCAATTTCTGTCAGCAATAAAGAATGAAACCAGTCTCTTGTGTACATTGCAGATGGAATTACAGCAGATGTAGGATTGTATAATGTTAATGGATTCAGAAGGCACACAGGGTAGAGAAAGGAACTCTGACTTGGAGCTAGGGCTGGACTGCTGGTAAAGCGACCTTGAATGTATCCATTCCTTCTGTGGGCATCAGACCTCTCACCTGTAAAGTGGCATGGACACACCCAGCCTCACAAGAGCACCATGAAGATTTAAATGAAATAGCAGGTGCCTAAACTTGTTTATCAGAAAATATTATAAAGTGTTTTCATGTATTAATTTAGCAACCAGTTCCTTGGTACCCATTCCAAACAGACTCCTGAGGAAGACATTAGATATTTACCAGTAGACACCATTTTCTCCCTACAGCAGCTTATATTCTGTCCAGGAAATGTACAAGTGTTTAACTCCTCTTTGAGACAACAATGTATTCTCTCCTCTCAAAGGTGCCCTGAGTAGAGCTGTGCACAGAATAAAGTCTCATGTACATTGTCCAATATGTTTCCTGCTGGCTTCCAGAGAACCTGAAGCCCTCTGTGCTTGCTTCTCACCCCAATGTACCAAGCAAGCCACAGCCTTTAGGAAAATGTTTATATTCCTTTATTTGCTTATTTTTTTAGACAGGGTCTTTCTGTGTAGTCCTGGATGCCTGGAACTCAATGCATAGATCAGACTGAATTTGAACTCACAGAGGTCCTTGCCTCTGCCTCCTGAATGCTAGGATTGAAGGTTTGCACCACCACTCCAAGTTTCAGGATAAAAGAATTACTTTTCTTTTAATTTTACTTTATTTTTATGTATATTGATGTTTTGCCTTCCTGTTTGTCTGTGCACATGTGTGTGCAATGCCTGTAGGGTCTTGAAGAGTACATGAGCTTCTCTAGAACTGGAATTACAACTAGTTGTGTGCCATCGTAGGTGCTAGGAATCAAACCCAGATCCTCTAGTAGAACACCCAGTGCTCTTAACTCAGATCCATCTCTCTGCCTCAAGAATTAATGTTTTTATCTCTGTGTCAGCTTTGGTGTATCTGTTTTGATGATGAATCACATTCAAAACATCCTTCGCCACCATTTTAAGAGAAAGCCTGTGATTATTTCTGTGTCTTCTCCCTCCAGATCATCTTCTTATAATATAGATAGGGCTCATTTAATCCAATTTTTTTTCAGTTTCTTCCTAACTTTCCTTCAGGTTGTTGTTCTGTTGTATGCCAATCAACCCTCTGCCAATGCCTTAGTATCCTTTCCCCATTCATGTTAGGAAAGCTATTCTTGCCTATTTTTATATGAATCTATATTACACATAATGGCTGAGTTTTATTATACAGGTTAGATTTCTGTAACAGCAGAATCTGATTCACATCCTATTTTTCTATATGTCTAATAATTTTTATTATTGCTGAATATTACAAAATACATACATTGTTGAGTATCCGGATATTATTATCTTTCCTTCAAAAGAGTTGGGCTTTATATATTAAAACTTAAGTTTCTTTTCCAAGTTTGGTTCTTTTTGATGATTTTAAAGCCTTGTTAGGATCTTTCTGGAGTAATTTATCCCCACCACTAAGATACATCTCATTCTTGCTGTATGATAAAAAATGACTCATTCTTTGGAGTCCAAATTTCAAAATTTTCCTTACTTCATAAAAGCTAGGAGGCAAAGTAGAGAGAGTTTGTGTTTGGGGCCCTAGCCTTCAAAGGTATGTCCTCAAAGACTCGCTATTTCTCCACTAGGTCTTGCCTGCTAAAGGGTCTACCGTCTTCCAATGGTGGCATAGGCCTGGGGACAAGTCTTCAGCACACTCAGACCCAAACTATAGCTTAAAGGTTCACTCTACCTATGCATAGAATTTGGGACCTAACCAAGACTCAAGAGGGCTCCTTACAGATTTCTGGAACTCTTTTTCTCTACTGGAATTCACAGAGCCTCTCCACAAAGGCTACCTGCTAATCTTGAATCTCAGTGAGACTTCCATAGTATGCTTAAGATATTGTACCTTGCTCTTCATTATGTAATGGATCATCAGAAAAAGACAGGGCAACCATGAGGCATTTGTCTCCTTTCCTCGTGGAAATCTTGTGCTGCCCCTTATCTCTTATCCAACATCTAAAAGTAGTTGTTTGGTACACTTTATTTAGTTTTCCAAATCAGGTTTTTTTTGTTTTTATATTTCCAAGTGCTAGGAGTCACACCCAGGGCCTTACATGCACTAGACCAGGATTCTATCAGTAAGCCACCCTGAAAACCTAGTTTTCTATGTCTTCAATATAAAAGAAATCTGGCCCCTGTTACTGTATCACCACCAAAACAAAAGCCTGAAATCTAATCTCATCTGATATTACCTATTAACTGTGTGACCTTAAGCAATTACATAACTTCAGTTTCTGCATCTATAACAGGAATATGAATTACATGTTTTCTAAAGATTATGCATATATATATATAATATATCTGGCAAAAAGGGTTAATTAAATAACATGCTATGTTCACTATTATAAATAGCTGCCTTTTTATTCTGTCGTTTACTGGATGTTTGTTTATTACTATGTGGTATGTAGCCTTGTTTTGTTATCACAACCAAATTAAACAGATGCTATTCTCCTAATTCATAGCTAAGAATACTAAAACTCAGAAAGATATACAACTGCCTACAGGCACAGTCCATGGCTTTGGGATTCAACTTCACGAACAGCTTCCTAAGATGGTTGTAAATATTTCATATTAATATAATATTCCAAATTACACAAAGAAAAAGAAATGTAGTCTTTTAATATTAAATAAATGGAGACCTGATTAGTCAACAATGGCTGGTCCTTAACGGTTCTACACAGTGATTAAAAGAAAAGATAAAAGTAAAGCATCCATCTAGCCTCTTCCTCAGCTGTCTCCTTCCCACAAACTAATTTCTAGTCTCAGCCTGCTTTCCATGGTGACCCTCCATTTGTTTCTTACAGAAAATCTCCGAGAAGGGACAGAAAAGAAGGTGATATTCATCACAGGACGAGTCCACCCAGGGGAAACACCATCTTCGTTTGTGTGCCAAGGTAAGTGCAGGATCTCACAGGTGTCCTCTGCCTGCTGAGGCACTGTGATGACCTTTGGGACAGTGCAAACACAAAGTCTTCATCTCACATGGCAATTCACCTAAGTTCTTCAAAGAAGCTGCAGTTGATACCCACCCAGTTTTGATTCAATAAATGCTTATCAGTGAGTATTGGTGTGAAAAAAACAGATGAATGGATAGATGGGTAAGTGAGCAAGAGGTGCTTAGGGAAATTCTTTTATTGTTCTATAATAAGGATGACTGGAGGGGGGGTCACCAATATTGTCCAGATTTATTTGTCCTGAGCAGTTGGCAACAGCAGGAAATTTGACCCAAGCTAGATATGTTTTGTGGATAGTAGGGTTGTGAATTGGGAACATTGTCTATTTACTCACTTAATTCAATCATTTACTTAGCAACTTTTTTATTTTATTTTTTTCCAGGGTACATTTGTAGTTTTGTTTATTTTTAAGTATATTATATAATTAAGCAATGTCTAAAGAATAAAAAACACAAAGGTCTACTGAGGGGACTTAAGTCAGTGGCTAGCGATGTTGAAAGCTGGTATTCATTTTCAGAAATACTGATGAACTCGCAACCCTATAACATAAGACAGTTAACGACTACTTTCAAAGCACAGCCTAACTCTTTTGAATAAGTCTGTGAATGTTTTTTAATTAAAAAAACAAAATAACTTCACTGAGCTATTGTATTGTCACATAAAATTATGTAATATATTGCATATATGTATGAAATATACATAATATTATATTTATATATTTATTACTAATAAACACGTAGTATATAATGTATAATTACATATCCACATATATATAGATATGTACATATCTATATATATATGCAAAACCACAGGAATCTATAGCCTGATGTGAAGCTGTCTCATGCTCACCATAAGCCGTGCTTACATTAACACCCCATTCCACTTCCCCAGCACCAGAGCTGCCCTTTCCACCTCAGAATGCCATGGTTCAACACCTTCACAGACAGGGTTCTACCAAAACATTTGAATAACTCTACCCCTAGCCTCCTTAGCTCTCTATTCCTTATTCTTGAGATTTAAAGCCACTTGGGCAAGTTTTCTGACTGCCATGTCTCATCGGGCACATTCTACTTCATGCCAAGTAATTACATGCTATTCAAAGATACTCATTTTTTTTCTTGACATCACAGAAGTGTCAGACACTCTCCTTATAAAGAAAGTCTATGCATTTCCACTGCACTGAATTAAGGTGCATTTCATGGGAATGAAAAGATGGACCCTAATATCTTCAACCAAGTCACTCTCTGTAGTGCTTACTGATCTGTGCACCCTCAGGTTTATTAGACCCCCTCCCCAGTTCTTTCTTAGAAACATTCAGTTTTACACTGCCACTGGCTACATGCCCGGCTACATGGGGGTTCTTTCTGTTTCACCTTCTTGTCAATATTTTATTCTTTTCCTCAAAGTACTAGAGATTCAACCCAGGACCTCGCACATGCTATACAAACATTCTACTACTTAGCTACAATTGTAACCCTTTAAGAAACTTTTAGTTTGAGACAGGGCCTCTTTAAGTTGCCTGAATTGACCTTGAACTCACTTTGCAGCACAGTCAGGCCTCAAACTTGATACCCTTTAGGCTAAGCCTATGGAGTAGCTGTGATAATGTGCCACCATGCCCAGCTTCATTTGTACTTATCATGTAAAATAGGAAGATGTTGTATATGTACAAAGTACAGTTCAAGGAATTAATATATTTTGATTGTAGTTTGTTGTTGTTGTTGTTGTTGTTGTTGTTGTTTTTTTGGTTTTTATGAGACAGGGTTTCTCTGTATTGTTTCGGAGGCTATTGGTGATTGTAGTTTGTTTTAAGTATACTAATTTTCTATGTCACAGAGACTAACATTAGCTATGTATCGACATGAGAAAACTCAAATTTGGAGAACTCAAGATGACCATGTGGTCATAGGGGTTGGAGAAAGCTTCTGAAGGTTACACAGCTCCAACGCAGTGTAATGCAGGACAAGTATACGGAGACTGGGAATCAGACAATGCCGTCCGTGGTCAAATGTCTGGGAGACTAGCTCCTTGCAGCAGCATGTCAAATCCCTCAAATGTAAAATGAAGCTACCAGAACTATCTAGGAAGGCATTAGGAAGCTGGCAGGAGATAAATGTAAACACAACACTTAGTCCTATGCCTGGCGCATAGCAGGCTCTTGACAGATGTCACCTTCATCCCCATGGGAACCCGGGAAGATGAAGTAGTAATCTACCTTACAGACTCTCAAGCACTGTGCATATAAATACGAGTTTCATTCTCCGGGTCCCATTCTCCGCATGCTGTTTAGGCATGATTGCCTCCCTCTAGTTTTCAGCTGATGAGGCTGAGCTCAGGGAGGGTGTGTGACTGGCAGAGGCCAGCAGCTTGTCAGCTGAGTGGCTGGACCCTAGTCTCTACAGCTGACTCCTTCACACTCTCACTTCTGCCCCGCCCCCAGCACTGTCCTTGCAATAACCTTTCCCAGGCTCTCCCAGGGCTGTCTGCCCCCTTTACTCGAAGCCATCTGTCAGTTGCTAAACGTGGCAGCAGTTCTGTTCCCCCAGCTGACTGAGTGTAACTGCTTTTGCCCTTGTTTGCAAAAAGGCGGTAAGTTTTGCCGTCTAGATCTTCCTGTCTAGGAAGCCAAAACCCAACATGCCTGTGAGCAGTACAGAGGGCCACCGTCCCATTTTACAGGTGAGGATCCTGAACAGTGATCTTGGATGGTGCTGACTTGATGAACTCAGCATTGTCCTAGGGGCTTTCAGATACATATTTGCTCCTTGGTAGAATTCGTGAATACCTGCTAACTACTTCCTCAAGCTGAGCTCCAGCCACATGGATGGTATCCACAGACAGCCCACCATGGTCTAGTCCTTGCCAAGCTCTCTGATCTCATCCATTTTGCAACCCAGCCTCACACAGATTAATCTCAGAGGGGAAATCTTCTATCACCTATTCTTGTCCTTACTGCTCCCTCTGTCTTGGAGGTCACTTGACACTTTGCAAACACTTCTTGTCTTCTCAGGTTTTAATGCCCCTTCATGGACCTCTATAATCTACTCCTTCCAGTCCTCTGCTTGTTGCTTATATCGACAAGTGAAAATTAGCATCATCAATAAAACACCCTTACTACCCTAATTGGTTATGTGATCTGTGTACATTTGTCTTTCCCATTCATGCATGATCTATTTAAGGCTTAAGACTGGCTGTCCAATGGACACTTTCCACACCTGTAAAGCAGGATTATCTTGTTCATTATCTGGGTCTGTTGTGAGGAACAAAGACTGTGTTGGCTGTGGATTGCTAAACTGAATTTGGAAAGAGAAGTCTCAAGATCACACTGTAACACGAATAATAGAAGACCCAGAGACTGATATTAGTGTTCAGGCCTCAAGCTGAAAATCAGAAAAGCAAAACAGCCAAGCCACTAGCTCTTACCTTACTTCTACCTCAGGTGGAAAGGTGATCCTGTCTCTGTGAGCTCTCACCAAGCCTCAGACTGCTGCCTCTCCTCAGCATGGCTGGAGAATCAATCTCCACATGAGACCCTTTGCTTTTTATACCTCCCTAGTGCTGATTAAAGGCGTGTGATCCCAAGTGCTGAGACCATCATCGTGTGAGCTGTTTTTTTTTTAGGATGAATTTAGTGTAGCTCAGTGTGGCCTTAAACTAACAGAGATCTGTCTACCTCTACCTCCCAAATGGTGAGATTAAAGGTGTGTACCACCACAGCCTTGCTTCTATAACTAACTAGTCTGTCTGGCTTTGCTTTCTGCTCCCTAAGGCAAGCTTTAATAAGTCATAAATAATATACCACCATATCATGCTGTCAGTAAGTAGTAGAGAGGGGGTTTGAGCTTGGGTCTAGCCAGATCCGCGGCCTGATCCTGTTCTGCTGCAGGCTGAGAAGTGCTAGAAGGTCAAGTTTTGTACCCAGAAGAACACAGAGTTCCGACCACCTCACTTGATGTGCCCTTTCCAGGTAGGGCTGTGGAGGCTCTGAGAAAGTAAGGTGGCTTAGGCTTACTGAAAGTGGGATCCACCTCCTGGGTTAGCCCTGTGTCTTTCCTTACCTCAGCAGCTGTCCCTTGAAACACACAGCAATCCATTCATCTTTCCTTGAGGCGGCACAAGGCAGACACTATTACTCACGCTTTTCTGCCTCCTTTGGGTTTGTATTCCATGGGGACATCCTGAGTCAAGCCCCAGAGGGTTCTTTCCAGTAGTCAGGGCCTGAGGCTTGGTCCCTTTCCCCAGCTCACCTGGCTTCAGGGAAGTACAGGTCTGAGGCCTGGAGGGACAGTGACTGAGAGCCTCTTCTTCTGCATTCACTGGCTCAGTGACCTTGAGCGGGAAGCAGGCCTGGAAAGCCTGGCTGTCTCCATCTGGCCAGGACCATAGTCCTCACTGCCAAGCTGCTAGCGCACCTGCGTCTGGGAGTACAGCGAGTTCTGTCCTCACAGGTGTCTGGAAGGGGTAGTGTTAGGGATGGCAGGGTTTAGGTTTTCTGAAGGCTGCTTGGATGTAGAAGGCGGACTCTAGGCCACTCTTCCATCACCTGGCTTCCTTTGTGGCCCCTGTGAGGCCAGAGAATCCTTATTCTCTAGTTAGAACAATTGGAGAGAACAGAGGAGCTCCCATGCTGCTCCGTGACAGGGTGTGGGACAACATAGTCTCTTATTAGACAGAGAGATTGGATCCCAGCACCTTCACTTATTACACTGTGACCGTGGGAGTGTCACAGAACCTCCCTGCACCTCAGTTTCTCCATCTCAAAGGGAAACAGTAGACTTCTGGGGTTGTTATAGAGACTGAAGAAGCTGACAGCCACACCCGTGAATGACGGTGTCTAGGACATAGTGATGAGGAGATGTCATCTGTGGTAAGGTGGCAGGAAGCACTAATGGGCCACTTTGCAGACCCCAGACTCTCAGGGAAGCATTTCCTGCCTGGGTTTTCTGTCCCTTACTACAAACCTGCCCTCAGTAGCTCCGGTGCTCTGTGACCTGCTCTGCCTTGCTTGCTGCCTTGGGGAAGCCCTGAACTGTGTCACCCTCGAGTCTCCATAGCAAGTTGGAAACTTGACCAGAATCAGACATGGATCTTGGTCTCTGGCCTCTGGGCCAGGGAGTGCCTCTCAGGAACTCCCAAGGCTGTTGGTACTCAGCTCAAAAAGAAATCTCCATTTGAGGCATGCTCTGTCCTCTTCAGACCCTCTTGTTGATTTAATGAGCCCAGTTTTATGGAATGATTCTGCCAGAAAGGCATGCCTCACTTGGGAGGGCAGCAGGCTTGGTGGAGGTGTGGAATTAATCAGACTTGGTTGGAGTCCTAATACTTCTGCCTGCTTATTTGGGTACCTTCAGCAAGGCTTCAGCTCTCAGGGCCTCTGTATCCTTACCCCAGAAACGGTGTAATAATATCTTGTTTGAAGATTCCTGCAGTGTGGGCAGCGACTATTCCTGCTTCCTGGAGAAGCAAATGGACACCCTGAATATTACCAGTCAAGCTAGTGGAGGAAAGGTCTCCCTCCCTGCCTGGATCTCAATGCTCCCTGCCAAAGTGCCCTCCACCTAAGGTCGTGTGTGTGTGTGTGTGTGTGTATGTGTGTGTGTGTGTGTGTGTGTGTGTGTGTGTGTGTAAATGAAGAACTGGTCCTCTCAGGAAGTCGCTTCTCTGGATTACTTTGCCAGGAAAAAATAAGAGGGAAAGAGGGCTCGTGCACCCGGACATCTCTGTGTGTGGGTGCACAGGTGTGTACATGTGCATACACATGCTCTCACACCACTGTTTCACAACCGCCAGTACCACCAGCCGTCAAGACCCAGCACCACCTAAAACGTCCCACTACTCACCCCTTGCCAACTCTGCTGTCATTCCCGCACCTGTCCCTCTGTATTCTCCCTCTTCTCTGTCTATGGCCCCATCACCTTGCCTCACAAGTGAAACGGAACTTTTCAGTTTACACCTGTGAAGTGGTCAGAGCCTACCATCAAGGTGGATGCTAGCATGTGAGCCTCGTGATTCCATAATTTGAGGACACTGGCCTTGGTTGAGGACATTTAGGGTCTAACCCAGACAGGAGAGGTCTGGTGTGACTTCATGTGGTAACCTGGGCCCAGCAGGTGCCCCTGCTGCCATGCTGTGGGTCTGGGCTCTTCTCACTCTAGGATGCCACCTCTGAGCAGAGAGTAAAAACAATGAACCTCATACAGAACTCTTTGGAGGGGAAATCATGCCCACAGATGCATGCACTCTCTAAAACACATGTGAGCAGTCTTCTAGTTCTTTCCATCTTGCCTTAATGGTAAGAAACACTGCTTTGAAGCCAGCAGAACTAGGTAGGTCTAGATCCCATCGAGGCTCGCAGGGGTGATGTCACCCTCTGACTTTGTTTCCCTGCCTATAAAATGGAGCCGGAAGCATTCCAAATCAGTGCAGATACTGAGTGTATGAGGCTCTGACTTCAGTCATTTTACATTCATCTATTGAGTTCCATTGCTGTGCCAGGCACCAAGGCCTTGAGAAATGGCGGAAGCAAAAAATCAGCCCTTCTTTCCTGGAGCCTTCAGCCTGAACGGAAGGCAGATACAGCACATGCAAACCTCGATCCCTCAAACTCAGGGACTCCAGGAAAGGTACTCTTCCTTATTCTTCTAGACTCAGTTTCTATTTTGAGACCATATTCTTTTAGACTGATGGCTCAGTCATTTTCTGCAGAGTTGTTCGGCTTGAACAGAGTTCTGATAATTGTGACAGCATCACCTCCCCTGCACTGGCTGTAGCCTCAGGATTCTCCAGGCTTTAGTCTCTAAAGGGCCTTGTTGGTCAGCAGCAGGTCAGATCCTGACTCCTCATGCCAGTTGCTTTATATCTAATGAGTTCTCTCTGCACATCTATCCCTCCTGGCTGTCAAAGCCCTGCCCACCATGACTCTTGCCCCCTAGCATACTGTAGCTAGGAGCGCTCTCCAAATCCAAGAATTGACCTGTGTCTTCCTAGCTTTAAATCCTATAGTGATTCTCTAGTATTTTTTGTTTATACATCACATGTAAAATAATATATGATATATACCATAATATATATGTGTACATACACATATAGCCTTGTTTGCTTCTCCTATTTGTCCCTGAAATTTCTCCTCCCTTCCCATCACCTGTGGGAAAGCCACAATTAAAAAAATACATGTACATGCTTATTCCATGTGAGACACTTGGTTTGTATGAACTCATAGTCTTTGTAGATCCCCTAATAATTATTACTGTCTCGTTTTTAACTTCTGGGGAAACTGAGGGGTGGAGAGAGTAAGGCCACACAACAAGTGAATGGCATCCAAGAAGGACTCAAACCTGAAGACTACAGTTTCCAACTGTACTTTTAACCCTGAAGTTAAACCCCTAATTAAGAACTGTGTGCTTCCATTGAGGCCATCTTCCTTCTTGTCACCAAGGCTTGGTGTAAGCATTCCTCTGCTTGGTTACCTTCCTGGTGTCCTTCATCTTGCTGGCCTTTTACCCAAGACCCTTTCTCACCCCTTCCACCATGAGCCTTGGTTGGATCAAGAGCCTTGTGCGGGTTCTAATGGTTCCATGCAGCTCTCATTAGGGCATTGGCTAGTAAGTGTGAATTCACTGTCTTATTGTGCATGGCTCCACTGCAAGAAAATGGTATTCTTCTTAGGATGCCCAGTTTGCTGAGTGAGTGGCTGTTAGTTCAGCTAGCCTCAGGGTTTGTCAGGGATGACCCATCAATAAGCATTTCTTTCTCTTTCTTAGAAACCTTTAGTTTTATTAATGAAAATTCTATGTGCTTGTGTGCACCTGTGTGGACATGTTCACATGAGTGAAGGTAACCATGGAAGCTAGAGGCATCAAATACCCTTTAGAATTGCAGGCAGGGTATGATCCACCTGATGTGGGTGCTGGGAACCAAACTTGGGTTCTCTACAAGAGCAATATGTGCCCTTAACAGCTGAGCCATCTCTCCAGCTCCATCTATAGGCATTTCTTAAGCACCCACTGTGGGCTCAGTCCTGAGCCAAGCATTCCAGGAGAAATAAGGACAATGAAGATAAGATTTGGTTGACTATAAGGTTGGTCTGGCAGAGCATATCCCAGCCAGCTGGAGATTGGCATCAGGCCAGAATCTCTGTGTCTAACTTTAGTGTTAGATCTTCAGTCACTTCCCTTCTCTTCCTCACCTTCCTGTTGTCCTGTTTCCCCCAAGTCCTGATGATACATAGTTAAAGGAAAGGATATGACAAATCATGACTATAGCAAAGACTGGTGTCATGGTGGCTATTGGTGTCTCCTAGCAAGGTGGAGGCTATCCCCACCTCACTTGACACACTGAGTATCATCCTTCCATTGAAATGAGAAAACTGGTCAGAGGAAGTTCTCAACACTTTCAGCCAGTAAGCAGCTAACATTCAAATATAAATTCGCAAGTCTTTTCTGCTTCCTGGATCCCTCTGCTTCCTCTGTACAATGTGTTTGACAATGCCCAGGCATGCCATTGACTCTCCCTGCCTGCTTTCTCCTGTGGTCCTTCTTATTATGCTTCACTTCCTGCTACCTTGCCTTCATAATGTGGCTGGCCCTCTACCCAGAACCTCCTCAGCCCTTCTTTGCCTCATCAAACCTCTGGACAATGTTGTTCAGTCCCTCTTCTAGAAACCACCCTACCATCCTACCAGGCTATAAACACACACACACACACACACACACACACACACAGAGAGAGAGAGAGAGAGAGAGAGAGAGAGAGAGAGAGAGAGACAGAGAGAGACAGAGAGAGACAGAGAGAGAGACAGAGAGGGAGGGAGGGAGAGACAGAGACAGACAGACAGAGACAGAGAGGGAGGGAGGGAGAGACAGAGAGACATCTAATAACTCTCCTCTTGTAAGAAGACTGACTGGTCAGGGTCTGGGGAGAGGGGTCGGGCAGTACATTGCTTGTCTTCCAAACACAAGGACCTGAGTTTGATACCTAGCATGTGGAGGTGGGGGTGGGTGGGGGTGGGGGTAGGAAGAAGGGTGGGTGGGAAGGGTTCCAGTTCAGTTAACTCTGACTTAGAGCTAAGTGATGGGTCTAAAATTTACCCTCTCATTCCCCCAAGTCCACCTGGGAAAGTGAGCTCTGGATAGCCATAGTCTGTCTGGCTTTGTTTTCCCTCATTCTTTTATTAGGTGCCTAATTGGCAGCCCAATTAATCTGCTCATCTGTGAAGGAGGTGAGTGCCTCCATTTCCAGAAGCCATTCTCTGAGGCAGCATGGCCCAGCCCTGAGTGCCGGCTGGCTCCTTGATGGAGGGCTGCCCAGGGAGCCAGGGTCAATTAGCGGACAGATTAAGCAATTATTAGCCCCTAACAAGGGCGCCTGGCATCATTACCCTGCCTGTTTATTGGCAAACTGCAACTCTAATATGAGGACCAACAAATAAATTAGGGCATCTGGTCCACTGCCGCGTCAGCCGAGAAGTAAATGATGTCCAACTGGCCCTGGGCTGCCCATGGATTCTCAGCCTGGCATAATGAAAAGCCTGAGATGTCCCTTGCTGGTCACAGCGGCTTTGGAATGAACTCTGAAGTGATTTATCATTCCAAGAGCTAAGTGTCTGCTGCTGGGCACATGAATTGTTCTTAGTTACCCTGCTGTCTTCCTCATGCCTGTCTGTCAAGATCTGTAAGGGCCCAGTTCAGAGGCTCCCTCTTATCCAGTAGGAAACAAGTCCCCTCTGCATTTGGGAGAGTCTTCTACCACTTTATGGCATTACACCAACTTCATGAAACGTTAGAGCAGTATTTTGACTGTATGTTCACGTCTCCAGTGGAGAAGCAGACACATGAAACAGAACAGAGGGGAGGGACAGAGCTGAGGGCTGTTTATGTCACTCAATCCCTTTCCTATGGATAGATGCAGAGCATCATCAGAAGGGTACTAGAGGGGACACTTCAGGAATGCCCCTGTGGTTACGTGATGATGGCACCTTCCTGAATTTGTTGCTGTCATTCAGGACTCCCAAGGCCCAGCTCAAATGCTTGGAAAACCCTCTCTGCTCCATCTGCATGAAATGCTTCCCTGTCTTGTCCCTAGGCCACAATGCGATGTCTTGAACCACCTTCTGTTAGAAAAAAAAGATATATTTGGATTATTCATTGGGAAATACCTAGTCATATATTCATAATTATATATAGACAGTAGCTGGTGACAGAAGCCAAAAGTGACTGGCCCTCTTGTCATTTTATGGACTAAGAAAAATGTGCCCCCCTCCTTCTTGAAACACTTGAGGCTAATCCACACTGGTCTCTCTTCCTAGGGATCATTGACTTCCTTGTCAGTCAGCATCCAATTGCCCGTGTCCTACGAGAACACTTGGTCTTCAAGATTGCACCAATGCTCAACCCTGATGGAGTCTACCTGGGCAACTACAGGTGAGGGACTGGGGAAGATGTTTAAAAGCAGAAAGTGACAGGATGGAGGTATGAAAACCGGAAGAAACCAGGTAATAAACCTGAGAAGGAATTTCTAGACTAACCATTAGAGGCATTATTAGAGGAAATTTAAAAATTATAAAAAATGTTACTTCACCTCCCAAGAGCAGCTAATGTCCTTGGCCATTTATAGACAACTATCCAAAGTCACTTGCTGGGGTTTTCTGAGCAGACTGATAGACTAAGAACCAGAAGAACTAATATTAATTTTAGCACCTACTTCTTCTATGTGCTTGAGGGACTCACTTTTCCTCTATGATGTTCAATTTGTCTTGTATAAGAGACAACAATTCAGGCCAGGCGTTGGTGGCACACACCTTTAATCCCAGCACTTGAGAAGCAGAGGCAGGTGAATCTCTATGAGTTTGAGGCCAGCCTGATCTACAGAGCGAGTGCCAGGATAGGCTCAAAAGCTACACAGAGAAACCCTGTCTCGAAAAACAAAAACAAAACAAAACAAACAAACAAACAAAAGAGAGAGACAATTCTCCAGCAGGGCAGTCGTATTGGAAAGAATGGAGAGGAATATACTTTGTAGAACTACAGATGATGGTTATAATGCTCCCTGGGCTGTTGCTGTGTTTCTCCTGGAAGATCATTAATGAGCGAAAAGAGGAGCACGGATCATGTGGACAGTACTTCTCTTTGGGTGGACATGCCACTCAGCCTCATTCCAACTCATATGCCATATGTTGAATATTTTTTCTCCTGTCATAGAACCATAATTTACAGCTTAAAATTCCACTGCCCAGGGGATCATTTGCCAAAAGAACATTGAGTTCTCAAAGATAGATAGTCTTATTACCCTTATTTCACAGCTGAGACAACTGACTTGCCCAACACCACATAGTGGTAGATAATTGACTGTCTAACTTCACTGCCCACATTATATGACTTTAGATTTGATCAGGTCCATAACCTTGGAGACAACAGCCATCCTCCCCACACTTTGCATATCAGGCTTTGTGTGACCTGATGCCTGTGTCTGCCCTGACTTTAGTCTGTCCCACTCTCTTTCCTCCCAGAGATGTTCCTCTGACTTCTCCAAGACAAGCCTGTTGCTCTTCTCCAAGCAAAGCCTAATGCCCCAAAGAAGCATGTTGGCTCCTGCTACTTTTCCTTTACGACAGAACCCTTTTTGTAAAACCGTTTCATCCCTTATTCACCTGCTCTCTTGGCAGTTCAGCTTACGTCTGTCTTTTAGAAATCGTTTCCCTGCCGGGCGGTGATGACACACGCCTTTGATCCCAGCACTTGGGAGGCAGAGTAAGTTCGAGACCAAGCCTGGTCTACCGAGCGAGTTCCAGGACAGGCTCCAAAACAATACAGAGAAACCCTGTCTCGAAAACCCCCCCCAAAAAAAAAACCAAAAAAAACAAGACAAAGAAATCCTTTCCCCAAACCCCCAGAAGAAGTAGCAACTGCCTTCTGTGTTCTCACAGGTCTTGTTATTGAAAAAGGAACAAGAAGCCAATCAATCATGGGAATTCATTACTACAGCTTTGGAAGGTGTTCATGAACCCATCAAACTTCAGGTTCCCAGAAATAGGACAGTCATTGTGTCCTCACTATCTAGCAGCAGAAATGAGCAAATAACAGATGCTCAGAAAAAGATGAGTGCAAGTGAATGAAAGGGATGGCCATAAAGATAAAGAAAGAAAATAGATGAGACTTCCAAGGCCCTTGGCTGAGTTCAGATATAAGATATCCCCACAACCAGCTAGAACCATTTTACACAAGGCTGTTTTAGTACTCTCTAAAACCATGGAAATTGGGTCCAGAGGGGCTCTCTAGCACCCTCTGGGTCGGAGAGAGACCCATGGGATGCATGAAACCTTCATTAAAGTCAATTTTGCTTCTTCTCTTAATTGGCTGGAGTGATGGCTCATTAGCATCTGCAGGTTTTATGGCTTGTTGCAGGCCCAAGAGTAATCCCGTTCTACCTTCCCCAGACAGCATGTGTGGTTAGTGATAATAGTGGTAGAAAGGCCATTTGATTTATGTTAACATTTCTGTTTAATTACAAGAGCTGCAATGATCAGAGAGAGGTCAATTCTGCCGTTCTACATGCTTATTTATGTCATCTTCTGCTGTCCAGGGAAGGGTTAGCTAGAAATAGGCCCATGACCTTGGTCAACATGCCTCTTTTCCGTCTGGTTTGGGTGGTCAGGGTGTAGGAAAGAAGGAAGATGCCTTCTATACATCTTCAAGGTCACGATTTTGTGACGGGGGAGGGGGTAGGCAGAGGGCAGGTAGCTCCACTGCCCTGAAATAGTTTCATGGTAAAGTTTCAACTCCCAACATTTTCCTAAGTAACAATATATGATTCTTTCTTATTATGAGAGTTGCAAAAAGTCTCTAACCACAGCATTAATTCCTGTTATTAAAACAGATCGGAATAGCCAAATGTAGCCTATCAATCATGAGTATTCGTTTCTACAGCTTTAGAGTGTAGGAAAGACAGTAATAAAGACTGAGAATGCATAGTTTCAAGGTGCCCTAGAAGTCCCCACACCGGTTCCACCAATGCAGCTTCCCCTGATTCCAGTTTCTTCATGCCAGGTCCTCCCATGCTCTCTCTGCAGCAGTATTTATTGGGTTTGCTGTAACTTTCTAAGGTGTATGGCATGGAAAAGAATCCAGAGTTCAAATAAATTTGACAAATGCTGAACTAAGTGAAGTTAAACACAGAATTCACAATAAGACCTTTCAGAATGGTGCATATGGCCATGAACACAAGCAGGACCCAAAGAGAAAAAGAGACCTCAATGTTTATAAAAGGTTAAGTGCTATGGTCCATACAGCCCACCACCTATGTTCGGGTTATGAAACATTTTGGGTAATGGCATTACAAGAAGTCTGCTTGCTGACTCAATGGTCTGTCAAACCCTCACACATATTTCATCTCATCCTCACAACTCTGAAGGAAGGGCTCTGTTAGGCCTTTTCTGCTTGCAAACATAAAAATCCACTCAGACTAGCTTAGTAGCAGAGGGATGGTTGCAAGGGAAGGAAAGAGGGAGGTTGGACTTTAGATCTCTGGGGCAACATACAAAGCCAGAGTTCACAGGATGCTGGTGAGATCACAAGACAGCGGTCAGAACACAGGCAGTCATGTCTCTGCTTTCCTCTTGTACCCTTTGACTTTCTTTCTCTCAGCATCTCCCTCTGAAGGTTCAGTGCCCTGGTGAAGCTAAATAATCTGCCCCAGGTCTATGACCAGTGATGGGTAGGCAAGGATGAAGGGCTGTCCTCCCTGTCGTCTACCCCGCTGCAGTCAGGACTGGACCTGGCTGACTCTGAGGCTATAGCATGACAGGACTGCCTGCTATGAAGCACCTCATGTGGGTGGAAAGGCAGGTCCCAGGCCACTCCCCTGCACTGTGAAGGGATGTAGTAGCTATCTACAGAGTCGTGAAGGTCAGTGAGTGATAACATGGCCTTTGGTGTTAGTCAGGTGTGACATCAACTTCTGATCCACCATCTATGTGGCCCAGGACCTTGGATAACTGACATTGCCTCACTATGCTCTATCTATCTATCTATCTATCTATCTATCTATCTATCTATCTATCTATCTATCTATCTGTCTGTCTGTCTGTCTGTCTGTCTGTCTGTCTATTTATTTATCAATCAATCATCATCTGTCAGTGGGAAATGAAAGAGTTATGAGAACTTTGGGAGATACTATACTTCAGGCACAGTACTGGGCATGTTGTAAGTTCTAAATAAAAATCTCTTCCTTCCCTCTCTTCCTCCCCCTTACCCTCTTTTCTCCATATTAATGAAGCATGTGATCCAATATAGGAAAGAAAAACACAGTCAATTTCCCACTTCTATCAGCTCAGACTATATATTTAATAACACAAACACCTACACTATAGTGCTAATAGTCAGGTAGAGAAGGTTAATGTAACCTGGGTGTGTGGCTCAGTTGGTAGATTCATTGACCAACACTCACAGATCTCTGAGTTCAATGGCCAGCACTGCATAATACCAGACAGTGACACATGTCTATAATCCTAGCACTCAGGAGGTAGAGTCTGGAATGTCAGAAACTCAAGGTCATCCTTGGCTACACAGTGAATTTGAGGGCAGCTTGGACTCCCTGAAAAAGAGAGAGAGAGAGAGAGAGAGAGAGAGAGAGAGAGAGAGAGAGAGAGAGAGATATGCACACACACTTTACTCTAGAACATAATAGCAGCAGATCAGCAGATGGTTGTTATACTATTCCGGGAATATTCATTATGCTAAAGAGCAGCAGAGTCTACACACTAGATTACTGTGTGTGGTACCATACTGTGACTGTGTTAAGAGTATATATGACCCATATTCAAGTTTATGTCACAATATTAAGCATCCATAGTATATTCCACAGCAACTTCTACAATTGTTATATGATACAACAATACATAACCTTTATTGTGTAAAATAAAGACATAGGGCAGATATGCACTCTATCTTGATCACAACACTCCAATTACAATTCCCGTTTCCCCTTGCAGATGTCAGGTCTCAAAGTGATCCATGGGAAGGCCTTCCCAGCACCTGTATAGACAGTGGGCTCCCCACTGTACCCTTTCCCAGCACCTAGCATCGTCTTGGCCTGATTTATAATCATGTATATGTGTCACTTTGTCTGCCTTGTTCCCTTTCAGGCCTGTCATAGTGGCTGACACAGAATGAGCCCTTTATCTCTGTTTTCTGAATGAACAAATAAACTAAGCAGTGGTTTGTACTGATTGTGCTGTGACACAAAGCTGAATTCCCCAGAAGAGAGGAACTACGGCTGGGTGCTGTCAGTCTCCAACCCCACCTGTTTAATCGCATACTACTAAGACATGACTACTCTTCCGATTTAACAGGATGAATGACTATCAGGACCTATCAAACTTTCCATTCCAAGGCATCACTCTGTTATCTCATAGAGCCCAGTGCTTTTAAAAGCACCTAAATACTGTGTTTGATCCGTACAGTGGTTTGAGAAAGAAAGGTCAGCTTTTATTATTGTCCATTAGAGAAAATGGGAAACTGAGCCTAAGAAGTGAAGGACCACTGGCAAGACTCTAGGCTCACACCCCAGGTCTCTGGGCTCTGACTCTTTCACCAGTCTTAGTTGGAGGCTAAGGTTTTCTTTCTCAGCCTCCAGGGCTTGTTGTCTTGGGACAACACAAATTTCACTCCAAGTCTCAATATTCCTCTAGCCTTCTTGGGGGACTAACTGTAGTAAAAGGCAACTTTCATCATTTAGTAGGTGCTCTAGGGGAGACTCTATCAGGAGAAGCATGGCTGCAGCATGAATGAACCTTGAGAATAGTGATGCCAAGTGACATAAATCAGTCTCCAAAAGACAAATACTATTGGATTCTACTTAAATGAGGAACTCCAAGTAGTCACTGAAATCACAAACAGAAAGCACTATGATGGCTTGAGAAGGAGAGAGGAGGAAGCCACTGTGTGGTGGGTTAACAGGCCTAGGTTTCAAGGACAGTGCTCATAGCAGCACATTACAGGTGTCTAATGCCACTGAGCCACACGCTTACATTGGTTAATATGTTGTATTGTACTTTACCACATTTCAAAACAGAAAAGAAAAAAGTAGCATGACTGATTTTGCAATGTGGATGTTTTCAAATAGTTCCAAGGGTATCTGGCAACTCAGGTCTTGTGGGATAGACATTGCAACCTCCAGCATCACAGAGGCAAGAAGCTGCAAGCTTAGCTGTCAGGAATCAAGGTGTGGGCGATAGGCAGCTCAGTTTAAAATAAGTAAGCAATTCCCAGTGAGTTGCAGAACACAAGGCTCTGCATGCAGGCTGAGGGACTGGCACCTCTCTTTGCCACCACCTCCACTCTTGTTTCCTTTGCAGAGAAGGCAGCCCTACCGGCTCCTGCACCCCACCATATTTCCCCAGCATTGATAATGCCTTGCCAACGAAAAACAGACTTTTCATCTCCATATGACAATATGAAATTCTGTGTTGGGTTTGCATTGCTTAATTAGGTGTTTGTCATTGTGTACTCCATAGAGCCACGTATAAGTAAACAGTCATAGACCTTGGAATAAATTTATTGGTTTTATTTATGTTTCTGGGCATAAAAATCTATAATTACCAGGTACAGCCTCAGTATAACTGGTATTTAATGACAATTACTTTTTGTTACCATAGAAATGAGTCCAAAGTAGTTACCCATAATTTCTCATTTCCCAAACCTCACACATGCTGAATTGCAATATTACCATAGTAATTGCCTATTAGTCATCATAAAATACGCAGTTACCCAAAAGATAGAAGGATACTGTGAAATTTCTCATCTTCTGAAGACCTGAATGCTTCTTGGGAGTGTGGAGGTCGGGGTGGAACAGATCTCTCTGGGTGCTGCAAAACTGATTCTGCTTTTTGGCCCAGCACTGCAGACCCTGAGGTAGAAGCAGATACTATAGGAGCAGCAGGGGCTTGGGGTCAGTGTGCCTCTCATCCCTGGTAATCCTACTGTAGCAGAGATACTTCGATGCCATAAATCTCCTCTCAGCTGCTTTGTTGAGGACTTGCTGGGTGCTGGTGCCCTGTGCTGGTACTTGAGAAAACAGAAAGCACTAACCAGCTTCAGCCTTCTCCAATTAAAAAAACAAAAACCAAAACAAAAACCTGTATTTGTAACTGAAGTAAGACGAAAAGCATCTACTTGCTGTGCACCCTGTGGCTTATCTACTTCAGTTCTAACCAAAGCCCTGTGGGGGAGTTGGTGTGACAGCCCCATTTTAAACAGAGAAGGGCAAGGAGGCACGGAGGTAATACAGAACTGTCCTAGGTTCTCTGGCACAAAAGCTCACCCATATCAGTGTTCCCAGGAGAGCAGCGCTTCATTTTTGACCTTGTATTTTACTGTCTCTTGAAACTGAGAGCCTCCTTCTGATTGGGAGTGACAAGGAAGGGTTTTTAAAGGATGAGGAACCTGGTTCTAGAAAGATGCCTCCGAGTTAAGAGTGCTTACTGCTCTTGAAAAGGACCTGGATTTGGTTCCTAGCAACCAAATCCTGTAGCTTACCTGTGACTCCAGTTCTAGGAAAACCAATACTTAAGTTCTTTATAACCTCTATAGGTTCCTGTTACGAATGTGATGTAAATAAACTCATGTATGTCCATGTACACACAGGTCACAAAAACTTAGGAATGGGGAATCTTAGGAATTCAATAGTCATAAAAGGGTTCTAAGGAGAACAGAAAAAAATAACATTAAATACTAACTGACCTGTTTTCATCCCAGAATCAGAGGAGAAATGAAGGACATTTTAAGCTGTCCAAAGTGTGGAATGGAACATAAAATCAACTGTATACACTCTACAATAATGTTCATGTTCTATTTGTTTTGTCAGTATCAACACATAACTTATTCCATTGAGCTAGAAATGGAAAACGATGCTCCACACAGACCCCTTGATAGCTCCACCAGCTACTCTTTCCTAAGTCTCCACCTTTCCTCTCTCACAGCATCAAGGGCAGATACCTGGCGCAGTGCCTTGCCAAAGGCAGCAACTCCCCCTCCCCCCCCCCCCCCGCAGCATCATTGAGGGCTGTGTGAACCTCTGACTGTGGTAGCTCAGACACAGTGGTCCCCAACATTCAAGGTATCTGCTTCATTGGTGCTCCTTCTGCTGGTTAGAAAGGACTTCCTGTTTGTGATGGTTTGAAAGAAAATGACACCCAAAAGAGAGTGGCACTATTGAGGGGTGTGACCTTGTTGGAGTAGATGTGATCTTGTTGGAGAAAGTGTGTCTCTGTGGAGGTGGGCTTTGAGGTCACATATATTCTCAAGCAATGCTCAGTGAGAACAAAACATTTCATGTGATCTGCATGTCAAGATTTAGGGCACTCAGCTACTTCTCCAGGACCATGTTTGCCTGCACACCACCATGGTGCACCATGATGATAATGGACTAAACCTCTGAGAGTAGAAGCTACCCCAATTAAATATTTTCCTTTGTAAAGAGTTGCTGTGGTCCTGGTGTCCCTTCACAGTGATAGAAACCGTAACGAAGACACTGTCCAAGTGCTGACTGTCTCTGCCTTCTGAAGGCTCACTGGTGCTATTCAGTTGTTGGAAGATTTGCTCTTCCCCTTTTCCCACCAAAGATAACTCCTGCTTTGCAGGTTGAAGCACTCAGAGCTTTTCAAATTGTCATATGTAGCCTCACACCCTGTCTTTCCCACTGTCCTCCAAGCATGCTCCAGATATTTGTCATTGACTGTCTTTGAGGCATGGTATCTATGACTGAATGATGATGGTAATGGAGATAGTGATAACAGCTAACATGTATTACTTCTTTGGACCTGGCACCATTCCAAGGATTTTGCATCTATTGTTTCTTTTAACCATTAGCACAGTTGCGCCATTATTCCCTATTGACAGACAAGTAAACTGGGGCACAGGCAACTCCTTCTAGCATACTGATCTCATTATCAGGATAAAGCTGGGAAGGGTCCATCACAAACCTCATCCTGGGGACCACACTCCTGACACTGCCCATATGCACTTGACTATCTGATGCTGGACTCTCCTTAACCTCAATATTTACCTAAATCCATCCTCTTCCATTTATTTGGCTGAGTCGCAACTCCCCTATCTTTTCATAGAGCCTTTTGAGAAGCCTGTGGCAGAGACAGCACAGGAGTTATGCTCCTTCCTTAGTCAAAGAAATCAGATCATAGAGAAACTAACCCACTGAAGGGCATAACCAATCACACACTTCAGATTCAGCTGAAGCAATGGCCAAGGCCAGACAGACCCTTACCTCCTAGAGACTCTCCTGCTTTATGTAACCTGGGTGATGTTTTTATGGAGTCTGAAAGGACACTTGGACCCTTGGTGTAATCAGGTGTCTAACCCTCAAGTGCACACCACCAAAACCAATTATTCAAATGAGCCTCCCAGTCAGTTTCTCCAAAAAGGCCAGATGGCTAGATGTCTGTGGAGTCAGCTCCCCACTCTGTCCTGCAAGCAGCCAAAACACATTTCAAAGTTGGAGTTGATAGCAAATTGGTTTTAATAATTGATTCTACAGTAAAGATATGTCTCTGGGGTGGTAGATACCAGAATTCATGGCTTGGACATCTAGAGGAGCACAATAGTGCACTGAAGTCAGGAACACTATCATTTCTGGTCTTAGTTCCTAAACTGCTGCTCACCTAGTACCTGCTATCACTGTGAAATCTTTTGGTGGTGCCCACTGGTCATCAGAAGGCACCCAAGCTATTTAGCCTGGACTTGAAGCCTGTATAGTGTCACCAAGCATCACCCCATGCTCCTTACCCACTAGCAATCTTACCCCTCCTGCATCTTCTCTTCCTTCTGGACTCTTCCCAAGAGCATACATCTGCCCATTCTTGCTGAGATCTGGCCTTTGCTGCTATTCTGTTTCTGCTGAAGAACCCTTCCCACTACTTTTTTTTCTTCTTTCTGTTTCCGCTCTGCCTTCCTTCTTTCCTTGCATCTACTTTCCCTCCCTCTCTCCTTCCCTCCCTCCCTCCTTTCTTCCCTCCCTCCTTCCCTCTCTTCCTTCCTTCCTTCCCTCCTTCCTTGCTCACTTTCTTCCTTATTTTCTTCACTAAGTACATACATGATACCAAGCACTAGGAATATGAGGTAGGCTTGGCCCCATTTGGGCTGAGAGGTCACAGAGGATGGCATTCTTAATCCTTTGGGAACGTAGGAATGGATATAGTCAGAGAAGATGTCCTATGTGAGATGAGGCTTGAATGATGAGTAAGAGTTTTCCAGAGGAAGAAAATTGTGATGCATTTTGAAGGAATAATAGTAAACAGCATTGATGCAGCACGAAACATTAGATGAATACAATCTGCCAGACACTGTTCTCAGTGTCTTGTCTGTATCATCACTCCACTGAAGTTAAAAGGATGATAGTTGGGGGCTAGAGAGATGGCTCAGCGGTTAAGAGCACTGACTGTTCTTCCAGAGGTCCTGAGTTCAATTCCCAGCAACCACATGGTGGCCCATAACCACCTTGAATGAGATCTGGTGCCCTCTGCTGGCAATTAAAAAAAAAGGATGATAGTTAACACAGTCCTTTTAACATTCTCATCTCACTGCTTAATTTATAAGGAATTCAGGAATGAGAAAGTCAGAGGTAAAAATATTAGCTCTATTGTTGATGAAGACCAAGTTTGAAGACATGGTGTGCATCTATGGCCCAAAATGACTTCTATTTGACTTACCTCCAAATTCAACATCCCATCAGCCACAAGTAGGAGAGTGAGCAGCTTCCAGAAAGCACAGCATGTGGCCAAGAGCAGACCAGAATGGAGCTTTCCTGTAGGGCTCCATATTTATATCTCTAAACTTCCAGGATGCTGAGGCTTCAGGGTAGAGATCTTTGGTAGAATACTTGCCTACTACACCCAGATTAACTACCTAGAACCACACAAAACAAAGCAGACATGAGACATAAACAACAAAACAAAACCCAAAACATTCCTGAGGAGCCTAGGCCCAACAAATTCAGTTCCTTGAGTTGGCCAATCAGACAAGTCCTTCCCCTCCCACAGGAAGGAGTAGCAAGGGTGCCTGTGGGGGTATACCCCCCAAAACTGCCATAAACCAAGCAGATAGATCGTTATGCCCTTGTCACATTGCAGAGAAGGAATCTAACATATACAGAGAAGTTAAGTCTCCTGCTCATGGTCCCTGGTGTTTTCTAGAAATCAAGGAATCAAACACAGGGTGCTTACAAGGGGCCCACAACTCTGATCCATGCTTCTGGAACCTTGAGTGAATAGACACCCTTGGAGAATGACGTGTGGGCTGTACACGTTTTCAAAGCTGTGGCCTCCATACACCGGGCAGTCATGCACCATGCATAAACACCAGTTAAAAGGACAGTAGAGGCCCAGGAGCAGCCCAGGCTTGTTAAATCTTGAGATTCAATGGGAAATTTATCAGTCATTTTATGGAGGATCTCTTTCATGCAATTAGCTTATAAATCTTAACTATGCTCACCTTGCATGATGTCCAGATTGGTGGCATAAGAGGTGAGGGCCATACTGTGAAAGACCCTAAATATCAGGCCATGAAAACAGGGAACAGGCGTGTAACATTTACCTCAAACTAGGTGGTGTCTTCAGCATCTCACATGGACAGTACCAGTTGGTTCCCACAGTAACCCTCTGAGAAGGGAAAGCCCTTACTTTTTTGCCCAAGGAAAGTCTAGTCACAAAAATATTAGAGACATAAGCAGATATTTTTTTCCAGGCAGCATGGCTCTTTTGTCCATATTTGGATTTGGGGTCCTTAGAACATGTAGGTAAGGGACATGCCATCTTCCACATGGGAAAGACATGAAGGACTTCTTCTTTATTATGTTTCTTATGCCCTGTTTCACCTAAGAAATTGCAATAGTCAATTCTTAGCTTCAATGTCAGTTAAACTCCTTGAGAAAATGCCACCCTTCAGACTTTTCAAAAAAGAATAAATGCTTTATCAATGTTCTTATGGAGAGAAAAAATATCCCCTTGATTCTGAAATAAACTTTCAATCCTACTATTCCACAACCCATGACCTTGGCAAATCCTTTCTTCTCTCTTGGCCTTATCCTCTTTGTCTCTGAGTGTATGGATAGGATTTGATAGAATATTGAGTTCTTCTAGGTGGTGACTAGCTCTGAGGTATGTTAAAGTTGCAATACTGGGAGGCTCTTGGAGTCTGGTAAGTTCGGCTTTCAAGAAGGAAATGGGAGAGATGGAGAAGAGACCTCTAAAATCATGTTCTGCACAGGAAAAGAAGAGTCATGTTCTTGCATGAGATTTTCCTGAGGAAATGTAAACAGAGTCCATTCCACCTTCCTGCCAGCTATATATTTATCTCCCACTGCATGTGATCTCATGGTCTCAGGAGATGTTAAAGTACAGAGTTGCCCAAATAGAGGATTCTATCTACACAGCTATGGGGAAGTCATTATCCATGATTGGGTGAGACTTCTTGTTGGTTCTGCTATTTGGTTGGCCAAGTTCAACTTAATGTAATGGTTACATTGATTGTACTTGAACATCTCCTGAGACCATGAGATCACATGCAGTGGGAGATAAATATATAGCTGGCAGGAAGGTTCAGGGAGGAGTGACTGAAATCTCAGGTAAGGGTCCAATGACCCCTTTCTATAAGGGAACACCAACAGGTCCAATCTTGAGAGTCTTTTGCAAGCAGTCATACCTACTCTAATGAAGATAGTGATGGCTGTTATGCTTGGAGGATAGCATTCTGTGATGCCCACTAGCAAAGCTTTTCCTTGTCTACTAGGAATAAGTGGTAGGAGAAAGAGACCCTTAAAGCCTGGGGTTGGAGAGAATTCCTTTTTCAGGTGTTATCTAGGTAGCCCTTCTTCTAAGTCACTTTGATAAAACGGTGACTGTTAAGGAATGAAGGCCTTGCTTGCAATTCAGGGGGAAAAACAAAACAAACAAACAACAACAAAGTCAGAGTTCTGGTTTTGCTACTAACCAGTGGAGGATAAGGACTATACAGCTTGTATTTTGCACAAAGATTTCTCTTCAGGAGGCTGAAACTCTAGTTCTAGCTCTAAGTCTTTCTAGAGTGTTGTGTCACTATTTACCCACCTAGAAGAGACTTCAGTTTGTACCGCACCAGCCTGGAAGGTGACACCTTTTAGCAATTCATATACAGATACCTTCACACTAGTCTCTTATTTGGAACTTAGTTTCACCACTTAAAAACAAGATGGTTGGGGGATTAAAAAAAAAGAGGACATAATGTTGAAAGGGGAGAGAGGAGTGGACTGTGTAGAAGCTAGGAAGAGAAGCAGGGTGAATATGATCAAAATACAGTGTATGAAATTCACAAAGAATTAAAAGTTACATTTAAAATAAGGTTGTTAATTCAGCATCATCTCTTCACACAAGGAGATCTTTTAGGATCTCCCCTGACTCCAAAGACTACTTCACAAGAGTCAAATGAAGCCTGAGAATTTGGGCTTGGAGTTAGTAGGCTGGGTTTAAGCCCAACCCCTGTTACCTGTCCTTGCTATACCATGGACAAACCCCTTCACCATCTGGGCATCTATTTATAGATTCATCTGAGCATCAGCTGTGTGGAGACCCTGCTAGCACAGAAGGCTCAGTGGGAGAGAAGTACATTCAATCTCTCTTCTTGAAGTTGTTTTAACAAGCACACGAATTTGTGCAAAGTCACAAAGCTACTCAGTTGAAGACCTAGGACTCAAACCTACATCTTCTAACTTTTAAAACCATTTTCTTATCCGTCTTCCTCTGTCTTCACCATTGCCTTAGTTCAGGTTTCTATTGCTGCAATGAAAAACCATGCCCCAAAAAAGCAAGTTGAAGAGGAAAGGGTTTATTAGGTTTACATTTCCACAACACTGCTCATCATCAAAGAAGGTAGGAGCTGATGCAGAGACCATAGAGGGGTGTGGCTTATTGGCTTGCTTCCCATGGCTTGTTCAGCCTTCTTTCTTATAGAACCCAGCACCACCAGCCCAGGGATGGCACCACCCAACTGGGCTGGGCCCTCCCCCATCAAACACTAATTAAGAAAATGCCCCACAGTCTTCCCTACAGTCTGATATTGTGGAGACATTTTTTTTTAAAACTGAGGTTCCCTCCTCTCAAATGACTTTATAATATATCAAGTTGACATAAAACTATCTAGAACAACCATACTGATCACAATGTCTCCTGATATAGTGATCTATGAAGAGATAGGAGGAAAATGCTGTAATACCTTGGTGTGATGATGAGTGGATATGTTATGATTATTCTTATTTGGCATAAAGGGCACTGCATTTATCTGTAGCACAACAGCGCACAACCCACTTGCTAAGCACTTTGCAGGGGCTGTTGATGACAGATTGTCTGGCATTCTGACACTGACCAATCAATAGAGCTAGAAGGTGCTTCGGGCCAAGGGCAATTGAATTCCAACCTTTTGTGGCATTAAATAAAGCAATATTTATTTTGCTTTTGGTGCAAATATACTTAATCCAATCCAGCTCATTGGTAATGCTGAAAAACTGCTGTGTTTACGGGACAATTGCATGCATGCCTCATATATCTCTGCTTGTCAATGTCAAGGCTCCCAAGAGTATGCAGCTTCACTGTATTCAGAAGACTGAGCTGGGGCTGCTATGCTGACTTCTTCTCTATCTCTTAGAAGGAATGAAATGGAAATCATAAGGAGGGAAATCATTGCTTTCACTCTGGCTGCGGTCATTACAGCAAGGAGGAGACATTGTATCAGGCCTTTTCTTGGGCCAACAATCAGCTCCCAAATAATGTCACACAGACTTACTATTAGTTATGAATGCTTGGGCTTGTCTTATGCTTGTCCCACTAGCTCTTAGACCTTATTTTAATCCATTTCTCTTCATCTACATTTTGCCTCATGGTCTTTTATCTTTCCTTCTGTGTGTCCTACTTCCTGCATCTCATGGCTGGCTGGCTGGTGGGCTGGTGGCTGCCTGACTCCTGGCATCTCTCTCCTCCTCCTTCTCATTCTTTCTTCCTTTTTCTTCCTCTTCCTCCTCCTCCTCTTCTCTGTCTCTGTCTGTCTGTCTGTCTGTCTGTCTGTCTGTCTCTCTCTCTCTCTCTCTCTCTCTCTCTCTCTCTCTCTCTCACACACACACACACACTAGATTCCTCCCCCTATTTGTTCTTTCTGCTCACCAGCCCTGTCTAGCCTATCTCTCTACTGCCTAGCTACTGACTGTTCAGCTTTTTATGTAACACATCTTTACATAGTTAAACAAATATTCTGCTACATAAACAAATGCAACCCATCTTTACATATTTAAAGTAATATTCCACAACAAGGCACAGTGTCCTTCCCAAGATGGTACTGTTTATTTTCTACTTCCATACAATCTTTGGGACTAGCATGTTTCTGCCATTTGACAAGGAAGAAAGTGATCAGGACAGAAAGAGACAGATGAGAATCACAGTGTTCTTTTCATGTATCGCATAGTGTCACACAGACAGTGGGACCTCAAAGCCTGGCTGTGGGACTTTGTGGCAGCAATAAGATCTAGTTTGAATCCACTTCTATATTATAGTCATCAAGTGACATGCTCACAATCAAACCCTTCTTGGAGTTTATTTCCTTCTTTATAAACAAGGATAAGTACATCCTTCACTTGATTATTGTGGCTATGCTCATTATTTAGCAGATGCTTGTATTTTTCAAACTGTCGACAATTTATCACTTCACAAGAAGGATCTGGACTGACAAATGTGTTGTTAGGTGGTTTGCCAGGGCACAGGCATTCTCAAGTGTACTCATACAAACAAAAGCAACTGTGAAATTCCTGACGATAGAATCTATAGATTTATCACACAGTCCATCACTGACTGAAGCACTGTTATATTGCTCATAACTACATGTAAGCAATTTCCTAGGCCTGTTTATAGACATGCAGAGCAGGTTCATTAACTTATGAGTCTTTTCATTCATTCAATGCATATAATGAAACTTCTTGACATTTAAATATAGTAGATTATGTTGAACTGGGGAGTAATGTCATTGAAAGTACTTAGACATTATCCCTGTTCTTATACAGTTCACAGTTTGGAAGAAGAAAGAAACAGATACTAAATAGTACTTCTAACTCTGCAGAAAAAAAATGATGCAGCATGTAGTCACCTGACATCCATATTCATTTCTAGGATTGTCCTAATGTCAGCTATTTTATTTCATGAGCACTAGAAATAGCCTCTATATTACAACATGGGTCTTATTTTGAACCACTGAGGGAAGTTAATGCTAAAAAAAACATAATAGAACACCAAAGAGATTCAGATTTTCATTCTACGACTCTCAACTGGCAATTGGAAAAGTGAGAGGTCATCTTCTCCCTTGCCCTATCTTCAGGCACTGATTTCTTGGTCCAGAAAAGAATCTGCACTGTCATCCTGGCTTGCCTAGTCTTTAGATCATACCCAAAGCCAGTTAGCAATGTACATACTTTCCTAGTTTTGAACAGTCACCCTTTTTACCTGAAGCACTCTCTTGTGCTCTGACTTACATTTTTTAATCTCACAACAGTCTCCAATTTGAAAAATTCATATAATTAACATTAGGATGGTGGTAACCACCTGCAAGTTTTTAAAAATTGTATCAGCCAGCAAGATGGCTCAGAGCATGAAGGTGCTTAGCATACAAGCCTGGCAACTTATGTTCAATCCCCAGAACTCGTGTAAAGGTAGAAAAAGAAAACCAACTCCACAAAGTGTCCTCTGACTTCCACATTCATGCTGCAATACATGTACATCACACACACACACACACACACACACACACACACACACACTTAAATTTTAAAAGAATCTTACATTAGGATAAATGAAAATGAAAGAAACCAATGATGCCAATTTGACTCCAACAGTAGAAATCATTTAATTTGAATGACCTTTACTGGAAATATTTTCTTCAAGATCCCTGACTCTGGGGCTAAAGTTCAATTATTGGCACTTTAGAATCATGATATAAAAGAGACTTCCCCAGTGAAGTATAACATGCTTAGTTTAAAAGAACACAGAACTCAGAGAGAGGAGGTGACTTTACCAAGATAACAGAGACAGCAGAGGTGGGTCTGGAACTCTTGTCTCCTAGTCAGGTCTCATGCAACTTTACCAAGTTGTTTCGCTCTGAAAACATGCAACTACTCAGAGACTGATCGCCACTCAAAGATTTCTTCAAAAGTTAGCTCAAAAATTGCCCATGCAAGTTCAACTCCCTGAAGAGGGTCAATGGGGTCACTAGGGGTCACATGGTTTGGCTTTTAAGGCAGACTAGGATCCCTGAGGACCATTATGATCCTGAAGTTGCCTTTGAGTCACCAGTAACTCAACTTTTATTAACATGGTGGTCAGGGAGTGTATCTGTCAAGATCTCCCAACTCTGATGCTCTTCTTCCAGGCTTTCTTTTTTAATGATTTGTTATATTGTTTTAATTTATGTGAATGTGAATCATCTGTGCACATGTATACCATGTGTGTAGGTGTTCACTGAGATCAGAAGAGGATGGTGGATCCCTTGCAGCTATCTCTCTAACCCCTTTATTCAGGTTTGAATTTACATTTTTTACAATTTGATTAATTTATTTTAGTTTTTATTGATTTTATATTTGTAGGAAGTGTAAATCTCTCCCATGTCTCCTGAAGGAGGTGACATTTAAGTTTAGATCATTTCAATGATGCTACAATTATCACCACGGCCACTGTCAACCAGGGACATCATTTCTTCAAGTTCATTCTGTTCTGAGGGTTCTACTTGGGAATTTACACACACCAGTTCATACGCACAATCCAGAAGGTCAGGGTTGTTATACTCATTATACCTATGATAAACCAGAAGCTCAAAGGGGTATTTAAAAAAGGTCATAGCTGATAAGGCAGACAGCGAAAACTTAAATCTGGTTATGAGTCCCAAAGCCTGAAGTCTCCACCATGCAGCCTTACTGTTCTGTGCAGCTCCTGAGTGGGGGCTGACTGATGTGAGGATTCACTGGGAGAATATCTGTCTGAAAATGAGAGAAACTAGGGCATTGGTTCTAGGTCATAGACGTATCTCAGAACAAGCTGGTGGCCTGGGTGTGACACTGTAGACAACAGGGAATAGGCACACAAGTAAGCAGCACTGAAGAGCAGTGGGTTACAGTTGAGTGCTGTTACTAAGGTCATGTTCCTTTACAAATTGTTAGGTGTTCAGTAAGGGCTGAGAAAGCTTGATATGCATATCACTCAAGTAATCCATCTGCTTGGTGACTAGACACCAGGAAGTAGATAATGTAAGACCTTCCTAGGATCAGTATATTAGCCCAAAGGACAAGATGGTTAGGGATACATTGAGTCAAAGCAGTAAGGACTGTCTCCAACTGCTTAAGCAGAAAAGGTAAATATAGAGAGGGCCTTATAGCACCACACAGAAGCTGGAGCAGTTAATAGAACTGCTGTCAATGGTAATGTCTTTGACTTTTCCTGTTGCTAAAACCTAAGGTTATAGCATACCTAAGGTTGGGTGATCTATTAAGAATCTTCATGTGTTTGGCTCATAGATATGGGGAGTGAAAAGTGTGGGGAAACAACAGGAATGCTGGCTTGAGTCTTCTTTCCTTATAAAATCACTAATGTCACCATGATGTTTCAATACTGTGACATCACCTAATCATAATTACTTCCCCAAGGACCAACCTTCAAATACCATGAACAGATAAATTTGAGGACTAACTCTTCAGTACTTTTGACTTTTGAGGGAATGTTAAAAGCAGTAGCTGGCAGGACTAAAATGCCCTTGTCCTGCTTCACATTCCATTCCCCACTACCTTGTATCACCTGGCTCCAAATCCTGGGCACAAGTGCCTATTGCCCAAGCCTGGGTTCCCTACTGCTGCTGCTCTGGCTTCAGATTACAAACCAGAAGTAATGGAGAGTCTGGAGGGATGTCTCAGTGGTTAAGATCATTGGCTTGTCTTCCAGAAGATCCAAGTTCACACGGTGGCTTGAACCATCTGTAACACTAGTTTAAGGGGATCTGAGACCCTCTTCTGGCCTTTATGGGAACCAGGTATGCAAGTGGTACACAAGACAGATATGCAGCAAAACACCCATACGCACAAAACGATAATACATTTTAAAGAGAGGGGATAGATTTATCTTGCTTCTGCAGTCGGAGACAATGCAGCCATCGTCTTGCTAATATGGATGAGCACATTTACTCCACACATTTCCTCACCTAATAACAGGGTTAGGTGCTGGGTATTTCCTCAAAAGAATGTATACAAAAGTCTACTACACTTAATAGGGAGCAGAGTGTGGATTTTAACTCATATCTGCTTGCTTTTTAGACTGAAGAGAGAGATAAAAGGTCTTCTCTGACCATAGCTACCCACTCCAGCCTCCTACTACTACAAAGGCAGTAGTCCATTCCACTCATAATAACATATCACAGAATAACAAAGTATAATATAAACAACAGAATAAATTTGGGGTACCATTTGGTATCAGAACCTAGGTCTGTTATATGCTTTTCCTTACTTAATCCCACAACATTGTTTGAGTTACAAATGAATATAAATACGTAAGTATGTCTTCTATTTCCTGTTAGTTTCTAAATTCTTGAGAACAGAGACATCTGCTATCAACCACTGTATCAACCATACCACCAGGGAGTTTGTTTTTTCAGAAGGTTCTCAATATAATTATGGTGAATTACTGTACTTAACTAGACTCACCCTTGTTCAATAAGCCAGTCTCCCCTTCTCGGTTAACTCAGATACAGAGAGCTTATGCTGGACTTGTTACTCCCTACGTGAGCATGGGTGTTATTTAAAACTGTACAGTCTTGGGTTTGAAGTCAGCTCTATCAGCTGTTCAACAAGGGGCCAAGACGTTTTGCCTGTCATTGCTCTCAAGAATAGTAATACAGCAGATGAAGATATTAAGAATTGAGTGCAGCCAGGCGGTGGTGGCGCACGCCTTTAATCCCAGCACTTGGGAGGCAGAGGCAAGTGGATCTCTGTGAGTTCGAGGCCAGGCTGGACCGACAGCCTCCAAAACAATACAGAGAAACCCTGTCTCGTAAAAACAAAAAAACAAACAAACAAAAAAAAGGATTGAGTGCATAAGGTAACAGATCATGAAGCTAATTAGATGCGTCCTTTTTGAGAAAACAATATAATTAAAGAAAAATAGGGAGAGAAAAGGATGGGGATGGGCATTCCAAGCAAATAGAGCTAGAAAGAAAGCAGGAGTGTTTATATACACTAGTATCTAACCAAGCTGACTTCAAAATTAGAAGAGATAAAGAAGGTCATTTTGTAATGGTTGACAGAACAATCTATCAAAAGGACATAGCAATTCTAAACACCCACATATGAAACATTGGATCACCCAGTTTCATAAAACGAAGACTATGGGTAGAAAGTTACAGACCAAACTTAGCACAACAATAGTGGATGATTGCATTGGCTTTCTCTTTTCCACAAACAAGTCATCCAGACAAAATAGGAATCAACAAGATATATATTCTGCTCAGCCACTCATGTTGCTTTCTTTAAAAGAGATCATATTTTAGGACACAAAGCAAATCTTAATGGTGACACAAACACTGGAAGAGTTTCTTGTATTCTATTTGATCACAGTGAAATAAAATTAGAAATAGATGGTAAGCAAAGCTATTGAACAGATCTCTACTTCAGGGGAGAGAGTTAAAAATTCCTAGAATTGAATGAAAATTAAAACAAAACATATAGTGATCTGTGGAATGCACTTGAAGCAATTCTAATAGGAGGTTTATAATTATTAGTGTACACACTGGGGAAAAATCCAGAAAAATCCCAAGTAGATAATTTATGATGCTACTCATGGTCTTAGAAAAAGAAGAACAAGTCAAACACTGAATCATAGATAGGAAAAAATACCAAGGCAGAAGTTAATGAGATGGAAATAAAAAGAATATTGCAACGAATCAACAAAACAAAGGGCTGATTCTTTAGAAAAGCTAAACAAGATTGACAATCCTCTAGCCAAACTAGCCAAAAGACAGAGAAGACCCAAATTAATCGAGTGAGAGGTGTAAATTTCTAGACACTTATGAACTACCAAAATTAAATCAAAAGGATCTAAACAACCCAAATGTGTCTGTGATCAAGGAAATTGAAATAATAATGCCTGATTCCCAGCAGGTTCACTACTGTGTTGGGTTTTTTTGTTTGTTTGTTTGTTTTTAAAGAAATGTTAAAGAAGGACCTCCTCTAGTACAGCATGACTATTGTCATTATGATCAGAGGAACCGTGAGTAGACCCTCCCAAGATCAAATGATACCTCATGACAGAAGGGGGGTTTTGATTTTCTACTTTCCATTTTAAGGACTATTTGTTGTTCTTAAGAGTGATTTTATAGCTGGGCGTTGGTGGAGCACGCCTTTAATCCCAGCACTCAAGAGGCAGAAGAAGCAGGTGGATCTCTGTGAATTTGAGGCCAGCCTGGTCTACAGAGCTAGTTCCAGGACAGTCTCCAAAACAATACAGAGAAACCCTGTCTCAAAAAACCAAAAAAGAGAGTGATTTTATGGTTAGTCAATAGGGGATAATACCAGACCTCCCTCATAGGATTAATTCAGATAAAACATTAGTACTTAGTAATATACATCATGACATGAGTTGATCACATTGTCCCTTGGCGATGGGGATGTTGTAAGTAGCTTTAAGGTTGTCTCTTTCTTGCTTCATAATTAGAGAGGCCAACTTGAAGACTTGGTTGATCTAACTACAGCAATGGGAGACAAAATATAATCAACATGTTTGCCAGGCATCCAATGCCCTTCCCATTTCACTCCATCTCCCTCTATGGATTCTCCATCAATACCTCCTGAACATATATATGCAGGCTATATGATCCTGTCAAAGCAAACTGTCCTCAATTCCCTCAAATACCAAGTGGTTTTACACTCCTTTTTTGGCTTATGTATTTCCTTCTGTCCTTAACAATGGAAAAAATATGCATTCCTTCAACAAAGTCCAACTCACATGGCTTCTTCTTTTTGAGGTCTTTCTCCATGTGTCTCTCCAAGTGTGAGCATAACAATACATTAGTTATATTCCCTCTGTGCTTATTTTAGAGGACAGAAATCATTATTGGTTGTCTCCCTTTCCATCTCCTTTTTCATTATCTTAAAGAAGGAAGGTCTTCAATGGAGTCCTTTAGTTTTCCAAGTAAGGTGATAGGTGGGAATGCAAATTATAAGCAGAGAGGGGGTAAAATTATATGGCCTATTGGAAACAGAGAGGGAACATAGGTTGGCAAGTTATGTTAAACTAAGGGACAGAAGACTAGGGAAGGAAAGGATGAGCATTCTAGGCCAGAGAGAGGTAACAGAGATATGACTAAATGTCCATTTGAACATGGATAAAGATCTGCAAAGATCAAATTTTTTTCTCTACATAATGGGCCACAGACAACTCTCAATCAAGGCAGCTACATAGTCAGCTCTATGAGGGAGATTCATACTGGACAGTGACACAGAGATTATTTGAAGTATGAGCAAGCACAATGGTTTTGGAGGTTTTTCAGTAATCTGGTCTATCCTGGAGAGAATGTGTGCTACATGAAGACACAGGGGTATCTGGAGAAAGTGCCCCTACTCAATTTCAAACAGAACTTTTAACAAATGTGGAGGAATAAGAGAAGGGAAAGGCAGAGAACAAAGGTCATAGTTACCCTTGTTCCAGTGGCATGATTAAGGGAGGGTTGAGGGTAATTTAGGTAGGCCTAATTTTCCAGGTGACACTGGCATGGAGACTGAAATAAGCAAGAGAGAGAATCACTCAGGTACCTAGAGAAGAAGTATCTGGGCAAAAGAATAGCCTGGCACTATCCTTGAGGAAGGAAATGTCTGCTGTGTTGGAAGAACATGTCGACAGTAGCTACTACAAAGCAAGCAAGAGGGATGGTAGAAGTAGCTGAGACCAAAAAGGCTAATGTGGTAGATGACATAGGGCCTCATAGCCTATTGTAAAGATGTGGGCTTTTATGCCCAAGGTAACAGGGAACCCCTGCAGCAGAGGAGAGATATGGCTTATGTATTAAGAAGATCACCTTGGCCATTGTGTAAAAAGTTGGAGTGGATGGAGGCAAGGATGGAAACAAGAAGGCCACCAAGCTCAGGTGGCATCAGTAGATGTAAGGAATAAAAGTTTGTACATTTTGGAGATAGGTATGGAACACAGAGGAATAATGGGGATATTCGGGGATACCAGTGGTTTGGGCCTGAGCATTCTTTCACCTGCACTGTGTAATGTGCCTGTGTCCATAAGTATCAAAGTGGGATTGAGTCATAGGAGTATTTTTGAACTGCTCTGTAATTCAGTGTCTTCTATCAGTTTGGAATCATAATAATAGTGACCTTAAAATATTGATATCCCTAAATTAATAAATCCTAGTGAACTCCTTAGAACTCTATCTGGGGAACAATAAGTGACAGGTAAGTGACTTTCTCTTACGGTAATGGGTATATGGGAAGCCAGTCATCCCAGATGTCCTGATTCTTAGTTTGGACTTTGTCTAGATGCTCCCTGATGGGGTTTGACCTGAATCGTCACTGGTTGGATCCTTCTCCATGGGCCCATCCCACCCTGCATGGAGTGAAGCAACTCATCATCAAGATGTACAACGACCCAGTGAGTAGCAGGATGCCCTTGGCAGCTGCTGGCCAATGGCCAGATCTGGGAATGGAAAATTGTATGGGGAAGTCCTCAGACATATTTCAGTTAGGGCTACTTGAGCAAAATCATGAACATACTAACCATGCATGTGTCTGAATTTGAAAGGCCCAGTGTCTTTCCCCCACCTTTCATAAATATTGACTCAGTTGTGGTATAATGAAATGAAGGAAATATATTGTAACACATCTTTATTTGTCAAGGCTCCTTGATGATAAGCCAAAAAGTTACAACTTGAATTAGCACAAGAAAAATAAAGAATCTGATGGAATACCAGCAGTATATAATGTACTTGAAGAATGTAGGCTGGTCTACTCCACAAGCAAGGAACATGGCTGCCATGTCTCCCATCTGGTGACTCCCATTTCTACCTTGATGCTCATTTTCCAGTTCCAAAAAGACTGGAGTTGGCCTAGTTTGAATGGCACATACCAATGTGGTGGCCCAAGAAGCCAGAGTGTGTAAAGATGGCATAGTCTTGTGGTCCACATAGTTGGATTTGGGACTATGGTCCTGGAGAAGAGGGCATACTGCTCTGGAAGAAACAATGAAACCATATAGACAGATCCACACTATGCTTGCTCAGAGGGGCAAATTGTTGCAGTGAGAACCCAGAGAAGACAATGGGGATTTGTAGTGTAGAGAAAGAGAGGGATGAGAGTCACTCTTTCTGAAAAGCTATCTTATCAGCAAGAGGGCATAGCAGACCTTTGTGCTAAGGAGTGATGGCATGGGGTAGGCAGAGGTAGGGTGGCCATAGGAAATAGAATTTTGTAGCAAGTTAGAGCTGCCTCAGGATGGAGTGTGTGTCCTGGGAGCTTTCCCTTACTGAAAGTGTTCAAGGTGAAGTGAAACTACGCCGTCAAAAATGGCGCATAAAGGAGACAATTGTTTGAACGGCATTCCAGTAAAATTACACACAAATCCTTCCCAGCTGTGATGACAATGATTTTGATTGCCCCTTAAGTGTGTATCATGTGGCAGATAGTGGTAGCTAAGGCAGGTTTCCATAGTTGGGGTATTTCAGAGATACACCAGTGTGACCTTTTCTGCTTACTCTGCTGAAGGTGCCAATAAAAAAATGGAACTAATTATAGAGTAAAATAAAGCTGACAAATGCATACGTTAGAGCAAAGACCAGTGACCTTGATTTTAAAACTGTCATTTTATTTTTAAAAAATCGTTTTACTGTATTTGTGTGTGTGTGTGCTTGTGCGCACGCACACACACACACACACACACACACACACATTTTTCCACAGCGTGCATATGGTGGTCAGAGGACAGCTTGTGGGAGTCCATTTCCACCTTCCACTATTTGAGTGTTGGATAATCTAATTCAGGTCCTTGGCTTAGGAGTCAGTGCCTTTACCCACTGAGCCATCTCACTAGCTCAGAAGCCACCATTTTCTTGATTGCGAATGTGAATTCTTCTTTCCTGGGTTCTTTGATGGACCACTTTTGTCAGGGCCTGTATGTGACTTCCTTCTCCAGCTCATTCTTGGCACGGCTGGAGGCCAATTGTGTGCATCCAACCCACGTATTACTCTGAATTCTCCAGGCTGTCCCATCAACATACCTTTCAGAGACTAGGGTTGGCTGCATTGTATTTTCTCAGGAAGTACCTGCAGTCTGCAGAGTCCTCCCCCTACCCCCAGGCTTCTCTATCGGTTCTTGACTTCCCAGCAGAGCATCATTCCTTCTCTTGCTGCTGCCTCCTTCCCAGCAGCAATAGCTGGGGAATAGCCTGTTAGTTCTCCTGATCTGGCTAGTAAAAGACACTCAGCAACTGCTTGTTGAACTGGATTGGGTTGAACATGGCACACTCTATCGTGCCAAATGTAATATTGTTCATAGATATAAAACTGTCATCTAGAAAAAAAGATGGCATAATGAGGCAAGAAAGACTGGATTCTGGGTCAGCAGATGCAACAGAGTGGGGTCACTGAACAAAGTGGTGTTTAGATAAATCCAAAGAAAAGAGCTGGTGGGGAGGAAGTGGATGGTAGAGGGGCTGTCTTAGTCAGTGTTCTATTGTTGTGAAGAGACATGATGACTAAGGCAATTCTTATTAAAAAAGCATTTAATTGGGACTTGTTTATAGTTTCAGAGGTTTAGTCCATTCTCATCATGGCAGAAAGCATGGTGACACACAGGCAGATGTGGTGCTGGAGAAGTAGCTGAGATGTCTACATTTGGATCTTCAGGTCACAGGAAGAGAGAGCCACTGGGCCTGGCTTGGGCTTCTGAAACCTCAAAGCCCACCCCCCAGTAACACACTTCCTCCAACAAGGCCACACCTCCTAATCCTTTCAAATAGTGCCACTCACTCCTTAAGCATTTAAATATATGAATCTATGGGGGTCATTCTTATTCAAACTACCACAGGGGCCCAAGGAAAACAACTCAAGTGGCTAAAGAAGAAGAGCCCCTAGCTTGCCACACCCATCATCAATTAGAAGCTATCAGTTTGCTCACAAATGACTAGATACTCATTTATGTTCCAAAACATAGCTCAGGCAAAACTGAACTGTAGAAATATTAGGACATTCTTAATGACACATGTTGACTTATCATTGACTGTTTGGCTGTCAGTATGCTTGGTTGCTAGGACAATAGTATAAGCTACTTTCTTCTTAATACACACCTTTGTGGTCCAAACAAGGAATTATACAGAGTCAAGCTGACTCCAAGTAGGATCCCTGACCCCACACTTTCCTCTTTGTTCCCTTTATCCTCACTGCTTTGTGTTTTTTTGTGGAGTGAACTGCTTAATATAGCATGCATTCATTCTCTCAGAGCTCCCATGAGTCTGAAATGTGGGGATAGTCTAGCTATTCTATGCTCAGGGGCTCTGAAGGTGCCAAGCAAGATCTCAGTTTGGGCTATGAGCACATCTGAGACTTGGTCTTTGATCCCATTCTTTTCTTTCTTCTCTCCACAAATATTTGTCTACCACACTTGCTTATTCCAGGCATTGTAGTTCTGATAGAGAGAAAATTCTAAATTTTGCAATGTAGTAGGGAAATAGATATTAAACAAAGTAACTGTTGGTAATACATATTACAGGCATGTGAGAGTTATTTAACAGCAACAGCAAGGCACTATGTATGTGGGGTAGAAGCAGAATGGTACTAAACCTTGGCCTTGCTGGGGCAGTCTAGCTTATACCTGTTGTCCTAGAGTGTACTCTTAAAAACATCCTGATTTGGATGATGAATTATACATTCTTTCTTGGTAAAAGCCTAATGAAGGCACCTAGCACAGTATGGATATGTGGCAGATTCTGATTCATATTCTGAATGAGATCTCTATAGGCATCTTTGTGCCCAGCTGCAAACATTGCAAAACATTGTGCCCTAACACCATGAAATGTAATCCTGCTCCTAACCTTCAATGTCCTTTGTATGTGTACATACAAATAATTGCTTGGTTCCAAGCTGCTGAGCAATGGGAACTTTCAGAAAGCTCCTGTTTTCTTCTGTTCTCCTCTCCTCTCCCCTCCTCTTCCCTCTCCTCCCCTTCACCTTCCTCCCTTCCTTTCTCTCTGTCTCCTGGCACAGTCTTGCTGTGTAGTTCAGGGTGTCTTCAAACTTAAAATCCTTCTGCCCTAACCTCCAAAGAGATGGGATCCATAGGTACTCAGCCAGATTCGGATCTAAGCCACCCTGGTGACCTCTACACAGAGAATCAGCAGAACCACCTGAGATCTGAGTATTACTCCTACTCCACTGCTGTATGGATGACTGGTTGTCATTGTCTGACATTCCTGCTGGAACAGATGCTCCCCTACAGCCCTATGGAGACAGGCTTCACAGACAGTCACCTATGTACATTTTATGGACGGAAATAAAGGGTGTGAGAGTTCAGGAGGCAACACTGGACTGAAGCAGGAAAGATAGCCAGGGAAGGGAGAGCTTCCTAGGTGGAAAACACCAGTGTCTGTGTCTGCCTGGACTGGGAGGCAGACTCAGTAGACTGAACTGGGGGTAGACAAGAAGGACAAAGGGACAGCTATATGATTTAGGAAGCAATGTGGGCTTGATTTTCCTGGGGTTTAAGCTGGGGAGTGACAGGATCATTTGTGTTTTAGAAGAACCCTCTGATGAGAATCTCTTTTAAGGGTCCAGCCTAGGGTTTGGGAGGATGGCCTGTTAGCCTGCTGCTGTTAGGAGGAGGAAAGAGAGGAGGGATAGATGAGAGATATTAGGGAGGGAAACATGAAGACTACTGGTTGTAGTCAATGGGAGAGGAAGAAGCTTGCAGGATACCCATGGTTTGGCTTGGGCCATACTGGATATGCTTGCTACCCTTCCCAAGAATTCCAGGAAAATTAACATGTATAGCGGGAGGGGGTGGTAACAGGTGACACAGGGCATTAGATGTGCTCTGTTTTAAGTCAAGTAGGAATAAAAGGTACCATCTGCACCTTAAGCTGCTGGAAGGAGCCATTCCATGTCCTTCTCAGTGGACAGTGATAGCCTGCTGTCCTCATGTTAGTGGTGGCATTTGCTTTCCTAGCCCCAGGCTCACTAAGCCCTTTACCCCAATGAGGACATTTGATACTAAATTATGCTCTTGAAAAAGGTGTGTTTAACCCAGAGAGCTACACTGAGCTGAGATACGAAGTGTTTCATGTTCTGTTTCTATGATAGCTCCCTCTGCATGGGGTGACTCTTGTTTACCAGCTGAGATTGATTGTTCCCTGCGGGCAGAGTCTGGCTAATTTTTCAGAGTCCCTGGTGTTCAGCAGAGCTCTGCCTGTGAGTGAGCAGGTGCTCAGCATAAATGCTCAGCAAGTGACAGAGTGAGCTGAGGTCCCCTGTTCCTTGGCTTTAGATTTTTCTGAAGAAGAGGTATGTTGGTATGCAAACCCTCCTCTCCCAAAGCCACCCTCTGTCACCACTACTGTGTTCTCTGACTGAGAAGCCGATCTGGTGACATAAACCCACTCCAGAGTTCACCAGCAACCTGATGAGGTCATCCCAACCCCCAAGGGACAGAAGCAGAGATGATGTCACCCAGTGCCTTTCCTAGAATACACAGGCTTCATATCATCTTTGGTGACTCACTCCACCCTTAGACTCTGTGCCTACTCCATCTTACATAACCACTATCGAGATTTATTGCCTATGACCACCAAAGATTCTCCTTGATTCTAGGTTCCTTGTCTCACCAGTACCCAATTTGTCCCCACCAACTGATGCAACTTGTTCAGGAACATCGTGCAGTTTGTTACTTTTAGTGGGGGTGAAGACCAAGGGAACTAATTTAGGTTGTTCCTTCCATTTGATTTGTCCCCTTTCATAGTAAGTAGAACTGGAAATGACATCCCCATTTGGGCAAGAGCTCATCCCTTTACCAGGGGAGTTTTACTTTATTACAGCACACAGCAGAATATGAAAATGACGGTGTCATGTAATTAGCCACACAGTCAAAGCCACTCTCACACAAAGTCTTCCTCTGATGTCTACACCCAGTTGTGTAGACTAGATGTGAACTGATCTGTGGATGAATTTCCAGGGACCGTCCACCTGCAGCTCTGCTAACATTTAATGTCTACCTATGAGGTGCCTCCTGAGTAACATTTTTGTTCAGTGACGTTAAATGATAAAAACGCAGTACATATATTCCTCAGGGTTAGCGTAAGCAAGACCCCTGGGTAACCTCTGGGGTATAGAAATTGATGAGTGAGTTGCAGGGGGATCTCCAGGCCAGAAGGTCTTAGACCAAGGCACTGAGGAGGATGTGTTATAAGAAACAAACCAGTGTTTTAGAAACCTGGGGCTAGGGAGACTGTTCCAGGCAAGCCTGGAGGTGGGTGGCATCAAGGGAAGCTTGAGGAATCTATGTGTAGACTAGAGCTTTAAGAGTGGCTAATACTTCATGAGGTGGCTATGAATTTGGAGAGGAGAGAGATTACAGGAAAGGAAGAGCAGACATTCCAGGAGAGCTGAACGATAGAATGGGGATGAGAGACCTGGATGTTGGAGCTAGCCTATAGAATTTATCAGGAGCCTCTGTGCAAGGACAGGTGAGGGGCAGTCTGAGGACGCTCTGTGTGGGTTTGCACAACAAGCCAAAGAATTAAAATTGAAGCATACATCAGACTTCCTTTTAAATAGATTTTTAGTTGAATTAAATATCATGGCTGTTTAAAAAAAAGTTAAAAGTGATGTAATGAACACAACCTGTCCATACTATTCCAGTGTATGCCCCCTCTCAATCCTGAGAAAGACGTACAGAAGTCAATGGAGAGCCAAAAGCTGGTGAAGCAAGAGAGAAATCAGTGAGCAGTATTTCCAGCCATTCAGTTCCTCTGACAAGAAACTAGAGTCTCATTCTAAAAGCTAAACCCAACGAGGCCACCCCACCTTGCTTCAGAACCTTTCAATGACTAGCTATCCCCTACCACATAAAGGCCAGTGTCGCCTGACATGCTGTTCAAGGCCATGCCTGCTCTGTTCATTTTCTGTGCCCCCAGGACCTAGCACAGAGCCTAGCACTGTCGAGAATATTCTGTTGAATGATGAATGAACACATGAATAAAGAATAGGTGTTTCAGAAAGCTACTGTGGCTGCAGGATGCAGAATGGATCAAAAGAGCCCAGGCCATGAAGGAAGAAGACAGCCCAGTGTGGCACTGTCACAATAGGGTGGGTGAAGGACACCCCGATCTGCTCTCAGGGAGCAAGGAAGGTGCTGATCACTCCAAGATCAGGCTACGGGATGGGAGTGGGGAATGGGTTGCCTTCCGCCCTCTCCCTTGTCCCAACGCTACTCCAAACCCAAGGGCTGATTTTTTTCCAGGGGTTTCTACGCTCCAAGGTGATTTTTCCTTTTCCTGGAAAAGAAAAGCCCCCTCAGCCACTGCTGGCGTTGCTATAACAACTTGGCTGCAGCTCTTTACACAGATCCATTTACTTAAATCATTTAAGGAAAATTAGCTGCCATAACAACATGGAGCAGCTTTGAAAATAGACCCAACGCAGGGCTGGGTGGCTCCTCCTCCATCCTGCGCCTCCTGGAGTCTTCCAGATAAGCTGCTCTCTTTCTGTCAAATAGCTAAATAAATTATAGCACATTTGCTTGACAAGCAGAGAAGTTGGTGACATGGTCAAATAACAAACATAGAACCATCACCCATTCACACCTGCCCATAAAGTACACAAAAATAGAAACAAATACCACAAAGAAACATGTATGAAAATGAATGCATTTCCATTTTAAATCAAATGGAAAGCATATAAAAATAGTCATGGTAAATAAAAACTGATGCATAGGCAACTGTAGGGATGGATGTACATGATTACACAAAGGATTTGAATGCAAGCATGGTGGCAACCTCTGCTTCATCACTCACTTAAAATGGAAAGACAAAGTTATGGTTCATGTGAACTGTCTTTAAGGTGAGAAAGGGATCTGAGTCAACAGACAAGAAGGCCCCGAGATGGCACCTCCTCTTGGGATACCTGTATGTTCATAGCCACCAGGCTGCTCGTTGTCTGATTTGGAAGGGGGGCAAACCTACCTTAGAGATCAGGGGTGATCCCATTCCCATCCCTTCCTATAGGCCGAGTAGGAGAGCAGGAGTAGCCATATCATTTTTAATACAATGATTCCTTTTTCCACATGGCAAATTTTACCCTTCTGTGGGAAAAGGCAACACCACAGCTATGGAAGACCATGTTCTTTTTTTTTGTTCTTTTTTTTTTTTTTTGAGACAGGGTTTCTCTGTATTGTTTTGGAGCCTGTCCTGGAACTTGCTCCATAGACCAGGCTGGCTTCGAACTCACAGAGATCCTATTGCCTCTGCCTCCCAAAAAGGATTAAAGGCGTGCACCACCAACGCCTGGCAGAAGACCATATTCTTAAGACATTTGAGCCTCACTGAATCCTCAGGACATCTGGAAGCTGAACAGTTAATCTCCACACCCTTGTTCCAGATCTGTGTCTATGACCATGTTATCCTAGTATACCAGTAGAGCAGCAGAAACTGTGTGGCTTTATTGTGTACCTAAATTACTCATTTGCTTGGATCTCTCGGACAAGTGACCCCTCAAATACAAGCATTTAACTCCCCATCTATATACCATGGGAGTCAAAGGATGATCTCCAAGGGATAATTCCAGATACACAGTCAATGCTGGTTTGGATTTATCTATTGACTACACTGCACAACCCACTCACTGAGACACTGAATTTCTACAAGCCCCAGAGGTGCCAGCTGCCACCAAAGATGAGATGGACTGCCTGATAAATGTCTACAAAAGTGTTTAGCAAGAAGCTCTGTCGACTTAGCTTCCTAAGCTCCAGCGTACCCTTCTACTAACAGGAAAGAATGACTCCTGGCTTACCTGCCTCACCAGCAGTGTTGATCACAGAGCATTTTCTAAGGAAGGGGGATTACTGTCCTGGGCCAGAATGGAAAGGAATGTCCAGAATGCAGTCATCTCCTAGAGAATTCATGAGGGGACAATTCAGTGTGTCCACAATAGGCCACACTTAGATATATACACGTATTTTCCCACTCCTTCCATCATGGCTCAGAAAATCAGTAAATAACTATGGAGGGGAAGGTTCAACATGGTAATAAAAACTTGAAATAGATAAAACATTGTTCAGGGAATCTGAAAACAGAGGGCTGTGATTCATGGAAATTTTATAGTTTTTCCAACAGTTTAGTTTATGAACGTTTGAAAGGAAACTATCCTTTTTTTTTTTTGGTAAAGGTAACTTCTCTGGGCTATGGTAAAAATATGGTTTTTATTACTTGTTTGTTTTCAACAAAGTAGATTATAACTTCAGCTCTTTGGCAGAAGGCAGGATAGAAAGATGACTCTCTTCTTTCAGAAAACATTTATGGGGCTAGTGGCCCTCTGCGACATCGTTTAGCCTAAATGGCCCCAGGTACCTCTTATCAACCCAACTGACTGCACACCTATTGCTCCATTTCGTGGGAAACAGCAGAGTTTCCTGAGGGTTCCGTTTTAGTCAGGTCCATTTAACTCTTTTACCTCGATTCTCAGGAACAGAAATATGTCTTGAATTCTCCTGTGCTTCCTGTTAGGGCTGGATTCTACAGATGTAAACCTTTATTAGCAGCATACAAGAGAGGGAGTTATTAGTGTATGCTCTTGGTTGAGAAGTTTTCTCCCAGTCCCCACAGCTCTAGCTCTCGCACTCTGCCATAAATTGTGATCTCTCTGAAGGGCTGGATTTTGCCTTAATCATTTCTACATCCCCGACACTTGGTATAAAATGCAGGCCTTCAATGGAAGTGGAAAGAAGTAAGGAAAAGGCCAGCAGAAAAGAAGAATTCCTCTCATTGAAACCTGGATTATGCCAGGCAGAGTGGTACATTTCTTTAATCCCAGCATCCAAAGAGAGAGGCAGGCAGAGTTCTGTGAGTTCGAGGCCAGCCTGGTCTACAGAGTGAGTGCCAGAATAGGCTCCAAAGCTACACAGAGAAACCCTGTCTTGAAACCCCCCCCAAAAAGGAAAAGAAACAAATCTCAGCAAGAGGCAGTCTCAAAACTCTCCAGAACCCACCTCCAAACTCATCTTTCCCAAAATTTCTTTATACCTTCCTCACACAGTAAGACTCCACACTTTGTTTTTCTGTAAATATTAATATCTCTGCTTTTTTTTACCTATTAGCTTATTCCACAAATATTGGCAGAGGGGATTCCTTGGGTATGGTGCCTCAATCTGATCTCTGGCCCAGGGCCCCATGTTCTCAGTCACATTTCAAATATCTCCAGCCTAAGACTTGCCTTCTTCTCCCTGTTGCCTTGGACGTGACCAGGTGGCCCAAAGAAGCCCCCCCCAGAAGTCAGTCTCTACTGAGGGGAGTTGACTGAGTTCTACATACTCCTGACAGAGTTGGGCACACCCTTGCTCAAAGTACACAGCATGCCACGCTTTGGTGACAGTTGCCTGTCTCCTTTAGATTGTGGACTTCTAAGAGACAATCTTCTTTCCACTTCTCCTAGCACAGCTCACCCTCAGTAGACCCCAAATGATGACGTGAGAAAAGATACCTTGACACAATCTCGCTCATCCCACTTGTCAGCTCCCAGCAAGACAGTGCCAGGACACCCCAGAAGCAACCGTACAGTGCTTCAAGGGTCTTCAGTCCCCTCACTGTCCTGTGTTTCATGGATATGTTGTTTTCTCTCTTCTTTTTCTTCTGCCTGCTGATCCCCATTCTAAAGAACTCCTGGATGTGGAGTTTCTTCTCACACACCTTTAATTCCAGCATGAGAGGCAAGCACAGGCAGATCTCTGAGTTTGAGGTCAGCCTGGTCTACAGAGTGAGTTCCAGGACAACCAGGGCTACACAGAGAAACCCTGTCTTGAAAACAAACAAACAACAACAAACAAACAAAAATGATGTATGTTTTTCCTCATAGTTAAATTCTGGAAATTCTGGAGTGTTTGAATCCAGCAGTGGAGAACCCTCTCTTGGATTCGTGAATGCTGAAGTGGTTCCCTTCACTTCCTCTCTGTTACCACTATCCATTCTTTATACCTTGGCTTCTCAGTTATAACAAGCTTTGGTCCCCAGTCTCCCCGTGTTACAGCCACTGATAAGTGAAACCACTATGCATTGGAAAGGGGGATCTGGACATGGTCTGGCACCTCAGTTTACCTCCATGTCAACTCTTCTCATTAACTTACACCGTCTATTCTTACCCCTCCAACATCCTTCCCTTCTGTGCCCTTGCCTTAGCATATGAGATCTGTGTATGCAGCCTGCTACCCCATTAAGCTCTAGGCTGAGTAGGCCTCTAACAGAGTCCAGGTTACATTTGAGGGTGTTTTGTGTTTAACATGTGTGCAACTTTTTGGAGAGTTATTTTTGGTTTTTGCTGTTGGGAGGCTCTGGAGCCCAGGATGAATTCATGCTGGTACATCAAATAGCATATTGCATTTCAGAAACTGGCCTCAGCCATGGGAAATCAAGTAAGCCAGATGCCTAATTACTCCAATATTTACTGTGGTGGAGAGAGCTGAATTCTGATGAAAGGACCAGACTAATCAGGCTTCCAGCAAGAACCGAACAGAACAGTTTAACCTTTTATCAGGAAATTACCCCTATCCACCTAAAGTACTAATGCCCATGTCCCTAGTGCCACACCAGTCCCAGATGTCTGATTGTAAGAAGGCTTATCAGCCAGAACACAGCCTGAACCTCTGCCTGATGAGCCTCCATGCTCTCCCATTCCTCAAGTCATTGCAGGCTTCTGCTGTATTACTTCTTGACTGGTGAAGGGTATGAATGAAAGAGGAGCTTCCTTGTACTCTTCAAAAGCAAAAAGGCATTCATTCACCCATTCAGCAAACATTTGCAGAGCATAAGCCCTGTACACTGCACCACAATGGATAGCCGCACCGGGTACCTCTCTTACAGGATCTAAATGAGAACAGGGGTCCTTGAGCTGTGTACAGAAAAACTTCAAGGGACCTGAGGACACCCCTCACAGCATTCCTCCTTTATAACAGAGCAGCTGAATCATGTGGTTAAGGACTCAAGTTTAGACCTGGGTCTAATTTACAGTTCAACACCCAAGGAAGAACTCAGCTATCCGGGACAGGTTTCTTAACTGTTCTAAGTTTCTATTCTTCATTTGTGGGGGGTGGTTATGAGGATTACATCAGCAGATTCTTGTAGCTCCAAGCACTGTACTATGTGCACATCCTAAAATGCACATTAACTGTAAGAACTGGGAACAAAGGAGTCTTTGGCAACGAAATATGCAAATTTGTGGTTCACAAAGCACCAGACCAAGGCAAGCTGTGATTACGCACATGATGGTATGCTATGATGGACAAGGGCTCTGACTGCCAATGGGAGCAAAACAGGGCCGAACCAGACTTAGGGTCATAAAATGCTCCCTGGGGGAATTTAGTCTAAAGAAACAGTCTAGTGTGAACAAGGATTTGTACAACAACACAGCAAGAGTTTTGAAGGATGAGTAGGAGTTGTTTAATTCAGCCTGTGAGGAGCATCACCACAGAGCAAAGACACAACCAGTAGGCAGGGATACTGGAATAACTGCAAGTTCGGCACCTGGACGGGCAGGAGTGGGGGAGCATGGGAGGAAGGGAAGAGGCAAGACTGGGTTGAAGACAGAGACCTGTCAGTGACAAAGAGCCCGTGAGCTACCTCAGTGTGTTTATACTTGATATTGAAAGTCACAGAGAACCAGCAGTCAATGAGCAAGAGGAAGAGGACACATTCAAAAGAAGGTGGGAAAATGTTCCTCTGTTTCTGGAACTTGAACTCTATCTGTTGGGTTGCTAGCTTTGCACCAGCAATTGTAACACTTTATAAACAGAGAAATAATCTGAAGTGTGAACAAGAATCTATGCAAGAGAGAAAGGAACAAAGGAACAAAGAAAGAAAAGAGAAAACTAAAAAGACCACAGCATCATCATTCATAAATATTGGGAAAAAACTGAGGAAAATATAAATGCCTAACAGTAGGAAACTGATTAAATGAATCACAATGCATTCATGTAATGGATGTTTGTGATGAGATTATAATATTGAGAACTGCACATGCTGTAATTTTAAGTGAAAAAAGCAGCCTGAGTTGCACATGTATTATGTTACAACAAACATAACAACTAGGTTTAAAACACACACAAATAGATTAGCAAGCTAGATGTTAGCAGCAGTATTTCTAGGCACCAGGGTGCTCTCCCCCTTGCTTTTTAATACTTCTCAATAATTTCCCATAAGTACATGTTATCTTTGCAACTAGAAAACATTGCTGAAGGGTGAGGGAACCTGCTCTATAGTTATGATCCACGTTCAGTCATGTGGTTCAAACAGGTCCCAACCCACATTATATAAGAGAACTCCATTTAATACCTAGCTTTCCATCTGCCCCTCTAGTTATCTGACCCCTCCCTCCTTCCCTTCCTCCCTCCCTCCCTCCCTCTCTCCCTCCCTCTTTCCCTTCCTTTTGTAATTGGGGTATAGTCTACCCAGACCCTCAAGTCATTATCTCTCAGGGCTTTCTATATTTGTTCAATTTCCTTCTGTGTAGATTTACAATTTAACCTGCAGAGGACAAACGCACTCCTTCATTCCTGGGTTTGGGGTATGTGTGCATGAGCATGTTGGAGCCACTTGTGGTCATCCTAAAGGCTGGCAACGTCAATGACAGTGACAATGAATATGAACAGCAACAAATGTTATCCTCCAGATACCCCAGAGACAATTCAGACAATAGGTACAACTTGGAACTAGGTTTCCCTCAAAAACATTCTTGGAAGTGGGCTTGCTAGGATGCTGGAAGAGCTAGGGCTAGGAAGGCAGAATTCTAAGCTTTATGGGCAACAAGCAACCCAGACTGCTGCAGGACTAGTCACTCTCACTGACTGTGCCTAGTGGGTACATCAAGGCCAAAGCTTCTCTTTCACCTCCTCATATCACCTGGGCTGACTGTGAAGTTGGAAGAGCAGACTAAAGTCAGACTCCCGGTACAGTGGACAGTTTCCTCCTGTTAAGAGCTCATCACCAGGCTGTGACATTGAAACATCCTCCAGTTGCTGAGTCATGGGTTGTTTTTATTGTTTGACTGTGACACAGTCTTGTTGTGTTGTACAGGCTGGTATAAAATGCTGTTCTCTTGCCTCTGCTTTCTGAGTTGGTAGAATCATAGATGTGTTTGACTCAATCAAGCTTATAATATATATATATATATATATATATATATATATATAGTTACATTCATTTACCATGTGTGTGAGGGGGTGGTATGTGTGAAGGTCAGAGGACATCTTTCAGGAATGTGTTCTCTCTTTCCAACATGTGGGTTCCATGGATCAAACTTGGGTTGTCAGGTTTGGCAGCAAGCCTCTTATTCTTGTCAGCCCTTGTGGTACTTTTTTTAAAACATATTTTTGTTACATGGCTTAAATAGTTCTTCAGGACCCTGAAAGAGAAAAGGGAGATGTGCTGCTAATTATTTAATGAGAACCCATAGAATCCCAGACACTGTCTCCTCCAGTCTGTAAATCAGCTATAGGAAGTGGGCATTGTTAGCTTCCTGTCTCAGGTGAGAAAACTGAGTATTCATGAAAATGTCTCTCTCCAGCTATAACCTCTACAGGTGCACACCTTCATCATTCCACAGCATACTCCTCTGCTTGTGCTCTTGTTAACTATACTCTGAACTCCCTGGGGAGCAAAACCCTGTCACTGCTGCACTCTTCTGCAAACGACCAAGTGTCTAATACATGAGTAAAATGTCAGTAGATAAAGCTGAACATGTGGGCTCCCCTGTAACTTTAGCACTGGAGAGTTGGAGGCAGGAGAGTGGGAAGCTTAAGGCCAGCCTACATGAGACCCTATCTTGAAAAACAACAACGAAAGCTGAGAAGATGGCTCATTTAGTAAAGTGCTTGCCATGCAAGCATCAGGACCTGAGTTCTAATCCTCGACATTCATGGAAAAAAATGTGCTGGTTCACTCCTGTAGCTCTAGCTATGGGCATGTAGATCCCCAAAGCTCCTTGGCCAGCCAACCTAGATGAATCAATTAGCTTCAGTTTAATGAAAGAGGCTGTGTTGAAAACAAAAACAAAAATCAAGGTGGGGAACAATCTAGGAAGGCACCTGACATTGACCTTTGACCTCTACATGTACAACAAAGGTATGCCTATGTACCCTCATTGTCATGTACACATACCCACATGTATGTGTACGTGTGCCACATGCAGACACACCTCACCAACAATAAAAAGCCAGCAAAAAGGAAAGCAGCTGGAACCTGCAAGGTCACACAGGTGTTCCCAGCAGAATTGGAAATGGATGCCAGATGGGCCAGACTCCAAGGCCCATTACCCTAGTTCAGCCCAGAGTGTTTTTGCTTCCCAGGGACTTGACATTTCTCTATTGTGTCTTGTTTTATCTTTCAAATGTTTATAAATAGCTACTCTAGGAAGGAGGAATCCATCAATTTCACCTTCACTTGAGTGTAATGCCATCTCCTTAAAGAACTTTTACGGTTCAGAGTGAATCCATGAACTTTAGCTACGTTCACATTATAAAGAGATATCAGGTTACTCTAGAACTTAGAACACCCTGCTTAGTCTCTGCTCCATTATAAAGAACATTTTTATTTGAAAAATTCCTAATGAATTCCATAAAATCAAACATGGCCAGTAAGTGAAGGGCTGGAGTTGGATGTGAGGAGCTAATACTAATGCAGTCAAGAAGTTTGGGGCTAAGGATTAGCACAGTTGACAAAATGCTTGCCTGACTTGTACAAGGCACAGGGGTCAGTCTCCGGCACTGCTAAAACAAAAAGGGGTGGGGCAAGAGGAGGAGGAGGGAGGAGGAGGAGGAGGAAGTTATTTTGACCTTCCTTCAGACAGCTTCTCTTTAAACATAGATCATGGTCAACCTGAGGGTCCACATCTGCTAAGTGTGGCTGGTTTGGCTATTTCTGCCCTTGAGTTAAAGACTTACTCCTGATTGTCTGGGGCTTCAGAGCTCCCCTGCCCTATGTGGAGCCATAAAACCACAAAGCTGGACAGACTGCAGAGATGCTCCAAGCTACCCTTTTCCATAAAGGATGCTTCACGACAGGGCAGGGATGGCTCACCCTTCGCTACAGGGACCCTGCCCTGGAACACTAGTCTCTTGACCTGGGAACACACACATTCTAGCACCCAAGTTCTAGCTCTGGAGATAAATCACCAGCACAGGGGATTGTCATGGATATTTTCACTGATTTGTACCAGAGATGTTTAGTTCTCAAAGCAAATTCACATTAAGTCATTTGGCTCCCTGACAACACTGTGAGGTAGGGGGTGATTGGCTTGTTCTCTCTCTCTCTCTCTGTCTCTCTGTCTCTCTCTGTCTCTCTCTCTGTCTCTCTCTCTCTCTCTGTCTCTCTCTCTCTGGAGATGATAGAATCTAAAGTTATTAAGTTAACTTTCCTAAGAAACAGCATCCCACAATGAGGTATGCTCTCTCAGTCTGGACTCTTGAGGGAGGGCCTAGGCCCTGCCCTGAATGAAATGACAGACAGACTCTGGAGATCCACCATGGAGGGCCTCACCCTCCCTGGGAATCAGAGTGGAGATTGGGTGGGGGACTGGGGAGCCTGGTGCGGAGGGTGGGGGAGGAGGGAAGGGGGGAGGGAGTTGGGATTGACATGTGAAACAAGCTTGTTTCTACCTTAAAAAAAATAAGGACCAGCACCAGGATTCAGTCTTAGACTCTAGGTGGCCTAAAGCTAAGTCCACAGTGGATGAATCTGGGACAGAAAGAATCAGGAAGACAAATAGATGCTTATCACTATGGACTTTTCCTCTCTAACCCTTCTAACAAAGCAGTCTCACCCAGGGTCTCCAAAGACCTCCAAGGCTTTCCCACAGTCTCAGGAGAAATAAATGGAACAGAATTAAGTGTAAATGATGCAGAAGGAACAAGGGGCCCAAGCCATGGTCAGGGCCAACACAAAGTCTGAAAGAGCAGTATGAGCAGTGCTTAAAGTGTTGACCAGAGGTCAGCTCTGCAGATGCCATGTAAATGCTGTGTGGGCATGGCTGCCCATCTGTATATCCAACACTAGGAAGGCAGAGATAGGGAATCCCCAGACAAATGGGCTCATCAAGCTAATATTACTGGTTGCGCTCTGAGTTCAAATGAGAAACATTGCCTCATAGAAAAAGGTAGGTAACAACCCAGAAACATTCCCAATGTCAGCTTAGGGCTACACAAACATACACATTTTTGCATAGGTATATAGGAGCTTACACATATAGACTCATATAGAAGAATATGTACACACCTATTACATCCCAATACACAGGAGAATACATTTTTGAAAACAGAGAGAGAGGGCACTCAAGGCCACAATAAAACACATATAAGACCAGATGGCGGGTTGGGTAGGTGAAGACTAGAGAAACACCCCTGGATAAGATGCGGGCAGTTGAAACATGGGCCACAGCAAGAGCAGTCATGTAGAGACAGGGGAAGGAAAGGGAGGAAGAGAGTCTGGCTAGTATTTTAGGTGAGCCCTTTAGAGAAGAAATAGAATTTAAAAAAGAAAAGTGACCATGTTCTGAAGGGCACAGGAATGCAAGACTGACAGCAGCTATAATGGAGGTTTTTAGGCAGGGAAAGGGTGGAGCAACATGCATTAGTTCTGATTATGCAATCAACACCAGTGTTTATACCTCAAAGTGGTGACTCCCTTTAATCTGACAGTTGGCTCCACTATAATTTGTTAAAAATGACAAAATATCTCATTTTGCTGCAGTTCACTTTGGCCTTTCTTAATATTAGAAAGTTAATTTCAGAAGGGAAATAAATGTATTAGTGTTGTCATAGTCATGAAAAGACGGATTTTGTACTGTCAAGCACTTACTTTGAATGAATCCATCATGCTATAAGATGGCTGCCATCTTCCCAGCTCCCTCCCTTCCCCTCCTCTGGCTACTCCCTCCCTTTTCCTATACCTCCCTCCTCCCATCCCTGGCTCCTTCCATCTGCCCACACATCTACTGTGATGTGCTCTGAGGGTCACAGGCATAAAAGACAGTTACTGCACTTAGGCAGTGCTCTCTCCAGAGGGGAAGGAAGAAAAGGAACTTCATACCAGAGGTGTTAGTCTAACTGTCAAAGACTGAGAATGCTTACAGAAGTCACCTATCCCACAGAGGGAAAGGATTCCTCAAAAATATGTATTTTTCCAGTAAGTACTTATTTTGTGAGAGTATAGGCATGGACATGTTTGTGTGTGTGTGTTTGGGTATGCATGCATGCGTGAGGGGGAATACGTGCATACGCATTTATATATGAGTAGAGGTAAGGTCAAAGTAGGCCAAAGTAGGCGTCTTCCTCAGTCATTCTCCCCCTTGCCTTTTTTTTTTTCCTTTAGAAAGAGACTCCATTGAACATGGAGCTCACCAGTTGGCCACACTGGTTGGTCAGCAGGCCTTAGTGACCTACCTGTCTCTACCTCCTGCCTCTGATATTATAGGATGTGACATACAATGATTGGTAAATTATCGAGTGCTGTTTAAACTCACTGAGAAGCTGCCTCTGGAGGCAGAGTTTCCCACCCTTCTTCATTTCGGACCCAAATATGTTTGTCTCAAAGTGTCCCCCAAGTGCCCCTTTTTCTGTTACAGGGAGAAATGAGAACAGTAAAGCAGTCCCCAAATGAAAACACTATATCTTTGAGAATAGCTAGAAGGTAAGCTATTTGCAACAAAGGTTGCTATAGTTTATCCCATGACATAAATGCCTGCTATGGGCAGTCATAATATCTTCCACTGAGAAGACCTACTACTACTCAGGACTTCCTTAATCAGTAAGAGCCTTGTCTCATTCGTACCAGATTCTGTACCTGCAACAGCTCACACTCACATTTGATTGACCAGTCTTTCCTCCCCTTTCCTGTCCAGCCTACAGAATTACTACAGCATCCAGTTCTCTCTCCATGCCACTGCTCCCAGGAGCCTCTTTCATCATCACAGCTGGAAATGAGTAGGATAAGGCCCTAAGAAAACCACAGAAATGGGCATCATCTCCATGCTAAACGTGGACAGAAAAGTGTTAGGAGTCCCACCTGGACGTGTGATGCTCTGAAACCTTGACTTCTGCCAATGCTCCTTTGCTATCTCCCAGTGTTGCATTTATGGTGTCGCCAATGGTGTCATCATGGGCATATTTTTGTTTTAGCGTTATAAAGTTAGAGAAGAAAATAGTTTTGTTAAGTTAGGAAGGTGAAGTGACTAGAGTGATAAATTGGCCTGAATGAATTATAAAGTAGGGAGGGAATGGAGTCTACTAGAGTAATGTAGGTTGGGGTGTGTGAAGTGATGACTTGTTCTCTCTCTGTGCCTCTCTCTGTCTCTCTCTGTCTCTCTCTGCTCTCTCTCTCTCTCTCTCTCTCTGTTGCTAAGGGTTAAATTCGGGATCTCATTCATGCTAAGCATGAGCTCTACCACTGAGCTACATTCCTACCTACATGCCATCTTATTTTCAGTGACAAAGCAACAAGTGGGCCCTTTAAAGCATGCAATGCAATTTCTAAACTATTTGACTCATAAGATCTTTGGGTAACATTCTGATATATTCCTCTGATTAGCCTCTGTACCACTGGGTCCCATTCAAGTCAGTTGGGATTAATGATTTAGAGGCAATCAAATCACAGAATGTCAGAACCAGAAGGGGTATAAGAAAAGTTCTTATTCAGCTTCATCATTTTACAAGTGAGGAAGTTGGTACGGGAAGGAAAAGGACTTCCACAAGGTCATGGTGATTGGTGGCAGACATTCCACTGGCATTTATTCTATCTTTTTTCCTTAGCATCTTCCATTTCACAATTAGGCACTTTGAGGCAAATGTGTTTACTTGATGCCAACAGACCTTCATGTAGCAGAAGCACAAGAAAGATACCACAGTTATCTGAGTCATCCATGCCCTTCTGCCAACAAAGTGTGCTTCTTTATATCAGAGGACGACCTTGCACAGCTAAACCTTGGATACTTGATATTGTCTCTTTTATCTTTCACTTCTCAATGCTTTCTTCACTTATTTCTTATATATTTGGTAATTAATAGTCATAAACATAGCTATTCATCTTGTGGCCTGAACTCAGAGTTACTGTATAACCAGAGGCAACTTTGGGAATCAGGAAAATGAAGCACACATTTCTTTAAGGAATTGTAGTGGTATTCATCAGCCTTATGCTGTGATGACAAATGAACCTAATAGCTCAGCAGGTTAAACACAAAAACTTTATTTCATTCCCGTGTTACAAGAGGGCTGTGGGTGAGTGTAGCTTGACTTACCCCTATGTGCCTTCTCATCGGAGGTTCCAGGATAAAGATTTTTCCCTTGATAGGGATATGCTACTTTTTAAAGAGAGGATTGGAACACAATTCCACTGAAAGTACCCACAGAAATACCAACTGTCAAGAGCACCCATGTCCCATTGGTCAAGACTGTCCCACAGCCAAGGTCAAAGTCAGTGGATTCTCAATAAACACAGTTATAATAGATCAAAGACCTAATGAACAAAAGGTGCCTTGCTGCTGAGTCTCAATGTGGTATGGAGGAAGTGACTTGATTCTCTGTACACATTTTTCTGATCTTTGGAATGAACATATTGGCATGGGAAAGCAAATCAGACATGTTGAAGTTTCAAATCCCAGCCACATCACAGACTGCCTGTGTAATCTTAGGTAAAGTTACCCAGCCACCCCCTTCACAAGTGTAATGACTTCAATCTCTTAAAGTTTCTCATAAGATCACATTATTTTTAGCCTTAGAAATATTTTTCAGGAAATAATGTGTCTTGTGAGGAAACATTTTTTAAAGATGTAATTCATTTAAGTTCTATTAAGCTTAGGAAAATTGAATTCAATATGTTTCTGAATAGCAGCATTAATAGTGCATAAAAACATCGTTGTTCAATCCCTTCCCAATGGGGGAGAAAGAAATATGGCCCTGCTCCTCCATGCTGAAGTATTGGCTCCTAAGAGATTCTGAAGAGGTGCATCAATATCTTTAGTTGTGTACCCACTGGCTAGGCCACCAGGCTCCAAAGGTCACACAAATGGCCTTGGGTAAACTAAATAGGTCACAAAACAAAAAGGCATGAATATGGAACACAGAATTATTAGAAGGAAAAGGGGGTTTACAGGAGTGAGAGCAATTGGAATGCATTTTGTATGTATATGAAAATGTCAGGGACTACTTTAGTTGATTAATAATTATATGTAATAAAACAAAATCACTAGTGTTTAGTTATCTCTTTGGCTAGGCAGCTGTACACAGATTTGTCAGTGTCTGCTGGGTCTTCTTTTTGGCTAGTATCTGTGGGTTGTAGGATCCCTGTGGTTTGTTAATTTGAGCTTTGCACTGTGACAGTCTAGGCTTGAGCTGCTTTTCCCACCTTCTTGTTCCTGACTGAAGAATGTTCTTTCTCTGTAGATGGCACTCATGGAAGCTTTTCTGCCTAAATACTGCTATGACATGGGCTTCCTTCCCCGAACCTTCCAATTCCTTATGCAGGTCTCTGTCAGCCTCCGTAGGATTGCCAGATTCTAGTCCACACTGGACCTGCGAGTGTAAAGGCTTTCACTTAGGACCTACGATCAAGTCACAGCACCCACAATGGAAGCCGACACATGGCGGGTGCTTTGTGACAATTTGTTGAATGAACGAATGCACCTGGCTCTATTCCACTTGACCAGACAGTTGATCCCTATGAGGTGGGGTGCCCACAGCCCGCAGGCACCTCCTGGCTGCTGGCAGACCCAGCGCTCACTCCTCTGTTCAGCTGTGACACATGATTGCCTGTAGCCTCTGGGCCACCTTCCTTCTCTGTCACTGAGGATCAAAACAGTTCCTGGTCTCTAAACCTCCCAGTTTATATTCTTTTCCCAATTGTGTAATGTAGCATTTAAGCTTTAAACATTAAATGGATCGATTTCTTCTTGAGTTTTTGTTTGTTTCTGACTAGGGTGTTTCTTTGTCTGTCCCCAAACCAGTAAAGATAGTTTCACAAAGACTTGAAGAAACACAAAATATTCTTACACTGTTTCAATTAGTGGTCAAAGATCTGCAAATGGCTTTAAATCTTTTCTGTCCTTTACTCTCCATTGTAACCTGGGACAAGTGAGGCACCTTCTTCAAAAGAAAGCTTACTTTAAGCCGGGCGTTGGGGGCGCACACCTTTAATCCCAGCACTCGGGAGGCAGAGGCAGGCGGATCTCTGTGAGTTCGAGACCAGCCTGGTCTACAGAGCTAGTTCCAGGACAGCCTCCAAAACAATACAGAGAAACCCTGTCTCAAAAAACAAACAAACAAACAACAAAACAAAACAAAAAAAAAGCTTACCTTAATTTCAGAGTTCCTGTGTACACGAAGATTCAGTGAGATGCCACATGCCAAACGGCTTAGTGTTCTCATGCCACACGAAAGATTGCCCTGTTTATAACAGCTCACCATTGTGAACACTTGCCAGCACCAGCACTGACGGAAAAGCCCTTTGTTTGATTTAACTCACTTAGTTCTTACTGTCATGAGGTAGTTCATTATTATCATCCCCATTGTATAGATGAGGGAAATAGAAAAAAATGGATGATCCCAGCAGTCCACAAGCAGTCCAGTGCTCAGACTGCATGAGAGGGCTCTGCTGTCATGGTGTAGGGTGGGCATGGCCTGGGTCCAGACCCATCCTCATGATCCTCACTTCCTTCCCCCACTTTTCTCGTTCCATGCTCCCTGATCTGTAAGTCAGGCCACTTGACATGAAAGCACCCTTCTTCACCACCCTTCATGGCAGCCCTAAGCCCTGAGTCTTTGCCAGGGAGCACTGAACTGGCTTTCCTGGCATTTATCAGACTGCCAAAGGGCTGGGCGGTTTGTCTGCTTTTCACACAGAGATATCAGGGTAGCTGACAGAACTGGGGAGCCTTGGAAATGGCATCGGCTGTGAGCAGAATGTTAATGAGGGACCTGGGCTAGTGTATAGTGAGGTTTTATGATCTGGGAAGCTCCCTGGCAGTCAAGAAGGAAAAACTGTTGGCTTGAGCCCAGCTGCCAGCCCCCTGCTCCTCTATCTGGGGATACGTTCTTGGTCTTGCATGTCTTGAGAGCTGTTCAGTTGCACTGGGTACGCACCTGCTCCGAGGCTGCGTGTAGAGACTTGGAGGATGTAGGTTTTTCATCTTCAGGTTGGAATCCGAGAGAGAGAGAGAGAGAGAGAGAGAGAGAGAGAGAGAGAGAGAGAGAGAGAGAGAGAGAGAGAGAGAGCAGACACAGGCACAGACACAGACAGACAGAGAGACAGAGAGAGACAGAGACAGAGAGATCGACAGAGAGGGAAAGAAACAGAGACAGAGAGAGAGAGGGAGAGAGTGAAAGAGAGAGAGACTCTGTGTGTGTGTGTGTGTGTGTGTGTGTGTGTGTGTGGGTGTGTGTGTGTGTGTGCAGGGAGAGAAAGGAACAGGGAAGGAAGAGAATTACAAAGACTCCCTGAATCCACTGGGGAAATAAAAGCTGGAGGGAAATGAAAGAAATTATAATGAATATCATAGCACCCTCTGCTACCAAGAAGGTCAAATCAAAACAGCAGACTTCTGGAGACTGAGGTCCAGGGCAAAGTTGCTCTTTACAAGAGTTTTTCCAATAAGTTTTATATTTAAAATTCATACGAATTGTATATATTACTCCAAAATACAGATTGAAGTCATTTATTTCTTCATTGCCACCTTCAGGGCTGCACCCTTACTTTGCTTCTCGGCGAGTCCCTAGCTCTTCACCTTAACTTGGTGTTGAGTCCATGGGATTCTGTAAGATGTGATTTTTGAGCCATAAAACCCACCCACTGTGGTGATATATTGTTTATGATTTATTGAGGCCACTGGAGATCAAAATAGGACACTAGTTAGCTATAGAAGCCAGGTGGTGCTACACACCTTTAATCCCACCACTTGGGAGGTAGAGGTAGATGGATCTCTGTTTGTTCGAGGCCACACTAAGCTATAAGAAATTGATCCAGACCCAAATAGATACAGCTCACACAAACATGATCTCAGCACTTGCAATCACTGGCCAGGACTCCTGAGAGGTATTTAAGACAGGATCAGTGTCTCAGAGCTGGTATTCATTGTCCAGTCACATTGAGGACAAGAAGACATTCATTCTCCAGCCACAGTGAGGAGAGGCAGCAGTCTGAGGCTGGGCGAGAGCTCCTGGAGACAGGACCAGCCCTTTCAGTCTGATGTAAAGGTAAGGGCTAGTGGCTGGCTGCTTTGCTTCTTTGATCTTCAGCTTGAAGCTTGAACCCCAGTATCAGTCTCTGGGTCATTATTTTTTTGTGCTACAACTCATGGCTAACAGTGGCCCAAAGTGGGGAGGAAGAGTGATTCATAACAGCTCTTGCCAACTATTAGTCAGGGATGCCGAGATGAGTTGTACCAGGGTCCAACCCTAGACAGCTCACAGGGCTACATGAGAGGCAGGCCTATCACTGAGTTACGGTGGTCGCAGCCACACTAAAGTGGCAATGCCAGCTTCAACATACAAGGTTTTTGTTTTTTGGTTTGCTTCTTTCACCTAATAGTTATTCCAAACAGTTCAGAGGCAGATAGTTTCAGGATTATTGCAGTGTGAGGAAATCGAGGCTGGCAGAGGGAATGGCTTGCCTCAGTCTCACAGCTGGTATATGGAGAAATCAGACTTTCAATTCATATCTCTCTTCAAAGTGAGGGCTCCTCCTGTTTGTATTCCCTTGACTCCTACAATACAGGGTAATCTGAGAGGACAATAAACACAGTCTAAAAGAATGATCAAGAAAGGTTTCCAAAAGGGTGCAGCAGCAGGGTTGAGTCCTTAAGGGTAAGTAGGAGAAGCCCAGACATCTACAAGTCAGAAAAGGATTTGAAGTGTGGGAAGAGCATGAGCTAAGCAAGGCGTGCAAGAATAAGACTTTGTTGAGAACTGAGCAGGACCGTCTGAATGACATTATAGAACAGTGATGGGGCATACGGCCAGAGAAGTGAGTAGAACCCGATCAGAAAGACTTTTTACGGTTGGAAATTATCCTCTGGGGTTTAGGGTAGCAATTGAAGTTCAGTAAGTAGAGGGCTGCCATGATCAAATTTGTGCTTAGAAAAGTTGTTGCCAGTTGTGGGTAGAGGATAAAATGAAGGAGGAGAGACTAAAGGCTCTCTCAGGATCCATCCATCTTCATTTGTCACCATCATATATCTATGTCATGGTCTCATCTGTCTTGTCCCTGTCTGCCTCTATCTGTCTAGTTATCAGCCTCCATTGGACCTGCATATTTATCTGATCCATTGGCTTCATTATATAACCCCAAGTAAGTCACTTCACTACTCTGAGCCAAGGGTCCCCCATCAATAAAATAAGGATCATGATACCAGCCTCAGAAGATTAAACTAGGGATTGAGTGTGATATTGCATGTGTAATCTTTTTATATATTACAAAGTACCATACAAATGTGAAGGATTATTATTATCTACTTTTTGCTCTCTCAGGTGTATGTTTTTTTTTAACTCCAACATTTACTGAGAATGGAGTTAAGGACAGATACCATCTATATATGTGGAATACATGAAAGAGAAAGTTTATAATTAATCAGAAAGAATACTAACCTTCTAGTTGATCCAAGTGGAAGTTCATTGAAAGAATACAAGTCTCTGTTCAGTGTTGTGCTATGCCTGTCTAGTTATCTGTCTGTCTGCCTATCCATCCACCTACCCACTCATCCATTCATCCATCCAATCTCTTGATTCTCTACCTGCACTATTTATATTCAGATGGTCATTGACTTAAAATCATCCCAGTTACATTATATCCTCTATCCATCCCATTGCCTCTATAGCCCACTCCTCACCACCATGTAATTTCAAGAGAGCCATACCTTAGAAGAGAAAAAAAGACTTCTTTTGTTGATGTTAAGTTCGTCCTCCTCATGCTTTTGCAATTTTATGACTTTCTGTACCCTTTTCCATATGGTTCTCAAGATCTTCCTTAAAACTCAAGCTGGTTCCACACAAGGCCCTGACACTCCAAAGTCCATGAGTCAATGCCATTGAATTCTGTGATGGAGCTAGGACTGTGAGAGAGGCTCTAGGCAGATCCAAACATCTCCATCTTTAGCAAAGGTTGCATTGACTTTGTTGCATTAAGTCACTCATCCCTAAAGACCCTGTAAGAAGCAGTCTTTCACAGTGGGATGGAAGTCCTATTGTTGCTTCCAAGCTTTGCAACAATCATGTTATTCAACTACTCTAGATCTCAGTCAACAAGATGAAGACAGTGCCCCCTCCCAAAGGTTGTCTTAAGGACTGAGTGGTGTAAGTTCTGGTGTGAACTGCTGACCTACGGTGCTCGGTGAATTAACCCAGTCAGGATTTTCTTCTATAGCAATGAAGCATATTGTTACTGAATATCCTGTTTGTATGGTTTTGTGTGCCTGTCTTGATGGGTATCACAGGTGTGTTCGTGCAAGTGTGGGTGTCTATAGGCATGCTTTAAATGTTAATCCACTGTTTATGACTGCTAGGAACCCAGGAGAAAGGCACACAGTAGAACTTTCTATAAGACGAATACCTCTGAGCAGTGCCCACTGCAGTGTGTCTATTGAGTACTTGTATGTGGCTTAGGGTTTATTTAAATTGTCACAAATTGCTGCTGTATCACCCTAGGATGTGCTCTTTCACCCCCTTCTAATTTCCCCTGAAGTAATTATGGTATGAAAAACATATTGAACACTTACTAAATTTTTAGGCTCCTAGTTAGATATGCATCAAATCACCTAACATATTCCAGGCCTGTGATGTGAGTGGTCTTCCTGTCACATTTGTACTACTAATAAGGGACTGAGATATGCCGCAATTGCAGTTCATTCAAAATCCCAGAACAATATAGGATTGGAGTCCAGATTTCCGGTCCAAAGTCACTCCCTTTGCATGACCCATGCCCATGCTATCTTTTAGAAATATAGTAGACCTAGTTTCCAGGGTGAGGGTCTATTTCCCTCTTGTTATAAATAGATAGCTCCAGCTATACAGTGAAGAGTGGATTTGAGTGGTAGGTGAGGGAAGGGGACATTTTGAGTAGAAACAAAAGCAGGAGACATCTGGTAGTTCTGAACCATAGCAGCTAATGTCAAGAGACCCATCACTAATGACCTCCCAGTTCCAGTGTCAGAGTCAGACAAACCTTTGGAGATCACTGAGAACAAATCCTTACTTGAAGGATGCTGGGCCTGAGGCTTTAAGGCAAGGAGATACTTTCCTGGCATTGCCTGAGTTGCCAAAGAACCTTTGTCTCCTGCCGTGATCTTGCTCCCAGAACACAAGTCTGTCTTATGGCAGGGACTTTTATCATTGCCATCTTCTGTATCCACCTAAAGCTTCCTTTCATTTGTAGACACTGCTTCTCTATGCTTAGATGCCACCAACTCACCTAAAAGACAGGGAATTAATTTCTTCTAAACAAATCAATTTTTGCAAAGAATGAGCAAACCCACTGGTGGAAGTTTGATCATTTTCTCCAGAGAATATAAAAGCTCATACACAGTGTCTTGGAAGTAGATGAGAAATGGCATATTCCATTTTTATTTTTAGGGACCAGAGGGAGGAAAAAACTCAAACAACTTTTGTGATGCCTGATGATAGTCCTCTGTCATCTCTCATTTGCTCACAACTGTTTTGTCTTAAGGCTCTGGGAACCCATGGGAAGCTGCTGTGTGATTTTCATCTTCATGATTAAAGTGTTACACTTTATTGAGTTCTTTACATCAGCAGCGGAATCTGCAGTGCAGGATTTTACATAACACCTCATTTTCTTCTTGCACCATTACTGTTATTAACCTGGTGGCAATAAACAGAAAATACAGCTTTGCTTGTGCTGTGCTCTTTATTTTTGTCCCAATAGCAAGAAGGGATTAGAAGGGGGAGGAGAGAGAGAATAGGAAAGATATGTTTACCCTTTATGTCCCTTCACTGCTGCCTGCCCTTCTCCCTCCCTCTCCTATGACAGCATTTGCACAGACAAGCAAAGATTAACATTGACTCCAGATATTTTCTCCTCTACTACGATCTCATGCATTTATTCACGCAGGAAGCATTTCCTCAGAATTCACTGGGGTGCATGACACTCTGCTAGATGCTGACCAGAAAATATCCGCGAGGGGTGCTTGAATCCCTAAGAGAAAGAGACACACCTGGGTATGATAAAGTTGGAAGGTCAAGTAAAAGTAAGAGAAGACACATGATCAGCCATACCCAGAAGTCATCCAAAGATCAAGGTGTTTGCATTTGGCTTTGAAGAGTTTTAAAAAGGACAAGGTATTCCTAGAAACAACAGGATCAAGGCATTAGGAAGACACAAAGAAGCACGGAATAGACTGGATGCTCGCTATTTGGTACATCGTGGACATAGGGTACTCGTTAGCACACTGCAGAAGACGAGGTTGGAGAGATGGTGCCAGATCAACAGGGACATGATCTTCATATGGGAAATTCATGTCATATATGTTGATAATGTCACCTTCCTCTCCCCTTGAGATTGGGCCAAAGAGGAGATAATCAATATAAAAGCATGCAGTAAGGAAAACTTGTCTGTGGGGATAAGTTCTGACTGAGGAAAACAATGAATACAAATCAAAAGTCTCCTTAGAGGGAGTGAATGCCTACAGCCCCTACATATAACAGTTACTTCTAGTAGGTAACACAGATGTTTGAGGATGTATCTTTAGGTATTTGTGAATTTTTTTCCTTCTGTTTCTATATCCTAAGAAAGTTGTGTTATACTTCTGCTTAACTATATTGAGAAAGTACTCTATTTTTACAGGAAACATATGACTGTATGGGGGAAATGTGCCTTTCATTCAAATTGCCATATTTGGGGAAAAATAAGCTTGTTTTTGGATCCAAATAGCATAACCCAAGACCGTAGAACATCTGATCACATTGTGTACTAACTGGGAACAAATTCGGCACTGATTGGAATGTGTCCTCCTAAACTTGGACTTTTGAAACTCAGCCCCCAGTACAACAATGTTGGGATGTAAAAATCATTGGGAGGTGTTTAAACCATGAGGGCTCTGCACTGGGAGGTATTTAGACCATGAGGACTCTGTCCTGGGAGGCATGTAAACCACGAGGGCTCTGCCCTTGGAGTTACTTAAACTATGAGGGTTCTGCCCTCAAGTGAGTTACTGATACTATAAAAATGGCTGCTAGAGTGAGCTTCACTGCCCTGCTTTTCTGCCCAGTGGAAGCAGAGTGTGTCCCTATTTGGGCCCTTCTGCTTCCTGATGTAAAGATGTAGCAAGAAGACTAACCAGCTGCTTCTCAACCTCCAGGACTATGAGAAACTAATTTCTGTTCCTTATCCATTTCCCAGCTTCAGGTGTTCTGTTAGAGTAGCCAACACAGACTGAGGCAAACATCCAACTAGGACTTGTAAGATGAAAACATTCCTATCTCAGTGAGTGGCCTCCCCATCCAAAGCCAGAAACTTGGGAGCTAGTCAGGCTGTCTTCCTTCCCACAAAAAGGGTCCTTTTCTTATGCCAGCTTGGTGACCGCCTTCTCCTCCAGCTGGATGTGGCTCAAGATTCACTTCCTCTGTGAAGTCTTTCCAGAACGCTCACTCATCAGCCACACTTCCTGGGTCTCTGCATACTCCCCTTACAATAGCACCTCAAAGGCTTGAACATACTCATCTGACTCCCCAAACAGTGCTATAGGGAGAGGTGTGAAGATAGAAGAGAGACACATAATGAGTAAGGGGGAGAAGGAAGCAGAATAAATAAAGGAACAGGTGTTGGATTCCTGCCTGTGCCCTTCTGTTCCGATTCTCCTCTCCTCTAGCTGATTCAAATGAGGCAGGTAGGAGCCATCTTAGTTTCCTTAGGATATAGCATATCATTTCAGGGGCTGGTGAGATGACTCAGGGATTACGATTTGTTGCTCCTAGAACCCACATGGTAGGGCACAACCACCTGTAACTCCAATACCATAGTTATCTGACCTCTGGTGTTTGCAGGCTCCTGCATGCATATGGTGCACATCAACTCATACAAATGCCCATATATACACACAGAAAGAAGAAATAAGTCCTTATAAAAAGGAAAGCTTTTAAAGCCTCTTTTAAAAACAAAGACCACCATTTTCAGCACAAATGCTGGCACATTGAACACTTCTTTGAAAGGTTGGTAACATGGGGTCTGCCAAGTTGGAGGGCTGCAGAGTGGTATGAAAATGACTGGACAGCATTTCTGCTTTAGGCTTTCCCTACTGGCCATGCCAAGGAAAAATACTCTGCAGTTAAGTCTTGAAAGAGAGAAGATAGTACCACTTGTCCCCAGTTAAATGCCTGGGGGTGGAGGTAGAGGGCTGCTGCAAGAAAATCAAATATTTGAAGAATATAGGATACCTAGAGCATGATAGTACAAGCTGTCCTAAGCTGTCACCAAAGATTTTTTTCTTAACTGAAGTCTGAAGTTGAAGCCCAAAGAGGGAAGTTTCTCTGTGTTCTCACAGCAGGTTAGAAGCAAAGCCAAGATGAGGTTTCTGGTGGAGAGAGAGAGAGAGAGAGAGAGAGAGAGAGAGAGAGAGAGAGAGAGAGAGAGAGAGAGAGACAGACAGACAGACAGACAGACAGACAGACAGACAGACAGACAGACAGACAGAGACAGAGAGACAGAGACAGAGAGACAGAGACAGAGAAAGACAGAGACACAGGGACACGCAGAGAGACACAGAGAAACAGAGAGAACATTTCCCAAGAGCCTACTGTAAGCCAGCACCTCCAACTCAGTAGTTAGACATCTATAGACATCTATTCTTACCCCTCTGGATTTACTGACAGCCTCCTGCAGTAGGTATTCCCAAGGATCAAGGCCACAGCTATTTATTGAGTGTGTAATATGTGCCCAAGGGTGCCCTCATTTCATCTCACTTTGCTTTTTAATGAAGCACCATTAACTTTTAATTATCAAGTTAAAATGTCCCTTAGCTCTCATGGGTTTCTATGTTCTGGCTCTGTCCTCTCTTAGCTGAGAGCGCCTTGATTATTTTGCTTCGTCTTTCCATTCAAACTGCAGCACTTTTCGCAGGAACAGACATGTGGGTGCTTCCCAAGCAGGAGAGACAAGCAGAGGCTTTGGATGTAATGAGATGTGAGTTAGAATCCCAGTTCCGCATTATGAGATCTTAGCAAACTACAGGCTCTGAGCTTTTACTGAGATCATGATCTATTTCCTTGGTGGATTGTTGAGAGTTGGATGAGCTAATTGTTGTGAGAATGGCTTATAAATTATATAAATGTGCAAGACAGTGGTCGTTGGCAATATTTTTCCTGCTGAATAAAGAAGAAATTTACACTTTTCTAAGTTGGGTCCTCAAGTTCCTCTCAGCTCTGTTTCTGTAACACTTGCCTCTGTCCTTCACTCCTTCCAACTCTCATCGCACATGCAGTTTCAGGTAAAATGTCCATTTTTTCTACAAGGTTTTAAGCTCCAAGAAGTCTGATTGCCCTGCGCCAAGCACAGTACCTGTACATACTATGACTGTGTAATTGAGGAGAACATATTGCAAGTCTACAAACTTCTAGACATTTTGTTAGGCATTAAGCCAATTACCTCATCCAACTTCACACAATCCTGTGTGTTGAGAATTGTTATCTCTAATTTCCAGAGAAGAAGCAAAGACACTGAAAGGGAAACTGATTCTACTACAGGTCACCAGGCTCACCCTTGGTGGAACTGACACTGAAGGTCAAGTCTATGAGCCCTCTGAATCACTCCAGTGCCGTGGCTGCCCTCCTATGATCATTGTCACTGTCATGGCCATCACTGGGGCCAATAGACATTGCTATGGAGGAGGAGGTAGATATGAGGAAGATCTACTTAACCTTGATGGCCTGTTACAAATCTACTCTTTCGGTGCCAAGCCTCCTGTCTCTGCACTTCTTTTTCCCAGGCCTAGAGGTAAAGGAGGAAAATGGAAGCAGGAAATGACTTTCTTCCTTCCAATCCAGGTGTGGACCACCATAGATCCTTAGAAGGATGTAGCAATGTCTGCTGTTAAGTTCGGATCTGACTCTTCACTTCTAAGTAAAGCTAGACACACTGGAAGTAGAAAAAAGTTGTTTCTTTTCATCTTGCTGTTACTGGAGCACTTTCCCTGCTTGAAAACATCACACTCACAGATTACCCTGGTCCTGAACGTATTCTTCTGAGCCAAATGGAGTTCCCAGACACAGAGGCTGGGCTGTTTTGAATAAGTAGAGATTAAAAACTGAGTCATTGGTCAGAAACACTCAGGGTGAATCTCAGCATTACCATTTGCAAGTTCTCCTTGCCTTGGTTTCCCATCTGGCTGTCGCACTTACCTTATCTCTTCATAAGAGTCAAGGCAGTACCAGACTCAGGAAGTGCTCCTTAAGAGGCAGCAATGTCTGTGGTGTGAGGGTCATTGAAAGCATGAGCTATGGAACAAGCTGACTTGGGTTCTGTTGGTCGTCACTGTGTGGTACCGGACTCCCTCTGCATGTGATTTAACCTCTGTTCTTAAGTTCCCTCATTTGTAAGTAGTGTTTCTATGTGATAAGTTGGTGGGACTGATGACTGATTGATGAGCGTCTGGCACATACTAAGTCTACATTGTTATTACACCCTCCATAGCTCCTCTGTGGCTCATCTTATTGCAGCCCTAACATGTACAGTGGTCTGCCACAGGAGGCTTTGCCTACTTGCTGCCAGTGGCTGTGATCCCCACCTGGGTGTCACTTCACCTGTTTCATTTACCACCAGCTCTTACAATGATACTTGGCACACAGGAAATTCATAACAAAGGTTCTCAAAGACCATTAATTAATGAATATTTGAATAAAAGGATGTTTAAAAATCTATAATAAATCAAAGAAAGATACTAGTAACTGCTAACATTCCTGTTTGTCAAGAGATCATTTGGGCTGAACATGAAATGAACAAGATGTTACCAGGTGGTAAAGGAAGGTTAGCCCAGGATGGAATAGAGGGCGTGAGAGCACCTAAGAAAGTGCTGGAGCCTCTGCCAGACTGGCAGTTGTGAGACAGAGAGAGGAGGAGATGGAGTCCTGAGGCCTAGCTCCTTGGTTCCCTAGGTGGGCTATCTGGATTTGCCACATGGCTTTTCTCCTCCTTTTTGACAAAAAGTGTTGTTTAGCCATGTTCAGGACATACCTGACAAAGGAAGATGTCACCATGCCACTTCATAAAGTTACACTACACATGATAGAAGACCTTGACACTGTTTCGTTTGTCTTCTGAGACATGGCCTTGGCACATTGCCCAAGCAGGGCTCCAACCTGTTCTCAAGCAGCCCTTCTACCTTAGGCTACGGGTGAGTGCCGCTGTGTCCGGCTGCTTGGCTATTAAGCAGTCTTAAATTTTTCCAACTTTCGGGAATATTTCTACTTTTAAAATAAGTAGCTAGAAGATATGTCAATTGATTTGAAATGTTTCTATGGGTGTGTGTGTGTGTGTGTGTGTGTGTCTTTGCCTGAATTCTACAGGAAAAACATCCTCTTGAGGGGGAATCTTAGCTAAGACACTGTCAGGTTCTCTAACATGTCTCATCTCACCCCTCTTGTGCTCGCACACTCATCTTTTTATTTTTAAATTAATTTTTTATTTTGAGTGTCTGAGGCCAGCTGTGCCCAGATGGATAGTTCTTCAGCCCAGAGGTGAAAGTGCCTGCATGGCATGGGCTTGAGTGTGATCAAGCCATAGCTTGCTAGAGTGCAAGCTCCTGAGAACAGAAAAACAGAGAAAGGAGTCTTGTGGTCAGTTGCCCTGACTTCCACTCACCCCCAGTTCCCTGGTCCACAAAACAGGAATGGTAACAGAAGTCACCCTTCTTATCTATCCTTGCCCAAATCCAGCTTCCTCCTCAGCCCCAAACCCGACATAAAACCTCCCTGCCCTTCCAGAATTGGAGCTGCTTGCATCTTCCTTCATTTGACTGACTATGTGATAAAGACTGAAGCACTCCCCAGTGTAAAGAATTCAACACCCTATCAGAGCACCAAACTCAAGTTTTTTGGCTTGTGCAGAGTGAGACAGTGTAGCTCAGAATACAGAATGAAAACCCAGTTCCTCCCTGGTGTCTAAAAGAAAGTGAACTCCACACTAAATTATGTTGCAAATATGCCCCAAGGTAGTTTTAATTTTATTGGCACTGATTTTAATTTACTCTTTAGGCCCCTGATTGCGGGATGAGCTGTTGGCTGCTGGCGAGGGGACAGCCCTTCATCACTTGATTTTAATTAAGGTTCTTAAGTTTGGAAGAAAAGAACAAAGATGTCCCTTCCCCCACTTCTATTCTCATTCCCAAGTTATAATTAAGGGCCCTGCATCTGCGACAAATTCCTTGTTCTATCTAGCATGGCTACAGAAGATAAGTTATTTGACTGCTAAATACAGAAAATAAGTTATTTGAGTTTGTGGGAGTGGGGAACCCACAAAAACCTGAAGATGCATTTGATCACTCATTAATTTATTTCTCCATTCATGAGTTTTGTTTTCTCATTTCTTCCTTCATCAAGCTTTAATAACAGTCTATATGCCAGCCCTTGTCCTGGTCCTGTAGATTTTACAAAATTGATAATATATGATCTCTGCCCCCAAAGAGTTCACATCACAATGGAAGATGAAAATAAGGAATTAAAAGGTCATGAAGGGGCCTGAAGCATACAATAAGGCCTTTGAGAAGATGGTACACTGTCAGGGATTGAACTCAAGGCCTTGAACATACTAGGTAACTGCTCTACCACCAAGGTACCTCTCTCTCTCTCTCTCTCTCTCTCTCTCTCTCTCTCTCTCTCTCTCTTTCTCTTCTCTCTCTCGCCTCTCTCTCATTCATTTGTTGATTTATTTTTAGACAATATTCACTCAGTTGCCTGGACTGGCCCCAAATTTGTGATCTGCCCACCCAGCCTCTTTAGTATCTGGGATGACAGATGTGTGCCACCATCATGATCAGCAAAATAAAGAATTCTAAACCAAGATTTTGTACTAATTAAAATGAATAATACTCGCTTTTAAAACACGCCCTAAATATCAGTAGTTTTCATATATGAAAGATTCATTTGTGCCTCACATCATAGTCTAATGCAGGACTTCTGGTCATTTCTCTGGCATTGATTCAGGAACGTAGGTGAATGAAATGAGGACATGACTGCTCCCAGGTGTGGTTGAGGAGAAAGGTTTCATTGTAGATATGAGGGAGAAAACAGCCAGAGGCATCGGGAAGGGTCCAGACTGAACTGGGTCATGCGAGGAGAGGGAGAATGTGCGAGAAAAAGACAGAAGGAACAGAGAGAGCACATGAGACCCAAGAAAGCATGTAGCCAAAATGGCTGAGTTATATAGGAAAGAAAAGCTGGGGGAGGGGAAGTCCAGCCACTATGCTGAAGAGATTTAGGGGAGGGGGAGGGGTGAGAAGTGCCAGGAAGAGTCATAGATACTGAGACTTATCCAGGTAACTTTGGGACCTGATAATAGGCTGCTTTTTTCTTATGATATCATAATTTTTACAGGTAGATTCCATGAAGGACAAGAATGTGATTGATTGTATGTAAATTTTATGGCAGTATCCACAGTTACCTATATACTGTTTGATCCCAACTGAATAGCAAGAGAGAATGGCAAATATCTTCCCTTTACAGGGCAGATGAGTGTCTGTTGAAATTCCCAAGCTAGACCAGAGTTAACTAGATATGAGTATGGACAATATGTAGGCAGAGGAATATTGTGTGTGGATTCATATATAAAGATGATGAGCCCAGTGGTTCAAGATTCTCCAGTGTGGAGAATGAGGAGCGCTGATTCTGGGGTCAGGGACCAGATCATGCAAGAGCTTTAAAGCATATGCAAGGAACTGGTCTCTGTCCTGGAAGCCATTAAGAACTGTAGATTAGTCTTAACTAGAGCAGTGAAAGTGTTTGCATATGCAAAGGCCACTTGAAAACAACAAGGAAATCTATTAAGAAGTGATTTTAATGGCCATGCCCAGGGGATGGTGACATACACATTTAATCCCAGCATTTGGGAGGCAGAGGCAGGTGGATCTCAGTGAGTTTGAGGCCAGCCTCATTTACAGAGTAAGTTCCAGGGGGGAAAAATTGAGAAGTGATTATAACAGTAGACCAAGCTAGAGAAGATGAAAATTTGGATCAGTCCTGTGCCTCTTCCAAGGAATTCATGGAAAGTTCTGTATATCACCTAGATTGGGCACAATATAACAAGCACTGCCATCAGTGCCCAAGAAAGAAGATAAACAAACAGCTTGAGTGACTTATATTAATTGAGGATAAAAAAACAATTAAAAGTTTAAAGAAGTCTCTTTTTCTGTCTCATCCATTTACCATTTATTTCCTACTTTTGTCTATATTTATTAACAATTTCATATATATATATATATATATATATGAAATTTTCTCCTGATTTCCAGATCGTCCCATGTGTCTTCACCCCCTCTTTATTTTTTAAAATAAATTTCCAAGTTCTATTTGTGCTGCCCATACTCTCATGGATGTAGATCTGTCCATTGGAACACGGGTGACCTATACTATTAAAGAAAACTGATCCTCACTCCCCTAGAAGTCATTCACTATCAATAGTGCCCAGCTGAGTGTCCTGACCATACCCCTGTCCATACTAGAATATTGACTGGCTAGGTCTCATATGGTCTTGGTCAGGCAACAAGCTGTTGGGAGTTACTGAGTACAGAAGACAGTTTTGTTCTACTCCTTCTCAACCTCCGGCTCTTACAGCCTCACTGGTTCCTCTTCCTCAATGATTCCTGTGCCTTGAGGATAGCATGGAATGATACAGAAATCTTGATATAGATGCTGTGGTTTATCATTCCACACATTTATTCTTTACATTTTGACCAATTGTGAGCTTCTCAAACATCAACTGTTCTCTGCACAAAGAAATTTCTCTGAAGGGGTCTGATAACTGTACTAATTTAGAGGTAGGTAGATATAAATTTGGAGGGAGTTTGAAACTGTACACATTTAGCAGAATAATTAATAGCAGGTTCACTCTGGGGAGCTGTGAGCTCCTCAACCATAGGTTCTTGACAAAATTAACAGTACTTTTCATGCATGTTCTTATGTGTAGTAGACCTTATATCCAATCAGAAAACAGCGGTTACCCCCTTAACATCCTGCCTCTATTGCACACATGGGCATATTTTGCCATGCTAGTCATATTGTAGTTCACAATGTTCACAACTGGGTAAGAAGTTGATTACTTCCTGGTACTATGAAAGCTAGTCAACAGGTATAAAGCTGACAGCTTGACTTCTCCATGTTATTTGTTCAAAGCATTTGGTGTCTTCAGCAGTATGTCTTACTATTAAGTTCCAGTGGGCAACAAAGAACAATGACAATAGCCTATATTATTTTGGGAGAGTCCAGGACTCCCAGATTAACAACTTCAGGGGAGTATCTGATACCTAATACTGGATGAATCCAATTAAAGTCATATATATATATGTACATATGTACATATATGTATGTATGTATAAACATATACTTGTATAAATATATACATTCATACACACATGCTTAGACACATATGTACACATTTGTATAAATATATGAAAGATGCCTGAAGAATAATAGGTTTCTATATGGCTTTCTCAAACATCCTTGGTGTTAGTTATCTATTTCTCCAGTCTCTCCCCTGTCATATCAACCCATTCATCTATATTAAAATGCAAATATTTAAAGGTAAACAAGGGAACAGGAAACAAAAGAAACAGTGAAGGCAGTCATGTCTGGAACTCCAAAAGAAAAGGTTGATAAATGTGATCACATTAAAAAATAACATTCAAAGTTAAATGTAAAAAGTAAAATAAAGTAAAAACAAGCTAAAATAAAAAATGACAAAAGTATTTTATAAAATGTAAAGATGAATTTATGTAATGTATAGCTTGTATAAATCAGAAAACTAACCTTAGATATCATTTTTTTTTCCAAGACAGGGTTTCTCTGTGGCTTTGGAGGCTGTCCTGGAACTAGCTTTTGTAGACCAGGCTGGTCTCAAACTCACAGATATCCAACTGCCTCTGTCTCCAGAGTGCTGAGAGTAAAGGTGTGCACCACCAATGCCCAGCTTAGCTATCAAAAATGGAATATTTCAAAAAGTAAAATTGCATCCAAGTTGTCAAGGTGATGAGGTCCTGATACACAGTTGGGAGTGTACTGGCCCTTCTAAGGGAGCTTGTCAGTATTTATCAGAATTGCAGATGTACAACAGGATTGTAGTGATTTCATCTCTATGAATCCAGTGTAGAATTGCATCTGTATAAACTGCTATATTGCAAAGTCCATCACCAAAACACTGCTGGTAACAGGAAAAGATTGGAAACCTCTTAAGTGTCCATCAGGTAGGGAGTTGATTAGCTATCAAATAGAATGAAGCAACTATTTGTTGAGAAAAAGTTACTCCCAAAACAGAAGAAGAAGAAGAAGAAGAAGAAGAAGAAGAAGAAGAAGAAGAAGAAGAAGAAGAAGAAGAAGAAGAAGAAGAAGAAGAAGAAGAAGAAGAAGACAACGACGACTTGACCATTTGGAGTGAGGACTATTTCCTTGTTTATATACAAACTGTCTCTGGAAGAGTACATGTAAACCTGACAGCAAAACTGTATGATTGCTGGATGGAGTGGAAGGGGCATTTTCCACTGTAAATTGTGTCATGCCTCTTAACTTCGGAACCATACGCGTCAATCAATTCAAATTTACCTGCTGGTAATTTAAAGTGAAGTCATATTAGCCACCCACTGTGAGGATGCCAGATTTGAGGGACAACTGATACCATACCCAAGTGGTTGTCAGTAGGGTTTGGCTCTAATTCTTGTTCCATCACCAGCATGCCAGTCAGCCTTGCAAAAGCTACCTCCCTACTCAGGGCTGATTGGAGAGATGTCAGGGGCCTTATTTCCAAGGCCTTTCTATCTCTGGCAGTCATAACTATAAATTGCAATTTTCCTCATATGTTTCTCAGTCATCTCTGTACCTTTTCCTTTCCTCTGCAGTTCATCAAAAGTTCAGAGTAAAAAACAGACAATCAAAGAAAATAAAATTACAAAGGTGACTTTTATGGGGCTCCTGTTGGACCATTGTGTATTCCTCCTCCAAAGCCGAACATGATGAGTTTAATATCGCACAGAGAAATGCATCTTGTTGCCCTCAGAAGACAGTGTATGCTACCAAGATAACCAGGAGCTCAGCAAGACTTAATTCTTCACTCCAACTCTGAGGCAAATGAAAAGACAGTCATCAAACTCACATTTTAGAAACAACATGGATTTTATTTGGCTGTAACTTGGTTTGAAAGTGTCCCAATGAGGGGGAAACCTCCCACATATGACCTTCTTTTCTTTCCCAGGACTGAAAACCAGACAAAGATGGTTAGGTGACCAGGAGTGTCAAGTGTTGGTTACAGATGACAAGTCAATTTTGTCAGGAGTCAAGAGTCCTGGGCATCAGTCTCAGTCCCAATTATTCCATGAGCTCAGACAAATCTTCTTCACATTTGGGGCTTTGTTAATCTTATGAGGATTGGTGTGTGTGTGTGTGTGTGTGTGTGTGTGTGTGTGTGTGTGTGTGTGATATTTAGTTGACATGTACAAAGAGGAGGATCATTGTGTTTGAGAGACACTGAAGATTTAAAGTCCTAAAAGTCCTCTTGTTTCTGCCAGTCTGGTGTCTGTTGTGGTGTCTGGTGTCATTTTCTGGTGTCTTTTGTATCATCATTCTGCCAACAGTTCTGAGCATCCTGCACTTAGAAACACTAAGCCCTTTATAGACAATTCCCCATCTTTAGAGAATTTAATATATAATATCACATCAAGTTAGAAAGTATCTTAACTATGCAAGCAAAGAAAGTCTTAGCAATGTCACTTACAGACTACAAAGCCTCTCTTGCCATGAACTATTGTTTTTTGTTAGTTTGTTTGTTTTTTGCTATTCGGGAAAAGATGGGACATCATGAGAAAAGGTTAAATGAAAGAGCTAATTAAGACTTCATGTGTAAAGCTTCTAGAATGGCTCCTAGAATGCCTTAAATATGCGTGAAGTGATGGCAACTACTGTGTTTGCTTCCCAGTATAACTCTGAGATTAGAATCAAAATACATATTTTTCAGATTAAAAATACCTCCTAGCCAACTACTCTGGGCTAATGAAGTCACTTATAGCCACCACTTCCAAAATGTATGGTAATATTTGCCCTATTACCCACAGAAAAGTATAGTCCTTACGCCCCACCTCTGCTTATTAAAGAAACTTCTCTTTACAGCAGATGGAGACCATTATAGAAAGCTACAATAAATCAAAATGCAGAGTTATGGAGTCCTGATGGATACATCCATAAAACACTCCAGCACCTAATGTTCAGGGATCATTGCAGAAGAGGGAATGGAAAGACTGTAAGAGCCAGAGGATCAGGAAGTTGGTTGTGAGACTGTGTCTCCTAGTAATGTCAGAACCTACATGCATAAAGTCTCACCAACATGACTGACTAAATATAAGCCGGACAAGGATAACAATAGAGATGCCAATGTGGATGGGGCAAAAACCACAAGGTTTTAATCCTATACAAAGAACTATAGGCAACTAAGGAATTTTTAGTGTGGGATAAATAGCCTTCCCCAGGGAAGAATATACTAATACATATACATATCTGCATGTAATAACAATTAATGAAAAAAGAGAACATGAATTTGAAAGAGAGCAAGGAGAAGTATGGGGAGGCCTTAGAGGGAGGAAATTGGGAAGAAATGATATAACTGTGACCTCAAAATAAAAGAAAAGGTTTGGTTTTTTTTGTTTTGTTTTGTTTAAAAATCCTGAAGCTCACAGTGGGAGTACAATTTATACCTGGCTTCTCAGCTAGACATGTAAATGTAGACAAAATTGCACAAATACCCGATGTAAACACTATGATTTCCTGGAAGGTATTTCTTATTAATCAGATAATAACTTCTTGTAATGTCTAATCATGTTCTCTGTAAGTAACTTAGTTGAGAATACAACAAAACCCTCCTCTCTCTGAGACCTCTAAAAGACATGCTACCAGTAGCACTTTCTGACACTGAGGACACATTAGTTAAAAATGAATAGAAATCGATTCTCGCCTGTCTCCTGCTCTCCAATCACACTGCAAGTAGCTGCCAAGTGTATTGATACAAAGGGCCAGCTGAAAAGGGTGTGTGCAGCGTGGCTTCCTATAAGGTGGCTCTGCCTTCTCATTTGTTATCCTTTCTTTCAACAGAAAACCAGTCTGGAGTTCTATATTGACATCCACGCCCACTCCACCATGATGAATGGCTTCATGTATGGCAATATCTTTGAGGATGAGGAACGGTTCCAAAGGCAGTCCATTTTTCCAAAGCTCCTTTGCCAGAATGCAGAGGACTTCTCCTATGTGAGTCAAAAGTTCTCAGGTAGCCAAGATGCTTCTGCACCTCTTCCTGTCACACCTTCCTCTCTTCTTCAGATTCATTTTTATTTAATGTGTCTGGTCACCTAGTATTTGTTTATGGAGTCTGACTCCAGCATTAACAAGGCAAAGAAACTCATCGAGTGGTCTCCCTGTTTTATTCCTAGCCAGGTAGTCTATTTTCATTTGCCCCCATTCTTCCACAAGAAGAACAATATGTCTGCTCAAGGGATTATATACCCACCATTCTCATCTTCCATGACTTCCTTGGCCCCAATTTCTTTGACAGTAATTGGTGGGTATATTTCTTTTTATCCTGCTGGCACCACAGCTTCCTGGGCAGACATATGGAGCTATAGATATGAATGTCCCTTGCAGGCAGAAAAGACCTCAACAACCTCCAGAGACATGCAAGGTGGGTGGGATGGGCCGAGATGGGGCAGTTAGAAATTTTGCAGCCCAAAGCAATGTCAGAGAAGAGCAGGGAGAAAAGATGAGGGATGTCAGCGTGCACTCTTGAGATATGGGACTGTTTTTGCTCTTTTTTTCTTGGTTTTGATGCTAAATCTCTGGGCCTTGTTGCTGCCCTGTGGCCAGTCGGGAAGAGGCCCACAGAGGTCATGGCAATTTTTGAAGATGATGATCTGAAAACTCACCTGCTCATGGCTTCAGGCTGGACATTAGTGAGGATGGTGAATTTCTCTGTGTGGTAAGATGCACTTTGAATTACAGAATCTTTGGATGACAGACCAAAAAGGGAATTGGAGGTTGTTTAGCACAGTCCTTTTTTTATATTCAAGAGAAACCTATGGACAAGAAAGGTTGAGACTCTACTGTCAAGTCATCTAGAAATTAGGTGGTAGAACCAAACAGGCACCTGCCCATTTGCAGCTATGAGACAAAACCAGCCATTTGTTTCTATAGGAACCTTATATAGTCTCTTTAGCCTCTAGTTCATTGGAAGGTGTGCCATAGGTCTCAGGGATGCTCACATGAGTGAGGGTCCCTGAATCTACAGACCAGACATCATCTAGGCCATGTTTCTGGTCCTGTGGACGTTCCTGTATCTCAGCTTCCTTGGGATCTCCGGGCTGCCATCAGGATAATCTATCCTGGTACCACTCCTGTCACTGCTCTGATTCTCAAGAATTAACCTCAAAATGGGAGGATTTTGTTTTATGACATAGATTCCAAGGTCTTTGCACTGGAGAGTCTGTGATTTTTTTCACAGTTTCCTTCCCCTCTACCACACAGAAAAGGAAACTGAGGCACACCAAAAGGGCAAGCTGACAGCTGTCAAACAGTGGGGAAACAAAATGTGTTTCTGAATAAAGGACCTAAGTCTGGTCTGCTTACCTGTCTCTCTTTGTTTACCCTGGTAGGTACTGTCAACATCTTACAAAAGGAGCATGACTAACCTCCCTAGCTCATGTTGGACATGAGTTCAGTTCTCTCTAGTAAGATGGAGAGCATAGGGATACCGGGAGTCACTTAGCCCTGACTTCACATCTGTACTGTTTTATTTACTTGCACATCTGTGAGTCTCAGATTCCTCATCTACAGAAAGATAAAATATGAACACATACTTAAATGGGTTCCTCTGAATCTAAAACATGATACCACCTAGGGAACAGTATCATCAAGTTGAACATTTTATTCTGATTATGATCGTAGTGTAGTTTCTTCTTGCCTCCTGTCTGCTTTCCACTCCTCCACAAGCCCTACTCACATTCCTACAGGTAGCTGTGTCCCACGAAGCCTGCTGGATGCTTTCCTTCAATTACATTTGTTGACTAATAAGTTCTTATAATAACTGAGATGGTGAAGCAGGTCCCACTTTTCAGATGATGAAACTGAGAGTTGGAGGTGTTGTAAGATTTGCTCAAAATCTAAAAGCTAGTGTGGGATATCTAGGTCTGATTTTCTCTCTTCCCATCTTTCTCTTTCACAGACTAGCACATCCTTCAATCGGGATGCTGTGAAAGCAGGAACTGGCCGTCGCTTCCTTGGTGGGCTCCTGGATCACACTTCATATTGCTATACCCTAGAGGTTTCCTTCTACAGCTACATCATTGGGGGCACGACAGCCGCTGTGCCCTACACTGAAGAAGCCTGTATCCTTTCCAGGTCCATTATCCCTAGAGAAGCCTCCATCTAGCTGGGAAGATCAAATTTGGAAGGATTTACTATGCATGTCAGGAGTTTGGCGAAGATGAATGTGGCAGGCTCCATTATTGGAGGTGTCTCTGACCTCCATATGCCCTTCAGATGGAGTACAGACATCTTCTCAACTGCTGCTTCCAGTCCTCAAGTCTTCCTTAGGTCCCTGGACCCATGGCTTTCCCACTGTTTCTGCTTTTCTTGTCTTTCTCTTCACCCCCCACCACTTTATTTTCCCTACTCCCACTTTTTTCCCTCTTTCCCCCTCTCACCTCACCTGTCACTCCTCACAATCTCATGCTTTTCCCTCCTTGCTTACTACCCCTTCTCCCTCCCTTGCTCTTCTCTTTCTTCTCCCCACCCCCTTTCCTCTCTTCTTTTTGACTCCCCTGCAATCTTCCCTGCCCTACCCACCCCAGCCCTGTGCCTTTGACAAATTGCTTTTCCTTCTAGTTTCCCCAAAACTTCTCTTCACTATGGTGAAAACTTGGGGTTACTTTTTACCTTGCTTGATTTATTTTTTAAAGGAAATTCCTTCATGAATTATAGTTTATTTCAAGCTCACCTTTTTGGATCTATAACAGATTCTGATAGAACATGTTAACACTTATCCTTTGAGTTTTAATTTGATCGATTTCTCTTTTCTAAACTTGTAGTTTTCTCCGAGAAAGAATTATAGTTGAGCAGTCTTGAAAAGGGTAAAGGATAGGATAAATTCCATATAGAGTTGGCCCTCGATGTGCCAAGATGTTTCCGGACCCAAATGGACACTGAAGTCCCCTGGCATTTTAGTCCCTTAGGTATATATAGTGTTGTAGTACTTGCATTTATCCCACACACATCTTCCTGTGTACTTCAAGGTATGCATGTGCTAGTTTTTTAAGACAAGGTATCTATGTAGTTCTGGCTATCCTCAACTCACTATGTAGACATGGCTGGCCTAGAACTTACAGAGAATTGTCTGCCTTTGCCTCCCAAGTGCTGAGATTCAACACTGGACCACCATACCTGTCCTTGATGCCTGTTTTAAATCATCTCTAGATAGTATAATATCCAATGTTCTGTAAATGCTATATAAATCATTGTTATACTGTGTTGTTTAGGGAATAATGACAAGAAAATTGACTGTATGTGATCAGTACAGATTCGGTTTTTTAAACCATTTTCTATCTGTGGCTAGTTGAATTTTCATATGCAGAACTCACAGAAATGGAAGGACCATTCACTCTCTATGAAAACTATCTCTTCCCCCAATTAAAGTGCTCACATTAGCCTTCTGTAACTCTTGGTGAATAGTCATGGAGATCCTATTGTAAGCTGTGCAAGGAAATCTCTTATGTTAATGGCATGACTTAGAACCCAGCCTACTGAAGCTTTAGTGGGCTTCAGTTTATGGGAACTTAAGAGGCAAAGGTGGTAACTTCACAGGGAGGAGCTAGCAAGGAGTAGGCCAGGTGATAGATCACAATTCAGATGCTGTAGAGCCTCAGAGAGATCATGATAAGAACAGAGTGCTCTCTCTGCAGTCTCCAAGACTGAGACCATCATCTAAAAATGTGATATAATATCTCCTGGGTCAGCAAGGCCAATGACATAGTCTGCTGTGAGGCATAGGAACAATGACTTCCCAAAGTCTAGCCATCTCTTAAATGCCACACTGCCCTTTGATTCTCTCTCTTTGCCACCAAAACATTAGATGGTGTGATCCTCCCACTCCTCAGTACATGTGAAGTCAATTTCACACCACACGTGCTTTGCTCCCCTACAGTACTGTGGCAAGGTAGGAATTTCCTAGAAGGTTTGAGGTTATGGACAAAAGGGGATAATAGACCCATTTCACAGTGAGTCACAGGTGAGTCTCTCTGGAGGATGCTGCTGATGGTTTGTCATGGTTTTCTGATGTCCAATTTTATAGGTTCTCCCACCTTTCTTTGAACTTCTGTTGTGATTTTCTGATAGAAATTTTATTTTTCGTAAAACACCCTTCCTTGTCTCAGAGTTTCTATCTCTTAACACCCAATTCTCCTTCACTAAAAATAAATACATATTAGTGTGAACCAGGAATCATACCCAGCACCTGGGTAAAATACTGAAAAAAAAAGAGTACTCTCAGGCTTTCCTTGTACTTGGGGAGTCAGAAGAGAGAAGAGATAGTTATAATATTCATCATAAACTTAGTGATAGAGGAATTCTGGAAAGCTAAGGAACATTTAAAAGTAATAATGGTAGCACACACCTATAATCCCAGTGCTTGGGAGACAAAAGCAGGAGGATCATGAGTTTGAGGCTAGCCTGGGCTACAAACCAAATTCCAAGATAATCTTTAAAAGCCACCTTCAAAAGCCAAATACTGCCCATACTCCAGCCAATAACGATAATGGTGTGTATGTGTGAGTGTGAGTATATATAAATGTGTGTAAGTATGAATGTATGTAAATGTGTATAAGTGAGTATATATGAGTGTGTACATGTGAATGAGAGTGTGAATGTATATGTGTAAATGTGAAAGTGCATGTGAGTGTGTGTATGAGAGAGAAAGTGTGTGTGTGTGTGTGTGTGTATGTGCGTTTGTGTGCTAAATACCAGGTGAGGTTCTAGATACAGAGTAGTAAGTAGTAACTAAAAACATGAATAAGGGAGAATCCAAAATGGTCGTAAGAGTCAGAGAAGTCTTTCTCATGAAAGGCTTTTCTAAACTAAGCTTTAATATAGGGCAGAAGTTAGTACAATGTGACTGGATCATGTTACTGAAGGGAGAACGCTGCATACAGACAGGTGAGGAGGAAAAGTATGCGTGTGTAGCAGGAGTATAACTGGTCTGGTTTGGGCAAAGACCTTCAGATACAGGAGAGAAATCTAAATCCGCAGGCTTCGAACTTAAATAACAGGTGATGACGAACAACAGATGTTTCGTAAATAGTGGGAAGTCATGCTGGCTGCACTGAAGGCAGGGACATGCAATAGGAGGTTGTCAGGACAATCTGTGTGAGAGATGCTTCAGGCCAATGATAGCTGATGGCTGAGGGTATTTAAATATGGGACTGAGGAGATGCAGGAATTGCATTAGTGTTCACAGGAGTTAGAGACTGGGAGGAGTCTGTGCTGAATGGAGAGACTGCACTCCAGCTCCTGGAGCCACCCTGCTTGTCAGGTAGGGGAGAAAAGGAACCTGGGACTGACCAGGGAAGCACAAGCCAACTTGGTACATTCAAGGGTCATTTAACCTGGTTCCTCTTTGATATCCATTGTTTTAGACTCATGGCAGAGGGAGAGCAGGCAGACAGATTGCGATCTTTGTTGGCTGTTGGCTCTGTGTCCCAATCAGAAAAAGAAATTACATGGTCTGATGGGAATGGCAATATGGTCTGGGAGGAAGTGTCCTCCAGACTAGCAATCAGGAGACCTGATTCTGACAATGCCCTTCAGTGAGTCCTCTAGGCACTGTGAGGTGACTTTATCTCTGCAGAGCAACTGAGGACTTCCTGGCTTTCCTATCCTGCTGTGGCACTCAAAAACAGTCACAAAGAACTAAGTGCTCTGCATAAAACAGACATTGAGGTTTGAATCTTGCCTCAGTCACATAGTAGGTGGGCTACTTGGAGCAGGTCACATAATGCCACTGGGCTTCAGTTTCTTAATCTGTAACTGGGAGGTATAATGTTTATCTGGATATGATGATACTAATGGAAATAATTCTATACATTTTTAAAGATCTCCACCATAGCTAGTGGTCTTTGACATTCTGGTTTGTCCATGTTGTAGCAAGAATACAGGTCTGGTGTCAGAGTTCCAGGTATGGGTTCTATTTTATTTGCCGAGGGGCCTAACCCAGTTATGTAACTACTCCACGCCTCAGTTCTCCATCTGTAAAGAGAGAATAACAATAATTTACTTCTCACGGATGTAAGGGTTACATGGGGAAGGCTATGTTGTCATGACCAGATGAGTTACCTTGCCACATGCTCAGTGGTATTAGATGTCATTCTCTTGCCTTTCCTTCCTGTCATTTGTTGTGTTGTTGCCATTGTGAAATGATAGATGCCTCATACTTTGGGGCCGTTCTTTAGTAAGTTCTATTTACATTTTATTGACGCGACAACTAATAAATATGCTCTGTTCAAACGATTTAAAGAGAGAGAGCAGGATAAACTGGAATCATAAAGTAGCCCCAGAGCTTCTCTGGCCTTTGTTTATGGTCTGGTTCCAAGTGGAGAGGAAACAGTTCTTTAACGAAATGGATGAGAAAAATATTGGGAACAGAGAGTGAACCTGGGTCCTGAGCACTGACTTCCTGTGGCTGCAGCCATACTGAAGTCAGGTAATGCTGCCTCTGAAGAAAGGAACAGCTGGCCAAGGGAAGACAGCATGACCCTGTCAGTTAACTGATCTTAGTGCAGACCTAACTGTCTCCCTTGCAGTGGGTCCTCTGAAATGTTCAACAGACTTTGAAGATCTCATTTATTTACTCATCTATCCAACCCCGGAAAGATGGAGGAATAAGGCACAGTCCCCATCTCCAGGAAGGAAAGAGAAAACGGGAAAGAGATAGCAGTCTCCAGGAGGATAGAAGCCCTGGCAGAGGAAGGATCTGCTGATCTCGGGACAGGGGGGCAGTGAGAAGGAAAGAACTTACTAGAAGAGGAGAAACCAGGGCTCAGCCCTCCAGGGTAAATCCATGCTGACTAGGAAAGAAGGAGTGGAGCCGCCTTCCTGGTAGAGGGAGAAGTACCAGGAGAGAGCCCAGATACCGGGGAAAGGATGCTCTGTCCAAGCATCCTGGGTAGCTTGGGCTGGGCCAGAAACAAACAGTGATCAATATGCACAGGAGAAATACCTGTGAAAGAAGGAACCAGCGCATTGAATATGCAGCACTAACACTTACAGGACAACCTTCTTGTTTGTTTCCACTGGCTTTGTAAATAGATAAATATAGATAACAGGTCCATAGATATGAGAGCTCTGGCAGACCCAGAGAGCACCCAGTCATTCTCAGGAAATTAAGAAGTTCCAATTAATTCTAGTCACAAAGCAGTCTCAGTTGAGCAATTACTCTGTCTGGTTTGATCCAAAACATCAAGTCTCTTCAAATAAAACCCTCCCCGCCTTCTGGGTCTGTCTCAGACAGGCTGAACATGGTGACCCCTGTTCATACTTCCAGGGTTGAGCAGGATGGGGGAGAGCTAGAAAGGAACAGAATGGGCCTCCAGTGCCTAGGGGTGACGCCCTACTTTCCAGTGCTAATGCTAGAGAGCTGCTGGGGGTTCCATCTATTGGGCTCCTTCTTCAGCCCCAAGTGACCTAACTGGTTTTCCCAGTGGGGTCACTGCATCTCTTAGGTGGTCCTCTTATATGAAGGTGAATTCAAGGCCGTAAAATTGTTTCAGGTTTTCTCTTTAAAATCCTGCATGGTGGTTTCATCCCTCATATTTCAGCTGAAACCAGACCCAGAATATTTCCATGTTCCATGTTCCAGTAGATAATGGTAGGACTGGGTGAGCTGACAATTGTTCAGATTCAGAGTACAGGGAAAAGTCAAGGGGAGTACTCTGGATGTTGGTTTGAAGAGAATCATAGAGAGAAGGATCAACCAATCACTTAAATGTGGACTGCTGGGCAAAGAGGCTGGGGAGGGGTCTGTTTGTGAGGTATTGACATAAAGGGCTCACGCAACATGATAATGGGGAATTTTAGTTATATGAATGGTTCTAAGATCTTGAAGCTCTGAAGAAAGACCTCAGCTTTGGACAGGTTCATAACAGGCACTAGGCACCATTAAGTCACAATAACGAAAGTGGTTTTCATGGTGTCACCGTCTGCCACGGGACTTGGTGTAAAGAATGCTGAACTGGGAGCTGGGATTCAGTTCCATTGTGGCCTTTTGATGTATGACTGTGTCTAGGTCACTTGACCTCTCTTCTCAGTGTCTACTCTCAAGTAGCCCTCAGTGAATGCAGATGAAGGAATGAGTGAATGAATGAATGAATGAATGAATGAAATGGAGGGAGGCCATGCTCTTTGTTAGATCATGTGGCTCTCTAAGGATGTGGTAAGGTCTGTGCTCTGAGCTGTTCTGAGTGCTGCTCTGTACTTCCCAGCATGCCAGGGAGTGCTGCCTTCGTTTTTACTCTTCCTGGGGAGATTTTAGTCTTTGAGTGGGTGAATAGGAAGAAGTCAGACCTGACATGCTTGTTGGTATTTCTGTCAGGTAAGTCACACATCACAGAACTTTCCAGTTTCTTATTTGTCACACTCGGGGTCATAGCTTTTCTAAGATTCATAAGAAATAATAAAAAAAGGAACTCTCCAGTTAGAGGGTTTGAAAAGTAGAATACAAACCTTACTGAAATCTGATTATTTTTTATATCCTCCCTAAAGATATAAAACGGGGCTTGAGCTTTAAATAGGAGTGCTTACAAGGCAACTGGCTAAGTGAATAATAGCAGCATTAGTGATGGAGACGCCGTGATTGAACTCATACCTTCTGAAAAGGATCCAGGCGCCTGCACTGAAGCAGACTGGTTCTGCTGAACATTGCCATGCAGGTTTGGGGTGGGGGGGTCAACAGTGCTCTGGGTCCCAGTTCCCCCACCTCTTTAGATTAGAAGATGAGAAATAGCTCTTCAAGCTTATTTCCAAACCCACAGTGAGGAAGGTAGACATGGGCAGATGGATGGGTGGATGGAGGTAATCATTTGATGTGGGCCTTTGAGATAGAAGTAGAAGAGGGGAAGCTCAGAAAAATCAAATGGTGTTCCAGGGCCACCATGTACCATCAGAGTGGAAGCCTAAATCCAGCACAAACATCTCAGGCCACCTCGTCTTTCTCCCTGCATCTCCAGCAGGCCACCTCACCTTCCTTCTTGCTTCCCTCCCATGGCTTCCTGGAGGACAGGAACTCCACAGAGGCTGAGACTCACACTGCTCTTACTGTTCCTCTACCTTCAGAAACCCATTCCTGTAGCACCCACCCTGGACACTGACCTGTCTGTCATTCCCGATGACCCAGGCCTAGCTCTGCTGACTGACTGCCACCACTGGCTCACTGGCTTGCCCTGAGTCACCCTGCCTAGGGCCAATTGACATCCATACTCAAGTCAAAGCATGCCCAGGATCCTGAATGCCTCTTGTCTGGCTAGAAAACCAAAGTGCCATTACCTTCTTTGTCCAAGTCTCCTTCATCCCCCAAACTGAGGTTTCTAAGGGTTTCATTTGCTGTTGTCAAGTTTATAGCAATAATTCAAAATGCTATTAATATTACTGTCAGCAGAGAGCTACAAATTACAAAGTTGTAAAGTTACTTTATAGTGATAACTGTCAGCCTTCACTAGTGGCACTGCAGGGCTCCATGGAAACACGTTAATGATAGAGCGCCTGTATTGTTTCAGGATTGCAGCTCTGAGCTGGCAGTCCGGAGGCCTCCTGCCCGATTTATAGGTCACCTGACCCTGCTCTGTCTACACCTGCACTTGGGTTCACTTGCATATCATCTTCCCACCTTCTTGTCGCACCAAGGTGGGGAGAGCTCTCAAAGTTGAGATTTTACCCGAGCTCAGTGTCAACCAATTGTACTTTTGAGTTTAACTTTGACCAGCCCAAAGACAGCAGGGACTGCCAAAGTGTCACACCATAAAAAGTCACTGTTGAATTGATGAGCACTAGGAACACTTGAGGTTCTACCCAGGCGATATATAGAACAACAGTGCCAAATAATTTCTGTCCTTTGACGAAGAGAAAGGGCGACCCAGGAGAGTAGATATAGATATGGAGAGAGATTTAGGTACCTTAATTATCACAGTTAAGTTCATTATTGGCTAACAAATGTCTATGTCTTCCCCACGACTGTACACTAACTACTTCCCAAACTGAGGCTGACACTGGCTGGGGGACAGGAGCTGTAAGCTGTTCTGGGGAGCGAGGAAGTGATGCTCTTTCTCTGCCTTGCTACTGTCATCAGTCCCGGGTTCTGTTTTCATTTCAGGCCTTCAGTTTATGTCAGACACCAATAAAATGGTACATGGGGCCTGAAGAACCATGATGGGAGGGAGCAATACTGCAAGAAGGGGTTACCGAGAGAGAGGAGAGGGAGCTTTCAGTCCTAAAATTGGGATAATTGGGAAAACCAGAAACAACAACAAACAAAGCAAAGCACCAGCCTCGTTAGCCTTGAGGATCTACATTCTCATCTTCTAACCTAAAAAGATGGGAAAACTGGAACCTAGAGCACTGTTGGCTCCCCCAAATCTGCATGGCAAGGTTCAGCAGAGCCACAGCCTGCTCCAGTACAGGGGACTGGAATAGGGACCTCCGGGAGCTGCATGTTTGCTTCGGTCAAGTCTCTAGGCTAACCACAGAACTGAGTAATAGATTTGTTCTGTGTGTCTCTAGAGTTCAAAACAAGGCTCAGTGTGAGGCAGCCCCATTCTGAACCTGTGCATGCTGGATAATAACAGGAAGGGTCTAGAAGCAGTGACTGTACTTCTATATTCCAGATTCCTGCTGGTGTCTGAGGGTGCATAAGAAGCCATGACATCTGCCTGGATATGTGCCAGTACGGTAGAGATGGGCAGAGAGTGACTTTAGTACAGTGTGGTGACAGAAGGGAGTATGGGTCAGATAGAAACAGTGTTTAATTCTGGCTTGGGGACACCAGATGTAAGAATAGACGCACCAAGGAAGTACTGTGTAGGAGAAGGGCGCCAGTGTCTCTGCAGACAGAGAGCAGCCTCAACACCAGCTAGAGCCTGAGAGACCTGCTTTCCTACTTAGTCATGGGTAGGCCTTCCGTGCAAGATGGGGACTGTGAGGTGAAGAGAAGGGTGAGAGCTGTGGGAACCAGTTGGTGCAGGCCCGCTGATCCCCCAAAATGTGGCAGGAAAAGCAAATGCCCTGGAAGGTATGGGAGGACAGATCGCAGGGTCAGCTAAGCCAAGCAAATGCACCATGATGCCATGGCACCCACTGGTTACACTTTCCTCTAAGGCATTGACTATGAAAGCACGTCCACAGATCACCTGTCTTGCACTAGGAAACAACTTGGATTACATAGTCTGTCCGGGATTTGAGGACATTGCCTAATGACAAATCAGCTACGGCACAGTGCTCTGATGTGAGATTCACAAAGCACATTCTTTATTAATCTCTCATCAGCCACTGATGCGCTTTATGATTTTGAACAAACCACTTCCTTCCTGGGATCCTAACTATAAAATGAATGATTTGAACATCTAGGGGATTCTTAGGAATCTGTCAGACTCTTGGAGCTCCAGCCATTCTCCACAGAACAACTCCAGAACCCACATCTCAAGCCTCACCCCAGGCTGCACACCTAGCTGAGACACATTGCCTGGCTAGCGTTCCTTTCCATCGATATTTTCCTCAAGATGATAAATGTGCTGCCAATAAAAGGAGGCAGCTGCCAGCTCTGTCTGAGATGAGGGCCTTTAGTTGAGGCTGTGACCGTGATTGGCTTGTTGATGTGTCTCCACAGACAGGAGCCCTGGCTGGGAGGGAGCAAGGAGGAGCTCAGAGGAGCTTCAGGACCAGGGCTCTCAATCTATGCAGATTTGCCTTGGGTTAGTAGGGCTTCTTTTTCCTGATACTAAATCCTCGGGCCTCTGCCCCACTAAAACACAGTCTTTGAAGAGACCAGCCATAAAGTCAAGAAGTTTATAGTGGAACTGTAGCCCACAGATGGCATGTTAAGTAACAGGGTAAGAAAGAGCCTTTGCAGCCCGGCCAATCTGCAGGAAAATCTTGGTTCTGCTATTTGCCAGTTGTATGACTCTGGGCAAGTGACTTGATTGTTCTGATTCTCCATCTGCTAATTCACCGCAATGTTCATTGTGATACTTAGCCGAACGGGGACGTTTTGAGTAGATGCAAACATTGAGAAATATTCTCTGGTACCTGCTCAGTTACCATGGACCCATGAACATTGTAGGCACTTTGTGAATTGCACCACTGATTTTACTCCTACTAACCAAGCACTGAATTAGGTGAAATCCAAGTTATGCATTTCTGGGCAATCAGAATAGGGCAATGTGCCTGGACTGCATATTTTTTGGATTCTTGGCGGGGGGCATTGTGGTTTTAAAATAGCAGTCTTTTTAACAGTGGATTTGGAGTACTCCCATGAGCACAATTTAAAAAAATAAATTATTTTACAAGGGCAAAGTCATTAGTGATCAATGTCAAAATTAGGCCAATGGTGGAGCTTGGCTGAGGCCAGAGCTCGGGAGCCAAGATTTCCCATTTGGTCTCAGTTATGCACATGTGAAAACCACTCCCTCCCTAAGCTGGAATTGAGAAACAAGGGATGAGAGTTGAGAGGCCTGGATTTGCATAGTAGAATTCGGTAACTGGGGAGCCGTGTGAGCCACATTTTGTCATGCGATCACAGATCACTGATACTCCATCTTGGTGCTTCAGCTTTCCATTCTCTCTGCTGTATCTATTCTATGCGTTTGTGTAGATCAGATGCTTAGGTGAGAAGTGAGTCTCAAACTATTCCATCCTGCATTCCCAAAGGGAGGGTTCTTGGTGGTGGACGTGGTGGTGGTGGGGGGTATGGGGAGAAGGGAGGGCCGTGCTGTCTGTTAGAACAAAAGGCAGATCTGGAAAAGACAGGGACAGGGAGAGTCCCAGAGGTGGTTCTAGGTGGCATACTGGCAGCCAGGAAGGACCCAAATGATTTCAGTTTCAAACTCACGTCCACAAAGACCAGGTCCACAAAGACCAGGTGGCATGAGGAGACCTGGGAGCCACGGGGCTGGTGACACACCCGCAGAACTTGTGGGAGTCTGGCTTCTCACTTCTGGCCTGGCTTCTTCCCTCTGCAGCCTCCTCCTTCATAGAGACACCTGGAGACACTGGCAGCAGGTTCCTTGCTGTTGCCTGAGGTTGAGGCGCCCTCTCCTGCCCCCAGGGTGCATGGCTGACAGAGAGAGCCAGTTCTTCCCAGCAGAAGAGGGGTCTGAGAAGACAGCCCCTTCCTTTGTCTAGGCAGAGGCCTGAGCTCTGCCCACCCCACCTCCAGCCCCCAGCTGCCTTTGGGGATCTAGAAGGAGGAGGAGCACATTCCCTGACTTCTCCTGGGTCTCAGCATGAGTCTCCTCACCTGCTTTCTCTTCTCAACTTCTTTTTCCATTGTCTTTTCACACATTTGCCTCTGTCTTAGACACAAACGTACTTTCACACGTGGCTCTCCGCATACCTTTCTTACCTTGCCCTTCCCCTTGTCTTCACCCCCACTCAAACCCCTCCCCCCACCCCTATAGCGTCAATTCTTTCTCTCCTGTGTCTTTTCCTCACTGTCTTACACTGAGTGATGGAAATGTTTGGTACTCACATTGGCATTAAAACCCAGTGTCCTCCATTGGGATCACTTTGGGCAAGCTGCTTAATGCCCTGACTCTGTGCCTTACTGCGAGGTCAATGAAATACTGTGTCCCAGAGACAGAGCCCCAGCTCTAACCTGCAGAGGGACTCATGAGTCCCCTCTCTTGCTAGTCTCCCTTTTAGCCTCATCTGCTGGCAGGCCTTTTGCTATCCTTCTCTCTTTTCAAAATCCCCTCCATGCCTCTCTCTCCCTCTTTCTTCTCTCCTTCCTAGGTACAAGTTAGGGTCAGGTTCAAATAACATTTCTTGAGTCTTTCAGGAAACTGGAGACTTGACCTTCACCTTAAAGGAACTTAATTCCATGCTCTCCTTCCCTCACCTCTGTCCCCTTGTCTAAGTGTCTGATAAGGGGCTCGGAGTTGAGCTAAGGGACAACCAGGAGTGTCTGAAATCAGGGAGTCTCTGTTCATAGTGTATTTTACAAAGAAGTTTTCTGGTGAGGAAGGAGTTATGTCCCAAGGCCCCAATGAGACAACCTGGTCTGTGTGTCCACAGGCCAGTGACTTGAACGTATTTGCTAATTTATTTGTGATTTGTGGCAAATTGCAACAAAAGCATATAATGCCATAAAGCAATAAGGAGTGTTCCTGGTACCAAACTCCTAAGAAGACAATCACCTAAGAGATTCATGTTGGGATCCCTTGGGACAGTGGCCCCTGGCCTCTGGCTTCATGAGAATTTCTTCAGCAGATAGCAGCCTGTGGATCACAGGGATGTCTTTCATAGTGTCTCCTCTCAAGAGCCAAGGGCACAATTCTAAAACACGGTCTAAGCATACAGCTGTCTGTGACCTAGCTGGACACCAGGGTGAGGCAGGTGTGTCTAGACAGTATCCTTCTAGCTGTCCTCAAAGACTCATAATATTTCAGCCCAGGTGCAGAGAAAGGCAGGGTCAGCAAGTGGTTCAGGGCCAGGAATTTAAACCAGTGTTGTTTGGTAGTGAGAAATGCAGGCTGTGAAATGGCACAGGTCTGGTTTCATTTCTAAGCCTATGCATCTTTGTGCAGCTTACTTTGACCTCTCTGGGCTCTAGACTCCTGAACAGAGGTGATAGTACAAGCATCTCAGGGTCTTTGTGGGAAGGAAATGACTTGATGTACTTCACACCTAGGATGGCTTCTAGTACAGGCTGCTAACTATCACCATGCTTCACAATTCTGTGTACACATACTGGGGTTCCCCGCAGGTCAGAGATATGCTGAGAGGCCATCTGGTTGCCTGGAGGAGACTTGTCTACACTACCACAAACAGCTGGTTTTAAAGCAAAAGGGCTTCTTCTTCTGAGTTTTTCCATAGAAAAGCTGACTATAGTCTGAGTCTACTCTGCACTGAAGGCAGACAACAATATCCCAAGTTCTCTTGTGTTTGACAAAGCATTCTACAAAACAAACAAGCAAACAAAAAACCCCACATATGCAAGAGGTTGCCCTGAGATTGTGGAAACGAGCAGTGTTTATGGCATAGGGAAGGTGTCTTGAAAGTTGTACTATCACCACAACCGGTGCCTGTGCTAAGAGCTGCACCAGCTTGCCTAGCTCCGGAGCCAGTCATTTCAAGCAGTCACTACTTTCTTTCAGTTGAGGAAGCATTGGCTCATTGTGATCATTTACTTGAGTGTATGTGTGTGGAGGGGCAGGGGCCACACAATGTGTGTAGGACAGAGCCAGAAGCTATGACCCCACAGCACCTACTTAGTCTCCTGTGTTCCACTACAGACTACCTGATGGACTTGGCCTTCCTGGTCCTAATCTTCCCAAGCCATAGAGATCCCACCATCCCTCAGGAGTCAGTAGATCTCCCATCTCTGGCTGAACAGACCTCTGCTTCCAGAGTACTGTCTCCCCTTGTTTGCTTTTTCTAAATAACCGAGAGTTTTTCACTCAACCACAGCTTTTCGCCAGAAAGATTTATTGAGGGGAAGTTACTGGGCTCTGCAGAAGTTACTGGGCTCTGCTACAAGTCATTTTCAGATTGCAGAGTGGGACAAGAAGGAACAATGATTTCACATGTGCATGACTAATCCAAAACACTTTAATCTTCTAAATGTCAGAGTTTATGGTCAGTGGCTGTTCCGCAGTGAGCAGTGTGGACTCTGAATATTAAGGTGCTGGCCTGGCAGGGCACCTAGATGAGGCATCATCATAAAGGCAGACAGACTTCAGAGACGGTGGCTGGTAATGCAGGCCAGCTTGGAAGTACCACCTGAAAACAAATGCATCATTGAATGTGATTGACCACCTCATATCCCAAGATGGTGGCACATATTAGCATGGGTCTTTACCACATCCCAGAGAGATCAGCATCACAGATCTCATTTGCTGGTGGTTTGGGAGGCTGATCTACATGTCCATTAGTAGGTTAGCCCAAGGTCACTCATTGTCTTGCTACCATATCACACTGGCCTCTGTCTCCATGTCTTTAAGGCAATAATAATTCATCCATGTGTTGGACCTATCAATGAGATAAAACAAATTTGGGACTAGTAATGAAGGACCTACATCATTTTAGGATTGCATCAGGAAACAAGGCCCCAGGAAAAACCCATGAGTTTTTTGGAGGTCAGAGAAGTAACAACATTTCTTCTTCAGGCTTGCATTTTCCCATCAGTGAAAAGGGGACAATTGCAAAAACAGATATTTACCACTCTGTAGGAAGCTCTGTTTTGGACACTAGGGATCAGTGATGAGCAGGACTGCTTCCCTAGGGGGAAGTTGAAATACGGTGTTTCTAATGTCCTTCCCCTCAGATATGTCTCAAATTCAAGGTGTGATCAAGCATGGGTGATAGGTCAAGCCCTAAGGTCCTGAGTCTTCTATGACCCAGGAAATGTGGGTTCAATGTCAAAGCCTACACAAGTGAGTGGGGAAAGAAAGAGAAGTCAGTGAGCACACAGACATCCAAAGGACCAGGTGCTCCTTACTCACTACAGGCAATGTTTGTTTAATAAGAAGTTTCCAGGAATACCTCTATTCTTGCCTCACACGGAAGACCGAGAACCTGAAAATGGATCAGGAAAGACCCCTGCATGCCGAGTGCAGTCTGAGAAGGTGACACACAGATACAGCTATGGATGAGATTGCCCTTTGCAGACACCAAAGGCAGAAGTGTACATGAGGAAGCGGGGACATGACTTGGCCATGGGATGGGATGGTTTCATAGAGGAGGAGTCCTTGATCAGAAACTCTTAGAAGGAAATGACCATTCTAAGCCAGACTCCAGAGACAAAACACAGTGCTTGCAAGACCCAGGGGAGCTTGAGAACCAAATAAGACTTCCCAGCTGAGCCTCCTGTGGAGTGTGCCTATGGGAACCTCAGCACTCCCATGTCCACACCAAGGGAGGAAAGCTGTGCAGAGCCCCAGTCCAGGGCCACGTGTGTGTTGCTGCTCTAGAACAAAAAAGCAAAGCAAAACAAAACGAAACATTCAGCCTGGAGCAGCCAGAGCCCAGAAGTAAAGACTCTCCTCACTTTTGCCTTCGCTGGGAAGCAAATACCATTCTTTCTGGAAGTAATGGCATGAAAGATGGAGAAGCACTGGCTTAGCGCTATGTGGGTTCCACCCCTGTGTGCCACTGAGCGCTTGTCATCTGCACTGACCTATGACTCTCCTCACAAGGTCTATTTCTTTCAGGCCCAACATTCGTTGTCACTCCTCTTGGCTGCTTAGGTGGTAGCAGAAAGCAGAAAGTCACCTTTGAATCTGTAATATACTAGCTGAGGATATTTTATTACCGTGTCAGGAGAAGAGACAGTGGGATGCATTTAAATTGAGGAACCAGTCATTTGTAGGGTCACAGCTGATCCCTTCACAGTAGCCTCAGGTTCTGGTTCTCAACAGGACGTCTCTGCTGGATCTCCCACCTCTCTTACCAGGGCCTTGCAGTAAGTTTTGATGCTGAAAGGACAAAGTAAGGGGTCTAGTGTGGGCTAAGACTGCTCTGAGACCCCAGGAGAGCCAAAGGGTCAAGAGGGCCAGAGCAACTGGAGACCACTCCCTGGAGAAGATGGGCATGACAGTAAGGTTTCCCAAACAGATGGGTGCACAAAGTGCAGGAGTACAACCACCTGTCATGGTAACATTGTAAAGGAGGACCAGACATTTCATTTCATGGTTTAGGAAACAAAAGGTACGGGCATCTATTAATCTGAAAAAGGTCCATAGTCACCAAGTGGCTACATTATAGTTCTTCATAACAACAGAATAGAGGGAGAGTTTAGATTCCTATTTTAAAGATTCCTCTGTATGATTCTGGAGGCCTAGGAAGAAGCAATGCTGAGGTTCAAACCAAGCACCATAGACTGCAGAGTTTCTTCTTGTTGGGAGACATGGGTCTTCTACTCATGCCTTCAACTGATTGCACTATTGAAAACAACCTGCAATACTCAAAGCCAATGGATGTACATGTTAATCTCATCCCAGAACACCTTCATAGAAATGGCCAGAATAAGTTTGCCCCTATATCACAGTCCATTCAAGTTGACACTTTATCCTTCACAGGAATATAGAGTTTAACTATAGGTCTTTGCCTTCAAAGCCTAAACTCAACCACATCAAAGCACCCAAAGGGATTCACTCTGGAGAGGAGATTTCACGTGGTGGTATACCCCAAGTTAACCTCTAAATATGGAGAACTCCATTGTATCTAGTTTTGAAACATTGAGGTTGAAAACTGAGCAGAACAGCTTCTTCAGTCCTCCCAGTCTAGGGAAGGCACACACAGTCTGGAGGTGAATGGGGAGAGCACTCTAGAGTGAGCATCATCCAAATACGAGCGTGGTAAAAAAACCGAGCTTTTGCTCTGTGAGGCTTCTAGGCAGACTGAAGCTAGTCTGGTCTACATAGTGAGTTCCAGGTCAGCCATAACTACATGGAGGGGGTGGGAGGATGAGGAAACAAAAGAAACTGCCTTTCTGGAATGACATTGTTATTCAAAGGAGGTCTTTTAGTACCAAATGATAGATTTGAATGCCTCAGTAGCAACTTTGATTTTGAGTTTCTGGTCAATAATGAACCAGAGAAAGTTTGAAGTTTGAGTTAGAGAGTAACATGAGATTATTATATTAACAGGTATGGGAGATATATATACATATATGTATGCATATATATATATATAAAATATGGAATATTCCTAACCAGAGTTGGGTTAGCCTAAACTAGTAAATACTTCCCCTTATCTGGTTTTAGGAGCATTATGAAGTCCATACTTCATTCCTTCCATTAAAAAGGAAACAAAAAGTAGTGACAGAGAAGTTCTGTCTTCTGGCCTCTAAGTAAAGCTACAAAGTTAAGGAAGGGTAATTTGATATGAAGATGGAATGGGGAGTCTTATTCTTCTTTAACCAAAACCAAAAACAGAAACAACAACAAAAAACACACTAAGTTTAGAGAGAAAAAAAATTCCCCCAAACCATACAGCTGGTGTTGAGGATGAGGGCAGCATTCCCATGAGAGCTGCCAAATTCCACGGCCTACATTTTTAAACACCAAACTCCAATGGGGCCTTGGATTAGGGAAAACCCCAGATGCTTGGATATCAGGAGAGAAAGGAGTTGCTAAGATGAAGGGGGAAGTGAGGCTCAGTCTGAGGAAATGGGTCAGTTTAATCCCCAGTACCCACATAAAAGCTGGGTGTGATAGTGTCCATCTCTAAACCCAGCACTGAGGGGCAGCAGCACTGGAGTCTGCTGGCTAGCCAGTCTAGCCGAGTCAGTGAGCTCCAGGACACACGTAAAGTGGAGACTGACTGAGAAAGTCTTACATTGGCCTCTGGCCTCCATACATATGCATCCTCACATCCCCATACATGAGCATGTGCATGTGCATATACATACACAAAAGAGAAAAAACAAGTAGTCAAAACCAAATTCTAGAAGGTCTAACCAGGAAATACAAGAAACAGGAAGATTTGATCTTACCTGGTAAAGATTAGATGTCATGCATGAGGGACCATGATAATTTGCCACAATTTGTACTGACTAGAAGTCCAGGTTAGTTTCCTATTCTGACTATGTCCATGTTGGTGGTGCGATAGAGGTTGGTACCTACTGCTAGTGGGGTCCTCTGTGGGCACTGGCCACTGCAGCTTCAGTTCCTCCAGAGTTAAATGCACACATACAGTAGCTGTCACCCGAGCTCTCATGTGAGTTAGGGATGTCTTGGTTCTATGGTAGTTTAAATGAGATGTCCTTCATATTCTCTGGCATGGGAATACTTGGTTCCCGTTGTTGGGCCTGTTTGGATAGGTTTAGGAGGTGTGGCCTTGCTGTCACTGGAGGCAGTCTCTGAGGTTTCAAAGGCCATGTACCATTCCCAGTTTGCTCACTCTGATTCCTGTTTTCTGATCAAGGTGTGAGCTCTCAGCTATTTCTGATGCCGTGATTCCCTGCTATGATGAACTCATCTCTCTAAGTAAATCCTTTCTTCTACAAGTTGCCTTGCCCATGGTGCTTTACCACAGAATAGAAAAGTAACTAATACAGTGCCCATCTGTGGCATCCCCCTACCTGGTGGGAGGCATCATCTGTTGTAATTAGCTTTCATTAAAATGCTGATTAGTAACATCTTGCATGGGCCAGGTGGATGATGGGATTGCCTTAGTCACTATAAATGTTGGTGTTCTTTACAGCTACTTACCCACCATGAACACTCATGCAGCGGCCCAAAGTGAAGGAGTCACATAGTCACTTCTGAACAGGGAACCAGAAAAAAGGAGATGTCATATGACGAAGTTGGAGTCCTGTGGGTGAAGCTCAACCCCACAGAGGAGGCATTCACTGAGAACCCATGGCTGACTCCTTCCTTGGGACGGATTGACTCATGAAGTAATTAGTTGGTTGCATTTTGAATTTGAAGTTCTTTATACATGGTGCATACTACATGGCTCATTAATGCCACCCCAGATAGATACAGGAGACATTTCTGGGGTCAAAGAGTGGACGGGACCTAGAGGAAAAGACAGCTGAGGCACAGAGAGCCCTTGTGTCATCTAGCAGGGTTGAAGCATAAATATCAAGTGGGAGGATTGGGGATGGCTCTTGAGGAGTCAGAGGAGCCAGATCCATGAGGGAGACTCTGAGCACCATGTTAAATGTGTTCAGATTCAATCCAAAGAATGCAGAACCATTACAGAGGTTTAAGTCAGGAAAAGATACCTTTCAGATACACATCCCAGGGAGTCAGTCATGGCAACAGTGTGAAACATGGGTTGGATAGCAGCAAGAAGAGACCAGAACCATTACAGAAGTGACCAGAAAGCTAAAAGAGGCACATAAATGTCATTTCTGAGCTGGACTCAGGAGAGCCATGGTTGTCCTTCTGAAGGGAGAGTGTAGATGCAGTTGATCATGAAAGGTGGTGCATAGATGGGAGTGAGGATGCTGATTGACTGTCTGAAAATAGAAATCAAGGCTGAGGAAGTCTCACTTCCAGTAGAGGAGGTGAGAGACAAGTTCTGGTTTTGGTCTTCTGGTGTCTCATTGACCTCCCTGGAACAGTCAAGCTTCCTCATCAGACTTTAAGCTCTCACAGTTGAGTTAAGTTCTACAGATGAGAACACCAAGACTACCCAATGAAAGCTGATGTCTAAGTTACCCATGGCAGGAAGATCTTCATGCTATTTTTTTCTGTGGGTTTTAAGAAATGCAATTCTTTTTCTAGGTACCTATCACGTGTGAGTTATTATCTGTATTTCACCTTTTCTGTTCTTCTGCCTGAGTTATGTTTTTATGTGTTTTTTATCTGCATCGGTCTTGCTATGTTTCTTTCTTTGCTAATTCTGGTGCCCCCCACCCCACCATACACAAACACACATACCTTAACTCCCTTTCTTCTCTCAATCTTTCAATCTCCTTTCTCTTTCCACCCACCCCTCCCTCTTACTATTTTCCTCTGCTCCCCATTTTTATTCTCTATTATATTCTGATTAGACAAATTACTGAGGGGTGAGGCCAGTCTCTACCCAGTGTTTAATTGATGACTGGTAGAGAAGTGCCTAAGTGAGGAACTCTTGTCATTAGCAAGAGATGGGTTGCCTTGGCCCTCAACTAGGAAACCTTTGAAATCCTGCATCTAAATTACTATTCTTTTGACTGCTGCTAGTGATGCTAATTAACTGTGTTAATTGGATGTTTTGATATTTGAAGAGCAAAGCAATCCAACTCCTTCCTCCAGAAAGCCAAAATTATTAATGAACTTGGCAGCAGCCTTGGCTTTCTTTCCACAGTGGGCACAGCCAGAGATTTTAGGGCAGGCAAAGGGGTTGTTCTGAGGAAGTAGTTTGCCTGCTCTTGGGAAGAGGGAGAGACCCAGAAGCTGGCTATGTGTTTTGTAGTGGAGAAATCATCCGGGGAGACTGAAGGGCCTTTGACTCAGGAACCAAACAACACTGACTAACGTAAGGGAGTACTGCACTCTGACATCATGTGCCATCTCCCTGGACAGCGAGGCTGGGTGTTTGTGTCCCACAGTGTTGTAGAACGCCTGGCAAAGTCAGCACTCAAGACATGCTACTGAGTAAATAACCAAGAGGGCGTCTGCTTTTTAAAGTCAAACGAGTTCAAATACAGCAACACAGATTTCAGTTAAATGTGTTAAGCAAGTGTTACTTCACCTCTTTGAGTTTTGGTTTTCCTCTGAAGCAGATACTGGCCAAGAGTTATGATGACTATAGCTTTCTCTGAGTTGTTATGTTTTATGGATGCTTTATCATTCCAAAATGATACTTGGAAGCTCACCTCTTCTGTCTGACTCTATTGGTCTTAAATTATAAAAGAAAAGAACAATGAAGATAAGATACAGATAGAATTCTTAGAGCATGCTTAGGAGTCTGCGAAGACTTTCTAAAGGGGCCTGGTCCTCATCTGGGTCGCTCATTGTTTTCTAAGTATCAGGCAGTGTGCCAGGATACCAAGCTACCCTCTCAGAATTTACAAACTAACATAAAAATAGGTGAGGGGAATGTGTGTGGGGGGTAGGGGGAAGAGGTAGGTGAAGGTCTGTGATAGGTATTTGGCTGAACTAGGCTGGATCAAGAACTTTTAAGGATGTGAATTTCAGATACCCTTGCCCTTCTTTCCACACCAGCCACAAAAGATACTTAATATGAAAATAAAGGAGTCTAGCACTTATAGGAGTCCTGCTGCAAAAATAAGTACTTTCTATGCATTATCCTACTTAATATTCTAAGCTACTTTGAAGTAGGGCAACGTGTCCTCATTGTATAATTAAGAAAACTAGGTTTAAATCACTGACTAGTGGTGGGATCTTTGTGATTCCAAAGTCCTTGATATTTTTCTTACTACAGAACCCTCTTCTTCTACCCCTCTTTATTACTCATTGGAACAATTTTTCCTCCATGGAAAACACAGCATTTGTAGCCAGTCAAAGTGTGTGTGTATGTGTGTCCGTGTGTGTATGTGTGTCCGTGTGTGTTTGTGTGTCTGTGGGTCTGTGTGTGTGTGTCTATGTGTATGTGTATCTGTGTGTCTCTGTATGTCTGTGTGTCTCTGTGTGTATGTGTGTGTCTGTGTCTGTGTGTCTGTGTGTCAGTGTGTGTGTGTCTGTATGTATGTGTGTGTCTGTGTCTGTGTGTATGAGAGTCTGTGTGTGTGCATGCATGTGCACTTGCACACATGTGCACAACATATGCTTGTATCTTCTCACGTTTCCATGCATGCAGGTACCAACTGTGAGCTCAGGGAGATTTTGATTACTTCTGTCCAATTAATGCTCTGCTCATTCTCACTGTCTCCTTGTGATTAGAATTAATTGCTGCTGATTACACTGTGTGGAAGGAGAGAGAAGGCCATGAGCAGTTCCACTTGGGGAACCAAAGTATTGTCCTGCAAAATAAAACTGGCTCATGAGAAGGACCTGAATAAGAAAATTCTCTCTGTTGGGCAAAGAGTTGGTATTCTGTGACGAAAATCAATATGACCCTACCCAGGCAGACAACCTGCCCATGTTTCGGCTGGCAGGAAAGATAAAATGAATTGAAGTAGTATGGGCTTACTGGGGCTGTGTGTGAAACCCATTTATGCAGTATCGCAAAGCTCTTCCATACCTGTAAACTCTGGAGCTTGATGTACAAACACTAAGGTCTTCGTCTATCCAAAATGGGGCAGCATGTAACAGAAATCTACCTCAACTGACTAAAAGGGAAGAAACTAGCTTACCAGACTTTTAAATACAAAGGAGTATGGGTTTTAGGAACTATTTGGGGGACTCAAATTATAAGAGCTTGGTGTCAGGCTTTTCATCCTCAGTGCCCTTGCTATATTCTAAATGTTGGGCCCATTCTCCCGTAAACTCACCCTTCTTAGATACAATATGGCTGCAAGTAACTACTGGCAGATATCCTCCCTTATAAAAGGATATATAAAACTATGATCCCAAATAAGTCACCTTTCCTCTTTTATAGGGAAAATGGTTCTTTTCTCTTTATAGGTTTATTATCAAAGAACACACACACACACACACACACAAACACAATGTCCTTTTATAGGGAAAAGGCTTATTTTGGATCATTGTTTTAAAGATTCAAGTCCACAGTCTGATAGACCCATTATTTTGGGGCCTAAGGTGACAGTTAAGGGTAGAAATCATGAGGCAATAATGGGGAATACATCTGAAGCAATTTTGTTTACCTCTCGGCCAGGAAACAAAAGGAGCAAAAAGAAGGGCCTGGACTGTGTGTGTCTAATGACCTAAGGCTCTCTGGTCAGGATGCCCAAGGGACCAAGCCTTTAACATGGGTCCTTTAGAAGATATTCAAGATGCAAACTATAGCAAGGATGATTCCTGCTCTAGGCTTGTAACTGAATGTCATTGCCCATATGCTGTATCTAACAAATATCTGTGGCAAGCAGACACTGAGTGCACTATTGGCCAAGACAGAAGTCACTGTATTCTCACGAAGAGTCAGTCCCTCCTGAACTACAGAAGATGAATTTGGAGATATATGTGGAAATGGAGAATCACTAATAGGGACCACATTAAGAACAGGAAAATAAAGTAGACAAATGCTACTGTAGACACACTCTTACACAGGTAGTTCATGGTTCTCTAACCAGTGGGGTACTGTTAAGTTCAGAAAAGATCATGATTGTATTCAGAGAGGATTCGAAGTCAGGAGGTGTGGTTAGAGACAAAAAATAACATACATGATTGCCTTTTGAGCAACTGCATTGGCTAAGCTCTATGCTGGGTGCTTTTGCATTCATTATACCATTCAATCTTCATAAACTCTCATTAGTACCAGGTTATTGCCATCTTACACATAAAGAAATCAGAGAGTATGGGATGAATTGCTTGTCATTTGTCTAAGGCTTATTTATTTATCCATTTACTTTTTGTGTGTTAGGCTGCAGGAAAGCAAGTATTTGGAAAAGGCATGCTCTTCCCTCAAGGAACTGAAGGAAGTCTCACGAGGAAGAGCGATGGGCAAGAGCAGTGGAGACATGGGTGCATGTGAGCATGTCCTAGGTCTAATGGCTCCCAGGCAGGGTCTCAGGCTTCTGCTCTGCACAAACCCATAGATCATTGCTCTGAGAGCCTGTGGTTCAAGAGGATCTTGTTGGATTTACAGTGTACCAGTAGCTCACTGATTGCCAAAGAAACACGACTACTGGACCCAGGGTTCACTTGTGTGGTGTGAGAGGACCATCATCTCATTTCTGCAGTCAAGAAAGAAACAGTCTCCAGATTTTTTGATGTAGCTATCGAGGCTTCTTTCTCTTCATTTCAAGATCCCTCATTTACAAGAGAAAGAGTTAGGCCACTTCATCCTTATAATATTGGCCTCCATACCCACCCCTAGTCCCTAGAAAATTTTCTCTTCATAATTATATTATACACTTACTACCAAGAGATAAACTCAATTTCTGTGAAGTCAAGAGATAACCTCAGTCCAGAGAGGAAAGAGCCAACTTTCCTTCCAAATGTCAATCATTAGCAATGATCATTGTTTTCCAAGGAGGATATTTAATTGAGCACATAATGTACCAGATACTCTGACACAGGTTTTGTGGTCAGGAAACCTAATGATCTAGTAGGATAGAAAGATGCATTTTCAAATGCAAAGTTATTGTCATTTAAGGGAGGGGCTTGTGAAGGACCATCAAGAAGTACCAGGAAGGTTTAGCCAAGAGGCAGGAAAGGTTTGTTGAGGAACTGACATCTGAACTTGAGCTACAAAGAGTTAATCGTAGTTATCTGGAGGTGCTGATGCAGAGAATCTGGCATAGCCTTCCAGGCAGAGGGAGCTTGAGGTGACAGAAGTGAAGATTTCCTGTTGCCAAGGAATGAAGGAAAGCATGAGATCTAACCTGGCTTGGAACAAGGAACGGGCTTATTTCAGATCCTAGTATTGCATTTATCCTGGTTCACATTTATCGGAGAGAGAGTGAGACAGTCTTAAAGGTCCAGGTCTTGTAGTTGAAATTGTAACCCTGCAACTGTTGGCTAAATGATATCAGACAACTAACATCTCTGAACCTGTCTTCTATACTCTAACATGGGAGTAACAATCTACCCCATATGAGTAACAAATGAAACTTGCCCAAAGCCTGAAAGAGAGTAATTGGCTACAAATGTTAATTGTATCTCCTAAATTTCAAGTTCAAGACAATAGCTAAAAAGAAAGTAGAGCAGGAAAGACAGTCCTAAGATATCAGAGTCAGGAGGACTGTAAGAATCTTAATTTTAAGCCCAACATCCAGCCCTCCCAGGGATGGGATCATCTCTACCTTTTGTGGAGAGGATGCCCCAAAGCTAGGATAACAGGCATTAGGTGGCCCATAATCAGCTCTTATTGGCTAAACTGTGAAATAGACCTGTTGTCCCTATTATATGAATGGAGAATCTGAAACCCAGGATTGGAGGGAGTGGAGTCGGTGGTCCATCCAATGTCAGTGCAAACTGAGACAAAACACAGAACTTTACTCAGTTTTGGCTCCTCCCACAAGCACATGGGAGCTTCAGACTCAAGCCCAGCTGGGAGTGAAGACACAGCAAAGGAGAGTGGGTTTCTTTTAAAGATTCAGAACTCTATAGCCTATCCTTAAGCAAACCATTCCATGGACCCGAAGTTGTGAGCACAAAGCTTGGTGCCTGCCCCACTCCTCCCTTATAGAGTGGCTAGGACCCTGGAATATTTTACAGTCACCCAGTTAGAAGCCATCTTTGCTGCACTGCTCTGTGGCAAACTGAGTTACCAGGCCCTTTGAGGTCTACATTAATTTAGATGTGCTTAGAATAGCCTACCCATGTTGCTTGATTTCACTTCCCTGTATTAGATCCCTGCTAATTCCAGCAAAGGCAGAATCTGAGTGAGGAAAAGGTCAAAAAGGGACTAGCCAGATGGCTCAGCAGTTAAGAGCACTCATTCTTCCACCTGAGTTCAGTTCCCTGCATGCACACTGGGTAGCCCACAACCACCTGTAACTCCAGTTCCAGAAGATCAGGCGCCCTCTTCTGGCCTCCAGAGGCACCTGCACACAACTACAACACATACCCTAACACAGAGACATTAAAAAATCTTTAAAAAGGAAGTAGCAAGAAGGAATATTTCCTAAAAGATGATGACAGACTGGAGAGTCTATACCAACAGGTCCAGAGCAGAGGTTCTTGGCATTTGGAGGGGTGTTAAAATTTCAGGATATTATGAGTACTCTCCCTCAGAAACGTCAAATATACACATAATATGTTGTCTGCAATATCAAAGATGGCCCTAGGGAGAAACTCCTGACACAGAGGCTTATTGTGCATCTGAACTGAAAGTTTTTGGAAAAAATTAGTATATCAGTCCTTGTTTTAACTTTATGTTTAAGAAAACTGTGAGAGGCAGAGTGGACTTGACCCACACAAGGCTGTCAAGCTTCCAGCAAATGAAGCCAAACAGGCAAGAAGGCAGGTTCCCTCCATGCTCTCACCCCTCTCCTCCCTACCCCTCTCCCTTCCCAAGATGCTACTTATGGACACTGACTTTGGTTTTTAGTCTTGACTTAATTAGTATCAGTTGAAGTTTCTGAAAATATGTGTAAGACAAGCAGGGCCTGAGCATCTGTCAGAGCAGCAGAAACCTCCCCCAACCCCACACACACACCCTTGGACTGAACTGGCAGCACAGCCCCAGCCATCCCTGAACTGGGGTCCAGCAAGGCAGCCACGGTAGATTTAGGGGGCCAAGATTAAATTTGCAGTGTATTTTCTAGTTAACTGGGGAAAGGGGGACACTGCTGGGAACAGCCGTTGCTCGGAGTGGAAGTAGAGGCGGGGCACCATGTCAGAACAGGAGGGAGAGGGCAGGAGTGAGAAATGGGTCTCAGATGGATGAATGGCAAAGACTAGGAGCCTGGGGCAAGTAGAGAAGGGACAGGCACCACAGACAATGAACTGTGCTGGAAAGGGAAGGAGGCCCCTCCGCAAAGCCGAGGTGACAAGAGCTAGACCTCCTTACAGGCTAATACAGCTTGTGGCAGTCCATTCAGGTGCCTGTAGTTCCAGTTAGAGAAGGCTCTGCACGGTGGAGCTGTAGCTCGCCTCTTCCATTTCATCTGTAACGCGTCCACAAGATACTCTGCAGCCTCTAGCCCAATGACCACCTAGGAGTTATGCTGTCCCCACCCCCTACCTCACTCCCACCCCTACCCCAGTCCACTAGAGAATCCTGGGTAATGCTTTAGGACAGCTTTGGTTTTCACAATGGGGGAGCACTGCTGACATCTAGTGGGAGAGGCCAGGGATGCTGCTGAACACCTTAGCATGCTGTGCTCAGGACAGTCCCACAACACAGAAGCTTCAAGGGTCAATAGGCCTGGACTGTAAGTGATCAACCCAGAGCCCTGTCTGTAAATGTAGTCTGTTATGTGTAAATGGCCTGGCAGGCAGGAAGTGACTGATAGATGTCAGCTAATTCGTGATTAAAGACTAGTGAACGATTCCAGCCTGCCTGATGCCTTCTGAAGCCCAAAAGCCCCTGCAAAGTCACTCTACCTAGAAGCATGCATTGTCACCTCTAAGCTCAGGTACACCACTGTTCTAGTCCAGGCAGCCTCTAACCTGACTTCTCTTCTAAGCTCCCTAAGAAAATGGTAGGCGCCACCTTCGAGCCTATTAAGGCTGTTCTCATCTACTTGGTCAGGATATCAAAGGTCCCTGGACAGAACAAAGAGGGTGGGGATTAGAAGAAGGACATCTGGTTCAGCCTGAAGCCAGTTTTACTGCAGAGGAAACCAAGGCACACAAGGATGTCCTGGATCTCCAGAGAGCAGAATTTTTAAAAAGATTTCTTTAATTCTCCTTCTCCATCTCTGACCTTTTCTTTCTCCCCCTTACACTGTGTTCGGGGTTTCACTGTTTCTCGCTGGGTCTGTTATTAAGTCAATCATGTGCTCATTATCTCTAGAGACATATTCGAACTTGACAAAGTCCTGTTCTTGAAGCGCTCACACTTTGTTGGAAATGACGGTTTCATAGACTGTAGTGACAATTTTTAAGAGCTGCTGCATGCCAAAATTGAATATTACCCAAAGTGGTGATCCTGGGGTGTGGGCAGCACTATCCATTTAACAGATGGGAAAACTGAAGCTCTGAGAAGTAGCTTGTCCCCAGTCACTCAGCTAAATGCTAAGGAAAAAAAGATTAAAGGCCATGCTTTCTAAATCCACATTCCAAATAGAAGTCCAACAATGTTGTCAGGAGACAGGCCAAGGAATTCAGATTGAAGAATGTGGCTCTTACCCTGTAGATGTCAGGGAATCAGTGTGGGGTGAAGATCAAGGACTCACAAGAGTAGCCATTGTGGGACTATCATTCTCATCAATGCTGGATGAGGCCAAAGGCCCAGAGAGCACCCAGAAGGCTAAGACATGGGGACAAGGGCATGAATGTTTCTCCTATAACTTCCCAGAGGCTTCCTTCTTGTCTCTTATTAAACAAATGAACACAGAGAGAAGAAGCAGGCTAAATAATGACCTCCAAAGACATCTAGATTCCAATTTGTGGGACCCATAACTGTTCCCCTTTCCATAGAAACAGTCTTTACAGATGTTCTTGGGGGTCTGCTTGTGTAGTGTTGCATTTACTTCCTAATGGGCTTCATGGTGTACTTTTTCTATGGCTTTTCTAGCTGTGCTTACTCAGTTTGAGTGTGTGTCCTATGCTGGGGCCCAAGATAGTTGCTTTCTCTGTAGGTCTCAAGAGTGGTGGATCAGGTCCATGTGTGGCAGGCAGCACATGTGTCATCCGGGGTTAGTCTGCCAGTTTGTCAGCAGTCTGTGTACCCAAAGGCCTTGGAAGTGACCAATGCTAAGGTTCCTCAAAATGTCGTATCTGCAATGATCATGCTATTTCTCTTTGTTGTGGCTTTGGAGTAAGATACAGCTTCTCTCAACCAGCCTAAGCAGCAGCTTAGTGACAAAGCATCCATCCAACCCGGGGCATTCTAGATATAGTGCTGACATCCAGCACTGAGAGCAGAAAACCAACACTAACAACAACACTAAATAAAGAAAGAAAAAAGGAAGGAAGGAAAAAGGGAGGGAAGGAGAAAAGGAAGGAAGGAAGGAAAGAGGGAGAGGAGGAAGGAAGGAAGTCAATTTACAACAAGACTCCAGGAAGGTGGTCCAACTTTCATCCTAGCATGTGGAAGGCAGAAGCTATGATTTAAAGACCAGCTTGATTTACATCATGAATTCAACAGTAGTCAGGGTTATATAGTGAGACTGTCTCAAAAAGAAAAGTGTATTTGTGGTATAAGATTATCAGCCCTTTCACCAACCCTGCGTTAGGCCTGCACATTGCTTTGCACTTCTCTCTGAATCCTTTCTGCTTCTCCATGATGTTTATTTGTCCTGTTGCCTCATTCTCCGTTCCTTTCTGTCCTTGGAGGACAGTTTCTCCTTGGTTGGCCGGACTCCTCTTACCAGAGGAGAATACTCCCACACAGCTATGCTACTCTCATTAAGAGCCTTGAGATGGGAGCATCCTATCTCAATAGATGGGTCCTACATGGCATCACATGGATCCATCTGGGAGAGAGACAGAAGGACATTTGATATGTGTGAGCCAAGGGAGAGCCTGTGGACCAATGAGACAGAGCCAACAGAGATGCAGCCATGAACTATGGAATGCCAACAGCCAGGAGAAATGAAGGGTTTCTCCCCTGCAGCCTCCTGAAGAAATGTAGCCCGGGCAAAACTTTCTTTTCCGCCCAGAGAAACTTTGAACTCTGGCCCTCAGAGCTGTAAGGAAATGCATGTCTGGTATTTTAAGGCACTAAGTTTATAATCACTTGTTACAATGGCAAACAGAAACTAATATGGAACCTCAGAGGTAGGATAATTTTTTTTATGTTGCTTTGCAGAGTCCCTTCCCCCGGTCACAGGTAGGCTGCCTCATGGTGAGGTAAGCCTGTGGATGGGGCGCATGGACACCAGCCCTTCCCAGGGAGCTGACGTCCCCTCAGTAAACCGTTCCCTGCTGTCTGGTCATCGCCTCCCACTGTTTCTTTTGCCCACACTGCATCCCCCTTCCTGCCTTTCCTTGTCCCATCATCTGCTTCCTTCCCTCTGCCCCTCCCTCCTCTCCATGTCTGTATATGTGGCTTTCCAATCATATTTATTCTCTTGCTTCCTGCGGCTTGCTTCCTATTTTTCCATATCTCTGCCCCTGACTGCATTTTCCTTCGGTTTTCAAGTACAACTCTCTCTGCTCCTTTGTTATCTTTCTCTCCTTATCTGCTTTCCAGCTTCATCCTGATGAGCTCCTCTAAGAAGCTCCCGGTCTCTTTTGTTTGCTCTCTCACCCACCCTCACTCCCGGCCCAGTCCCTTCCTCCCACCCATCTCCCTGTTTCTTAGGCTTCCTGCTCTCAGGGCTGTCTGGGGGACTTTCTTGCAATTACAAAGGCCTCTATGATTACACCTGCAGCCTGTACCCTCACTCCAGAGCAGTGTTCATCTGGTTAGTCATGCTCCTGTCTGACCTTGTAGGAGGACTGGCAAGGGAAGCGGAGACAAAAGATGTTTCATCGCCACATTGTTCTTCAGGCTTTACCTAGAGGCCCCTAGATAGCTGCCTCTTAATATTCTAGCAGTGCTGCCAGCCTTACCAAAGAAATGGCTTGTCTTTGGCATCCCCCCCCCTGCAGAATTATTCCTCCTGTTTTACGATGATCACCCATAGCAGGCGGGGACAGTAGTGGGAGCAGAGGAATGCTTTCCCGATAGAGGACATGTAGGCACTAAGCTTTCTGGTTTGGAGATAATATGATGGCAAGGAGAGACTGTCACGAAACTTGATACTCTTAGGACAGTGTCTGATGTACAGTAGCACTTAGCAAACATGAAAATGAAAGAGTAAGTACGTGAATGACCTTCATTCTTCCTTGGGACCAATATTTGATGTGCCTCGTGGGACAAGTGACTTGTGATGTCTCATCAGCAAAATGAGGGTAGGCAGCAGAGCTGCATGAAGTACACACGGGGTGGGGGGGGCGATGAGTGGCAAGGACCTTAGCGCTCTGCAGTGCAGGCCAGAGCATGCCAGGCGGGCCTTTAGTGGTTTTGATGGAGCCACATGGAGTGAGTGGAAGGCAGCAGAGCTGTTGGCAGGCCCCAGATCCGGAGGGAGGTTTGTGAGATTTGAGCTGTGAGAGTTGAAAATTGCCATGTACCAGTGTGTGTGTGTGTGTGTGTGTGTGTGTGTGTGTACATGGAGGGACTCATCCCCCAGGTTCACTTTTATCCCGTGGTGATCAGCTGGTGTTTAGAAGCCCTGCTTTTGATGAGGAGGCTCATCCTCAGCGTGGCTAGCCCCTCCTTCTCCTCCAAGTGCATTGCAAGCCCTCCGCTTTGTGGCTGTAATCTGTGACCACCCTGCTTGGTGCTGTGATTGCTTCCTGCTTTGCACCCTGCTCTTTATCTCTTTATCTCTGTGCTTATCACCTTCTGGTGTTGTTTGTTTACTTTCAGCTCCCGTGGCTGGACTGTAAGCTCTGCAAAGACAGGGGTGCTTGTGTTTTCTCTCAGTATCAGTGGTGCCTCAGCAATGTTTGTGGGGATGGAAGGATGAGGAGACCGGGGCTTGTAAGCACATTTCATTACTTTTACTCACAGAGAAGTTAGGCACAGAGGAGGGAAACTGCCCAGGTCACCAGCCTGTGGGCTCTCAATCCTCGTGCATGTGCTCAAGATCTGAGGCCCGAGGCAGGAGAACAGAGGCTCCTTCAGCCACTATTTGTCTCCTTGAGAACCCTGCGGCCCCGATTGCTTCTGCATCATCTAGATGCCCACATCCACTCCCTGGACCATATTATTCTCCTGCTTCCACACTTGCTTCAGATGTTTAACACAGCAGTGGTCCCTTAAGGGTATAAATCCAGATGTGTCCTTTGCCTGCTTCAGACTGTCTAGGAGCCTCTCCGTCCCTTCGGAGGAGCAGATAGTCTACAGCAGGGCCTTCTGAGATCCCCCTTGTATGTTATTCTTTCCCAGCCACTTTTAGTTTCTCTCTTCCTTCAGAGGATCTCCTCCTGTACTCTCCTCAGTTCATAGGGGATGCTGTGCCTGTCCCCACCGTTGGCTTATAGGTCCCCTTCTCAGAGAGGGCTCTTCACATCTCCATTATCCTCAGGTTTTCATTACATTTTCTCATAGCACTATTAGAATCGTGCTTTGTTTGCCAGGGTTTTGTCCTTTGTAATATGTCTCTAGTGCTAGCCTTAAGAACTATTGTTTTTATTTGCCCTTTGGTCATTATTCCCTGAACCTTCCAAAAAGCCTGAACATAGTAAGTAATCAGTGGATATATGTTAATGAAAGAATGATAGACACAATCCCTAACATTCACTGGCTTTTTATTGCCTATAGTATAGAGGGTTTTCTTTTAAAGATTTATTTATTTTTATTTTATATATATGAATGTTTTCCTAGCATGTGTGTCTGTGCACCATGTATCTGCAGTGCTCACAGGGGCCAGAAGAGGGCATCATATCACCCAGAACTGGGATTGTAGATAGTTGTGAACCACTTTCTGGGTAATAGATTCTGACCAGGTCCTCTGAAAGAGCAGTCAGTGCTCTTAGCAACATAGTCATCTCTCCAACACTCATAAAAGGAGTTTAAGTGCCTTAATTTTTCAGTTAAAGCCTTGGTGAGACTGGCCCTGCTGCATCCCAGCCTTACCTTCCACTCCACACTTCAGCTAGAGAAGGTGAGATTTCAATCTTCCCTATTGTCTTCCGTCACATCATGGTCCCTGGCCACACGTGTGCCTCCCTCCTCCACTCCCCTTTCTTTTTGGAAGGAGAAAAGGCTGAACACTGGGTCTTGCTAGGCAAATGATCTGCTATTGGGCTCCTTCCTCCCCCGTTAGGGTTGTCTTTGAATTTTAGTTACACATCCTCCTCCATGAAGCCTTTCACAATTTCTCCATTTGAGATTCATTCTCCCTTTACACAGTGAGAGAATTTTGTGCTTGGATTTTTTTTAAAATCACATTCTAGAAAATCACATGCTGAGAAGATCCTGGGGTTTGATTCTGCCTCTATCACTTTCAACAAATGAGACTCTGGGTTAATAACATAAACCCTGATTACTGTTTTCTTATCTGTGAAATGCATGTAGACTCATACTTTGGTCTTTTTGAGATGCAGTAAACAGTAACTGCATTGCACAGAGCACACTCTAGTAGCTGTTTTTGTCAAGGCAACAGTCTAACTAACCACCTGCTTGGTGATATAGTTAACTGGAGTAGGCTGTTTTCCTACTCTAGACTTGGATGTGGATTTCTCTAATTCATCTTCAACTAACCCCAAGGAAGACCCCAACAAATGGATGGATGGATAGATGGATGGATGGATGGATGGATGGATGGATGGATGAAAATCACAGAATACACATAACTCCCATCACCTGTTAAAGAGATTCGTGAATTAGGAGGTTGGGACCAAGAATGTTCTTGGTAAGTCACTGGATTAATCTAAATTTCCAACCATCCCAGGTGAATCCATCCTCCATCCTTAGCACTTCAGGCTCTCAGCCCCAACTGCCCTGGTGGCTGACCATTCCCTGCTGTTCATGAGAAACAGACCAATGGCTCGAACTTGAGGATGGAAAAATTTTCAGCATACAGACAGATTTTGGCGGATAACGAATGGCTAGGAGCTTTCACCCCAGTTTTTCCTCTCTTAATACTGCAATGTATTGAAAATGGTCCAGCCAAGAAAATTATTGCTTCTCTTTACCTGGATCTTAAATCTTTCTGCGAAGACATCTTTTTTTAATTGAAAATGTTCAATCAATCTCTATTCTCCTTCACCTTTGTCCTGCTCCTTCACTCAATCAGGGCCAATATAAGAAATAATCTGGAGTGAATAAGGCTTTGTGGCTAGAGGAGGCAAGGGAAAGAGGTCTGTCCTAGACAAGACCCACCTTTACAACTGTCTTCTCAACTGAGCCCACTCAAAGTGATTAGCTCCAGTTTTGAAGAACAACCCAATTCTTTGGAGATCTTCAAGGGTGTTGGTGAGCAAGGCAGCTACTTCTGTGATGCCTCAAGTCTGGCTCTCAGTATAAACACTAAGGGAGAGATGAGGCTTCTCTCTCCCTCATTCATTCATTCATTCATTCATTCATCATTCAGTCAGCCCTGTGCTACTCATCAACTATATCTGGCTGCGCACTGCAGCCCAGCAAATCTGTGAAGCAGGTGTTTCACAAAGACATGAAGGCTCAGGGAGATGGAGTGACTTGTGTAAGGTCACTCAGTGTCTAGTCCTCTGTTTCCATTTTAGGCACTCTTGCCCTAAAATTTGTGTCTTAAAACAATGCTATCCTTTCATGTTCTCTGTGGGTCAGACATTTGAATGAGTCTCAGTGGGAGGGTCTTAGGAAGAGTCTGGCTGAGTTATAGGTAAAAAGTGACTGAGGCTGGAATAACAGAGGCCTATAAAGTGAAAGCCGACCAATAGTCAATCCTCTGCTTCTTTGTACAGTCCCGGGACTTTCGGGTGGTCTGTCTGCTTTTCTATAAGCTTGAGACCCTAGCTTGAGTACTTCAAAATACAAGGTTCAGTTACTTTGCTTTATCTGACCTTACCACACAAGTCTAATAATGTCACTTCCACCTGGGCCATTCTTTTGGTTAGAAGCCAGTTAAAAGTCACAGGGAAAGAACACAAAGACTGTGCCTTTCAGGGGAAGGAGTATCAAGGTCATATTAGAAGAGCATGTGAGACCAAAGACAGTCTTGCAGACATTTGGAAATTAAAATCTTCTAACCATAGCGTACGACAGAATCAGGATTTGGGCTAGACACATCTGCTTCCAAAAATGTCTGCTGAAGCTCACCAGCTCAGTCCACAGGGACCTCTCATTTCCCCCATGCCCTGCAGCTATTCCTTTCAACACACATATTCCCAATTTGGTCTCTCTGAGCCAACTAGAGACTGTCTGGGTTCAAGCAGCCACCTTGTCTCTGCAGGCCCCTGCCAGGAGACAGCCTCTGGGGGCGGCTTAGTCAGAGAGGCCATGCTCAGTGCCAGCTTGTGGACTTTTCAGAGAAGGGGACAGAGAAGGTCAGACACAGCCAGAGAAAGAAAGCAGGTAGCAGCCCCAGAGCACGGCAAGCCTGCAGTGCAGCTCGCTGTCATCAACACGGTGCCTGCTGTTTCTCCTCCTCCCACGGCATTCTGACCTGGGATGACTTGGGCTTTGACAGAAAAGGTGCCTTCAAGTTGAGAAACGGCCCAGGGCAGTGGAAACTCATAGTCTGGAATCAGACCTGCCTGGATTTGACTTCTGATTGTACCATTATCAGCTATGTAGCATTGTAAAGTTCCTTTGCCCAGAAAAGATAAAGAAAATATTGTTTAGATGCATGTGTGAATGGGAAACCATTTCTGCACTCTTGCCTATGGCCTTCTGAAGGCCTCTTCAGCTGTCCTGTCTTTTGTCCAGCTAGGAGCAGCCCTTCTTCAGAGATTCTCTTGGACTAGCAGCCGCTTCTGTCATGTCACCCACCATGACCCAGCTCCATGTATTCCTGGGTCAGGGCTGTGAATCTTCCACTGGAAGAACCAGGTTCCAGATGGTTTATTAGGTAGGAGAAAGATAGACACAAATGTGAAATAGTGTAGGTTCCAGAGAGGCAAGGCCTGGGTTTAACTCAACTCCAGCATTTATAAGGTATCTCGCTTTAGGGGAAGTCACTTACTTTGTCTGAGCAATAGGAACAATAATAGACTTCCCTCATTGGATTGTTATGAGATTGCCTAGCACATACTAAACACTGCTTAGCTATTGGGTGTCATTATTCATGTTATTTCATGCTACTGCCCAGCAAGCCCATTGGTATGTAGATGATTGAGTCAAGCAAAGACTGTATAAGCTAGAGGGACGTTGAAAAGAAGGGCCAATTGAAATGCAATATTGCCGAGTAGTCTGACTGGCCAAGAACTATACAAAGATACCATGGGAAACCTAGGAAGACCCTATTCCAGCAAAGGCACCAAGGAAAATATACCCATTAATGTGATAACTGGATGAAGGTCTGGAGGCTGAGATGATTCTGGTCCTATAAGACATGCTTGGCATGGTGGTGGAATGGGATGCATGGTGAATAAAGACCTAGGAGTTACAGGATTAGAAAAGCAGAAACTGCAGAAGGCTGGGAGGTGGAAGGTAGCAAAAAGGGAACTGAGAACACAGCCGAAGGCCAAGTTATGAACAGCAACTGGAAGACACCCGAAGGCTTTTAGTCACTTAGTAACACTGTTGGGTCTGACTTCACTGTTGAAAAGATCCTATAAAGGGTTATTCTGGGACAGGAATTCCAGAGAACAGGATGGCAATTGTCCAGAGGAAAGGTGATGTTGACCTATTTTGGAGGATGGGAAGACGTGGATAAAATCAAGAAATGAGAAGACTCTTGGGGAAGGTTGACAGCTTGGGTGTTTGTAGCTGATGGGGGTGGGGAGGAGGAGCCATTGTGAGTACACACTGTTTCTACCCTGTGAGAAGTATCACACACTCTGAATGAGGTCACTTCTAAAGCCGAGGTTGTAGGGAGCAAGGACAACACTCTCAACCCTGGGACAACAGCGCAGAAGATCCTGGGGAATCTAGTGAAGAGGCAGTGGCTAATTGGAGAGCCCACGATGTGTATTAGCTAAGACAGGGAGTTAGGGAGGTCCTACAGGCAAAGGAAGTAGCAGAGAACCTCAGAGAGGTGGATATACATAAAGCAGGTACACAGATGCTGTATTAATTGATCTCAGGATGTTAATACCAGTTTAGAACTGGAGCCCTCTCCTTCCCTGGGGAATTTATGATTTGATAAATAGGCTACAAATCTCCTCCCTAGGGATTTATTATTTGTCAAATAGCAAGGAGCAATGGATTCTCTATAGAAGCAGAGAGTTTTTCTGAGATTACTCTCAAGAGAGATGCCTGGTCCTTGAGGGTCAGGCAAACCTGCTCTATATGCAGCAAAGGGCTCTTGACCTTGATGCTTGCTCATCAGGACTCATTCTGGACTACTTGAGGCCTGAAGAGAAAATCCCCATATTCCTAAAAACTAGGTACACAGACGTTGGGGCATATTACTTAGACCCCAATGCCCACTCTCCTTCTTCTGTTTTGTGCATTTTAGTTTCTTGTCTGTGAAATGAGGATCATAATTATCACTGAAGGTTTTGTGAGGATCAAGAAGACAAAGCTTGCCAAAACCACAGAGTGGGGTGGGGGAGGATGACACCACCTTTGTCACTGCTGTATTTGCACTTTCATTTTTTTATAACTAGGACTCTTTTTTACCCTGTTCGACCTCTTTTCAGAGATGTTTCTTAACACACACCTGCAGATATGAAGCTGGGGAGAAATGTGGCAAGAACATTTCTAGATTATTACCGCCTGAATCCCTTGGTTGATAGGATGACGGTCCCCATGCCAAGGCTTCGGTAAGTGGTCGAGCCAAGCAATCCGGCTCAGGTCCTGCTTCCCTGGGTCTGTATTCAGAGAAGCTTCTCTCAGCCTTCTGATGCCCCTCAATTTCCCACCTGTGTCACAGGAAGGGCAACCCCAGCTCTGTCACAAGGACCAGTATGGGTCCAGGAGGTATGTTTCCTAATACAGGCATCCATGAAGCTTCATCTCCAGTTTCTGGGATTTCAGCCCAGATTGCCAACTAACCTCCCATGGTTCAGGGAGGTACCTTGACTCACCAGGTTGATCAGACTGAATGATGGTTCAGGGTCCCCTTTCTACAATGCAGTAAACTGTATCCCTGAACTCCAATCTGCAGATTACATAACAGTACAGTCATACATAGTGGACAGTCTCATTCCAGACCCATCATAGGAATCTCCAGGGATGGGGCGTTGCCAGGAGCCACAATCAGCCACTGATCTAAGTTAGCCTGGCAGTTTATATATTCTATACCATGTGATCATTCATCCTTTTATGGTTCCTAAATATGAACTCTAATTATCCAGTTCCCTAGCCTATAAAGCAGACACTGTTGGACACATTTTTCAGGTTACTGTGGACTTTACATTCAAACACTAGTACCAGGTATATGAGCATCCCATCAGTCTACGATAGTCCCCTTCCCTTAACACTTGAAGGTTTAGGCTAAAGAGGACACACCCTTAAAAAGTCCCATCTCGCTCCTCTGATGGACCCACTTGTAGATCTAAGGAGGAAAGAAGACTGGGATGTGAGCATCCGTCTTATCTGAGAGCTGAACAGCAGCTGGAAGTGCTGGGAGTTCCTGTGTGTGCTGGTAGAGCACTCACTGAGCATCTGGGCAGTGACATCCAGTGGCATCTGTAATGTGCTAGCACTGCTCTACCTATGGGCTTCATCTCCTGTTCCCCTAGTGGTCCAGGCTCCTGGAATGACATGGCAGTGTCCAACTCTCTACTCCTACCAGACCATTCTTTCCACTGATGTTCGCTATATTCTTTGTTGCCTCCGAAGCTTAGCACAATGAATCTTCCTCCATCATCTATTATTAATAATAAAAATATGTCAGTATTGCCTATTGCATGAAGTACTTTGTGTATGTCATTTTATTTAGTCCATATATGTCTCATATTGCACTTTAAGAAAAGGAGACCCAAAAAGGAACAGAAGATTGCCCAAAGTCACAGCATCTACAGTACAGATAGGGTTCCATTTTCCAAAACCATCTGAAGTCTACTGCAATAGAGTTCCATCAGAGGATTATCTTAGGCTCTTATGAGTGATGGGATTTTAGGCAAGTTTCTTAGCCTCTTTAAACCTTTCTACACCTACCTATTCAACAGAAATAATAACAACAACTTAATATGCTTAGGTACAAGTTTAGAACAATGCCTAGCATGCAGTAGATGCCCCCAAATGTTTTCAGAGTTTCTGATTTCTGCCAGCTTGTTATAGCCTGTGACAAGTCCCATGACTTCCCTGGTTGGGCTGGACCGGGCTCCATAATTCAGTGAGTGGTACTTCTCTAAGGCCTGATTTACACATTCTTCATGGATGCGTGCTCCAGTGACACCCTGTCTCAGACTGGGAACAGTTCATCTTGGGAATTTATGTCCACCATCCTGGGTATTAACAACCCCTACAGGAGGTTTCTTCTCTATCCCCTTGCAATAGCAGCCTGTCACACATATACTTGCATGAATACATGCATCCATTCCATCACTCATATACCTATGGAAGAAAGCACATTGCAGGCAGGATGAATTGGGGACTGAGGTATGACCCTGACTTTGAGGAGCTCACCTCCAGAGGGAAGCGCTCAGTTCGTTCTTAGAAGTCACTCTTGATTGGCTAAAGTTCTTAAACATTTAAAGCTTTGTAAAACTCAAAAGAATTCTTAGAATCTCATTTACAAGTTAATTTAGGGATTATCTCTTTTGGGTCCTCTGTCAGCCTGCATAAAAATTGTTTTCATCCTTCATAGCTTTTTTTTCCTTATATGTGTCATGGTCCCAGATCAGTGAAGTAGTCCTAACAGCTGGGTGGGGGGACATCAGCGAGCATGGCAAAAGAGGACCTTGGGATCTAAGAAGCAGAAGGGGTGTCAAGGTTCAGAGTTGGAGCTAGGAATTGGAGCCCAAGGCCTGAACCCCCCAGGGGGGGGTACTCAGCCTCAGTCAGGAGAGGCTCTTCCAGATTGGGAGGGGGCTTAAAACTGAGTCAAAATGATACAGGGAAGTTTTTCTTCCACGAGCCTCTGCTTTCAACTGTTCACAGCATTCCTGGCCCTGAGATTTGAGGTCCTCTTCAGCAAAGACTTCTTTCCTCACTAGGCCATAGACTTGACAAGTTGAGGAAAATACACCCACTTTTAAATTAGGAAAGCCAAATTATCTCCCTATCTACCCCATTCCCCTCCTTCTGGGCCTGGGTGAGCCCCTGTGAACTGCACTCAACTCCACATTGGTAAGAAACCCTTTAAGAATGAATCCCCAGGACTATAGGCTCCTGTTTGAATTTTAATGCTTCCCCCTTTTGTACTATTTTTCCACCCAGGCATCACATAGCTTAAGTGAAAGAGCAGTTCTGGTTGTAAAGGAAAATTACATGTTTTGACTCAAAATTAATCTTTGTTTTCTCCCATCTCCATGGATAATTGCCATATGTCACTTTCTACCCACGTGCTGGTAGAAGCCTGTTGGCATTCTGGGGTGTTGGGCTGCCCCTCTGGAAGAAGTCCTAGGGAGAGGCAGCAATGTGGGCATGAGAGCTCAGGCTCAGCATTGAACAGTAAAGCTGAGACACTACATTTATTTTTAACCATGGTGTCACAGACATGGAGTTAAAACCGAAGGGGATAAAATCAGGCAGGGAAACTAAATGGACCAAGAATACTTCGGCAGGTGGGCAGAACATTACCCTGGAGGTGAGATGGCCTTGACCAGGTAGACTCAGGCTCTGTTACAGGCCAGGAGCACTGGCTGCTACATAGTGACATCCTGATGTATGTATATAAGGAGAACATCCTGTACTAGGCCCGTGATGAGTCCTAGAGTAGTGTGGATAGCATCAGCCCATTGGGAACTTTAGTTGATAACATGCAAACTATAACAACACTTAACAGTATAGAGTGAGTATACACAACTACATCAGATATGTCCTCATAAACCTTCATGTCTCCCTGTTACCTTCATAGGAATATTCTAACTCCTCTTCTTGCTACTCAAGACCTTAACCAATGTTTTTAGTTTGATATCCTGTCCCCTATTATACTCTTGACCTTGAGAAAACCTAAGCTGCCTCTTACAATACCCTTGACCTTGGAAATACCTGCTTTCAACCACTTGCTGCCACATGCATCATCCTGAGCATGCTGTCCATTTTTATGCTTCTATAACTTGTTCATCCTTTCCCTTTATCCTTTTCACTTTGTAGGTGCTGAATCCCTACTAACTCATTAAAACTTTATCCAAATGTCACATTCTGTTTTCCAGTCCCTCTTCCTGCCCAAGATAGAGCTATCTCCTCAGCTGGGCTCCTACTTGCATTTCATACACACTCCCTATACTGTCTAGTCTGGCATCTCTGCAGGTCTGGCTTCACCACAGAGGGAACAGAGGTATGAGCCATCTGCTGTTTAGGGTCTCCTTTCCTTCTCTGTAGTCCCATCTTTTATTACAGTGATGCTTTGCCTTCCCAGGCACCCCATAAACTGTTTCTGCATTCTCATACCCCTCTCTAGCCATTGCACAACTTATTTCAATGACACCATCTACTATAGCTTTGTCTGTAGCAATAAATCCAAATCCATCTCTCTAGGGACCTCACATCATCTTTGTCCTATGTAATCATATCTGTCTTGTATCTATGATGCTTTGAGGTGTGAAGAACTACTCTTCTCAATGACCTATGGATAGATGGCACCTTATAATCTAAGTACCACTTCTCCAACTCTCTTTTCACCAGAGTCTGCAAGGCAGGAAAAACATGCATTCTTCTCCTTTTTGGAAAAGAAATAGATCCTTACATCTAGGAAGGGACAGACTCCTTTAAGATACTATCTCAGGGCTGGGGATATGGTTATAGCAACTGACTTGCATGTGTGAGGACCTGACTTCCATTGCTAGCGCTGCAACCAAACAAACTTGAAAAGCTCACACAGTTTGTAGGTAGCAGTTCAAGTTTGAGCTTTTAAGACTAGAGTGTTAAGGGGCATGGGGTCTAGGCTCATCTCACCTGCACTAGACTGTCTCCTCAATTTGGCCAGATCTTCAAAGAACATGTGTTTTCAGGTACTGAGACTGGGGGGAGGAATGTCCAGGCCAGGTGTCCTTTGTGTGTGTACTGACACCTACTCCATCTTCATGTAGTTTGTGACCCATCAACCATGAATAAAATCAGTTGTGCTAAGGTCAGAGCACAATGTCCACAAGGCACATCCTAATTCAAATAGCCCACTCCATTTCCATTACTAGCACTCACCACTTCTGACTTCATGTTGTAATCTTCAAATTGAGTGGTTGTTTTGCACTTATGGTCTCTACTAAACCTAAACGAGTTGAGGACAGCATCAATGTCTGTCGTTATCTTTGACATGTCCAGAGTCTCTGGGGCCACATTCAACAAGGGAAAGGAAGCCTCCTGAGGTGCTCAATCATATTCTCTGCTTTAACTTCATAACACTACTAGAAGGCTGGAATAGTTGATTCTCATTGTACAAATGAAGTTCAGAGAAGTTCAGTTTCTTGCCCAAGGCCATACTTCTGAAATCAGCCGACTTGGGAATTCAGAGCAGTTATTTGAGGCTTAAAATTAAGACCAGTCTTCCCACTTGGAATAAATCTTAACTCCAGTGACTACATAAATCAATTTGTCAGTCAAAAATATAACAAATAAGGCACCAAATAAGGTAAAATGCAACAGTGAATAAAATCGGTTCCTACTCCACAGGAGCTCATTATCTCTTATGTGAACAAAACCACTTAATGATGGTGGTAAAATTAGGGTGTTGGGTGCTGGATGCTGGGTGCTGGGTGCAGAGACATACAGGTAAGACAGACACACTTCTGCTGCCTGAGGTATCCAAGCATGCTAGGAAGACAGACATTATAAGTTGCTGTGATGAGGCAATAAAACTGGGATTCTGAAGTTCTTGGTCGTCATACAGGGAATGACAGACTGATGTCCCAGTCCCCTAATTGCTCTCCCCTCTCCCTTCCCCTCCCCTCTTCTCTTTCTTCCCCCTTCTCTCTCCTCTCTCTCATTCAAAAGGGATTCTCCAAGCCCATAGGACCTCAAGATAGGCAGCACAATCCAAATTTCCAAACTATAGCTTTTGGGTGTGTGTTCCTATGCCCTTCTCATGTGTAATATGTTAAATTAGTTGCAGTGCAAGAGGAAACATACCAGATTAGAGTTGTGGGAGAGTTAAATTTTCTCCAGGTCTAGAATGAAGCAATGCATGTATGCATTCATTCATCCATCTATTCATCCATCATCCATCCATCCATTGGCTGGCCAGTCATCCATCCTACAGACATTCATTGAGCTACTATTACTGCTTTAACCAGACCTGGACTGGGTTCTGGGGACACAGAGAAGAAGATGGCAAGGCCACTGTACCTGTAAGGTCTGTGTCCAGTGACGAAGATGGACATGCACACAGGTGAACTCATTGCAGTGTGTATATGGGCTGTCTTCTCTTTCTGTTGTTTCCCTTTTGCAGGAAAGAAAATCCCCCTCCTTACAAGCACCCATCCCTGCGGGGCTCAACCAACAATGTTCCCAGCAGCAAAGGGGACAAGAAGAGCTCACTGAACCACAAAGACCCTTCAACCCCCTTTTAAAGACATGACACCTGGAGGCATTGTGGGAGCAGGAACATGCCTTTCATTGGGGGCACAAAATTAAGTGTCACTCCCTGGCTTCCAAGACGGGGTTCTCAGCATAATGCATATGCTTGTGAAAGGGAGGAGGAAAAGAGAGAACTTTTATCATTGATTTTTTCCCTTTTACCAATGGGAAATGAATTGTGAGCCTTCAACTCAAGGCTAAGTGGAGAAGGAGAGTGGAGCCAGGTAAGCACAGACTTTCTCTTCCATGGCACTGAGGAAAACCTACACACGCCACCCAAGAGGTCCCACAGATCTCAGGTGGGTTCCCTGTAAGCCCTTCTTCCCCATTTTTAAGTCCGTATAGTCACTACACAAGTGACTTCACTTGAAGCAGGTTGCAATTGTTTCTAGTTTAGGAATGCAGTCTCCATATGTTCTGATCCAAAGCAACAGCAACACACAAGCCAAAGCAGACGGGCTGTTGTGAACAATAAAATTTTGGAAAGCAGAGCAGGTTTAGAAACACCACTGCTGTATCTATAAGCCTCGTGCTCTCACTCTCTCAAGCCCCAGCATGCAACTTCAGAAAGTTGTTCTGAAAGCCATTTTTCAACTTCCTGGGTAGTTTAATCGAAACTCTGGCTCCCCAGACAAAAAGCATTGCTCATTTGCTCTGAAGAACTACTGTGGCTAAGGTCTGCAGTCCCTGGTGACAAAGATCAAGGGAGGTGAGCATTGATAATCTGCACTGAGGACAGGGTGACTACCAGCTGAGGGGACTGCAAGAGACAAAGGAAGGCACCCCAGGCAGGTAAGAGTGATAAAAGAAAAATGACAGAGGAAGCAATTCTCAAGGCGAAGCAAGCCAAATAGCGTGCATTTTCCTGAAGCTTAAAGTGCCTTTGTGTGATGAATGGGTCCAGAGGAGTATACTCCCTTCCTGTCTGTGGAAGGGAGCAGCAGGCTGAGTCACCATGACAGCCTGCTAATTAAAATGACCTCCTGGAAATGAGGATTAGGAGATAGGAGAGGGAGGAGGCTCCAGGGAGATGGGGCCTTCAGCACACAACTCCGGTTAAACATTCTTTGCATTGGCGGCAGAGATTTTTCAAAGTTTATTGCAAAAATCAAGAGCAAAGCTTGTTTTCTGTTTCACATATTGGTTTTCAAAAGCGGTCACAAAGAACCATATGTTAGTTTGCTTTGGATGTTCCATTGTATATATAGTAATCTTCCTGGGTTTTTATTGCCCAAATAAAGTGGTTTGTGCAGTACCTCTGTTCCTCTGAGTGTTCTTGGCACCCTTCCCTTTTGGTTTCCTACTCTTTGGAGGACAACCAGCCAGCCCCATATTAGAGTTAATCTCTTTGAGGTCAGGGGCCCTGTCAAGATGCAGGAGAATGGTCAGACTTGAACGCTCTGCAGTTCCTGTGTCAGAATTCTGGAGAGCATTAAGAGTGCCCCCAGCTCAACACGGCCTCCTGAGACTGCTTTGTGAATGATAGCATCACTTTAGATATCACGGACAGAGGTGAGTTGCATAAAATAAGATTATAGCTTAGATCTGCTTTCTTCAGTGTCCATGTGTCGTGACCATGTGTCCATGTATTTGTAAAAACCTCTCGACTAATTTAGAAACCAGGTTAAAACTTGGAGACAGGCAATCCATGTTCTAAGTCTGAATTCAAACCCTGGATTTATGTCTCAACATGGGCATAATAAGAACAGTCTTTTTACCTGAATCATGGATTTCAGTTCTTGAAGTTGTAAGATGGGAATAGTATTGCCCATCTCACTCTAACAGTTGTGAAGATCTGATGAACTTATGTGTGGGGAACATCAGTCAGAAAGTTTATGTGCTCATCAAATGACAGCTATGATCATTTGAAATGTGACCACTATGGAGAGGTATGTGGAAATCACTTCCCATTAGAAACAGACAAGGGGAGTGGAGTTGTTTGTTCTTGAGATAAAAGATAAAGGTTAGAGGTGGGAAAGCAAGGGACATGGGACAAAAGAAGTGGATTAATGCTGTGTTGCCCAGAGTTAATTTAGTCAAATCTGGGAAACACCATCCAGTAAGGTAAACTTCTGCTCAGGTGAAGAAAGCTTTCTATTAGAGACAGCTGCCAACTATGAGTTTCTTGGATGGCAGTGAGCTCCTTATTATCAGAGGAATTTGGAGTATGGACAGACGGACATCTATCCTGGATAAAGAAGGGTTACCTTCCATAGGGAAATGCAGGTTTTAAGCTGGATTCTCTGCAGCATCACCCCTCATCTGGACATAAATGACATGAGGCAGGAGGTTACATTTCTGTCAGATAGTAGACTTTACAGCATAAAATATTATTAAACACCAGACACAGGATCATAAGTATTTGTGAATTATAGCATATCTACCATGTTGATATCTAGCATTCCTTAGAGGGAAAAATGTACTTATAAGGCAGACTACAGACTTGCAATAGTCTGCTTCTCTGTGTTGACAAAACAGCTAAGAAAAGACTGTCCAGGGGTTGTCAGCGACTCTTGCTGCAGTCTTGGCCAGATCTCTTTCTCCCCATAGTGCTCTTGGATAAGGTCAGAACATCAAGCTGGTGAAGAAAGGCTTTCAACATGGAGGAGGAAGATAGCACCAAACAGACAGGGGAACCAGACTGAGGCTTCTGGCCCACCCTTCACAAAGTCATTTGGTCTACTTCTTTCCCAGACTAGAGTCGCACATGGGTAGACCTGACCACAATCCAGTGCATTTCTGACAGGGAGAGTGACACAACTATACAAGAACGAAAGGTGGGGAGGGGCACGCTAGACTCTGACTGGCTCTCACCCACTGGTCATCCTGGGGCAAGGGAACTTTTGCTCTTTATTTCAGAGGCTCTGGAACACAACTGATGTGCATTTGCGTTTGCTCTCCAAAGTTGCAGTCAGCAAGTTGCAAACTACCAGCTTCTGGAACGATGTGGAGGCCCTCAGCAGTGAAGGCAAATCACCTGGCTTAAGGGTGCTGTTTCCTTGCACAGGAGACTCCTTTAGCTAGGAACATTCCCTGTCCTTTCCAAAAGGGACAACAGACAGGGCGTACAGCAAGCTGGGTCTCGTCAGTGTGCCTCAGTGACATACCCAAGACATGTCTGGGAGAACCACAGCGTGTTGTTTTCAACAGAAAGAGCAGATCCAAGCAGGGAAATGGGAGATTAACATTCGTTAGGCATCCAGTCATATATTTACCAAATGCTTGGTGAACTCATGGGGTGTGGCAGGTGTGGTGCCAGATGCCTCCAAATCTGCTTCCTTATTGGATATTCCCTGAAGACTCATGAGGTAAGTGTGCTTGCTTCGTTTGCCAGGGAAACACACTGAAAACGCTGAGGATAAAATCCTTTCCTTGCATTACTTGGTTGTATGAACCCGAATCTCCACTACTCCACAATGTACAGGTAAAGGCTGATCACAACAGAAAACAGGCTGAAACAGAGTCGTGCAAACCATGACACTATTGAGAACCGGTAGGAAACTGAGAGAAGAGGGGAAAGCGTAGGTTGCCAGGCACAGAGGGACGTGGAAAGATGTTAGAACTTCCTAGAAGCTGTTGCAGAGAGGCCCCTTCCCATCTTTCACCCTAAACACCTGTGTGGAATCCTGAACTTCAGGGGCCTTCAAAGCCAGGGTCTGGCATGAAGCCCATTTAACATCGAAGGTTCTAGCTCTCTTAGGGCCCTTGGAAGCTCAGCAATGTGGTCTTACAGGACTTTTCCAAGAAACCTCTGGGGTAGTTAGTCTAGCAGGTTCCTTATCAGTCCAGCCTTCTGGACAGTAGGAACTGAGCCTACTGTGTCATTGTCCCTGGCTCCTGAGCACTGTAGGAGCATCAGCATATGAAGTCTTTTCCTGGAAGGTTCATCCTAATCAATAAGGCTGAGGGATCTCAGAGGATAGCAAGAAACAGCATAACAGGAACAGGAAATTAAACTAGTGTAAGTGTGAATCCCTGCTTGTCTCTGCTCGCAGTGTGGCTTTGGGTAAGGGATTTGGCCTCTTTAGGCTTCTGGATCATCATCATCTGCAAAATAGGAGTGATTAATACATGTTCCCCACAGCTAGGTTGAGGATTAAGTGTAATAATGTCTATATAGTATCTGACAGAGTAAAGCCCCTTCCCCCAGTCCCCACCCCTCGTCTCTCCTGCTTGCTAGTCAAGCCAGAGTACACAGGAGTATGGATAACTCCCAAAGAAAGGGATGCACAAGAGAGGTGCGCAGGAAAAATGACAGGTGCATTGTGGGATCAGTCAGGACAGGTAATCTACCTCCCTCACTCTCATTGGTCCATCCTGTGGCCTGGGCACTTAGCACAGGTCTTATAGCCGCATCTACCTCATTGAGTGGAATAACAATGATAGAGTGGCATGGGCAAGAAGCCCTGAACTCCTGAAGAGGAGAGAAGAGGCAATGTAAGATGGAGTACAGAACTGACTAAAAGGAAAGAGGCCACACTCCGTAGCATCCCAGGTTTTACTAAAATAGCGGCAAGCAGCTCTTAGGACACGTGCCAGGCTCTTCCTGGGCTACCTTCAGATGGCGAACAGTGTTTCAGGGACTCTATGAAGCCATCAGACTCACAGGCTTAGCCAGATCACACTCAGGACTTCCTGAAGTGCCTTCACTACACTCTCACAAACTCAGGGTGCTTAGTGGTCAAGGTGGTTCTCAGCACTGCAGAGGAAAAGGCTCAGGTCAATGTGCATAGGCTCCCTGCTCATGGTCTTCAGCCAGTAAGTAAGGACCCAGGCACACGCTCAGCTCTGCCACACCCCAAGGCCTTCCAGTTCACCCCAGACCTCGGCACAAAGCCTGGACAATTCAGAAAGTCAGTCTTGAATGTGCTCCTTACTGCTTGAACTTCACTTGTCCCCAATGATCTGAGGCTTGTTTTTGGCTGTCCTCATGCCAGTCTTAAATACAGATCTTCTGTTTACCCCAGAATCACCTGTGCGGGGATTAATGAACCCATTCTCTACCTTGTCCTCCGGGCTGCAGAGTGTGCTGCTCTCTGAACTCATTTTCGATCTCTTCCCACACATATGACCAGCTTCCAAGACCCATCACTTCTGCCTTTTGGTGAGTCCACCCTTAAACAGTGTTGTGGACTAGAGTTGGAGTCAGACAGACCTAAGTTTTACTCTCAACCCCCGACACTTGCTCATTGGCTGAATCATTTAAAGCCATTTATCCTCCCAACTCTAAACTGGTACAGTAAGGCCAGAGGACTGCCACTCATTTCCCTTCCTCTAACTTTCCTGTGTCCTCCATGCTCTCCCTCCTATCCATCCCAATCACCATCCTTAAATTGATTGCTGGAATAGCCTCTAACTGACCTTCCTGTCTCTGAATGCTTTCCTGCTAATCTACTATCTTACTGGAAACTTCCGGGATCTCTATAAAACATGACTTCTTATTTATGATACCTTTCTCAGAGCAGTTTTTCAATCCAGAAGACAGATATCACTCTACTTCTGTCTTTCATATTCTGCTTAATTGCCAGGGTCTGCTGGTCCTGTCTCTACCACCTACCAGCTTTACCCCCCTTAACCAAAGAACATCATACACATGTGCATGTAACAACAATTAATGAAAAATAGGGCATGGATTTGAAAGCAAGTAAGGAGGGGGTATATAGAAGGATTTGAAGCGGGGAAAAGGAAGGTACAAATATTGTAATTACATTAGTCTCAAAAATAAATGGAAAGGAATAAAATGTTTAAAAAAGGAAGAAGATTTTCACTATTTAAGACTTGGTTTATGCTGGTCATTGGCCTATGCTGCAGTCACCTTGCTTCTAAACAGATTCAAGCTAACTCTATGCCATCCCCCAATCATTGCTTTTGAATATGTCCATTCTTTCTCTCAGATGATGGCCACCTTTCCCATGATCATTTATTTGACAGCAGAGTTTGTTTCTCATCTGCATAACTCCGTAACACCTGAAAAGAGTCCCATAGAAACAGAGATATCAGCAAATGCAACAGGATCAGAGAAAATAAAATGCCCTCAAGTCTCAAGCTCCATCATGACCTCACCCTGTCACCAGATCCTACATATGGATTCATGTTCCCAAAGCAATGACTTCTAATGAGACACCCTGCTGCTCAGGCTTCCCCAGCCCACAGACTTAAGTTCTAATGAGGTAGGGAAGGCAGCATAGTTTGGGACAGTGCTTTTGGACATGGAGTCAGAAGTCCTGCTTGGTCTTCAATGCTGCAGTCTTGGTGGGGAAGTAGAGAGGAGAGGTTTACTTATCTCTCAGTGCTTTCCCATAAACATCTTTTCAGAGCCCAGTAGGCTATGTTTTTTCCCTTTATTAATAAGAAAAATGACCCTTGTTGGTATGTCTGCATCTACTGATGCTGTTGCTGCTACGATTAACAAACACTGTTGGCACTGCTAGTGTCACTACCTTGGATATTAATGCTACTACTACTCTGTGTATATATATGTGTGTGTGTGTGTGTGTGTGTGTGTGTGTGCTGTATATACTTATTTGTGTATGACATGTATGTGTACCGGGTGCATGTGTATATATATGCTCATACATGTGGAGGGCATCTGCCTTGATTACTCCCACTGCCTTGATTACTCCCACTGAGATGGGGTCTCTCACTGAAACTGGAGCTCCCTGTTTCATCTAGGCTAGCTGGTCAATGAACTCCAGGGTTTTTTCAGTCTTTATTCCCACAGCACTGGGGCCACAGGCACACCATCGAACCCAGCTTTTGCATGGGTCCTCACACTTGTGTGGCAAGTGCTTTACTGACGGTGCCCACACTATTACTGCAGACTAATTAGTTCTGATGCTATTGATGCCAGCAATACTGCTACTAATATGAATGCTGTTGTATCTACACTCACGCTGATCCACTACTACAACATTACTGCTGTTTGACCGTCACAGGACAACTTATTGTGGCCATGGAGGTCTTCGTGCTCACAGACATGCTCTAAGGGAACCTGAGATGTTAAGGAATAGGATTGTTCCTTCAAGGGAAGGAATGCAAAACAAAATTTCTAACCAGAAGCCTGGAACAGACATGCTTTCTAGCCTGGTGACCTTTGCATAAGACTTTCTGGCACAGGACCCTCTACCAGACGCTTCTCATAAACCTGTTTTTCTCAGCCAATCTATGGAATCCATCTTTAAGGCAAGGTGTCTCATGCACTTTACAACGAGTTTCAATATAGTCACTTCTGACCTGTATTTAGCTTACTTTGTTCCTCAAAGAGACTTAAGTATGCTTCGTTGTGCATGAGGGATTGAGTTTATCATCACAAGAATGGTTCTCACCAGCTTGTGCTGTGCTTAAACATGTCTAAAATAAACCACCAGCGGTCAAACTCCCAAACTTTGAACCAGCACTGGTTACTTTTGTGTCGAAACACCTTCTTGCCTCCTGCTGCTCATCACTCTGCTGGACATGAGGGTCTGAGATCCCTGCATTTACTGTGGCTGATCTGCTTTTGTTACCATCACTGCCGTCAGAAGTCTTCTACTGCTGCCTCCCTTGCTGCTGCTGTCTCTTCTCAGCCCTAACTGAATGCCGCCTGGCTCCCGTGCAATCTCCTACAATCTGTGCAATAGCCCTGTGAGATGGATGTTGTGCTCTCTATTTCCCTGATAAGGAAAGAGAAAGGTAGAAAGGCTAAGTAATCTGTCTAAAACCGCACGGCTTTGTGGAGGCGCCTGGATGCCATCAGACTCTGACGCCTATGTTCTTTCCATTTTCTCCTCCATCCTTTTGTATACAATCCCAAGACTGACAGTACAATAAATATTTAATGCTGGTTATAAAAAGCCTCAGCCTCAGGGAGCTCACTGGTTCATTTTGGTTTCTGTGCACGACCTCATTTTGCCTTATTCCCTCGAGCCTGGCTTTGGGCATTCTCCTTTACAGCTGGCTGTCCTCCATGCCCGTGTCTCTTCCTTTGAAACAGCAGCTGTGAAAGGACTGTCTTAACAGGAGAATTGGTGCCACCCTAGAGCTGTAGAGAGGAGAAGGAATGTCTGTAGTGCCAGGAGATATAGCATGGGGGAGTGTGGAGAGGTGTAGTTCCTTGTAGCTGCCCCTTTCTCTTATTTGACAAAACAGACAAGACAGAGTGAGTTTCCACACTACCTCTCCTGGAGGCTTCCTCTCCTGCTACCCCAATCTGCTCCCCAGAGCAAACTCCACCGATTCAAATTAGGAAACCAAACAGAGTTAAGATGTAAATGTTAGGAAAGTGGGATCTGCTCCCAACTCTGCTGCTGCTGGCTGTGTGACATGTGAAGCGTCTCTTGCCTGGCAGTTACCCTAGTGCTTCAGCTGACTTCAGTTTTATTCCTTGATATGAGGATGCGGTTCTCAATCAACATATTCCCCAAGAGTATGGTGAGGATCAAACGAAAAAACGAAAGGAAAAGTTTAGTATTTTAGATAGTATTTTCCATCACCTCCATGCCTTCTCCCGAGACCTCAGAAAGGCTTCTGCTGTCTTCATACTTCACTTTTAACCCAGAGTTTCTTGCCATTAAGAAATTCAGTGAAATTCATGAGGCACCTGTATTTACCAGGTAACTCCCCATTCCTCCCTGCTCCACTGATTACCACCTCTCCTCCCACAAGGCCTTGCAGCAGGAAGTCTCCCCTGACCTTTTTTTTTTTCATTTTTTAATTTAAATTAGAAACAAGCTTGCTTCACACATCAGCTCCCCCCACCCCGAATCAGGCTCCCCTGATCTTTATAGTTAGCCCCTCCTCTGAGCTTCTAGACAACCATTGTTCAAACATTTCATTTATTGTACTCTCTCTGGATATCAGCTCTGTTTTCAACTCAGCTTTGCATTATTCTGGGGTTAGGACTGTTAGAAAGGAAGAAGCCCACAATTTTATACATTCCTGGGACCTCAGGGTCTACTACAAGGCCAGAGAGTATGTAGCCATTCAGTGAGTTATAAGTTCTTGCCAGGAATGAGGACCAGGAAAAGGAGGAGAAAGTGGAGGGGGAAGAAGGGGGGAGGAGGAGGAGGAAGAGGATTATGTGCCAGGAAGAGGGACCTTCAATTGAGAAAACAACTTTATCACATTGGCCTGTGGGCAATTCTGGGGGGCGTTTTCTTGATTAATGATTGATATGAGAGTTCAGCTCACTGTAGCAGGGACCACCCCTGGGCAGGTGATCCTGGGTTGTCTAAGAGAGCAGGGTGAGCCAGCCATGGGGAGTGATCTCTGCTCAGTTCCACTCTGGAGTTCCTGCCCTGACTTCCCTTGAGGAGAGACTGTTGTCTGTAAGATGGAAAAACTCTTCCCCATGCCTTTGGCCATGGTGTTTATCACTGCAATAGAAAGCAAACTAAGACCTAGGATGAGGAGGATGAAAATTAGGATGAATATACGGAGGAAGATGAGGGGGAAGAAGATAAAAATGAGGGTGAACGGAGAAGCTTCCTCCTGCAGCTGATGAGGACAACTACAGAGGCACACAGCCAGACGCTGTGCAGAGAGGAGAGACCTTGGAACACTCAGTCTCAAATGGGTTGTCTCTATCAAATCCCTCCCCTCAGGGCTCAGGGAACTCTGTGGGAGAGGAGGCAGAGAGAGTATAAGAGCCAGAGCCAGTAGAGGACACTAACGGCAGGACCAAAGCACATGAAGTCACAGAGGCTGCGGCGGCAGGCACAGGGCATGCGCCAGTCTGCACCGGATGGTGTTCCAGTGCTGAAAGGAGAGGTGCACACAAGCTCTCATGCCTAATAGGCATTTGTTAATGAAAATCTATGCTTTTCCAATGGAGTCTCAATTGATATACGAGCCACTTCAAGGGCAGGCTCCATGCACAGCAGAAGATGGCTAACACAAAATGAACTCTGGCATCCTTGGAGGTTCTTTGTCTTATAAAGTTTTGTTGGAGCATTTTATTTTTATACCTTACAGGTTCTTTGTGTATTATTATGGTTTCTGGTTTTGTGTTTTTATGAGATTCCTGTGTGTTTGAACATGTATGTCTCTGTGTCTAAATAAGGCTTTGTGCTCTTTCTTTGGCTCCTTTTCTTTGGTTTGTTTTGTCCTATTCAACTTGCTTGCTTTTATTTTATCTTATTTTACTATTATTCTTTAGATGCTGGTTTGTTTTCTAAGAGAGATATGAGGGGTATGGATTTGGATGGGAAGGGAGAAAAAATAATCAAAATATATTGTATGAAGAAAGCTATTTTAAATAAAAGAAAAATAGAAAAAAAGAGAATGAGGGAGACAATGAGGAGGGTGAGGATGAAGAGGCCTAGTCAGAGCAGGGTATTTCTGTGACAGACAACACTCTGACCTCCAGAAGCTCCCAAGTAAAAGCAAAACTCAAATTTAGGAAAACTGAAAGAAATCTAACTTCGAAGCCCACACTGGAAATTGTCAAATTTCAAGAGTGCCCATGGAACACCAGGAGGGGTGACAGGCCACCTGCCCGCACAGGTTCCACGTGAGGTGCAGACGTGCCAGTGAATTTGCATTGTGTGCACATTTGTATCAGTAGCTTCTGAGTTCCTGTGTGAAATGCATGAATCCATGCAGCTGTGATTTTGTGTAACTCTATTACTGACTAGGAGGTGACAGATTATTATTGATTCTAAGCACAGTTTTACATAACCTGTAGTCAGAGGTCCTGGGTTAAGTTCCTGTTTGAAATTCTGTCTACTTTCTTGACATATCATCCATATTAATGGATCACCTCCTATGCCCCAGCCTCTTTGGGATTGTGCCCAGCAGGATGTCAGGGCCATCTCTCCTCCTTCCCAAGGTCAGAAAGCTGATCCTGGCTGGCCTAGTCCCTCTAGGATGGGGAGTTAACCAAGCGCCCCATTTCCTGATTCTACTGCTGCCACTGGCTTCTGTATTGATGTCCCAGGTTCTTGGAAATTTGTGCAAAGAATTAAAGAAGCACACAAGAAAGAGTTTTATTAAAAAAACAAAAATGGAAGCAACAATAACAACAAAAACCAACAGCGTGGGTTAGAGATACTGCAAAAGCATAAGATTCCCTTAGAGCTCCTAGCTAACAGCCTGGGATTTCCTTAGGAGGAGTCAGGTGCTAGCGGCAGGGATAGATGGCCTTCTGGTTTTAACTGATACGCTTAGGTTATATAAGACTTTAATGCCTGTGCAAGTTCTTTCCATTTTTAATCTTATTCATACCCAATCAAGCATATCCCTAAGAGGGTAAACATGGGGTTTCTCCCAGGAGTTTGCTTAGAGGACATAGTTTGTTTTTTTTTTTGTTTGTTTGTTTGTTTGTTTTGGTTTTACGAGACAGGGTTTCTCTGTATTGTTTTGGAGGCTATCGGTCCAGCCTGGCCTTGAACTCACAGAGATCCGCCTGCCTCTGCCTCCCCAGTGCTGGGATTAAAGGCGTGCGCCACCACCGCCCAGCCATAGTTTGTTTTATTGTACATAGATTCCCAGCCTGGTTTTGGCTAGATCTGCCCATGTCCTTAATTTTAGGATTTTTTTTAGGATGTGTTTGGTTACACAGAAGAGTTACTAAGATGTTGGTAAGAGAGGAAGGACTTATTGTACTGTTTAGAGTGGGATGATGCTCAGCTCAGTGTGATAGGGATCCTGGGCTCCTACATGCTTCATGCTTGGTTAAGAAAGAGGTGTGTGTGTGTGTGTGTGTGTATGTGTGTGTGTGTGTGTGTGTGTATGTTTGTATATGTGTATATATGTGTATATGTTTGTGTGTATATGTGTGCAAATACTTGTATATGTGTATATGTGTGTATGTATGTGTATATGTGTTTGCATGTGTGTATGTGTGAATGTGTGTGTATGTGTTTAGGTGTGTATCTGTGTGTGTTTGTGTGTATAAGTGTGTATGTGTTGTGTGTGTGCATGTATGTATGTGTGTGTATGCACATGTGTGCACATGCATATATGTTTGCGTAGACAAGAGAAGAACTAAGTCAACCTTGCCGCCTCCCTTTCCCCTAATACTGAAGAAAGATGTCCATCTTCTCAGGACTGCTTCCTGCTAGGTCAGTGCACAGGGTTGACTAAGACAGAAATAGTCTCTCCAATCTTTTAAAGCTGTGTTGTTTCCCAGGGTCCCACTGAGGACTGTCCATCAAATTCCTCAGTCACAGTGAAGCAGGTGTCTCCGTTGATCCTGGTGGCAGCAACTGTTAGTGTACCATTTGTAATTGGACTTGTTGCATTCTGGGAGAAATAAACTGTGTGGATTTATTAAGAAGAAGAATTCCAAAGGCAAAACCAACTAACAAATTACCAAGCAACCAACGAATGCTACATTGCCCCCCAGAACAAATAAAACAAACCAACCAGGGATACAATGGGTACCAGCAAAAGGGATTGGTAATTCCAGACCATTCGTTTTGCCTGATTTTAGAAGCACTCACCCAGCGTTTCTAAAAAGGCTGCTCCAAACAAGGGTGAATGCTAGCAGGTGGTTTAAGGTGCACAACTGTGAAACAAATACTTTGCTGTTCTGGCCCATAAAGCAGCTCCTGGGGGCTTGAGACTTCAACTCCATTAAAAAGCAAATATGTGGGTGGGGACTCTGCAAACCTTAAATCTTGTTCAGCATGTATGTCCTAACTCATTCCTATTAAGTTGAAGAGACTAGTTAGAGACTAACTAACCCAGGAGCACAGACTGAAACCTGATTAGTTCCTATCATCTCCCCTCTTTGAGCCTCAGTTTCCCCATTATGGAACTGGATTTAGGATGACTGTCTTTCCTAGATCACAGGCTAAAGAACTCTAGGGAAATGCATGTATGGGGGGGGGAAGAACAACTGTTGTTCTTTGAATTCCTGCTGGAAGCAGACATTGGTGTGTGTCCATGCTGTAGGGCAAGTGGGGGCATCAGGGACCCAGGAATGAACTATTAGAAAGAGGCTGAACTAAGGGCAGGGTGTAGCTCAGTGCTAAAGAACATGTTTATACCGGAGCTTCCTAGATTCACCCCCAGCACCTCAATCAACTGCTGCACTAGAAGGAAAATACATCAGCAATCTAATCCCACTCTGTTCTAGCATTTCTGGAGCATTATGAACGTCTTCTCCACCTCTGTTTTCCTAAAGATAGAGCTTCAGCTTTAGCAATACATTCTCTGTCCTCTGACCTGACACTGAACCATCACCTGGAAGAGACCAGGTGACCCAGCAAACTTAACATGTGAGAGGCTCAGTGCCACAGACCTAAATAACATCACCATGGTATAGGCACCATGTAGTACACTTGACCTGTCGGGATAAATAAAACAATACTTTAATCTTACATGCCAGTAGAGAGTAAAAGATTCATTTATTACACGTAATATTTTTGTGTACTGACCATCTGTGACTGCCCTAGAATGAGTAAGATGGCTTGTTTTGATTTCAATGCTGTGTTTAGAAACTGCTTGTCAAGAAGTTGGAGACTGGGACCCTGAATGGCTATTGTAGTGGGCACAAGGGTGTAGATGTTGCTTCTGACAGGCAAGTTAAAAGCTCTTCCTTTTATCTCATGGTTTTTAAATTGTCTTAATGGATGTTAATTTCTACATTCATATGTGATGGGATTAATTGCTGCCTGTGTCAGAGGAAGGTAGCAAGGAATAAATGAGATGATGCGAATAAAGTCCCTTGTATGCAACATGCCTTGTGATTTTAATACTTAGTATTTTTATAGGAGTCAGTCAAACCAACACCTTGACACATATTTGGAAGTTGTGGTCCCTCGTCACAGATGTGTAATGAGGAGTCTTTATCAACTGCAGGCTTACCTGCAACATGCTGTCTGCCTTTTCATTATAATATCAGTTGCATTCTTTTATTCACTAGTGATGTCCACCATAGTATATGAGTAGATAAGTGTTTTTTTTTTCAAATCATAGACAATGTGGCAAAGATCTGGGACAAGTAGTTCATTTGTTAAGTGTTATCAGAAAACAAAAATAATGGAGACGTAGAAGTAAGAGCAGAGAGGGAATCCAGTAAAGTGTGTTCTACTGGAGCTAATTACTTCAGTGAGGATAGGGGAGGTCTCAAAAGCCTTTAGGGATGTTCTTTAGCAACAATATAGGAAACTGCTCCTTATAATTGAGGGTTACCTCCTTGCTATAAATTGCTTTTCTGCAACGCTGATCTCTGGTGTAGCTGATGTTCCATTGGGTCAGTGGTATTGGCCAAGTGCACAGAACTGTCCACGATGCTGTGCTTCAGTCAGGCAGACTGACATGTGGGAGGTATCTGCTATTCTCAGGAACAGGAGGGTCAGTGAGCATGTGCTTCTTGCTTTTGCTATCCTATTGCTGGGAAATTCAATAGGGTCAGCGCTGGAGTCAGCATTGAATCCTGAGAATCAGGCACAGCCCTGCAGAGTTAAGACCATGTAAATATTTACTTAGTGGAAGAAAGAAGAGATGAGTCGATGGGCAGATGTGGACGGACAGGCATATGGATGGGTAGGCAGACTTTCTCTTTATAGTGTAAGAATGAAGTATGTCTATAAATAGGGAGGTGATGCATGGAGGTTGGGTGCATATGAATTTTCACCTAGTGTAATCGATTTGGGGTAGAAGCAGGTAAGTCAGATAGTTCTCAGGAGAAATTAATCTAGAGCTGGGTCAAAAGAACCATCAATACTGGACCTGTTGAAAACTTAGCACATATGGTGCCCCAGCTTGGAATCAATATCACAAATAGGACCCTGAAGAGCAGCAGAGGTGACACTGTGGAGAAAAATAGCCCATGAGTGGAGTCAGAAAGGGGAGAGCCCAGAAGGACTAGGAACCAGAAGTCGGCCCTCTAAATAACTCTGTTTCAGAAACTCCTTAGGCCTTTGCGAAGCCTCACCCTGCCACCCACACTGATGCTGCCTGAGGCTGGGCTTCCTACCTGACCAGAGCCTCTGATCAGAAAACAGCACACAGTTAGAGAGCTGGGGTGGAATTTGTGTGTTAGCATCATTTAAAAAATGTAGTTGAAAATTTAAAATCAATTTCTCTAAATAACATTTACTTTTCATTAACAAGGGTTTTTTTGTGGAAACTTTGAAATTTCAAAATCAGATAGGAACATAAATAACTTGTCACTATCAAGAGATAAATGGTTTTTATGTGTTTTTATATTTTCATCAAAGCCAGTTAATTCTGCGTTTGCAATTTTACATGCTTTTCTTCACAGTATTCTGTGCCTAGATTGCACAATGTAGCTTCTAAGCACATCTCTGTATGTCATTGAAAATGCTTTGAAAAACACTAATTTTTACTCATGGTGCAATAGTCTTTCATACAAATAAATCCTAACTTATTTACCCATTCTCTTCTTGTTGGGTATTTAGATCATTCTTCTATTTTTCACTATTATAAATTGTAATGGTATGACTATAGTTGTATAAAACCCTTATTCACAATATCTCCTTCACATTTCTCTCCCAACCTATGAGGTGATTTCTCACACCTACCCTCTTTTACCAGATGAGGAAGCTAGGAACTACAGAGGAGGTTTTAAAAGATCACTGCTCCAGTTTAGGTTCCCAGAAACAGGTCTTGGATAAAGATCCAAGTACAAGATATGTATTTAAGAGTTCTCAAGAAGCACTCTGCAGGAAAATGTAACCCTGCGAAGAAGAAGGAGGATAACCAATGGCGTGTTCATTGTCAAGCAAGTTAGTCATACAACTTAACCCTGCTGGGCAGCTCTTGGAGTTCATATCTTCAAGTTAGCCAGCTGAAGACCCGGGTGTTTTCCACCAACCCTAGTCTCTGCTTTCAAAGAGTTTAAATTTCTATCATTTTTCCATTCTGTGGCATAGAGACAGATGTGGAGTTTAGGGGGAAAGCAGACCCTGGTGGCCATATCAGTGCAGGGCATCAGAAGTGGGGTAGCATTCCCTACAGTCCTGAGTTCAAGGTGAACCTGGATACCAACAGAGTCACTCAACTAGCCACCTTAAGCCTGAGATTTAAATGCAGAAGGGCTGGGCTGAAGAGCCCAGGACTTTGGTGACCTGGTTTTGCAAAGAGAAAACCTCCCTGTGACCTTAGGCAAGTCACCTCATCTGTCAGAGCTCCAGGATCTGATGGGGATAATGCTTTAGACAATATCTGCCAGGAAGCCTGGTCAGGAAGGTCCACAGAGTGGGTCCCTGGGCATTTGGGTTAAGTGTAAGGCCATCGTCTGTCAGCCTTGCACATCGTTCCCATCAGGTGGGTGGGAGTCGTCCTGCAGACACACAGTGCTTTCTTTGGAATAGCTAATTAAAAGAAATTAAATAGAGAATGGGCCTATTCCCTGAGTTTATGAGATGAGTAGTTTTCCAGATTAATTACACAATATACAAGATACACATGGTTCATGGAAATACAGCAAAAGTCCTTGATGAATTTTGGAGTATTTAATTTTATTCTCTGGCAAGAGGGAGACAAATACACAATTGCTCATCTCTATGCACCGGCCGTCGTCAGGTCTGGCGTCCCCAAGGAAAGGACTTAATTGCTCCATAAGCTTCGCATTCAAGGTCTCCTCAGTGCTAAGCTCCTGCCGAACTGCATGAAAGTAAAAATGACAAAGATAGCAAGTGACACATTTATCAAATATGCAGATTGTGAAGAAGTCAATGTGGGTTGCTCATGCCAGTGAGGCTCCAGATGGAAGCCAACCCTCCCACAGCCTTTCCACAGCCCGCCTGCCCAACTTAAGGTCATAGGAAAGGGTAAGATCAAAGCAAACTGTGTATTCAATATCTACAAAATCCATGCTTATTCTACGATGTCATCTACCTCTGTGTTCTCTCCCCCTGAATATGTTCTAAAATTTTACCAACCACTTGTAAACAATTTTTTTTGGTCTGTGTTTTTGCGACAGTTCTTACTATAGCCCAGACTAACCTAGAACTCACTATGTAGCCCAAACTGGCTAGCTTCATACATGAGACAATCCTGCCTCAGTCTCCCAAGTACTGAGATTACAGGCATGACCACCATGCTTCGTGTTGGAAAGCAAGCGTGACAGCTCCCACAACAAAATCTCAGCAGCCAGTCCCACCCTGTTCCATGCCTGCGTACTTGTATTTCTTGGTAATATGAAATATGAGTTAATAATGCAAAGATTTGGGTCTATAAATTAACAGGCTTTTCTGAGACACTACAGCTTCCTGATAGTTGTGATTGTCGATTTGATTTGATCAACAAATGCCTAGTGGATTAGTGAAGCAGAACTCTCTAGGTGTGTCTCTGATGACAGTTACTATGATAATGGATCATGAGGGCTCTGACCTCACGAATGGATTAGCCCTTTGATGGATGAGAACATGATGATATATGGGACATGGTGAAGGTTAAGAGGTGGGACTGAATTGGAAAAAGTAGGACACCGGGCCATGTCCATGGGGCTATTTCTACCTCGTTAAATTCCTCTGTCTCCTGCTCTCAGCTTTCTATTCACCAAGAAGCAAAAACAAGCTCCACAATGTTTTCTCACCCCATGATGTGCTGTCTAAGTTCGTGGGCCAAATAAACACACACGGAGCCCTCAAAAGTATAGGCAAAAACAATTCCTAAACTGTAACGTCAAGTTTTTAAAATACTTTTTATCTTTTATTAAAATGTATTATAAATAATTTTAAAACAAAAAATTCACCCACTGAAGTTAACCAACCCCAAAGTCTTTACACATCACTGAACATGGACCAGGACTCAAGTTATTCCCAGTTTCTCTAGGCTCCATTCTAATAAAGAAGCCATGTAGGCACTTTCATGTTCATTGCTACACCATTCACAAAGGTCACAATGTAGAAATGTTTGAAGTATCCACTGAGGAGTGACTAGATACACAACATGGAGTACTCACCAGAACGTTCTGCACACACAGTGACTTGAATGAATCTTGAAGACATCATGCTAGTCACAGGAAGACTACATGAGTCTGCATACACTTGGCATTTGAAATGATCAGATTTATAGGATAAGAACAGAATGATAAGTACCAGGGTTTAGGGGGAGAAAGGGGTGGCTAAGTATTAATTAAAAGGCATACAGTTTTGGCTGGGATGCAGAAGCTCTAGAGATTTATTTACCAACATCATACCTATTGTTGTCAATAACATACACTTAAAAATTGTTAAGGATGCATTGCAATATAGCTGAGTGATAGAGTTCTTGTCCAGTGCACCCAAAGCCCTGCGTTCAATCCCCAATACTATAAAATAGTTAATAGGGTAGATAACTCTTCTTACTGTAACACAATTTAATTTAAAAATTAGAACTTAAAAGTCTGAAGGTAGCAAGCATTGGTAAGGCTATGGCACAATGTGAATGCTCTCTTGCTAAGTATATCACTTGGTGTGGTGGTTTTGCAGAGCAACTAGTATTACCTAATACAGTTGAAGACACTGTGTGTGTGTGTGTGTGGTTGTGCGTATGCATTTGTGCATGCATGTGATAACATATGTATGTGTGGGTGGGTATGCATGTGAAGGCTAGAGGCTGATGCTGGGTGTCTTCTTTTATTGCTGTCACCTTATGTTTTAAAAGGAAGTACCTCTGAACCAGACACTCACCAATTGGCTAGACCTGCTGACTGCTGAGCTAAGGAATTTAGCTATTTTCCCCTGCCCAGCACTAGGATTACAGATGTGTGCAATCGCACCCAGATTTTACAAGGTTGTTGAGGATCCTGAATGAGAATCTTCTGCTTGTGCATCATGAGATTAATTTCATAAGAGTCAAGCCAGAAGTTACTTTTTTGGAGAGGAGAAAGTGGATGATGGGATTGCAGAGTCAGAGTCACTGGAGATGCAGTACTAGGAGACTATAAATCAGTGGTTCTCAACCTGTGAGTCATGACTCCTTTGGGGATCAAATATCAGATATCCTGAATATCGGATATTTATATTATAATTCATAGAAGTAGCTAAATTATAGCTATGAAGTAGCAATGAAATAATTTATAGTTGGGGGTCAATACACTAGAAAGGTTGATAACCACTGTTGTAAATGATCTATTTCTTTGTAAGGATATGTCTTATTTTAGCAACTAGGAAAGCTTAAGATTCATGGGTGCCAGTACTCTGATAGAAGCTCTATGGGTGTGCTAAGACTCAACTGTTGGCAAACTTGTCTGGAGAATGAGCAGTTTTGTTCACTGCTAAGTCCCTAGCCTCTTGAACCATGTTCAGTAATTTTCCTAATGAATGGATCTTTTCAGATACAAGAACCATCTGTGCTTCCCTAGCCAGAGAGGAACGTGTTGAGAAAGCTGAGAGAGGTCTTGGGCTCCCTGGATCTTGGAGCCTCTCCAGATTTAGAGACTCGACTGGGGATTCAGTCAGCTAGTCAGTAGGGAACCCTACTAAGATAAATAAATATCTTTTTTATTACAATAAAAAACTATTAAGTGTGGGTGGGGGGTGGAGAGAGGGGGTGAGCCTGCCATAGCATACAAGCACAGGCCACAGTACAACCTGTAAGAGTTGGTTTTCTCTTTCCACCATGTTTGTTCCAAGGATCAAACTCAGGTCATCACAGTTGATGACAAGCACTTAAAACAAAACAACAACAAAAACAGTAAATATTCTAGGTCTCAAAAGTCGTAAAGTATCTATCCTGTTCATCCAGCTCTACCAGTTGTAACACGAAGGCAGCTAAAGATAATTGTGACACTTAGAATATGATCTGTCTCCCACAAGCCCTGTACTTGGACATTTGGAAGTGGTGCTGTGTGGGAAGGTTGTGGGACCATTGGTAAGCGGAGCCTCATGGAGGAAGTGGCTCACTGGAGGTGGGCTTTGCAGTTTATTGCCAACCCTACTTCCTGCCCTGTCTTTGCTTTCTGGTTCACTGAAAGGTAAGCAGGCAGCTGCTGCACACTCCAGATGCCATAGGAACACCCACTAACTGGTGTTCCCTGCCATAACAGATTTAAGTCCGTAAGCTACGAGCCCAAATAAACCTTTCCTCTCTTGATTTCTTTTAGGGAGGAGTTTAATCAGTGACCAGAGCATTAACATACAGGAACACAGCTGAGCACTGAAACAATTTCATTTATCCAAATCTGTGTCTCTGCCTACAGTGTTCTTAGACCTGGTTCCTCACCCATGTTACCCACCAGAAAACAATCCAAAAAAATGGTGCTCTCAGTGTTCTGAAGGGTGGCTATAAGTGTGGTCTCCAACCCTGCAACATCACAGTCACCTAGCAATGTGACAGCAACACAGGCTCATGACCAATGCCCAAATAAGAAATCCTGGGAGTAGGGCTTAGCCTTCTGTTTTGAGAATCCCTTCAGGGGATTCTGATGTGTATTCAATTTTGAGGACCACTGTTCATCAGGTCTAGCAGGCCTGGGTAGTTAACCTTTAGATGTTGTGAAAGCAGATCATTTTGAGTTGGTTGGACTGTATTCATAGATGTCCTGGGTAACCTGTGGCCTAGGGACCCACATTCAGACACACCTGGTACAGTAACCAAGAAAGTGTCTTCCTACTCACTACAGTGGAATGGGATTTCCCCATCACACGGATTTGTTTAGGAATGACCTACTATAGGGAGTACAGGGGTTTTAGCAGATCAGAATGGATACCAGCCCAGGGCCCTGAGGGGCACTTATTATGCTAGCCATAAATATTTTCCACGATGAGGGCTCTAGGATCTTGAAAGTCGAGGGCAAAGGAGACACATTCATCTGAGACACAAATAGCCACGAGGTAGAGAAGTAGCTATTTGCCAACTGAGTGTTTCAATATTTGAACAACTGGCTCAGCTGTGCCAGTTAATGCTAGCTGCAAAAAATGCCCTAGGTCAACCGGCAAAACCTCAGCATTTAACTCCATTTAACTCTGCTCCCCTGTGTGGAATTGGGGAGTCCATAAGATGTCAACCTAAGGACAACATTGTTCAGAGAGGAGCACACAAGTAAGGGAATCAGTAAGCACTGGTTATGCCTCCTTGAATGGTCACTCCCAAGACACACCCTAATTCCAGACAGACCATTTATGTGTCCCAGTTGGCATTGAGTTTTCTAGTGTTTGCTGTGAAGCTCTGTATCCAAAGACAAAGGAGAGCAGATAGGTATCCCAAGACAAGTGTCTCCAAGAGCACTGGCCAAGCGTTCCTGCCTTCTGTAGTCCTGAAGAGCCTGCCCCTCTGTTCTCATCATGCGCAGGGTGCAGAGCAGCTAGGCACCCTTAGCCCCAGTTTTGTGTTGGGCAGGCTGCAATGCTTGTTTACTAGTGAAATGCATCTGATCAGAGAAGCCTGCCTGACAAGTTCATTACATATCAATTTAATTAGCTGATTTACATTTAATTTACATTTCAATTAATGTCTTTAGCAACAAAACCCTGCCTTAATAGGGTAATTGCCTGTTAGGCAATATGTAAAAGAATAAATAGTCACATTCTGAGGAAGAATTCCTATTTTCAAGTTTTTATTACCATAAATAACTGAAATAATTACGGCTCTTAAGGGCCACGTCCTCATTTCCTTCTGGGCCTAATTATAAAGACTTAGTACCTCATTAAGCAAAATGGTTTTGGAGTCACAGAAAAACATTACTCTGATCGTGACACATTAGTTTCAACAAAAGAGGGGGAAACTGCGATGGTAGGCATATTTGGGGGGACTGGGGCTCATGTCCTTCCAGAGACACCCTGACGTGGTGGACAGGTGGCTTGCAGTGCACACCCATAGGGAGGTTGGTGTGAGGGGTATTCGGAACAGTCTACGCCGAGTATTCCTAAAGACAAAAGACTCACTACCTCCTGAGGCAGCCATCACAGACTGCTACGGTTTTTTTCAGTTCTTCCTTACATAACATAAATTCCATCTATCTCCTTAAGACAGTTGTATCCATTTCCTTCTGGAAAAGGTGTTTCCTGGAGGTATAATAATAGCAGCGTCCTAGGAAATCCGGCAGCTGTGTCTGAGAGTGGCCCAGGGATAGAAGTAATTATTTGACCAGGTCAAATTTTCTAGAAATAGGGCAATTGAAGTGGGCTTGGGAATTCAAGGAAAAAGCTGGTAAATACCCGGAATGCACGAGGGAAAGTGTGGGGTAGATGCCGCTGTGTGAGGTCTGTCTGGGTCACTGGGCAAATGAGGCAGACTTATACGTTGAGAGTGGTTTTTTTTTTTTTTTTTTTTTTTTTGGTCTCTTATGTGTCTTCCAGGAAGTCGAATTCCCTATAAAAAAAAAAAAAAAAGCAAAAGCTGAGCATGTCTGAGCCTCGGGGCAGGAGCTATTTAGGCTCCTGCTGTCCTCCCCCAGTGTCAGCAAACTTCACTGGTCCCTTCTCAGCACTACACATGCTCCTGTTCTCTCATGTTCGGCTGTGCAGTCTACAGCACAGTGCCACCGTGTGGAAGCAAGGTGCAACTGCATGAGAGGAACGTCGACGTCCTGTCCTTTGGGATTTGATTTAGCCAATAAAACCAATGTAGTGCCGGCTCAAAAAAGAAACAATGAGGAGTAAGAGAAGGGTGACTTTGTTAACTAGCTAAAAAAAGAGTAACACATTTTCCCTCTAATATTTTGAAAACATTCGTGTCTGTAAGTCACCCCTAGCTTTCTTCTCTCTCTAGTTCAGACCAGCTAGTCCATGTCAGCTTTTAGGAAAGAAAAGGACATGTTCCACATTCCATATCCCTAAATCACATTTCTAAGATTTCTTTTCATATTTCCCACCCTCTTCCCACCAATCCCCTTAGGACGAGATTTTCAGATCCACTCCAGTCCGGAAGCTCTCAGACGCCACAATCTGAAGGAGGGAAGCCAGCAGGATGGCGGGAGTCCATGCTACCAGCAGGGAGCGCTCGCAACTTCTGCTCTTGACATCTCATGTCTCCTGTAAATTTAGAGCAGGAACTCAGCTCTCCCAGGCCCAACCTTTTTTATTTAAGGTATTTTGAACACTCTTTTCTACATGAAAGTCACATAAAATATATACCTGCTTGTATAGTAAACTTTAAAAAACACATACAATATTCTAACTGTAATACACAGGAGAAATAAACTGAGTGTAATATGCAAGAGAATGATATGCATGTCTGCATCTAAATCATAGGACATGATGGTGTAAAAAGACATAATGAAACCTGTAGTCATGATTGAGGCAGGAGGATCTCTTGGTCCAGGGTTTCTTGCCTAGCCTGTTCATCTGTGTACACGTGTGTGAGTACACACAGACACACTGGAAAATATTAAGCAGACTTAATGAAGTAGCACATACTTTTGCCTTTTCCCAGATTTCCTGATTGAGAACTGCGACCACAGCAGCAAGTGCTAAATGTTCTAACCTTCAGAGTAGGTCCTCATAGAGCTCCGAGCAAAACAATATCTCAGTTTTGATATTGAGAAGATGTCTCAAAATATGTCTCCTCTTGATTTAGAAGGAAGTGGTATTGTTGGGAAATGTTTTTATTAACTATGGGAAGAAGTCTCTCTTCTCTCTCTCTCTCTCTCTCTCTCTCTCTCTCTCTCTCTCGTGTGTGTGTGTGTGTGTGTGTGTATGTGAAATGCAGTTAGGCTACACACCCAGATATTCATTCATAACCCAGTATTTCACTTAAAACTAAAGGTGCAGGGTTTGGGTGTGTTGCATTACTCTTGACTGCATGGGTGCCTGGGATTACCTTGAGAGCAAGGACGTTTCAGAAGCATCATATCACTCTCACAGCCACCATTTCCAAATGGCCCACTCGTTCCTGAAATACCAACAGGGTGAAATCAGCCTCATGGAATCACTTCCCTAAAACAATACCAACTTGTGCTTTTGCTTCTTTTCCTTAGAGCCTCAGTTCTAAGAATTTTTGTGACCCCCAACTTCTTGCCTTACTCATGCCACTGTCCATATCCACTGGAGGACATACCCCTTCGTATAACCTCAGAGGGTCCTGTCTAGACAAATTGTCTGAGTATCTGGATCATCCAGGGTATTCTCTCTCTCCATAGATCATGCAAACTTCTGACTTGAGTGGGTCATGTAGGGGGACAGTAGTCCCCATGAACTACTGTATCTCATGAGACTAATGTCCTAACACAGTATAATGACACCATATCTGGGTTCACCAGCCAGACTTCTAACAGCCAGTCCCCATTATTCTCTGCCTTTTGGACTTTTGGTAGCATATTGCCCACAGGATGATATAGGGGACCTACAGTTCCCTCTTGTCTCTACCCCACCAGAAACTTCCATTCTTGTGTTCCCAATAGAGAGGAATTCATCTGGGACACAGCCATAGCTCAAACAGTCAAGAGTTCATTAGAGTATGTATGGAACAGAGTACACTCTTTAGGAAAAGAGCCACCTGAACAGAACAGCAAGGCCTAATATCAGCAGACATGGGTGTCTTGCATTTGTCCTTTCTGGTTATCTATTCCCTGGAGGAAGGAAGAGAGACAGATGAACACAAACACGTTTGACTTACCTTTATTTAAAAGTGGATATGGAATTTGGAAAATCATTTATCTTTGATAAGCCTTCTGTTGGCTGTCTATGTTTTGGAGAATGGGGTTTACTATGTGGGTAGTTCAGGCTGGCCTTGAACTTGCAAGCAGCTTGCCATGGGGTTATAAGCAAGTGGATTACTTAGCACGCCTGGTAGCACTTTTGGTCCAGGTCCCAGTAATGTTCAGTTCTCAATAGATGACCCAGACTCTGAAGTCTGACAAGGGAGATGGTTTGAAGGGCTGTCAAGATTCTTTCTCCAAAAATTCTTTGCTCTAGGGACAGTGGATTAGGGCCACCTATAAGGAGTATCACATGGGACAGAGGAGGTGCAGTTCCTATTGACATAAGAAAAGCAGATTGACAAACAAGATCACAAGGAGGTGAACCGAAGAATCATTGGTTCTGTGGCAAGATGGTTTCAGTGGGTCACAAGGACAAGCGTAACCATCAGAACTAGTAGGGAGGGAGGGGTCAGGGGACAGGCTTTGAATTTCCAGGGTTGCCAAGTGACTACTGGAGAGTGAGACTGCAGTTCTGAAACTTTACACCCTCTCTGAGCAGGGTTGAGTACTGTAATATGGCCGAGCAAGGGTCATGCTTTGCTTTGGCAAGTGCATTCCAAAGCTTCCCTGTGGCTGCAAAGTAGACATGGGCTTTCTTCTCCTCTTTATAGTTTATTGGCAAAGTATCAAACATTTTATAGGGCAAACGCTGCCACCCGCCCAGCTGTGCTCAGCAGTTACTGCCAGCAAAGACGTTGCAGTTGGGACTCACACTAGGGTAACTTCAACTTTCAAAGCTTGCCTCTGAATGCTTCTCTTCATGCCCTTTAAATGTTGCAAATCAAAGAGGCACAAGGGGAGGCTGGGTGGCTGGCAAACTTCCCACCATGGTGATGAGAATATAGCCCTTTGTGCGGCTAGAACAGCGAGAGGTGAGGCAGGGGGAAGAACACAGGCTGCTTACCCAGGGGGCCCAAAGCACCAGCTAGGAGGGGAACACATTGCCTGACTGAGGTCAGGCGGGCGCTGACAGTACTTCACCAAATGCCAACAGTGTTCCCTGTCTTCTTTACAGGCACTAGTGCTGTTCAGCTCCCTCCCTTGCTCAGCAGATTTACTTAGATTCAAGGAGTCCCCAGGCAACTGACCTGCACTAGCCTTCTCCACAAGGTGTCCCCGATACTGTTCGTGAAAATTGTAAAAGACAATATTGGAATAGCAGTCCTCTACAGACCCTTGTCTAGTTAACTTCCCTTCAGCCCCTTTTTCATATGATGACAATGGAGTGGCCCTGAACTCTATTGGGATCCAGCAGAGGGGAAGGTGAATTGAAGATTGATCTTAGTGTGCTATGTTCCTGTGATTTACAGTCACTTCCTATGTAAAACTTAGCCAAAATGCCATCTTGGGGCCTCATAGACCTCTGGTAGTGGATCAGTATTTATCCCTAGTGTACAAAGACTTTGGGAGCCCATTCCACATAGAGGGATACTCTTTCACCCTAGACACACAGGGGAGGGTCTAGGCCCTGCTCCAAATGATAAGACAGACATTGAAGATCCCCCATGGAATGCCTCACCCTCCCTGGGGAGCAGAAAGGTGATGGGATAGGGGGCCAGTAGGTGGGCAGGGGAGGAGGGGAGGGAAAGGAAACTGGGATTGACATGTAAAACAAGCATGTTTCTAATTTAAATTTTAAAAAGTTAAAAAAAATGCTATCTTGAAAGTAGAAGTGGCTTCCATAAATGCAGATACACCCACTCTACTGGCAGGGAACCCATAGACAGGGAAACCTCTACAATAAAGACAAGGGGAAGTTGATTGCTTAGGTAATGCAGTCAATTCAGACCCTGTAAGATTAATTTTGCACTTGGATGTTAGAATGCCTTGAACTGTCACAATAAGCAAAACTCAACAGAAGTTGGAAAAGACAATAATGTGAAAACCACAGTGTATAACTAATAATGAGCTGTGAAACTAAAATAAACTCCAAGTCATGCTAAAAGAAAGGTTGGGCATATTTCTTTTATTTCAAAATAAAAGGAGAGCTAGATATGACAGCAGGCTTTGAACTCCAGGGCTTGGAAAGTGAGGCAGGAGAATCACAAGTTCAAGGCCAGCATGACTCCATCAAGAAACCCCTATCTCAACAGAAATAAAGGAAGCAAAATTAAAGACAGAGCTATAGAAAAAGAAGAAAAAGAAAAAGAAAATGTTCTTACAAAAAATTTCAAATTGAGATATGATTGAAGATGAAAGCCAAGAACTGTAAGAAATGTATCAGACTGATTTTTTTTAACTCTTTGGTTTTTACTCTCTGGGGCCCGTCACCAGTTATTCTTACTTATGAATGGCTTGTTTCTAGTCAGCTTCTCTTAAATTATCCCATCTATTTTTTTGCCTCTGGGCCTTTTCTTTCTCTATTTTTGTTACTTTCCTTCTTATTCCATATCTGGCTGTGTGGTTGGGTGACTGACCTCTGGCACCCTCCTCTCCTTTTCTCTCTCCTTGATTGGATCTCTTCTTTTTCCCAGATTTCTCTGCCTATTTATTCTCTCTGCCTGCCAGCCCCACATGTCCTTTCTCCTGCCTAGTTATTAACCATTCAACTCTTTATTAGATCAATCACGTGTTTGAGGCAGGCAAAGTAACACAGCTTCACAGTTAAACAAATGCAACATAAAAGAATGCAACACATCATAACATGATCAAAGAAATATTCCACAGTACAAACAAATGGACACATCTTAAATTAATATTCCACAACAACTGATAGTTCAGAAAATTAATATATTTTTCTTGGACTTTGAGATTGAAAAATGAATCTCTGATTTATTTCCTTGTTTAAATACATATTCATTATTAGGGTCAATTTTCTATTAATATGCTTTCTTATTGTTTCTCTAAAGGAACATCATGGGTCTGGAGAGATACCATAGTCTGTAACTCAAGCTTGAGAACCAAGTTTAGATTTCCAGTACTTAAAGAATACCAAGCTTGTCAGTGCACACTTGCAATCCAGAGCTCGGAGGTGGGAGCAAGAGGACCCTTGGGGCTTGAACCTAGCGATTTAGCCATTTGGCCAGCACCAGGTTCAATGAGAAACCCCCCCCCCGTCCAGAAAATTAGACCTTTGATCTTCACACACACATTCACATACATGTGTATGTATACACTCACATGAATGCACACACATATGAATAGACACATTAAATAAAAGAAGCTATCTAAATTAGTTTCAAATTTCATCAAAACTGAAACTTCACCAACAGAATAGAGATACAAAGAAAAAAACATGTAAGACCTGGCCATCAAAGGCCACCAGGCCAGCTAAAACACAAACTAACAGTTACACAGTGTTATCAGAAGTGCAAGACTTTGGCCTTTTCTTTCTTATTCAGATATGACTTTTGGGGATCTCAGCGTGCCTTGCTCTCTCTCAACAGTGCATTCATCCCTTGATCCTTTCTTACATGGGATGTGGTGGTTTGGAAGAGAATGGCCCTCACAGGCTCATATATTTGAATGCTTGGTTGGCAGTTGGCGGAACTGTTTGGGAGAATTAGGAGGTATGGCTTTTTTTGAAGAAAGTTTCAAAACCTCAAGCTATTCCCAATTGGCTCACTCTCTGTCTCATGATTGTTGTCTCAACATATAAGCTCTCAGCTACGACTACTGCTCCAGAGCCAGGCTTGTCTGCCTTCTGCCATGCTTCCTGCCAGATGGTCATGGATTCTATTATCTTTTGGAACTGTGAGCCTTAAACTAAATGTTTTCTTTCATAAGTTGCCTTGGTCATGGTGTTTTATCACAGAAATAGGAAGTAATTAAGACAGGGGACCTCTCAAACACCTACCTCCCTATATCCAAACCTCTGAATTTATCACTTACTTCATTAAAACATTTATATCCTTACTTTGTTTTCATTTGTGCATATATATATATATGTAAGATACATGGGCATGTGTGTGTGTGTGTGTGTGTGTGTGTGTGTGTATGCTTGCCTGCATGAGTGTATGTGTACATGTGCTTGTGTGTGTGTGTATGGAGGCCAGTAGTTAATGTCAGGTATCTTCCTTTATTTCTCTCTACCATAGATTTTGAGATTGGGTCTTTCACTGAACCAAGAGGTCATGCTTTGGCAAGACTAGCTAGCCATCAAATCCCTAGGAGCTGCCTGTTTGAGCCCAGCCCTGTTTTCAACTCTGGGTTACAGATTTGCAACATGATACCCATCTTCTATGTGCTCTGGGTATGCAAACAAGTCCTCATGCTTGTAAAGCAAGCACTTGACACTTCCCAGTTCTTCTGTCTTTTTTTATTTTTTTTTGACTGCATTAGGTCATTCTACTTTTATTATCCGGGTTTTTTTGTTCATATCCACATGGAAGTTATAAAACAATTTTTCCAAGTCAACATAGTTCTTTCCAAAGGAGGGATTAAGCTTCAACCTAATTATCCTCCCAACTTGATTTCTACTTACTCCTTTTCTCTTCCCTCATCACTCCAGTAAACTGTGTTTGCCTGTATGCTTAGACAAATTGATTAGGGAATGAAGCACACATACTGTTTAAAAAGAAATAGGATTTTAGGGCTCTGAACAGGGAGTGCTCCCTAACTCTGCCCTGTGCATAGTACTGGTCTTGGTCTTGTTGGAGGGAGGAAGGGAGGGGAAAGACAGGAGGAGAGACATATGAACACTTAAATTACTTCATTTTACAAAAGACCCCTCCCCCAGTAACTTTTCTGTTCTTTCATTTAAGTGTAGCCTCCGGCTTTTCACATGTACAGTAGTCCTTCCCTCCAGCTCTGAAGAAGGTGCCAGTCTGGTGTTTCAAAGCCAATTTCTCTTCCCTTGCCCTCATCCACAGACTGTCCATTGAATGAATTCGCTCAGTCAAAAAGCTACTCCGGTGTCTCTTATTTACATGCATATTTGCACACACACACACACACACACACACACACACACACACATATGCACACAAACACACACATTCTTACATCCAGACTCTCACACACCTATACACACAGACACACACACACACACACACACAGACAAACTCACACACATCCAGGAGCTTGCTTTTCTCCTACACTTCCTTATGCTATTTCAGCTACCTAATTTGGCATTTGCTCATATTCATCCATTACTTGAAACTTACCTGCTGGAAGTCACCAGTGACAAATTCCAAAGGTATTTAGATACTCTTGATGGGTTTTCAACTAACCCTAACTACTGAGGGACATCAATCTATTTCCTAAACTGGCTATTTCTTTTACCTACTCTTGTCATTCTCATTGCGAAGTGGCTTTGTAAACAGAGGCTTTTATTTTCCACGATAACCAAGCACCCTATGCCTGAGCAGGCTGTCTGTTATACGGCATCTGCTCCCAGGTTCAATGCTGCGCATGCCCGCCACGTTTGCACTACAATGCCTGCTCAGACTTCTGCTGCTGCTAATCCTCCACACTTGCACACAGGACACTCTGTTCCCACATGCTTTGGCAGAGGCCACAGTCACAGCTGCCCACCATCTGATCAGTCACCTAGGTGGCCTCCCATGCTGAGCCTGCCATGCCCTGTTCTCCCACCTTGCCCCCACCGCCACACCCCTACTTCCCAGTGTGCCAGTCCAGCAGCCACCTGGGCACCCTGTCATGCCCATGCCCTGTGTCACCCATCACCACTGTCACAGTCACTGCTGCTGTGGACAAAGCAAAAAGTCAGCAGATTTGGTAAGATACCTGGGAAGTCTAAAGAAAAATCTTTTGAATATTAAAAATGGGGCATATCACAATGCATGCAGCTTAAAAATGGAAAAAAAATAAATGAAGGAACATTGGGAGACGTCATTCTGTAAATATGTGCCTGATTGGTTTGAATAAAGCACTGTTGGCCAATAAGGAAACAAGATAGGTGGGACTAGGAGTCTAGGAGGATTCTGGGAAGTGTAGTGAGGAGAGCTCTTGTCATGTAATCTCCTAGGAGCAACGGGGGCTCAGAGTGCCCCTTCAAAAAGATAAGTTCTTATAAAATATGTATTAGTAATTATGGGTTAATAATCAAATCAGAGCTAGCCGATAAGGAGCCTAGCAAATGGTCAACAGCTTCATAATTATTATAGTGTTCTGTGTGTTACTTGGGGGCTCAGACAGCTCGGCAGGGCCCAAGTGGCTGGCGAAAGTCTACACGTTACAAAGGAATAATCAACTTAACTGGGATTGACATAATATTGATTATAATTACTATCAGTTTAATAATTCATATTTTATCCTTAAAAAGTTGTTTAATAACTGTGCCAAATATGAAAAATTGACTGATAAAATACAAGCCTTGGAAAGACCTACTAATGAAAATAAGAAAAATACTCAGACACAGACAGGAATTTAGACAGAACCTACAACAACACTGCATGAGGAAACTGCACCACCTCTCTGATCTAACAGGTTTCCCGCCAATATCTGCCTCCTGACTCCCAAGTCTTTACTGGTAATAGAACAACTAAGGGAATACAACATCTTCATGCTTGTGTGGCAGCTGCATTTACCCACTGAGCCATCTGCCCAGTCTTAGACAATATTTGTGGTCCTGTTTATGCTCTGACTCTGAAGATGTGCCAGACTAATGGAGAGGAAGACAAATGGCAGAGACATGGAGTAGGAGGGAGAGAGATGAAGATAGATGGGAACAGTAAGATGAAAAATAAAGGAGACGGAAGGGGAAGAAATGGAGAATGATACAGATAAGAAAGGGGTTGATTCTAACTGAGCTCCTGGAACCCAGTTGCAAAGAGGAGTGATGAGCAAAGGAATCAAGACCTGGCTTGCGAAACCCACAGAAGCAGCTGACCTAAACAAGGGGGAATGCATGGACCCCAGACTGATGACTGAGAGGCCAGCATGAGACTGATCCAGACCTCCCCCCACCTGCCCCCGAACCTGGGTGTCAGAGAGGAGGCTTCGGCAATTTATGGGACCTTAGAGAGTACATCAGTATTTATTCCTGGAATGAAAATGGACTCTGGGAGCCCATTCCACATGGAATGATGTTCTTTCAGCCTGGACACGTGGGGGAGGACCTAGGCCCTGCCTGGGATGATATGACTCTGAAAATCCCTCATGGAAGGCCTTACCCTCTCTGGGGAGTAGAGGGGGGATGGAATGGGTTAGGGAGATTGGGGGGCCTGGAGAGGAGGGGAGGGAGAGGGAACTGGGAGTAACATGTGTAAAAAGTTAAATAAAAATTATTATTAAAAAAAGAAAGGGGTTGATTAGCCACTTCAACCTTCTATTTAAATGTGCTCCAACATTCCTGGATCATATTGTCCTTAACAAATGACTTCCAGCTACGTCTTCCATGGCATGCCAGTTTCCATAACTACCCATTACATATAAAGCCTAGGCATCTAATCTATACATATTTTTTAAATTTCCATTTATTCCTATTGGGATTATGGGCCACCAGTTTGAGTCAGGCACAGATACCCTTTTCTTATTTCCAAAATATTACCTCCCTAGTCTCCTTTAGCCCTGTGTGTGTGATGACACACATGCATATATCACATCAGGATGGTATGTGAACTGCAGAAGTCTGCAGAGCATAGATGTGGCTTTTCACCAAACTTAGGTAGCCTTTCTCCCTTTTCCTGCAGCATATGTAGATATGCAGCCTAAAGGTCAGCAGCAAAATGCCACCCCATCCTCCACAAAGAAAAAATATAAACCAAAACTGAACTCCAAATGAATGAACAGCTCTTTAAAACATGTGCTATAGTCAACAGCTGCAGATGACTGCACAGTATCTTTACAAGAAAGGGCCTGGCTGGGTGGTGGTGTCACACGCCTTTAATCCCAGCACTCGGGAGGCAGAGGCAGGCGGATCTCTGTGAGTTCAAGGCCAGCCTGGTCTACCAAGTGAGTTCCAGGATAGCCTCCAAAACAATACAGAGAAACCCTGTCTCGAAAGAACATAAAGAAAAAAAAAAAAGGGCCCAGTAACAGCAAGGCTTGGATGGAGCAGGGACACAAGCTTGCTGATGAGCTGTTTTCTATTGCTTGATTCAGGGAAAGGGAGAGTCATTGTCTTAAGCTGTGTCTCCACTGTTGACCCCATCAGGCTCCAACGGATAGTCTCAATTTAGTGGCCAGGCAGAGAGCCATGGTTAATTTAAATTGGTAGGAAAATAAAACCAGAAGTCACAAATCTGGGAAGGGGACAGGCAGGGTAAAGAAGGGACTGATGGGGAGTGGAAAGGAGATGAGAGAGTGTGGGGGTGAAATTGCCAAAGAACTAACTTAATAATAATAATACTAATAAAGAGTACTACAGTTCATGAAATGGAAAGATGGAAAAAGCCTGAACTTCCAAATATAATAAGCTTCTGCAGTAGCCAGATACCAACTAGCCTCAGGCTTGTTTATGAGAAAATTGAATCTTTATTTTGTAAGCAAAATGTAATTGGATTTTATATTTGCGAGTAAGAGCATTTTACCTGAGCTTTTGGTATTTTGTTATGCGCTGTGCCAGTACGATTTTTAAAAAATTCCCTTGGTATCATGAGACAGGTAGCCCATGATGTTTGGAGTTTGGGGGATGAGTGATTTTAGGATGGAAATATTCAACTGAGTTTTAAATAAGGTTAGTATAGTACTAAGTCTCCAGGACATTCATCCAAATTACCGCAGACTGGGTGGCTTAGCAGAAATCTTAGACCAAAGGAGCCGAAAGTTGTTTTCTTTTGGCGTTCAATGCTGGTTGTATTTGTGATCCTGACACAAGCCAGAGTCACCCGGGAGGAGGGAACTTCAATTGAGAAAATGCCTCCTTCAGATTGGCCAGTCTGCAGCTCTGAGGCACTTTCTTGATTACTGATTGATGTGGAAGTGCCCAGCCCACTGTGGGAGGTGCCATCTCTGGACAAGTGGTCCTGGGTTGTAGAAGAAGCAGGCTAAGCAAGTCACAAGGGGAAAGCCAGTAAGCAGCATTCTTCTATGCTCTCTGCTTCCGTTTCTGCTTCCTTCTTCTGCATTGACTTCCCTTGATGGTAGACTATTACCAATAAGCCAAGTAAGCCCTTTCCTCTCCAAGTCATTTTTGGTTGGTATTTATCACAGCCACAGGAAGCAACTAGAACAAGCCTCTTTCTTTAGTGTGTAGATGGCTGTCCTCACCTGGTGTCTTCACAGGGTTGTACACAATTTATGTCAAAGTCCTAATCTCATTTCATGAAGACAACAGGGATTCACACTGATTGGTTTCAGTGATTAAATGTAGACCTCTTTAGCAGCTGGGAGAACTGTGTTGACAGGCTCTTTGTTTTACAATGGACAAAGTAGGACTGGGTCTCAAGAGGCCCTCCCCTAGATCAGAAGTCATGCCCACTTCTAGAAAGTGGTTTGTAACCAGATCTTGAAATTTCATCCTGTGGTCTTTCCTTCCCACCAGTCCCACTCTGGCCCATTACTCATGTCTATTTACCCTGGGATTGTTAAATAAAAACGTGAATGTGATTTTTCACTTGCTTATTACTTTCTAAAGCTCAACCAGAGGAATGATACTCTAATTCTTATTGACTGAGCTAACATATTACTTAGGGAGACAAGGTTAATAAAACAAAGCATTCTTCTGGGTATCTGTTATTACATGTAATTTTAGAATTCATCTTAAGCCCAGATGCATTTTTCCAAAGGGTTCAATTCATACTGCTCTATACAATAAAAGTCTTACAACACAGTGGTTTCTGCTTTAATGTGTTTTATGTGTCTGTACAAGTTAGTGTGCATGGGACACACATTTGCATGTGGTGCATGTGTGTATGGAGGCCAGAGGTCAACATTGGAGTTTGTATCACTTTCCACACTGTGTTTTAAGACAGGGTCTGTCAGTGAACTTGAAACTCACTGATTAGGCTAGGCTGGTTAGCCAGCAAGCTCCTTGGAGTCCTTCTGTTTTGGTGTTCCCAGGATTGGGTTTACAGGTACATTACTACATCCAGCTTTTTATGTGGATGCTAGGGTCCAAACTTAGGTTCTTGTGTTTGCATGGCAAGCACTTTATTGACTGAGTCATCTCCCCTGACTCTATCTTTCATTACAAACTATATAATAAAAATTTTTGTTAAGCCTTTTGCAGTATTCTTAGTGATAACCAAGCACAAGTGTTAAAGATTTAGAAATGGTTGGTTCTTCTATAATGTGCAGAGAATTACCAACTTTTATTACAGGAGCATGTGTTTAACAACAGAATTCTATTGAAGTGAAGATCACAACCTTTTTTTTTTCTGAGACAGGGTTTTTCTGTGTGGCCTTGGCTGTTCTAGAATGGCTCTGTAGACTCGGCTGGCCTTGAACTCACTGAGATCCACCTGCCTCTGCCTCCCAAGTGCTGGAATTAAAGGAGTGTGCTCTCACTGCCTGGCCATAAAATTATTTTTATAACATCTGTTTTGTTATAAAAATATAATAAAAGCCACAGTTATTAAGAGTATTTGGTGTATTTTGTCTCACCTAATCAGCATTCAATAGCAAAAGGAGGGCTGTCTTTGAATTAAGACAGTTGTAACTTTAAATTCCTGCTCTGCCAGGAACTGCATTGTTCTTGGGTAAGCTAATTTATTCCGATTTTGCTTCCTGTTTTGTTAAATAGGAATGCTGAAACCTGGCAGAATCATGTGAGGTATGTCATCATGTTCCTTTAGTACCTTGTGCAATGCCTGATACACAGTATCAGTGAGTAGTGATGGGGGCTGTTTTTTTTTTTTTTTTTTTTACTAATGAAGACATTGATTGTAAAAGATCAGTTTCCTGAAAGATACTGAGTGCTAATGAGTGTCAGCCATCAATGGAGGTGTTAAGAATGCCTCTGAGCAGCATCAGTCACCAATGGAGGTGTGTAAAAGTGCCTGTGATCTGCTGTCAGTCACCAGTGAAGGTGTTTAAAAATGCCTCTGATTGGCTGTCAGTCACCAATAAGATATTAAAAATGCTTCTGACTGGCTATCAGTCACACCAGTGGAGGTGTTTAAAATGACTCTGATCAGCTGGCTATTCTGAGTTATCATCCTCCCTTCAAATAAATGCAAAAGCAAAAGTTCTCTCAATGTGTTTATTGAGGTTAGGATTCACACTTTCCACCGGACTTACTTCCTGGAAAGTTTCATGAAGGGTAAAAGGGGGATTCAGAAGCTGAGCCTTTACTGTCATAGTGTTGTCGGCACTTAAACGTGCTGCCTCTCACACTGACTCTCTCTATAATTCTATGGCCAGGATTTAAGACCTAGCAGTGGCAGAAGGAACACCTGGGAGTCATTCACAATGTGGAGAGAAGAGTGAACACAGAGTCAGGTCTGGGCTGAGGCGGGAGCGCTCCTGTCCACTGTCCAGTGTCCATGCTGAAGTCCAGAATTCAAACTGAGTCCAGTGATGTTCAGAGGACTTCTGACCTTGGAAGTGCTGATCTGAGAGTAGAAAGGGGAGAATTCAAGCCTGCTGTCCCGAGGTCAATGCTGTTTGTCCTGAAGTTACTGCTGTTTGAAGGTCACTGCTGTCTGTCCAGAGGTCACTGCTATCTGTCCGGTGGTCACTGCTATCTGTCCGGTGGTCACTGCTGTCTGTCCTGAGGTCACTGATGTCTGTCCTGAGGCCACTGCTGTCTGTCCTGAGGTCACTGCTGTCTGTCCTGAGGTCACTGCGGTCTGTCCTGTGGTCACTGCTGTCTGTCCTGAGGTCACTGCTGTCTGTCCTGAAGTCACTGCTGTCTGTCCTGTGGTCACTGCTGTCTGTCCTGTGGTCACTGCTGTCTGTCCTGAGGTCACTGCTGTCTGTCCTGAGGCCACTGCTGTCTGTCCTGAGGTCACTGCTGTCTGTCCTGAGGCCACTGCTGTCTGTCCTGAGGTCACTGCTGTCTGTCCTGAGGTCACTGCTGTCTGTCCTGAGGTCACTGCTGTCTGTCCTGTGGTCACTGCTGTCTGTCCTGTGGTCACTGCTGTCCTGTGGTCACCATTTCCTGCTGTCACGGCCTGGTACTTCTCATTTTGTGTAAGTGTGTGAGATGAACTGCATATATGCAAGGAGGTCCAGGTCATAGAGCTGGCAGGTGGCAAAGATAGTAACAGCCCCATGTTACCTTGAATTTAAGGGCTGAAGTTTAAGGGGTCCATGGGAACCAAAGACTCCTATACCCCCTGCCTCTGGGATGTCTGCAATTTAACACGACACACCCTACACCCATTCAAAACGTGCCAGATACCACAGAAAAATGGCAGTGGAAAACATGTAAAGGCACAGAAGTAGAAGAGACATTCTGGGGCTGAGATTCTCCAGGGACTTACCTATCTGAGATTCATCCATCAGTGCTTTGCTTCACGGTGGACAGATCCCTTGAAGTCAATTGCAACTGCTGCTCCTCTGACATGGCCACCAGCACACCATGTCTGCCTGCACGCCATCATGTTTCCCAGCACGATGACAATGGACTAAGCTTCTGAACCTGTAAGCCAGCCCCTATTAAACATTTCCTTTATAAGTGTTGCTGGGGTCATAGTGTCTCTTAGCAATAGAAACCATAAGAAAGACACAGTCCATCATTTCCAGCAAGTCACATCCTTAGCCAAGAGCAAGGAGAGAATGCACGCATGCCAGCAGCTCAGCTCACTTTCTCTGCTCTTCATGTAACTTAGGGTCTACAGCCAAGGGGCTGGTGCTGCCCATTTTTAGGCTATCTCTATTCACATCCGTTAACATGATCTAGACAGTCACCCACAGACATGCCAACAGGCCAACATGATCCAGACAGTCACTCATGGAGACCTTCCCCAGGAGATTCCAGATTGTGTCAACAACACACAGCATGAGTTCTGGGTTCTTGGGCCAGGCACCATTGTAAACAGAGCAGGGGTTAATATTTTAAATTATTTACTCTGATAAGACCTCAATATGACCCTCAATGTGGCCTTGAACTTAGAATGTTCTTGACTCTTACACCCCCTCCAATGCTGGATTAAAGGCCTACGCCAGGAGGGACATTTATGATTAGAAATAATTTGATTTCTTTTATCATGTAGACCAACGTAAATGAAACCTCTTATGGATTTCTTTAATCTCCAAAACTAGGCGCTGAGTTACAAAGAGAGGTTAGAAAGAGTCAAAAGGCTACGTCCAACTATTTAGAGATGTTTAACTTTGTGAATTCTTAGTGTATTTGATAGCATGTATTATCCAAGACAGATTTAACTCAAACACTGATTTTAAACTTCCTTCTGAAACATGCTACTCACTTAATTTTTTTTTACAAGTTATCTGATAACATGTACCCAGGCTAAAGATCTTTAATATTAAAGAGAATGGTTTGGTATTCTTGTATAGCTTCCCAGACTGGAATAACTGGGTTTTATTATGATATTAATATATAGTTAGCTCTCCTGCTTTAACTGTAAAATTAGAAGTACACAAAGCAACTGGTTTCAAACACTGGATGATAGACAGCGTAAGACTGATCACAAGGTGAGTCCAGGATCTGCATGGGAACAGTTTCCCAGCTGTAGTATGTGCAGAGAGAAGGCACCCGAACACCGAATGCTGGCTCCATTGAACAGAGAAGGCAAGGTCAGGTTGGTAGCTGGGGCTATTGGAATCTTTAGTTCAAGGAATCTGAGAAAAACGAACTGTGCAGAAAGAACTTCAGAAAGCGATGAGGGATTTCCTCAAAAGTTTCAAGGCAGGGAGCTAAATTTGATTTGCAGGGAGTTGGACCACTTGAGGCTTGCCAGGTAGCATCTGGTACAGGATTGAGACAGCACAGAAATAGTTAGGATCAGCTGTTCCAGGACCCATTAGAACTGCAAACTTTCCCAAACAGATAGAATCTCCCCTCAATACTTTTAATACAGGATGTTTCTAGAAAAAAAATTATAGTCCATGAGGCAGAATGTATGTAGAAGAAGACATCAGGCAAGGCAAGCTTATTACTTGTGAATGGGCAGGAAGTAGAAGTTTATGATCTGTGTCAAGCTTGTCCTTCAGGACATAGGAGAGCTTCTCCAGAGAAGGCAGAATCTCATCTACATGTACCCCATACATACTGTAGCAAAAGAACCCCACAAAGCACTAAGCTCTGAGTTTATATATCCTGGGAGTCACCTGCCTCCCTGAAAACAACTGTTTTAGGAGGAAGGAACACATGGCCTAGGTTATGAGAAGAACACTTTCTCCTTATCTTGCTTATTGTCTTTCTCATTTGCCCAAGGATTGCAAGTAAGCTAGATCAGTCAAGGTCATCTGAGGAGACCTTGTGGTTTCTACTACTGGCATTCTGCTGGCGAGCCAAGAAGACTGGCTTCGGCAATGGGAACCATGCCCCATGGTGCGGTCTACAGTAGACTCATCTCAGTGAAGCCTGTAAATAAGCATAACAAAACTCAGAGGGAAATACAATCCAGAAGCCAAGTTAAACTCTACTAGTTAGTGGGGCTTTAGAAACCCCAAGGCTCTCCTCTAAGTATACCATTATGCCTACTCAGCTTTAAAATATGCAGCAGTAATTAAGCTGCTTGCTAGCATAAGAATCAATACTTTTTTTATAAAAGCAGAATTCGATGTTAAACAGTGTGTTATTAAAATATTCAGAAGCCAGTGAGACGGCTCAGTGGGCAAATGAGCATGCTGTGTGAGCCTAATGACTCATGTTTGCTCTCTGGAGCCCATGTAAAGTTAGAAGGAGAGAGATGACTGACTCTACATAGTTGTGTTCTGAACACCACATGCATGCTGTGACATGTGCACCTCAATGTGACATAAATGTTGGGCATAGTGTAAAAGTTTAAGACTTTAAAACAGGTCAGTATGTTTGTATGCACTTGTAATCCCAGTACTTGGGAGATATAGTCAAAAGGAATGTGTGTTTAGGACAACCTGGGCTGGGTACCAAGGTAAGTTCCAGATCCAGCCTGGGCTTCATAGTGAAACTCTGTCATAAAACCATGGGGGAGTGGGCTAGAGATGACCCAGTGGGTTAAGTGCTTGGTGAGCAAACATAAGAACATAAGTTCAGATCCCAGCACCTACATAAAGGCTAGGTGTGGTTATGCATATCTGTAACTCCTACACAATGGGATGGGATAAGACGGAAGGGGTAGGTGAATCTTGGCGACTCATTAGCTTGGCAGTATAGCGCATCAGAGGGCTCCATATTCAGGGAGATACCTTGTCTCAAAAAACAAGGTGGAGAACCAATTGCTCTCCACAGGTACCTGTATAGGTAAACACGAACACATACACATGCATACACACACACACACACACACACACACACACACACACACAGGCACACGCACATGTGCACACACATTAATTTGAAGCTTCAGATATTTTAATCATGTATAGGTAAGAACATGAGACAGAGTTTTACTACGTAGAACTGACTGGTTTGTAACGTGCTACCTATGCTAGGCTGGCCGGGAACTCAGAGAAATCCACCTGTCTCTGCCTTCTGAGTTCTAGGATCAATAGTGTGTACTACTACGCCTGACATGTTTAAGAAATTAAGAGAAAATATGTTCAAAAAGTAAAGGAAAAAGTGGTCTTGGACAATGAAAGGGTGGAGACTCAACAGACGTGTAGAAGCTAACAAATGGACATTCTTGAACTGATTAGCACATTAACTGAAGTAAAAACTAACTCAATGGACGTACTAGCAAACTGGAGACATTAGAAGAGATAGATATTTATATAACAGAAAAACACACAGCAATAAAAATGAAGATGAAAGAGTTTTTGCTTCAGGAATCTGTGGGTAAGAACAGATGGTGGCTTGGCTTCCTTATTTGATCAGGCAGGCATAATCTAGATTCTACAGTCAGCAAAGGGACATAAAAGAAGTGTACAGGTCCATTTTTCTTAATTTAGATGTGTAAAAGCCTAAATCAAACATTGGCTATTACACATAGCATAAAACATATTCATTAATAAAATGGTGTAGGGGATATAAGAAATGCATACCAATAAAAATCTACTAATGTAATTCACTTCTTAAATGACTACAACTGGTTGCTTATGTGATCATGTCAATAATTAGTACATAAAGGGCATTTGAATCTATTCAGCATCTGTGTGTGTGTGTGTATGTGTGTGAAATTGTATGTGTGTGTGTGTGTGTGTGCTATATGTGGGTGTACATGTTCATGTGTGTGTGTCCACCTGTGGGTGGCAGACAGTGGTTAATCTTGGGCCACTTTTCATCTTGTTTTTTTTTTATAAACTTTCTTATAAAATACTTGCAAATAAAATAAACATCTTACATCAAAATTGATGAGACCCACAGTTTACACATAACAGTGAACTTCTTTATAGTTAAAATAGATACTCTGAAGCTGTGTAGCTTCACATTGGAGTTCACACTTTCACTACTGAATATATTTTATGTACTTATCCACCAGAAAAAATTGAAAATAAATTTGATATGATTATAGCTAGATAAGCAATTAGCTTTATATCCTCTTTTAGAGCTCATGTCCATTACCTGCACTCCGTCCTTCCTCATCCCCTAATACTTAGCCTTTCTTGCTGTCTTTTCTGTGTGTTCTGCTTCACTCACATAAATGTCTGTTTACATATATAGATCTTTTGTTGGCTAGATTCTGCCAATAATATCAGCACATCTTCCCCTACCAATCTCCACCTTATTTTTTGAGATAAGGTCTCTCATTGAATCTGGGGCTTGCCACAGAAGACAGGGTGCTGGCCAACAAGCCTCACAGAGCCGCCTGTCTTTGCTCTCTCAGCACTGGGGTTATAGGAACACACTACCACTACCACAAATGGCTTTGTATGTGCATGCTGGGCATCAAAACTCAGGCTATCACAAGCAGCAGCACACACACACACACACACACACACACACACACACACACACACATCTCAGTGTAAGGAACCTCAACTCACCTGTGACTGATCTTCAGTCATCATGTGTTTAGGTAACTTAACACCTCTTCCTACTTGTTTCAATCAATTGTTATCTCCCACTCTTCTGGAGTGTTTTCTCTTAACTTATTGCTTTATATTTTTATTGTTTGAGAATTTCACACATGTACATATGTGTTTTGTTCAAATACCACCCCCATTCACTTTCCTCCAATTCCTCTCCTATCTCCCATAGGAGTATTTTCACTCACAAATGCTTCCAAGTATGTCCTATTAAGCAAAGACTATTATTTTTTAAAAAGTCTTATTTTGATTTTTCATAATGTGTCTATGTGTGCATGTGTGTATGGGCATGAGTGCAGTATAAGATTCACTGGTGCTGAAGTTACAGGCAGTTTCCAGACACCCCACATGGGTGCTGGGAACTGAACTTGGCTTTTGTAGAAGAGAAACATGCACTTGTAGCTGCTGAGCCATCTCTCCAGCTAGAGCTGAAAAACAACAGACTAACAGACAAAAATCATTGTAACTCCTTAGTCCCATTAAGACTTAGACTTCTCTCTTTTTCTTCCCCACACATTAGTTGTTAGAGAAGGCATACCATATGCTTACTTTGCTGTTGACATCCCCGTCTTTGTCTAATGAGTTCTTTTGAGTCCTGTTTCCAGTACATTGTTGGTAGATTCAGATGTTTAGTCAGATGATAGCTTTTGGCATTTAAAGCACAGCCCACTCCCAATTGCACCACTTCAGAAGGATCTCAGTGTCTAGCTGCCTCTCCTTTTGTGTTAGTATTGAAGTTGTGTTTGTTGTCAGACTCATCTGTCCATCCTTATCCATGTCTCAGTCATTTTTCCATAGCTGTGATAAAACTCCATGACTGAGGCAGCTTTAGGAAGGAAAGGTTTATCTGGAGCTTTTGGTTCCCGAGAGATAAACATCCATCCAATTCACAGTGGGGAAGTGTGGGTGGCAGCAAGCACCACACATGGAGACAGGAAAATGGAGAGCCTACATCTTGAATTTCAGAGAGGAAACAGACAGCTTTCTTGAAATGGTACAAGTCTTTAAACTCTCAAACCTGCCCCCAGTGATATACTTCTTCTAGCAAGGCCATACCCCCTAGGTCTCCCCAAACAACTATCAACTGCAGACCAAGTATTCAAATGCCTGTACTGTAGGAGACATCTCATTCAAATAATCAGAGTCAGCATTTCCATGTAGTTTCAGCAATAATGGATATTCTAATTTGTCATTCCTATTGACAACTTGGAATTTTCTATAAAGAAATCTCCCTTGCCAACATCTTTTGGGTCATTTTGTAGTTTAGTTCAAACAAATCATTCAGAATGAATTTAATCCTTTTTATTGATTCTTCAAAATGGATTAGTTCTTCTAATCATCCATAACTAACTCATGCTTTCCCCTGATTTGAGTAGCATTACCAATGTGAATTTTCAATATAGCTGATGAGTTTCAAGGCAATTCAGTCATTATTCTTTTTTTGGTGTTTGTGCTAGGCAAAACAATATCATGTTCTAAACACTGGGTCCTAGTTTCTAGAGCCATGATAAAATGACATAACCAAAAGCAACTTGGGAAAGAAAAGAGTTTATTTGGCTTACAGTCTTGAAAATGGAAATAGAAGCAAGAGAGAAAGCAAAAATAGATGAAATTCTTGAAATGAAAAAAAATCTAGGTAAGGCAACAGAATACAAGAGATGGAAGAGAGAATCTCAGGCATTGAAGATAAGATAGAAAAATGGATACACTGGTCAAAGTAAATGTGAAATCTAAAAGATTCCTGACACAAAACATTCAGAAAATGAGGAACTCTGAAAAGATCACACCTAAGAATAAAAGGAATAGAAGACAGCGAAGAATCCTAGTTCAAACACCCAGAAAATATTTTTAACAAAACCATAGAAGAAAAATTATCTAACATAAGAAAGAAAATGCCTATAAAAGTACAAGAAATATACAGAACACCAAATAGATTGGACTAGAAAAGAAAGTCCCCTTGCCACATAATAAAACACTAAACATACAAAACAAGAAAAGAACATTAAAAGCTGCAAGACATAAAGAGAAAGTAACATATAAAGGCAGATTTATGAGAATTATACCTGATTTCTCTTTTGAGACTCTAAAAGCCAGAAAGGTGTGGACTGATGTTCTGCTTACTCTAAGAAACCAAATATGCCAGTCCAGATAACTATACGCAGCAAAACTATCAATCATCATAGATGGAGAAAACAAGACAGTCCATAATAAAGTCAAATTTAAACAATATACGTCTACAAATTCTGCCCTACAGAAGGCAGTAGGAAGAAAACTCTAACCCAAGTAGGTTAACAACACCTATGAAAACACAAAAAATAAATAATTTCACAACAGTAAACTTTTTTAAAAGATTTATTTATTTATTATGAATACAGTGTTCTCCCTATATGTGTCCCTGCAGGCCAGAAGGGGGCACCAGATCTCATTACAGATGGTTGTGAGCCACTATGTGGTTGCTGAGAATTGAACTCAGGTCCTTTGGAAGAGCAGGCAGTGCTCTTAACCTATGAGCCATCTCTCCAGCCCCACACCAGCAAAATTAAAGAGGGAAATACACACTCACATGTGCACTCTCTCTGTTTCTGTCTGTCTGCCTGTCAGTCAGTCAGTCTGTCTGTCTGTCTGTCTGTCTGTCTGTCTGTCTGTCTCTGTCTCTCTCTCTCTCTCTCTCTCTCTCTCTCTCTCACACACACACAACACATACACACACACTACTACCACACAAGCAACAACAACAACAACAACAAAATAACAGGAATTTACAGTCCTTGGCTATTAATATTTCTAAATATCAATGGACTCAATTCCCCAATAAAAAGGCACAGGCTAACAAAATGGATGAGAAAGCAAGATCCATCCTTCTGCTGCATACAAGAAACACACCTTGACATCAAAGATAGATGTTACCTCAAAGTAAACGGATAGGAAAAGCTTTTCTAAGCAAATGGACTTAAGAAAAAAGCTGGTGTAGTCATTCTAATATCTAACTAAATAGACTTAAAACCAAAATTAACCAGAAGAGATGGGGAAGGACATTTTATATTCATCAAAGGAAAAATCCACCAAGACGATCTTTCAATTTTAATATCTATGCCCCAAATGCAAGGGCACCCACATTTGTAGAAGAAATATTACTAAAGCTCAAATAACACATTGATCTATTTATGCATTGACAGTGGGAAACCTCAATAACTCACTCTCACCATCAGACAAGTCATCCAGCCAAAAAAATGAACAGAAATGCTGGAGCTAACTGATGCTATAAATGAGTCTTGATTTATTCAGTACCAAAATGTGAAAGCAAAACTACAGTGTTCATCTGGAAAACACAGGAAAATTTTTAAAAAATAACCAAACAAACCAAAATCCCCAAGTTTTCTTAAAATGCCAGAAACCCAAACACAGACTGTGGTTGTTTGAATGAAAAAACAAAAAAACAAATCCATAGGCTCATATGCTTATATTTAGTCACCAGTTTATTGGGTTGTTTGAAAAAGATTAGGAAGTGTGGTCTTATTGGAAGAGGTGTGTTACTAGGAGTGAGCTTTGAGGTTTTAAAAGATTTGTGCCATTCCTAGCCTCACTTCCATCCTATTGAGGATCAAGATGTGAACTCTCTCTCAGCTGTTCCTGTGGCCATGTCTTTGCTCCAGTAGAGACTTTAACTCTTTCAAACCATAAGCCCCAAATCAAGCACTTTCTTTTGTAAGTTTCCTGGTTAATGATGTTTAATCACAGTAATAGACAATTAAGAGACACTGTTGGATTGATAACACCAATTTACATATTGCTTTTTACTATGAATTAAGAGATTGATATATATTATATTATATAAATTTATAATAAAGCTTAATATATTAGGAAGCATTCATATATATTAAGAGAGTGCAATAATGCAATGTCAGGAGGAATATGGAGCCATGACCTTCATTTGATTTGTTCATACTTCAAGACTTAATGACTTTTCTGGTATTACACACAAACACATATTTGCATATGAGAAATTAGAGATCAAGCACAAACAAAGAAGTATATTTACAACACAATAATTATCTGAAAAATAAGGAAGAGAGAGAGAGAGAGAGAGAGAGAGAGAGAGAGAGAGAGAGAGAGAGAGAGAAGCAATTGAATAAAAAATGATCATTGGAACTACTAGGCAGCTCCCAGAACGTGGATGGCTAATGAAAGCATGCAAAGGCACTAAACCTCACTGATAATCAGAGATGTAACATTAAACTATAATGAATATCAAAAATACAAAATTCAAAAATGCAAACATCCATGGTCCTACCATAGCCAGGGTCTGTATTGATGTGCGTGGTCCATGTTGCCACCAAATGCCTGCAACCTGTGGCTGTGAAGGTGTCTGAGGACCATGCTGCTGTTGGGGCCATTCTGATACAGATGGCTAATGCTGTCACCTGGGGCCATGAAGGTGTCTTGGCTGGGGTGATGTCTATGGCTCCTGTTACCATAGGGCTTGCAGATGTCCAAGGTCTGGTCAGCCACCTGAGAACATGCTGCCACATGGACCATCATAATGGTTGGGTGACCTGTGTTGCCATTGGGGGCCATGGTGACATCTGGGCCTGAGCTGCTTCCGAGGGCCATGTCTGGGTCCTTGGTCCTATAGCAGCTGTAGTCTGTGATGATGTCTGTGACCTATGTTAGCATAAGGGTTATTGAAACCATGCCCTGCCCTTTACTGAGCAAGGCCCTCCCTTCACTCGCCCTGGGATAGCTGACCCTATCCCCTTGCTGGATACCTTAGCAGGAGAGCTAGCTCTGCCCCTCAGAGAAGAACAGCACCCTCTCCCAAACTCGGAAAAGATGGTTCCACCCCTCACCACAGGCATGCCCCTCACCTGGGAAGCACATTAGAGATAACCCTATGGTCAGGGACACAGGTGAGTTAACCCTGAGGTTCTAAGAGCAGAAAAGCTGATACCATCCCCTCTCCATGTGCTCCCTACAGCAATCGAGAGAGAGGGCCCTATATCTAGCTGGATGAAGCAGTAGAACTGATTCTGCTGGTGTGGATGACCCAGATCTGAGGACCTGAGAGCAGAAATGATTCAGTTCCTTGCAGCAGGCTGCACTGAGTGAGCTAGCCTGGGCAGTGCTGGAGAGCTAACCCAAGTAGTGACAATGAGGAAAAGCTGGTGGACCGACCAACCCTGCTACCACCCAGTCCAGAACCAGGGGTATGAACTGGCTCACCACAACATCCACGGTATCTATGAACTGTTGGAGCATGTAAAAGGAACAAACCTACAGATCAAAAACAGCAGGATTTCCATGACCCAGGACAACAACAGGATATTTAGGAGCTCCAGTGATAGCTCATTATCAGTGGAGTAGCAGAAGCCAGAAGCCTAGAGCCAGACCAATGAACTCATGAAAGAACAGATGAATGGACTAAAGGGCTTACAAACGGTGTGACTCAACACTACAGCTTCCACAACAAGATTCTTCTCCTTTTATTTTGTTTTGTCTCTGTTTTGGTTTTTTTTTTTTTGGTTTTTCTTTTAAATTTGGTTTTGTTTTTTGCGGGGTGGGTTGAAAGGGCAGAGGGCAGATGTGAGGGGACAGGGAGATAACTGGGATCAGAATGCATATGAAGTATACAAAGCATCAATAAAAGTTAAAAACCTTAAATAAATAAATGCAAGTATCAATGTTGGCAAGAGTGAAAAGGGCACTCATATTTTTCTTGATGAAGCAGGATTTGGTGTAGATTTGGAAGATGTAGTAGTATTACTTTAAAATCCCACATATGCAAAACCTGCACATTGCAAGGGGCCATTCCATCCCACCACACATGCATCATTAATACAACTGCTCTAAAGGTTTAAAAATTATCGTGTGTGTGTGTGTGTGTGTGTGTGTGTGTGTGTGTGTGTGTACACGTGTCTACCAGGGTGTCAGAAGAGCACATCAGATCTGCTGCAGCTGGAGTTACAGGCAACTATGAGCTGCCCAAAGTGGGTGCTGGGGATTGAACCCTGGCCTTCTGGAACAGCAAGTGCTTTCAACTGCGGGGCCACTTCTCAAGTGTTAACATGTTCTCAAATGTTCATAACAGTATTGTTAATAAAAATAAATATAAGCAGTGCAGGTGACCATAAATAGTACGTAGGATAAAGAATGTATATTTATAAATCAATGCACATTTCTATATTGGAATATTGTCTAGTTATGGAAGAAACTTCAAATACATGACATCAATATTGTCTAACTCCCTCAGCATAAGGTGATAAGCAAGCGACAGAAGAATATATAAGTATTAAATCCATCTAACATAAACCAAGACAAACTGGGCAGCAATGTAGTTTGGAAATGCATATATGGCAGCAGAAGACTTACTGTAACGAAAGACATTGCAGCGTTTACTCCCAGGGCAAAGTTTGTAAGACAATGTTCAAGGCATCTTTTAGCCTTAATAACACAGGTACTTTCCCCTCCATTGTTAGAATGTGTTGAATATTCTTCATATACATAAACTCTTCATAAACACATAGTTAATGTATTACACAGTAAAATAAATTTAACATGGACTTTAACTAGGCAGCCTTTTAGGTTTCTGTGATGATCTATGGTCAGGATCCCCCTTACCGTGGGCGTTATTTGGAGTTCCATCTGAGCAACAACATTGAGATTCCTGAAGTGGTAAATTAGACAGGAAATCCCGAAGGGAAATAGGGACACACTGACAGAGAATCACAGAATAGGTGACTAAGAAGGGGACCGTGATAGTGACCCCGGGCAATAACTGTGATTTTACTTGAAAGATTGCGTTCCAGCCCTGTTTTTGCCCTTGTCTTGGTCGCTAATTCCCTATTTCTTATATTGGTTTTGTAAAGTGTATCATAAAATTCAAACTCAAGGAAGATTACTTAGTAATTATAGTACAGTTGGGGAGACTGAGGCCATAGGCTGACGCCACTTCCCCATGGTGCCATCACCACTTTGGAACCTAAGACTCCCAGACCTGAGCACAGGCCCCTAGCAAAACTGTTCCCTTTCCTACCGGTTTGCGCTCACAGCTTGACATCACAAAAGACTCCGCCCCGTCATAAGCCCCGCCTCCATTGGTCCCCTAGCCCCGCCCTCTGTCTCTCACTCTGGCATGCCCCGCCCCGGTGCGCTTCTTCCGGCCCCGCCCCTCCAGGCTGCCATGACAACGATTCCGCGCCCCGCGCTCAGCTGCTGCTCGGGCGGGACCCAGGCTGGACCGCGGGCCCCGGCCTGGGGGCCACAGCTGCCACCGCCGCCGCCACTTCATCTCCTCCCTGTCCCTGTCCCGCCCCGCGTCTTCCCGCTGCACTCGGGCCGGAGGCCGGGGTCCCTCCCCGCCGCACCACCCTGCGCGGATGCCGAAGGTGAAGGCGCTGCAATGCGCCCTGGCGCTGGAGATCCGCTCTGTGAGTACTGGGCTGACCCTGACCCACCCCAGCCTCAGCGTCTGCCGCCCGCCTCTGGCCCTGGGGACCCCTGGAAATGTCAAGTGCCCGCCCACTCTAGCCTCGCGGGAGCCTTACCTCAACTTCCCGTTGGAGTGCTTTCAGATCTCTTCCACACCACCAGAGTTGCGCTCCCAGGGTAGTAGTTCCTTTTGAATTCCTCTTTACTCCTGTTCTGGTGACCCTTGTTCTCTGTACTCTTGGACCCTTGCTCCAGTCTGGGGGTGTGACATTTGAGCCAAATCCTGCGAGTTTTCAGATCCTTCCCCAAACTTTCTGTTAGCGTAGGAACCCCTTTTCAATCAAGGTGGAGTCCCTAACTCCAAAAACAACTTACTTGTGGCGTCATTGCACAGGGTTTCTTGCCTTCTCCTCCCAGGACAGACCCAACTCCTTGGATGCCACTTCAGCTCTTCCCTCCAGTCCCCCAAACCCTCCTGATTTTCAGATGGGTTCCTTCTCATCCTTCCAGTCGTCCCACGAAACGAAAGTTTTCAGGACAACTTTTCAGGACAACTGCTACTTCAAGCTTGCAATTCCACTCACTCTGCACTTTCCTGGAAAGGGGATCTGTCCAGCTTCCTTCGGTAAATCCAACTGAGGCCAGGGAACTCCACCTGTCCTCCAGCGAGGGGGGGCTTTCCGGCTGTTGAGAATGCCCCACTCCCCTTGATCACCGCAGAGTTTCCTTCCGAGATTTTTGAAGTTCTTCCGTGTCATCCCCGAGAGACCCTTCTTACTTCCTTTTCCCTCCTTAGAGGAGAACTCTGGTTTTCTCTCATAACCCCTCCAATTCCTTATTCCATTTGTTTTCGTGCCTGCACCCTTGAAGTGCCCTCACATGGACTCAGCCTTCTTCTTGGTATCCCAGCATAAGAAGGGAGCATTCTCTGTCATTCTGCGGGTCTGCCCCAAGGAACCCCTTGCATTTTCTTCCCACAGAGCCTCAAACTAGCTTTTCTCTGCACTTACTCGCGCTTGTAGCACTCTTTTTCCTGACTTTCCTTCCTCTCATAGAAGTCGCAGCAGCACTGAACCTAAACCAGCAAAGAAGTTACAGAGTTCTTTCCGGTCTTTTGTTCAGCCTTAAGGAGAAGCGAGGGTGGGGCGAAGTGCAGCAGAAGTGGGGGGCAAGGGAGTTTCAGGGATTCAAGCGTCTGTTCACAGAGGTTTTTATGCAGTAACGCTATACTGTTCCTAGCTTTCTTTGTTTGCAATCACAAGTTGACTTTCTGGAAGCTTTCATTTTTTTTAAAATTTTGCAAAGAATGATTAGTTTACCAAAATAATGCATAGTGATCTCTAAATGTGCTAGATCCCGGACAGTTAGTGAAACTCTTAAGTCCTGTCTCTGTAGAGTTCGTCATTGGCTGCTGCTTTCTCTCTTTGTAACCAATGGTGTAGCAGCGTGACTTAAAGCAGCTTCCTGACAGGCTGGTTGCCCTTCTGTTACCCGTTCTTTGTTAAGAGGAAGTACTCTGTCCTGATTGTAGCACTAGGGAGTCAGAGATATTTTATTTCACTATGTTGCTTTCTTGGTATACATTTTACAGAAAAAAAGGGGGGGGGAACTATACCTCCGGAGTATGCGGGTGCAAATATTCCTATTTTTATAAACATTTGTGTTACAATATTTTGTAGTTCCCCAAGTTTTCTAAGACATTGCATTTCATCTCTTTATTTTGTGTGATGATGTACAAACGCTATATTTTCTGACCAGCAACAACCTTTTAAAAGACTCCAATGTTCAGGAGCAAAAATGACTATTAGCAACCACACAAGTTAAACAAGATTAATGATTTAATTGAACAACAGAGAAATCACAGGACCACAAATGTGTTTAATATCTTTTCGATTGTAATTTTATCTTAAAAATTTTAAATACATTTTCAATATATAAAGGTCAAAGCTGTAAAACGAGGAGCTCTATGTTAAACAAGTTTTTCACCTTGATATATCATGATAGATATAAACAGATACACACTCTCTTACTCACGGCTATCGGTAACCATTGTCATTGTCAGGATATAAACGTATATACACATTCTTTATACATGACATTTATTTTCTTATGCAGCAGGCAGAATATTATATAAACCAAACTACACTTTATTTGATGCATCCTGGAGATCACTCTGCATTTGTGAAGAGTACCGTCTTGTTTTCTCCCAAATTATAGTCATCCAGTGTAATTGGAAGAGCATTTTAATGAATGTCTTGCTTATGACCTGTGTACATTAATTTGGTTTGTCTGTTTATATGTGCATGTGTATATGCAAAATGCATTTGCTGAAAATGAAAGTAAATTGATGACACCATGATACTCCTAAATACTGTAGCATGCATATTCTGATATGAGTGTATTGTACGAAACCACGATTCCACACCATAATTGAGATATTGCACATAATAGTACATCTTAATATTATGTCCATATTAATGTTTTCTGAATTATCACAAAGATAATTTTTATAATTAACTTTTTAACCAAAATCCGAGGTTTATGTATTGAATTGACCATTTAATTGTTAGGTCTTATAGTCCATTTTGTTATAGAGAATTCTCTATTTCTGTGTTATTTTGTTTTCAGTGGATTAAGTTCACACATTCATGTCATTTCCCAGATCGATATTTAGAAGTGTCTATTATTATGACATTCCATTGTTCTTCTCATTGGAAAGGAACTGCTGTTCTGATTTGTCTCTCTAGATTAGTTTACCAGCACTGCAACTTCATTTTGGAGACATACAGTGTGTAATTTTTTTGTTATGTGTCATGCTGATCATGACTTTGAGATTTAATAATGTTGCATGTTTCAGTGGGTTGTTCCTTTAAATCATGGAGTAATATTCTCTTGTATATGCATATGATAATGTTCATTTAAAAATCATAAAAGTAAAATATATGTATTTGCAGTGTACAAAGTAGCTGTATTTTTTTTTTGCCATGACATGACATGCAATTAAGAGAGTAGAGAGGTATATTACTTACTTTTGTGTTGCTGTGATAAAATACTGTGCTCAAAACCAACTTAAGGAACTGAGAGTTTATTCTAGGCTATGAATTGAGAGGGATAGAATCTATCCTGGTGGGGAAGGCATGGCCACAGTCAGGTGTAGCATGGTGGCACGAGTGGGAAACTGGCTGGTCATATTTCCATCTGCAAACATGAAGCAGTGAGAGAAGAGGAAATGGGATGAGCCTGTATACCCTCAATATCTGCCCTAGCGATGTATGCTTCTTCTAGCAAGGCTCTGTCTCATCAAGGTTCCATCACTTCTCCCCCAAACATTGCCACCAATTAAAGACCACGTGTTCAAATGCATGAGATTATAAGATACATTTTCCTTGCAAACCAACACAGAGGTTTATTTGGGCTCATGGTATCAGAGGTTATCAGTCCACCATGGTGGGTAAGGCATGGAAGTAGGAGTGGCTTTGCCAATAACACAGATTATTTACTAGAGGACAGTTCATGTCTTTGCAGATCAAGAAGCAGACAGAGGACCAGAAGCAGGGCCAGACTATAGCAATATCACCAAATTGGGAACAAGTATTCAGAAGCATGAGCTGGTGGAGACATTTCTTATTTAAACCATAGCAGTTATGTTTTGATGTATGTATGAAGCAGTTTAACACGTCTGTCACCTCACAGAGTTTTATAATGAGAATATTTAAGATTATTGTTTTAGTAAGTTTCAAGTTTACACTACATTTTTATTAACTGTAATCACCATGTCGTGTACTATATCCACAGAACTTACTTATCCTGTCTGAAACTTTGTTCCTTTTAACCAACATTGCTATATTCCCCTCCATCACTCCCAGGTTCCTGGTAGCCAGCATTTTGCTTTATGCTTCTGTGAGTTTGAATTTTTAAAAAATATTATTTACAATTGAGATCATAGTGTTTGTCCTTCTGTGTCTGGTTTACAGCAGTTAGTATAACTCCCTCCAACTCATGCATAAATTGTAAATGCTAGATTATTTTTCATTTGAACTGTGTCAAATGTTTAGTTCATTTTATAAACAATGTTTATCCAGTGATGGATGCTTAGGTTGATTCCATGTCTTGTTGAATGGGGATAATGCTGCAATGAACATAGGTGTGCTGGTGCCCCTTTGGATATACATCTGGAAGTGGGGTTGCAAGGAAGTGGGGTTGCAAGGTAGTTATATTTCTCATTATTTTGGGATTCTTTATGCTTTTTTATAATGTCAATCCTAATTTACAGTCCCATCAGCATTCAAGGGTTTCCATTTATCCACACTTTTCCTATTATGACTAATGTGAGGTGATATTTTAGTATTAGATTTGTATTCCCATGATGGTTAGAGATGGATGCATCTTTCCAAGTACGTGTTGGCCATTTGTATGTCTCCTTTTGATAACTGACAATTCAAGTCCTTTACCCAATTTTAAAATTAGGGAAAAGTAGGGAGGGTTTTTTTGTCTTCTTGCTGTTGAGTTCTTTTAATCCTTACGTATATTTATATTAACCCTTTATTAAATATATAGTTTAATATGGTTTCCACATATTTTTCCATTCCATTACCTGTCTCTCACTCTGCTAATTAATTCCTTTGATATGCAGAAGCTTTCTGAGTTGCTGCTGTCTGTTCTATTAATGATGGTTATTTATTGTAGCCTGGTTGTGATTGTCATGGGTAAGGCTATAAAGAGTCATTCTTATCAAAGTCTTTCTTGGATGTTACCTTCTGAAGTGACCAGGCTCAGATAGAGAGCATCCCATGGTGTATTGTTGCCTGTTTGTTTTCTCTTGTGGCGAAATTTAATATTTTTCTCATTAATAAGTTTTATATAAGCTAGAGATCTCTACTTGTGGGTTGAAAGTGTGGCACCCCCCTCTCCAGTCTTACTCTCATGTCCACTTTTTGCTGCAGGGTTGTATTAGAAGATGTATCATGTGATGTTGTGGTTAAGATGAGAGAAAACAGCAGGCAGGAAAGGTTTGGCTGTATCACACAGCATTTTGTGTTGTCCCACAGAGCCATATGACTTGTTAGAAAATATATTGCTGGGGAGAAAAGTGTGACTTTCTCAGGGAATCTTTCAGGAATGACATGATATGCCAAGTCACACTTTTAAAAAGAACATCTAAAGACTTATACTTGTAAAGCTTTTTACACTTAGTATTGGATACTTATCTTTGATAGGAAAGGACTGCTTTTGCTGTTTCAACTTTGTACTTCTTTTTTTGCTATTGAGTATTTCCATGTTCACACTCTAACCCTGAACTCTTGGGGGAGGGTCTAGGCCCTGTCCTGGATGAAATGACAGACTATGGATACCCCCATGGAGGGCCTCACTCTCCCTGGGGAAATGAGGGGATATTGGGGGGGGGTTGGGGGAAGGGCAAGGGAGGAGGGAAGGGAAACAGAGAGGGACCTGAACTGACTTGTGAAGCAACCTTGTTTCTAATCTAAATTTAAACTTAAAAATAAATAATAATAATAATAAAAGAAGGAAGAAAATAATGTCGAGCTTAAATAGATCAGCAAGGAAAGTGGAGAACTTTCTTTAATGCTTGTTTTGGTTAATTTTATGTAATTCTGAGTTTTTCACCTCTATATTTACTTCACTTCATTAACTAACTCCAGCTAATGGCAGCATGCAGCAAACAGGGCAGTACATACATCTGGATCGTTCATACTTGTGACCCTTATTCAATCAGACACTGTCATGCTACCATTAAAAACATTTAATTTCAAGATAGTTGAGACTAACAGAAAAATATAAATAGAAGATAATGATGACTTCCTCCATTTAACAGCAGGAAAAATATAAGTAATAGATATTATTACCATTTAACAATTGTTATATATTGTTCCCATGGTCTGTAAAACTGGACATTAAAAAGATTTTATTCATTCATCTTTTTAGTTACATGTATTTGTGTGTGTGTGTGTCTGTGTGGGATGTGCATTTGAGTGAAGATGCCTGCAGAATCCAGAAGAGGGTATCAGATCCCTAGGTACTGGAATTATGAACCACATTACAGGAGTGTAGTTTCTCTACAAGAGCAATAAGTGCTCTAACCACTGAGCACCCTCGCCAGCCCCAGAATGGATATTGAACTCTTTCTTTCTCTGTGACAAATTATTTTTAGTTTAGAATATACTGATTCCATTTGCTTTGCTGGGTTGGATTGGATGATTTTTAAATTTAGTTTCATTTGTGTGTTTATTTGAGAGTTTTAGGTTTTTGAGTTACATGTGTATTTATCTTTATCCTTTAAACATTTCATTTAAAACATTTTAGATATATGAAACTTTACAAGCAATAACATAATGAAAATCATCCTTCTGCTCCCTGCTTAATAAGTAAACGTTACAGATAAGAATGCCATTTCCAGTATTATCTTCCTAAAAAAATACCTGCTTCCCTTCTTTGGGCTAACCACCATCCTAAGTCTTTTATACTCCTTTGCATTTCTCAGTATTTTTCTCATTGTATTATCTTCCCAAGGAACTTGATTTACTTCCCAGTAAGGCCTGCCACCATTTCAAAATATTGATAGTGCAATTTTTAAATTACTTGGCATCAAATAGTTTATAATTCTTGTTTTTCCCACTATACTTTATGACCTATTTAAAAGATTACTTTCCAAATACATAGAATTTATGTGTGTATTATTCACATACTTCTGCTCTACCTCAAACATACATAAGCCACATATACATACTTTCATGTACACATAACATGCTAATATTATATTTTGAGACAGTGTTTCACTATGTTGTCCTGGCTGGCCTGAACTCACTGTGTAGAAAAGGTTAGCCTCAAACTCCCAGATATTTTACTGCCTCCTCCTTCCATGAGCTGGGATTAGAGTGTGAAAACACTTGCACATTTGATATAATTCAGACCTAGGATAATACCTAGAATTAAAATAGTTATAGACAAGAGTTTTTTGAAAGGAAGCAATGCATTTATACTTATGGGAAACATGTTTTGAGGACATCTCAGGATTTGGCCAGTTTTCACCAAGTGTGTGGACCATAATTGCTCAGTCAAGTAAATTCTCACCTAGCAGTACTCCATATTCTGGGAGATCAAGGAGCAGAGCATGATGTGTCCTGAGAAACCCCTTACATGCCCAGAACTTTCAACCTGGTCCTTTTTTATCTACCTGCCAACTTTCCAAAGCCTTCTGCTTGGATTTTGCTCCCAATTCTAGTAGTAAATCTAGCATAGAACAGACAGTGGTAACCACCTCAGCTTCAGTACTTGTCAAATAAATCTGTTATCTGAACTTGATCTCCAACAAATACCTTAAGACATGGTCAAAATGTTGACAGTTTCTCTGCCAAAATGTTAACATAAATGGCCTCCAGTCCAATTCTAAATAAAGTGTTTGTTCCCATCTGGAAGCCTCCTGAGTCGATCTGTCTTTTTGTTCTGATGCATGTTTCAGTCTCCTGAACTCCAACCAGAACCACCTGCTAAGCTCTCCTGAAAAGCTTGCCATGGAAAGCTTTTTCTAACATACACCCCCAAACTCTTCCAAATTCCTCCAACAGATCTCAGTCTACAAAGTCAGACTTAGTTATAAAAATGGGACTACTGGTCTGTCTTAGTTACCTTTGCCTGTCTGTGACTAATTATCTGATGGAAACTGGAAAGAAGAATCTTTACTTTGGGCCCTAGGTTCAAAGGATATATATATAGTCCATGGTCAGTTAGCTCCACGATTCTAGACTTATTGTCATGTAGATTATCATAGTGTTGGAAGTGTGAGATGGAGGCACCTCTTCATAGCTCGGATGAGTCCAAGGAGAACAAGGGCACTGGGCTGGGTTTCACCTTTCAATCTTTTATTGTGTCTGTGCCCACAGCACAGAGGAATGGTATTGCCATAGTCAGTGTGGTCTTCTCCCCTTAGCAACTGATCGTCTCTAGAAATTTCCCCATACTGTTGAAGGCATGACCAGAAGCCATTTGGGGAAGATAGGGTATGACAATGAAAAAAAATATTTTGTGTATGTATTTCTTACACACATGCTCTAACTTTACAAGTTGCTGTTTCCCTTCGGAGTTGGGTGTGACTCGGTATGAAACATCTAAAATGTTCCTCCCTACTGAGGAAGCTGGTGATTGTTACATCTGTCATCTCTTCTTCCATCCTGTGACCTAGTATCAATTTATGTCTAAGGATTTGATTACTGTGCACAAACTATAAAAGGAATTATGTAATTATTTCTGTCGTGTTGCATGATGTAGTTAAGTTTTAGCCCTGTGATGGCATGGATGTAGTACGTTATTCATTTTTATGGTCAAATAATAATATGTTGTGTGAATATACCACATTTGCTTATCCATTTATTAGTTGAAGAATACTTGAATTGTGTCAACTGTTTGGATACTATGGATAATTATTCTATGCTGGTATATTAACTTTTATGAAGAAATAGGCTTTAATTGGTCCTGACAATCCAGGAATCCGACAGATGAACTTTATGGCTAGCTTGTTTGGTTATTCTGAGGAACTTTCAAACATTTTCCATAGTAGCTTTATGATTTTTATGTGTATTGGAGACATAATAAAGTTATAATTTCTTGTTATTGTCTATGCTTTATTATAGCCATCCTAATTAATGGAGGGGATAATCACATTGTGTTTATGTGCATTTTCCTAATCTCAACCCATGTTGAACATTTTCAGATTTGTTTAACAAGTTGGAGAGATGCTCATCTGCATACTTTACATTATTTAGGGTTCTGTTAGTTCTACATGATTATAATTTCTGTGTCATCTTGATGTATTTCTTATTATATTTCCAGTTGCTATATGATAATTAATTGCCTTTTTGGTTATTGTGTCTTAGTTTATTAGTGTATTTAGTATGACTCTTTTAGTTATAGCTTGATTGCTATATGTTTCTCTATCTTTTAATTGCCAATTTGTATCTTTGAATTTAAATGCGTCTTATAGGCATTTATATAATTTATGTAACTAAATGGTAGTAGCTTTTGTTTTTTTATAAAATTTATTATAAAAAACCTTGCAAATAAATAAAAATATCACATACCAAAATTCACTAGCCCTGGGATTTTTACAAATAATGAGCTTATATACATTTAGGATTGGCATTTAGAATGGAAACTGTGAGGCTTCATATTAAATTTTATACTTTTAATATCAAATATGTTATGTTCTTATCCATGACCTAAAACAAACAAAAAATTCATGACAGAATTAGAACTAGAAAAATAATTAGCTTTGTATTTCTTTCATAACTCATGTCCATTATCTGCATTCACACAATCTCAGAAACAAGCCATCTGTTCTCTTTAATATACAGAATTCAGCTAGTTGTGTGTGTGTGTGTGTGTGTGTGTGTGTGTATACAAATGTCGATGTTGGTACAGGATAACATGAAGAGAAGAGAACAAAAAAGGCTAAACATAGGGGGATGAGGAAGGACTAACTGCTGATGGTACCTTTTAATGTCATACAATTTTCTTAATGGACAAAGGGAGGAATGTATCAAAGGAGTGTGAATTTTTGCAGTTTAGCATAATCCAGAAATTTATATGCCCTGTTCTATCATAGGGGAGTGAGAGAATAGAAAGTTCAGCGAAACAATATTAAAAAATTATGAGAACTCAGTAGACTTGAAGAATATTCCAAATCCTTGAGAAGACTCTATTTGGCTCATAGAACAGATGGATTGTATGCAGATGAGTCTTTCTGGTACTTACATTAGTTCCTTGTGTGTTACTGTGACCAGAATACTTGACAGGACCAACTTAAGCAATGAAATATTTATTTTGGCTCACAATTTCAGTTCATCCAGGAAAGGCATGGCAGTGTTTATGGCAGTGGGAACAAGATCCCTCACATGGTAGCAGACCAGGAACTGGCAGCTAGATGGGAGCTTGAGGTGTGAGCTCCCTTCAAAGTCCTGCCCCACTGGCCTACATCTGAGATTCCAAACATCACATGTGCTTAACAAGAAACTAAGTGCTTAAAGCAGGAAGCTGTGGGGGATAGTCTAGATTTAAATCATGACATCCTATCTAAAGGTCATCATGTTCTCATAACGAAAGATACACTCAGTCAAAATTTAAGTGTCACCATTTTCTTTTCTTTTTTTGATTTTTTTGAGACAGGGTTTCTCTGGGTAACAGCCTTAGTTAGCCTGGTAACTAGCTCTTGTAGACCAGGCTGGCCTCGAACTCACAGAGATCCACCTGCCTCTGCCTCCTGAGTGCTGGGATTAAAGGCATGTGCCACCACCACCCAGCCTACCATAGTCTTAACGTTGTTCAGACTCAAGGTGTTGTAGTTGAGTTTTCTGTTGCTGTGATAAACAACATGATCAAAAGCTACTGGGGAGGAAACTATTTCTTCATCTTACACATCCAGTCCAGATCAAAGTCCATCTTTGAGGAAACTGAGGCCGGAACTCAAGTCAGGAATCTGAACCACTGAGGAATGCTGCTTCATGCCTCACTCCTGTAGCTTGCTCTACTAGCTTTCTCATACAGTCTGGGCCTGCCTGCCTAGGGATAGCACCACCTACAGTGGACTGAGTCCTCCTCAATCAATTGGTAATCAAGGGAATGTCCCACAGATATGCCCACAGGCCAATCTGATTGAGGCAGTCCTCCAACTGGGACTACCTCAGATAACTTAGGGCTGTGTCAAAGTTGACAGTTGAAACTAACTAGGAGATTCCATTCCTTGTCAACTTGATACATCAGTATGTCATTTTAAACCATAACTTTTCATTTTTGTCTTCCCTAAGATTTCACATTAATATTATATAGTATGGAACACAGTACAACTTTAAAAGTCCCACTGTCTTTAAAAATTGATTTAAAAAATTATGCTCTTTTAACTGTGGGATTCTGTAAAATAAAAAAATGAAAAGGGGGAAATAAAAACAAATAACAAACCCAAGCCAAACAGTATTCCAAGTGAGAAGAACCGTGCCAGTTACAGTATGAACAAAGCAAAACTATAGTGTAAATAAATAGCTCAGTGTCTGAGATCTTGAGGTCTGTGATTCATTCGTGATCTTCTGTGTACTAAAGGGCTTGGGTCATTTTACTTCTTTGTCTCTGCCATTCACAGCATACACAGCTTGTGTCATAGGTTCAAGTCAGCTCCACTCCACATTTATGACTGACCTTGTGGATGTCCCATTGTTCTGACTTCTTCAATACCTTAGTGAACCTTTTATTCATCACAGCTAAGTTTTCATCCCCAGAGGACCAGTATTTATTGTCCCACTCAAGCACAGCAAGTTTCACTTCCAGATTCTTCATTCAAATATATAAATCATCTTGATAGAATTTTTGAGTGACTCTCAAACTTCCCGGAAACTTCGTTCCTGGTACCCATTTCTATTGTGGTTTGCCTTTTTGTTGCTGTGATAAACAATATGACCAAAAATAATTTGGAGAGAAAAAGGGGTTATTTCATATTAAAATTCCAGGTCAAAGTCCATCTTACAGGGAAATCAGACAGGAACCTGGAGGTAGGAGCCATAGGGGAATGCTACTTACTGCCTATTTCTCTCTTGACTTGATCAGTGAGATTTTTTTGTATAGTTCATCCCACCTGCTCAGGCACCACCCACAGTGGAACAAGCTCTCTATCAATTATCAGTTAAGAAAATCCCCACAGATATTCTCAAGGGCCAGTCTGATAGAGGGAGTCCCACAATTAGAACTCCCTCACACAACTCAGGACTGTGTCAAGTTGACAGCTGAAGCTAACTAGGATGAAAGGTAGTTTCTTAACAGGAGCCCATGTACAATCAAAATCAAATTATATGTTACTCATATGATGTTACAGGTGAGCATCATTCCCATTCCTCAAAGGGGGAAAAGTAGGATATTATGAGACAATGACACCAAAGGAAGACTGAACTCCTGCAGGGCCAACATTAAAGCCTACATTTTTGTGTAGCTTTTGTCCAGTCCAGCTGACTTGTCCAGTCCATAACTGAGAGGGTGAGTGTGGATTGAGGACATAGACAAGAAACAAGAGATAGAGTCAGGAGGGCACGCTAGTGAATATTGGGGAAAAATCCCCAACTTTATTACATACCGTCTTTATACACCCCATTCAAAAGTGGGGGAAGGCAAGGAGACTTCGTTACCAATATACAAAAGAACAGGCAAGTGTAATTACCTTTTCAACACCCAAAACATCAAGTAACTACACCCTAAACTGGGTATCCTGTTGTCAAGGCAAGATAGACAATAGTCACACCTTAAATATCCTGTTGTTAAAATAAGACATTCATTAGTTACTTTTTAGGCCAAATATTCTGTTGTTTAATCTTGAGAGATTAAGATCTGACCTTAAGTCAAATTGAAGTGGAGCCATTTCTATGGGCCCAGACACTACACATGTAACTTTTCCCTTAGGCCACCTCTAGTCAGTACATGTCATTTTCTTCAATGGATAATTAGTGCTTCTGGAACCTTCTTGAGTGTTGGAACTTCCAAAGTTCATGCTAGCTCAGGAGCTCTGTACAGGGAATCAGACCCTGCTATGAATTTTTATTTTACCTCATAGACTTTTTTCTCAAACATTTGCATATACCTCCAATGACCCCCTTCATTCTTGTATTCTGAGTGTCTGCAAAGTTAAAGCTGGACCCTCTGGGAACATGGCTTCAGTGACTGACCTCTGTGTGTGCTGCACAGGAAGCCCTTACCTGTGTGACTCTGTTACTGGGAGATCTTCAGTACCCTCTGATCTTGACTTGAGAGGCTGTGTCTGTTCTTGTGCTCTTAAAAGAGGAGAATTCTGATGCAATACACTAGTAGACCAAGCAGTCAAAAGTTCATTAGAATAAGAATATGCTCTTTAAAAAAGGAGCAAGGCCTAGACAAACAGTAATGGTCCTAGTCTTAGCCTTATGTTTCTCTTCTGTTGTTCCTTTCAATGCACCTTCCCCAAGGGTGGCATTTCAGGTGTGCTTTTTTCCTCGTTGATGAAAGTACATTTTACCCATAATCCATTCTATTTTGAAGATAAAATAAAAGTATGGATTTAACTTACTCCTAAAGTAAAAAAGTTCTCTAGGGGAAAAGGGTAATGGTACTGCTCATACTTCCCATGAGGGTGGCTGCCTATGAAGTTGATTTTAACTGACCCAGCTAAAGACCACTAGCACCTATTGGACTTTGCATCCTGTTTTGGGAGCCATGAGCTTGTCCGTCTGAAGGGATTGCCACACATTATTTTCACATCTTGTTTCAAGTGACCTTCCTACACTATCTATGGCCAAGCCAGAGAAACTACCTGCTGGAGGCATTCTTTCTCTTAGGAGACAATGTCAAACATCTTTCCTTTCCTTATAAAGCTTTAATAACAAACCTAAACACAATTCCACCAGAGCCCATCTTGGGAAGCCACTGAGTTTATTGGGTAGGTGACCCCAAAGCAGCCTTACCACCAGGATGTCTCATCCCTCTGTGGATAACATATTCCCATAGCTACTTACCTACTCCCCCTTCAGTTGACTGTCCACAGTCTATATACTCCAGTACCTCCCAAGACCTCAAGGTCACACACAAGGCAGAATTGCATGCAGCTGGCCAGGTTTAGGCATGAGCATCAGGAATCTTAGATGAGGTCCAGAGACCCATTCCACCTCTTCCTTCTAAGTAGTAAACAAACCTTGTATTGAGGCAGTCTTGAAGTAACCACAGCTGTTCTGACATGCATGATATTTGCTATTCTCAGAGGCTAATGTTGTAACACACGGCTACCTGTTGTTCTTTATGTCCTGGGGCAGGGATGCTGCTGGTCAGTCCCTCTTACAGCTAACCTCTTGCCTGACAGCACTATTGTGAGCAGGAATATCCAAATGAAAGTCTCTCAACGAGGTTTCAGTTTCATCCTGGGGCTTCAAGGTGAAATGTCTCACCGCCCCCCTCCCCACCTTTCCTGTCAGTGTGAGAAGCCTGAGGTTCCTATTTAAGGTGCAAATGTCCTTAACAGTTTCAGAATCTGCATCTACATTGTCTACACCATCAAATATAATGCTTCCCAATTGTATTTATACCTTACATAGTTTGGCTCTGGTTTTAGCTCTGAGTTGTCACTATAAACGTGGTTAAAACAGCCAGTAATAACCATGCCTGAAAGCCATGCTGTCTGGAAATTTCCTGATTTCTTTCTCAGTCACTTCATCATCTGTATATAATAGGGCCACTGATTTTTTTGAGTTTACCTTGTATCCTGCCACGTTGCTGAAGGTGTTTATCAGCTCTAGGAGTAATCTTGCGGAGTTTTTTGGGTCACTTATGTAAACTATCATATCATCTGCAAATAGTGAAAGTTTGACTTCTTCTTTTCCTATTTGTATCCCCTTTATCTCCTTTTGTTGTCTAATTGCTGTAGCTAGAACTTGAAGTACAATATTGAAGAGATATGGAGAGAGTGGACAGCCTTGTCTTGTTCCTGATTTTAGAGGAATTGCTTTGAGTTTCTCTCCATTTAGTTTGATGTTAACTGTTAGTTTACTGTATATTGCTTTTATTATATTCAGGTACGTTCCTGTTATCCCTGATCTCTCTAGGACCTTTATCATGAAGGGGTGCTGGATTTTGTCAAAGGCTTTTTCAGCATCTAGTGAGATGATCATGTGGTTTTTCTTTCGCAGTTTGTTAATATGGTGGATTATATTGATAGATTTTCTAATGTTGAACCATCCCTGCATTCCTGGGATGAAGCCTACTTGATCATGGTGGATGATTTTTCTGATGTGTTCTTGAATCCGGTTTGTGAGTATTTTATTGAGTATTTTTGCATCGATGTTCATGAGGGAAATTGGTCTATAGTTCTCTTTCTTAGTTGTGTCTTTGTGTGGCTTCGATGTTTTCCCTATATACATTCTGCCAATGGCTCCTATTGTCTTTTGCATTTGAAAGCTTGGTCTCAAGTTAGTGCAATTGTTTTAGAAGTATTAGACATGTGACATTGTTGGGAGAAGTGTATAAAGGGATTGGGATTTGAGTTTTCAGAAGCCCAAATCATTCTAATTAGCTTTTTCTGCCTTGTGCTTGTGGATCAAGATGTAAGCTCTCAGCTACTGCTCCAATGCCATGCCTCGCCCATGATGCTCATGGACTCCAGCCCTCTGAAACTGCAAGCCCTTAGTAAACTCGTTTCTTTTTTTTCTATAAGTTGCCTTATTCATGGTGTCTTATTACAGCAATATAAAAGTAACCTAGACAATGAGGATAGTTAAACGTTATTTAATATTTAAAATATACTTGATTAGGCTAGAAAATGAATTTTTGGGCCTTGAAACTTTACCCTGTCACTTCTAATGATAGGATGAATGGACATCTATTTTAGTATCTGTGTGTTTGGCCAATACAAATACTCTTCAGAGTGATGGGAAATAGAGCCATGCTTTTCTGCAGTGTCATTTCTGTCCTTGAGTATAATGCTTTAATTCTGCTGGGTGCTACTCCTTTGTGAGTACATGATGTTGAATACTCTATATCAGCCTTCAGCAGAAAATGAGACCCAAAGGCTGACTGCTTAAAATTATTAAATTATTAGGTCATATCTCAAAGGTCAATGTATAGAATTTTAAATGTGGCATAATAACCAAATAGAAAATGACACATTTCTAAGAGGGAAGGCAATATAAAGGCATCTCACTGAACTCTGTGAGCAGCTGAAAATTCTAGTCCCTGGGGTGGGAAGTGACTGTTCCCCACCATGTTAGTGGGGTAGCTCATTTGAATTACAATGCAGGTGTAGTCACTTATCTAATTGCTTTCAGGTGACTTGTCCAGGAGTGGTGCTGAAAGACAAGGAGGACATCTATCTAAGTGTCTGTGTGTTTGGCCAATACAAGAAGACACAATGTGTCCCAGCCACATTTCCTCTGGTCTTCAATGCCAGAATGGTGTTTGAAAAGGTGGGTACAAAAATCAGGCAAGTATTAACAAACAAAAATCTATGATTCCAGTTTCGAATAAAATCCTGCAGCATAAACTATTATTGCAGACTATGTGCTTTGGTTTGATTCAAAATGAAAGTTGTAGCACGTTTAGACTTTTGAAGATATTCCCTTTATTATGCATTGAATCAATTGCCTTTTCTCGATGTGACCCAGCCTGTTTCTAAAACAGCTTAGTGGGCTTCTTACAAAGCATGGCATCTTGACTGCTGAATAACTTCTGTACAAACTAAAGCACAAATAGGTGAGCCTATGTTGCGTTTTACCTAGGAATATCTTGTGCTTTTCTGTTTCATCGTCTCTCTCTCTCCATTTTCCTTAAAAGCACTGGCATTGGTAATAATTACCAACCATATCCCCTTCCTCCCAGACTTGTCTTGTTTCTAGTCTTTCCCTCCCTCCCTCCCTCCCTTCCTCCCTCCCTCCCTCCCTCCTCCCATCCTCCTTCCTCTCTTCCTCTCTTCCTCTTCCTTTCCTTCCCTCCCCCCTCTTCTTTGCTTTCCTCAAAAATAAAATAGACCACTACAGGTATTTGTGGAAAGTACTGATGACACATAATACACATAATACAAGGCAAAACTATCTCTTTCTGGAGTTTAATAAATGCGTAAATACACATAAGGGAATGGTGAGAAATTAGGGGAGAAATACATACATTTTAAAAATGTCAAAGGCGGCAATAATATTTCAACGAACCTTGAATGAAACTGAGTTATTTGAAGGTCTAGGGGAGAGAATTCTAAGTAGAGAGCTAACAAACACAAAGGTTTCTTGTGAGGAGTTAGCTTGCTGAGGTGGGAGGGTTGATAAGATGGTTCCGAGGAGCACAGCTAAGAATTCTAGTGAGTGATAGGAGAGGGAGGCATATCCAGTTACAAAATGTACTTGTGAAATGATGGGAAGCCGAGAAAATTATTGAAGATTTGTTTGGAGGGTTGGCATGGTGATTTATTCCTGTAATCCCAGAATTTGAGGTACTTTGGCAGAAGAATTGAGAGATCAAGACCAAACTGGGATACTTAATGAGTCTTCTTCTCAAAAACCAAATCAAACCGAGCCAAAACAATAAACCCCCAAGCAAATCAAGATTTTTCTTTGTTTGGGAAAGGGAATGGGAAAACAGTCTACTTACATCTTCTTTGGCTTCCTCTTCTCATCCTGCCCCTTGCCGTGGGTGTCTGTGCTCCCTCTCTGCAGGTGTTCCCGGAAGCTGTAGACCCTGGAGATGTGGTTGCACAGCTGGAATGTAAGTTTTTAATTTTTTTTAAATTACTGATTGGAAAACATTTTAGGAAGTATCATCCTTATGCTATTTGATTTGAGGTTAAGTAGATGCTTAAAAGTCTAGTAGGATTTCAAAAATGTTGAACTGGGAAATTTTCATAATAAAAAAAATCTTTAAATAAACCTGAAAATAGAAATACTGGTATCTTTTTTGTTGTGGATAAACAGAGACTTTTTCCCCTTTCTGTTGTGGTCTATGATAAATTAAGAATTACTTACATATTTTGGCCAATAAGGTACGAAGTGTTCTGATGGAGTTTCATGATAGGTGGAGCTTTGTCCTGCAAACAAAACCTTAATGTAGGGGTAAAGAACTCAAGAGTCTCAAAGAGTCTCAGAGTAGCTTGGCTGAAAATATCTGTGCCTTTAGTTCAGTAGTTAACATTTTTTTCAAGGTTCTACATGACAGTACTACCCCACTATCTGTATATCAGTTGGAATAAACTGCACAGCCAGCCATGCTAGGAGTACACTTGGAAAGGACTTGTCTAGGCTCTGGTTATGAAATGGAAGGCTGACTTTTATGCCTAAAAATAGAGAGCATCCAAGGTCACAGACTGGTCTTTGTGCCTCAAGGCTGGTGACTTCACTCCCTTGTGTCCTCTCATGCTTTCCCTCACTCTCCTCCTCCGGGACACTCTAGCAACTTAAAAACATGGAACCTGGCAACAAGCTAACCTTTTAGGATGGAGGGTGCAAACAAGTCAGTCTGCTTGCTTTTATGGGATTAGGGCCTAGTGACTCTGCAAAATGCTTTGCACCAGGGGCTGGCTATTTCATGTCTGTTCTAGGACCTGACATTGTATTTCTACTGTGGTAAATACGCTCAGTGGCAATTGTTGCCTGTAAACCAATGTATTTAGTATTTCCTGGACATCGTGTTCAGTATCCGGGAAACCATCTATTACAAGCATTGAGGGCGACTATTTCTCTCATTTTGAGCTTTTCCCATTGAGAGAAACCCACTATTTATCTAGAAAATTTAGGGCTTCAAATTACTAATTACTGGTGATTGTTTCTTGAAAGGGGTCTTGATTTCCCTCACTTTTTTTCCTTTTGATCCTTTACTCATGCAGTGAAATTCTGCTTTTTATCCTCTCATCTGTCTTCAAGTGTTTGTGTTTCATTTCTCATAACTCTGTGCTTCACTTTGCTCTGTCCTTATGGCATATAGTTTGTCTTTACATTTTGCCTCTCAGATAACTTCCACAGCAACCTTCACTAACAAAGTATCTTCTTTTCTTTTGGTCTTCCTTCTGCTATGGTTTTCTTTGTCCCCTAATGATTTCTAATCTGGAAAATAAAAGCTCTATTGAGTAGAGACAATACCCACTTCAGTGGAGTGATGTCCCTGTGCCTGCCATCTTGCCTCAGTGATTTTTGAGGTCTCATTAACCTTATCCCTTGTTCTTGCTGGCCACTTGCAAGACAGGTGGGCTGTTCAAATGCATATTTTATTCACGGTGTCATTTTACTACAGGTGTGTAACAGATGGAGGCACTATGCTGTTGTCACACTTCACAAAATGAGCAGTTCCTCAGTTAAGTCAAACGTTTCCTCCTCTGTACCCCACATGTCTTTTTAAGTTAGCTTCTTAAAATAAGGATTTTGTCAGGCTTTAATCTCTGACATGATGTGGCTATTTCTTTAGTTTCTTTTTATCTGTAATGGTGTGTCACATCTTTCTATTTGTTTTTAATGCTGTGAATAAGAAAACTAGGTCCTTCAGAATTTCCTGTCTTTCATATTGTCTAATTGCTTCCTTACCAAAGCTCTGTTTGACTTGCTTATTGCTTGTTATTATATAAGCTGCTAATGGAACTGGAGGTGTTTGGATTGAGGCTTATTTCACTTCATTTTGTTATTTGGCAAAAATCCCTGATAGTTGGTGTTGTATGCTTATTGTATCGTGTCAAGTGACACGACTATCTTGTCCTTAGGATGCAGAGACTGGTCATTTGGCCCTAGTCAGCCTTATCCTGAAATCTCCATTTCAACTTCCTAATCAGCCTCTTATCTGCTAGCTTTAGCATCCACTGAGAACCATCTCTTTATTATTATAATACTATCATTCTCTTGTGTTTTTTAACTATAATTTTTTGTATGTGGGGTGTGTGTGTGTGTGTGTGTGTGTGTGTGTGTGTGTAGGCCTAAAGTGGATGTCTGATGTCCTTCTAGACCATTCTCCACCTTATATATTGAGAAGGGTACCTCCCTTCATTGAACCTGGGGCTTGCACTTAAGGCTTATCTGCTAGCCAGCTTGCTCTGGGGTATCCAATGTCTTTGCTTCTTGTGAACTGGGATTACAGATGGGCACCATCTTTTCCAAAGGCATTTCCTGGGTTTCAGGGAACTTAACTCTGGTCTTTAGTTTGTATGGAAAGTGTTCTGCCTGCTGAAACATCTCCCCAGACTGTGTAATTTTTTCTTACTTTCTTTTTATTGTTTGTTTTTTAAGATAAAATTTTCATACTATATATTCTGATCACAGTTTCCCCTCCCCCAACTCCTTCCAGATCCTCTCCACCTCACCACCCATCCAACTCTAAGCCTTTAAACAAATAGGCACCCCGTAAAAAAGAATAAAAAGAAAAATAAAGAAAAAACAGGAGAAACATATATACCTCCAACACCTAGATACATTCTCTACCTGAGACTTCTGTAATTTTTTCTTATCAGCAATTCAGGTCTTCTGAAATACAATCCCTATGGAAGAGGCGGGGCAAGCCTTTACAATGCCTTTTGCTCTTTCTTGTTAAATAGCTTCAGCAAAACTTACACATCATGGAATTTACCCCTTGTAGTTAAAAAGTTTTCAGGATGTTTATGCAAGTGTGAGATATCACCACTATCCACTTTAGGATATTTCTGTCACCATCAAACCTTCCCTGAGGTATATTTATTCAACCCCTGTGTATTTATTCAAATTTCTTGGCCCACCAGTCTCTAAATAATGACATGGATACTTATTATAATTATGAAAGCTTGACCTTTAGTTTAGGCTTCTTCCCACTAGCTCTTATACATTAAATTAATCTGCTTCTATTAGTCTACATTCTGCCACATGTCTCTCATTCTTGTTCTCCATAATGTATGTCTGCCTCTCTCCATGTCTCACTGCCATCTCTCACCTCTCTTCTTTTCAGAATGCCTTTCTCTTCCCGGAAGTTCTGCCTTTTCTCTCCTGCCTAGCTATTGGCCATTCAGTTCTTTATTAAACCAATCAGGTCCCTTAGGCAGGCAAGGTAAAACAGCCGTATATCTTTACACAGTTTGCTCCAATATTCTGCAACAAACAAGTGTCTACCTTCACTTCCCAGGAACCTCTCATTTATTTCTCTCTATAGACTTGCCTTGCCTCATTTCTTTCCTCTCTAGCTTATTAATTTAGAATAATGTTTTTGAGGCTCATTTGTATTTTTCCATATATAAGATGTTCATTTCTTGTGATTGCAAAATAGTACTTCTTTATAATAAGCATTTTGACTGTTTGGCTATTGTAAATAATAAATTCATTAGTATCTGCTGGTTTGTAGGCCAAGTATATGTTTAAAATTTGAATATGCAGTGAACATGTTTTTAAAAGCTATTGCACCATTTTACACTCCTTTGAGTTCATGAATGTTTGCTTTGCTGTGTTGTTCCCAAGACTGAATATTGTTGGTTTTTTGTTATATATGTATATATGTATAGCTATTTTTGTGGGTATATAAATATATCTCATCGTATTTCAAATTTGTACCTTAACACTAATGATTTTGAACATCACTCCATGTGCTTATTAGCCATTCATATTTTCCATATAAACACTTATTCAAGTATTTTGCTTGTTTTTGAATTGTGTTGTTTGCCTTCATATTAAATTATATAGGTCTTAATTTTTAATATTCCAAATGTAAGCCCTATATCATGTGAAAAATTTGTAAATTTTTTTTCTGGTCTGTCAGTTTTGTTTTATTATCATAATGATGCCTTTTGAGGAATTAAGTCTATTGTATCAGTTTTTTCTTTTTGGTTTATGCTTTTGAATTGCGCCTATGAAATTTTGGTCAACCCAGGGTCACACCAAATTTTCCCCTGTACTATTGAAATTAGTAGTTTTAATTCTGTAGTTTAGAGCTGTGGCACATTCTGAGTTAATTTTAGATATGGTATGATGAAGTCAGAGTATAGTCACTCTTCCCCACAACCACACTTTCTTTCTTTTTATGGTTGAATATCCAGCTGCCCCACTGATTATAAGATGCTCTTTCCTTCATCAATTGTCTTTTGTACCTCACTTAAAAACCAGCTGACTGATGTGAAGTTTCCTTTTGTCTATTCCTTTCATCTACATATTTACCTTTAAGTGACTATTACTGTCTTGCTCACTCTAGCTTTATAGAAACCTTGAAGCTAGTCTGTGTAAGTCTTGGCTTCATTTATGTTAAGAAAGTTGCAGTTGTGACACTTACTGTGATTTTAAACAGGCCAATTTTGTAAATGGCCTGAATTCCATGTTTTACCTCATGTTGTAAGACATAGTCAAAATATGAAGGCAGATGTAATTTGCTGTTGAATTGGCCTATATATACTTTACATTTCTAAGAACCACAAAGATCTCTAAAGGAAGGAAAGAATGGTTGTTATAATACTGTAGGAAATTGGACCTTAGAGAGTGAGTCCAAACCAAAGCAGGTGAGGAACAAGCACACTATGTAGACAAAACTTGCATGGAATGTTTATTGGGGGAAGGGAAGTAAGTGAATGGATGGGAGAGAGGGGAGAGAGAAAGAGAGAGAGGCACAGACCTGCTTGCCTCTTTAGAGGAACAGTGAGAGTGAGTGGGAGTAGATGGAGCTTGTCTCTTAAAGGACCTTTTGCACCTGTGTACAGAGCCAAGGTACTGCTTGCCATGGGCCCCAAGGGGCATGGCCAAGGTGTGCCTGGATGGTAACAACAGATGCTGTGGGGGCAGTCCACACCTATCTCTACAATGAGCTTCCATTGTAGTTAGACTTTAAGCTACAACATAGCATTCATCACAGAAGTGACAGAAACTGTTCACTTCAATGAAGTATAACATCGAACCATCCTAGCAAAAACAAGCATTTCAAATGAGGAAAGTTGCTGGACTAAGGTAGGATTTTCAGAATTTCTACCTACTTATTTTACTATTGTGATGGTGAATCACATATTGTCAGAACAGTCCATGATCTAGCTGTGTAAGATTCCCGAGAGCTCGTAAGAAAATCCCAAGTAAACAAGACAAGGGTTTTATAACCTCTGTTTCTCCATGACATGGATTTATTCATGGAGAGGGCTTTCATGCCTCTCCCAGGTGTAGTAAATAGGGGTGGTTTACTTTAGATTACCCACAGTCTTACCATCTTACCTATTATTATTCAGAACGATGCTTCCAAGAACAAGTTGTTTTCATGACTATGTAAAGCCTAAACTCATGTGACCTTGTCATTGTAACTGTATACAACTTGAACTCAAGTGAACTTTGCTCACATTACCTTGCTTAACCCTCAGAATGTAAATTGTCAGGTTTCCTGAATAAAATTGGCTTTTGCCTGAGACTTTAATCAGCCTCATTGTTCTCATAGTCTAATAATGCACAGCACATATCATTTTCAATTGTTTAAGAATGCAAAACTAATGTGTGCTTGCCAATCTAAAATCTAAATTCCATTAAGTAAGAATATGTTATCCAAAACCAAATTGCACATTATCTAAACACTGAAAGGGATCCTGAGCCCTTTAACAGGCTGCCAGATAAATGGGCAGATCCCTTACTGACCTCAATCAAAAGGTTCCAGTGATCCTTGGACATAGGAATTACTTAAATGGCCTTTGTTGTCATTGATATGATGTATTGTTACTGTACTGTTATTACTATTGGTTTTACCCTAGAACTAAACTCCTTCTATTCCACACCACATCTGCTTCTTTGGGGAGTTTTCAGAGACCCTAAATCACTGTGGGTATATAGTGTATTCTCATTACTGTTATTCCCCACTCTCTCTCTCTGGGCCACCCCAATTCATTTCATCTCCTCTTCTTCCCTACATGGCCTTTTTCTCCATTAATCTTGATTTGTTTTGTTTTGTGGCTCACTGAGTTTAATCAGGGTCATCTATGGGACTATGAGTTTGAAACTTACTAGAAACTGGTGAGGTTATCAGTGGGTTTGTAACTGAAGACAACTTTATCCTGATGAGCCAATAGTTCATCAGAGAGTGGTAGGGCTCCAGGAGCCACTCCACAATCCATGATTGACTGTTGACAGGTTCAGTCTCGTGCATGCCCATTGTTGGCAGTTGCAATTACTGTTAAATCATGATTGTATTAATTGTATCATGCCAATAATATATAGTTTCACAACCTTTCTCTATTTCCTGGCTCTTTCATTTTTGCCACCTAGTCTCTTCTGCAGTGTTCCCTGAACCTTCGAGGAGGTGTGGTGTAAATATTCTGTTTAGGGCTGAGTATTCAACAAAAACATATTCATAGCACCTTGAATGACATGACAAAGAGCTCTGAGTAAGGCTGAGAAGTAGCCTTCATCTGTGGGTATAAACATAGGCACTTAGAATGCAGCTTGGTTCCATGACGTGTTAGCTTTCACCCTAGCACTTAAGCTCTCATCAGCTATGGATTTTTGACTAGGTTTGCATTACAGGCATGAGTTCCTTCTTGTAGAATGGGCTTCATGTCCAATCAGAGAACATTGATTACCTCCCACCCTCATAACAGTTGTGCCACATGTTCCTTTGAAGATGGTATATATTTTTTTGTAGAGTCCACAGCTTGGTTTAAGACCCCTGGTGCCTTTTTTCCCCTGAGGAAGACACTAAAATAGAAAAGGGTCACTGGGATGGAAAATGCCTTAAGGGAGAGAGGATAGCATAAAGCACAGGTGACATGAAAACAGAGGAGGAAACACTAGGGGTAGAATATTGCATGGAGTAGGGAGGAATGAAGAAGTTGAGAGAGGAGAAGGATATATGAAAAAAGCCACATGGAAACCAACTACTTTTGTTAGCCAGAGAGGGAAAGAAGAAAAGAAAGGGATTAGAGAGAGGAGAAGAGATAGGCAGACAGACACACAGATAGTTAATGAATGGATTGAGTGGATGCATAGATATGAATGACTGTAAGGAAGATATCCTGGATCCTGAAGGTTACAGGTTATTAAAAAAAATTCCCAGTGTGGAGTACCTCTGTGAGCTGTTGGTCAGGATGGCCCTAAGAGTGCACCAAACAACATAGATCCTTGGCATTTGTCTGAGTTGTTCAAAAGAATTGGTTGATGAGACCTTGTTGCTGAAGATGCCACACATCCTGACTATAAGATACAGAGAAATCAAGCTGGAAATGAACTGCAATCTTCCCTGCCAGATAACATTCATAGTGCTGGAAGTTGCTAGGTGGACTGCTGAGGTAGAAAGCCATCTTACTGTAGTCTTACTCAGTCTCTAATACTCATCATTTGGAGTAGCTATACATTTCTGTGGTAACCTTCACCCATTGTACAAAGGTCTTTGATCAAAGCTGAGAGTGGCACTAATCCAGACATAAACATAAATGTTTAGAAGGCAGTTTGGTGGACACAAGGCATCAACTTGTTTTCAATTCTTTTATAGCCACTTACTCTTGCTCTTTCCTTTCTGAAATATACAGACTCATTTCTACACAGAGACACACAGGCCCATGGGCATACAGGCACAAGCACACAGACACACGACTAAAGCTATTGTACCTCCTGAAATTTCCTTTTCACTAGTTTCTGGTCACTGATCATTTTGCCATTGTAATCAGACAGGTCTTATTTCCTAACCTGTATAAGAAGTTCCCACAATTATACATTCCATTTCCATTGGTAACACAGTCCTGCATGATCATCTGTGTGCATGCATGTGTATATGCATAACATAAAAAGTGATAATATTCAGAAAAATACATCCTATTACCTATAAGTTGTGATCTACTGATAACAAATCGTTTTATCTGAAAGCAATTCCATCCCTAGCACATACCTGACATTGTAGCAGGAATTTTACCATTTTCTTTGCAGTCTCTAACCTGAAACTGTGTCAAGAAATTATTCATTTAGATAGAGATAATAGCTAGGGATTAGAAGATCTTCAGGTAAGCAGGGATTGGTCCCAGTCAGAGGTATTCTGGGAAAGGATATAAGATATCGAAAATGTGTCCTTGCCAAGGTTGCATTCTTCCATTTAGAGATTTTTGGGCTGCCTATTGTCACTGATTGAAGTAACATGGCATTTTGCCTTTGAGGAGCCTGGGTCAGAGTTGGAATAGATGGTAAATGGTATTTTAAGCAATAATGAATGAAAGTCCAGTCCCAGTTAGTGGCTGGGATGGATGCAAGGAAAATGACAGCATACTCAAAATTACTGTGGACTGCAACTGTAGGAGAGCAAATAAAATATATTGAACTACCTAGAAAAAAAAGAAGTTCCCACATTTGTCAGTACTGAAGGCTTTGCTCTGTGACCTTTCGTGCTGGATAGTTTGAAGTCATTTCAATACAATCTAGGGTCATTGCAGAAGCCTCTATAAGATTCAGCTATAGGCAAGCCTGTCAGGAAGTTTCTTAATTAGTGATGGATGGGAGAAGGCCCAGCTCACTGTGGGTGGGGAACCATCCCTGGGTTGACCTCAGCATCAGTTCCTGTCTCCAGTTCCTCCCCTGATTGAATTCCTGTCCTGACTTCCTTCAGTGATGAACAGTGATGTGGAAGTATAAGCCAAATAAACCCCTTTCCTTTCCAAGTTGCTTTGGCCATGTTTTTTTTTTTTTTTTTTTTTTTAACCACAGCATAGCGACCTTAAGTAAGATACCTTTGGAGCCAATTCTTCTATACTAGGATATATTTTAGAGTGAAAGGTTATTGAAAGTTTGCACTCTAACACCAAATGCCTCCCCAGTTCTGTGTTAAAGGCTCAATTTCCAGTGTAGCATTATGAACAGGTATGTGAAGTTTAGAAGGACGGACATGGCTTTCTCAGTGCAGGAGACCATTGATTTTGCTCTGCCATGATGCACATCCTTCTATAGATGTCTAAGATGTTGAGGCTGCTGATCTTGGGCTGAAACATCCAGAAATAAAGCCTTTCTCTTTATTTCTCTGTAAGTTAGGTACCTTAGTTATTTTTTACAGTACTAAAAGCTAACACAAATATGTTGTTAATATTAATGCCAAAGCAAAGGGTGTAAAAAGGATACTACCATATAAACAAAAAAGTGATCAGCTTCTCCCTAGCACTAGTGTATAGTTTTTTTCTCTAATTAAATGATAGTAACTTTTCCCTTTTTATTCACTCTGTGACTCTACTGGATATATCTCTTATTCAAAACATACTAGATATTTGATAGCCAAGGTATTAAATATAATAACTATATCAGCCCTCCTCACTACTTTATGACCCTTGTAACTATCCTATTAACCTGTATGGTGTTGTGATTCTTTCTTCAGGAGCATATTTTGTGTTTGAGAGTTTAAAATAGATGGTCTGTTTCAGTTTCATTCCCTCCAACATTTGACAAAGAGAAGACATGATTTATATTTACACTTCAGTATATTACTAGGTTTCCCCCATTGAATAGTTTCATGTAGAGAAAAGTAGCTCGCTGATTAGAGCTGGTATTTCTCAGTTTATAGGAACTAAGGTTTACCTGGTGTCTGGGATCTGGAAAGTGATTTCAGGTGAGGATTTAAGGACTGAGAATAAATCCTTTGAATGGGAGTGTCCCTGTGTAAATCCTCAGGAGAGCTTGTGGGACTCAGGTTTGTATTTTAAGCACACAGGCACATTCTAAAAGTGTAGAGCCCATAGGTAGGCACTTAAAGTAAATTATCATGGTGGTTTGTGTCCTGGAGCAGAGGCTAACAGCGTTCTGACATTTCTGCCTGATGTACTTACTGCAGCCTTTTTATTTACTGTATGTGACTAGAATTTCTGGGGTATTTTGGTACATTTAATGTGTAACTCACACTAACAGTACAAGTGTAAATGAGAATTTTTACAGAGGAAGAAGGAACATAGTTTTTAGTTATACAGTAAAGATTGGCCATAAATGATACTAATTGTATTGCATGTTCCAGGAGATATGTTTATATTAACTTACTGTTGGTTTCCACCCGATCAGATCACTTCTATAAAAAGCTTTCCTTTAATAATTTAATATCTTCCCAAAGTATTTTAACTGTAGTAAAATATACATAACATAAAATTTGCCACTTTAATCATCTTAAGTGTACAGTTTAGTTGTATTAAATGCATTTATAATTTTGTGTGACAATCACCAGCCTGCATTTCCCTAACTCCTTAATTTATCTTTCAAAACTGAAGCATGAAACAGTGACTTTATTCCCCTTATCTCCCCATTCTACTTTGTTTTTATGATCATGGAAAAGAAATCCTTTATCAATGGAATTTGTCCTTTTTTGTGAACTGGTTTATTCCACGTGGAATACCTTCAAGGTTCATGTCACAGAATGTCAGAAGATTCTTCCTTTAAAGATGAGTAATATTCCATTGTATGTTTATAAAACATTTGCCTCTTTCTCCATTGATGGGTACTTGGGTTGTTTCTACCTTTTCAATATTGGGAATAATGTTGCTATGAACATGGATGTGCAAATATGAGTACTTTCAGTTCTTTGTGTGTTTTTACATGTAGAGTGTCTATATTCTATTTTCTTTAGCATTTTTGGAGGAATCACTGTACTCATTTCCATAGCAGCTATAGCATTTTACATCTTCACCTTCTAGTTCATTAGCTTCTTGAGTATTTACATTAATGTGATTCACAAAATCTGGGAATTTATAATATTCTCACCGCCCCCTTTTTGCTTATCTTTTAGCAGTTGATGCCTTTGGCAAATGGTCTTTATGTTTCTATTTGCTTCAGTAAACTGCCAGTAATTCTAGTAATCCATCCTGTCCCAGCTTTCATCCATGTAAGGATTAGGGTTTCTTCTATTTCTTCTTGTGTTCCTTTTATTATACATTACATTTTTTTTGCATACTGCTTACTTTTTCTACTAAATCTCTTTGAATTTTATAGCTTTTAAAATTTGTGGAGTATTTTAGTAATGGAAATTAAACCCAGAGTCTTGTACATGCTCAGCAAGTTCTTTATTGCTTCAGCTCGGATCTTTCTTTCTTTCTTTCTTTCTTTCTTTCTTTCTTTCTTTCTTTCTCTCTTAAGTTTTTGATTCTGTCACTTCAGTGTCCCCATTTGTGTGATCATGGTCTCCACACTGCACACTTGTTCTTTCACGTTTAGTTTGCCATGTTCTTTGCTGAAAGCCAGTCATAGTGTATTGAGGAAAGAACTTTTGTAGCTGTCCTCTTTAATGTGTTGCTAAGGTCTGAGGAGAGAGTGTTCTGGCTTCTGGGAGTGGAGCTACCCTTTGCTGAGCCCATGTGAACTCTCCCAGTGTTTCTAGGCCCTATGTCTCTAGGACAGGATAGCTCGATAGCTGAGTATCTCCTTTCTCCCATGGACAAGAAAGGTGGTACTGAAGTTGAGTATTTCACCTGCTCCTGGTAGAAGCCTGGAATGGGCTACAATTGGGACTTTCCTTTTATCATGTCAATTAGGCTTTTTAAAAAAGAATCTGGAAGATAGAACCCATGTAAAAACAAATTTTCCAAGAAAAGGCCTCGTTGCAAAGAATATAATGTGCTGGCATACTTCCAAATGCTTCCTTGCCTCTAGGCAACACTCCTGTGTTGACAGTGAGGATCCTGAGGTACCTATCAAGACTCCCCCCACCCCTGCCCGCAGCTCCCATAGAGGCCTCTGCTTATGTATTTCTGCTCTGTTGTGGTCCTTTGTCCTGTGAGATCACCTTCCTGAGGTATACTAGAAGGGTTGCTCATCTCCAGTTTTTATGCTAGACCAAATTCCTCTAAGCCTCTTATACATTGGCAGACTATAAGCCCTAAAGCAAACTTTAAGGCTGTGTCTTAAATGATGTTAAATCTCTGCCATTGGTAGCATAAATGGCACCTTTTGAGTATGTAGAAGACTTAGTTTCTGGATCTTCTAATTTGTTTTCTTAGTTTTTAAATCTCAGTTACCTATTTTTCTTTATACCCGTTTGCTTTAGTTTGAATGCCAAATGCTGTAAAATGTAGAAATAATTACTTGAATTATCTTAATTCAGGCTGGATTTGAGCTGTTTCCAAATTGGCTATATTTTAGTTTATCCTTTACTTTTAGATTTTGTCTTAGTTACTTTTCTATTTCTGTGAAGAGATACCATGACCAAGGCAACTTATAAAACAGAGCATTTAATTGGCGGTTTACTTATTACAGTCTTAGAGAGGGAGTCCATAGCTATCAAGGAAGGGAACATGATGACAGGCAGGCAGACAGGCAGGCACTGGAACAGGAACTGAGAGCTCACATGTTAAGATAACAATCAAGAGGCAGAGAGAGCTAACTGTAATGGCATGGGCTTTTGATATCCCACCCTCGGTCATACACCTGTTCCAATAAGGCCACACCTCCTAATCCTCACACATGTAAACCTTGGGGCATAGGGGGAGGCATTCTTATTCAAACCCACTACAGGTTTAATCTTCTATGAATCAATCATCAGTCAGGTTATCAGGTCATTGACTTGAGCCCCATCCCCCACTTCCTAACTAAGGCCACGCTTTTCCATGGGAATGTAGTTGAGTATTTTACTTTCCCAATTTGACTATTCTAATGTTCATGTCGAGTCTATCAAAAGTCACTGTTAATTCCTTGCCTCTTAGCTGCCTGTCCGATTTTTTTCAGATACAAAAACCAAAACAAAACAAAACAGAAAACCAAAACGAAAACAGCTCCCAAGGCCAGGCTCATCTCTCTGGATTTCCTTTTTTTATATCAAGTTTCTGTTTTATACAGTTTTGGTGCTTAGGTGTTAGCATTTATTATTTTTTTTTTAGTTTCTACCTTTTCCAGTTGATGTTAGAAGGAGCCTTGTTCTTGGATTATTTCTTGCTCTGCTGTATTTTGAGCCTTTGTATATTCTGTTCCTCTATGAAACTCTATACTTGTTACTTTGCAATTCCTGGTTTACATTACTTAACCCTTGCTGTATATGGGTGCTAAGGACCACTTAGAGCTTTCACTGCCCTCCTGACTGGCTTAGGTACTTTTATTGCAGTATCTAATGACACTCTGCAAGTCTTTCATTGTACTTGTGGATTATAATTGCATATTCATGTAGGTATTTTTATTACAGTATCTCATGACACTCTCCAAGGCTTTCATTGTACTTGTGGATTATAATTATATATTCATTGATGATTTTTATTTCACTTAATATTTATCCCCTTTGTGGAATTTAAGGCTCTTAGGAAAAATCCACTTCTTACTTGTTATGAGAGCACATCTGCAGTCTCAGTGCTCAAGGGACTAAGGCAGAAAGGTGATGTGTTCTAGGCCAACCCAGGGTACACAGTGAAGCCCTGCCTCAAGTAGATGGAGTAAAAAACCATGAAGGTATAAAAAGAATCATATTTACATTTCTCATCATAGCTACCCACTATGACTTAAGTGGAGAATTTAGGATTTTTTTCATTGGTGGAATATATGTATGGAGAGTAGAATGGGATCCCATGGAGAATAGCAGAAGTTCAAGGACAAAACAGTTAGCCTTTTCAATGGGTTCTCAGAGGAGAGAGATCATTCATTTATTTTCTTCTTACTTTTGTAAATTTATCAAAAATGTCTTAGAAGGTATTTTATAATATATATAACTTGCTATCACTCAAGATTAAGAAATAGATATATTCATAAACTATGTATAGTCTACTAAGAGATAAACAAGCACATTGTCTATTCAGTAATTATTTTGGATTTAAAAATTTTGATACTTATTGTGTGTGTAGGAGCACTTGTTCTTGTATTATGGCATATGTGGATATTGAGGGCAGTTCCATTATGTGGGTTCCAGGGATCGAACTTAGGTTCTCTGGCATGGCAGTAAATGTCCATACACACTGATCCATCTTGTAGGATATATCTTGGTAAACAAAGAAGAAAGATATAAGAAAAGGGGGAATATTTATTTTCTAATTGGAGCCCCAAATTATGATGTAAAGGAGAATATAACATTTGTTCATATATGAAATACATGGATGGAAGGTTGAATGAGACTTCCATTTATGGAAAACAGCAGAAGTTAAAGGAATGAAGGGAGAAATTATGCCTTTGTAATGAGCTACCATAAGTAGATTAGAGTAACTCATTATCATTGACTTTTTCACTTATGGAGATTTTCCTTTCAACTTTCAGATGATACAGCAGTGTTCGAGTTGATACAGCTAGTTCCACCAGGTATTGTACTACTTAATGATAAGGCAACTCATTTCAATGAAATATTTCTAAATATCTCTTCTCCCATCTCCCTGCCAAATAATAGCAATGGTTATGTTTTAGGCCATCGATTTGTTATGCATATGCCAATACAACAAACACAGAAAAATTGACATGAATGCAAATTGAATGCCTCATTCTGAAATTAAATGTTAAAATAATTGAAAGTGGAAGATAACACCTTTATATTTTTGACAGTAATATAAATTGAATTTTAATTTTTGACATTAAAAATAAAATTGTTTATATTTGTTAACTAAACAGATTTTTTTATTTTTAAGTTTAGATTTAGACTAGAAACAAGGTTGCTTCACAAGTCAGTTCCAGGTCCCTCTCCATTTCCCTCCCCTCCTCCAGTTTCCTCCCCCCATTCCCCCCATTATCACCTCATTTCCCCAGGGAGGGTGAGGCCCTCCATGTGGGTGTCCATAGTCTGTCATTTCATCCAGGGCAGGGCCTAGACCCTCCCCCAAGAGTTCAGGGTGAGAGTGCATCTCACATTGTTGGATGGGAGTCCAAAGTCCATGTGTATACTCGGGATGAATACTGATCTACTACCCAAGGCTCAATAGATTACCTAGGCCTCCTCACTGACACCCACATTCAGGGGGTCTTGATCAGTCCCATGCTGGATTCCCAGGCATCAGTCTGTGATTCAAGAGCCAAACCTTGTCAGGTCAGCTGTTTCTGGGGGTTAAACCAGCCCAGTCTTAATCCCTTTGGTCATCAGCCCTCCCTCTCTGTTACTGGCTTTCTTGAGTTCAGCTCAGTGCTTAGCCGTGGGAGTCTGCCTCTTCTTCCATCAGCCACTGAATGAAGTTTCTGTTTCCCAGACTCTCTGGCCATGGGATTGTAGGCTGGCACTCCCCAGATCTATGTCTAAAATCCATATATGAGAGAGTACATGCCATGTTTCTCTTTTTGTGACTGGGTTACCTCGCTCAGGATGGTTTCTTCTAGTGTCATCCATTTTTGTGTGTTTGTTGACTGTTATTGGGAATGAAGAGGGTGGTAGCCTTCCTTACTTGTAAGGTAAACATGGGTTTCTGAGGAAAGAGGTTACCTCTTAAAATGTAGAGACTAGTTTTAGTGTTGATATTGATTTCTAGGACTATCAAAGAAATCTTGGTTAAATATTTTATACAATATATACCTGTATTTTATTAAATACAAGTAATCTCAAAATTTTCAGTATTACATACATACTTAATTCACTAGCCACATTTATAATGTTCAATCTTACTCCACATGAGAGCAGACAGAAAAGATAGAAGACAGGAAGTTTCTAGAGATGGTAATAATAAGCTTTGGATCTATAAACTTAATGCAACTTCATATTTTTAACGAACTCCCATTTCTAAGAGTTCATAGGTTCTCACTGAGTGTAAGTGTACCCCTCTTCCCCAAGGTGTGAGGTAGAGAATTAGTAATATATACAGTATTTCTATAATTGAAAAAAGTGTTAATTTGTTGTATCCTTATTTTAATTTTCCTTTTATAGAAGATAAGCATTGTCTTCAAGCAGGTATACAATAAGGCATCAGGCAAAATATATATATTATACTTGATAATTTTGTTTCTAAATAGAATGTTTTGTTATAATTTGAATCATAGGATATCTTTCTTATAGTTGGAGAAACACTGTCTACCTATGATGAAAATACACGAGATTTCATGTTCCCGGGTCCAAACCAAATTTCTGGACACCATGATTCAAACCGCCAGGTTACCATGAGGAGGATTTCTGGACTAAGAGTAAGTGATTGCATGATGCAGGATAATGGGTAAGAAGTAACATGCAGGTTTCAGTACCTTGAATGTGTAAAACCAACTTTAAATTTAATTGGTTTTCAGACTTCTTTTGTGTAATTGTGTTATTTTAAGTATCCTGAATGCAATGAAAACTAGCAAAAATTAAGGCATTTATCATAAAAACTAACACACATATTGGCTGATATTCTTCACAACTTGCAATTTGTTTCTCATCTGCAATACCCATCCTCATTCCTCCATGTCTATCTGTCACTTTTTCTGTTTCTTTCTGGGGAAAGTTCAGCAAACACTAGAGCAATAACCAGTCTCAACATTTAGGGAAACCCCAATTTAAAACATGACTTTTTTAGACATATATGATTTATTAGAAAATATTAATACATATTAAATATTTATAAATTGAGAAATCTTGTAAGCTTCTGTGTCATAAGCTGGAATAATCAAAATTCAAAATTATTTAATAGAGACCAAGTTTTTTTTAGCATATTATCTTCTAGGTGTGTGTCTTCAACGTATTCTCACTGGAATACCATGCGCCGTTTTATTTTGCTCATATCCTTGGTGCTAGAGATGGGATCTTGGGTCTTTTTCGTGTTATTCATCAGTTTACCACTGAGCTACACCACAGGTTAAGATGTTTCCTTATAGTGCCGTTAGCAGTGGTAAAAAACAGAAATGACTGAAACTTCCAGCTCGGATAAAACCTGAATGGATAGATTATAAAGTATCCATAGACTGTACATCTAAGTGTAAACACTACATTAACAGGGCCTTTTTTTCTGAGTGGCAATAATTGTGTCACTAATAAACATCGTTAGATCTGATGCTGTCTCCACACAAATCTCTCCCATCTTTTCCTGCAACTCTTCTGATTTGAAAATATCTTTATTCCTGAAAAGCAGCCTGCTTCTCAGAAGAACTTGGAGATGGTCACTTTGTTTCAAAAGCAGAAAAGCCAAAGTTGTTTAGCTTGAAATTATTTGAGCAAACAATTTTTAAGCTAATTTTATGGAATCCTAATATAAGCAAATAAAGTGGTTGTCATATAAATTAATACAGTGAATTAAATCAATTTTCCCCTGTGTCTAGGTTTATGATAAGCTGTGTCCAAAGAAATAGCAAGTTCAATTTATTGAAAGGGTAAAAGTTGACTCTGTAACAAATGAAAACCTTTCTTCTCTGGAATATTTTTATGTTGTTAGTTAGCTTTTATACTATAACTGTCTTCAAAGAGTATTTTAAGAGTCATGTGGAAGCTCATAAAGAAAAATATATTTAGTTTATGGTCTCTTTAAGGTAATTTAACTTGCTTTGTCATATGAAGACAGCAATAGACTGTTCACAGGAATTTTCTTTCATCACTTGAGTTTCTTTTGCATATATTTGGAAGTTTGACTATTGAGATAGAGATATATAAAAATAAGGACTTCCAATAACAGCCATATGAAGAGTTGACAGATCTTCTCTTTATATTAAGCATGTGTGAAACTGGACAAAGTTATCAGAGTCAACACTGGTCAGTGAATACCTACTATCAAGTGCAGCAAGTAGATGACATTTTTATACTTGAAAATCTGCTCCAGTTTTAGGTAATATAGCAGGAATTTGGGGCTCCTTTGCCTGGGATACCCCATGTCCTATGTCTCACTGACAGCTGTATCTTTACCAGCTGTTACTGGACACAAAGAGCAGTAGCTTTGGTTCCAAGAGGTTGAGAAGTGGGGTGAATGGTTTGGTTCTGCTAGCTAAACATAGTGGATCCTGTTAGTAGCAGATGGACAAACCTTACAGCTATGCAAGGCCCACACAATCTGACTCAGGTCAATGGCACACTTTCTACGACATTGGCGGGGGATCCAGAAACAAAGGGACAAGAAGAAGATTGAGAGAAGCTCTCTCTTGTCTCAGTTTGAAAGGCATTCACAGGGGTGACAGTGAGAGATGAAAAGAAGCGCAGGGAAACTAGTTGTAGCTATTAATTTTTTCTCACCTATCACTGAAAATCAGTGGAGGGGCAAGCCAGTATGGCTTCTGTGAAGAACTGAAAAATAGAGAAGATATGGAACAGAATGTAAACTGGACATCAAAACTGGGGTATATGTACAGCCATATCAATAATTGTATATATATATATATAAGTAAAAGTAAATGCTCTAGTCAGTAGTTTGTAGTCCTGGCAAGCAACAATGACTTGTCTTCAGAATTCTTGTGATTCTGGGCTACCTTCTGTGAGTCCCACTACTGTTGACGAGGATTCAAACCATTATCTGGAATTAAATTGTGTCACTTTTATGGATTTGCTTAGTAAGCTTGGACAAAGCACAGTGACCTGTAGCTATAGGGTCCATGGGTGGATCAATTTAACATTGAGTTGACCATACTTTTTAACTGTGGTTGCCTTGGTGGTGGTGCTGGGTATTTTCTCTGTAGACTTTGAGCTCCACAACATTTTCATCCTTGAACTGTAGTCGTTCTCAGTATCTTATGAAGTAGTATTTAATAGATGCCTCTTGATTAGACTCAGTTAATTAATTACTTCATGCCATAGGCTCAATGGAGAAACTTACTTTTGAGATGGTGTGATTTGGTCAATTTGGCTGGACTCTACAGCCCATGCAGTAATCTAGATGTTACTGTAAAGCAGTTTGATGATGTGCTGAGTATTTATAAACAACTAATTTAAATACTTGACAGTGCAAGTGACCTTTATCTCATCAAGCAGGAGATTGCAACACCAAACACTGAGGTTTTCTAAGGAAAGAAGACTTATTTCTCATGGAAGCAACAGAAGTCCTACCTATTTCTAACATTCCAGCCTACCCATTGGCTTTCATGTCCAAAATAGTGTGTCAATAGTTCCCACCTATTTAAGGTGCCCTTTGCATTTCTTAATTGTCATTAATTGGATTAATTCCCTAAGACAAATCTCTCTATGTATATGAATAATCCTTTTACACACTAGACTTTAAAAGGCTTGTAAAAAATACTGTCAGGACTATTGTGAACTCAAGTGTGATGAGCAATACTTAGGGAAGTTTAGAGTGGAAAGTCATAGGCCAGGTGGTGATAGTAGACAGTCTTGTACTTCTTAACATTTTGATTAGAGTATGGCTATAGCATATATTTAGTTATATAACAGGGTTCTGGAAGAATACATGATGATGGATTGTGTAATGACACATTTTCAGTTCAAATCTTCATCATTAAGTGATACATGACTGTGTTTCCAGAAATTCTTTGATACTCCTCTCTGTCTGGACTTTGGAATTGTTAGGCACCAGTGATATTTATTGCCATTTTGTCCCCATTTGAATGAGAATGTGTGCATAGACTGCACTGTACTTGCTGAACATGTGTACAGTGGGTGTTGTCATGTAGATAACTTGTCTCCTTAGTTCTTCTAAATCTTGGCTGTGAAGAAGTATATTCTAGAAGCTATACTGAGCAACCAAAGAACTTTACCTATATGAGGATTCTTAAATGCCAACCCTGATTTTAAACTGAGTTTGTAAAGTTGTAAAAGGTCAAGACTTCTTGCTTCCTTTTTTCTTTTGGGAGCATTAATGTATTTTGCACATAAGAGGAATGCAATTCATAGTTACAAGGGAAACTGCACATACATATTTAATACTCTTCCATTGAAAAAGAGCCAAGTTCTGAGTCTTTGAATATGGACCACACTTAACAAGTTCTAGAGAAATATATTGTGTATAGTAGATATCTAGCAAGTGGGTATAGTAGATATCATTGATGTTGATTTTTGGGCAGCTCAGATTTACCCTCTGTAATGGATATGTTTTAAATTCTAAACTTAGTTGGTCACCGACAGAGTTTGCAGAGATGCCCAGTGTCTGACTTTTATTGCTTTGGGGAGAAGCTATTCAAGGGATAGCCAACATGGTTTACAGTTGGGTATATATAACATGGACTTCCAGATATTTCCTTGGGTGTTTTGTAACTGTCCCCCTAACCTGTCTCCTTTTCTCCACTTATCTCAAAACTGTTCAAGTTGATTATTGAAATGTTAGTGGAAATAGAATCCAGATAAATATTTACACATGAATATAAAGTATAAGAAAAAGGCTATAGGAAATTTCAGAGACCTCCTCTGTCTGAAGATTGCATGACTGGGAGTAATGATATTTTCAGAATGAAGCATCCAAACTATTCCATTAAAAAATTAATAGCGTGGAGGGGTATAAGATGAACTAGAGGAAGTAAATGGAATAGGAAATAGAATTCTGTTTTAATTAAAATATATTAAAATACAATAAGTTAAAATTTTAATGGACAGCTAAATATATATTTATAATAGACAAGGTGTTTTGTTGTATGTAGAAATTTTGTAATAGCTAAAAAGAGCTAATAATTATTTCTTGATTATATAGTTAAATTGTAAATGTAAAGACAGTTGAAATCAATTAAATGCATTCACATGTTTATGACTAATATGTCATAATTTAAAATCTTAAACACTTTGACAAAGAGACACTTGAAAATGAAAACAATTTTAAATTATTCCATTAAAGTAATATAATAGTTTCAAACCAAATTACTAGCAATGAAACTGCTAATTAGTAGCATTTATCATTACTATGTTTTTTTATAATAATAAAAGATCAAACTAGCAAATGAAGTGCTGAGGCTGTGTCTTGAAAAGTAGTAATTTTAGATCCTATTCTAGCCACTATCTTTTTACTACGTAATAATACCATTTTTCAATCTTGCAGGGAATTGCTCCAAAACTGGAATTTTCTACAACTTCAGTGATCACGGAATGTCTGATAAGTTCAAGGAAGTGCCGCACTCAGGTTAAAATGATTAAAGTATTTAATGTTCATATGGTACATGTGGGTGCATGTGTGGTGGGTATTATCCTTGTTTTGGCGGCATTTCTTCTCACCATCCCTGTCAGTCTTTGTCTAAAGTACTCAGCAATTTGATTGCATCATAGTAAACAGGAGAAAGCCAACTTTGGCCCCATGGCAGAGGGCATCACGATATGTTTTCTTGGCTATTTACTTATTTTATATCACGAAAATTTAAATACAAGCAATAGTGAAACTGCCAGGAAGAGGTTGAGATCAGGAATTGCCAAAGAAAACTCAGCTGAGGACTTCCACATATTTTACAGACATTACAGTAAACTTCAGAGAGGTCAAGGGCACCTTTAAGCAAATGCGGTCGAGTTCTCACACTGGGTACTTCATGTTTATTGAGTGAGACTTCTTGGATGTGTCTAGTTCCTAGAGAATGTTGCTCAGTGCAGTGACCACACTGTTCTGTTAGCCCAAAGAAAGCTTGGACTTTCCAACTTTAATAACTCATGTTTGTGAAGGTTTCCTTTAATAAGCACAGTTGTTCCTCAGATTCTAATTCTTACTGGGCCAAAGGGCAGTCTTCTGGTGCAAGCGACCTTGCCCATAGTTATCTCATCAGTGCTGGCATCACCCATGTGCAGCTCCATGACTGGCATGTTCTGATGAAGGGCTGGTAACATACAAAACCCAGAGGACTCCATAGGAGCAGGGCTGAGCCAGTAGTGGAAAGAGTAGACTAGTAATTTGCTGTATTACATTTTTAAAGCTAATTTTTTTTGAAGACAATAGCTGTGACCTAAGCTAAGAAAGGTGCAATGAGGTCCCAGAGTATTGGAGATAGTATTATTTAGTTAGCAAGATATTTAGGGTTCCAAAGTCAGTCTTTAGCTATTTACCAGTTAGACACAGATGTTAGAAGTCTAACCAGCTGTGCTTAACATGTGCGGGAAAACTTACTGACTGGTTTCTCAGTTACTCAGTGTGTGCATTTGTAAATTGTTAAACATGCTTTGCCCAGCGTTCAATTTGTCTCTCTGAAGAATTCTTAATGAATGGATAGAAAAATCCTTTTTTATTTTTTAATTCACATAGAAAAGTCTAAGCATGTCAAGTGTATATCTCAATGCAAAAGCCCTTGTACATGTAAAGCCCTCCTCTCTGTTAATATCATTGCTCCTTACACACACAGTGTCTAACGGTTTCTGAGAAACACTGTTCTTTTTCTTCCACTTGTTTGGAGTTGCCATTTGTCCTTTACTAAACAGAAATGTACGAGAGTAGACTGTTATATTAGGCAGAATTTAAAGCTATGCTTTAGGGCTATAGATGTACCTTGTTATGATTCAGTAGGGCACTACCATGCATGAGTTTTGGGTTCAATTCCCGGTCAAGGCTGGAAGGAGATGGGGAAGTAGAGGAGAGGAGAAAGAAAGAAAAGTGAGGAGGAAAGGATGAGAGAAGGATGTAAGGGAGGAAGGCAAAGAATGAGGGAAGTACTATTTTCAAATAATGTATGTTTTATGTTTGTCAGCAATTTAATGGAATGAAAAATTAAGGGTATTGATATGTATTTCCAGGAGAAAGATATTTTTTCTCTTCTACTAAGTCTTTTTACTTGTTTTAAAGTATAATTTATTTTTCCACAGTTAAATGTTGACAGACATTTTAGTATGCCGTTAAACATAGTCAAGGTTTTGCTGTATAGCAATTGCCCTTAACAGTGGTTTAAAGTCGAAAGTGCTTCTCAGTTGCAGGGGCTAAAGGATGATTACTTCGGACTAGATTGGCTGTCCTATGCCTGAAGGATCTGGGGTACTTTTGCTCGGACATGCCATTTGGCAGTTGTATTTGGAGAAGGTGAAGATCATAAGACTCATCATCTAGCCGGCTAATAACTGTGGCTTACTGCTGTCGGAATATTTTTAGGAAGAGTCAACATCCCTTTAAAAAAACATGGCCATGTGACAGTGTCCTATTGATCAAAGGAAGTTGCATAGTCAAGCTTAGCTTGATCCCAGGGCAGAGACTACCATGGTGTACATGTAGGAAAGGAAATTATGGAAGTTATTTTGGCAAGAGTACACACAGCTAATATTTTAAGTTTTCGTAGGCAAAACTAGGGGGCATTAAGGAATGGGTATGCTTGAACGCCATGTGTCTGTAATGGATGCCATGAAGTTTGTAACTTAAGAAATATGCATCTTCAAATACTTTACTGAGGAAAAAAGGTGGGGTTGCTGATCTTAAGATGTAGTATGATCACAGGTGGGTATGTAAAAAGAAACTTAAGCATCACTTTAGTTTAGCTGTGCCTGGAAACCAACAATGTATAAATGATGAGGAGATAGAAGTCCAGAGACTCATGAGATATGAGGGTTAATAACAGAAGCAGAGTAGAAGAAATAGATTGAGGAAAGGAGATTTGTATGCGTGTGTGCGTGCGTGTGTATAAGTATGATCAAGAGATCCTTTAGATGCAGTAGATCTGTATAGAGGGGAAGTTCAAGATGTGGCTGACAGAGGTACTTAAAGCTGAGCTGAAGGGACTGATTCTAGGTGTCAGGTGCACATCTTGAATGGTTTAGGAAACCTCAGAGAACCTTTGTGGTTCTAGAATGTCTTCATCTGAGAGTCATTATGATGTTATAGAGGTGGATGGGAGGGGAGAGGTGAGCTCTGACATACCCATTGGTATCACTGAACTGTGTGGAGAAGGTCCTGGAGCATAACAACAAGCACAGGAGAGAGAAATGACCTGATGTGAGACTGTTCTCATTAGAAACACGCTAAGTTTTCATATCTACCACTGACTTGAAAATACTGGCTCTTATTTTGATTCATATTTGTATTTTAAGTACTTAGTCCTTGCACTAAGCGGGGTGGGGGCCTTAAAGTAGAGAAGAAATTTGGGTTGGTGGTTTTCCAAGGGATTGAACACCAGGAAGACAAAAATCTTTAACTGTTTTTTCCTAACTGTATGATTCTAGAAAAGAAATATGTTATTAACTTCCAATCTAACTATTAAGGCATTTGTAAGGTAAGGTGTAGCAGAGTGAAGGATTACCTGATTGGCAGCCAAGTTGGAGCTATCAGATTTGTTTTCATTTTTATTGTATTTTCTTTTAGACAGGGCCTCACTTATGATGCCCAGCCTGACTTAAAACTATGGGGCTCCAGAAGCCTTCTTGCCTCAGTTTCCCATGTATATACAGTTAAATGCCACTGAGCCCAGTTCAAATTAATTTTTTCATTTTCAAAAATTCTAGAGAGATACCAAATTTATAAGAAGCAGAAGTACTAGTTATTAAAGTTTATAATCTATCTTTTATGCATATTTAGTTTTATAAAAAGTATAATGCCAGAAATGGTGTTTTATCTGTCATTGAATTGTTAAATTATGACTTGGATCTTACACTCCAGTATATCTTAAACACTTGAGTAAAATATCTATCAAGTGCTTTAGAGTCTTGTGATGTACTTGTTATACATAATTATACCATGAATAAGATTCATTTTTCTGCATGATTTCACAACTAGCTAAACAAGTGTATTTTTAGATAAGGGTCCTTTGTTGTCCAGGCTCAAACTGCCTCAGTGTCCTACCCAGGATGACAGATGTGTGTGATCACACTGTATTAGACACAGGCTCTTTAAAATTAAATGTTTTTTTAAACTTGATAGCCTGTTACCTGAATATGTAAATATAAGCAGTAAATGTTGCTTGTATTTTTTTAGTTTACTGAAAGATAAGTTTTTTACTTATTTTGAAAATAAGTTTATGTCTTGGAATTTTACAAGTGACTAAGGATTGACCTTTAATTTTCACTAAGCCTTAGATTTAAGAAATAAGGAACTTTATTAGTTAGGAGACTTTGGATTTGATTTATCCTGGGTCAGTGCAGATAATGATAAACCTAATTGGTTTTGATAGCTTTTGTGTGTGTCCAGTAACTCTTAAAAGTTCTTTCCTTTCTGTATAGTTTTTTAAAAGTCCCTTTTGCCCTAATGAATGTTTGTTTTTTATGTTTAGGATAAATATACTTACCATTCAGCTCCAGTTGATAAACCCCACAGCAGACTGCAATGCAGACCATCAAGATCACAGAAGAAAAAGTCCAAGTCCCCTGAGAGGAATAAATACTGCATCAACACCAAGAACTACGAACAGCCTACAATAGCTTCAAAGTCGCACTCTCCATCTCCCTACACAAAGAGACGGATGTGTGAGCTCTCTGAAGACACCAGGCGGCGGCTGGCCCATTTAAACCTGGGACCTTATGAATTCAAAAAGGAAACAGACAAGCCTCCATTTGTGATTAGACATGTATGTTCTCATAAGCATTTCCATTTGAAATTTGTCGAATCTATCCGGCTGCTAAAACATTATGTTGAAACACATTTCAATAAGCAACTCATATAAATTATTTTCTTTCTTGAACTCTTACCCAGCAGCTAAAAGTAGAAAATTAACTTAAAACTAAAGAACATGCTTTTTGTTCCCCCTTGATGGCTTTAATGCTGAGATCACACTTCACTATGATGTCATATCGAGACTTCAGAGTCCCCATTCCCTCTCACTTCACACAGTGGGCAGTGCTACAACTCTACAATTGAACTTGGTTGTAATTGACATTGATACTAAAGTGCCAAAGGAGGATGTTAAAAGAGAAAACTAAGTTTCCTATAAGAAGGGGCCCATTCCAGACCTTTAAAGCATGATAGTGGAAGTAGATGTTCCTTTGAGAGCAGGTCTTTTGGGAAAGCTTTGGATCCTGAGTCTTTGAAGCCAGCCCTTGTTTGATGAGCATGCACGCATAGGAGGACCTTTGGATTAAGGTTAGGGTAGCTCTGATCTTTCTATTCACAGCCTTATGCTATGCTGGAAGCTAAGCAACATTTCATGCCATTTTTATGTTTTGCCTATAAATCAATCCTTTATTGCTTAAAATTAAATTCAACTATAAATTTTTTATTCAAAAATTATAGTGTAATAAATATAACCATATGTTAATATTTATTAATGATACATTCTTTTGTTTTTTTTTTTGAGACAGGGTTTCTCTGTGTGACAGCCCTGACTGTCCTGGAACTTACTTTGTAGACCTGGCTGGTTTCAGACTCATAGAGATCTGCCTGCCTCTGCCTCCTGATTGCTGGGATTAGATTAAAGGATTGTGCCACCACCTTGTGGCAATGATATTCTTGTTTATCTAATTTGATCATAAGTTTGGTTCTGTTGAACATTATTCAGACAAGAGTTTGATTGAATTGCTGATGGAAATTTGAGAATGCTTTTGACTTTAATACTGCCCATAATTACAAATTAAATTGAAAAGAAAGGATATACCATCTGCTAGTTTGAAGGAATTATCAGTTGCTTCTTAATTAAAATACCTGTATACAAAAGCTAAGAATGATCATGGGAGTTAGACACATAAATGTTGGGGAAACAATAACTCTCAAGTGCTTATTAATACTTTTCATGACAGTAATTTAAAATATAAACTTCGTAAATGTTATTTTTTATAGAATCTATTTTCTAAGTTATATTTTTTAAAGTTTTGAGTATTTCATATGTGAATACTTACACCTCTTCTTCCTCCTCCATGTCCCCAAAATCCATAACTTCTTCCATAAATATCATTGTTTTATATACATATATATATATGCATATTTACACACACACACACAATATTGGGTCCATTAGTGCTGCTCATATGTACACATGGCTAGGGCTGGCACTTGGATTATATAACATGTTTGGGAGTTTGTCTCTGGAGAAAACTGATTCTCCCTCTCAGCTTATCTAAAGGTGTGATCAAGACCTTGTGAAAATTTCCCCATCCATGTTGGCATGTTAACTAGTGCTGTGATTATCTAGGTCTTGTTTATGTAACAACACTGTTGAGATATCAAGGGCTGGGAGAGGTGGTACACACATTAAATCTCAATACTGGAGAGGCAAGTGGCTCTCTTTGTGTATAAAGCTAGCCTGCTCTACATAGCAAGTTTCAAGACAACTAGGGTTTCATAGTAAGACCCTTTCTCAAAAACAAATATAACTAAACAAAAGAAATTTTATTTAATTTTTATTTAAGAGGTTCCCCTTCAGCTTTTCTGTGAACAGAAATGTATACTTCTAAGAACATGTAAAAATTGTCTATATTATTGAGTAGGCATTGGATTTAGAGAGAATTCAGGGATAGACAACTATTCATGGTTTCAGAAGAACTTGGGAAACTTGTAGCAAAAGAAGCTTAATTTAATGCAAACATATGCAAATACCATAAGAAGGGAATAGTACCTGACCCAAAAGAGAGAGAGAGAGAGAGAGAGAGAGAGAGAGAGAGAGAGAGAGAGAGAGAGAGAGAGAGAGAGAGAGAGAGAGAGAGAGAGAGAGAGAGAGAGAGAGAGAGAGGGAGAGAGAGGAGAGAGAGAGATGAGAGAAGAGAGAGGGAGGAGAAAGAGGGAGGAGAGAGGAGAGAGAAAGAGAGAAGAAAGATGACTATGTTAACTGTTTTTAGAATTCAGATCAGTATACAAAGGGGATTCACATGGGGTACCTTGAGAACTTCCCCATTGGAAACCATGTGTTCATGAAGTGCTCCACATTCTATTGTTCCACTGAAATTCCTAATATTCTTGCCTCCATGAGGTTGCCTGTTCTGCCTGTTCATGTAAATAGAGTCAAGCAACTTATCTTGGGCACAACTCACTGATGTTGCACATGTTTTCACATGCATTTTATTTGGCTAATATTACATTGTCTGGGTAGCTGTCTCTTTTTGTTTATATATCATGTCTGTTGGTAGGTATTTGTGTTGTTTATACCCTTGGTTACTATGAACAATGCTTTAATGAGCAGCATGTGTACAAGTGTTTGAATAAATACTTATTTTCAATGCTTTTGGGTAAAGACCTAGGAGTAGACCTGCTTTATTATGTGCCAATTGTGTATTTAACCTCAAGACTTGCCAAGTGTTCCTCAGAGGTGTTGCACAATTTGCATTCCTGCCAGCTGTACAAGAGGATTGCAGTTTTCCTACATTTTCATGAGCACCTGAGCATCCCCCCACATCCTTCTTTGTGGTGGTGAGGTTAAAGCCAGGGCCTCTTGGATGCAGGGCTGCTTAATTTTCTCTCTAGTCCTCCTGTGAGTGTGAGTGGCATCTCCTCCTGGTTTGATTAGCATTTCTCCAGTGACTGGGACTGGTGATGTTAAACATTTCCTCATGCATTAGTGAATATCCTTAAAAATGCCTACTCAAAAGTCTATTGCTCGTTTTATGATCTCTTCTTTATTGCTATTGTTGGCTTGTAGGAATTCTTTGAATGATCTATGTAATAGTCTCTTATCAGATACGTGATCTTCACTTTTGTTACCCCAAGTTAACCTTTTCCTCTTCTTACTCTTTGATTCACAAAAGGTTTTAGTTTTGCTCAGCAGATCCATCTTTCTGATTCAGTTACATCACTGTGACATTTTATGTTTAGTTAGAAAATATGGTAGAACTCACTATAAAGTGGCCAGCACAGCAAAGACACTGTTTGAATTCCATGTGTGTGCTAAGACAGGTGGAAATATGGTAGACCTTTTCTAGGTAAAGCATGTAGGTTGCTCTAGGGTGTTATTTTTATTTTTGTAACTTTGTAGTCAAAACCAAACTAGGAAACAGGGTAGTAAGTACTTAACTGTAAATTTGTTCTTTTTTGGGGGTGCCATTTAATTTCAACTCTGTTGAAAAGTGCATAGTAAATAAGTTACTTAACTCTGACTTTGGAACACAGAAGCAGTGTGGAATTCACCTGCTGTGTGGCATATGCCCTCCAGTTGCTTAGCAATGCTGTAAGATTGAGAATGGGAATGGAAGGATGAAGTGCTCTTTCACATTGTAAATCCTCTTTCTTCTAGGTTGATCCCCCCAGTCCCAGGGCTGATGCTTTCTTTGGATCACCTGGCAGAGACTGTGAAAGAGATGAATGGGTCAGGATGCACAATGGTAAGGGGGAAGCTTCCTTTCTCCTACTCTAGGTGCTTGAGCTAATATCAAGCCTTACATGGCACTGATTGAGAAAACACATTTTTTGCTACATTGCTAGATATTGTGATAAAGCTTTTTACAAACAGAACGGACTGGATTTCTGTACTGTTAAAAACATTCTTTTAGATTAAAAATGTATATTAGAAATTTTAGCATATTAAATACTAATTTATCTTTTAGTAAAAATTACTTGATAGTGTTCTACTCAACATTTTCTACATTATTTGACTACAAAACACGTTTCTCACTTTAATGTGTTAATTTCTAGAATAGATTTTGAGAAACAGTGAAATAACTCAGGGTTATGGGTTTGGAAGATTATATATATATGCTTGAATAATTAGCCCTGCCAATTATTTATATATATAAACTAATTATAGCATTCTTGGAAATTTTAACTCCATCAATAGCTAATCAATAAAGATTAGAGATAACATAGAAAATGTTACCATGAAAAGTGTATGAGCATACCCACTTTGAAAATATCAGCCATATATAAACTAATTATAGCATTCTTGGAAATTTTAACTCCTTCAATAGCTAATCAATAAAGATTAGAGATAACATAGAAAATGTTACCATGAAAAGTGTATGAGCATACCCACTTTGAAAATATCAGCTAAATTGATATTTCTGAAATGATGAATTCTTTAGAATTAGTCTATAAGAAAATGTTTTACTTCTTAGCCCTAGTTTGTTTTTAGTGGGGTGAGTTTCTTAAGTTCAATGTGAGGTTTTTTAAATACGCTTAAATGACATTGTATAGTGAAGAGTATTTGAATATTAATATCAGTAGAAAGTGGCTAGCAACTAAGTAAGTATTCCCTGGCAACTTTTAACATTAATTTCCTACACACTGAAAACATCAGAGTAAAAGAAAAATGATACAAGGGGAAGAAAAATGGAATCATAACATGCACTGAGCTTGAATGCCTTCCGTTTCTGGCTATACTGTATGCCTTCTTTTTAAATGAGGAAACAGAATGCTCTTTTTAGAGATGTTTTGTTTTTGTTTTAGCTGATAAAGAAATGGACTTTGGCTAAACTTGAGTGTTTACAGTCAGAACATTTGATGAAAGGCTAAGTATATTCATAGGTTCTTGAATTTGGTTTTTTTTTGTCCCCCTCCTTCCTTCCCTCCTTCCTTCCTTCCCTTCCCTTTACTTTTTCTTTCCTTCCATTTGTTTTGATTTTTTAGACAGGGTCTCTCTAAACAGCTGCGCTGTCCCAGAACTTAGTCTGTAAAACAGGCTGGCCTCAAACTCACAGAGTTCCTCCTGCCTCTGCCTCCTAAATTCAAGGATTAAAGGTATGCCACCATGCCCAGCTTGTATTTTTATAAAGTAATTGTTTTACCAAAAATGTTGTCATTCTTTATCAATACATTTATATATAGAATATGGATTGTGTGAAAATTAAATACAAATGTAACATTTCCCCTCTTGGCAGAAAGTTATGGTGTAGAAAATGGGCTGTGTGAATGAGACAAAGGGAAATAACTCCCTTGTAGATCTGTATTGGGAAGATTCATTTGCAGTGCTACATGCTTGATCTGATTTGTCATCAAGGTGGCTATTGTTCCTAATGACCCAGCTGAAGTTTCCCCTCCCTCAACTTCTCCCAGTCCCATCCCCTACATTCTTCCTCACCCAGATCCACTCCCTCCAACATCTCTCCCTCCACCCATCCCAGTGGTTCTTTAGGAATGAATGAATATGGTTTTCTTGTAGGCAGCATTGAAGGAAATGCTTTTTAATTGTTAGTTACTGCTTAGCATTTGAGGCTTTCAAGTATCTTTCATATCCATTTGGTCAACAAATCTGTAATTTAGTGTGAGCTTTTTGAGACTTTATATTTTTATTCTCCTGTATTTTGTTTTTAAAGAAAAATATATTTATGGAAGAAGCATTGAACTAACTGAAGACCTTAGTTTTATTACTTATTAGATAGGAATCCAGTATCTTTACATGTAAAGTATAAGTAATAATCAGTCGTAATTATTCTACTAGGCTGCCTGTGCCGCTGTACTAAATGTTGTGGAAAGCTTAGTTTAAAATCAAATGACGATGACATAGTCTACATTTATGGAGTTTCAGAAAGCCAAGATCAAGATGGTGGGAAGTTAGATTGTCTTGTATAATGACACTGTACTCATGACTGTGTAAGGGAGGAGAGAGGGAAAATGTACAGCAAGAATGGGAATGAATAACAACAAGGCTCCTGGTGTCTGTTTTCCAGTAACATTGATCATGTCTTGAGGCCCACTGTCATGACCTCATCTAAGTACTATCACCTCCCAGAAAACCATTTCACTGGGAGTGAGGGCTTCATCATAGGAATCTCACAGGAGGGGACACAGATTTAGTCTTTATCATCTCTTCCATGCTATTATTGGATAGGAAATTATAGCTAATATTTAAAAATATTTGCTGCCAGCAGCTATTTGTGTACTCAGTTTCTTGTTTAATTATCATTGAAATTTCATGAATGTTTAGAGACTTATTTCCATTTTATGGATAAAGAAACCTGCAATTTGAATTTCTTCAAGATTACACATAGTATCTGAGATAACTGTTTCCTATTTCTCCAAACTTTTCCTAAATAGAATCTCACTTATTATGCCCTGTTCAGTTTTCTCCAGGTTTACAAAGCTTTTTGATTGTCTTCAACTTTGAGGGATTCCCTGTGATACATTTTATGTTATTAATTACCTGTAACTTTCCTATGTCTAGTCTGTTCTTTTATGCTTCTGCTATTCAACATTGTACAATATAACTAAAATAGATTCTAAGTTCTTCATGACCATAGGCTATGACTTTTATCTTCTGCTGCATTTAGAGCTTAGTTGGTTCCTAATTGTTGGTGAGAATGACTCAATGTGAATATTGAGAAACTCAATATCAAAGTAAAAGCTTAATTCGTAAAGAAATGAAAGAAATTATAAGGCTGTCAAATTACACTGAATTTATACATGTAATTTGATTTCAAAGCTACTGTGTGGTAGTTACTGTATTGTCATCTCTCATGGGTTATAGAATGTAAATCTAGACTTTGTCTTGAACATAGGTAGATATTGTTTGTATGCTCTTGAAATGAGGACTGAAACAGAGATGGAACATGCAAGTGGGCTGGAAAAATATATCCAAAGTAACACAGTTAGAAATGAAGCCCAGGCTTGCTTGAATTAGAATTTAATGTTGGAGCTAGTTTTCTTTGTGACTTTAATTTTACTTTAATTCATTCGCAATTACAGTAATATTAACTTTTAGACAATGTTATAAAAGATGGACATCAGACAAATTTGGAGTCTTGACCTAATAGTTTAAGGAAAATGATTGGTACCATAGAGTCAGTGTTGGTGTCTGAAATATGCAGTGATAGCTGCCTACCCCCAAAGCCTGTGACTTCCCTATGCCTCACCATCGATATAAAGAACATTTCACAATAAACTGGCTTGGTGACTTAAATCACACATTTTTTTGCAGACTCATTGGTTTACCAAAAACAATTATTCTTTTGTCTCTGTAAAATCAGATACTTCCTAATCTAATGAAAAGAGCCTTCGTGAAGTCACTGCCTGCTGAAGAACTGACATATAACTTGTTGGGTTGGGTTGTCGTCTTGGCGCTCTAACACTGCTGAGGAATTTTGAAGTGCTTTTGAAATCTGTATTATTTGCGTTTTAGAAATGTTGATACTAGAAATCATAGGTGAAGCCAATCCCTTGCCTTTCTGAAGTTGCATATTGATCTTTTGTTCTACATAACCTTTTCCAGATCATCCTCACTTTGGCTGCTGCAGATCCAAGGATTATAAGGTGTGTCATAACAATTATATAATGAAAGCATAAGCATATTTCTGCTCTACAAATTCTTCTGGAAATTTTATAAAATAATGTGAAAGCAATAGTTGTCAAGCATGAAATGTCATAGTTATGGTGGCTGTGCCAAAGAGGGCAATATGCCTTCACTGAATATCTCCCTACAGATATGGTGTGGGTTTCATTATCCACTTGTTGAATTTAAACGTGTGGGTGTGTGTCTGAATGTGTATGTGAGAGGGACAGGGAGACTACACATGCACATGTGTGTGTGCAGTGCACACGAACATTGATTTGTGTAATATGACTATGTGTTCTTAATACACACATGTAGTATACGTGTACACACATGCATTTGCCTGCGTGTGTTTAATGCATATATGCGATAAATTATATATGTATGTATATATGTGTACATATACACACATATATATCTGTCTTTGCATACATATATACACACACAGGTGAGCTAGAGTCATGTTCAATACCCAACATGGAATAAGGAGGCTTCCTTAATTATTCTAAAGGCAGACTTTCTTCTTTTGAATTTTTTTTATTTTACATACCAACCACAGTTCCCCTCCCTTACCTCCTTCAGCTCCCCCCACCTCCTCCCATCCCACCCCCTATCCACTCCTCAGAAAGGTAAGGCCTCCCATGGACAGTCAACAAAACCTGGCATATCAGGTTGAGGCAGGAGCAAGCCCCTCTCTGCTGCATAAAGGCTGAGCAAGACTTCCTATTCATTTCCTTTAAATAATGCTCCACAGTTGATAATTACATATTTTCATCTTTGTTTACAGTCATTTTCTTTTACTAATTAATAAAAATCAGGCTATCAAGTGTTTTATTGATTTTGTTTCTTAATAATTGCTATTACCTAGTATATTGATATATAATATAATATGTATTATATAGTATACAAATTGTGTGCATAGATTAATAAAACAGCCAAATATGGAAAGAATGGAATAAAATTTGCGTGGTACTAATATGGCTGTAAATTGACTAGTTCATTTAAAGATGGATGTGAAGACTCTTCCCAATGTGTTCTACTAAGAACTGCACCTCCAAGTGTCTTTAATCTCCTACCCTCCTCTAGATTCATTACTTTTAGGGTTTTCCTAAAAGACCATGCGTGGTGAGTAAATTCTCAGATTAGTTCTGTATCGAGGATAGAAATTTTCGTGGAAATGCATCTATCATCAATTATAGAAAGAAGAAAGGATTATTTTTAGGGGTAAAAGTAGCTGATTGATGAACACTCTGGTAGTAGAAAATTACAGAATTTCAACAAGAGAAAAACTCTGAATCATGGAATGTTCCAGAGAGTTTATAGAAAAAGGCACTGTTTTGAGGCCCGTGGTGACTTATAGGGAGTGAGAGAAAGACGAGTGAGTCTGCAGAAGGAAAGCAACATGTGGGATGTTGTAGTAAGTACAATGTTCATGGAGAAAAGAGAAATTATTTAGGGAGTTGAACATATGGTGTGTGCTGAAGGATGAGGCATCCTTTTTATTCCCAAGGCTGCCCCACACCTGGTACAGATTCTGTCTCATCTTTGACAGTTTCTAGTTTTTCACTCTTGATTCTCTTTTGGACAAATTAAATTCTCTTTACTGTGGATGTATAATAATCGACTTTTCTCATCAATTCTCTTAGGCCCATTTCTGTTTTACTCTTTACCCCATCCTGAACCAGTGCCCTTATTCTTTTCCTGTGCAATTGCACTTATCTTGTATATAATAAGTACTTACTTAATATTTTGACTCTCATTGGGGATGTCATGTTCAAAGAGACATTTTGAGTATTTATGGTGATATTATTACAGTTAGATAGGGAAAGTGGTTTGGTGTATGCTGAGCTGAGCTAACAGATGATTTGAAATAATGAAGATTTACTTCATATAATACATGGTTTTCAGGTGAAAAGCAGATTGGTAATTATCAGAACCTAGAACTCTATATTTACATAGAATCAGTGAGTTTTTAAATTGTGTTTTAAGGTACATTGTATCATAGGAGTACATGTGTACAATTATAATCTGTTTCTTTAAAACCATATTCTGTGATTTTTATTTTCTTAAACTAGTGGTAGTACAATATATTGTTTTTTCCTAAAGTGTGTGTTAAATGTATTGTAATTAAACTGTCTTTGTTGATGATGATAAGTCCCAACACACACACACACACACACACACACACACAAATATGCACACATGCACATATACATATGCACACATACACCACAAACACTCCACTATGTGTTCTGTCTTTCTCCTTACCATTCTTTCTCAGAATAACGCTGTCTTCTCTCCTTACCATTACTCTGGAAGTATTTGGGAGAAATGACTTCTATGAGAATTTTAGACTAAGGAGTTATTATGCCCCTTTAAATAAAAGAAATGGGGAGCCATCATACTAAAATTGGGAAGTATTCCAAATAAAAATGGAAAAGAAAAGAAAGAAAAATACCCTGACTCAGCAATATGAGAGCAAGAATCTCCAAAGATTAATTACGCTGAGTTTGTTTTGTGTTTACCATCTATTGCTGGGCTTTATCCTTCAGAGTGGTTTGTTTCCCAGTAAGACTCCTTAGAGAAAACTAACATTTGCTTTTTTAAGTGTATATCAATTGGAGATAGCTTCAGAGTTACGGATGGGGGTGTTTGTCCACTTCTCCTTTTCATTCTAGAGCCCCATCTGGTGCAGTCCCAGGCAGGCTCTGTGCATGCTGCCTCAGTTTCTGTGACTTCATGTGTGCATTAGCTCTGTTGTGTCTAGAGACATTGATTCCTTCACGTCCTCTATCATCTCTTGCTCCTAAACTCTTTCTCATCCTCTTCTGCAGAGTTCCCTGAGCCCTGAGAGAAGGGATTCGATGGGGGGCTATCCCATTTAGGCCTGAATGTTCCAGTGTCTCTTACTCAGCATATCTGACTGTGGATCTCTGTATTTATTCCCATCTGCTACATGAAAAAGCTTCACTGATGATGGTTGAGCAAGACATATGAGTAAAACAGAATATCACCAGGAGTCATTTTATTGCTGTTTCTCTGGCAAAATGGTAGTATTTGGTTTTACCCCAATCCCTGGTCTGTCTAGTCTCAGACACTTGGTCAGCTAAGAAGCATTGGGTATGGGTTCCATCTCATGGAGTGAGCCTTAAGTCAAATCAGATATTGGTTGGTTACTCCCACAAGACCTGTGCCACTGTTGCATGAATTTATCTTGCAGGCAGGGCACCATTGTAGATTGAATGGTTTGTGGCTGAGTGGGTGTCATGAACTCTAGTTCATAGTGATGAAGTCTCTAGGTAGACAACAACTGGACTTCAATGAGTTGTATAGGTGTTGTTTTCAGGAATATGACCTTACTGTGAGTTTGTGGTTTGTGGAGAACAGCCTTGCCTTGGCAATGTCTCAGATTGTTTGAAGGTTCCCATAGGCCTCTTTTGGCCAATAACTTGATCAGATATAATTAATTCCCAGTACTTGAAGCTTTATCTGGTTATGAGAGATGTCCAATTTGGGCTCTGTTTTCCCCATTATTTGGTGATTTGATTCAGATAACCTTCATGTATGTATGTAGTTTACTTCTATTTTGTTAGCTTTCCATATCTCCCTTAGGTTTAGCTGCCCCTGCCCATATTACCTCACTCATGCCTCTCTTCCTTGTCCCTCCCCATTTGATCCCCCAGTTCCAGCTCCCAATGCCCGACCATTCATAACTATCTATTCCAGTGGTTTTCAACCTGTGGGTCATGACCTGTTTGGGGGTCACATATCTGATATTCTACATATCAGATATTTACATTACAATTCATAACAGTATCAAAATTTTAGTTATAAAGTAACAATGAAATAATTTTATGGTTGGGAGAGTCACATAATATAAGGAACTGTGTTAAAGGGTTGCAGCATCAGGAAAGTTGAGAACCACTGATCCATTCTATTTCCGTCCTTTAGGAAGATACATAGCTCCCCGAAAACCCAGTCCTTTGTCCTTTACTCTCTACATTTCCTTGATGGTTTTATAGATTATAACTTTCTTATCAATGACCAGCTAACCTCCACATTTTTGTAAATTTTTCTTTCCATACGCCATATTGACATACTGTATTTGTCTTTCTGGGTCTGTGTTACCTCATCCAGGATGATTTTTTTTTCTAGTTCTACCCATTTAACTCCAAATTTTATGATTTTCTATTTTTAATTGTTGAATATTCTGTTATATAAATGTTCTGCGTTTTCTTTATTCATTCATTCATTCATTGATAGGCATCTAAGTTGTTTCCAGTTTCTGGCTATTATGAATATAACAACAACAAACATGGTGTCTCTGTAGTAGGATGTAGGGAACCAAACCTAGGTCCTCTGTAATTACAACAGGCACTATAAACCACTGGTCCATCTCTCCTTCCCCCAGGTTTGATTATATAAAGAAACATGACACACAGTTTTGCAGTCATCAGTTTAATGTTCACTGCTCCCATTGCTTTGGCAAGGTGGCATATCATGGTGGAAGCACATGGCAGAGGAAAATCACTTCCATCAGGATGCAGGGAGCATGAGAGAGGCACACTGGATTCTACCATTTTTTAAAGACCTCCTAGTAGGCCCCACCCTTAATGGCTTTATCCTCTCCTGACTGAGCCTTTCTGAGGATTACGTTTTTATCACATGGGCTTCTGCACAGCACACAAGAATCAGATTATAGCAGCTAAGAGCTAAAGGGTTTGACATGATCAAGAAGAATTTGAAAAGCACCTTGATGACCTTGAGCTCTGTTATTCTAATGTGTCATGGGCCAAGTTATGTTATTAAAAATGAGAAGACAATTGAAGATTATTACTGTTCAGTAAATAGCCTACAACATAAAAACCTTATTACCTATAAATCATTTAAATATGACCTGGAAGGAGGATTTCACAAACTGAAACAAACCCATGGAAGTCTGTCAGTTTGGCTGATTATAATGAGAACTGATCCAGATTATTGGTTGTTTCAAATTTAGGACTTGAATCTGTGATGCTAAAAAGTCAGAGGAGGCAGTTTGCCTGTGAAGAAAGCAAGCAGGCAAACAACAGCCTAATCCAAGACACCAACCAAGAACAAAAATCTGAGAAGTAACTTTGAATTGCTATTGCAATGAGAACAGCCCACGTTCTCATTCTCTGGGTCTAGTTCAAATATGAGTTTAGTAATTTATACTTGTCCATGTGCATGAAACTGTCAGAAAATACCAGTGAGACACATTGTAGATCCATTAGCGAAGCACCACCAACTTTTAAGTCTTGTCAAAAAATATTACTAAAAGGTTCTACAGTCCTAGAAGACTGTGAACCTAGCTTTGGACTTGGTTTACCAAACCCACTTCAACATTATTTCATCATGGCAGCTGGGGAGAACTCTGAGAAGGGAGCCTGAGGGATTTAGAGGATCCTAGAGGAAGGTGCTATTTCTGCACTAAGGCTTTTATCTGTGTGGATCTATAGACTTTAGTGGGTATCGGGGTTGTCAAGTACTAGTTCAACAGATGTCTCCCCCAGCAGCTGTATGCTCTGAGGACCTTAAGGAAATCTTTTTGGTACATAATACAGAATGGAGGGTGCCACATTGACAATATTGTCTCTGAAAACAAAAGGTTGTTTATCTTTATAGGATTTGGAGTCATGAACATTTTGATGGTGAGGTTTCAGTGAAGAATAGAATTGATAAAGTTTATATATAAAGTTTTAGGGTTAATAAACACAGGCTGGAGACTTAGCAGTCATAATAGGTGAGTAGTGAAGGAAAGGATTCATCTGTTCTGAGAAGGACATTGCCTGTCCAGACAGAAGAACCAGTATTATTTTGAGGAGGGAACCCAATTAATGATAGAGCCTTTTGCTGTCCAGGTAGATCGTTAAGGAAGGGTCCTGAGATAAGTGCTGAAGCTATGCATTGGTTTACTGCCTTGTTTCCTGGCTAAATATTCCTTAAGGAAGTCAGGAGAAGGTCATGTGGAACAGAGATGGGCCTTAGTTCTTCACGTAGTTAAGTCATATGGATGCAGGTGTTCTGGGTTCTCCTATTTCACGGTTATATTTTCCCCTTAATGTGTTGCACATTATTAGATCTATTGAACTCAATATGGCAAACTCCAGTTGCATCTAGTTTTCAACTGTTGTAATTTTGTATCTTTATACATGAATAAAACTCTATTGTGTATATGTACCACAATAATGGACTCAGATTGAGGCCGTAATGTTCCCATTTTGTCTTCAGGCCTTTTTTACTATGTTCTCCTTATGGTGAGGTCCCTGCTGACCACTTCTTCTAAAACAATTTCTTTTCATCTGCTCCCATTCCACCCACCAGCATTTCTGATATCCTTTCTTGTCTTACTTCTTTTGGTGGAATTTAATACTCTTTGGAAAACCTCATATTTTATTTATGTATCTTGCACCATGTTTACGTTTTAAAAGTTATTTATCCTTAATAGAATTCTGCTTGAGTACAATTCCATAATTGTACAAATGTGTTAATTTGTCTATCTTGATTCATGTATCTGGCTGTTCCCAGAAGCAATGAAAGTTATAGGGAGAATTTGTATTGTACCTGCTTGACCCTCAGAGCAAAATTAAGCAATCATTTATTCATATGTATTCTTTATTTATGTACATTAGATACTTCCCAACCCTAACTCAAAAATATTTTGAGTTAGTAAAATTGTATCATCTTGTGACTACCTAGATATGACTTAAACAAGAACAGCAACAGCAGATATGCTTAAGTGGATGGAAGAAAGCCCAGGAGGCCTCAACCCTATAGAGAACTACAAGCAATTAGATAATGCTCAGAATAGGGGAAATAGCCTTATCCAGTGAAGAGCATATCAATTAATTTTCCATACCGATCACCTGTCAACAGAATGAGCAGTGTTTTTATGTAGTTAGGGATATACATATAACAACAATTAATGAAAATGAGACCATAAATTTTAAAAGGGAGCAAGGCAAGAGCCATAGATGAACATTTAGAGGGAGGAATTGGATGGAAGGATGATATAATTGCAATTTCAGAAAATAAATAATTAGAAACAAAATATATTGTACATATTTTGTATAGTATGTATGCATGTATGTGCTTTATATTTGTATATACCCATATATTTTTAAAAACAGGTTATCAGGACACCACATGGGAGAGACTTTGATGATCCCTTTGAAAGGTGTGAGGAATTTTTGAGCCCAAGGACATGTAACAAGGCCCAGCATTCTGCAAGGACCTTACTAGTACACTCAGCACCCTCAACAGCACCAAAGCATTGTCCAAGCCCTGTGCTAAATAGAGCCTCTCTCAGGGAAAGGTAAGTGTAGTTTCTTTTGCTCCTCATCTTTTCTTTATGAACAGAAAGATTATGAGTTCAAGGCCAGCCTTGGGTATACTTTTCATCTTTTGAATATTCAGCATTAGAAACAGAAAGCAGAATAGTCATATGAAGTAATTGTTTATAAAATTAAAACTTGATTTTGAGGCTTACTTAAAGTGTTTGTTTGGAATAGATTATAGATTGTGTCAATATTTCTTCCTAGCATAGTTCACTTGAAGTGAGTTTATTAGTCAGATCTGGACTCTATCCCTAATTAGCTAATAAAATTCTTAAAGTGAAAAATCTGAATTGTGATAGGTTGTTTTAGTAGACTCATAGTGGCTTATATTATTGATTGCCCTAAGTATAGAAATAGCCCAGGTTGAATTCTCCAATTAGTCTCAATGGTGAAACATGCATTGTTGTATGGCATCTGACTTCTCATTTACTCCTGCCAGCAACCCAATAGAATCTAAATCACAGGAAGAGTCAAGCTCTCCCTCTAGGAATGCTTGCATCCTGAGTCTGAAGGATTGTTATATATTGGGCATGAGAAAAAAACCACCATTTTTTAAATGAAACTATTCTTTCCCCATTTTAAAAGAATCTAGGCTATTTAATAAACTTTTACAGAAAATTGAAACTTGGGAGATATATTTTTAAAACCTTGACTTTCACATTCCTTGGCTACAGATGGCATAAAAAAGTAGCCACTGAATTCTTAAAGAATATTAAGTTCATTCACCAGACATAATTGCAGTGATTTAGTTAACTATACCAGTAGTCCAGCTGAAAACAGCTTTCTTGAACAAGATTATTGCTGCAGCGTTAAAGCATTCTGTTTTGAACAGATAGTTTTATCTGTTTCCTCATTAGCTTTGTAAGTATTTGTATGGGGGGATAGGAGGAGGGAGGGAGATGATGTAAGCATGTGTGTGATGATGGCCTGTTGATAGTGAGATATAGAATATTTTAAATTTAATTGGTTTTTGAGAATTTCAGGCATAAAACTGCTACATTTACATCATTCCCCTCTCCTCCCTCCACAAAGCTCCTCCCACGTCTCCTCACTTCTTCTTAAATTCATGGCCTCCTTTTCTATAATCATTATTGTTATATACACATGTGTATACACACATACTCAATGCATTTAGTGTTGCTCATATATGTAACCTATATGGGTCTCTTCCCTGGAGAAATCTGATTTTCCCTCCCCTTAGTGACCACTGATTTCCTGTAACTCTTCACCTAGGTCTGGAGCCTTGGAAAATTTCCCCCACTCATGCTGACACATTTTCCTGTACTATCATTAACCATGCTTTGTTTAGGCAACCATATTTCTGCGATTTCATGTGTGCATCATCCCTTTTATGTCTAGAAGGCACTATCTTGCAGTGGCTTGGGGTACTCTGACTCTTAAGATCTTTCCACTCCCTCTTCTGTCATATTCCCTGAGCTTAAGAGTAGGTGTGCTGTTGTAGTAGATGTACCAATTGGAGTCAGGTACCTTGACATCACTTGTTTTCTACATTTTGACCAATTTTGATTGATTCCATTTCTAGTTCATTAGAATCATGCCTAAAGGGTAATAGTAATGTGATATAGGAGAGTTCTCATGTGGTGTGTGTGTATATGTGTGACCATATTGTTTTGTGTCCTTAAAATTGTTTTTGAGTATCTTGTTGAATTCTTTTTTAAATGTACTACAATAGCACAGTATTAATTGGGAAGGAACCTGGTTTATTTTGTCTGTGTATAGAATGTAGACAGTCTGTAAATTCTTTCTTGAATATAGCTAAAATTATCTGTCCAACTATATTTCAGTGGAAGAAATATCTTAAAAGTAAATGTAACTATTTGCGTTCTCTCTTCCACCTTCCCTCAAGTTTTATGAGACGTAGTTTCACTCCAAAATCTCAGCTGACCTGGAAATTGCTATGTAGACCAGATTGACCTAGCCTTGTGCTGATTCTCCTGTGTCTGCCTAAGGAGAGTTAGTGTAACTTATTTTCATGTTGAATAATATGATTAATCTCTTACTAAAATACAATAAATGCTCTTAATAGTCAGCATTGCCTGTTTTATTTTGGATTCAATGAAAATATGGCACATTTAAAATAAATGGTGAATTAGTTTGAACTCACTATGAGTTGAAATTTTGTTAATGTTCATTACAAGTATTATAATTTTTCCCAACAAAGTGTAATGCCTCCATTTTGATGCATTTTGTCTATAAGGAAGGACATGCTCCTAGTAGTCAACTCATATTACTAGGAACAAAATGTTTTATTTTTTTAGGACTCAGTAGCCCTCTTTAAATGAATGACAATTTTAGGTTTGGTGTTTCTAGGACTAGCAATATATTTGCAAATGTTTATACAATCTATTGTAGTTATGAAACAGTTGCAAATGAAACTGATACAACTGTGTATTGGATATCCCAATTGGAATTTTTGTCTAAAAGTTGTATGTCAGAGGCCCAGCTTCAAGAGTTTATATGTATGGTATTCATTAAAATAATATTTTCTCTAAGTAGGCAGTAAGATGCTAACCCTTTGATCATGTTTTTAATGAACAGATTTTAAAAACTTCATCAGTTTAAGTCAACTAGTTCTTATTTTAGTCCAAGTGCTTTTTTCTTTTCACCCACTAAAAAACTACCTCCAGATATTGCCATGCCATAAAATGGTTTCAATTTTGTTTGTATTACAGAAGCACATTTTTCTCTAAGTATAAACATTATTATGACTCCAGATTTTTTTTTACACTTTACAATGTTACTAAAATCAGGCTTAGATATTAGCATACCTAATTAAAAGGGAATTGGTGCCCTTTTAAATCAGGCTTACGTTTTTTTCTTTTGTAAATCATATTAAAGATTGTGAGGCAAGCATTCCTTATGCCATAGCACAGACTAATGGCTCTGTTCTTAGTGCTGTTTGGAGACCCTGGAGTTGCACAGCTGGATCTTAGATTCCCACAATGGGTTTCATGTACTGAAATAATTGTTCTGCCAATCCACTTCCATAGGTGCAGCTAATCTTCCTTTTATCTACGTGAGAAATTGTTTAGGATTATCTACTAAATGATTATTGATTATGTCCTTTAAAGTATATCATTTAAACCATTCATCTATTTATTGATCTGTACCTTGTATAATAATGTAATATTCTAATTTTGTAAGAACAAGCTGAGGGGACCAAAGGGCACCAAATTTAAGTAATATTTTAACACACTTCCTGTTTCTTTATAGGGGAATTATCAACACTTCAAATATATGTATTATAATTAAGGGGATCAGGAAATTTTCATGATGACCTGAATAAAATAAAATACCTTAATTATATGAAAGTCAATTTTGAATTAAGGAAGAGCAGAATGAATATAAATAGATGTTTCATTTTTCCTTTGACATTTTAAATCCCAATACACAGTCTCAAATTAAAGCCATAGTTTTCTTGTATATATTTAAATATTTCATTCTTTTAAAAATATGATTCTCATAGTGGATAGAGAGGTGATATCTGTTGAGATGGGGCCATTTTATTCCTAGCCTGAAAAAGTGAAAATGGAAATGTGAGTAGATTCTAAGTAGTATTTTCATCTCTTACACATATTTTGCTTATTTCATAAAGTTGGTGGGTTGTAGCTTCCTGTTTATTCCTTATAGTTTCAAAGTAAATTAAATTATTAGAGAATAAGTGCTAATTTTAAAGACATCATACATGAAATTATTGTTTTGATGTGAAAAGCTACATCTTTACTTAGAGATAAACACTAAAGAGTGGTGTGTTGAAATAATTAAAGTGATCAGATATGTAGGTATTTTTCCCAAATACATGTCAAAATTAATTAAGACTGTTTTTAGACATTATAGAAGATTGATAGGGTAGCAGAGTATAAGTATCTGAATAAGCTCTTTCTCCTCATCATTGGCCAAAGGAAGAAGTTCTATTATTTTAAGCTTATAAAGTTTGGGGAAATTTTCTTTCCTCTCTTTAAAAGTTCTCTGTTTTTTGTGTCCACAGATTCCACTCTGATTGGTGTTCACCTTCAAACTGTGATGAGATCCATGACCGGGTGAAAGATGTCTTGAATTCACATCATGTTCATGCAAGACATTTATGTGTTAGTTTCTTTATTTTCCCTTTCTAATAGGCTCCCTAAACTGGCCAAGGTGCTTACAGGTTGTGATTCTTAGTTATGGGGAAGAGAATACATTTTCTGAAGGAATCACTGGGTTTACTGCAGGTCAGGTAACCAACTTGCTGCTTGCCCAGAGTCATACAAAATTCCTTTTAATTATTACTTTTGTGGATTTTGTTAGATTTATTTAGTGTGTGTACATGTGCTGGGACACATGTGGAGGTCAGAGAACAATTCTTTCCTTTCACCGTGTGTCTGCCCTGATTTTGTCTGGACCAGAATCCGGTCATTGGGGCTGAAAACAAGGGCCTTTTTTGGTTGAGCCATCTTGGAGTCCTAGGGTTCTTTGCTGTTTTTTCATGTTTCATCTACTATACTAGATATTTAACATTGATCGTGTGAACTATCAGCATTTTTAATCACAATTATCTTACAAAAAGTCACCAAATAGTTTCTCCATAATAATCTCAAGGTTTTCATAATGTAGAAAGTCTTATTTTGTGATCCAGTGATAACCCATTTGGTGAAGGTGCATTTGATTCCACAGATAGATTAGGGAGAGGGGATGTGTGGAGTACTTCTTCTAAATCAGGTGTTGAGCTGATTGACATGTCAATAAATATACAAAAGAAAGAAGAGCAGGTCAGGGTTAGCTTCATTTTGGGAAGTTAGCAGTACACAAGGTTTTCTGAGGTAAAGTAAATAAATGTGTTTATATTTGTGGTAACTTGGAGTTACAACAATATAATATTTTTGTATTAGGTTATTAAATTTCATTAATTAATTTGAAACAATTACTTCTTATAGTTTGCATTTTTCAAGTCATACCAGTTTTCTTTACAAAAATAAAAATCTAGCTAATTTTAGTGAAGATTGTAGTTATGTTTAGATTAATTAAAATTTATATTTTTCTTTTTACTACTTTAGTTATTCAATTTTAAAAACTATCTGTTCTTAATTTGTCTATTACTCTTAACATGCATACAGAACAAATTATTTCTTGGATGACTTTTCTAATAGTATTAAAATGTGAAAACACTGAACTTTTTGTATGTTTATTACCATTATGTTACTTCTATATGCTTTAATAATTAATATACCCTGAAATATAGAATATCTAACATGTATATATTTCTATATTTCTAAAACACAAGAAGTTATTGTTATTCATAAAGTAACAATTATTAGGTTCATATTTGTCTTATTCCTCATCATATATGAGTAGTGAGAAATGGAGACTTTAAATCAGAATCCATAGTATTTCCAGCAGTATCAAATCGAAGTGCTTAGGTACAATTCTACCAGAATATATGTGGGTTGTATGTGTGGTGTGAAGGGCAAACATGAATGAAAGAAGAGTAGGAAAAGGAGCAGTGTGCCACACTGACAGACAGATGGAGGATTTGGTATTTGAAACTTGGTGAACTTACATCCTGTGAAGACCAGAGTCCTGTGCATATTAGGCAGACACTCTGCAGGGGGTCTATGTTCCCAGACCATTTCATGTTATCTTCTAATTTTTTTATATGTAAGAGTATTTTGCCTGAATGTATGTATTTATATCGTGTATGTGCCTGGTGCCCACAGAGATCAGAAAAGGGCACTGAATACCCTGGAACTGGAGTTCCCAATGGTTGTCAGCCACTGTTTGGGTACTGGGAACTGAACTAAAAACCCTCTGTGAGAGGAACAAGTGCTTTTAGCTGTTGAGTCATCTCCCCAGCTAATTTTTTTATATTGTCTTAATCAAAACCCCAGTATACTTTAAAAAACCAAATATTGACAAGCAAGCAGATTCTAAAAAACACATGGAAATACAAAGGAAATTCTAAAATCTAAACAAGGACCAATGAGATAGCTCAGCCAAAGCTGACAACCTGAGTTCAGTCCCTGGGAACTCACATAGTTGAAGGGGACAACCTACCTCTGAGTATTGCCATTTCACTTCCATACATTTGCCATGGCACTTGTGTACATGAGCACACATGTACAAACATATTCACAGGTATACATGCAAGCAATAAATAATATAATGAAAGGAGATTTTAATTATTTGTAATGAACTCCTACATGTATACAGTGAAATGTGATCATATCTACCTCTTATTTTCCCCTCTGACTCCTTCTACCTTATGTCTCCAACACAGCACCTTCCAAAATAATCCTTTAGTTCACTTTTATGTGTACTCTGCACTGGAGCATGGGAGCCTAATAGTGGCTACATCTTCAAAGAATAATGATTCTCCCTTCTCTAACAACTATCCACTGCCAATAGAAATTTGTTCTGAAAAGAACAAAGGTGGAAGACTCGCCATCTAGCCTTAGCAATTTATTGTGTTGAGGACAGTGTAGCATTCACTCACTGAAGCCACAGAAATATCAAATGAGTAGAACAGAGATGCTACAGATTGACCTACAGAAATGCTATTGCTGTTATGTGAAAAAGCTGCAAAGCCAATTTAACAGAGCCCCAGGAAGTTCTTGCTCCTGTTCCCCAGTGTTGAGACTGTATGTATGCCACCACTCCTTGTGTAGCTTACATTGGTGCTGGGGTTGAACTTGTGTCCCCTGGCTATCAAGGCAGGTGGGAAGTCCCTGGCTATCAAGGCAGGCTGTCTTCCCACCCAACACTTTATAGTTTTGCCTTGTGAACAAATGGTTTTGTATGAAAATAAAACAACCCAGCAGCAACAAAAAAGAAAATTCCCTTGGCCCCTAATTCATAACAGATCAAGAGACCTCATGTATTACAATACCTTCAAAGGAAAGCATAGAGAAAATATGGACAATTTGAATTTGGCAAGGGATTTTTTGACATGACACAACCTATACCAGACAAAACAAAATTAAATTAGACCTCATAAAGTTAATAAATGTCTGCTTCATGAAAGGCACTGGTAGAGGAATGGAAAACCTTAGTCTGGGTGAAAATATTTTTAACAGGGCCCGGCCCGGATTTGATCTCCAGACCCATGTGGGGTGGAGAGGAGGAGTAGGGACTAGCCAAAGTTCTTATCACAAGTGATCATCATGTTCTCTTTGGTGTCATGTGATGTGAAGTGTTCTCTACTATGTTGTCACCTTAGTCTAATTTGAGAAAATGTATCTATACTAAAAGACTTTTCAAAACGTATAAACACTGGGTTGGAGCAATGGCTAGTCTTACAACCCAAAACATAAACTACTTGAGCAGTTTTCTTACAAATTACCAAGTAATTGGTCATAGATTAGAAGAGACTAAGGAGACATGATGACTAAATGCTATGGCTATTCTGTACTGAACACTGTAAAAACAGAAGGACATTGTTGAGAAGCCTGAAGATATGAATATAGCTGGCAGCTAATGTGATTGTGCTGTGAGAGTATCTTAGTTTCGCTGAGTGTACCCTGTTATGTCAGATGCTCACATTAAGAGACCCTCAAAGAAAGGGGGCACCTCTGTTTATCGTTCTGTATCATCTCTGCAACTTTTCTGTAAATTTAAATTGTATTCCAGACGTTATTGAGAGTTTCATTTCTGCCCCCTCAGTTTTAATAAGAGTTGGTGTGATTCCAGGCTTTCTTCCTCTCACAGGAAGGAAATTTTTTTGCTTGCTCAGCGTGGAACTCACTTCCTTCTACTTTGGCAGGCTTTCCACTTTAGTGGATCCCTCACTCTGCAGTTCCCAGTGTTCATCACGGAGGGGGCTGTGTGCTCAGGGTTGCACCCATGGAGTCTCACTGGGGCTTGCTTCTTAGGTCTTTAATTTTGTCTGTCTCACACAGGGGATTACCAAACCCCTGTGATTCCTCTGTCCTCCAGCAGTGGAACCGTTGAACAAAGCAGAGTCTTGGCATTTGTTCTGTACTCAAAAGCCACAGATGCTCCCAGGAGAAAGCCAGCTGTGGACCATCAGCTCACCTCTTTGGGGTTATGTCCCCTGGGGACTCTTTTCACCACAATTACAGTTGTTTGAGCAGCTTTCTGGTGCTTTTAGATAGCAGACCAGTCAAGGTAGTCAGTATACTCCATCCTATTCAAAAGTAGGAGACTTTCGCTACATTTTAAAAAATTTTTTATTTGCCTCGGGCTTGGCTTACTGGGGTGTAAAATAATGCTGTCCATGTTGGCTTATGTTAGGCACTAATTTCAATACAGTCCAGCAGCAAACGGAGCACAAACATAATTAGCCAACATTTCCTGCCTGCATTCATTCATACAGCGTCCCCTCCTCAAGTGGCTGCGTGCTCTGCACAGCACTGTACAAAGCTCAGAGGCTCTTCTTATGAAATCGAATTTTCTCCCCGTAAGGAACACACAGTGTTTTAATAAACTACTGAATGAATATGAAACAGTAAAAAAGAAAACAGCTGCTACAGCATGCAATTAAGTGTATTAATAAAAAGCATAAGCATGGATTATTGTTATCCCAGAGAAAAACTGAAATTGGCATAGGAATGGTAACGTTTATTAGAGGCTAGGCCCTGTGCCCACATTACTCAGTTTTTCCTCTCAATAATCTTGGAAATTAAGTATTAGGTCATATATAGTCTTTCAAAGACAAGGAAGCTGACATACCGGAAGGTGAAGTGACATGTATAAGGTTACACAACCACTGTAGATGCTCTTAACCAGAACTTGAATTCAGGTGACATCCTTGATCTTAACCACTCCATTCTATGGTGATAAATGCCAACTATAGTCATATACACATAAGCCCAGAGATGTGGTCAAGCTTAAGCATGTATAAATATATTCCCTTACATGCTCAAAAATAAGTGAATATGGCAGACGAGGTTGCTGACCTTCTTGTATCAGCATGTTTCCCATTTTTTTTGTAAGGAGTGGGAACTTGGTTTAGGGCAAGAATTAAGAGTTTGGAATGAGGAATCAGAAAGGATGAGTGAATTGCCAGGAAGTATTGTAGTTTAGGTTTGATAAGTTGAAACTGAAATATACATTTAGTTGGAATTTATTAAATTGCCACCTTTTGCCAGGCACTTAACTAAGTGGTATTTTTATGCTGGCTTTGAAACCAGACTTTTGTCAAAGATATTTATATAATTTCTTCATATGTGTTACAGGTTTTTGTGTATTTAGTATATGTAGCATGTTTAGAAGGACAGCCATGTAATAAGTATTTAGTAAATCTTGTTCTTTAAAATCATGCACCTCCTAACTGGTCTGAGGCTTCCAGTGCTACATAAACTCAGACTCTCTGGTGCCCAAGCAGTGTGAAGCAATGGATGATCCCCAAATGGACCAAACCCTGCCATTGCTTCTGCATCCACACATTTGGCACCTGTGTCCCCTCCCCCTCCATACCCAAAGGAAGACTGAAACAGATTCTAAGGGAGATAGACCCAGGACTGGAGAGTGGACTGCAGAGTTGGGATCAGTGACAAAGAGTGCTTCTTACTCTTTGAAGGTGAACCGGGTTCAGTTCACAGCACCACATCGTGGTTCATAAACTCCTTCCTTTGATGACCTCACATGCATACATACATACATACATACATACATACATACATACATACATACATACTCATACATACATGTAGGCAAAACATACACATATGGTAAAGTAAATCTCAAAAACATTTGAGAGAGAGAGAGAGAGAGGAGAGAGAGATAGAGAGTGTGTCTGCTAAACCTGAGCCTTCAAAATGGAGCTAAAGCCTGAAAAGCCCCTGCAAAGAAGGAAGGGAAGATTCCTGAAGTGGTAAAAGAAAAAAAATCCCACAGAACACAGAGATGCCAAAACAGAGCAGGCAGAGACATCTGGGGCACCACAGATGCCAAGGGAAGGATACAGATTTTATAGCTAAACTCATGCACAGTGCAAATTGAAATACCATTTTATCAAGTTTTACAAGGATGCAGAATTTGGGTTTTTAAAGCTCTTTTAGCACATAGAACCCTTCATTGCGTTGGGAGGATGGCACATATGTTACTAAGAGAATGTCTTCTGAGCCTGGCCGATGTGGGGAAAATACCTTTCCCAGGCTATTTTTAAAGACTCCCAGAGGGGATCCCTTAGTGACAGTGCATGGCAGCCAGTTATATCTTTGTTGTGTAGGAAGACCCAAATTCATTTTTATTCTCTCTTCCTTTTCTACCATTAACATAGACTTAAGTCTCTTAAAACCATGGCACTGTTGGGACTGACACCCCCAAAGCACTCTGGACTCTACAGTGGCATTACACATGGTATCCCCCAGAAAAGCGTGGTTCCTTTTTAAAAAGACTGTCACTTCCTGAAAGTCAGGGTCTGCTTCTGAAAAGATGTTAAACAGTGTGCCAAATGTAAAAGCTTAGCTCTTTCTCTAAACTGCCCCTGTTCACAGTATCCCATGAAGACTTGATTGGATCCAATAGCTTCTTTCTGACTTTGGTAATCACTGTAAGAAGGGACGTTGAATGTTCTTGCACATGGTTAATGCCTGGCTGCTCTTGTCCTGAAATACCATGATTGTTCACTAAAAATACATTTAATGATGCTGGAAAATAGTTTGGCTTGGGAAAAGAGATCACTTGTCTATGGTGTATAGAATAGGATGAGGACAATGGATAGAGTTTCTGGTGGTCAGTACAGGCCTTCAGGCTTGACGGCAGGTACCATTTCTTACTGAGCCATCCCATTGCCCTCACCTCTTTTTCAGTAAGCAACCAAAGAGTTAAGTTCTTTGGGTATTTGTGAGATTTATTATTTTTTTCAAGAATAATTATGCTTTTGTTAACTGTTTACATATATTTCTTATGAATTATGTATTTGTCTTTCTTCTAAATTATTTTTCTAATATTTTCTCCATCTCGAATTGTTTTGGTGGTTGTCTTTTCTGGTTGTAGATTTCTCTCTAAGTGATGCATAGACAAACTCACTGGCTCAATGTCTGTGAGTTCTGATATTTTTATCTATAGCCTTTATGCCACTGATTTGACGAGGCATATTCTTTGGTTGCTTTTAAAACACAATTGCCTACACAGAGAATTTCTATTAAATTTGCCGAAAATAGTTTTGACCCTTTGAATTGCTTTTCAATTCCAGGTGTTTAACTTTGAAGTTTATTAATCATACCCACATACATTGTGGTGTTGCTTATTTTAGATTATTATGGTTTCTTATTATATCTATTTTAAATTTTTGTGACTATATTTATAATTCTTTAGTATTTATTTGTTCTGTTTCCTGGCCTTTGACTTCTTTTTCAGGAACTTCTGTTACATATATATTGGGTCTAATTTGCACATATGCTGCTTGGTTTTTGCCAACTTAACATAAAATCTAGACTTATCTGCAAAGGAGGAATCTCAGCTGAGACATTGCCTCCATCAGGTTGGCCTGGACATGTTTGTGAGGGCATTTTCTTGGGTCTGTGAGTTCCTGCCTTGGACTCCTTCAATGATGGACTATAACCTGTACATCAAATAAACTCTTTCCTCCCCAAGCTGTTTTTTTTTATCAGTGTTTTATCAAAGCAAAAGAGAAGCAAACTGGGACACAAATGGGTACCGGAGAATGCGATTTTTCTATAATGGGTATAATCATGTGGTACTTTTGCCTTGGTCTTTTTTATGGCAGGAAGGTAGAGTATTTGAAAGAGTTGGGCTCTAAAAGCAGTTGAGTGGTCTAAACTTAATGAGCTGTTGTGGTAACTTGGAAGACAATGCTGAGAGAAATGGAGGGGCCGGCATGTGATCTTTCAGGGGGAATATGTTGGGCTGTTCGTGTGATATTTCTGACTAAGAATATGAGGAAGTAAAAATCTTTGTTTTAATGAGACAAGTAATGCTAGTTAGCTGGAGCTAAAGTATAATCGGCTGTGATTTTTAATAAGAGACTAGCACCACTCATGTGAAATCATCTGGAAGTTTTTCTTCAGAGTCAGTATACAGAACCTGTGGTCCAGAGAGGACCAAGGCTACTTATCAAGCTGACAGCTGAACTTATGAGTCTCCCACCTAGTACAGATTTTGAAGGCATGGAGGGTTCTGTAGCGCAGCTATGACTTGACCCCACTGGCAAGGTCAGTGTCCCTGCTGGAGCCCAGAAGGCCATTGTGAAGATGCTGCCTTGGTTACAGTGCAAACCCCAGGATTGGAAGGATGTTGTCTTTTTGTTTTGTGTCTTTTCATCTCTAACCAACTCATGATCTTTCTTTATGAAATAATTTTCCTTAACTTTTTGGACCTCATACATGCTAGGTAAACAGTCTACCTCTTACATTTTTACCAATACTTTCCTGATTTTTTAGGAACAAAATACAATTCAGTAAAAAATTTCAAGTGTTTACTCAGAGAATGCTTTTTTTAAATGACTTTTTTTTCTCCCCAAATGCACAACATAGTTTCTGGAATGTCTTGACGTTCTTTCTCTTCCCATTTGCATAGAATTTTTCTTTTTCTTTCCTTTTATTTCTCTGTTTACTTTGGATTATGGTTCCAGGTGTTATTTTACTGTGTGGCTTATGGAGAAAGGCAACTTTGACTGGTGGTTTTGAGAGTTAATAGATCCCAGGTGGCTCTAGCGCCTGTGGAATTTCCTGTAAACTATTTGTGTTCACTACTGGAGGAGTTAAAAAATCTGCTTTCAGTGGCTGTCCTTAAGCAGATGCACTGAGTTTCTGAGACTTTTGAAGTTATCAGTTGGATGTCCCATGGTTTTCCCCTGCAAGCTCCTTCACCCATGGTATACTAGCCTCCTTTGTTAATTAGGTGCCACACTAACAGGCTATCTTGTCATTTTATTGCACATGTTTTCTGTGGATTTTTGGTACTGCTATTTGGGTTATTTTAAATTTTTCTCTCATTGTGCATTTTACTCCTTTGCACAATAGAATGCATTTTAACAAAGTGTGTATTTGTAAAACAGCATCCATGTCAGTTGCAGCATTATTGGTAGCTTCAATTATCCTGGGTAATGCCTTAGGGACCTTCTTTCCACTAGATGCCACAGTATTCTAATATATGATAGGTAGATTAGTTTGATGGGATTTTGAACACTCAAAATCATATAATATTATGTTTTCAAGCCTAGTTTCATTAGTGGATCACTGTGTGTGTAACACGCCTGTCTTCACCCCTTTTCTGTGTAGATTCAGCAAATTATGCTGCACAAACAAAATTCTTGGAATCTAAAATCATTTACATGTTAACTATGGCACAATAGCAGAATTGAGAATTGACCTTTCACAAAGAATACCAAAGTCAGTCTACTGTAGTTCTAATTTGAGGCTAATGCACATGTAATCCTGTACACAGTGTTGTGTATGTCCTTTGATGAACACACACTAATTTGAAATGTAACTAAGAAGGACTTGATGCAGGACAAGAAACATGGGTATTCATGTGTTGGATACAGCATTATGTGTAATTCATATGCATAAGATGGAGAAGAAATGAGAAAACAGGAGTAGAGGAGAGGGGAAGGGAGGGATCTTCTGAATGAGATGCACTTAACATGAACTTCACTTATAGCTCATGTACACCTAATATTCCTACCACCTAGAGATTATTGTATAGAAGAATTTATGTACATTTCAAATCTTGACCCTTATTTTGATTTGATCCATTTTATGAGATCAGTGTGGAATTTTCCATTTTTGGAAAATACTCAAATACTTTGACTATTGAAGCATTTGCATTTGAATTAAGGATACTTAATTTACAATGCTTTTTGATCCTGAACTCCTAATATTTTCTTATCAATGTTTTAAAAGATGTATGGTTAGGTGTTGAGCCAGTTCAGCCTGCTCACTCAGGACTTATTAGGAGTCCTAGCTCACTATCTCTTCAAGTATGCCTTAGAAGAATTCCTTCATTTTTACTGTTTGAATCGTGAACTATTCGTTTAGATCTTATGACTGTGCCTCAAAAGTATCTTAAAATCATATTTCTAAAGTTTCAACATTGTTTTATTATTTTCTACACGTCTGTCTGTGCATCATTGTGTGCTGGTGCCTGCCGAGGCCAGAATGGAATATCAGACCCCCAGGAACTGGAGTATCAGACAATTGTGAACCTCTATGTGGTTCCTGAGAACTAAACCTGGGTCCTCTGGAAGATCAGCCAGTGCTCTTATCTGCTGGGGCATCTCCCTAATCCTGGATTCTTTGGTTGTATTTATCATTCTGTTTGCTTTTATTATGGCTATTTATTTTGGCACTTAATTAATTTTGATTATTACTAATTCTTACGCGCTATTGAACTTACCTCTCGAGTTGCTTATTTCAGTGACTATATTTTTAGTTCTAAAATCTTTCTTTCAGCCGGGCGTTCGTGGCGCACGCCTTTAATCCTAGCACTCGGGAGGCAGAGGCAGGCGGATCTCTGTGAGTTCGAGGCCAGCCTGGTCTACAAAGTGAGTTCCAGGACAGCCTCCAAAGCCACAGAGAAACCCTGTCTCGAAAAACCAAAAAAAAATCTTTCTTTCATCTTCATGGACTTATGTATGAAATTTTTAAAATTATGTCCAGTTATACAACTTTTCATCAATTTTCTTGATCATATTGTATCAATCACAAATAATAACCTAATGTTCTCATTTTCTAAAATGTAATATTTAGAATGTGTTTGTATTTGGATATTATCTGTTTTACTTTTTCTCAGCTCTAGGAGCATTGATAATTTTTAGATTAAATTTTGTGTATGTTTAAATCCTTTTGGATTTCTACATGAAGAAGAGGTTTTGTTTTCCTCTCCCAGGCAGGTAGCATTAAGAGCTAATCCAAAAGGGAGATACCTGACTTCAGGCTACATTGAGTTTTGATACATCCCAGTATATCTTTACTAAGAGTCCTGATCAACCCAGTTCAACTCTCACTTATGGCATTAGCTCCCACTTCAAATACAACCTTTAGGCCTTTACTAATAGCCTGATGCATTTTTTCCCTGCTTGTCAGATGTAGTGAATTGACATTTGGCCATTCGAGAGAAATATGAACCCAGTGGATACTTGACTTCAGATAACAGAAGGCTTAGTTCTTTACATTTCCACACTAGGAAGTTATTTATATGGCATTGTTTCGGGTAATGTGAAGGTGGACCACAGAGAGTATATCACCTGGTAATGTAATAGCTATTTTAGTGTAAATGTACACACTAAACTAATGATGTATTTCTAAAGATCTTGCTAAATGACACACGACTATATTTGAGTCCCTTCTGTCTCGGTTTATTGTGACACCTTTGCATTGCTAGTTTAGTATTTTCTGTCTTCTTTATTAGGCAGCTGCTCTGACTGAGACCATTCTGGCTACTCTCAGAAGTCAGGTATCCTTGGGTGCATGCTCCTTGCAAATAGTTTTCAGTTCACCCTCCTTTTCAGGGCTTCAGTACTCATCTGCTTTCCATCAATCTTTCTGGTGAATGTTTCTTTTAGGTACCATCATTGTAGAGCATGTTGTCTTTTCTATTCAGACATTTGGGGGTTAGCTTATTTGTCACCAGCCTGCCAAGCTTCAGAAGTCAGCAAATACATTCATATTCTTTTTTGCGTGTTTGAAAACTTTCTTTTTTTAATTCTTTATGCTTGTGGGATTCACACAACATTGTTCTTATTTTTCCCATATGTAGAAATTAGTTTTTGTTTCCATGGCCAGGGCTGGATTTTTATTCTGGCTAATCAGTGTTTGTAGTTTATAAAAAAAAAAGCTTCAGTGGGGACACTGAACTGTAGACAGTACTTAGAGGGATTTGTTTCTTGCAGCTGCAGTGCCTCTCGACCTTGGAGATGATCTCCATCTCTAAACACTGTTAGACTGTAAGAGACTGCACTCTGCATTCCAGATGTTTTGACTTGGATTTATGTCCCAGGAAGTTTTGTGAGTCAATCCATGCCATGGTTTGGAAGCTGGTTGGATTTATAAGGCGTTAAAGAATTTAAATTTTTCTTCTGCTCTTGTACAATCCTGAAAAGTTTTTGTGGTTTCCTTGTGCCTATCATTGATCTTTATTCAAATGTTAGCTGTGATCCTCAGCCTCTAGCCCATGCCCAAATCTTCAAATGCTTAATGAAAAATAGAGGTGTACACTGTAAGTACACTTTCAAAAGGGTTGTCTCTCTGATAGCTGAACATCGTAGTCATTAGGTTTGCTCCTAATATCCTAAAAAGTTCTTATTTTTCAGCTTTCCTGATTTGCAACAGAAGTAGCTGTTTGCTATGAATTATCCCATCCAACCCCAAAGAAATTTCTGTGTGTTTTTATGAGGATTTTTTTCTATCTCTTTGTGTTTGCTTTCTATTGCTATCACATATTATCATAACTTTATTGACTCCAATTGATCATCTTATATTTCTGTAAGTTAGAGGTCTGACAAAGGGCCATATATGACTAAATTCTATGCTTGTGTCCCTTCTACCATCTCAGTCATAGGCACTCTATCTGTAAATGCTCTTTCTGAGAATTCTTTGTATTCAGATCCAGCTGACTGTGTGTATATGCATGAGATGATTATTCCTAGTCATAGTCTGAAAATCATAACTATGTGGTAATGCAGTCTGTTTTGTTTCTTGGATCAGAATTCCCGTCAAGCCATCCTTGATCCAGTTTGGTAGCCTTCTATGTGAGTGGTGCTAGCAATGTGTTCTTACTCCTCTTAGGATAGTTTTTCCACTTATTTCTTTATTTGTCAGTCTTTTTCATCTGTCTCTATGCCAGTCAAGAAAAAGACCCAATGGAAAGTTTGAAAATAAATGATTAAATATTTATCATTTCAGTACTACCTAAAAGAAAACTATTTTAATAGTTGACAAAATTTTTAAAGAAAAAGTGCCAATAGAAAGATATGGAATTATTCATAAAAGTATTGACAACTAAAATTTTATGTACATTTTCCAAAATGTTTTAACTTGATTATGATTCACTGGCATTTTGACAACAAATGTGTCCTTTGCAGTTTCATGCCATCAGCAAATTTAAAAAGTATATTTTCTTCACAATCTGTGTAGATGTGTTTTCTTACATGAAGAGGATGGGCTATTCCTATGTGTTTTCATTACCTACACTCTTTGCATTCATTAAGGAGTGAGTGGTGATGGCTAAATTTAGAACAATACTTCATATGAAGTTACAGAAACACATGTCAGCTTCTGGAGACAATGCAGCTTGCAACACTAGCTCAGATAACCTTGTTTCTAATGCCCTTCTGAGTATCCAGTAGAAGTTAAGGATGGGAACTTTGTCTATGTATGTTTATACCAATTTACTCACATTCGATCTTTCCTTTTGTGGTTTTATTATTTTGGCTTATCATTTTGGCAAATCATTTCCTTTGTAAGTCATAGGTGCATGCCTGCATCTGTGTAATTTTCTCAAGCATTAGTACTAATGTCTCAGAAGAAAAGAATAATCGTTTTGGAGCTCACATAAAAATATATATGGCTTTGTTAAATTACATACTTGATACATTCACTACCATTTATTCCTTGTTCATAAAATATTTACTGAATGCATACTCTTTACTAATACTACACAAATTATAATAAGAATAACGTGCTCCTTTGAAAACACACATACAAGTAATATATAGATTTAGCAGGTTATATTTAGGAATATATATGCATATACATATATGCATGAAGAAATAATTAATGAAAAAAGAGGACATTATTTTGAAAGAGAGCAAGGTAGAGTATGTGGGAGGATTTGTAGGGGAAATGATATATTATCATCCTGAAATAAGAGAAATAACTTTGAAAATGTTATTCTCAGAAGTTTGGTATGTCCTCAGATGTCTAAACCCTTGATTCTTGGTTCAGTCTCTTAGAGTGAGAGTGGAAAGGCATGTTTCTCACAGAATCAGAACCACCACATTGGAAACAATGAGAAAGTTGATTAATAGAAATCTTTTGTCTTTTTAGGATGAGAGAGACCCAGAGAAAGATGAAGAACTGGAACTGAAAAGGGGTCTTTTATATAGAGACTCTGCCTATGACAGTGACCCTGAATATAGGTATGGACTTGCTTCTGTGTACAGAGATCTTTCTCATAACTAGCATAGAAATGACCACTTTCTCTTTTTTTCTAGATACTAATCTTATTTTTACTCTGCTAGTTATAGATATGTGTGTCTGTGTGTGGATATGTGTATGAGAGTGCAGATGCCTATGGGTCTTGGAGACATGGGATCCCCCTGGAACTGAAGTTTCAGTGGCTGTGAGATACCCAGTGTTGGTGCTGGGAACTGAACTGAGTTCTTCTGCAAGAGCAGTAGGCCCTTGACCTACTGAGTCATTTTCCCAGCCCAGTTATATTATTTTGTTACTCAAGCTTTTTGATTAAACACACACACACACACACACACACACACACACACACACACACACACACCTAAGATTCATTTTCCCAGCCCAGTTATATTTTGTTACTCAAGCTTTTTGATTAAAACACACACACACACACACACACACACACACACACACACACACACACACACACACCTAAGAGATAAGGGAATGACTCATTAAAGTGCTAGTGGAGCAAGCATGAGGGCCTGAATTTCCAAGCCCCAGAACCCATACAGGGGGTGGAAAACAGAAGCAACTGTGCACTTGTGTTTGTTATCCCAACACTGTGGAAGTAGAGACAGAGGATCCCTGTGGCTTATTGACCATGGAGTGTGATTGAATTGGTGAACCTCAGAGTCAGTAGGAGACCCTATCTCAAAAACTAAGGAGTAGAATAATTGAGAAAGACACCAGACATTGACTTCTGCCTCTATAAACAAATGCTAATCCATTTACACACACACACACACACACAGAGAGAGAGAGAGAGAGAGAGAGAGAGAGAGTCAACTCACATTCACAATGATGCATTTCCTCCTGTTTATATTTTACTGCCCAGCAAATTCATATTTTTCATGATATATTTATCCTAAGCTAAAAAAGATTTCCATAATTGAATAAGTAAATGTTTTTAAAATAGAGTAAGAAAAAAATCTGTTTTTCTAAATTTTTAGGGATATTAAGTAATACAAATATTTTTGAAAAATTATACTAGCAGATTTTATTTTGAAATTATTGTGCCAATGGCCATGAGATGCAGGATTAACAACTATGAATCATGGGTAGTTACAGCCATGCTGCTCTACCATGGAGTACTGTATGATTTTTTTCATTGTGAAATTCCATGAAGTAGAATTTTTTTTCTAGCCAGACTTTGCACTTAAATGGTAACCTTGCATGGAACCTCTATGAACATGTGAGAGCATAGCATGAGTGTTTCCTTTCCCAAAGTCATTGCCTCCCAATCAAGAGATAGCCTGGCCTCTTATGAAAGTGGGTTGACTGTTGTAGATGGACTTGAAAGAGGAACAGTGAAAAAAGTAAAAGAAGGGTTCATAGAGCACACAATTCATGCAAAGTTTTTTCTCTTCTTTGTTGTTCTTTAAGTCTCTTCCCATATTGCTATACCAACTAAAGTTTTGTTAACCTGATATACTCCAGAGCCACCTGAGAGGAGGGAACCTCAATTGAGAAATGTCTCCATAGGATTGGCCTATAGGCACACCTGTGGGATGTTTTTTTAATTAGTGATTGATGTGGGAGTGCCCAGCATAGCCTTTGTGAGTTGTGATACTCCTGGGCTGATCGTCCTGGTGTGTATGAAAAAGCAGTCTGAGCAAGCCATAGAGAGCAAGCCAGTAAGCAGCACTCCTCCACAGCCTCTTCTTCAGCTCCTGTCCTGTTTCTGTTCCTGTCCTGACTTTTCTCACTGATGGACTATTACTAGAAGTGTAAAGTGAAATAAACCCTTTCCACTCCAAGGTGTTTTGGTCATGGTCATTATCATAGCAAGAGAAACCCTAGTATAATTGTTTTTATAAATTACCACCTCAGTTTAGGGGGGCAAAATAAATAACTTTCTTGTTTGGGCAAGAAATAAGAAATAGGTTTGGCACTGGAAAGGGTCTGATTCTGAAGTTTTGTATAAATAATAATTGCCCGTGCTGTTCTTAGAAATACAGATTTCCACTTGATAACTCCAAAGGTTGTGGTTTCTACATGGAAATAAAACCCAAAAATACCCTGGATGGTTATAATACAGGGAATGTGAGAACAACTCTGACTTGGAAGATTTAAATAAGATTGTTGAGAAGTTATTTTAAAAATTCTGTGTTCTTTGTTGGTGTTTCCTAACAGTACTCACCAATTATGTACATCCTTGGGCCAACAGGATGGGATAGGCAGGCCTCCAGAATCCGTTACAGGATGGTTTTTAATATTTTGCTCTGGAAGCTTCGTCTCAAGTGATTAGGGTGTTCTAGTTTTATCTCCAATCTTTGTGGTTCCTGTTAAGTGGAACTGAGAGGCAGGTGCCTTCTCACAGCAAGTGATGGAAGCTTTTCTTGTTAGAAAATCATTTCTCTGAACCTTTCCTCAGGGAAGTAAAATGAATGATTTCAATAAGTAAGTAGTCTTCAGTATATTCATGCACAGATTTTTTTTGCTAATGCTCAAAAGAAAGATGACAACATAGCCTCTTATCCCCTTTGAGTACCACCAAAAGTATGGATCTTATTAGTAGCATTAACATCTTCTGCTTAGAGACCCAAAGTCTCAAGGCCCCACCTGCGGTATATTCCATTGGGAACTTGGGTGTGGCCCAGCAACCTGAATTACAGCAATGACTGGTGCATATTAAAGTGTGAGAAGCATTTCTAAATCTCATCAGTACATATAATGGTTTATATACTCACCTTTAAAGTGGCTTGTTTATTGATTTACTAATAAAAAATGGTCAGAAGTCACTAGAGTAAAACCTGATATATCCACAGAGCAATGGAGAAAACGAATAGCGATTAGCGACTTCTACTCTCCATGCTTCCCCTCTTGAAAGGCCTGCACTTCTCCTTTGACCCCTCCTTATTCCTCTTGTGTGCTCATCTATTTCCTCTGAGTCATCCAGAAAACTCTGTGGTCCACTCTGAGAAGCTGCATGTAGATGCTGCCCTCCAAACCAAGGTTCAACTCCATTGGTGGTCTCTGAGCAGCAACACCAACAAATATCTCAAACACACCTTTGTATAATATCTTTAAAATAATGTTATCAGACCATAATGTAACCTGTTATCTGTTCTAAAGCCCAAGACTGAATCATTTCTCCTTCCTTCCTTCTTCCTTCCTTCCTTCCTTCCTTCCTTCCTTCCTTCCTTCCTTCCTTCTCCCTAGATCCTATACCATATGCTCAGAACTTTTCTTCATGTTTTATTCATTGAGGTTTTTTGACTGATAGAAACAAGTATTGAGTTTTATGACAAGGACTTCATATTTTACAATACCTATAATCATATTCTAATATTACACCGTGGAAGTGCTAAGCATACCACTGTCTTAAAATCTTTAAGTATAAGTAGTACATTATATTTTCTTATTTATGTATTACTTTTTGTTGCCATGATAAAAAAAACACAATCTGGGAAAGTTATAGAAGAAAGAATTTATTTGGGCTTCTGATTCTAGAGGGATTTGTCATCACGGTGGGAAAGCATGGCAGCAATAAGCAAGCATGGCAGCTGGAGCAGGAAGCAAGTACTGACATCCTCAACCTCAACCATAAAGTGGCTTGAGTAGACTGGACATAGCCAGACTACTTTTAAAGCTCACATCCTTCCTCCAGTCAGCTTGCACCATCTAAATCTCCAAACAGCACCAGGTGGGGACAAAGAGTTCAGTGTCAGATATTCTAGCGGACATTTCTCATTCAAACCACATGCTTCTTAAAATTACTATTGTTGGCTTAATATATTCATCTTCAGAGCTCAATTTTATATAAATTTTTGTATTATGTATGTGTGTGTTTATTTTATCTGGAGGCTGTTTATGAGAACCAAGTCATAAGCTATGTGTAAAGCACTACTCCTATGATCTTCATTTGAACTGACAAAAAGAAAACGCACAAAATACCCTCCAGGCCTCAAATGATTTGCATCTTTTATCTAAATTAATCACCAATAATCTTTTTTTGTTTCCCAATCTATTGTAAATTGCCTAAAATATTCCTCATTTATGTATATATTATAGGCTTCAAAAATGTATATACATTTGTAATTTATACATTATTAGAGTTTAAAACTGATTGGTTCTCTTATCTTGCCTCTGTTCTTATGTTGTGTTTTATTTGTATAGCAATGTCACAGTTCAATAAAGAGCTGTCTATTCAATTAAACAGGCATAAGTTGTTGGAAATATGTACTACATTTAAAACAATAGCATAATCCCTTCTTTGAAGCTAGTTGATACAATGTTTTATAACATGTATCAGGAATGCCTTAAATGAATTGTGAACAAGTGCTGGAAATATTATTGGTAAAATGAGATGTGAAGTTGTTTAAAAAGCCCATGTCTATGTTACGGTTTTAATTGCCATACAAACATTTGAAACTTAGTAATACTCAGCAATTAAAAAATAATTCAGTTGCTCATAATTTATTAGAGATTCCAAAATGCCTGGAAGCAAATAATCCAGTGTCTAGGATTCTGATGTTTGTGTTTGCACCTCTCCATAGACTTCAAAGACATTAAGACGCATTGTGCTCAGATCTATATTTTACAATTTAGACTTTTTCTTGTTTCTCCGTTTTAATTTTTTTGGAATTTCATACACACATACAATGTATTTTGAACAAATCTGCCCTATTCCCTTCCCATTCTCTATCTCCATCTCCACCTTTCCTTCCCAACATTATATACTCTGTTTTATAAATTCCCTTAGTCCCCTTAGTGACAATGTGATTGTTCATGGATGTGGGACCATCTATACTGGAGCATGTTTAGCCTCTTGGGTGGCATACCCTGGAGAAACATACTTTCCCACCCCAGCAGCCACAAATTGCCAATAGCACTTCAGCTATGGATGGGACTTCAGGAGCACCCTCATCCATGTTGGAATTCTGACTGTCCTGATCTGGTACAACACTCATGTAGGCAGTTATAGCTGATGTGAGTTCCTGCATGTGATAGCTGTGCCATGTCTGGAAAATTCTGTTTCACTGTAGATGTTATTGCCCATGGTTCTTATAATCTGCTTCTTCTTCTACTATGATCTCTGAGCATGAGGAAGAATATGAGAGAGATGTCCACAGTCTCTTATTTTCTGCATGCTTACCAGTTGCAGACCTCTGTATTCATCTCCATCTGCTGCAAAAAGAAGTTTCTCTAAGAGGGTTTGAAAATGTTACTAATATATATGTATAAAGATGGGAACTTAAAGGGCAGTCTATTATATCCATTCAGCAGAATAATAGCATTGAGTTCTTTCCTAGAGAATCTGACCTATTTAGCCATGTATCATGACTCCAAGCAATAGTGCCAGGTAGGAATTTAAACTTGGAGAGTTTAGAGTCCAATCAGAAAGTGGTTGTTTTCTCCCATAATATTAATCTATGCCACTATTACACAGGTGGTCATAACTTGTCAGGACAGTCTTTACTTTTACTGTCGCTCATAGCTGAGTAAAGTCTGTTGGTTACTGCCATTACCAAGAAGTGTGCACAGATCCTTCCAGCAATATAAAAGCTAGTAAGGATGACATTTTCTGGTCAGTCCCAGCTTGATTTTTCCATGTCCTATGGATCAGGTATGTGGTAATTTTAGAATACCTAAGAGAGATAGCAATAGCCTGCAATCCATACCTGGCACTGGGCCTTTTTGTCTGATAGCCTGGGTATCTGAGAAAGGCATCCCTGCCCTGCTATAGAGTAACTACCTCAAATTCCTAATAAGCATCTACAGCAATAGGTCACAATGTGTCATTTCCAAAGGTCTTTAGTGTTATCTCCCCTGTATTTCTCAGCTCTCTCCAACCCCACCTCATTTAACCCTTTCGTTATTGAGCTTTCACTTTTCATACCATGTATTCTACCCCAATTTCCTAGAACCCCACTCCCATGGTCCCTTCCTAGTTCCTGACGTATATGGGTATTCTAATTTAAACACTTGTGTCTAAAGATTCAAAACATTCAACTCTTGTCTTACTGGTTCAGAGCTATTTTACTCAGAATGATTATTTCTAGTTCCATCCACTTACCTGTCAGTTTAATAATTTCATTTTCCTTTAAAGCTTAACATTCCATTGTGTTTACGCTTGGCATTTTAATTATCTATCATCAGTTGATAGTCATCAAAGCTGTTTCCATTTTATTGCTATTGAGCAAATAGAGCATCTATAAATATGGACAAGGACTATTCCTGTAGGATGATGTATTTTAGGAATTTGTTCAGGAGCCATATAGCTGCATCAGACGGTAGATGTATTCCTATCTATCTGAGGAAATTCCACACTGAAGTTTTTAGTGGCTGTACCAGTTTGTACACCCACAAGTAGTGAATAAGTGTTCCCTGTTTCAACATCCATACCAGCATTTATTGTCTTTTTTTTAAATCTTATCCATACTGACTTGGGTAAGATAAAATCTCAAGGTAGTTTTAATTTGCATTCCCTGGTGGCTAAGATGTTTAATATTAAAACGAGCAAACAACTGTTTCTTAGCCTTTTTTATTTCTTTTGAGACCCTCCTGTTTAGTTCTATGTCCCAGTTTTAATTTATTTTTTTTGTTTTGTTTACTTGTACATTTTTTGTTGTTGTTCTATACACTAACACTCTGTCAGATGTACAGTTGGTGAGGATTCTTTTTCAACTCTATAGATGATCATCACTGAAATGGTTGTGTCCTTTAATGTATGTATTTCTTTTTAGTTACATGAAATCCTGCTTGCTACTTAGTGGCATTAATGCCTGTGCACACAAGTTCAAGAGCTTTCCTTACTTTCTAATTGGTTCCAAGTATTAGGTCTCATGTTGATGTTCTTGATCCATTGGAGTTGTTTCAGACAGAATGGGCAATGAGGATGTAGTTTCATTCTTCTACTGATGTATTTGTGATTTCTCTGTATGACTCAAATGGTAAAAACAGTGTTTTAAGTGACAATAGAGGTGTATCAGGAGAAAACTTGTGTGAAACATTTGTATGAAATTGTCTAGACTTTGTGTAAAGCTAATAACAGAAATGTGCTGATTGTGTCAAAATAGTAGTTATGAGACTTGGAAATGGTGGTTTTGTAGCTTATACTGTTATAATAAATTAAAAAATACCATATGTATTCTTTGAAATTTTTATGGATTTGTACAATGTCTTTTTTTAAGTATCTATCTACAATTAACCTCCTTCCAGCTTCCCCTGTTACATCCCATCCCATTTTCCTCCCAACTTCATATGTTTTTTGTTACTATTATCTGGCTCCTACTAGTTCTGACCATATGTGCATGACCATGGGACTATGCACAGGGGCAGGGGCAACAAACCAACACCCATGTCCCCAAAGGAGAGTGACTCTCTCACATGGCAGCCTTCTATCACTAGGAAGTCCCCCGAAAAGCTTGGAGCATTGAGGCCCCATCCTGATCAGTGTTGGAAGTTTGACTAGCTTAGTCTTATTCAAATCTTGCTTAGGTAACTACAGTTGCTGTGAAGTGATGTGTCCAAAAGCCATATCACGTCTCCAAATCAGCATTTCTCAGGTCTCCTCTCTGACATCCAGCGCTTACATTCTTTCTGCCCTGTCACTTGTGATGTTCCTTGAGCCTTGGATGGGGGAGGCTGATGGAGCTAAGCCCTCACAGTAACTTAGTCTCAGTACTTTGACCTGCTCTCACTCTGTACTAACTACTACCCACTGCAAAAATCTTCTCTGACCAACTCTCAGAGCAACAGAAATCTATGAGTATAAACAAATATTTGGAAGGCAATTGCAAAACAGTAATAATAGTCACCTAGAGCTTATGACCTCCCTGGTTATGAACTTTTATGAATTTTACAGTACCACACACAAAATTCTTGCTGTGGAGGGGCTAATATCTAATCAGAAAGCAGTTAGTTCCCTCCAAAATCATGTCCTTATTCTTCCAGTAGGCACATCTTTCCATGCAGGTTGGTATGATAGCATTCAGTGTCTGGTGCTGGACCAAGACTTTGGTGTTTTTTCTCCCCCAGAAGCCTGCATAGCAGCTGAATAAGCAAGTCATCAGAGAAAGGGTTTCCTAGTCAGCTGAGGGAGGTTTTCTGATATCTTGAGTCTTACTATCTTGTTATGGTGGGCATCCAAGAGAAATAGTCTATGTTGTTCTGGGTGCGTCTGAGTCCTCTGTGACCAACAACTTATAGGGAGATGTCTGACACTGAAATTTTCATTTAATAATTCATGCAAAGTACCTCTGTTCAAACTCATATATAAGTATATATTTTTATATATAGGGTGGGTTTCTTGACCCAATTTTCCATTTCCAAGTCACTGGGATTACAGACATGCATCACTAGGCTTGGCTTTCACTAAACACTAATTTCTCCCTCTACACACTTCTCAGTGTCATGAGCTTGCTGATAAGTATAGAGAAAGTACTTAACATAATGTATGGTATTCACTTCTTTATCCCGGGTACATGCTGTACCATATACTTTATATGCATTCTCTTGAACAATTATATAAAAATAAAATTAAGGAGGATTAAACAAAAAAGTTAACTACCCAAGAACTTACAAAAAATTCTGGTTTCAGAGGCTCTGTTCATACACTGACCATACCACAGTGTCTGTGCTGTTTTTGCTACAAGGGCTCATTATGTAAGTCATTGCTAACCAAACTATAGCCTCAAACTCACAGAGAGCTGCCTGCCTCTGCCTCCTGAGTTCTGGGATTAAAAGTCTGCCACTGTGCCTGGGTTTTGTGCTAATTTTACCTTGCTGCACCCCCCTTTAATCCCCAAGCCCCTTTTAAACTCTTAACCCAGTTTTTATTTTATTTTATTTTATTTTCTTCTTCTTCATGCTTCCCCATTAATAGGTTTGCTGTCCCTTGTAGAGAGTCAGTATTTAAAGGCAAAAGCCTTGTTTATTTTATTTTACAGCCCTAACAGAGTACCACACATCCATAATATTTGAACTCATAGTAGTACCTCGAACTTAGTTACACCGTTGTTTTAATCTGTGTTAAAAATCAATCTTTTCTCACAGCTATCAGCGGCCACGTGGCTCTCTCCATTTGGATGATGGCGAATACTGGTCCAACAGAGCAGCCTCTTTTAAGGGGAAGTCCCACCGACCCGTCTTTGAGAACAGCATGGACAAAATGTACAGGAACTTATACAAGAAGGCCTGTACTTCTGTTTCTCATACACAGGAGAGCTTCTAAGATCATCCACCATAAACTGTATGAGTGTCCGTGTCAACCTCTCAATGAAAGCGTTTGATGTGATCTGTATTTGTATGCCTTTCTTTAAAACAGGTGTCTACTGAGTAACAGTTAGACTAGAACCCAGCGTATTCCTTCAAATGGTTAATTATCACAGCCTAGCCTTTATTAGAGAAGAATGTGCTATTTCCAATGTCAAAACTCTGCAACACAGTTACAACTTCCAATTTGTGGCAAGGCTATCCTGCCACATGTGCTCCTATCATGGCTGACAACCTGAAGAATAGGTTCTTTTCTAGAATGTTCTTCCATTTTAACTTTCTTTTCATTCTGGTTGGCTGGATATCTTATCTGGGTAAAATTTAATTAATATCAGATCCCTGCTATCAGTAATGAGCAAAAAAGTGTTCTCTGCAGAAATGAATTTCAATAATTTAAACCTGTTTTAATCAACATCATCTACTTTTTCCCCTTTTATAAGAGGCTATTCTATTTCTTAGGTTCTAAAACTAGCTTACATTGTAAAACTTACACATGCATTCACTGCTTCTCTGGAAGACTAGCTGAGTCATCTGAATGTCTACCAGCTAGATTAGTTTACTAGAAGAGACCATGGATGATTCGAAATGTAGCTAATATTTTAGTGTTAAATTATTTGCAATATTTTCTGCTAGGGAAGTACATTTTGATGCAAACGTAATAAAGCATCCTGTGTTGGTAAGCATATAAAAACTAAAAATAAACTAAAATAAAAGAACTATATTGTAATTTTACCTCTGGTATTTTCATAGGTATCACATCACCTAGGCAACTAGCATTCACACTTTAAAGGGACCATGGAAGGATTAAAATAACTCAGCAGGTGTCTTTCAATAGACACTCATAAACTTAGTGCTGGATTGATAACATTTGTGTTTTTCCCCACCCCACATACCCATGAAACCAATGACACTTTGAAAGTGCCAAAAAAATTGATTACCTTTTTACCAGAGTGAAGGGAGAGGTAAAGTGGGAGTGAATTGAAGCTGCTGGAAGCTTGAGGAGTTGACTGTCAGGGAATGTTTATTTTGTAGTTGTTGTTGACTCTACCATTCACTAATTCCACATTTTTTCCTTAAAAGAAAAAAATCTTTGACTTGCACTCCATTTAAATCTGACATTGAATTAAGACATTAGATGGCATACCTTCATATTATGTCATAATAGAACTTGTAAACATGTTAAAGCAGTTGACAATCTGTTCTATATCAAAATGAGCATGAGGGGCAAGAGTATCAGTCGAGGATTGTGTCTCATCTCTGCTCTTTTCCATCTGAGTCTCTTGAATTCTGTTTCCTTAGCTACTGTGCACAGGAAGTGTGGATTAGCCTCTGAAAATGTCCTGTGGATAAGATACAACATTCTATGAAACAAGTGTTGGAACATAGGCCTAATTATCTTATTGTTCATGCTGGCTTACACACACACACACACACACACACACACACACACACACACACACACACACACACACACACACACACACACACACCCTCAGAGAGCAGTTGATAGAATTCTAGGAATGGAAAGTGTTGCAGAGGTGGGAAAAGAGATGGTAAACTGGCCCTGGGCATAGGTTCTTACAGTCGTCTAACCTAAGAACATGTGTTATTGTAGCCATCAGTCCCTATGTCTCCAGCTCTGCTGTTGTACACCACACTCACAAATGGTATTCTCAAGTTCATTTGGGTACAGTTTAACACAGTGTTGCAATTTGTGAGCACCGAGTTCCCTACCATGGGTTATATTATAGTGGTTTGCACAATGTGTTTTTAAAGGTTTACATGAGTAATGATCTTTTTAAAAATCCATGTCTGGGGACTGGAAAGATCAATTGGTAGAGTATTTGCCACATGAGCGGCACTGAGATCATATCCCTGGTACCCATGTGAAAACTGGGCACAGCAGCACTCTCTGTAATCCCAGTGCTGGGGAAGTAGAGCTTTCTTCCTCCCTGGAGGAGGAGGAGGATCTCTTGAGCTCCCTGGCGTAGTCAAACAGCTGAATCAGTAAGCTCTAGGTTCAGTGAAACACCCTGGCTCAAAAGATAAATTAGTTAGTAACTAGAGAACATACTTAGTGAATAGTGCCCTCTGACCTTGACACACATGCACAAAACCACACAAATATGTACAAATACCCTCCATATCATGAGTGGAAATTAGTGTATTTTACTTTAGGAAAAATGAAAAGCTAAAATTAAATCCAATTAAAACTACTCTTTGGACAACATGGTGATACCCACTTATAATCCCAGCACTTAAAAAGAGGCAGGAGGATTGCTGTAAATTTAAGGACAGCCTGGTCTATTTGTGAGTGACAGACCATCCAGGGCTACATAGTGAGACTTTCAAAAATGAAAAAAGAAAACTATTTGATGAAAAGAATAAATAATCAATTAAAAAGTTCTACTCTCACATAAAAATCTGAATAAGCGCTTGCTGTACTTGTGACTACCATTAGGTGTGATCAGGACCACCAAAGTGTTCCAAAAGGAGCTTCAGAAACGGGTATCCTGGCAGGCATTTGCTGTGGGTTGGATGAGAGCAAATTCCTAGATATGTAGCATCAGTGATCTCTCTGTCTGTCCCCTGTCTCTGGGGGAAGGTGGGGTCAGAGATCACTGATTTCAATGCCAGCATGAGCACCATGTATCAGAAAAAAAAAAACCAAAAACTCCAAAACCCAAGAAATTTAGGAAATAATGAAATAAAATGTACCATTGGCATGAAAGTCTCCCTGGGGGTACTTGTTATAATTTTCCTGTCATTTTTTCTTATTGAAGGGATTAACTTAAAGTACTCTTCAGCTCTCTGTAATTGCTTAATGGATTAACCTGCAGGATCAGGAAGTCCCAGGTGGGAGAATTGCAGTCTGACTCCAGAGATTAAAAATCTGGAGTAAAAGCAGTGTACTTAATTGAGATACAACCTTTGAAATATACAGTCCAGTATTTTTTGAACTGTTCCCTGAACTGTACAACCATAACTGCTAAATTCGGATATTTTAGCAGAATAAGTTCTATATGCAGGAGCAACCACTTCCCACTGCCCTTCCCCCAGCTCTTGGAAAGCACCAATCTTGTCTCTCTGCTTTCTCTGTATATTTCATATAAATGGAGTTATACCGTGTGGGACTTGCCTTGTCTAGGTTCTTTCCAGTAGCATGAAGTTTTCAAGAGCTGTCCATGTGTATATGTTTTAGTATGTATTCCTTTTATTGCCAAGTAATTGACTAACCACCAAAATTTTATCCCTTCAGTTGATTGGCAGCTGTTTTCCCACTTTTGATATATTTTGTATATGGTTTGTGGATATATGGTTTTACTTATTTTTAAGTATACAGTTAGGGTTTGAATTATAGCCATATGGACACCAGTGCCATCATATTGTATAGTCAGCTACTCTTTAAGAGGAGTCCATTAGTCTTTGTCACAGAGACCCCCAAAACTGCCCCCATTGCTATGAGACCCCATGGCTTTTGTTATATATGGCCCCTGGTATTAACCTTTATCGACTCCAGCTGCCTGGACTCCTGTACGCCTCACTGAAAGTACTTAAAACAAGTTTTCCAGTGTTCTGTGTGTATGCCTGTAACTGGGAAATGCCCACCACTGACCTTGTTATGCCTATGGCAAACTGTTATAACTTTGTGCATGAGGACATTGAAAGAATCACACTGTAGGACCAAGTAATATACATCTCTTGGATACACTGCTAGTTCAGTATGGAAAAAAATCAGCCACTATTATAGACCACAGAATCAGAATGAAATGGGAAAGTTCATGATCACTCAATAGATACAAGGTGTCTGTCAAAATTCAGCAGATTTTCATAATAAAATAGAGATACAAGGAACATGAAAACCCCTTTCTTCCATTTCTGTAACAAAGTATAGGCAATGACTTTAAAAGTGGAAAGGTTCATTTTAGCCTATGGCTTTGGAGGTCCCAGCTTATGGAAGGTTGGGTCTTTGCTTCTGGGCCTGTGCTGAAGCAGCTGACTTCTATGGGCAGCTTGTGACAGAGCAAAGCTGATTTAACTCCTGGTCAGGGTACGAGAAATACAGAACAAGAAACTAGTGCCCCACTGTCCCTTTAAGAAGCACACACATCTCATTAGCTCTCAATTCTTGTTCCTACTACCTCCCAAAAGTTCAGCTCTGGGAAACAGTCCTTTAAAAGGTGAAGCCCTTTTGGAAACACTTAAGACACAAAGTGTAACAGTGTTGTACAGAGAAGAAAACTGAGAACATTTTTGTAAGATCTGGAATGAGGCAAAATACCTGATCCCTCCATTATGATCAGTGTGCTCCTGAGAGTCCTAGTCAAAATTTAAAGGTGTCCAATGTGAGAATGAGATGTAAATTTTATTTGAGACAATGTGATCATATAGTTAGGAAATCATAAAGATCTATTTAGAAACTGGTAGGTGGAACCAATAATTAGTTAAATGAAGTTGCAAAATCAAAGTACAAAAATCTGTCATTTTAGACACCATAATGACCTAAATAAGTAGAACATTTATAAAAGCAATGCCACTTCCATTTTTAAAAATAAAACATGTAGAAATTAGAGATGAAAATTATAAAACTGATAAATTTAAAAACTAGAATACAAAGACATATGAATTCAGGGTTTGGAAGAATTAACACTATGCAATGTCTATACCACCCTAAGCAATCTCCTTATCAAAACAGGCTTTCTCAGAATCCCAATGTCAATGTTTAAATAAAATTTTCATATGGAACCGTTAAACTCTTCAAATAGCTAAAGCAACTGAGTAAGGAAAAACCTGGAAGTACTTACACTTTCTGATTTCAAATTACATTTGAAGGCTGTAGTATAACACTATCACACTGGCACAAAATCAAACACATGGGCAAACGGAACAGAATGGAGAGTTCAGAAGAAAACCATATACATTTGGTTAACCACCAGTAAAGATGTCAAGAATCCAAAATGAAGAAAAGAGCAAAAATAAATAGTAAGGATTGCACCAAACTATGGAGCTCTAATAGCAAAGAAAACAATCAAAATGAAAAGTCAGTACAATAAATAATATGAATCACTCACCAAGTAGGTAGTTAATATATTAAACCTATAGGGAACTCACACAACTCAATATGACAATTACAAATAATTTAAAAATTTGAGAAAAATCCAAATACCCAAAGAAGTAATCAAATATCTAGTAAGAATATAAAAGAATGCCCACTGTCTCTATAGGAAATGCAAACCAAAGCCTCACACATGGAATGGCAATCAAATTAAAATAAGATAGAATTACAGAGGCATTGTGGATAAAAGTGTGTACTACTCTTGCAAAGGACCAGACTTCAGCTCCCAGGACCCATCTTAAGCAGCTCACAACATCCTTGAATAATAGCTCCAGGAAATTGGATGCCCTCTTATAGCCTCATATGTGCATAGACTCACAAAGATACACATATACAAAATACCCAAACTTTCTCATAATTCAACAGTCCCCACATGGGATATATATGCAGAAGAAATCAGGATCACAAAGAGAGCTCTGCTTTCCTACATTTGTCACTGCATTATGAAGCAAAGAGATGGAATCAACATATACAAAGAAATATTATTCAGTCTTTAACAAGAAACCTTGCCCCTTTTAACCTCATGGATGCTGAGAAATAGGACAAAAATACTGCATCATCTCACATAACAAATACAAAATAGCTAAAAGAGAGAGCAGGAGAGTAATCAACATAGGTTAGAAGAGGCAGTGTAGAGATCAGAGGGCACAAAGTCTCAACCATGCAATATGAGTAAATTTTAGACATTAATGCACAGCCTGGTGGTGGTAATCTATTATCTAATATGTGCTAAAATTATAAATCTCAAATATGTTAACTATGTAGAGATAGTTCATCAATTAACTTGATTGATATGCTCACATATGGCATACACTCGTACATATACAACAATACATATACTTTTATAGGTTAATTTATCTCATTTGTTTGACAAGAATAAGAAAGTATGTTAAGTAAGTAGATGACTTCAATGTAAGTGCTAAATTTGAGCCTTAGTAGGTTAGAGTCTGTGAAATAAAGGAATTTATCCCACGTATTAATGTGGGACAGAAAACTTAAAACGGTAGTACAACATCTAAGAATTGGCACATGATTTACACATTCTGTATGAGCTCGTCTATCTTTGGCACCTTTCTTCATCTCTGTATTCCCAATCCCACAAACTGGTCATATCTTGCCGGGCGGTGGTGGTGCTCGTCTTTAATCCCAGCTCTTGGGACTCAGAGGCAGGTGGATCTCTGTTGAGTTTGAGATCAGACTGGTCTACAAGAACTAATTCCAGGACAGCCTCCAAAGCCACAAAGAAACCCTGTCTCAAACAACAACAAAACAAAACAAATCAACAACAAAACACTGGTCATATAATATACACAAACTGAATTTCTAACTTATCTCCTAGCTGGTCAATTTTGTCAGGCCTTTTACACCTGTGTTCAATGGCTCAGTTAATGTTGGCTGAATGACTATATAAAAAAATACATGAAGAGCCAGTAATAACAATGCCAAGTCTAATTTTATCTGGATTTGAGTTTCAAAGTCCTGACAAAAGAAGCAATCATTCAGTCCATCTATGTTTTCATGGATGGAGAAATGGAAAAGATGGAAGGATTGAGCTGGGTTTTCCAGCACACATTTCCAATGACCTAAAAAGTTCACATGTAAAGTATTTAGTAAGTTGATGTCTAAATAAGAAGACAGATTAGAACTCTCAATGACTGAAAACTCTGAATAATCTGCTCAGTCTCTGTCCCTATAAAGCATGCTCACTGTCAATGAATTTATTATGAGACCTGTCCAAAGACACAGTCAGGGAAAACTGGGAACTGGTATTTAGAACCCAGCACAATTGTTGCCTGTGGAGTCAGTGGAGAACATTGAGAAATGCCTCCTCTCACATATCCACATAGCTGATCTGGAGAACAGTCAGTTGGACCACCAAGGATGGATATTTCCTTGGTTGGACTTTCTGGGAGCTGACACTTAAAGCAGAGCACGGGACATGGCTCATGTCATTAGAAGGCACCTGACGATGGCTTATACCTCTTCCTCCTCCAACATCAGGACCACAGAACAGGCTGATGAAGAGCTGTGAGCCTGCAACTGTGGGACTAAGGGCCCTAAACACTTCCATGGGCGTAAAGAAAGGGGCCTCCACTATGACACAGGGAAGCTGGGGGAGGCTTCCTCCTAAGGTCACTACAGAGGTCAGCAAGAGCCTTCTAGAAGGACTTTCTTTTTCTACAGTGTTGCTGAACTAGACAGATCAAGGAGGGAACTGAGAGCTACACTGCTGATTTAGTACAGTCCTAATACAAACAACCCAGAAGGTAACCAGTCTAAACTTTACTGTGGCAATATATATCCCCAAATCTGTAGTAAATGGTTTAAGGTGAAATGTAAAATTGTACGCATATACCTTGGTCAGCACAGTTAACTATATAAAATGTCACAAGGAGATAAGGTAACCCTGTCCCACCAAGGAGGAAATGTTGATTTAATTTAAAAAATCTAATATAATTTATCATGTTTTCTAAATTTAAAATTTATTTTATACATGAAAGTGGCTGTCCACGCACAGAGAATGCTGAGAACCCAGTAACTACTCAGTCGTCAAGATTAGGCACACCACCAGTGTTGGTCTGGTTCTGAAGAACTTCTGGATTGCTGTTGCCCTTCAGTCCATGTGGGAAGACCAAAGAAACTGTATTCTGATGTCAACAAAGTACAATAGCAGCACTAGTAACAGCAAAGTAGATGTACTCACCAGCAAGAGACAAAGGCAGGCAGGCTAAACCAGCCCTGCTCTTCCTCGGACTTCTTTCTGTCTGAGCTACTGTCAGAAGGTGCTGCAAACTCTGGGTAGAGTCTTCCTGTACTAATTAATCCTTTCAGGAAATACTCTAACATACCCTCACAATGGAAGCCATACTGAGTACTTAAACTTTTTAAGAAGAAAAAACAAATCCTGTGAGACCTTAAACAACTTAATGATGTATCTTAGGGCCTCAGAAAAACAAAAACAAGCCACACCTCAAGATGAGTAAAAGAAAAGTACCAATCAAGCTCAGTGCAGAAACTGGTGTAAATGGGAACAAAGGAACAAACAAAACACCGGTGAGAAAAACTTGGAGGGTACTTTTGCATATTTTGCTCAAAAATTCCATATATTATTACAAAATTTAGTTTTCATTTTGCAGATATTATACCATTTTAATACACATTCTCATTTTAACATATTCTTTATTTTTTTCTAAAATGATACTGGAATTTTGTATTGGCTCTGTGCTATTGCCTAGGTATATCATAAGGTAATTTAACAGTTCACCATTGTTGCATATTAGATCGTTTCCTAGTTTGTCCAGTGTATCTTTGAACTTGGAAAAAGTATGTTTTCACCAAAGGTAAGTCATGTGAGCAGTTTATGAAGTGTGCAAGCACAAAGTGGCTGACAGAAGGATGGCTCTTCCTTCCTGTTTGTTTGTTCCAAAACTTTCTACTGTTTACACACATTTCAGCCTCGATGCCATTTTCAGAAGCTTTATTTGTCTCACATTCCTTTTTTGGTTTGGATAAGGCTTAAATATAAAAACCCATCTGCGACACATATTGCATATTCACATTGAGGGCTAGAAACTCATTTTTTAATTAAAACTTTATTCGGCACTCACAGTTCACTTTGTCCTGTTTTTATTATGAAACACTTCAGTCTTCTCCCCAAAACACATATGTCTGGAGCATTTCAAGATGTTCCTTGTTGTTCCCATGGAGCTAGTTTCTGTACGCTGTCAGCTCCCTGCCATATGTCCCGGCTGTTCATTTTGTTTCCCTTCCTGGTGTTTATGGAGGCCGCATCTTTTACACAACCCAAGCTCCTCTCGTTCCCTTCTCTTTCATGAGGCTTTCTTAGGTGGGAAAGCAGACTGGAGACACGGCAGAACACCAGCATGTTAGGTGCCATGAGATGAGGGGAGGCTGTGGCCTTTTGGAAACTCCTAACATGTGTGTGTGGAGTGTGTCCAATGACACCTGAATTCTTGCTCCATGTGGTTTGTTGCAATGAGGACACTACTTGGTTGTGTTTAATGACAACACATGTGGTAGCAATTGAAGTTCTTCAATATAACTATTAAAACCCAGACTGGGGCTTGGAGGGTGCAAAAGTAGATTCCCCCCTTTATTCTCAGCAATGATGCATCGCTCATTATGTTCTCTGGAGGCCTGCACATGCTTGTCCACACCATTACAGATGTTTTTGAGAAAAGCTGTTATGCCTCAGTTGGGGGGAATTAAGAGAAGGTGAGCTAGCTGAAAAGCACAGTGTTTGTGTTCACTCTGGAGAGGAAAAGGCAGTGCCTGCTACATAAGAAGACTTTTTTACCTTTAAAGAAAATTATTAGTCAAAATTAGCTTATAAATCCTCAAAACAGCAGTCTGTCTACTATAACAGTGAGTTCTTAATGTCTGAAATACTCAAATAAATGGGATTACATTTTATTCTGGTAACTAATTCAATCCTGTCTTCCTTAAACATTGAGTATTTTTTGTGTTTTAGATTTATTAAAATATAATTGAACTTTCATCTATTTAAGGCATGTCATGTGATTCTTTGATACATGTACCACTGGACAATTCTGGTTTGCCCATATGAACAGTAGTTGTTGGAGCAGCCTGTAAAAGTTTGTAGGGAAGAGACCTTTGTCTCTGTGGTGTGGCCTCTATACTATCTTGTCTCATCTCATTTTGGTTCATTGTTACTGTTGCAATTAGTTTATTTTATCATATTTTACAGTTTTAGAGGGATCCAACCTAGAGTTTTGAATACAGGTTTTATTTTTTCCATTCGTATTTTTGGTATTCATCTTTTCCTGTCATATTATTTCAGAACTTTACATTCCTGTACAAATTTCCTGTGTATGTTTATAGAGTAGCCTTGAGTCAGGTTAACAATCCAGTCCTATCTATCTGGCCACAAGCATTTTTTCTTCCAGCTGAATAGGAGTAGTGGTAAAGACAGGTTTCATCGAGCTTTCACATTTCTACACAGTGTGTTGTTGACCAACTGGGCTTTTCCTCCTGTAAATGATGTAAAACTCCAGGGCTACTACACTCACTACCACGGAGCCCCTGAGGCCCTGCACACCACGGAGAAGCTAAAACATGCAGACTTACATAGAACATGTTTTGCATGGTGACTGCCACACCATGCAAAGTGCCCAGTGGATTTTTGGTTCTGTTAATCATATAGCTACAACTATAACTTACTAAGTCATTTGAAATGTCTGCTATTTAAGAGAGTTTGGGCATCTTTACCTTTCTTAAGATAGACAAGATGAGATTAATGTAAAGGGTGTGCTGTGCTTGACTTACTGTGTAAAACAAAAAAGAAAACAAACCCTAAAACAATGAAGATTAACACCCCCCACTTAAATGTTCTGAATGGGAATTCTCCCCTTCCTCCATCTTGGCTCATTTTATCCATACATGGTCCTACATAGAAGCCCCAAATATATTTATTTTGATTAGTGACACTTCTTTTCTGTGACCTTGCAGTGTTTTCACTGGGTGCATTTTCCTAACAGTTTCAATGCCCCGAAGCTTAACGAGCTGTTTTTCCCTTCCTCTTTTATGTCTAGAAGCAAGGCTATTTAGAACCAGTTAGTTGATTAGACTGTCTGACTCAGAAAATGGGATGACCATGAACTTGGCTGAAGATTCAGAACCATAGCTAGGGGACAACAATTATTACCAAGCTTCAAATATCAGCAAACACTTCAGGAGTGCAGCAGAGAGAAAATAAAACACACAAGGCCTAATGGTTTCTGCTGTGGGAGTCTGTAGGGCAAGTTAAAAGGAGTTATGTGTGGAACACGATAGTCTTTTTGCTATTTATCTTACTGGGTTAATTTAAGCCTATTACTCCTCTGTCTTGAAAACAGAAAATAGCCATTAGCTACTTCCCACAATGTGAAGGAAATGGAGAGGTTTATAGTTCAGCCATAGCCTATCTTCAGAGATCTCAGGGGTATAGCCTGGGAAGACAGCAAGTATTACACAGAGGCAGACGAAAAGATGTATGAGCCTGGTTCCCATTCTGGTCCCACCCCCAATTGAGACTTCAGCAAAAGTAAAGGATGCTGACTAGGATATAGTTCTGGACCCTCCCCAGTGTGGGGGAGAGAAGAGTAAAGGAACGGGTAATGATGTCAACTGAGATCCAGATCTGACAGTGACCTTGACCAATTCTCCCAGATCTCTGGCACCACTGAGTTGCTTTGTGAGGCTAAAGAGGTCAATATCTATGTATTTATTAGACTCTGGAATTTGGGCTACCTTCCATATGCTGAGTCCTCTATAAGGAGGCAGATAGGTGATGGCTGCCTCTGTGTAGAGCTGCTGGTACCCACAGCTCCAGGTCCTCTCTTTTCCTTTTTAATTTTCATTTCATGCAGATGAGCAATTTGCCCACATGTATGAATGTGCACCATATACATACAGTACTTGAGGCCAGAAGAGGTCGCTGAATCCACTGAAGCTATAGATGGTTCTGAGAGCTAATCACTGAACTTGCATTGTCTGGAGGACTAGCCATGGCTCTTAGGAACTGAGCCATATCTCCAGCCCCTCCAGATCTTTTCTTGGAGGATCTGGTGACATACCCCTAGTGTCCTCATGACTCCTACTCTATACCAAGTTTTACTATAGTGATTGTCATACAAACCCATTGGAAGTGTGGAAGGACAAAGATAAACTCTACCTACTCTCTTCTAGTTTTCTCAGGATAATGTTTGAGGTATCTCTCTGTTCTTCACATCACCAAGGAACATTGCCACCTCTTCCCTAAAAGTCTGCAGATCCTAGCCAAGCGAAGGACTGGTAGTGCTTTTCCCAAGTAGAGTTCACCACATCCCAGAGGGATACAACAGATAACTTTTCCAATGCTAGCGCAGCCCTCGCAGTACCAAAGGATCAATGGGCTCAAGTGTGAACTTGTGGTTCTTCTTCCCTATCAAGACCAGATCTATACCCTGCATCTCTAAGGACAAGGCTGTCCACTTTCCAGGCTACTCTATAACATCTCATCTTTTCTGCTGCTCACTGAGTCTGGGGCTGCTTGGGAAAACTCCATTTAATTCAGTTCTCCCTGCCCCTTCTTCCTAATACGGCCTCAATCCAAACTCCGATTCAAAGGAAGATATCCTTTGTTACCTATCCTAATTCTTAATTTTTATTTTCACTTTTGGCTGACACATTAAAACATAAGTTTGTACATAAATTTACGTACTAATTGGGTATAACTATATTAAGTAGTTATATTATTATTATTTAATGGTAACAAATGGTGTAGTTCAGCTTACGACAGAAATCAAGCTCTCCCTTTTTGGCCACAGCTAAAGCTTTACCCATCACCGTACCTTTATGTCTCCTCAACATATCCTTTGTCCCCTCTCTCTGACACCTCTGGCAAATTCTCTGACCTTATCCAGCTTATGTACCTGTGTAAGTGAAATCATGCAAAATGTGTCTGGCTTGTTCCAGCGCGTAGACTGTAGGGTTTAGCACAATTTCATTCATTTTCGTGGCTTCACAGTTGTCTACTTTGTGGGTATATCACATGTTATTTATCAAACGTGTTGATATGATCCTTTACTCTTTTCTATGATACTGTAACAGCCTCATAAATTCCCATCCTAAAATAGCATCTGACTCCCCAATTCTCTCTGTTGCCAGAATCGTATTTATAAACAAATAAGATGCTACCTGGATGTATTCATTTCCTTAACATCTCTGGTACTTTCCCACTCTAGCAGCATCATTCATTGTTACTGCACGGCTTCCTCCTCTCCAGGCACATCTGGCTTATTCTCCTTACGTGGGTCAGTCACATCAGTTACTTCATCGGGTCCCCAAAATGCATGCCCTTTTATTTACATGTCTCGCTATGCACTTTGTAATGCACCCCCAACCTGGGGTTGGATGCAATTCACCCTATTTTGGGCACAGAAGTCTCACAAAGTAGAGTTAAATGTCAAAATCCAAGATAAATATTTTTCCCGTGGAGGATTCTCTAATTATAATACTAGGTAGGGTTTTTGTTTGTTTGTTTACTGCATTCTCTAGGTGTTTTGTTTTTAACTTTCAATGCCTGCTGTCTTTATTTGCCTAGCATATATTTTCACAACAATGCCATTATGTGCCTTTCATACTTATCACAAAAGCCTGACAAAGAAGCACATCCGCAAAGGATGTGTTGAGAATGGGCATGACAGTGGGGATGGGCTGAATGTGCAGAGAGAAGACGGAGCTCAAGGCATGGCAGCTCAGAGGTGGTATTGGCAGGCTGCATTCTCTCAGCTCTCAGGCTCTGCTTCTTTGTAAAAGACAACATCTCTTAATGATGCTGAGAGTGACACAAGAGGGATGAGGTGTGGATGCTCACTGCAGAGTTATTAAGAAGGTTTTCAAGTGACCGGTTTTGTTCCTGTGCCTATACTTCTAATCTCAGAATTTACGCAACAGGTTTCCAGTTCATGGATTATTTCTTCGAGAAGAAATCACTAATAGTTTCCATCTAATTTTGAAACAGATGATTCACTTGAGTTCTTTACCTACATACTGTTTGTTTTAATTTGAAATTGCAAGTGTATCTGATAAAAAGGAAGAACTTTCTACCAATGGTGTGACCCCAGTGATGGATGCTGACCCTCAGAAGGCCATCTGCTCCCTCACAAGAGCTGTGTCAACAGAGGGTTGGAACAGAACAGGGAAGATGTCAGAAGAGCTCTGACCCAGGCTATGAGAACAGAAGGGCTATAGCAGGGACCTCTGGGGGGACCTCCCATTCCAAACATCTGTAATTCTGAAATTTATATGCAGACCACACTAAGAGATGGGTCGGTTCTTGATGTTCTACTCAAGAAGCAAGGTATAGAGTGTTCCTTTTTTCCCTTTAAGCAAAGGCAGTAGATTTAATATAAGATCACAGTAAAAGTCTGACATTTCTACTCTGTGAATCTGGGCTAAAGCTGAGATTTGATTTTGAAATATGAACATAAACTGTAACTGCCTCAATTTAAGTCACTAGGATTTATATTTATATATAACCTTTAAAGTTCTCCCAACTTTTACCCTGGAGAAAGGAGAAAATTATAGTCATCTCACTGCTGGAAGGCTATAGTGGCTTTCTTTCTAGGTTAATGGAAAACTTACACTGCTTTTGCCTGGCTTTCCAGCAGCTTCCACCCTCTTCTGACTGATGCAAACTCTCACACTTGGGGACATCGCTGTAAGTCTCCCATGTTAAACCGAATGCTTTTTTGTGGCTCAATCACTTCAAAAACATTTTTTTCTTGAGACTTTTAAGCACACTATTTGTTTTGAAACTGTCCCTTCATAGTGCAGAGCTCCTGCTTAATGTTCTTATTGCTTGTGGCTAAGCCATTTTCACTCAGAAAATGACTCCACTGCGAAGCTGCTTGTGTTGCTACCACTCAGGCTGTCATGGGGCCTGTCTCCCTATTCACCTCCCAGTCACCAATCTACCCATGGGCTCTGCTCTCTTTATGTGTGGAATCAAGTCAGAAACACACAGTGTCAAGATGGAAAGAATCAAACCTTTATACTCACCTCGATTAAGGGATGGAAATATTGAAGTATGGCAGGAGCATCGCAAAACAAAAAAACAGCTTTGACCCCTGGATTTTTATCTCTTCTTTGACAGAGAGACTAGGCAAATTGAAGCAGGACCCCAAATGGTTGCAAGGAGAGCTGCCAGCTAGCACAATGGACAAGCAGTTTCCTTTCAAGTGGGCTGGTAGAGTGTTTTTATCATCTATCAACACACACACACACACACACACACACACACACACACACACACAGAGAGAGAGAGAGAGAGAGAGAGAGAGAGAGAGAGAGAGAGAGAGAGAGAGAGAGAGAGAGAGAGACTATACATAATGAAGGCTAGAAAAATGCTGAAATACCATATAATATAGGCTGGGTGACTTCTTGTCCATTCACATGTAATTAGACAGAGCCTGAGACCTGAACTTGAGAATGACACTTTCCTAGAAGAGCCAAACACATGGTAAGGTAACATGGTTATAAAGGTTACACAGAAGTATGGTAGTGCAGGAGGCTGATGTGTCACTTTGGAAACTGATCTACAAATGATGGGCATGTGAAGGTGATTTGTGTGCCCATGGCAGACCTACCCAAGACCTTGGGATGGACACAGGATTCCAAATGTCCTTTCCTCATGCCCCACCTACATCAAAGCTGGCTTGCTCATCACCTTTGAAATGTTTTTCATTTGTAGCTGATGTGCCTCCAAATACATTGGCATTCTGAATATGAAGGTGCCTTTCCTCTGAATTTACTCTGTGCTATCCTGCAGCAGCTCACATGGGAGTGGCCAGCCTCTCTGGAAAGGTGGTAATACTTGTCTACCTTCCTCTAGGCATTGTAGGAATTTAATGAGACTTCATGCCCAGCAGGATTGTGGAAGCCAAAAGGCTGTATAGAGAGCTATTTCTAATTATTGCTCTTGGTTATTGTTAGGAACCAGGAAGTTAACAGAGGCAAATTACTATGTAGTGAATTCATGAATTAATTTAAATATACCACACAATTTAATATTCACTCATTCACTGGGTTTTTTGAGCACTTACTAAGTTTCCTGGCATATGCAATCCCTTGATGAACCCAGTGCCCACCTTTAAAGAACACTGACCTATGGCAAAGAAGAGATGAAAAGGAATTGTAATTTGAGCAAGAGAGTCTTATGGTTGAAATAATACAGGATGTGGAGACTCAGGGACACATACCAGTAGGTGAAAGGCATCAGTAAGTCATTGGAAGGGATGGTTCCTGAGATGAGCAGGGGATAGGAGACCCAGGAGAAAAGGTCAGGAGTTGAGTATTCCAGGCAGAGGGAGCCACATGAACAAGTTAAGACAAAGGAAGAATGGTTTGGTAGGAGGAATTCTATTCTCTAGATGATTAAAGTGGAACAAACACACATCACACAGACAGACAGACAGACAGACAGACACACACACACACACACACACACACACACACACACACACACACACACGAGAGGGGGAATTCGTATGCCCATAATAGACCCACAGGGATGGACACAGGATTCCAAATGTCTACTCTCCTCCAGCCCCACCTGTGTCAAAGCTGGTTCACTCACCACCTCTGCAATCAATATCTTTTATTTCCAGGGATCTTTGTAACTGCTGATACCCTGTAGGATCTTAAAGATGTCCCACCCTCTCTGGAAGGTTTCATTTTCCCTGAGCTGACCTCACCTCTAGCCACACCTTTTGATTGTTTGCCTCTGACTCTGTCTCCACTCACAACCTCAGGATCCCATGAACAAGCAATTCTTGAATTCTTCCTTATGTATTCAGAACTGGGGCTCTAGGAGCAGACCCCAGGTACCCTGATTCCAGGATGTGACTCTTGCCTTTCCACTGCCTTGCATTCTATTATTACAACTAAAATAGAGATGTTCTGGTTCCCAGGGTCTAGCTGGAGAGTAAGGCTTCACAGACAGACCAACTTAGCGCACCTTATATGTAGAATATGGCCTGGCCTGCAATAGCAGAATACCTTAATGGTTGGTAACAAGGCAGGAGGAACAAAGCATTATACAACTTTGCAACTGAAGGCCACCTCAAAGGCATTTTGTTGCTATTGTTTTCTTTCTTGTGTCTGGCTCTCTCTCCCCAGCACCCTCCATGTGACCAGAAGTGGAGCCCAGACTTGATGGTGGACCAGTTTCACTTCCTGGGTGGGGGCTGTGGGGGGAAGTTATGGTCTGAAGTCTCTAAGTTTTGCCATCATTTCACAAAAACCTAGGAAAGACTGATTTCTTCCTAAAAGACACTTGACTTGTCTCTCCAGTATGCTCCTAGATTAGGTCCAAGAAACAGAAAAACAAGCCAGGAAGGGAGGGGAACATTTGCAGTTGTGTGAATAGGAATGCTGGTGTTGTGCTCAGGACCCAACCACCTGAAACCTTTGCAAGGTGATTTAGAACTAGCCACTGGCTAAACTGTCTCATGTGAGGGCAAGGCACCAGCTGTGTTGTATACTAGTGTCCCATTCACCAATGGGGCCGGGACTGAACCAGGTGTGTTAACTATCAGCATTGGTAGACACTTTTGTGTGGGAAGCTCAGAATATTTCCACAACCAGAAGATGGTCACAGGAAAGTTATAAGGGCTCTGGACAGCAAGTGACAGTAAACAGAACTCATGAACACCCAGCGTGCTGTCAACCTCTGCCCCACTTGCTAAATGCCCTTTGCCTCCTGGCCCATGTCAGTAAATCTCCCAGCTCTGCCTTACCAGACAGATACTAAAAGAAAACACGATTCTGAGGAAAAATTAATAGAGTCAGTATTCATAGACAAGTGTGTGAGATCCCTATGTCAAGGGAGCCTGTTACATAATCTTACACCTTTTGCACATACCGACCTTTTACTTTGTACAACTTCTAGAAGACTCCACGCCAACACCCAAAGTCCAGTTCCTGTTATCATTCTTCCGGTTTGCCCTACACTCATCACTTACTTCAGTAACAGGCTGCTAGCTCCACAGTAGCATCTTCACTCTGCAGTTTCAGGTCATCTGTGTCCATTATACCCGTAACTGATAACGTCAGTCATCATCTCTAGTTCGGAATGAGAAGCCTAGCATGGAGCCCTTTAGCATGATTAGCACATGGCACATGACTTCAGGTTCATTAAGAGACCATGGCTGAAAAATAAGCATCTACCTCTGGCTCCCACATGCATATGCTTGTACATGAACATGTAGGCATAGGCACACATACACATAAAAGGTCCAGGGCATCTTTAGCTACATAGTAAGTTTGCAGCCAGCCTGATCTACATAAGACCTCTGTCAAAACAGAAGGAAGGTCAGTTAGAGGTCAATTTTAGACTCTGCCCCTGGTGAAATTCCTTTTTTCCCAGATTTTCATTATAATCTACCCACAAATGACTTGGGTGAATGGTTGGAGAGGCAGTCAGAAGGAAGCCATAACTCTCAATCAGGGTCCATGAAGAAAGACAGAACATGCTGTACTCTGAGACAAAGGCACAGGGGAGTCAGAAAGTCATTGGAAATAAAAATTTGGAGGTAGCAGAAAGAGGAGAGGTTCAGAGATGTGGCTGTGTCTGCAGGTCAGTCATATGGAGTTTGATTTGTCAGCAGTTGGAGTGAGAGATCATTGGCATGGTAGCCAAAGGCATTGAAGAGGACCATGGGAGCAGGGGAAGGGCCATTCTCAGCTACATCTGTGCCATTCAGCTGACTTGCCTGAGACTCAACTGTTTCTGATACCCAAGGAGTCTCCTCCCAGGCAGCCAACTCCCCAAGTGTCTGCCCCACTATCCACAGAGCAAAGTCCATAGCACCTGGAAGAGTATATGAACCCAACAAGCATTTATTGACTTCTTTTGTTTACAAGTACAAAGTCATGTTGGACATAACCGTTGATCCCTGTTCATATGCATGAACTATCTAGAAAGGAGACAGCACTACAGGGCAATGTGATAAAGGCCACAGGGACGCAGCCTATGCACTGTGAGGGCTGAGTAGGACCTTGACCCAAGTTGAGGTATTTGGAAAGCTTCTTGGGAACCTTCTCAAGGTCACAGACTCTGGTATATTTCATGGAAGGAGTTTTAACAGATGAAAGCAAAGGGATAAAGACTGGAGTGTCCACCCCCAGGCTGTCCTTTCTGCTCCCTAGGGCTGTTTGATTCTTGTTGCTTTTAACATATTTTGTCTCTCTGGCTGGACACTAAGCCTAGGCCTAGGCTATGGAGACTTCAGGAGTGAATGTAAGGGAAGAAGAAGAATTAGAACTGTGCCAAGGAGAATCCTGGTCTAGGAGTGCTGTGTCCTGGACACCTGTCTTTTACCTCTGCCTTTCACTCTTATGGGATTGGCAGCCACAACTGGGAACCCAATGGGATGATAAGTCCCTCTTCACTGAAATCATGCTGAACATTACTGGGAGCCAAGGAGGACAAGGGAGACGGAGAGAGAAAACAGAAAGGGAGAGCAGATAAGAAAAATAGGGAAACACAGTGTACTTGGATAGAATTCTCTACTCATTTTCTTACTATGTGTATAACCTGAAGATATACATACCAATGGAGATTCTTGAACAAACCGTGGAAATGATGTTTTTGAGGTAGGGTTACAGGGCAGTATAGCAGAAAGAAAGCTGAACTTGGAGACCCAGTGTGAGTCCTGCTGTGTGACCCTGGGCAGTCCTAGTGGTCGCTCCATTTCATGTCTCCACGTGTCAAGTATATTTGACTGGATGTTCTTCGTGGGGTTTTATTCTCTGCCTCTGTGGCTCAGTTAGTATAGAAAGGTGAGAAGAGAGGCTGCCTCTGGTCTCTGGGCTTGGCCAGGGTTCAGATATATTAAATTACTTCAACTAAATCCTGTCCTATAGGATCACGCAAAATAGCCCCAGAGAAAGATGTTGATGGCCAGCAGGATGATGGCATTGATGTTGCAGACATGTCTCCAGAGGGGCTCCTCCTCGATGCTGGTCAGCTTCTTCTCCAATGCAGCCTTCTCAGCTGCGCTCAGGGCTTGCTGTGGGGCCCCTGAGAGTCCGCAGAACCAGCTCCACAGCCATTTCCCCCAAGACCTATGCTGGGCTGTGTGACAGAACATAAGGAGAAGAATGGGACAGGGGAGGAAGAAAGGGTGGAGAAGGGGAAGGTTGAACAAGAAATGAAAGAGGGCAATGGTAAGACATGGACGGAAGGAGTGGAGTTTATATGATGAGGACACTTTGTGAGGTTCTAAACTGGGTCTCTAGGGTGAGTGGTACCTTGGTGATAGCATCCAAATGGTCACAGCTCAGAAGCATCTCATTATAGGAGGTGATATGTTTGAGCTAGTATCATGCGTTCTCATTCAGAGTACCAGTTCAGAGTGGGGACAGATTAAGAGTCTGTTTCTCCAGGAGGGGAATCATCTAAACCAGACAGACTCATTTCCCTGCCTGCGGGGGAACCAGACAACAGGGCCATATCTGCCTTCAGTCCTGCATAAGGTCAAGTGTAAATCATCCAGGTCTCCTTAGTGGCAGGTACTTTCTCCCCATATGCCTTAGTGACCTGCCCTGCATTATTCTAAGAGTTGTTTAAGCATATAATGAGAATGGGGGTTGATAACACTACAAAAGCTACCAGTGCTGGGCCTGGAAATGGCTGTACGAGTGAGGTCCAAGTGCTCAGGTGTCTGTCTAAAGAATGCAGGCCAGGCCTGTGGAGTGAGCTGCTGAGCTTAGATCACATAGCTCACAAAAGCTGAGCTTGAAGGGGTTGCTTCTCCCCTGCCCCAGGGTTTCTTCGTTTCAGCAAGAAGGATTCACTACATATGCAGCTGCCTTCCCTGGCCTCTCTTCCTACATGGTGGTGTTTCATAATAAGTTTGGGCTTGAGAGATAGAGGCTGCATTTTCACTGGGAATTATGGCTGATTCACTTTCTTCCTCAGGTGTAGCTGTTCACAGGGAGCAGGTATTCCTTTGTATCAACAGGAACGGCTTTGCCCTGGACACAGGCACCAGCAAGGGGCCTGTCTGTCTCTGTAACTGGTTTCCAATCAGGGGCAGTCTCTCCTTTTCCCTGACACCCTCTCTTCTTTTCCTTAATAGTTGCCTCACATACATGACTGCTTGAAGAATGGTCTTTTCAGCTCATAAACATATTAGGGGACAGAAATGGCCTTAGCAGTGATGAGGGAAACAGTCTTGAGACCCAACCAAAATCAGGTGCATGGCTATAAAACTTACATTAAAAAAGCTACATTTTACCAAGCAAAATACAGTGAACCTAAGTGTAACCCTAACCCCTAACCCTAACCCTAACCCAGCATCAGAAGGAGATGCACACCTGTGGTGATGGTAAGGCCAGGGAGAGTGGCTTTGGCCTGGCCTGGGATGCTTCTGAAATTAGCATCTCTGTGTTTAACTGTGGTGCTTGTAAGAGAGTGTCTCTCTTTCACAGCTTGCTCTACAGACATCTGACTACCACATTCTGGGCAAGGAGTATTGAGCCTTGAACCTTGATGGCTTTGACGCTCAAGGTATCATTAGTTATTGACAAGTGGCCATGTGTATAGCATGAGGACCCTGAATGAGGGTAAAAAGGCCTCAAAAAGTGGGAGCCCATTCACGCCTACGGAACAGTGCAGGGTTCCAGATGCAGTGAATATAGAACTGAATGGCTGGAATATCAGCAACTGTGCTGGTCCAGCTAGTGATGCTTTGCCAACAGTGTCTGTTTAGCCTACTCCAGTTACAGAAGCAGGCACTTCAGAGCAGGTGCAACACTCAGGCTTTCAGAAGTCGGATGGCATTTTACCCAAATCTATGTAGAGCTGCTTCAGAAAGAATCCCAGCTCCATCCAGGCAGTGAGAATATCTGTAACTAAGTCTGGAAATAAGTAAGTCAGTGCTTACATTTTATTAAATTTCTACTTCATAAGGGTAAGGTAATTGATTTTGGACTTTAACTTGAAACTGACATGAGCTTTTGAATTTAAAAGTTTTCTTTGGGACTATTAATAGAAAAAAATTCTATAATGTTGCCATTATATCATTGGGGTGTCTTAATATTATTATTTAATCTCACTACAGGAGGGTTATGACCTCATTATATCTTCAACTGGCACATTATAACTTTGATTAACATATAATCCCAACACAGTTATCAACCTCTGGGAAGCCATCAGCATCTCCAGGAGCTTGGCAGAGATGTGGCCATTGTTTTCAGGTATCCCTATGACAACAACACAGATGTGTGGGCACGCTCTACACTCTTCCCATGAGACAGCCAGGCTTCTGTGTGACTACAAACGGTATCATTGAGACAAGAGGGGAATAAATATATAAATGTAGGCAGGAACAAGGGTGGCTGCTTCTTGGTGATGCCTGATGAAGTATAAAGCTATTTGGTTTCCTGCCCATAAGTTCCTTCAGGCTGTGCTGTTGGTCAGATCTGCTGGAGAACGGGTGTGCATCTCCTTCTGATGCTGGGTTCAGTATTAGGAAGTGTACCTCCCTGTGGACAGAATCTAAACCTACCCATCTCATGAGTGACCAAGACAGTCTTTCAACTCTTATCTGTCTTAACAGGTTCAGTAGTCACACAGAAAAGTGAAAGGATGGTTTCGATTGTGTTTTCTCAGAGTCCTACATCCTCAGTGTCTTCAAAATTCATCCTTAGGGGAACCCTCAGCATCATGTCTGTCCCCATTGCTCCTTTGTGACATGTACCCAACCTACCTCTTGGTTTCTCAGGCCCCTGGGTGGGTCTTGCTTCTTCTCCATCTCCTGAGGGGCCCTCCACAGCTGGTGTCCCTGCCAGCCCTGGAGTGTTTTCCCCCTCCATGTCCCCACTCACAGAGGCTCTCTTCTCCACTTCAGGTAAGGGGCAGTTCCTCGTCCACCAGGTCAAGCGAGCAAGCTAGAGCAGGAGGAGATAACATTGGGAATCAGAAAACCATCCTGCTGTGGAGAAGGAGGTCTTATTCATGGGAGGCCATCAGAGCAATATAAAACAGGGTGAGGAACAAGGTGAGTCTGCGAGAGGGAGCCTGGCTTTCCTCTTTCTTCAAGTTTGGAGCCTTTCTTGAGTACCTTCCCTCTGTCAGCCCTGGGCTGGGTTCAGGTAGTGAGATCTGAGTCATGAATTCTCCAGCTGCTTGGAGCTCAACCCAGAAAAACAAAGATAGACAGGAAGCAGGTGCCTGAACACCAGTGAAAGTCTTCAAAGGTCCAGTGGAGAAGATGATAGCTGACAAAAACAAAACCTTAAAGCCAGCAAGGGCCACTGAAGACTTTAGACAAAGAGAAATAACTATAGGCTAGGATTTTCAAAGTTCCCTCAGAGTGAATTGAGGTGGTCCAGGCCAAAAACTGTTGAAAAGTGAGACAAGAAGTAATTGAAAAAAATACTACATGCCTGAGAAAACAGGCAGGAGGATGAGGTCTATGCATTTATCTATGAATTTATTCCTTTTGAAGTGCTTGGGGCCAGACCTAGCTAGACCTTACACATATTAGGCAAGTACTCAGCTAATCATCTATCTTTCCATTCCAGGAAGTAACAGTCTCATGAGATGTTAGGGGAGTAAAATGTGCAGGATGTGGTGATTTATGGAATGATCTGGTGAAGAATGTGAGATTATGATGGCTCTTGGTTCCTGGCTTAGCTGATGACATGGGTGATGGAACCCCCTCCAAAGCAGAGAAGATACAAGACAAGAATGTTTTTTTTGTGAAAGAAGAGGAGAGAAAAAATGTACACACACACACACACACACACACACACACACACACGCAATGGTGATGTTGAAGTGTCTGTAATGTTTCTGGGACCTTCAGTAAGGAGAAACAAACCTCATCTCTCTTGGGTGGTGCGGGGAACTTTTCATGTCCCTTTTTTGTGACCCTGAGAATTAAAACACAGTTTCTGTAAGTAACATTGGTGGTAATAGCCCCGACCATGTTGGTGTCTCTGAAGGTGTCCTTTAACAAAATTCTTCCTCTGCCCCAGCTGTCTGTTACCTGCAGGGCCAGGTGTCGTCACCCACCTTGTTCTGTGGGCCCACTTTGCGCCATGTGCTCATCTGTGTCAGGCCCAAGGGTACCTCTGTCTGGGATCATGAGAACCTCGGAAGCTTATCTGCTTGTACACATCCCTGTAAAATCTGTGAACTTGATGCTCATACTCTGTGTCATGAATATCATATGAGCAACGAGTCCTCATGCCACCAGGAGGCAGTTTGACTTTTGGTTTGAGTCTTGAGAGAGTGATAGAGACATAATTGAGTGCCATAAACAGTTGTCGAATTTGTAGCCCAGGGACACTCTAAGGTAGTGGTTCTCAACCTCCCTAAAGCTGTGATGCTCATGTTGTGGTGTTGTGGTAACCCCCAATCATAAAAATTATTCCATTTTTACTTTATAACTGCAATTTTGTTACTGTTATAAATCGTAATGTAAATATCTGGTATGCAGAATTCCTGATGTGCAAACCCCAAAGGGGTTGAGATCCACAGGCTGAGAACCACTGAACTAGGGTACCATGCCACAGAGATATTTCTAAGGGGGATAAAAGTTCATCAAGTGACCAGAAGTTTAGAACGACAAAACAAAAATCAAGAGTAAAATATAGCAGACATGATTAAAAAAGAGGCCTTCCAGGTTCAGGATGTAGTCAGTGGTGTCTAATTTCTCTTGGAACTCACTTAAGATAGTGGCAAAGAGTTAGCCATTCATTTTAGCAACAAGAATGTGGGAGCTGGGGGAATGGGGGATGCAGGAGGAGGGGAGGGAGAGGGAACTGGGATTGACATGTAAAACAAGCTATTTAAAATTAAAAGAAAAAATTAAAAAAAAGAATGTGAATACCTTCACTGAGATCAATCTAAGTGGCTTTCTGTGGACAGCAGTGGGTTGAGAAAAAATGGAGGCTGTTCTTTGTTTAGAGAGGAAGAGAGGAGGCTTCCGTAACCAAAGGAAAAAAGATGATGACTCTGAACTTTTTCTCATCCCCCTTTTTCATGGTTCAGAGAACAAAAAGACAGCTTTTCTAGAGATGATCCAGGAATGGATTCTAACGTGGGAATGGTTTTGCTGTGAGGAGTGAGAATTCGGACAAGGCACAGGCAGACACTCCAGCAGCTGGAGGCCATGTCTGGCCACAGGAACAGCTAGCCTCACTTGCTCATCTGTGAGAGCCCCTCTTATGTGGGGGACTCATAAAGACATTTTCACAGGCTCCACTTAGGCCAGAGTGCACACAGTGACTGCCACTCAATGGTTAGGATCAAATTTCTACCACAGGCTCTTTCAGGGGTCACATTGTGCACTCTCAGATTTTCTAAGTTGAAGTCTTATCTCCCACATTTCAGATTATAGCTACATATGAAGATAAGGTTATTAGAAAATAATTAATGGAAGTTGGGGTGACATGGGCAGGCCCTACGGAGATCAGGTCCCAGACAGACACAGGGGGCAGACTCAGGGAGAAGATGACCATCGCTATGCTTCAGAGGAACCCTCAGATGAAAACAACCTGCTGGTCCCTTGACCCCCAGGCTTCCAGGCTCCAGAAAGGTAATATGGCACATTCTTGATGTTTATCACATCAAGTGATAAGTAGTTACGGTGGCTTGAGAAAAACAAACAGGCTCATGATAAGATACGGGGTATCAGTATTCAGAGACTGGGGAGCAGTCAGCTATCTGGTTCCTTTCTCATGTACTTCTTTCTTACCATTGGAAAAAAACCCTCTGTTTCTTCTAAGTCCTTCTCAGAGAGACATTGCCAGTGCACCTGTTCCTGGACCCCCATACTTAGCCTCTCTCATTAAGACTAGTCCTAATTTTTTTTCTCTATGTGGTTACCAGTTTATGTTGGCATGTGCTTTCCTGGGGACAGCTGTTGGTAGGGGTGATTTATCTTTGTAAACCCAGCACCGTGCCTGACACATAGTTGGTAAAGAATGTGTAACTTTGAACTGAAAGGGTTACTTCTCTCCTGGAAATTCATACCCCAATGAGCATGTCCTCCAAAGGATATCTGCTTGACAGCAGATGAAACCATAGTCCAACAGGATAAAACTCAATTGGGGGAAAGGCTGGGGTCTGAGGTCTGGGTATTAGGGACTGAAGACTTGTTCCCGGAAGTCTCAGCCTGAAAACACCACTTGCCTTTTCATCAGGGATGGGCTCTGTGCAGAAACTGATTATGACAGTGATGATGGCAGAAAGTCCACAGAGGAGGAGGGCAAAATACAGGTAGTGGACGTCTCTCAGGACAGCAGGCCTCCTGTCCATCTCCCCACAGGCTGGGGCAGGATATGAGAATTCAAGGATCATGCGCACTATTCCCACTGCTAGGCCCAAAGTGAGGCCCCAGAAGGCACCCTAGGGAGAGAGTGGAGACACAGATAGGGGGAGGTAAGGCAGACCCTAGGAAGTTGGGGACACAATTCTGTGACATATCCTTCCTATTGGCTTGTTACAGAGGAAATTTCAGCCACCTTATCTAGTTCCCTATTGACACTCTGTGTCTTGACTCTGAGAGGGATATGAGTCTTGGAGCTGCACTACAGTTGAGATCACCGCTCTGGGGAGAATTGCTTGAGCCCGTCGATGTGAGCACACTGTCTCAGAGTCTCCTTATGTGCAGTTGAAAGGGGAGACCGGCAAGTTCTGAGTCAGATGCTCAGGGTTCAAATAGCATGATGGGTGTTTCTCTACTAAGCAAGAAACACCAGGAGCCTGCTCGCAAAATTCTGTTATGAAAATTAGAAAACAGAACAGAGCTCTTTCATTAAAGAATCAAGTCTCTGGGACCTCACAATTATAGTCCCAATGTGAACTGCCCAGATGACTGCAATCGGAACGATGAGATACTGATCTTGAATTCAGCACTTTGGAATGAGCAAGTGCACACTGAACCTTGCTGGGTCCTGTGGTCAGTAAGAATAGATCTTGAAAGCAGCAGACACCTTGCTCAGGGAGGCATAACAAGAAGGGTTCCTATGACGGCCTGTGTCATGGCCTTGAATTCTCCCTCAGATCAGATTGTGTGGAGTCATAAACATGACATCCTTTAGTTAAGGTTCATCCAGCAGATTTGGGCCAATGTCTGTCCTGAAATGTAGCCAAGGTTCACATCCTGGCATATCTGCGCCCCTGCCATACTTGTCAGGATTCAGCGTGGTTACAGGACAGCTCTGTGGACACCACCCCATGAGTTCACACTGCATCAGCATTGGCTGTCTTGCTTTGCTTATTCGTAGAAGGATACAGGCTTAGAGGTGGAGCAGAGACCTTAGAGCCTCAGGCTGTCCTGTACTTTCACAAGTCTCTTGTGTCCAGCATTGTCTTCCTCTACCACTGACGTTTCAGGAATCCTCTCACAGGCTACTTCTTCCAGGAAGTCTTCCCTATCCCCTCCTAGGAATTGCCTCACTGGATCTTTACTTTTCCAGAGGCCATTCACCTTTGCCCTTATTGCTTATTTAATCACCTTTCTTCCCATGACTGCTCAAGATTGCAGATCCATGTGAACCTTGTTGTAAACGGTTACATCCTTGGAGATGTCATATTTGGGTTGGTAAGTGTTTACTGAGAAAATGAGAAACTCTCGATCTCATGGTAATATTTTAAAACCTAGAGAAGGCAGTGGCTTTGCCCAAGGTCTTACAAACCAGATGAGTAAAAGACCCTTATCCCAGATCTGCTGACATGTGGGGGAGGGGCAGAGTTATTGGACTCACAGGCTCAGTGACCCTTTTGCTGAAGATGGCCAGCAGGAAGAGGGCTGTGATGGGTGGGGCTAGGTAGCTGGTGATAGATTGGATGTAGTCAAAGAGCTGCCCACTGTTGGAGCTCTGGATGATGGGGATCCAGAGGATGCTGATGACTACTAGGAAGACTATGAACAACCTGTGGGAAGAGTACAGGGCACTGTGAGTACCGATCACATGAGCATGGACAGGGTGAAGTATGCAAGGGAATCAGGAAGGGAAAGAATGTGGATGGTCCCTGGGTCACAGAATGTCTGTGGGTTAGAATCCCAAACACTGGAAGGCAGAAATCAGACAGTTAAAAACCTAGAAACGGAAACTTCAGAATTCAAGAAACCTTAGTATTCATATACTGGATGGCTTCAAGGTTGTTCTGTTCCCCACTGATGAGGAGTAACCCATACCTCCCACCGCAGCCATCCCCTGGAAGGTCTCTGCTGAGGATGCCTTTCTTCCTCTTTGCAATTAGCTCTGTCTAGAGCGGTTTAGTTGCCGAGGTTGGCTCCAGCCTTATTAACCACAGATCTTTTCTTCTTCTCTTTACCTCCTCTCACATAATTCTCACTCAGGCCCAAACTCCCAAAGTGCTCTTGGTACCTGATTTTATAAATACAAAAAAAAAAAACCGGATGAACTTTTGTTGAATGGCGTGATTGCAATAATGCATATGGCCAGGAGATGGGGCCCAAATCACACTAATTGAGAACTCCAAGTCTGTTAGTGAGCAGAAAGGAGGAATACTTCTGAAATGCTTTCCTCACCTCTCTTTTTATTACCACTTCCCCTTTCTCGGGTCCTGTTAGAGCAGTAACTGCCCACCTGTCTTCCTTGATGCTCATCCCCACCCCCGTCCTACTCTTGGATGCTGGGTCATTGCCTGGGTGTGTGCAGATAGGTGGCCATAGGGCAGAAGCCAAACACCCAGGGGTAGATAGTGAGTACAAAGAGTGAGATATCCAATCCCACATCTCGATCCATCAAAGAGGCTGAACTGTGTTTTTCAGTTTTGAAGCCAGAGCCAGGGAGACTTAAAGTGAGAGTCAGAGATTTGTGCCCTTTACCCTTTACTCTTACTCTGTGGAGACTAAGGAAATTTACCACTAAGTTGTGCTTTTAAAAACATAAACTACTACATACAAAGTGGAGTTCAACCTCCATATCTTGGTGTTCAAAGCTTGTGGGGCACTTGGAGACAACTTCTCTGTGGACATCTCCGTCAAGACTACACTTCACCGTCTCTTGAAGTTCCCTTTGTTGTAGACTGGGGACACCCTGAGAGCTGGCTTATATCATGCATCTGCGTGTCCCCACTGTGACAGTGTGGCAAATGGTGTATGTTCTAGGAATATCTGATGGGATAGGTTAATAGCATTCTCATTGTCCTGAGATAACAGTCAGAGATGGTCCAAAACACTTCAAGGGGTACAGTGTTCCCCACTTACACACTATCAGTCTGGGTTTACATGCATTATCATCTCACAGTGAACTTGTTAGTTACATAAGCAAGGATAGATTTCCCTCCTCCCCATTATTCTGAAGTGAGAGAGGTGGAGTTGCTATGGGGAGTGACTTATGCAAAGTCACATGGAACCCACAGTCTGACTACAACCCTGGGGTCTAGACCTAGCTGGTCTTTCCATGAAGCATGGATCAGAGAAGGGAGAGCATTCTTTAGATAAAGGATGCTCTGGAAGCATGGGTCAGCATACCTGCCTACCACCATCAACTCTTGTTCCGTTGCCTGCTTGCGGAAGCGCTGCCACACATCTATGACAAATAGGGTGCTACTGCTGTTGAAGATGGAGGTGAGTGAGCTCATCAGGGCAGCCATGATCACAGCGATCATCAGACCCCTTAGACCTGGGGAGAGACAAGGCTAAGTGGAAAGCTGTCCATTTAAGGGCTCTTCCAGGACAATGGAGGTTGTGCAAAGACAAAAGTTTTGGGGCGGGATGGGATGAGGTAAGTGTTGGTGAGGGTCCCATCTAGGACAGATACAGAATCAGGAAACCCACAGTGCTTGAGGCCAGGTTCTGATCAACTTCTGTCTCTGCTTTGTGGCCTTGGGTGACCCATTTAGACTCTCTGAGCCTTGGTTGTCCCCTGCGTATTATAAGATGTGCATGAGTCAAGATGATAAGAGGCTTCCTTCAGTCTTGATGTATGTCTTCGTTTCACGGCTGTGGATGGTGATAGATCCCCGGGGCTAGGAGTAAAAGGGTAGCTGGTATTGTATTTTATGTCATGGCTTTTCTACCTTTAAAAAGCGAGTTTCATAGTACATCATGGCCATTACCTGAAGTTCCAGCCTTGGAAACAAACCTGGGTTGTAGGTAACTATGATCATAGGACTAGGAGCTTTCTTTTCTTGGGCCTATTTTTTTACCTGGACACCAGAAATAGGAGGACACACTGATATTTGAAGCTCTGGAAACAACCTTTCAACACTGGGAAGATGACTTCTAGGAGTTCTGTGGCCCACCTAGGTCCCTTTTCTCCCCAAATATGTATGTGTAACCAAGTTCTAGTGCCTCTCTATAAGCCTTTTAGATGCTTTGGACTCCAGTGTTCCAAACTGATGCACCCCTCTTCTGAATCCTTTGTTTCCCTCTGGCTAATAATACCTTTCTGGTCTCCCTCACCGGATGTCCTTATTATCCTAGACCCTTCTCTTATCACTGCTTGGCCCTAGCTAGACCTTTACTATTTCTTTGACTGGCTATAGCCACCAAAGAGAAGCAGTGACCACTTTTCTACTGCCTTCAAGTTCCTTGACTCAATGTCATTACAAACCCACTTTCTGAAGATCAAGATTGATCTTTGGGCCTCTGTCTTTCCTGTCACTAATGACTATTGAGTCATCGAATCCTGCCAATCTTACTCCACAAATCTTCAAATGCCTTCTGTTCATCTCTGAAGCCACTGGTCTGGTCAAGCTTCCAGTGCCACTTATCTAGACCACTGCAGAACCCTCACTTATATTTCCTTGACTTTCCTTTCCCAATCTTTCACCATGCTGTAATCTCCAAGCACAGTGGTCTGTTGAAAGCACAAATTTAATTATTCATGCTTGGACCAAAGCTCCCTCTGGTCTCCAGTGCCTTCCTTTGCTCTTAGAGAAAAGACTGTACTCCTAAATGATGTTTGGCCACTCCAGCTACGCTGAGGAGAGATTACAGTCTGAGGCTTGGTGAGAGCTCATGGAGACAGGATCAGCTCATTTAGCCTGAGGTACAGGTAAGCAGTTAGTGGCCAGCTGCTTTGCTTTTCTGATATTCAGCTTGAAGTTTGAACCCCAGTATCAGTCTCTGGGTTATTTATTTTTTCATGTTACAGAATTGTCTTCATTTATCCTTGCTGCTGATGGTGCATTGCACAATCTGTTTTTCCACCCTGGTCATTTGCATGTGCACCCTCTTCTTAGAATTGTGTTTCCTATGCTCTTGGTATTTGACGAGGTGTTTCTTGTGACTCACCAGGAAAGCTTGAGGGTGTGTGTGTGTGAGTGTGTGTGTGTAAGTGTGTGTGTGTATGCTGGGGTGGGGGCAGAGGTGGCTCTTTCTATTTTCCATTTGTATCACTCTTGGGTAGTGAGTCGTGACGGAATACTGGGTGGTGGAAGGGTGGGAGAGCTAAGACTCACCCACGGGCATGAGAGCCATGATCAGCTTTGGGTAGGCAATGTTGGAGCATCCCACTCTGGCCCCACACACTCTTTGACAGATGTCAGGGTTTACACAGGCAACTTCATCTGCAAAAGAAGAGAGCTGTATGATTCTGTGCCTTTTTAGATTGGCCCAATATTTGCTTTCTGATGTCGGAGGAATCTGTTCACTGGAGACTCCAACCTAGTCTAGAAGGTCAAATGACAAGTGGTCTGATCACTTATAGATTTGTTGTGCATGAACTACACTGCAAAGCTTGCTTGATTCTTTTGATTAAAAACAAATATCCTTGGGTAGATACAAGAATGTCTTGCTTCTTCTCCATATGAAGGAGAAAAGTTGAAGATGACCTTCAGATGCAGATTTCTTCTACTTCAGTAAAAAGTCTAAATGTTTTCTGTGTTGTCTTAATTGATAAATTCTGCCAGCCCCTGCTCTGGCTCACCTGTCCTAGGAAACCTTTGAAAGCATCCTGCAAACCACAAGATGCACAGAGAGTGGCATTAGCTCTTACCTGGGTACAGAGCCCGGCTGATCATGCCAGGCATGACAATGAAGAACATTGGGAGGATTTTTAGGTAGCCTCCCAGCACTGAGCCCCCCTTGGCATGGGAAAGACTCTTGGCGGAGAGAGACCTCTGCACAATCACCTGAAATAGTGTGAGATATGCATAAATAGCAGTGAGGATGCATCACTGGTCACAGAGAGACTTAGCTCATTGCAGGTGAACCCCAACACTGGCCTTTGTTTGCTTCCACTCCGTCCCAGGATGGTGTCCAACTATCTATATGCCTAACTGCTTGTTTGTTTATTTCTTTTCAGGAAACCTCTGATGGGCCAAGTCAGACTGGGTCCATTACCTGGTCTGTGCACCAACACCAGGTTGCCAGGACTGTGAGTCCAAAAATTAAACCTGGCCATGGGATGTCCCCATTCACAGGATCACGAAGCATGTGGAAGGCATCAGGCCGTGGGAGGTGACAAGTGGTGTTGGGAACTGTGACGTTGGGAATGGCTTGCTTATATAGCTGCTGCAGGCCTGGGTACCAGCCCACCTCTTGAAAACCTGTGGGAAGAGACATTGTGTGAGAAATGAACCTGGTGGTTCCACTGATATCTCAGTGAGCCTCTGGGTTTGAATTGACATGAGAATTGGGAAAGGGTAAGGGTGTTGAGCCTTGGGTTCAAGATTCTTGGTTTGAAACAGAGAGAATCATGACTTTATGGATCCCTGAGATAGGCAAGGGGTATGGCCTTATTGCTATAATAGTTCTAGGGTTCAAGGATAGAGTGTATTTAGACCTCTTCTTACCCAAGAACATGAGGACCAGTGCTCCCCCTACCATGATGACGGTCTGTAGAGCATCTGTGTAGATCACAGCAGTGAGCCCTCCTAGGTACCCAAGGAGAGGATACATAAGTTAGCATCAATGGGAAGTTTCCCTCTGGGTACCTGCCCTATGTTTGGCTGTATTGGGGGAGACCAGAGAAGACACAAAGCCCTCGTAGCAGGGAACCCTGGTGCCAGACTCTTCTCCAACTCTTCTCTCTCTATCCCATCCAGAGACTATGTTGGCTGACTACAGACCAGTGTGTTCTGATGTAATTCTTTCTATCCATGGCAAGGTCTGGAACTGCACCATCAACAGTCTCTTGTTCTTGCCATTAATATCACCAAATTCTCTGCTTTCCCTCCCAAAGTCCACCTAGATGCTTTCATCATTTAAAGACAACTTAGCCATATGTTTTTCTGTCCTGGACTGTTGTCCCAGGGTACCCCAGTTCTATGAATTGAAGGAAACAGAGCAGAGAAGGATCATGGCTTTGCCACAGTGACTCTAGCCCAGACAGCAGTTCATTGATTTCCCACCTTATCCTTGCACATCTAGTCCTCAGCAGGACTCCATGTCTCTTTTATTCCCTGCCTTTGTCAGGTAGGTCTTCCATATTTGCCCTTTCCACCACTTTTCTCTGCCGCTGTCTTTCCATCTTTTTCTGTGTGCTCTCTCATCATTTATCTCTGTCTTCATTAGCTTGTCTCTGTCCCTCCCTATCTCACCATCTCTCTCTGGACCATTTCTTCTGCCTGTCTCAGTCTATCTTTATCTTTGTTATCTCTCAATATCTTTGCCAGTGAAAGTGTCATTTCTGGGCTCTACATATCTTTAGGCCTTTCCCCTAAGGCCCCTTCCTACCTGCAATGGTGTAGACAGCTGTCACCACCAGCAAGATCACTGTGGAGAGATAGAGGTTCCAACCTAAGGCCATCTGGATAAAGATTGCTCCAGAGAAGATGTCAGTCTGTAGTAAGCAAGAAAAGACTCATAAATCCATGCCACCCAATGCTTCTAGAACGGTTGTTGTGGGTGTGTCACCCACCTTATCAGGTGTCCCCAGCCTTTATCAACCAATGGAGACAAGGCTGAAGCACCATGCTGCTGAGTTTTCATCTTGGCATTAAAGTGCCACGTTATGGAATGTGGACTTGGCCTTGCAGACGTGGAGGCATAATAGAATTTAGAATGAAACAATACTGTATACTAGTTTGAATGAAAAAATAATCAGCTAGCCTTGAAAGATTTGTCTGTGTATTATTAATGCCAAGGTAAGAAATGAAAGTAGAAAAAAGGAAGTAAACATTTGGGAAGAGAGAATAGGAATTGTTAAGGTTGCTGGCTGCTCCATGAGATAGCATAGGCCTAAAGGGCTGTCTGGGCAAGCACCCACAGGTTCTGGATTATCCCTATTCTTGGGTTATTATGGGACTTGGGGTAAAGATGGCCTCAGCTAACCGTGTTGGTCCTCAAAGCAATTTCATGGTTAGATCTGACATCTGATTAAGTCTGTTCCCTCTGTCTGTTTGCTCAGCCCATTATGTGATTGTTTATAAACTGATTACAGAATCAATAATATGGTAGTGGGGGGACCTAACCCTCACAGGGTATGGGAGTTAAGATCCAGTGCTGATTCCAGACCTAGTCCCTTGTGTAGACTTGACTAATTCACCTGACATGTCTAGGTTTGTTTTATAATTTAGTTCAATAAAGCAATAGTAAAGATCTTTCTGACTCTAACAAAGAGTTGCTGAATGAAGTATCAGTTAATGGAAACAAGGAAGAGTGGACTCTATTTTGATAGTTCTTTGTGTGAAATATCAATATCCACTTAAAGAATTCATCATTCATTTCTGATTTTCCCACTTCTGGATGTAGGTGTTCTCTGAAATCAGGTGTATTCATCTTTCCTTCCTTCCATCCTTCATTCTATCCACACACACTTTCATTTTATCCCCACTCTCCATCTCTCTCTCTCCCTTCCTCCTTTTCATCCTTCCCCACCATCAGTGAGCTCAGCATAAAGTCCATGGTAAGGAAGCCACCTTGCAGACATACCCACCGATATTTTGGTGAAGATGTAGAGGATGAGAGACAGGACTGACATATACACCTGGATCCTCTGTCCTCCAAATCGTTTCTTCAAGTACTGTGGCATGGTGACCATACCAGCAGCGATGTACACAGGGACAAAGATCCAGCCCAGAGCCAAGAGCAGCCAGGTTGCCTGGGACATAGAGAAGGTATTTTAATTGTAGAAAGATGGGCAGCTTTGCACCTGGAGGTAGCATGTTGTTTGGGAGAGCCCTGAGCTGAGTGGGGAAACGAGGGACCTGAGACTTTCCTGGATAACCTCAGATGAGTTTTCTTTCCCTTGTGAGACCTTGATTTCATCATCAAGTACCTCTAAGATATCTTTCGTCTCTAAGGCTAGGCACAGGAGATGGTTCTGACTCTCAACACCCGGGAGCAGTCAGGCCAGCTTCCTTACATTCCACTCGAAGCCACCCACAGCAAGGCCTCCAGCAGCCCCTGTCCCAGCCAGGCCGATGAACAAGCCACTGCCCACATTGCTGGACATCAGCGATGCTCCGATCTGAAAGGACAAGAGAGGTTAAGGGTCAAGGGTCGGAGTTAGTTTGGAGCAATCTGGGCTTAGGACTACTTACAGTGAGGAGGCACCTAGAGGCTGTGATTTTTGAAGCACTGGCTAAACAGAACCATTCCCAGGGGCTTTTTTTCTCCTCATAATGAAGTATCTGGAAGCACCAGTCATTTCTCGTTATCCTTGTGAACTTCTAGGTTTCCAGACTCAAATATCCTCAGGTAGTTTTCATGCTAAACTGACATGTTCCCTGTCCTGTGAACCTCTGCTCCAGATAACCAAATTTTTCAGAGACTCCAGAAGGCTGTCTGGATTTTCTCTTCTTCGTAGAAAGCAGAATGTGAGCAGGGGTGGGTAGGGATGGTGAGCATCACCAAAATGGAGGGTCAGAAATGAGTGGTGCTATGAGTGTGAGGGAATGAGAGAGTGAGTGAGGATCGAGGGCATGAAAAGGCAGGAGTATGCGGGAGTCTTTAAGTGTAAGATTATGTGAATGAATGTATGAAAGTGAGTGGGAGAGTATATGCATGCACACGTGAGAGTATACGTGAATGTTGGCCTACATAAATATGTGTTTGAGAGTTTGACTGTGAGAAGGTAAGAGTGTATGCGTACATGAATGAGCATGTGAGAATTTGTGTGAGACTGATGTGACTGGGTTTCTAAGTAGACCTGATCTCCCTTCATCCCACTTTTGGAAGAGGAAGCTAAATTTTCAAGGATCAATAGAAATATAGGGTATGATCTGATGAGAAAGATGAGGATTCATGAACACTTGGGATCAATTTCTTAAGATGGTTGGGAGCTTGTCCCTAATTCCCAATTCACTATTCTTCAGTATTAAGTGTAGGTGTCATTCTTTCAAGAAAATGATTCCTACTTCCTATCCACCTATTGCCTAAGCCCCAGCAGCTTCACCAAGGTATGAGAAAGCCAGCGTCTTCCTCTACCCCAGGTTTGATATATAAGTCATAAGTCTATGTGCCCACTCAACTCTGAGCATCCCTATAGCAGGGAACTCCAGACATATCTTAACAAATCCAGTGTCCAACATAAGGACCATACCTGGAGATATAGCAGGGGAATTTAATTCTCCCTGGGTATGAAATATAAGGTTGGATTCCAGGTTGAGCACTGCAAGTGTTATTAAGGATATTTATTTCTGAGGTCTTTTAATTTTGTTTCTGTTTGTTTGTCTGTTTCCTGTGAATGAGTGAAACTGCAGAGAGAATGGGTTTCTCTGACCTTTGATTGACAGCTAGCAAATCCTTCCCTGAAACCCTGATGCCTCAATCAGGCAGCTGTCAAGCTAGCAGCTCCTATTGAGTGGATGGCTAGACTGTTGTCATGACATCCCAACTGCTTCAAAATTTTCATTGATCCATTGAGGAAACTACTCCACCTTCAGAGGAATGCTGCAGGAGCCACAAATGGCTGCTTTGAGAGGCTGTGCTACCGTCATGACCACTCCAGAAAGCATGCATGATTGGGAAGATCACACTTCAGGCTAGATTAGTATCAGTGGATAATAGATGACTCTACTCATCCTATAGCTACCCAAGTAGCAAAGGAGGGGCCGCTACTCCCCAAGGGCTCAGAAGAAGTCTGTGATTGGTGCAGTGTGAGGCTTATGATTTGTCCCTAAATAAAGAGTGTGATTAGTGGAATTAGAAGCTATATGCATACCAGACAGTGACTGGTGAAATTATATTCTGAGTGTAGGTGGGCTTTCATTCTTTTCTGGCCATATGAGTTGGTTGGTTGTCAATTTTTTTAAATTAATTAGCTTAGGAGGCTTCTTTTCTGTGTGTTCCCCCCAAACTCCCTGCTGCATCTCAGTGTTGAAACAGTTTGCCAAATGGCCTCTTTCCCTACTAGGGGTCTTTATCACAAGGAGAACATGTTGGTCTGGTTGCCTGAAGAGCAGATGGTAGATAACAGAGCATACTAGCTTTAGTAGCAAGGAGGCAGCTAAGACTTGCAGAGACCCTCTGATAGCTAAGGACCCTGTTATCAAAAGCTCTGCCACAGAACACTAGGCTGAAAAGTTAAAGAGAAAAAATTGAGATCAGAAACTGCAAGAAGCTTATTGTGAATAGTTGAATGGTAGGTTAGAGCATAGGGCTTGTAAATCTGGATCACTGGAAAAGCTTGAGAGAGACACCGAGGGTTAAAGAGTTGAAGGCCTCAGGACCTAAAGCTAACTTTATTTAGTCCCCAGGTCTTAGAGTTCCAAGCTCAGAGCAACAACCCCTGCCCTGAACACCGATAACAATAACTCTCTGGTTCTAAAAGCTAGGGCTGTGAGACCCCAATTCTATAGTATAGATCTGTAAGCATCTGTTTGGGATCCCAGCTTGCAAACTTCTAGAATTGAGTGCTATAAACACTATGCTCCTTTCTTACCCCTAGCTTCTGTGTAGATAGAGCAAGAGCCCCAGACAGCCATCTATGACATGCATGCAAGGCATCCAGGGGGGATGGCTCAGGCTCCTGGATGGATTGCAGCAAGAGAGGGCAAAATAGGAGGGTGCTGATGCAGTTCTAGCAAAAAAAAAAGCTGAGAAGAGGTCACAGATGGCCAAAGCTTGGAATCTATGGGAGAGGATGGAGAAAGTTCAACTCACTGGCCACCAAGTCATGGATCTCCCAGCCAGGAAATAGCCACCAATGGTCCCTCTGCTTGCACGGACAGATGACTGGAAAGGATATGCAAAGATGTCAGTACTTCACAAGCCTCTTATAACCCTTGCCTTCCACCCCTTGATTAATTGTCCTCTTGGTGCAGGCACTGTGGGGACAAAGAGGACAAGAACGGAGGTAGAGCACAGTTGTCTCTATACTTATGGCATTGGTGTTTTTTAAACTATGGGTCTGTGGGAGAGTCATGCCCTCTTTGTTAGTTTTGCTCTCCATCTATTTCTAAGGAATGATGTGAAAAAACAAAGAAGGCAAAGGCTGTCCAAGATCTTCAGGAATAACAGAATGTCATGAAAACATTCTGAATGGTAATTAGTGTCTTCTTGTTCTTCCCTCTGTGACTTCCTCCAAGGGATGTATTGGAGTGACCGACTCTCTCCATAGCTAACCTCTTCTTTCTTCTCATATAGACTCCCACACTGGAGAGGATACTGTTCCAGCCATTCTTAATGCTGGCCAGAATAAAGAACTCTATTTGGGACATTCCTTGATATTACATGGAGTCAGAACACACCATTGAGCCCATCGAGAATCCTGGAAGGAGGTGGCTTGTTTTGGGATGTACACGGCACAAGGAGCTCCTGCTCTGTCGACATAAACTCAAACTACTTGGTCAAGACACTAGCAAGACAGATATCTGAGCTTTCTCCACCTTTGTGCAGTTGATATGGAGAAGAGGTATGTTATCAGGGTGACTAGGGGTAGCTTGGCAGGGCATAATGAAAGTCTGTGGTATGGGCTGATAGTGGTTAAGGGTGTGTGTTGACATTTGTGTTGGAAATGTTCCAAAGCCTCATATGCACCATCAGACATGCAGATTTTAGGAAGGGTTTGGATTGTGAGGATTCTGACATAATTAATATATTAACCCATTTGGTGAATTCAAAATTGAACAGGCTATTAGAAAGCAGTAGGAACTATGGTTAGAGCAAATGGGCCATGGAGGGCAAGTATTTGAAGGTTATGTCTTGTTACCAGCATTTTCCTCTCTCTCTCTGTTTCCCGGCATCACCCTCCACTGTTACAGGCTCCTGTTGCCTTCCCACACATCCTTTGTAAGGGAATCAGCTGCCCAAGGCCCGAGACCTCTGAAGCCTGGAGTCTAAATATATCTTCAAAGTTTTCTCACAACAGAAAACTGACAGAGTATAAGTTACTTCCTATTGGGAGGCAACAAATCAGACTAGATCTGAGAAAAGAGAAACCCTTGAAGTAGAGAAAGGAAAAACAAAAGCTAATAGTCACTGGGACCCGATACACACATGTACAGGGCCTGACATGTGTCAAGCTTTGGCTAGTGTCACCTCTGATGATCTTGGTGGCAACAGTGGCAGTAAAAACTCATCTCACAGATGAGAAATTGAGCTACAGGGCAGGAAAGGACTTGTCCAATACACACAGGAATTAGGCTTCTCATGCTGGCCACCTCTTGAGGCCTCTTCTTCCTCAAACCAGGTGGAGGGCCTCTCACAGAGGAGAGGCCTGAGGTCCATAGGTGTTCCTGACAAGCTGATACTTGGGTGATGAACTGCCTCACAGCAGTCTGAAAGTGCCGGCCTCTCAACAGAGCCCTGTGTTGATGACAGAGGCTGTTTATTACCTGCTACCTGCACGCCAGGCACTGTGCCAGGTGCATGTGTGTGTCCTGTCACCGAATGATTACAGCTTTCGACAGTGTCACCAGCAAAACTGACAGGTTTTCTGTCCCCAGGGCCTTATAGCTCTAACTGCTAGAGTAGATCTGGGCTCTCAAAGCCTTGCACCTTCCCACAGCTGTGTGGTTTCTTTGAACTACAGGAATATTGGAATCTGCAAGGCACTATTGCCTGAGAACATATGAGTCTGAGCTCCTTGTTCAAGGCACTAATAGAAGGAGAGGAAGGCTAAGTGTAGAGCATACTCTGAGTTGGGAGTCCTGAGGCAAAGGAGAGGAGAGTCAGACTCAGTGACCAAAAGGGTTGGAAGTCACAGCTCCTGGCCTGACCTGCCTCCAGCTCACTGGGTATTGCTCAGGCCACAGATCTCTTTGGGCCTCAGTCATTCATATACAGAAGGACATGAAGGGAATGGGCGAATCCTAAAGTACCATATAACCTATGGTTATATATTCTTATTCTTCTTCCTTTTTCTCCCCTCTCTTCTCCCAGCTCAAGATGAGAGGCCTTTCTCTGTCTCTATGAGACTTCAGCATAACTTAGTTCTCACTCACCCAGATCCCCACAGCAAGGACGAAGACAAAGTAGATGACCACCACCAGGATGTCATAGGCATGCAGGCTGACTCCAGAGTCCAGTGCCGAGTGTGGTGCTGCCTCAGCGCTGACTGCATCCCCTGAATCTCCAGGCTCCATTGCTGCTAGCTCCTTGCTCATCTGTTACTGTCGTTCCCAGCAGGCTGGACTTTGATGTCCTCCTGGCTTCATTCCTTCCCTTTAATGATTAAACAAACCCAAGCATCATTGTCCTTTGAGAAAGCAAGGAGTCCTTCTGGCATGTGAGGTCCTGCCCACTTTTCTTCTAACTTCAGTGACTTCCCCTGCATGACTTCTTCCCTCCCTCCTTCTCTTCGCCTGCTGCATGCACATGTATACACACACACACACACACACACACACACACACACACACACACACTTACTTTAGAAAGCAAGGTGCCCAGGCAGCTGCTCTGTGGAAGAACTGAGGAAAGAAAGTGACTGGGACTGAGACTGGAGTTCAAGTTTCTTAGTCATCAGTTTAATCCAACTTTCCTTTACGCAATGGCAGTGAGAGGAGGGAAGACAGGAAGAGTCTATGACCATCCCTGTAAAGCCACTGTTGCCTCATATACCTTCACCTCCATCCCGCCAAGGTTCCCTGTTTTACAATGGAGGAAACCGAGACCCAGGAAAAGCTAAAAGTTCCTTGCAAAGAGCAAGGCCATTTATGTCAAGGCAGGCCAAATTTACATTTTCTGATGATCAATCCACATTTCCTGTCGTGGGCTATGACAGGTGAAATGGATGAGGTCAAGCTCTACCTGGAAAAGAGTAGAGTTCAGGGAGGAAGACTGTCTTCTAAGACTCAGGTAGCCTGGTTTCTGGTCCCCACCACTTCTTTTACTATACTTATGATAACTTTGGGCATGTTGTCTCTTCAAGTCCTGCTCATCAACAGGCTTGAGTGCTGCCTGCCTCTGCACCAAGGATCGCGAGATTGTTTGCAAACTCTGGGCTACTTGGTTCTTAGTGCAAACTTCGATAAATCAGTATTAGCCACCATCTTGCCAACAGGCCCAGATGGCAGACACAATGCAGGTCTGTTGCCATCGTCTTATAATAATTACATTTGGACTTTTCAGTCTATGAGTGTTGTGTTTCTGTGCATAAGCACGACAGTCTCAGATTGGGGTGAATAAGGGGACCCTACCTCAGCCTGTGGTGAGAAGCATAGGGCTGGGTGTAGAGAACCCATTCTCTTTTCATTATGGGATAGAGAAAGCAAAAAGCAGAACGGTGGATTTCTTTGGGCTTGGCCCTGTAGCTCAGAAGAACAGGTATAGTTCGAAGTCGATCTGCCAGACTAGCCAATTGGAATCGTGTATAACAGAGTACAACATCGATTCGGGTAAGGGTCCAGAAGGACAGCAAGGCAGATTTGTAGCAAAAGTGTGTTTCATGTGTATTTACATGTAAACAAGTGTTTATCAAGTAAATGAGATGGGTAAGGCCATTGTTAGCAACATCAGAAACAATGTGAAGGACAGCCCCTGGTGTGAACTTTGCAGAGGGGTGGTGGAAAATGTGTTTTGCAGCTGCATGAATGTTGTTAGAGAGTGAGAGAAGCTAGGTGTCAGCTTGGGCCACTGAGAATGGCTTAGTGCTGCCTGTGGCTCATTCTTTCAGAGAAGGATGAGTGTGTAGCAGAAAGTAAGAAAGTAGGGAGCTGAGCCCAGAATGCTCTGCCTCCCTCACTCAGAAAGGCCATCTGGACCCTCAGGGCTCTGCTGCTTATGTACCCTCCACCATTTCACCATGTCCCCGCTGCCTCCTCATAAGTGCTGGAGGCTGAGCCCAAATTCTGCAGTTGGTCTAATGTTAAACCAAAGGTTTGGCCACATAATATCAAAGTTGACAGAATAAGATAGCAAGCTCTGAATTGTTGTAGCCATGAAGCTGATGTGTCTTGGTGTCATATTGAGGGATCCTGATCACTCCCAGAGACATTCCCAGGAAAGAGCCCAGCCTTCTACCTGTTTCTAAGTTCTCCAGCAAAGCCTTTTCATGAGAGCCCTGCTCAACTCAGAAGTTCTGTGGCAAGAGCTCATCTCCTTTCTTCATTTGCAGCTCTCAGGTGTGGCTGCAGTATTTCCCAGAAGGGGCGGGAGATAGCAAGCTGAAGGTCATGTCCCTTTTCCCCAAGGCTGCAGATCCAGAAGCAAACTCCAGAGAGGGCAGAATGCACAGGGAAGACAAGGCTGCCTGTTGAATAAAGACTAAACCATTAAATAGTCGAAGGCACTTGGCATTGCAATCTTCAGACTTAAATGTCAGAATTTCCACATAATTGTAAGCAGAAAATGGCTTGAAGTTTAATTTAGGAATGTGGAAAGAATGTCTCACTGAGAAACTGGCTTAAGAAATTTGCTCTTAGGATCATTTCCCTGAATCCAGCCTACTTCACCTATAGTTTACAACGTGGGAGATCAGACCCATATGTCCAGCATCTTAGCCAGGTATCCTTTAGGCTCTTGGCTGGATCTTCTTTGGAGATTGTACAATTCTTCTAGGAATCCTGACTAGTAGGTCCCCTAGCTTCTCAGCCTTATTATTCTTGGTCACCAGCTACCATTTCAATCTTTTTGGACAACTCATGCTTCCCATAGTCCCAGACCCTCCAGCTGTGTCTGTCATGCTCTTTCCCCTTTGACCATTGTGCAGAGTATAGATGAACAGGTGGTCCTTCCAGCTGTCACAAGATACTGTCCTGTATGCACATTATGGGGGCTCTCTTTTCCTCACACCCCTCAGAATTGGGGTCATAACCCTTCCTTGCTATTTCCTTGCTGCTAGGCTGCATGATGGGGGGCTCTGGGATGACACATGCTTGCTCTCCTCTCTGGGTCTTTGTGAGTGCTGTGTCTTCCACCACCACCTTTCCTCGGAAGCCTTTGTGGTCCCAGCTGGGGACATCCTGAGCTCCAGGACACCCCTGCTTATTCCTCTACATGTAACTGCTGATTTGGGGTCTGAATGCCTAAGACTTGAGTCCTAAGAGCTTTAAACTTAATTCATATTCATGACTCCCACTGACTGGAGTAAAGCCATTGAAGGGATGAAGTAAGATTGGCTTTTAGAAATTCCTCTTGAGGCCAGTGTGGGTGACAGGCAAGAAGGAAGCTGCTGGTGCTACAGTGCAGACAGAGGAGGCCATGGAGCAAGGTAGAGGAGAGGTCCTAGCTACTTTCACAAGCAGGTGTGTTCCAATCTGCACGGGTATGTTCCTTAGTGTCTTCCCACCACCTGAAGTCCTTCCCCTCACTTAGTCCCTAGTGTCATAAAGGACTGGCACTGCCCCCAGGACCAGTCCTGTGGGAGACTTTGACCGAGTGAATGAGTTACTGGTGAGGAGGCCTCATTTTCCAAGTACTATGAAATTAGTCCTTTTCAGGAAAGGGAAGGAAGGACCTTTCATATGCTGCCCTGTCTCCCTATAGCCACCTACAGGTCTCCTGTCTCCTTGCAGCTGCCTACAGGTCGGTCCCCTGTCTCCTTGAAGTGTTCCTTGCCTTAGTAATTCTGGACAGGCTCTGTGTACCTCCTACAGGACTCCACCCAGGCTGCTTGCAAGTCCTTCCTGTAAAACCACTCTTTTTGCCAGGCTTCTTGCTAGCAACTTCCTCATCCACAATGATGAAGGGTAGAATTTTTAAGACTACTGCCTACAATATTGGGTCACTCACATCACAAAGAGTGACACATGGACATCTCAGTTGGCTTTATTATTGCTACTTACAGTTAGAAAAAATTGCTAGTTAATTTCTGGGGCTTGCTTGGATTTTTAATTTGGGCTTGAATGACTCTAATATTTCTCGGCACCACTGCCCCTTCTCTCCTGACCTATATCTCCAGAGGGAGAGGAGAAAAGAGCTTTCCTTCCTTATGGTTGAATATAGATCAGCTCTAAGTTATCTACTACCCCTAAGAGTACAACAACAGTAGCACCTCACCATAGAACAAGGTTCTCTCACAGGAGTGGAGGGAGAGGCAAGAAAATTAGATGGTTTGTGAGGCCTGAGTGGGTACCCAACATCTTATTAATGGGATCCTTCCTCCAGCTACCAAAGGCCAAGGATCTGGAAGTCTCCTGTGTCCAGATGGCACCTGAGGAAGAAAGGAGGCCCTATGTGCACAGCTGGATGCTTGATTCTGAGAGGAAAGGAGATATACATAGACATGTAACTCTGAGGAAGACGACAACAGAACACTAAAAACATACCTGCACAGCCTGGCCCGGTCAAAACCTCCTGGACTCAGTGTCTGTGCCTTAGGCTCCTCAGTGGCATGGCCTTTAACAATTTTCCAAGTGACATATACTGGGAAGAAGCCTGGCTCCTCCTCCAGAGGGTCAGGTGGAGCGCTGAAATCACACTCCAGTCACTGGACCTTGGGTCCTTAGGAACAGAGTCTGTTTCTGTGGCAAGGTGTGATCCTGCAGTAAAGTCAGCACACTTTGTCTGGTTTCAGCCTTGCTCAGGCCCCTGGGAGAGGCAGAAATGGAGACACAGCTCAGTGTAAGCTCTGTCACTGCTGCTGTGGTTACAGCCTTCTCTCACACTTGGCAAACAGGTTTCTCAAGGCAGGGTTACAGAGTTTCGATTTCCAGAACAAATTCTTGGCCATAATGTGTATCAGGACATTAATCATATCATAGTGTGTACTTGAAACATAGTAAGAAAGTACAGCTGCATTATTCTCACCTACTGCTTCAAATGTGAACTTGATGGAGTTTATCATTTTACAATGTAAAATTATGAATGTTAAATGACTACCTCAAGCCATCACATGATGTATAATTTCTATTAACTATATCTTAATAAGTCTGGAGAAACTAGAATAAAATTCTCTACTGTTTCCCCCAACGCATGAAGAATTGACAGCTGAAAGCTGACAGGAAACATCAGCAGTCAGGATATTTGAAGTGGTGTTGGGATCGGGCCACAACTGGGGCACAGGTACCCGCATCACCACTCCCTTCCCCTACACTATTCCCTACTTGCTCAGGTAAATTGAGGAGTAATAGTGAAGGCACTGAGTCTAAAGTACTTCAAGCTCAGATTCATTTAGGTTCCTATACTCACTAGCAGGGGGATGGGGACAAAGAACTTCATAGTTCTCTCTCCTGTTTGTCCTGGAGGAGGAGGAGGAGGAGGAGGAGGAGGAGGAGGAGGAGGAGGAGGAGGAGGAGGAGGAGGAGGAAGAAGAGGAGGAGGAGAAGGAGAGAAGAAGGAGAGAAGCAGCAGCAGTAGCAGCAGCAGCAGAAGAAGAAGAAGAAGAAGAAGAAGAAGAAGAAGAAGAAGAAGAAGAAGAAGATTACTATCTCACAGAATGATGGAGGAAGATAAAAGTCACTGAGAAACTGTCTTTGTCCCTGGCATACATGGCTATTTCCTGAGGTTCCCAGTAGGATTACAGGATGGAGTGTGATAGCCTCTGTTGGAGAAGACTGAGTCCTAAGTGTTGCTGGGAGAAGTATCTTATGCACAATGCCCAAGACTCTGCATTTATAAAACAGGATGATAACACATGTTTACTAATCTATTGGAGACATTAAATATGATAGTAGTTAAGGAACAAGGTGCTGAAATGGGACTTCTGTTTCACTCTGATATCTGAAAATAGAGTTAAGAGACTCCAAAACATCATATTGTCTTTCCTCTTAATTACCAACCAGAAGTTGAAGGTAAGACTCCATTGTTGAAGGCATTATACACTTTGGACATAAGACATGGAGAAATTGAGCTGGAACTGACATGGATGCCTCCTCACAGTTTTTGAAAGTGCTATGCAAACTGTAAAGGGAGAAACATATCAGTAGTTCTACACAGTTGTAAAGCCTATGAACCATTACAATGACCAGCCAAACAAGATATTCCTAGTGGTGTAATAGTGACACTTAGGTTTAGTGGATAACTGACAGTCACATAATTGTGTTTGAAAGCCTGCTTAACAAAAGGGAATTTTTGCCTGACACTTTAGACATAGCCAAATACCCAAGGCTGCTAATGTCATGTACTTTTGAGAGCCTACTACCGCTCCTTTCCTAAACTGGGTTCACAATGCTATTCCTTATACTCATAGAAAAGTAAGGCTATCATGCCTCATCAATGAAGCTTATTTTTTGCATCAAACACAAACCACTAAAGAAACCCACAACTGATCAAAATGCAAAGACAACTGATCATAAAGTACCCAACGCAGCACATATACCTAAGTCTCAGGGAACATTGAGGAAGAAGGGAATGCATTGTGTTGTAAGAACCAGAGAATCAGGATGTCAGCTGTGAGATGGTGTCTTTAGTATGTAATGGGAAAACTGCACAAATGAGATCTCAACAGTGTGCCTGCAAGCTGACATGCCAACAAGGATGGGGGAAATCTCACAAGACTCTACTCCTAGGTGAAGTGCTACAAACAACTTCTGGCTGCATAGAAGGAGTTGGTCTTTTCCAGGGATGAACTCCCTCATGGGTTAACTAATTCCAAGTGGTCAGCTCTAAATACTTATACATGAAAGCCACACTAAATGGCTTCAATAGGGTGTGTGTGTAACAATTATAATTAAAGAACAGATCATGAATTTGAAGGGAGTTAATGAATGCCAAATAAATTGGATGAGGGAAAGGGGAGGGAAGAAATGATGTAAATATAGTACTTGTGTATAACATTTAAAAATTTAAAAATGAAAAAAGAAGTCTGCTGAGTCCCTTGGGGCATGCTTATGTATATGGTAACTGTCAATGGTGGAATGAATACATACACATATGTACACATACATACACCCAGTTAGTGTCAGGTAGGAGAGGTAGACTTCACATTTGAATTATCTTATAAGGCCTTCATGGGGAGAACAAGTAATTAAGAAGTCCCATTACTAGCCAGGCATTGGTGGTGTATGCCTTTAATCCCAGCACTCGGGAGGCAGAAGCCGGCAGATCTCCATGAGTTCCAGGCCAGCCTGGTCTACAAAGTGAGTTCCAGGATAACCTCCAAAACAATACGGAGAAACCCTGTCTCAAAAAACCAAAATAAATAAATAAATAAAATAAAAAGAAAAAATCACTATTACTTCCTATTAGCAAAACTAGCTATTTTCAGTATAAAACACAGACACAAAGAGGCAAACAGAAGACTGGGACTTCCATCCAAAATCATTCCGAGCAGTGAAGCAGACTCCAGGCACCTGAACTCGCTCTTACCCCATGTTTCTCTGTCTGTGAGGCTAGAGGTCCACAAACCGAATCTGTAGGTGGCAAAGTGACCCCTGGGGGTTTTCACTTTACAACCAAGGTGCTGAATAGCCTGGGCCATTCCTGACAGAAACCAGTGTGTGAGACAAGTGTCTGACCTCATATGATGTTTACCTCTCCTCAACCTTGTTCTGATGTTTTCAGTTCTCTGTGTCGTTTTCCTCAATCTCCACTTCTTTATCTGTCTTCCTTCCCCCTCACCCCTCTCATTCTCCTCGCTCTTCCTCTCCATGACCCCCCCCCCCTTAAAAATCTCAAGTTTCTACAACTATGAAGTTTCAGGGAATTTTCTTAAGAACGCTGTTGGTATCTCTGTAAACCTTTCTGAAACTCTCCAAGATAACTCTTTTAAATCTCTGAAACTCTAGATTTCTGTGAAAGTCTTTCATTTCCTTTTCTCTTTGAAACCTTACCCTCCTTGAACCTCAGAGACTCACTCACTGGTCTTCCACAGCCCACTATCACTTGGCAAATGGATTCTGCTTTCACAAACATGCTGCACTTACTTGCAACCACACTTTACAAAGATGTTAAGATCAAATCAAAACCCGAGAAGAGCGACACATTTGGGGTCAGTCTATCTAAGGTTTGATTTTGTACTCTTTATGTTACTGTTTGTGTGTCCTCTTTGGAAAAATTACTTGCGTCCTTCCAAAATCTTCTTTTGTAATATAGAGATAATGATAGTGGACATTGTGAGATTTTTAACTTTAATTTTGTTTTTAGAGACTGGGATTCTCTTTGAAACAGTTCTGGCTATCCTGGAATTCATTCTGTAGACCAGGCTGGCCTCAAACTTAAAGAGATCTGCTTGTCTCTGCCTCCCGAGTGACGGGAGTAAAGGTGTGCGCCACCACCACATGGCTATTGTGGGATTTTTGTTTTGAGGACTGGAACAATAGAGTACATGTTTAAGCTATTTGGTTATGGTTCAGAAGACAGACATAGCTAAATGCCAAATGCCTAGGTAAACATACCTGTGACTCATGATTTTTCCATGAGCAAGGAAATAAGGAATTGAATGGATGGTGCTTATGTTTTGTACACCATTTCTAGGAAGACGGAATAACTTGGAAAGTCCCTTGATAAGTAAGTTCATAGCATACCCTTCATTCTGTTCTGTTGGACTGTATTCATTCTGTTGGACTGTAGATTTGACTTTGAAAATGCAATACCAATAGTTGGACACAAGGTGGTGCCATGGAACAGGTGTCAGCATCTACTTTGCATCGAGAGAAAACAACGTTTAAATGATACGGATATTATATTATCTGTGAGCTCATCAGTCTTCAGAGACCAGCATCATATGACCTTGGTTGGATAGCAGGAAGTCTGAGCTGTCTTATGATAACACATCATTGTGCTTTAGTATGTAGACTAGTATAATTCAATAAAACCCTTCAATGACAGAAATATTCACATACACATGAATACTTGAAGTGCAGTTACTACTAATTAGCTAATTTCAAATATAAATAACCAGAATTCTATAACACTTCAGGTTTTCCAATGATAAACAAGGACTCTCCAGCCAAGACTGTCTTTGAATTTGGACATTTAAATTCAATTTCCATCCCATGTTTTCCATGGTTGCTAAGGGAGGAGAAGTGGCGGAGCATGCAACGATGAACTCATAACACTGTAATACAGTGAGCCTAATTTCAGTACGAGGTAGAAATGACTGTTGTCTTTTCCTCTGAGTGCTAATCAGGGGAAAAATACTTTCCAAAGTAGCCTAGTATAATAATATTCCTATGACACTTTGAAAATGAGAAAATCATGCTTCAATATGTCCCAATTGCTTCTTATTTGTGGCATGGAATTTGAGTGTCCATCTAGTGATTGAGTCACCCCTCTCATGTTGGAAATGTTTGATGAAATTGTAGTGGTTTTTGCTCCTTGAAGGCAGCTCTCTACCAACCCAAAAATTTAGTTGTGTGTTTGGCCAGATATTTCTTGTAAATGTACTGAGTCATCCAAACAAATCCTTTGCTAAAGAGTTGTCAGAAGAACCCCAGTGGACAACCTTTTTGAAGTGTGCTTGGATCTAGTTGGCAAGTATTTTACTCAAGATACTTGCATCTATGCTCACAAGGGATATTGATTTATAATTTTCTTTCTTTATTGTGTCATTGTGTAGTGTATGTATCAGGCTAATTGTGACCTCCTAAGAAGAATTATGCACACTTCATTGCTGCATGTAGAAGACTAAAAATAGATACATATTTTTCACCTTGCACAAAACTCAACTCAAATATAAACACAAGGCCAGATACTCTGAATCTTACAGCAGCATAAGTGGGGGAATAGTTTTGAACTCGCTGACACAGGAGAAGATTTACTGAACAGGATACTGATAGCACAGGCACTAAGACCAACAGTTAATAAATAGGACATCATTAAACTGAAAACTTCTACATGACAAATGACATCATTATTCACACAAAATGACAGGCTTCAGAATGGGAAAAGATATTTATCAGTGATACATGCAACAGAGGATTAATATCTGAAATATATAAAGAACTAAAAAATAAAAGCCCTGTCATCAAGAAAACAAACACCACAATTAAAAATGGTGTACAGAACTAAATAGAGAGTTCTAGAAAGATGTAACACAAGTGGTTGAGAAACACTTAGATAAATGTTCAATATTCTTAATCATCAGATAATACAAATCAAAATTACTTTGCATCTTCATACTACTCCAGTCAGAGTGGCCAAGAGCAATAAAATAAAATAAACATCTCATCCTGAGGAGGATGTGGAAAAATTAGAACACTTATTCATTGCTGGTGAGAACACAAACCTGTACAGTCACTATGGAAATCAGTGTGGTGGTTCATAAGGAGGTTGGGAATAGATCTACCTCAAGATTCAGCCATACCTTTCTTGGGCATACACTCAAAAGTTTCTACATCCTACTACAGGACACTTGTTCACCCACTTTCATTGCTTCACTACTCATAATCGCCAGAAACTGGAAACAGTCAAGGTGTTCAACAATAGATGAATGGAAAAGGAAACTGTAGTACCTTTACACAATAGGATATTATTCAGCTCTTGAAAAATGAAAGCATGAAATTCACAGGCAAATTGATAGAAAACTCATCCTGAGTGGTAATCCAGACCCAAAGAGATTAATACTGTGTGTATTCCATTACATGTGGATGTTACCTTTTAGGACTTTAATAGGCTGATACAATCCATATCACCACAGAGGTTAGATATAGAGTAAGGGACTAGGGGAGGAGGAGAAGATCTCCCAATGAAGAGGAAATTGCATTTATAGTTATGGAGACACAGGTGGAAGCTGAAGTAGGAGGATTAAACTGGGAGGTGAAAAGAAGGGAATAAAGGAGGGAAAACTACCACTAAGTTCCACTGGAGGAGTCACATGGAAACAAACTACCATAGAAGGGTTTTCTCACCAGGTGTCCACCTTGAGGGAATTCAATGGAAAGAAGGAAGCTAATAGAAAACATAGATGAGAAAGGCCAGTAGGTTGCTGGTTGGGTAGGGTGGACCTTCCTGCCTCCACTCTGTCCTGCCTCAGGGTCTGGCGTGGAACAAGCCAGATAGGACCTTGCTTCAGTTCTTCTTCCTTGCTGGAGCCAGAGACCTTTGCAAGAGTGACGCACATCTTGGTGTACGTCACTCCAAAATTTTACACTCTGGTCAAATCATTGATGGGTGTTCCAGTGCTGTCCAAATCAGTCTATACGTCCTGAGTGCAATTTACTGGTCCCCAGTGGTCTGCCTCTGCAGCTGCATTTTGTCTCACCGTCCACTCATCTGTGCTGTTCATGCTCCACCTACTATGAGATTCATTCTCAGGCACTGTGTTGTGCTTTTTCTTGCTGCCGTTACCTTTGCCCGTAAGCTTTCCTACTCTTGCCCCATTGCTTTTGACTCTATTTGTGCTCTCCAGTTTTCAGCTGGATGAAAAATTTTAAGTGACATAAAATAGATTAGGAGGAGAACAGCATGTAAATTTTATTAAACATTCATATGTTCAGAGTAGAAAAATTTTATACTTTAAACAGGAAACATCAACTGCAAATTTCATGATTTTCTTCTTTAGAGCTGAATAGAATTCCATTGTGAATATGTACCATATTTTCATCATTCATTCATCAGGTGAAGCTTGTTTCCCTTCCCAAGGGGTTGTGAGTACAGCAGCAATGAACATGTCTGATCAAGAATCTATGGAGTGAGTTACAGAGTCCTCTGGGTATATGCCAAGGAATGGTATAGCTACGCAGATCTTCTATTAGCTTTTGAGAACTTTGCACACTGATTTCCAGAGTGGTTGTTCCTGTTTGCACTCCTATCAACAGTGAAGGAGGGTTTGCCTTTTCTCCTTTCTTTTCCAGCATTTGTTGTTAGTTGTTTTCTGGATCTTAACCATTCTGACTGAAGTATGATAAATTCTCAAAGTAAATTTAATTTGTATTTCTCTACTTGCTAAGGATGATGAACAATTTTAATAACATTTCTTAGCCACTTTTATTTCTTTTGGACTTATCCTATTATTTAATTAGGTCATTTTTCTTGATTCTTTGTGTTTATATTCTTTATGCATAGGCTCTTTGTATATTGTGGATATATATCCTCTATTTTGTGTCTGAATGGGAAGATTCACCTGTTCTGTGCGAATTTTCTTTGTGGCACAGAAGCATTTCAATTTTGAGGTCATTGGCCTTGTCATTGGCCACAATTCCTGAGAATTTGAAATACTATTCATAAATCCCTTTTCTATAACTAACAAAGCAGAGGATAAGTAACACTAAAGTGTTTGAAAAAGTCACAGGGAAACATTGTGTTGACTTAAAATACATATTAAATGGACTTAAGTCTCATGGGGTGATAATATTCCCTCCAACAGCCATAAACTATCTAACAAAACCCACAGTGGCAGCTATTGGAATCCTCTTGAAAAGTTGTCTTCCAAAACAATACAGTCTCTTGCCCTTGCTATTAGTTGCCTTGAAAAAGCTGAAGGAAGGCTGTGTTTGAATATACCACAGGCTTTGGACACAGGACTTGAGAAATCCCACTGAAACTGACTTGGAAGCCTCCTCCTAAGGACTGGCTTCTGTAGTTTCTGAAGGTGCTATATTAGTTGCCTAGAGAGAAAAGCAACCAGTAGTTCTGGCCAGCTGCGAAATCTATGAACCACGGTATGACCAGTTCAGCAAAATATACCCAATAGTGCAATAGTGGCTCTTATATTTTGAGTGTGACAGCAGTCATGTAATTCAGCTTAAGACCCACTTAATAGAAAGTAATTTGTGCCTGGTACTTTTTTTGTTAATCTTATTTTCTTATTTATTTATTTGTTTATTCATTTATTTATTTTACATCCTACTGAAGTTTCCCCTCCCTCCTCTTCTCCCATCCCTCCTCTCCCCTCCATCCCTTCAACCCACTCCTTCTCTGTCTCCCTTCAGAAAGTGGCAGGCTTCCCATGGGTACAAAGCATTTGTTCCCTGTACTTTAAAATTAGTTCAATACCTGAGGATAGTGAGGCTGTGGAATACTTTCCTAAACCATGATATTTTCTTGTTTCTTTCTAAATATCTACCTTTAGGCCCACAGGTAAGTGGAGCTGTTGACCCTTGTCAATGAACACCACTACCTTGAGCACATGGAGACTATTACAAAAATCCACAACTGATCAAAACGCAAAGAACAGCTGCTCATGGGTGTCCAACCCACAACTAATACATCTACAGTGGAACCCTTACATCTAAGACTGACTCAGAGAATGCTGAGAAAAAGGATAGCAGAGAGAATGAGAGAACCAGGAAATCTGCTGTAAGATACTGTTATTTGTACATAATAGGAAAACTATACCCATAAATTAATAATAATATGACTGCCTAAACAAGACCTACATGATGAGAACATCAGTTGACATGCCAATGTTTATAGGGGTGTCTCATTAGGTTCTATCCACTGATCAAGACCTTCAGGCAATTGATGGCTACTGAGAGAGCAAGAATGGGTCTTCTCCAGAGACCAGGCATCAGGAAACTAACCTCTTGATATGTCACTCCTTTGCCCTCCAAGGAGTCATTCCTGAACATCTACACATATGAGCAGTACTGCGTGAATTCAGTAGGTTGAACATATGAGGGCTTGGGGGGGAGGAGAATAAGGGATAGAAATGATGTAAATATAGTACCTATGCATGAAATTCTCAAGAAATAAATTATTAAATTAAAAAGAGGTAACAACACAAAGAGATTTGAGCTGGGCAGCAAACTGTGAGAAGTTCCTATGAGATATGTGTTTTCATGGAACAGCTAGAGTTAGCAAGGGGAAGACAAAGGTTATCGTGAGCATACTTGTGCAGCTCCATTTCAACATCAATCATTAACCTCTGATAGGTCATTGTCATTATGGAACGAGGCAGTTGCCTTTCTCATGGGAAACTTTGCAGTTAACTAGAGGCAGTACCAAGGACTCAAATCTTCCATGTCTCAAACGCCTACAGCTGGAAGTACTCATAGGCTAGCATTTGTTGTTATTTGTTTTCTTAGTGATGGCCACTGTAACTGGAATCAGATGACATATTGTATAAGTTTAATTTACACCTCATTGATAGCAAAAGATATTGAATATTTTTCATATTTATTGATGATCTTTATCTTTGGAGAATTTTATGTCTATTTCATTAGCCCATTTATTAATTGGTTTGTTTGCTATTTTGCTGTATAAGTTCTTGAGTTCTTCATGTATTCTTTATGTTAATCTTTTGTAGAAGTATACCTAGAAAATACTTTCCCTTATGGAATATACACCATTTTAAGGATAAGAAATTATGAGGGGAAGTGTTTGGAAAATAGAAGGTGATCACAGAAATGGTGGGGAGGACACAAAAAGAGATTAATATCATCAAAGTACATTATGCACGTGAATGAAAATGGCACAATGAAACTCATCATGTTATACGTGTAATATGCACTATAAAAAATTTTAAAGCACAAAAAGGCATCTTGTATTCAAGAAGATACTCTTCATGCTACCAGAGGAGAGACGTAAACACCAACCTAGCTACAAATCCTGTAATCTACAATGTTGACCTGCCTGTACGATATGCTGGTTCAATAGTGGCACAAAATTTTTGGGAGTAACCTACCATATATGATTGGATTTAAAGCCTACTCCACGTGATGAAAACCATGCCTGATACTGCCCAGATAACCAAGTACCTCATATTAGCTAGGCCAAGGGCCTAGGGGAAAACCAACTGCTATTATTCTGCTAAAGGAAAAACAATAATGACTCCTAAAATCATTCTGTTATCCATAAATCAGTGCCTCACTCATCCATCATCAGAGAACTTTTCTTTTTCAGTAGATGGTAACTAATGCTGAGACCCGCAACTGGATTATATGCAGAGTGTGGAAGACTGAAATAGCGAGTCCTAAATGGAATGTCATCCTCAAACCTTCCCATCAGGGCTCAGGGAACTATGCAGAATAAGAGTCAGAAACATTATAAGAGCCAACGGGGATGGATGACCCCAAGTAAACCGCGTCTTTCAAACACAACAGACTGATGCACATATGAATCAAAGATCCTGTGGCAGCATCACATGACCTGCACAGATTCAAGCCAAATGGGGCCCTGTTGAAAGTGCGAAGTGATCACAAGCTCCCATCCATAACTATGAAGTTGTCTCCTATGGAGATATACTTGTAATGGAAAATTAATTTTCTATAATGGAATATCACTGTGATATTAACCACATTTAAGTTTAGATATCATGCCTAAAAGTAGATGACTAACACAAAATCAACTAAATTGTATTTTTGTAGACTTTTTGCCTTATATCACTTTGTTTGGGCATTTTTGTCTTATTGGTCTTTTGCATATATTATGGTTCCTGATTTTGTGTTTTTATGGTGTGTGTGTGTGTGTGTGTGTGTGTGTGTGTGTATTTCATGTGCTTTCTCTGTGGGCTTTTTTGTTGTTGTATTTTTTCTCTAAAAATTATTTTCATTTAACATACCCACCCCAGTTACCCCTCCTCCCCCTCTCCTGCCTTCCTGTTTCCCCTTCTTCCCCCATCTACTCCTCAGAGGATGTAAGACATTCTTTGGGGAGTCGACAAAGTCTGGCATACCAATTTAAGGCAGGACCAAGCCCCTTTCCCCAGGATCAAGGCTGAGCAAGGTATCCTACCATTGGGAGTAGGGTGCAAAAAGGCAGTTCATGCCCCTGGGATAGGTCCTGGTGACACTGCCAGGGCCCTCCCCAAAAGATCAAGTCACATAACTGTCACCCACATTCAGAGGCTCTAGTTAGGCCCCATGTAAGTTTCCTAGTTGTCAATCCATAGTCCGTGAGCTCCCACTAGCTCACATCAGCTGCCTCTATATTTTCTCCATCATTGTCTTGATCCCGTTGTTCATATGGTCCCTCTTCCTTCTCTTCATCTGAACTCCAGGAGCTCAACCCTGTGCTTGGCTGTGGGTCACTGAATCTGCTTCCATTAAGTTACTCCATGTAGGTTCTATGATGACAATTAGGGTAGTCACTAATTCGATTAAAGGGGAGGGCCAATTCAGACACCTGCTCCACTATTGCTGGGAGTCTTTTAAAGCTTGTTTTTTTGCCTTCGATGTTTGCCTGTTTGTTTTTTAAAGAGAGAGAAAGTTTGGAGTTGGAAGGGGTGGGTGGGAAGGATTTGGGAGAAGTTGGGGAAGTTGAACATTGATCAGGATATATTTTATGAAAATATGTTTATTTTCAATAAAATGCTAATAACTACCTTATTAACAAGGCTTTGGCAATTATTGCCTGTCCTGTTCTTTACCCTCCACTAAACTTAATATTGTAAATATTTAGGAAGGAAATATAGCTGATATTCGGAAGTATTAAAGGTATTTGCTCAGTATTGGAGTAGAAAAGAACTAAATAATATTTATATTATTAATGGTATTTTTGGGAACATATACTGCCAATAAAATCAAGATTAGTGTTTCTAGTGTTCTCAAGCAAAATTTAGAGGGAAGTGATGTTAAAAAAACATGCCTTATCTCAGATATCACATGAGACAATTAGGTCATGTTGGAACAGGTCTACTGTAAAGAACAGAATGCTCAAAAGTGATACAGAGAAGGATGCTTGTGTGTGTGAGAACTCATGGGGCTTTTGTAGAAATAAAATAAAATAGAAATCTTTCAGGTTTCTCAGTGAACTGATACTGGTTTGATAATGGTGAGTGACAGACACCACCCAGGTGAAAACTGGTTGGACTTGGAGAATACCAACTCTGAGTTCAAGGAGGTGTTGGTGACTAATAGTGAAGGAGCTTTGCTGAAACACCTGCAGGCACTGAGATTTTTTGAAGGACCAAAAAAAGAAATTCTGCCTGGATTCTGGAGCTCAAGTAAGTGATCTGTTATGGATGTTGGAGACAAGGTGTTTTCTGCCTCTGCAATTCTAGCCTTCTTTAACTCTAATTTCCTAATAAGAAAATTCTTCATTATATGTGGTGCTTAGAATTCTGATAGGCAGTGAAGTCCTTCAAAAGAAAGTATTTGCTTTCAAATTTCAATATCAAGATTCCAGAGTGCACTAAATTTCAGAAAATATACCATTTCCACAGACTATTGTTTTTTAAAGAACACAGAGAGAAAATAGTGAGGCCAATGTTTTATACTTGACACTCATAACACAGGTGCCTCTAGTTAGGAAGATCTGCTATTTGTAAGTTATATAGTGAGACATATATGATAAAGTTTGTACACATAAATATCCACCAAAAATTCATCATTAATACTGTGCTTATTTAAAACATACTCATTATCTAGAGATTTATTGAGGTTTAACTGAAATGCAACAAAGTCTGCTTTATATTTAAGGAAAATAATTTGTAAGATTTTAAATACAATCAAGATTGTCACTACAGTTCATATAACAAATAACTGTGACCTCAAACTGTCTTTGTGAGCTTTTGGGATCATTCCTTTCTATTTTCTTTGTCCCTAGGAAGCCACAGATGCACTGTTATAAAAATTACTTGTGCTTTCTAGAACCTTATGTACTTGCAATTATAACATATGAACCAATTTCATCAGACTCTTTTAACTTATATAAATCCTCTAGAATTTGTTATCCATCACTTATAGAGAAATCTGTCATATTACTTTTTATGATGCATATATTATATGGCTAGCTATAGCTTGTTTGTCCATTTATTGGTCAGAAAAATGTTGAGTTATTTCCAGTCATCAGCTTTCATATACTTCTATTAGGTCTAAGTCTTCTTGTGCTTTTGTTTCTCTTAAACTAACCTTAATAAATTCAAACATTAGGTTAATTTCTCTGAAAGCAGTTGGTGGTAATGGAGGGAGATCCTGGAATCATACCAGTCATTTAGAAATTACATTTCTTATTATTATGTCTCCTTATTGGATATAAACCTGCTTTTCCAGGTAGTAAGCCCACATCTTGGTGTGTGTGTAGGTCATATGATGGAACAGAATTATAGTGTCATATAATATGTTATTTGTTAGGTAAGTGGAAGATACTCTATTAATTTTACATGTGTGTGCACTCACCACACAATGGCCAAGTAAACTTCCCACTTTCTTTATCAGTAGAGGGATTTTGGGGATCACCATGATAGCAGGGATTTTCTCCTCATGATCTCCACTCTAGAGCATATGGCAATGGCTTAAATAAAGTCCTGTATTGCTCTGTTGTTTGAAATCCTTCTTTTTTGTTGGCTGTCAGGCTGATTTGGCAGGCTGACACAGTGAATCAACTGTCTATGACATTAAAATAGATATGTGCTTACCTGATAAAATGCAGGATATCCAGCTAAATTTTAGGCAATTTATTTGTCTAAATATACCATATCCAAATATTTTGCTATATTTATGTAAAAATTCATTATTTTTAATATTAAAATTTAAATATTTAGCAAGGTTTTTTATAAAGGGCTAATATACAGTGAAGTTTGAAGTTTCAGTTCATCAAGTGTCAAAACTTTAGTCTTTTACTTATGCACCTTTTGTTAGTCCTTTGAAACTTTGTAGTTTTGTCCAATGAATTTTGGTCATATTCATCCCCCAAATCTTCCCATATCCATCCCTTCCCTGTTTATCCAAATTTGTGTCCATTTTTAAAAAACCTTTCAAGACCAATTTTATGCTGCCCAGATATTCTTGGAATTGTAGTCTTCCCCTTGAGTGTGGTCAACTTTCAGATGCTTACACCCTTTGAAAAATCTAGCCCTTTATTTCCCAGAAGCTACTAATTGCCGATTGCTCCATGCTCAGGAGTGCATTTGTGTGCCCAGCCTCCTATGTTTGACACAGATTGGGTTTGCACGGGTTTTATGCATGCTGTCTTAGGTGCATATCCAGAAGGTATTTCCTTGTAGTCATCCACCACTTCTGTCTCTTATACTGTTTCTGGCCCCCTTTAAACAATGATCTCTGAGCCGTGGGACTGAGGGCAGTGAGGAATATATGTTCCCTTTAGTGCTAATCATTTTTCAGTTTCTTATTTTCTGCTCCTTGGCTAGTTGTGGTTATCTGTGTTAAATTTTCTTTTTGAGACAGGGTTTCTCCGTGGCTTTGGAGGCTGTCCTGGAACTAGCTCTTGTAGACCAGGCTGGTCTCGAATTCACAGAGATCTGCCTGCCTCTGCCTCCCGAGTGCTGGGATTAAAGGTGTGCGCCACCACTGCCTGGTTTATCTGTGTTAATTAATGTCTACAGAAAATAGAATCTTCTGAGATAATGAATGGGAGATGAATTTTTCAATGGATATAAGGATAAGTCACTTAGAGTCAATTCAACATTATGTCAATTTAGTAACATAATAGAGTTGGTATTCCCTAAAGTCTATTGCCTGACTAGATATACGTAAGTCATAGCACATGATGAAATATGAGAGTTTTAGCCAATGGGATAAAGGTACTGAGGAGATTTCTCCTGATCAGAACATGTCTGAGAACATAGACATTCTATCAAGCACTGGCAAGATTTACTCCACAAAAGGAAAAGCATTAAGCTCGTTCTTTTTTTATGTTATCAAGAACATTTGTCTAGACAAATTTATGCCTCGTGTCTCACAGTCTACGACCACTTTCTAGTCTCATTTTCAGAAACAATGAAGCTTAGGTTCTCTTACTTTTCTGGATACTGTGGATACTTCCTTTTTCTGCAAGTGACGATGTCCTCAGGTAAGAAGTTTCTTTATTTTCATTTACCTTTTCTTTTTTAACATCTTTTCAAACTTCTTTTGACCAGTTCATAACTTAAGTTATGTTCACCTCATTCCCATTTGCACACCTTCCTTCACCTGATGAAACCTTTCTTCTTTAAAACAAGTCCCACTCCATTTCCCACCCTCTTCTTGTGCATGGCCCTTTGAGTGTAATTACAATTGCCTGCATGAGATTGGGCAGAAGGTTATTTACTAGGACATAGACAACATATATCTGCTACACCACTGAAAAAAGCAATAGAATCTCCTCCAGGATCCATTTAAGTGCCAATAGACTCTCAGGCATGGGTAGGGACTCTTGAATGCCCCCCCTGTGATGAAATATTGATGGATTTGATAATGTGCAGCATTTGTGTCAATGACCACTGCCCTACTGGCATGAGTGTCTGTCATAACCAATAGGATTTTGTTTCCTGCATATCTCCTCATGCCCTGGCTCTTTATTCTTTATATGTCCTCAGCTTCAGTGTTCCCAGAAACTTGAAGTTGGTGGTATAGACATCACATTTAGGACAGATCACTCTACCTCTGCTTATTCTCAGCGTCCAGGCCAGTTATGGGTTTCTGGATTAGCAGTCACCCCTGCAATATGGAGCTTCTTTGATGAAGGCAGAGCTCAACACTATCTCAGATGAAGGAAGGAACTTGAAGACTCATTTACCTTTTTTAATTAGTTTTGGCTGTGAATGGAATCTAAGATATACTTCCAGGGACTCATCCTGCACTGAAAGAGGAGAAAGTTACCATTCCATTGTCATAATGAGTAAAACACTAAAACATCACCCCCTGAAATTCAGAGTCATTGTAGCTCCATAAAAGTGAAGTGATCAGGAGACCAGAAGCCAAGATAAACCTTTCATTTTAAGCTTTTCTTCGAAGGAATCCACCAAAGTTCCCAGCAGTTGATTAATTCTAAGGCTCTGTGAAGTTCCAAACTAGTTGCAGCAAACAGTTCTTCCTCTATATGGCTGTATAGAGAAACAAATTGTTGTTGCTTTCTGCTCTAGCATCTTCCCAAATATATATTTAAAAATACAATGAAAATATTGGGTTTTCAAACACTAAGACATTGATGGACTACAGGGGTGTAGTCAGATCCAAACATTTGGATCAGCTAAGTGTGATGGGCAGTATTTAGTATTTTTTTAATACAAAGTTAAGAGACTGGGATGGTTTTGGCTTCAGACTTATTTTGTATTCTTTGTTTTTCCACAGAGAAACTAGTGATACCTACTCGCAAAGGACAGGTGTTAGCTAGAGTAGGAGACCAGGCTGAACTCAGCTGCCAGGTGATCCCACCACGCAGTGTGGAGTACATGGAGGTGCGTTGGTTCAGGAGTGGCCATTCCCAACCTCTTTACCTATACAGAGGTAGCCATGGAGCGAATGGAGAAGCTGCACCTGAATATGTGAATCGTATAGAGTTTGTGAAAGAGGCCATTGGAAAGGGAAAAGTGGCCCTCAGAATTCATAATATCAGCATTCCTGATGATGGGCTTTACCAATGTTCACTTAATGACAGTGTCTTCAGTTATGTGGACAGCATGAATCTCAGTGTGGCAGGTAAGTTGCCTGTGGAACATATTATACCAGTGTCCTTGTGCCCAATAAACTGAAATACAAGGAAATTGTCTTGGTTTTTAAGTGTTTTTTTTAACATTTTAAGTTTTTAGGCATTAAAGTTTTATTACTAATTTAAAATAAATACTGTTTATTTTTAAGATAAAACCAAAACATTGAGGTATCCATATAAAACCACTGTCATTTGCTAGTTCCAATAATAAATAGTTCTTTTAAAATTTTTCTTTTATTTGTTAGTATTATAATACCATTACATAACTTTCTTCTTCTTTTGTTCCCTCCAAACTCTCCCATAAACCTCTCATATCTCTCTTTTGAATTTATGGTCTCCTTTTATATTTAGTATTGTATTACACACACACACGTATACACATATATATTCCTAAATATATGAATATAACCTGTTAAGTTTTCATGATTTCTATATATATATATGAATATTACTCATATATTACACACACACATATATCACACACACACACATACACCTGTATATATGTTTGTTTTCAGGACTGACCATTTGGTATTGGGTAAGCAATTGGTGTGCTCTTCAACGGGAAGACTACTTCTCCAGCTCTCCACATTCCTTAGTTGTCTTTGTGAATGGTGTAGTACTTTTGAGCTTCCACCCCTCCCCCTCAGGGCACTTTGGTATGTTTATTGTTGTTGTCTTTGTTCAGATCATATTGAAGCAGTCATGCTGGTGAGACTTAATGGGTGCAGCTTCTTATATTACTAGGAGGTGTAGTTTCACATCAAGCTTCCTGATCCTCTGGCTCTTATATTCTTTCTGCCCCCTCTTCTGCAGTGTTCCTTGAACCTTAGGTTATGAGAACTGTTTTGGAGATGTATCTTTTGGGGCTGGGCTCCAAATTCTGCATTTGTATTGGCATGGTTTTCTGTAACGATCTCTGTCTGTTGTAAAGTGAAGTTTCTTTAATGAGGGGTGAAGATTACACTTATCTGTGGATAAGGACAAGTATTTAGAATGCAGTTAGGCATGTTGGTTTAAGAAGGTGGCAGTTGTCAGTTCTCTTTGAAAATCTGTAACTCCAACTATCACTAACCCTGGGTAGGTGTCTAGCTTTCCAAGACCAGGGATCATTTATCTCTTGTTGAGTGTGTCTTAAGTTCACTTAGACAGCATTAGGTCACCGCTAAGGTGACCACTGCATCCTCGGAGTTATTTTGTCATGCAGTCATTCATGTGGTTTGAAGGCATTGTAGCTGAGTAGGACAGTTGTTTGCTTCCCTCCTTCTGAAGCTTCTAGTACCATGAAAGCTAGTGTCAGGGGAAGGGTTTCAGGTTCGATACAGCTGAAGGTCTTCTGGTTCCTTTATATGAAGTGAATGATGTCTATAGCATTAGAAGCTTACCTTCCACTTCTGGGAAAAACCAAGGGAAATCATTTCCCCCCTTCCCCCATTTTTACAACCAGAGTACCTGTACACTGCTTTTTCCTTCTCTATTGCTCCACTACCCTCCCATTCCAGCAATAGTCTGATGCTATTTTCCTGTTTTCTGCAATTATTTCAGGATACATTTTCACATCTAAAAATTTGAAGCTAGGAGCCCCTGATGAAAGAGAAGAGGTGACATTTATCCTTCTGGGTTTTGTGTACCCCACTCAACATGATCTTTTCTATTCCATCCATTAAACCTAAAATGTTGATGATTTTACTTTCTTTACAACTAGCTGCTATCCCATAATTTTGTACCACATTTTTTAAACTATTCATTCATATGTTGAAGGACATTAAGATTGTTTCTATTTGTTATCTATTCTGAAGAGAGCAGCAATATTCACAACTGAGTAAGTATCTGTGGATTAGGATGTCAAGTCCTTTGGGCACGTGCTAAGGAGTGATAAACCTGGGACTTAAGGTAGATTTACTTTTACCTTTTGAGTATTCTCCACATTGATCTCCAAAAATGGTTGCTTCAGTTTCAATCCCACAAGCAGTGAATGAAGGTTTCCTTTTCCCCACACACCTTTCAGCATTGGCTGTTGTTTTGTTAATCTTTGCTGCATACCTGGAGTAAGACGAAATCTCAAAGGTTTTTGATTTGCTTTTCCTAAATTGCTAGGGATGATGAACATATTTTGAGATCTTACTTGCCATTTATTTTTCTTCTTTTTTCCTTTTTCATTTAAATTAAAAACAATCATATTTTATATATCAATTCCACTTCCCTCCCATTCTCCCATGCCTCCCCTGACCCCCATCCCATCCCTATTCTGCTCCATAGAAAGTGTGAGGCCTTCCATGGGGGATCATCAAATTCTGTCACATCATTTGGTGCAGGGTCTAGGCCCTCCCCATACACCTAGGCTGACAGAGTATCCATGTATGGGGAATAGGCTCCCAATGTCCATTAGTACACTAGGGTATAAATGTTGTTCCATTACCAGTGTCCCCATAAACTTCCCAGGCCTCTTAACTGACACCCACTTTCAGGGGGCATGGCTCTGTCCTATGCTTGCTTCCAAGCTGTCAGTCTGGGGTCCATGAGCTCCCCCTTGTTCAGGTCAACAGTTTCTGTTGGTTTCCCAAGTGTGGTCTTTACCCCTTTGCTCATCACTCCTCCCTCTTTACAACTGGATTCCAAGAGTTTGGCTCAGTGCTTAGCTGTGACTCTCTGCTTCTGCCTCCATCAGCTATTGGATCGAGGCTCTATGATGGCATTTAAGGTAGTCATCAGTCTCACTATAGGGGAAGGGCATTTAAAGTAGCCTCCCCACTATTGCTTAGATTCTTAGTTGGGGTCATCCTTGTGGATTCCTGGAAATTTCCCTAGTGCCAGGTTTCTCATAACGACTCCCTCTATTAAGGTATCTCTTTCCTTACTCTCCTCTATTCTTCCCGAGTCAATCTTCCTGATCCCTCATGTCTTCCTTCCACCTCCTCTTTCTCTCTTTCTCCTAACTCCCCCACCAGCATTCCCAATTTGCTCAGAAGATTTTGTCCCTTTCCCCTTCTCTAGGGAACCATGTATATGTCTCTTAGGGTCCTCTTTGTTTCCTAGCTTCTCTGGAGGTATGGATTATAAGCTGTTAATCCTTTGTTCTATGTCTAATATTCATATTTGAGTGAGTACATACTATGCTTGTCTTTTTGTGACTGGGTTACCTCAGTCAGGATGGTTTCTTCTATCTCCATCCCTTTGCCTGCGAATTTCAAGATTCCATTGTTTTTTCCCACTGAGTAATACTCCATTGTGTAAATATACCACATTTTCTTTCATTTTCTTTCTTCCTTCCTTCCTTCTTTCCTTCCTTCCTTCCTTCCTTCCTTCTTTCCTTCCTTTCTTTCTTTGGGGTTTTGTCAGTTTTCTTCTTCTTTTTCCTTTTTAAATTTAAATTAGAAACAATCTTGTTTTCCATTTCAATCCCAGTTCCCTCTCCTTCCCATCCTTGCTTGCCCCTCACCAACCTCTTATCCTATCCCCTTTCTGCTCCCCAGGAAGGGTGAGGCCTTCCATGTGAGATCTTCAATGTCTGTCTAAATGATATGACAGACTTTGAAGTACCACATTTTCTTCATCCATTCTTCAGTTGAGGGGCATCTAGGTTGTTTCCAGGTTCTGGCTATTGCAAATAATGCTGCTATGAACATAGTTGAACAGATGTCCTTGTATGAATGTGCATCCTTTGGGTATATGCTTAAGAGTGAAATTGCTGGATCTTGTGGTAGACTTATTTCCAATTTCCCGAGGAACTGCCATGCTGATTTTCAAAGTGGCTGTACAAGTTTGCACTCCCACCAGCAGTGGAGGAGTGTTCCCCTTTCTCTACATCATCTCCAACATAAACTGTCATTAGTATTTTTAATTTTAGCCATTCTGACAGGTGCAAAATGGTATGTCAAAGTTGTTTTGATTTGCATTTCCCTAATGGCTAAGGATCTTGAGCACTTTTTGAGAACTTTTTTTCATGTCCCAGGCTCATTGTTTTGAATGGGTTATTTAATTTTTTTCTTTCTTTGAGAATTTTTTTTCAATTTAGATATTAATCGCCTGTCATATGTATAACTAACAAAGATTGTCTCCCCTCCTGTCTCTTCATCTTGTTGATTTTTTTCTTTAGCTGTGCAGAAGCTTTTTTGTTTCATAAATTCTCACTCATTAGCTGTTAACCAATCTTTGGTCAAATTGAGTACTATTAAGGAAGAATTTTCTAAACATATAGTATGTAGCACACTGCCTATATTTTCTTCTGGCTCTGTTACTTACTTATATGTTTGATTGATGTGGAGTTAGTTTTTGTGCAAGGTAATAGATACTGATCTGATTTCTTCCTTCCTTCCTTTCTGTTTTTGTTTGCTTTGTTTGAAACAGAGTTACTCTGTGTAGGCCTGGATGTCCTGGAACTCACTCTGTAGACCAGGCTGGCCTCAAACTCAGTGATTTTCCTGTTTTCCTTTCAAGAGCCAGAATTAAAATTGTGCACCATCACCACTCAACAGATGCTGGTCTAATTTCATACTTTTACATATGAGCATCCAGTTTTCTCAGATCCATTTGTTGAAGATGCTTTTTTTTAGAAAATATTAAAATATTCAAGTGATGAGTAAAAATCATCCCCTCAAAATATTGAGCAGCTCCCTCAAAATACACTATGAAGTGGATAGAAATTAAATACTTACTGGTTAGTCTAACTTTAAATCAAATGTGGTGTTGATTCACACATTTTCTGAGGTTATAGAACAAACTATCACACATCTGCTGTTTGAACTAGTCAAGTAAGCCTCAACATAATATCTTGATTCTTTTTTTTCTCGTTTCCTCTAGCAGTTGGATTGGAGACACAGATTCATGTTCAGGCTCCTGGTGCTGATGGAGTCATTGTGGAGTGTAACTCAACAGGGTGGTTCCCTCAGCCACAAATGGAGTGGAGAGACAGCAGGGGCAAAGCACTTTCACCATCATCAAAATCATATTCACAGGATGAAGCTTTTTCCACTTAAAGACAACTCTTCTCACAAAACGGTCACAGGGTGTTATCACGTGCTGTATTTTCAACCCTTTAACAGGTGAAGAGAAGCAAACAAGTATCATCCTAGCAAGTGAGTTTTTGTTGAGTTTGGTAGTTGATCTGAAAACATAAATACAAAAATAGGAAGTTGATTAATATTTAAATGGCTTATTATATTATGGAGTTCCCCTTGGGTTTCAGCAAGACAAATATTGTCAGGTATTATGATGAGAGTTTTGAAGGCAAGTGAACAATGAAAATCTGTAATAAACACATATATTGCAGCTTTTTGGCATTTAATATTATTTCATTAGACATAATATTCTTCTGTAAGTTTAATAATATACTTATTTTGGTAAATGTATGAATATTGTTGATTTTATAATCAATACTGTTTTAGCTAGGTTATAAATATGTATCTAGGTATATATGTATTTATATATATATATATATATCATGTTTTAAAATTCTATTTCATTCATTGGTGTGCGTGTGTTTGTGTGTTTGTGTGCCTGTGTGCATGTGAAAACACACCATTGTGCATATGTAAAGGTCAGAGTACAACTTCTTGATTGAGTCCTCTTCTACCAAAGTGGGTTCCAAGTATTAAATTTGAGTCTTCAAGTTTATATGACAAGCAGTTTTACCTAGCTAGTCCTCAATTTTTATTGTTCTTTGTATGTTTATTTTTGATTTTGAAACAAGGTCTTAGCGTGTAGACATGGCTGGCCTGGAATTTGTTAAGTTGAGCAAGCTCACCTCCAATGTATTTATATCCTCATGGCTCTTCTGGAATGATGGGATTAAATTTATTGTTTTTATTAATCCTAAATGAATTTATGCAAGAAGCTTTTATTAGTCTCATGTAATATTCAGAAATGTTCTTCCATTTGAATACAGAACTGAATGATAGTTGACAAAAGCCGTTCAAGCCAGTAGTAAGTAGCAATTATATCTAAAGCCCAGACTACTTAATCTTGCATTGCTGGGTCTTAGGATATGTAATAGATGAATGTCAAAGACAAATCAGGAAAAGCTTGTGTCTTGTATTTAGCAAAATTATCTTTAGCTAACAAGACTCTTTTACTGATAATTGTAGAAGGATATTAGCATTGGGTATATGCAAGTTAGATCTCACTTCATGGAATCATTTTCTGTTCTCAGAGCAATGGTCCCCTTTCTATCGTACCCCTTTTACTCTTAGAAGATTATAATATAAATGGAAAAACAAATCTTTCTATGACTATATGTGAGTCTCTTGAAAAGATTTGTGTGACTGCAGAAAGCACACATGAATAATCACTGAAGGCTGTTTTGATTGCTGAGAATTTAAATACAGTCTAGGCTACAGAGTGAAATCCTGCTGAGGGAGGGAGGGAGAGAGGGAGGGAGGGAGTAGAGGGAGAGAGGGAGGGAGGGAGTAGAGGGAGAGAGGGAGGGAGGGAGTAGAGGGAGAGAGAGAGAGAGAGAGAGAGAGAGAGAGAGAGTTGGAGACATTCTATTAATACTGCTGAGATTTCCCTATTCCTGAAAATGTTTTTTTTTTTTATAGAATAGAATGATTATAAGGTCGCAGAAATGAGAGCGAATGGAGACTTTTTTCTCTTGATGTAGGGAAATTGTAAAATGGTCATACCTTAGTCATTAGATTGCAGGATCGTAAGGAGAGGAAGTGTGTTTATGATCAACTGTTTTCAAAACCAGTGAAGCTATTTGCGGTATTCATAATGTTTTTAAGACATCCTGTCCTTTCTTTTAGATGACCTCTTTAATCAAGAGCACATTTGGATGAACCTTTTGACTTCCATTGCATTTATAATGATCATTGTATTTGTGATATACATCTGCTTTCACATAAGACAAGGTAATGATATGATGAAGATAGTATAATTAAGGTATTTTTAAGAAATTTGATTCTGAGTCATGTGAGTGCTTAGGCGAAGTTGTATGGCATTGATCTTCCAATGTCATGGTTGACACAAATAGACTCATGACTGTTTTTTGTCTTAGAAAATTTGAACTTTACACTGATAAATTTGAGATTCCAAAGACATGGCTGTTTTTAGCAATGGTGTCTGTTTACGTGACTTATAACCTTTTCATTCCCATAGTCACTTCTATACCTCTAAAGGAGCATACAGTGAAGTAATTAAATAAATGAAAAATTAAATCCTGAAAATTGAAAGAATAATTTCCCTTTAAAGATGTAGTTCAGCTCAAAATGGAACAGACTCGATTTGTGCTGCCTCAAGTCCAGGCCTGCTAGTACGGCAATTCTATCTCATTTTGTATTTCCACTAGTTACAAACCAAACTTTCAGATGTATTTCTACTAGATCAAGACTGAATGAGACAGCAGCAGCTCCTGCCTTTCTATGGAGCTGTCTGTAGTCTAGTATCCTACAATCATGTGTTCCTTTTTCTCCATCCTATCCGTTTCTGTTCTAGGATCTCCATCTGCTTGTCAACTTCGGTATCACTGTGTATTTAACTCAGAGCCCTTTCAAATATTGAGCTTCCTATCCTGTACTGTTGTACTCTTTGCTGTATATCTACCACTCCGGATCAGAGGTAAATGGGATTAGTGGGTGTGGGATATTTCTTAGTTGTTTAATTTTCCTACAAATAATTTCCTTTAGATTTATGTTAGAATTCATCATTACCAGGAGACAGCTCAGAGGACCATTTTCCAGTTTTAATATTGTGAATGTCAAGGGCTAGGGCTGCTCTGAGTCCACAGCATTTTCAGCTGTGCTGGACATCAGAGTCTCCTGTTCCTTTTGTTACAAGGAGAAAACAAAACATGTCCAGAATTTATGCTCAAATCCAGTGACTCACTTTTATGCATTTTCTGGGATCATTTAACTGTCAGTATGAATTTGTGAATTAATAAGACCAAGTTAAGTTTCAGTGTGTGTTTATATATATTAAGGAGATTCATAAAACTTTGAAATCCTTTTATGGATACATTTCTGCTAAAATATGGCCATTACTTGAAAGTAAATTAATGGTTGATGTTATTGTGCTAATTGTTTTTGATGCTTTGACAATTATCCATTATTTAGAGGCCTATAGACAAATGCATGCAGAGTATCACCAATCAAAGCACAGAAACATTTTATTTTTAACTTGACTTCCCAACAGTAATTGAGAATTTTATAGTTATAGGGGTTCCAACAGGGCTTTCTTTATTCCGGTATTTCCCATCATATTTCTGGGCAGGCCTCGAAAAAATTATATGTATAGTCAGGTATTTCAAGCATCTCCATTGAAAATTACAACATTCTGAATTTGGGATGAGAAAAAATCAAAGAAACATCACCCTTTACAATAGCCACAAATACCATAAAATTTCTTGGGGTAACTCTAACCAAACAGGTGAAAGACCTGTATAACAAGAACTTTGAGTCTTTAAAGAAAAAAATCAAAGAAGATACCAGAAAATGGAAAGATCTCCCATGCTCTTGGATAGGTAGGATCAACATAGTAAAAATGGCAATCTTACCAAAAGCAATCTACAGATTTAATGCAATCCCTATCAAAATACCAGCACAATTTTTCACAGACCTCGAAAAGACAATCCTCAACTTTATATGGAAAAACAAAAGACCCAGGATAGCCAAAACAATCCTGTACAATAAAGGAAATTCAGGAGGCATCACCATCCCTGACTTCAAGCTTTATTATAGAGCTATATTTTGGAAAACAGCTTGGCATTGGAACATAAACAGACAGGTAGACCAACAGAATTGAATAGAAGACCCTGATATCAACCTACACACCTTCAAACACCTGATCTTTGACAAAGAAGCTAAAACTATATAATGGACAAAAGAAAGCATCTTCAACAAATGGTGCTGGCATAATTGGATATTGGAATGCAGAAGACTGCAGATAGATCCATGTCTATCACCACGCACAAAACTTAAGTCCAAATGGATCAAAGACCTCAATATCAATCCAGCCACACTGAACCTCTTCGAAGAGAAAGTAGGAAGTACCCTTGAACGAATTGGTACAGGAGACTGTTTCCTGAACATAACACCAGTAGCACAAACACTGAGATTGACAATTAATAAATGGGACCTCCTGAAACTGAGAAGCTTCTGCAAGGCAAAGGACACAGTCAACAAGACAAAACAACAGCCGGAAAAGATATTCACAAATCCCACATCTGACAGATGGCTGATCTCCAAAATTTACAAAGAACTCTAGAAACAAGTCTACAGAACACCAAAGGATCCAATTAAAAAGTGGGGTACAGAACTAAATAGAGAATTCTCAATAGAGGAGTCTAAAATGGCTGACAGACACTTGAGAAAGTACTCAACATACTTAGCCATCAGAGAAATGCAAATCAAAACAGTTCTGAACACCATCTCACTCCTATCAGAATGGCTAAAATCAAAAACACCAATGACAGCTTATGCTGGAGAGGATGTGGAGAAAGGGGAACACTCCTCCACTGCTAGTGGGAGTGCTGACTTGTGCAGCCACTTTGGAGATCTGTATGGAGATTCCTCAGGAAAATGGAAATCAGTCTACCACAAGACCCAGCAATTCCACTCTTAGGCATATACCCAAAAGATGTACACTCATACAATAAGGACATCTGCTCAACTATATTCATAGCAGCATTATTTGTAATAGCCAGAATCTGAAAGCAACCTAGATGCCCCTCAACTGGAGAGTGGATAGACATGGAGTACTGCTCAGAAGAAAAACAATGGAATCTTGAAATTTGCAGGCAAATGGATGGCACTAGATGAAACCATCCTGAGTGAGGTAACCCAGTCACAAAAGACAATCTTGGTATGTACTCACTCATATATGGATTTTAGACCTGGAGCAGAGCATTGCCAGCCTACAATCCCACTGCCAGAGAGTCTGTGAAGCAGGGAGGACCCTAAGAGAGACATGCATGGTAACCCAGAGAAGGGTTATGGGATGATATCTCCTGATTGGATTGGGAGGCCAGAAGGAGATGGGAGAAAGAGAGGGTGAAAAGAGGAGGGGAGAGGAGGACTTGTGAGGGGAGGAAGGTTGAGAGGTTGAGCCAGGGTATAAATAGAGTAGAGAAGGTTGAGAGATACCATAATAGAGGGAGCCATTGTAAATTGGAGGAGAGATCTGGCACTAGTAAGATCTTCACAGATCTACAAGAATGAGACCAACTGGCATTAAGGCTACCTTAAATGCCCTCCCATGATGAGATTGATGACTACCTTATATGCCATCTTAGAACCTTCATCCGGTGGCTGACAGAAACAGAGGGAAACACCCACAGCTAAAAACTGATTTGAACTCCTGGAACCCAGTTGCAAAGAGGAGTGATGAGCAAAGGAATCAAGATCAGGCTGCTGAAACCCACAGAGGAAGCTGACCTAAACAAGGGGGAATGCATAGACTGATGACTGAGAGGCCATCATGGGACTGATCCAGAAACCCACCCCCAATGCACACATACAAATAGACTCTGGGAGCCCATTCCACATGAAGGGATGCTCTCTCAGCCTGGACACATGGGGGAGGACCTAGGCCCTGCCTGGGATGATATGACAGACTCTGAATTGGGATTTATAAAACCAGGTGATAAAATATAGTATTGTTAGTTATTGTCCAATGAAAATAAAGGTATTGGCATTCAAAATGTAAACACAGATCCAAGTTGAGAAAAAAACATCAAAACCCAATCTGGATATCTACATTCAGCCTATTCTTCTCCTCACTCCTAAGGATCGTGTAGGAGAAAATATGAGGAGCCACAAAACAAGGACAAAGACCATCTTAGCTTTTAAATTATCCCTGATTACAAAGTTTTTTTTTAATTTAGTGACCATACAGGGATATTAGAAATTTGTTTGGAAATAACTGTAAATTGAGCCTGATTATATGTTGAATATATATAGAACCCTGTAAGAAACTACTAAGATGCATTCATTTACATATCATTAACAATGAACAAGGGAGTACTTGCCATTGAATTGTGTGTTTCATATGTGTTAATCTTTGATCATATATATGTATTACAAATAACCCCCTTTCTCTCATTTCAGTAGTTGTCTTTTCACTCTGATTTGCTTCTTTTGTTGTGCAAATTGGCTTCCAGTAGTTTCTCCTAGTTTTGCTTCTTTTGGGTCTGTCTTTAGTTCAAGAAATCATTGCCAAGGTCAATGCCAACCAAGCTCCTTAAGTTTTGTTTTATATGACATATGGTTTCAAGCCTTAGCTTTACGTGTTTAATCTATTGATTTGATATTTTTGGTATATGATGTAATACAGAGGTCTGTCATCATTCCTTTACATGTGGACATCTAGTTTTCCCAGGATCATTTATTAAAGAGACTATTCTGTCTTTATTGTATATATTTGGTGCCATTGTCCACTTCAGTGGACCTCAAAAACATAAGTGTATATCTAGGTTCTCTCTTCTGCTGCATTGATGAACATATCTGTTTCTTTCTTTCTTTTTTTTTTTTTTTGGTTTTTATGAGACAGGGTTTCTCTGTATTGTTTTCTGAGGCTGTCGGTCCAGCCCAGCCTCGAACTCACAGAGATCCGCCTGCCTCTGCCCGCCCCCCCGAGTGCTGGGATTAAAGGCGTGCGCCACCACCACCCGGCAGAACATATCTGTTTCTATGTTAGCATTGAAGACACTGTTTTCATTACTTTATAATAGACTTTGGGAGTTGAAGATTTAGCCTAGTAAGCATAAGACTCTGCATTCAGTCTTTATTACTGAAAAAATTATGTAGTTTGAAGTATAATGTCTCCAACTTTGATTTTCATGTACATGATACCTTGACCTACTTAGGAATATCTTGTGGTACCATACTTACTTTGGAATTGTTTTATTTATTTATGAAATTTAAGTCATTTTTTTCTTCAGTGTTCCATACATGACTACTATAATTACATCATTTCCATTCTGTCTTCCAAATTTATGATCCATTTTTCTTTATTATTTACTGTTTTATATATACATACATAAATTTATATGTACATAAATATTACCTGTTGAGTTCATTTTTTTTTTGGTTTTACGAGACAGAGTTTCTCTGTATTGTTTTGGAGGCAGTTCAGTCTGGCCTCGAACTCACAGAGATCTGTCTGACTCTGCCTCCCGAGTGCTGGGATTAAAGGCGTGCGCCACCACTGCCAGGCTGACCTGTTGAGTTCATTTAGCATTTCTCATATGTATATGGTTTATGTATTTATAGCTAACTATTTGGGACTTGATAACTTATCAGGGGGTTCATTCCTAGAGAAGACCAATTTTTTTTCTTGCTCAGTAGCCATCAATTGTTTGTAGTTCTTCATCCAGGGGTAGGACCTTGTAAGATTTCTGTGAATGATACTAACATGTCACCTGTTGCCTTCATTGAGGAGATATTGCTTAAGAGATCATACTGATGTGGTTTTGTGGGTCTGTCAACCTCCTATATATAACACAAATAAATAAATGACCCCGTGACTGATATTAGGGTTCAAATTTCAAGCTGGATATCAGAAAAGCAAAGCAGTTGACCAATAGCTTCTTACCTTTATGTCAGGCTCCATGTGCCTATCCTGTCTCCATGAGTTCTCACCAAACCTCAGACTGTAACCTCTCCTCAGTGTGGCTAGAGAATGAATGCTCCTATCAGTGTGGCAGGAGAATAAATGCCCTCTGAGACCCTGCTTCTGTCTTATATACTTCCCTAATGTTGGGATTAAAGGTGTGAGCTAAAATTCTCTTTTAGACTGATTAACTCTTTTGTAGATCAGCTTGGCCTTGGACTATCTCTTAAACCTGAGTCCTAGACTAAAGGTGTATACCACTACCTCCCAGCTTCTGGCTGCTGGGATTAAAAGTGTATATTATCACTGCCTGATCTCTACAGCTTGAGATCTCTACAGCTTGCTTTTCTGAATCCCCAGTAAAGCTTTAATAAATCATAAGTAATATATCACTACACCTAAATGCTGATATTACATATGTGTATCACAGTTCTCAGACCTAAATGGAGATATTCTATAACATATGAAGGAATACTAGATGTTAAAGAATTGATCATGTAATACACAATATCACTAGTTTCCTAATTTTTTCACTTTCTTTAGTCTCTATTTCAGATCCTCAGTTTTCCTTATATAACTCCTGGATAGCCGAATTGCTCTTTGTGATATGTTTCCTGGTGGCATGTTTCGTCTTACCAATCATTGGATTATTATTGAAAGAACTTGGAGATTTCCATCAATGGACAGAAAAACTCAGACAGCTTAACTGGATGAGAAAAAGCTCATGAGGTCTCAATCCTCCACAAAGAACTCTAGACAACTGAGGAAAGCTGGAATCAGGAGAGGTGTTTTCCACAGGAAAGAGCTACCAATTGATTGTCTAGTGGCAAATCAATAGCCCCTAAAATATAAGTTACTTTATATGGACTGAATAGGTTATATTTAAGATTAGATATTTTGGGTATACAAGTTCATATGTATATATATATGCATGCAATAAAAACTATTAAAAAAGAATTCATGAATTTGAAGGAGAGCAGGGAGTGGTGTATGGGGAGATTTAAAAAAAGATTTTAAAATATAATAATTAAATTATAATCTCAAAAATTTAAAAAGCCTGATTGAAAGAGAAAAATACATGAGAAAATTCATGACTGATATATCCTACAGATACTAATTTAATTAAACATTTAATGTAATCTTATAATACCCCACTTTATGAAACACTATTACCTAAAGTTCTGCCTACTCCCAAAGATAAAGAAGATACGGTTATCCCTCATGGAGGGCCTCACCCTCCCTGGGGAAAGGAGTGGGGATTTGGAGGGGGGGATGGGGATTTGGTGAGAAGTTGTAGGAGGAGGGGGAGGTAGAGGGAGAGGGACCTGGGATTGACATGTGAAGCAACTTTGTTTCTAATTTAAATTTAAATAAAAAACAGAAAAAAATAAATCTGAGTGAAAAATTCAGTTTTCTCTTCCCTGATTAACTTATTTTAACTATAACTATGCCACCACAGAGGACTGGAGCTACTTTTATGCTGTCTTTTCAAAAGTAACTTATGAAGTCATTACTGTGCTTCTGACATGGTTTTTAATTTTTCCCATTCAACACATATGTCAGTTTTTCTGCTGAGTCTCTATCTCATCATCTTCTAGTGTGTCTATGCAGATAAAGTCTCTCCAAGCACATGCTGTGACACAGGTCATTTCACACTGCTCTTATGTGTTCCAGTTACTTAAAGTTATGTTTTAATTTTCCTTGGGTATTCTTTATACATTCACCCCTTAAAGAAAACATCTTTCCTATTGCTGAGATGGGATACCATGACCAAGACAACTTGCAGAAGAAAAAGGTTATTGGGGCTTGCTTACAGTTTCAGTGAGTCAATCTATAACCATCATATGGGAAGCAACACAACCAGCAGATAGGCATGGATCTGGAGCAGTAGCCAAGAGCTCACATCTTATCTATAAGTTGAAGGGAAGGAGGGCAGAGGGAGGAAGGGATAGAGGCAGGGGAGAAGGACAGGAGAGAAGGAAAGCGACGACAGACTGAATGACTGGGACCTATTCTGTGTTTTTGAAAGCTCAAAACCCATCCCCAGTGACACCTTCTCCCACAAGGCTATACCTCCCTATTCTCCCTAAAACCGTTTTACCAACAAAGTACCAAACATTCAAATATATGAGCCTATAGGGGCCATTCTTATTGAAATTTCTATGCAATCTTTGAACTTACTTCACAATTTTCAATGTTTATTCATACAGAGTATCTTGTCAGAACTATTAACCAGGAACTGACAATAGTCTTATTCTTGAATTATTATTTCTGATAAATGGAATGTAGTCTGTCCTCAGATACATATTATTATATAGATAGTTTTGTACTAAGGTGGTAACTCATAAACCCATGATTAATTCCTTCTGATTTCTTGATAGAATATTTCTAAATGGGCATGACATTAAGTAAGCATTTAGCACATAGTTTCTATCACTGTATGTTAGAAATGATACTATTGAATTCTGAGGAAAAGGTGTTTTGAGCTCACAGTTTACTCAAATTATTCCAAATAATTTCTCATAAATATGAGCAAAATAAGTAAATCTTGTTAAAATTCTTTGTTACTGTTGATCTTACAGAAATTACTTCAAAATTTTGTCATAAGTAAAATGAAAGTAATAAGAAGCATGCTGGCAGGCACAGGTGGCACACACCTTTAATCTCAGCATTCAGGATGCAGACACAGGCAGATCTTTGCGTTAGAGGCCAGCCTGGTCTACAGAGTGAGTTGGGGGACAGTAAGGACTAAACAGAGAAACTGTGTTCTGAAAAAAAGCATGTTAATATGTAATAAATAATTCAGTGAAGTAGTTTTAAATGATTATGCATAGTGTAATTTCAAAGTAATCAATGTACTATTTTTTTGTTTCTTTGATTAAAACAAAACCTGGTGGCTAGTGATATAGCTCACCAGATAAAGGTAATTGCTACCAAACCAGTAGACCTGAATTTTATCTCTATAACACACATGGTAGAAAGAGACAGCTAACTCCTTCTCTTATCTCCATGTGTGTACTATGGTGTGCATCACACACATACTAATCAGTTAAAATTAAAGTCTGATTAAATATCTCACAGTTCTCAATCTGTGAATCATGATCTCCATGGAACTGAATGACACTTCCACAGCAGTCACCAAAGACCATATGCATATCAGATGTTTGAATAACCATAGCAAAATTATGGTTATGAAATAGAAGTTGGAAATAATTTTATGGTTGAGGGTCACCACAACTTGAGGAACTATATTAAGGGCTTGTAGCATTAGGAAGATTGAGAGTCACTGCTCTAATCTAATCTCTGATTTAAAGAAAGTCTAAGAATGAGATAAAAATGAGAGCTACACTCAGTGAAATATAGTTCCATGCTTCAGATTATTCATGAAATTTGTCATGAAAATAAATGAACAATGAATAAAAATTTATGCTTCATAATTCAAAAGACATACTAATCAAAAGACATGTAAAATTATACTGTTATAGTTTAAGGCATAACCAGGTGTTATTGAGGACAGGGCATTGATATCTTTAAGCATTCCAGTGCAGATCAAAGTCCATTGTGCTACTGTGTACATGCAGAAGAAGTAGTTCTGGCCCCTCCTTTTTCTCTGACTTCCCAGGCAGGGTAAATGACATTACTATTTACTCCCATCATATTGGACTGCCTCTGTACAATAAGCCTAAAATATACATGTTTATTTATAATGACTTGAGATCTCAAAAATTAGCAGCCAAAATAAACCTTGCCTCTTTTAAAGTTTATTAACTTACATATTCGTTTTAGAAGTAGATAGCTACTTAATATAGCCTTGTAACAAGATAAGATATCTTTGTCATTACTATGTACTTATAGCACAAAGAGGGATGCTCTCTCAGCCTGGACTCTTAGGGGGAGTGCCTGGACCCTACCCAGAGTAAAATGACAGACTCTGATATCCCCTATGTGGAAGGATTTGGCAATAGGGTGGGAGGGTGGGGGGAAAGGGGAGTGGGGGAGGAGGGGAGGGAGAGGGAACTGGGATTGACATGTAAAACAAGCTATTTAAAATTAAAAAAATTAAAAAAAATGGAAAATAAAAAAATGTGGTAGAGCTGGGCATTGATGGCACATGCCTTTAATCCCAGCACTCAGGAGTCAGAGGTAGGTGGATCACTGTGAGTTCGAGACCAGACTGGTCTACAGATAGAGTTCCAGGACAGCCTCCAAAACAATACAGAGAAACCTTGTCTCGAAAAACCAAAAAAATGTGGTACAATCTTTGGAATCAGATTTTGGCAGGAATTAAGTAAAGATTATTAAACCAGCTGGATAAAGATGTGAAAACCCCAATCAAAGCTTTCAGGTGATTCTGGCTGGAATTCTACAAGGGTAAATATATATAGGAATGGGAATACTAAAGGCAATGCTTGTAGAATTTCAGATGGAAATTCTGTGGAAAAATGAGGCATCCATTGTGAAAGAGTCATTTGATCCCCAAAGGGGTCACAATCTATATGATGAAGACCACTGATTGAGAGAGTTTTGTTTTCTTTGTGTCTGTCCTTCATCTCCTCTGATTCTTATATTCTTATTCCCTTCCCTTCTGTGGACTTCCCTGAGCTCTGAAGAGACGGATCTGATGGAAATCTCACATTAAGGACTGAGTGTTCCATGGTCTCTCATTCTCTGCGTAATGTTTGCATGGGGTATTTGTTTCCATCTGCTGTAGGAGGAAGATTCTCTGATGATGGCTGAACAAGACACTGATCGGTAATACAAATTAGGATAGAAAGTGAATTGGAAACCTAACTTTGGACTCACCAAGTTAGGATATATAATGGAGCATTTTCTCTTAATTTGCCAAATGCAAATGGATAAGAAATTGTGAATGTAATTCTTACTTGTATGTGTTCTTATTGTATAGCTTTTCTGAGTCAGTGTTAAAACATCTTTTCTTTTATTTAGACAAAAGAAGACATGTTGCATCATATTTTGATCACTTTTTGATGCTCCATTACTGATAATAAAGTTTGCTTTTAATAAGAGGGTAGAACTAGCTACTAGCTTGCCAAAATTACTCACAAGGATTTTGAAGGACTGATCCAGATAGAGAATGTAGTAAGGCAGGGCATAGAAATGGATCTTAGCTCTTTTGTATTGAGGGACAAGAAAGAGAAGAGGCTACTAGTCTCTTCTCTGATCACTCATGTTCTTACCTTGATATCTGGGTCCTGAGTTTTCATTGATAAAGAATTATTAGGTAAATCCTTCAATGCCCAATTCCAGTTGTCTTTCCCAGTACTCTCTCCCCAACTGGTCTCTCCTGTTCCCATGGATGCCCTTGTCCACCTGTGATGTCTATCTATACATTCTTTACAGTGAGATTCATGTTTCCCTACACATAACACTCCTTGTTTCTTAGTTTCTGTGAGTTCTTGGATTGTAGCATGGTTAACCTTTACAGCTAATATCCACTTATAAGTGAGTACATACAATATTTATCTTTCTGGGTCTGGATTACCTCACTCAAGATGATCTTTTCTAATTCTATGTGTCAGAAAATTTTATCATGTCATTGTTTTTAACAATAAGTAATACTTAATTGTATAAATGTACTGCAATTTCTTTTTCCATTCTTTGGTTGATGGGCATCTAGGTTCTTCCATTTCTGGCTACTAAGCATAAAACTGTTATGAACATAGTTGAGCAGGTATCCTTGTGGTATGCTACAGTATCCTTTGGATATATGCCCAGGAGTGGTATATCTGGGTCTTAGAAAGGTAAGTCAGTTCCTAATTTTATGAGAAACTACCATATTTATTTCTAAAGTGGCTGTATAAATTTGCACTCCCATCAACAATGGAGGAGTGATCTGCTTGCCCCACATCCTTGCCAGAATAACTGTCACTTGTGGTTTTTATCTTAACCATTTCTGTCAGATATAAGTTGGAATCAATCTCAAAGTCATTTTGATTTGCATTGCCTTGACAGCTGACATTGAACATTTCCTTAAGTGATTCTTGGCCATTTGAAATTCTTCCCTTGAGAATTTTGTCAAGATCTGTACCCCATTTATTTCATTATTTTTTCTTTTTTAAAAACTTTTTTATTACTTTAATTTCAAACCAGGTGTCCTTAGGTAGGTGGATTAATGTCTGGGTCTTGAAATGTCCTCCTCCATCTCTTTTAATTAATTTTGGCTAGAAGTTTATTTTGGTTTGTGTGTTTTCCTTTGAGTTTTTCTGATTTGAGATTATTTATTTTCTGTATTTCCATGGGTGTAATTAACATCTGCTGTTTGTAGTTTTCCTCCTATTACCTTTTGTAGGACTGGATTTGTGAATAGATATTGTTTAAATTTTGTCATGAAAGGAAATATTTTATTTTTCTCCATCTATGGTGATTGAAAGTTTTGCTGGGTATAGTAGTCTCAACTGGCACCCATGGTCTCTTAGAGATTGCAAGACATCTGTCCAGGCCGTTCTTGTTTTTAGTGTCTCCATAGAGAAGTTGGTTGTAATTCTTATAGGCATGTATTTATATGTTACATGGCATTTTTTTCTTTACAGCTTTTAACATTCTTTCTTTGGTATATGCATTGTTTTCATTATTATGTGGTGAGGGAACTTTTTCTTGTCCAGTCTATTTGGTGTTCTGTGTGCTTCTTGTACTTCTTTAGGTTGGGAGCATTTTCTTGTATGCTTTTGTTGAATATATATTCTAGGTCTTTGAACTAGGATTCTTCTCCTTCTTCTATTCCTATTATTCTCAAATTTAATCTTTTTATAGTGTTCCAGATTTCCTGGAATTTTTGTGTTAAGATTTTTTAAATTTAATGTTTTCTTTGACCAATGAATATATTTCCTCTATAATGTCTTCAATGCCTGAGATTCTTCTATCTCTTGTGTTTTTTTCATGATACTTACATATGTAGTTCCTGTTCACTTACCCAAAATTTTCTATTTCTGTAATTCCCTCCATTTGTGTTGTCTTTATTCCTTCTATTTCCGTTTTCATGTCTTTTATGCAGAAGTTTCCTGTCTAGGAGATGCTTGGCCCCAAACACCCAGAAGCTGCTTTCCAAATTACCACACAGAGGCTTAATATTTCTTATAAATGCTCAACTAATAGCTCTAGCTTATTATTAACCAGCTCTGACATTTTAAGTTAATCCATATTACTTTTCTCAACATGGCATGCCCATCTTGCTTTCTCTGCACTGGCTGGTATCTCCTGACTCTGTTCTTCCCCTTCCTATTACCCTTAGTTTGGTCACTCTGCATATACTTCTAGCCTGGCTACTGGCCAATAAGTGTTTTATTAAACCAATTTGAGTGACAAATCTTTATAATGTACAAGAGGATTATTCTACAGCAATGTCATGAACAATTTCCTTCACCGGTTTGTTTATTCTTGGCTTCCTTGGCATTCCACAATGGATTTGTTGATTTCCATGAGTTTTAGTTTGCCGTTTTCTCAATTTTTAAGGGATAATATTCATTTTCTCTTTAAGGAACACTATCATATTCACAAAGTTGATGGCTTTAAGATTTGTGTGTGTGTGTGTTTCAGCTATGTTGGAATGTTCAGGTCTTGCTGCTATAGGTTAGTCAGGCCCTGGTGGTGCCATATTGACCTTTCTGTTACTGATTGTGTTCTTATACTGGCATTTAGGCATCTGGGTTTGGGATGATTATAGGTTTAGTTATTGATTCCTGAGTTTTCATTGTTAGGTAGGTGTTTTGTTCCTTGGTTTCTGTTTCCTCTCTGGTCTGACCTTAGTGGCCCAGAGTTTTCATGACTAATGAGTTTTTCAATCCAGTAGGGTGTTTCTACTGGTTTTTTTGGGGGCGGTTGCAAGACCTCTGGGGATTTGGGTGCTAACATTGGCTCTGTGATTTCAAGTACCTGTGCTGCCTCTGAGGTTGGGGTAATTGCTTGGCCTCTGGGATTTCTAGTATGGTATGGCCTCAAGTAGTGCAAAAGTTTCTACCAAAGTTGTGGGCTGGGATATGGAGTTCAGGGGATGGGGTGCAGTTGGGAGCTGTTCAGCTAGGCTTATTGAGTGTTAGTTGGATGTAGGCAGTGTTTTTACCTTGGTTCCTTAGAACTTGATTATAGCAGAGTCCTTTGCATTGGTTGTTGGATGGAATATCGATCCTAGGGGAAGAGGTGCAGTCTGGGGTTGTTAGGTAGGCTTTAAGAAATGGCAGATGGTGTCTTACATGGGGTCACTAGGTCCTGCCTGGCTTTCAGTAAAGCTGCCAGAGTTGTAGACCTGAATATGGAGCCCAGAAGAGGGACTCTCAGGTCCCTAGCTCCATTACGGTTCCTGGTAAAGCAAAAGTCTTCTGCTAAATTTTTAGGTTGGAATATAGAGTCCAGGGGAGAGTAATACATTCGTTTATATATACCTGTGTATATGTTAGCATACACACAAAAACATGTGCAATTTTATTATATGTCTGCATACATTAATATGCTTATATACATTTACATATAGTTATTATAAAGCTATATGCTTATAGTATATAGAATATAAATGTATATGTTTATATGTTATTCTAGGCTCGAGTACATACATATAAACATAAACTTAACTAGAAATCATATTTCTTAAATTATCATTATTTATTTCATATTTGCTTTTTTTCTGTAGCTTTAACTATTCCTTCCTATTCTATCTTCCATTCAAGGCACAGTAAAATACTTTATGTGAATTTTCCACTTAATATTCTCAAGATCAGTTTGCTCACAATTATACTTGCTGTATTTCTTTGCTTAACTCAGTTTATGCGTAATTTTGTTTCAAGACTCTTTGCAGTAATCACCAGCTCTTTGAAAGCTTCCTTGAATGTATAACCTAGCTGGGATCATTTATTTTGTCTCATTTCCTTATCTAAGTGCAGACACAGGTTTAAAAATTAAATTATCTCAGTTCTTGACTGCACTATTAGTTGCATGATATCAATGAGTCAGATTTTGTTTTGCCTCTTCCCACAGCAAGGAGAGTCATGTTAGTACTTGAGTAATACCAAGTGCCAGAACTGAGTTTTCATTTACACATTGATGTCATCAGTCTACTGGAAATTTCCCTTTTGTTAGTAACATAAATATCAGAGTCAGAGAATCATATATCCAGAGTGTGTGGGCAAAGAAGAAACTTCTGTACTGAGTTCTCCTAGCTTTATTCTGCCTTTGGTGTACAGTGCCCTGGCCACAAGACAATCAGGGAAGTACTGTCAGAGATCTGGGTGATCCAATTGGGACCAGCTCTACAGGAACACAATAGTCAAGTAAGTGAGAGTATTTAGTCAGATCCTGGGACAGATTCTCTTTCTGTAGATGATCTTTCCTTTCGTTCTTTCTTCTCCCTGTACTTTATGGGAGCCTCTCTGACCCTACATTTCCTGTCGCTTGACCTACATCTAAAGAATAGTGACATATAAGAAGTTTGAAGGATTGAGTAATAATCATCTAGAGAGGAGAAACTTTTCTCAAGTTTCCTTTAAGTGACAGCTGAAACTCAGTCTTGCAACATCAACTTTCACCGAACAATGGGATCATTTTCTGGAGTGTGGGTTGATAAGGAATAAAGAAAGATATTCCTATTGATACTATTTTTCAGAATAGATCTCAGTTCATGATATTTTTGTCGACCAGATTACCCTTTGTACATTGTAACTCATTGCAAATAACAAAAAAGAGCAATATCTTATAGTGAGATATCCATGATGATTTTAAAGAGTGGTAAAGAAGACTTTAAGGAAAACACATAGGCAGTGCAGTGTTTATGGAGATGCTATGTTAATAGCCCTGGCATAATAGAATAGATACCCTGTATTATACAGTGATCCCAAACTTTTGAGATAGAACCATAAGAATATCTCAAGTCAGCTATCTTCAAAACTCAAGAAGGATATTTTAGATGTACTTTTGTTTTGCTTAAGACAAATACAAAGAAGAAAGTTCTGGAGAGGCACTGTTAACTCAAGTTAGGAAAATCACTAGGATGCTATGGAGTTAAAATCACACATCTTTTCTTTTATGATTTCAATCACTTTCTTGGTGAGACAAGTATCATTTATTTTAACTTGTTTATTCCCTAAGTGACATAGTAGTTTGCTGTCTTTTTTTTTTAATTCTTTTTTTTAAAATTTAGATAAGAAACAAGGTTGCTTCACAAGTCAGTTCCAGGTCCCTCTCCCTTTCCCTCCCCTCCTCCCGTGCCCTCCCCCCATTCCCCCCCCTGTTATCCCCTCGTTCCCCCAGGGAGGGTGAGGCCCTCCATGGGGGTGTCCATAGTCTGTCATTTCATATAGGGCAGGGCCTAGACCCTTCCCCAAGAGTTCAGGGTGAGAGTGCACCTCACATTGTTCTATGGGAGTCCAAAGTCCGTGTGTATACTTGGGATGGGTACTGATCTGCTGCCCAAGGCTCAATAGATTACCTAGGCCTCCTCACTGACACCCAGATTCAGGGGGTCTTGATCAGTCCCATGCTGGATTCCCAGGCTGATGCCTGGGATTCAAGAGTTAACCTTTGTCTGGTCAGCTGTTTCTGGGGGTTAAACCAGCCCAGTCTTAATCCCTTTGATCATCAGTCCTCCCTCTCTGATACTGGCTTTCTTGAGTTCAGCTCAGTACTTAACCAGCCACTAAATGTAGTTTCTGTTTCCCAGACTGTCTGGCCATAGGATTGTAGGCTGGCACTCCCCAGATCTATGTCTAAAATCCATATATGAGAGAGTACATGCCATGTTTCTCTTTTTGTGACTGGGTTACCTCACTCAGGATGGTTTCTTCTAGTGTCATCCATTTGCCTGCGAATCTCATGATTCCATTATTTTTTTCTGCTGAATAGTACTCCATTGTGTAGATGTACCACATTTTCTCTATCCACTCTTCGGGTGAGGGACATCTAGGTTGCTTCCAAGTTCTGGCTATTACAAATAAAGCTGCTATGAACATAGTGGAACAGACATCTTTGTTATATGAATGGGCATCTTTTGGATATATGCCTAAGAGTGGAGTTGCTGGGTCTTGTGGTAGGTTTATTCCCATTTTTCTGAGGAATCTCCATACTGCTTTCCAAAGTGGCTGAACCAGTTGGCACTCCCACCAGCAATGGAGGAGTGTCCCCCTTTCACCACATCCTCTCCAGCATAAATTGTCATTGGTGTTTTTGATTTTAGCCATTCTGACAGGAGTGAGATGGTATCTCAGAGTTGTTTTGATTTGCATTTCCCGGATGGCTAAGGATGTTGAGCACTTTCTCAAGTGCCTCTCAGCCATTTTAGACTCCTCTATTGAAAACTCTCTATTTAGTTCTGCAGCCCACTTCTTAATTGGGTCCTTTGCTGTTTTGGAGACTTGCTTCTTGAGTTCTTTGTAAATTTTGGAGATCAACCCTCTGTCAGATGTGGGATTAGTGAATATTTTTTCCCATTCTGTGGGCTGCCTTTTTGTCTTGCTGACTGTGTCCTTTGCCTTACAGAAGCTTCTCAGTTTCAGTAGGTCCCATTTATTAATTGTTGATCTCACTGTCTGTGCTACTGGTGTTATGTTCAGGAAGCTGTCTCCTGTACCAATTCGTTCAAGGGTACCACCCACTTTCTCTTCTAAGAGGTTCAGTGTGGCTGGATTTATGTTGAGGTCTTTGATCCATTTGGACTTAAGTTTTGTGCATGGCGATAAACATGGATCGATCCGCATTCTTCTACATGCCAGTCTCCAATTATGCCAGCACCATTTGTTGAAGATGCTTTCTTTATTCCATTGTATATTTTTAGCTTCTTTGTCAAAGATCAGATGTTCGTACGTGTGTGGGTTAATACCCGGATTTTCAATTCGATTCCATTGGTCTGCCTGTCTATTTTTGTGCCAATACCAAGCTGTTTTCAGGACTATAGCTCTATAATAGAGCTTGAGGTCAGGGATAGTGATGCCTCCGGACGTTGCCTTGTTGAACAGGGTTGTTTTGGCTATCCTGGGTCTTTTGTTTTTCCATACAAAATTGATTATTGTTCTTTCAAGGTCTGTGAAGAATTGTGCTGGGATTTTAATGGGGATAGCATTGAATCTGTAGATTGCTTTTGGCAGGATTGCCATTTTTACTACATTGATCCTACCTATCCAAGAGCATGGGAGATCTTTCCATTTTCTGAGGGCTTCTTTAATTTCTTTCTTTAAAGATTCAAAGTTCTTACGATACAGGTCTTTCACTTGTTTGGTTAGCGTTACCCCAAGGTATTTTATGTTGTTTGTGGCAATTGTAAAGGGTGATGTTTCTCTGATTTCTCTTTCAGCCCTTTTATCATCTGTATATAGTAGGGCTACTGACTTTCTTGAGTTGATCTTGTAACCTGCCACTTTGCTGAAGGTGTTAATCAGCTGTAAGAGTTCCCTGGTAGAGTTCTTTGGGTCATTGATGTAAACTATCATATCGTCTGCAAACAGTGAAAGTTTGACTTCTTCCTTCCCAATTTGTATCCCCTTGATCCCCCTTTGTTGTCGTATGGCTATAGCTAGAACTTCAAGTACCATGTTGAAAAGGTATGGAGAGAGTGGACAGCCTTGTTTTGTTCCTGATTTTAGAGGAATTGCGTTGAGTTTCTGTCCATTTAGTTTGATGTTGGCTGTTGGTTTACTGTATATGGCTTTTATTATGTTTAAGTATGTCCCTGTTATCCCAGATCTCTCCAAGACCTTTATCATGAAGGGGTGTTGGATTTTGTCAAAGGCTTTTTCAGCATCTAGTGAGATGATCATGTGATTTTTGTTTTTCAGCTTGTTTATATGGTGGATTACGTTGATGGATTTTCGTATGTTGAACCATCCCTGCATCCCTGGGATGAAACCTACTTGATCGTGGTGAATGATTGTTTTGATGTGTTCTTGGATCCGATTTGCCAGTATTTTATTGAGTATTTTTGCATCAATGTTCATGAGGGATATTGGTCTGAAGTTCTCTTTCTTGGTTGTATCTTTGTGTGGCTTGGGGATCAAGGTTATTGAAGCCTCATAGAAAGAGTTTGGCAAAGACCCTTCTGCTTCTATTGTGTGGAACACTTTGAGAAGAATTGGTATAAGCTGTTCTTTGAATTTGTGGTAGAATTCTGCACTGAGGCCATCTGGACCTGGACTTTTTTTGGTTGGGAGACTTTTGATGACAGCTTCTATTTCCATAGGGGTTATAGGTCTATTTAAATTGCTTATCTGTTCTTGATTTAGTTTTGGCAAATGATAGCTGTCCAGGAAGTCATCCATTTCCTTTAAATTTTCGAATTTTGTGGAGTACAGGTTTTCAAAGTATGACCTAATGATTCTCTGGATTTCCTCAGAGTCTGTTGTTATGTCCCCCTTTTCATTTCTGATTTTGTTAATTTGCGTGTTCACTCTCTGCTGTTTGGTAAGTTTGGACAAAGGTTTGTCTATCTTGTTGATTTTCTCAAAGAACCAACTCTTCGTTGCATTGATTCTTTGTATTGTTTTCCTGGTTTCTACTTTGTTGATTTCAGCCCTCAATTTGATTATTTCCTGGCGTCTACTCCTCCTGGGGGAGTTTGCTTCTTTGTGTTCTAGAGCTTTTAGCTGTGATGTTAATTCTCTGGTATAACTGTTTTCCTGTTTCTTCATGTGAGCACTTAGTGCTATGAACTTCCCCGTAGCACTGCTTTCAAAGTGTCCCATAGGTTTGGGTATGTTGTGTCTTCATTCTCATTGAATTCGAGGAAGTCTTTAATTTCTTTTTTTATTTCCTCTTTGACCCAGGGATGGTGCAGTTGAGCATTATTCAATTTCCATGAGTTTGTAGGTTTTCTGCAATTTGTGTTGTTGTTGAATTCTAATTTTAAGGCATGGTGGTCTGATAAGATGCATGGAGTTATTCCAATTTTTTTGTAGCTGCTGAGGTTTGATATGTTGCCAAGTATGTGGTCGATTTTTGAGAAGGTTCCATGTGGTGGTGAGAAGAAGGTATATTCTTTTTTATGTGGATGAAATGTTCTATAGATATCTGTTAATCCCAGTTGGGTCATTACTTCTATTAGACCCTTTGCTTCTTTGTTGAGTTTCTGTCTGGTATTCTTGTCTAGTGGTGAGAGTGGTGTGTTGAAATCTCCCACTATAACTGTGTGGGGCTTTAGATGAGATTTAAGTTCTAATAATGTTTCTTTAACGAATGTGGATGCCTTTGTATTGGGGGCATAGATGTTCAGGATAGACACTTCATCTTGGTGGGTTTCACCTGTGATGAGTATGTAATGACCTCCTTCATCTCTTTTGATTGATTTTATTTTAAAGTCTAGTTTGTTAGATATTAGGATTGCTACCCCTGCTTGTTTCTTGGGTCCATTTGATTGAAAAATTTTTTCCCAACCTTTAACTCTCAAGTAATGTCTGTCTTTGAGGGTGAGGTGTGTTTCTTGTATGCAGCAGAAGGAAGGGTTCTGTCTTCGAATCCATTCTGCTAGTCTGTGTCTTTTTATGGGTGAGTTAAGGCCGTTAATATTGAGGGATATTAATGACCATTGATTGCTCATCCTTCTTCGATTTGCGATGGTTGTTGTTGGTGGAATTATGGGTGGAATTTCACCCCTTTGTTCTTTTGGCTGTTGGTAGAGAGGGATTCTCTAATGCTTATGTTTTTCTGGTTGTAGTTAGCTTCCTTGGGTTGGAGTTTTCCTTCCAAAATTTTCTGTAGGGCTGGGTTAGTGGACACATATTGGTTGAATCTAGTTTTGTCATGGAATATCTTGTTTTCTCCGTCTATAGTGATTGAGAGCTTTGCCGGGTATAGTAGTCTGGGCTGGCATCCATGGTCTCTTAGTGTAGGTAGAATATCTATCCAGGACCTTCTGGCTTTCAGAGTTTCCATGGAGAAATCAGGTGTAATTCTGATAGGTCTGCCTTTATATGTTACTTGACCTTTTTCCTTAGCTGCTCTTAATATTCTTTCTTTATTCTGTATGTTTGGGGTCTTGATTATTATGTGGCGAGGGGATTTTTTTTTGTGGTCCACTCTATTTGGTGTTCTGTAGGCTTTTGTACCTTCATTGGCATGTCTTTCTTAAGGTTGGGAAAGTTTTCTTCTATGATTTTGTTGAATATGCCTTCTGCCCCTTTGAGGTGGATTTCTTCTCCTTCTTCTATACCTATTATTCTTAGGTTTGGTCTTTTCATGGTGTCCCATAATTCCTGGATGTTTTGTGTTAAGGATTTGTTGGATTTAAGGTTTTCTTTGGTTGATAAATCCATTTCTCCTAGTGTATCTTCAACACTTGAGATTCTCTCTTCCATCTCTTCTATTCTGTTGGTAATGCTTGTATTGGTAGTGCCTGACTGTTTGTCCAGCTTTTCTATTTTCTGCCTTTCTTCAGATTGTGTTTTTTTTAGTGTCTCTATTTCAGTTTTCAACCCTTGCATCGTTTGCATTTCTTCTTGCAATTTTCTGTTTATCTGTTCGTCTGTTTGTTGCCTTTTATGAACTTTTTGGTTTGTTCTTTCTTCCATTTCTTGCATTTTTTGGTTTGCTTTATGTTCCATTTCTCGCATTTTGTGCTTTGTTTCTTCTTCCATTTCCTGCCTTTTTTGGTTTGTTTCTTCTCCATTTTTTTTCATTTTTTGCTTTGTTTTTTCTACCATTTCTTGCATTTTTTGCTTTGTTTCTTCTTCCATTTCCTGCCTTTTTTGGTATGTTTCTTCTTCTAATTCTTGCATTTTTTGCTTTGTTTTTTCTTCCATTTCTTGCATTTTTTGCTTCATTTCTTCTTCCATTTCGTGCCTTTTTTGGTTTGTTTTTTCTTCCAATTCTTGCATTTTTTGGTTTGTTTTTTCTTCCATTTCTTGCATTTTTTGGTTTGTTTTTTCTTCCATTTCTTTGAGGGATTTTCCAATATCCTCTTTTAGGGCCTCTATCATTTTCATGAAAGTGCTTTTAAGGTCATTCTCTTCTGCTTCCTTCCCATTGGAATGTTGGGGTCTTGCTGGTGTGGAGTCTCTAGAATCTGGCGGTGTCATATTTGTTTTTCTGTTGCTGTCTGTGTTTCTCTTTCCCATCTCTTCTTCTAGTGGGTGCAGAAAGAGCCCCTTACTGGTCTGGGGACCAGAGTTCCCTTTTGGTGGGTGCTAGCAAGTCCAATAATCTGTTGGTTCTTCTATACCTTGTCCAAATGGTGGTCCGTGGGTGGAGAAGAAGAACAGGAATCTGGGGCACTTAGCCTCCTACCTGGTCCCCTGGACCCTATGCTGGGTCCTGTTGTACCTGATCCGGAACAGCTACTCCCCTGGTCTCCCTGGCTCCTCTAGTTTCCTGGTCTCGTTGGTGGGAGAGAAGATCTGGAGTCTGGGGTGCTTGGCTCCTGCCAGGATTGGGAGCTCTGTGCAGTTCCCAGGCGATCTGCAGGCTCTGGAACACAGGCCGGAAAGCCGGCCTGTTTACCTGATGCTGCCGGAGGGACAGCTACTTCCCTGTACTCCCAGCCTCCTCTCGTTTCCTGGTCTCGTTGGTGGAAGAGAAGATCTGGAGTCTGGGGTGCTTGGCTCCCGCCGGGATTGGGAGCTCTGTGCAGTTCCCAGGCGATCTGCAGGCTCTGGAACACAGGCCGGGAAGCCGGCCTGTTTACCTGATGCTGCCGGAGGGACAGCTACTTCCCTGTACTCCTGCTGTCTTAATACTTTAAAAAATCAAACTCTTTCCCTGTCGAGGTGTACAACCAGAGTTAGCCTATTTAGTAAACATGTCTCCTCCCAATACCTTAACTGGTCATGGGATACCGAAGTAGTTACCAGATCCACACTCTTAACCATGAGGAAAAATTCTGCACAGTTATTATCAGTAACCCAGTGATGTAGGTGTAGAGTAAAGGCTGTGTAATGTCTGGGACATTTACACAAATATGCCACCCTGGCAACAAGAGACTCTTCACTACATATTTTGAATAGAAGTAATTGCATCAATTCCTGTAAATTGCTACCTGATGGCTGCACTCTCATTGTGGGATTGGAAGCCAGAGCTTTGTCCATATGAGATCTGGCAACACTAACCCCACACATCAAGGCAAAGGTATTACACAAATAATAAAAACCCAGAGACAGATATTGGGGTTCATGTTGAAGATCAGAAGAGCAAAGTGGCCAAGCCACTAGAAAGTTCCCACTTCTACCAAGGCTAAGACCAAAAGGGGGGACTACCCTGTCTTCAGTATGACTGCAGACTGAATACCACATGAAATCTTGAGCTCCTGTTTTATATACCTCTCTAGTGCTGGGATTAAAGGTTTATGCAACCACTGTCCAGGCTTTATGGCTAACTAGTGTGGCTGCTGGAACTGAAGGTGTATACCACCACTTCCTGGTATCTACGACTGTGGCTAACTTTGCATTCTGATCTTCAAACAAGATTTATAAGATTGTAAAAAGTATATCATCATAATTACCCTTTTTGTCTAATACAAAAAGAAGGTTGTAACTAATATAAGAAAAACTATATATAATAAGTTCAATAGCTATGTACAATATATACATGCAATAAATTCATCAGTAATGTCTAGTCTATCTGCATTTAACATATTCATAAAATACTCCATATATCTCCTATCTTGGTGGGCCCAAAATGTTGTACCTAATTTACTTTTTATCACAACTTGCATTACCATCCAAAACTACCTTTTGACATCTCTCAACCTTATAACTTTATACCTCTTTAGTGAGTTTCTTTTCTGAGTCTGTCAAAAAAGGAAAAAAATAACTATCTAGTCTTAACTCCCTCAGAGACCCGAAAAAGGAAATAATGTTAACTGAGTAAGCAGGAAGTATGGGTAAGCAACTCCCCCAAAATGTGAAAAATGACAGAAACACCTGGCTGCCTGTATAGTCACCCAAGGTTCCTCTGCAATGTTAGGGCACCCTCCTTCAGCCTACAGGCCCAGTATATCTGACAGACTTTTCTGTGAAGCAGAAGTTTTGAAGGACTATCTTCTCTTGTCTTGGCAAGGTTTGGTAGTAACACTCATTTGTGTCTTGATTGTCGAATTTGAACAGCATAGTATCAGCAGTTGAGACAAGTGCACTTTCTTGACTACTGGCTTACTTTTGCAACAAAGAACATAAACTCCATGTGGAGTTTCTTTGATGCACATCATATTCTCTTTTCAGAGTAGATTCTCTTTTCAGAGTAGATTCCTTTTATCTACCCTTTTATTCTATTGTATCTGTATCACACTTTTTTCTTTTCAAAACAAAAACTCTGAATCTAATTATCTCAGCTTTCTTCCTGTAACCAATAACAACTTGTAACCAACTTCTTGAAAAATGATAAATATCCATAACTCAATGAAAGACCAAAAACCTCCCACTCCTCCTCTCCAGAATGTGGGTGTCGTGTTCTTAAATTTATTTCCTGATGTCTGGGGTTGACAGCATCTTTAAGGGATCCTGTAAAGAAAAATTTAGGTGAATTGTAAAGTCTTGGGAGAGGTGCCTGTATCATATCTTAACCAGTCTCTGCATAATGGGAAAGTGCAGGACTTGTCTCAAGTCCTGGCTACAGTAGTCCTTGAGGCTGGATCATCTCAGCTAGCCATGTTGAAATTGTTCTGAGCAGTTTATAGTTCAAAGCTGATATTTAGTTGAGGTTGTTCAGCTTAGTGGTGTTATCATAGTCCTGGTGGAATTACCGTTATGGGGTTCCATCTTCTGTTTGGAGACGCCAGAGATCACATTAAGTCAGATTATCCCTTTTCTTGATTATAGTAGTTCTCCCTTCTTTGGATACTTATAGTAGGTCTCCCTTCTTTTGGATGTTTATTTGTCCAAAGGTGTTTAGATTCCTCAAGATGGTTGTTTGTATTTTCCTGAAAAATAAAAAATAAAACCCTGCCCTAACCCTAACTTTGAGGAGACTCCTAATCTAATCTTCATCAATTGTGATTTATGGTTTATCCTGGAATTTTTGTCTTATTTTCTAAAGTTCTTCTATCATACAGAGCAGTATGGATTCTTGCAATAGGCATTAGGTTCGTTAATTATTCTGGGAAAATGTTTTCTCTCTGATGACAGGAAATGACTGAACAAAATTTGGCAAGGAGTTTCCTGATGGCAAAAGGTTACTTTGAATATGTCTTGTTGATCTATATTTATTAGTTCAATGGCTGCCATTGCCACACCTTCTGCATAATCCAGACGGGAGGTGTATTCTGTTTGGGTTATTCTTAGAGAAAACATTGTTTCTAGGAAAGCCCTGTTTACAGCCCCCACTTTTTTGGTTTTTCCAGAACAGGGTTTCCCTCTATTGTTTTGGAGGTTATCCTGGAACTCACTCTATAGACCAGACAGTCTTTGAACTCACAGAGATAGCCTGCCACTGCCTCCCAAGTGTTGGGATTAAAGGCCTGAGCCACCAACGCCCTGCTTACAGTCCCTTTTAACATGACCTTCTTTGCCACAATTGAAACATTTGACATTTTGATTTTTCTTCCAACCTCTGGAAATCATGTCTTCAATGCATGCATCATCTTGGTCATGAGATTCAATATTGACTATCTCAAATCCATTCCTCCAAAGGCGCTGGCCTTGCCTTTAAAGGTTGAATTATCCTTTTGCATTGTACATTAGCATTTTCAAAAGTCAGTGATTCAATTATTAGTTGTCTAGCTTCTGAATCTGGTATCATTCTATTTACTGCTGATGCCAGTCTTTGTAAGATATCCATGAAGGCTTCTTTAGGGTCCTGTATAACTTTAGTAAATGATCTAGTTTTCTTTCCTACTTCTCCAATTCTATCCAAAGCATTCAAAGTTGCTGCATGGAATAAAGACAGGAGGTTGTCATCATATAGACATTGCCTTCCCAATGTAGCATAATCTCCTTCAAGAAGTTGATCTTGGGAGATTTTTATACCTCTAGCTTTACACCATTGTTCAATAGTCTTAGCCTCTTCTCTGAACTTGGTACTCAACTTAATTGTGGGCCAGGCTCTAAGATAGCATTAACCAAGCCTATCCAGTCTTTAGCGATAATTCTATAACAAACTTATCATGTGTTTAACATCTGCTTCATAAATGGTGAATGCATGCCATATGAGAATATTGCTTCCTTGAATCTCCTTAAATCTAACATTGTCACAAGAGTCAAATAACTCTTACAGAGCTTCTATCATTTGGAAATTCTTGTAAGTTTACTGGATATATTAAATCTGGTAGTTTGAAAACCTTGTGCTGTTCCTCTATAACCTTATAAGGCAATGCTGAAATTGATTCTCCTTTAAATTCCTCTGTCTCAATTTGAATATCTTTATGATCTGCTTAATAATTTTTCTAAGGACCGTATCTTGACACTCATATCAATCAACTTTTTTAGAGATAAACCAAGAATTATGAAACAGGCAACAAAGATTATCAAAATGATAATTGACATATGTTAATTTCAGTTGATTATCCCTTTATTTATTGCCCTGTTTTTAAATCGTGCATTGTGCAATCGTACAGAGACCATAGCAATATTGTAATACTGTTTCACATTTTTAATGTGTGAAAACTCTCTTTTTAAACTAATTCCTTCCTTTAAGACTGCCAAGTTGTCAAAACAAAACAAAAACAAAAACAAAGAATTCTTATCAAGTCTTCCAACAGCTTCATTGAATTGTGAGTCCTAGTATATTTGATTGGAGAACTAGCCTGAGGAATGTGGCTGTAAGGGAAGTCCTCATCCCACATGGGAAAGATAGGGAGAGGGAGGGGGAGGGAGAGAGGCAGAGGGAGAGAGAGGGAGTCAGTCTGCTCTCTGAAAAACAGCACATGGGATTGTGTAGAAAGAACAGGTTGGGCATTTTGGCCTGATAGCAAAGCCAGCTGGTCTACAGTGGGTAAGCCCCGTGGCATCAGCAGCCCAGGTGCTTCTGGAGTTTGTGTGTCAGTAAAAGACTGTTTAGAGAGGCTGCAACAGGAAAATCCAAACTCCCTCAGAGGCTTGGGGCAAAAAACAAAAGAAAACCTAGACACCTGGGCAGAGACTCCAATGGGAGCCCAGCGTGTAGCTCCATCCTGAGCAAGTGACTTTTTGATGAATTTGTACCTTTACATCGGCTCCCAATATGTTGAATGAATAATAAAAACCAGAGACAGCTATTGGCATTCAAGATGAAGATCAGAAAAGCAAAGCAGCCAACCTCTAGAGAATTCTCACCTCTACCAAGGCTAAAACCAAAAGGGGGTGATCCTGTTCTGCATGACTGCAGACTAAATAACCAATGAGACCTTGAGCTCCTGTCTTATATACCTCTTTAGTGCTGGGATTAAAGGGGTGCACCACTACCGCCTGGCCTCTATGGCTAGCTAGTGTGGCTACTGGGATTAAAGGTGTGTGCCACCACTGCCTGGTCTTTATGGCTGTGGCTAGCTTTGCATTTTGATCTTCAGACAAGCTTTAACAGATCATAAATAATATATCACCACATAAAGCTGAAGTCCTCAGTCCCTGTCTGTGATGCTCTGGCCATCAGCCAAAACTCCAGGGACTGCTTCTCAAGCAGCAGCAGCAGCAACATAAAAATGTGAAACTTGTACAACTAGACACTAACACTGGGCCACACAGGTAGAACCAACTCATTTCTCATGATGACTCAAGCTCAGGACAAGCAGTTTGGACAACATGTTTAGGTTCTTTGATCAGCACTAGGGACATTAGTCTCATGATTTTGCCTCACAGATCTTTTATCTTAGATGCTGCCCCACAGGGGAGTGGTTTGTTGTAGGCCAAGGGAGCAATAACATGGAAGTGCTGCACACTATTAAACTCTAAAAGTACCAGCTGCATCTCCTAGAGTGTTGTGTGCAGTCCCTACATTTTTCTTATTGTGGTAAGTGCTTTGTGGGTACTGGACAATATCACCTCTTCATGGCACACATGATGCTGATCCAATGTAATCCAGTCTAAGGAATTTTCTTCAGTGTTTGGCTGGGATATCTTTATGGAAAATAAATATCTAGTCACTGGTTCTGGGAACACTAAGATCACTATGTATGAAATCTTATTCTGAAAATGCTATAGTTTAATTGAGTAAAACATTTCTAATTTACAGGACTAGGAATGTCATTACTTTAAAAGAAAAGAAAGAAAAACAAAACACTCAGAGTGACATGCTTCTACACATTGACATGAAACTTCCTAAAGAGGAGTCGAGCCCCAGTCTATCTGCAGTCACCCGTCTACCCACTATGAACAAATGGAGCACCACAGCCACAAAGACAGAGGACAGAGTGTGTGGTGGAAGAGGAGATGTGGTTCTAGTTCCCTGGGGGCATTTGTCACTTATGCTTACGTCTTACCCAAGTCTTACCTTCCTGCCCCTTGGGGTTCACCTTGTTGTGAATACTTTATAGTGCAGTGATGTCACCAGTGAATTAGTGCCCAGATTTTACATCCCCTAACATTACTTTTTGTACTTTTATTGGTGAAAATTTTGTGTAAATTTTAAGCATATTTGATTTATTACAGTAAAACCTTTAGAACAACAGGGAAAGAATTTGTCTGGCTAAGGGTATCCAGGTTGTGCACACTGTTACAACTGCTGTGAGTTCATATGCCCTGCTATGTGTAGAAAACATTGATCCAATGTAATCACCTGCTACCTTAAGCTCAAAAGAAACAAAATATAAGCATAGAGTGGGGAGATGGGTCTCAAGTCCCAAAAGTATCTGAAAAGTAATTGATAGCAGCTGGACAGCAGGAAAGGGAAAGTCAGTTTTCTTTAAAGGTGTGGTCCCTGGTGGTTAGATCATGGTACAGTGGAAGGTGCCACACCCAAGATTATATGGGCAGCTAAAACTGGCCTGAATGGGTTAACAGTGGGAGAGGACAAAAGTTAGGTGGGCAGGGAAGGGGGATGGAACTGTTAAAAGTTGAGAGAAGGGGTGAATATAATAAAAATATTTTTGAAAAATAATTATAGTATTTTAAGACTTCCTTAATAAATTGTGTAGAAAACAATATTTTCACTTATTATTTTGAATGCATTGTTCATCATAGCATTAAATATATTCACATTATTGTACAACCATCATCATGGTCTACCTCTAGAATTTTTTATCTCCCTAATTTGAAACTCTACCTCCAAGAAAGCACTAACTCAGTACTGTTCAAATAGCTTTTACAAATCAGCATAGAATGAAATGTGAATGGTCAAAGTCTTCCAAGAAATGTGTGTGTCTCTTTAGCAATGTCCTAAAGCACAAATTTTCCTATAGGAATTTCACTTTCATTCCAACTCTGAAAACATTTAGATATTTGGCTTCTACTCAGATGTTTGACAAAATAACTCAGAGAAGTGACTAGCGATAAAGAAAGACACTATTCATCACAGTCAAACTTTGACTTTAGTCTTGTGCACAGCTCAGACTTGTCCACCAGTGTATGAAAAGTTATATCACCACCATGGGCAGACCTCCAGTCCTGTATCATAAACCTTATAGATGGTGATTTCTGGCCTGAAATTTAGACTGCTATCTCTAGTATTACATAAAATAGATATGCAAAATTTTAGGAAATAATGGGTATTTACAAAAGCACAGCTATTATAAAGAAGACTAGCTACTAAACTTTAAATAACATATCATAGTACTTGCACATTTGGGATTGACATGGGAATTTTTCTTTAAATATTTGTTTCATTTTTATTGTGTGTGTATGTTCTGTTTATTTGTATGGTTCATGAGTGAAGATGCTTGCAAAGCCAGAAGAGGGACTCAAATTCCTGAAGTTATAGGCAGTTGTGGTCCACTTCAATTTTCAGTTGACTATGACTATTAATCAAGGTACTACTTTGGCCTTCAACCACTCTCTACAGGATGCAGTGACACACCCATCTCACTAGTGGTCCACTGATGTGAGATCTCAAAATGACTAGGGGAAGTCTCATCTCCCAATAAAGCAGATTCATAATTGGGTTTTCTGATAAAATATTAGAATCCCCAGACACCTGGCATAAAAGGAAAAGAAAAATTGGTATTGTAGGTTCTAAAGCCACTTAGTGAGATCATAATCTGAAATACCTATCTTTTGTTTTGCAATCCTGTACATTTTACTACCAGACAGTGGCATAGTCAGCTCCTAATTGAAAACATATCTCATATGTTATAGACTTATTATCATATTTTGTAGGACAAGATAATATAATATTTTTAGTATGTTGACTATTTGTTTCAAAATGAATCAATTGGTTAGAAATAAGTACACATAAAATAATGTGAGGATGAAAAGACAATATCAATGTTTGTAAAGTACTATAGCCAGTGAAGCCAGACCCAATGATAAAGTGTCTACATGTTGAGGATAAGTTACTATTCATTCTACTGTGGTTTTAATATGGCAACAGAACTTGGAAAATCATCTACATGGTACCAGATTTGAATGCATGCAACATAAAACTAGGAGAGGTATGGAAGCATGTATGAAAATCCCCAAAACTCACTGAGACCCTATATAGCTGGGCTGAAATTCCTCGTTGAAAGCCCCCATTGAACATTGTATGAAACAATGAAGGAAAACTTAAGTTTGAATGGAAACCTCAGGAAGTTGCAGATGCCAGGTCCAAGAGATATTTATTAATGAAAGTTGTAGACACAGAATAGGGCTGACCCCAGACAAATGCTGTATGTATTGCAGATGGCAAAGCTTGAGGAACAAGGTTACCTTTGGAGCACAGAATTATTCCAGGCATGGAACTGTAGTGATTGTTGTTTGCGCTGGTGGGTTTTAGTCTTACTTTTTGTCTAATATTTCTATTTTACTTGCTCTTCACTTTTGGGATTGAAATGTTTGCTCTGTGACATTGTGTATTGGAAGTATGTAGCTTGTGATTGGATTTTTGAGTGGTCCAGTTAAGAGATTAAACTTTGAGTCTCAGAAGAGACTTTCAACTTTTGAAAAACATTAAGATCATTACAGACTGTGATGAATACTTCATTTGCTTTGTGAGATGAATATGAAACTGTAAGGGCAAGGGTAGAATGTTGTGGATTGAATCCTAAACGTTCCTCTATTAGTTATGTTCTTTATTGTTGTCACATCTTGCTATATAAGAAAGCAACTTAATAAAGATTGGGTTTATGTCAGTTTAAAATTAAAAGAATGAATCCATTATGGCAAGAAAGTAATGTTGGCAGAAGCATGAGTCAGCTAGCTGGTCACTACCCAGAAACAGAGATGAAGGACAGTTTTCTGCTGACTTTCTCTTTTTTATATTTATTTAAGGACCTTACCCCATGGAATACTATTGCACACAGGTAAGCTGGGTATTCTTACCACAACTGCCCTGGTATAGAATCTCCCTTACATATCTGTCTCCTAGGTGTTGCTATATTCAGTCAAGCTGACCAGCAATATTTACAGTTAGTCTCCATAGGGTCACATGTCTGAATACTTCATTATCAAATAGTAGATTTATTTTGGAAAGTTGTGGAAACCTAAGGAGAGGAAACTTTGATGGGCTTGTCATCTGAGGACAGGCTTTTTGATCTGATAGCTTGGCCTCACTTCTATCTTCTCTCTGTTTCCTGATTGCTGACTCAATGTTGCTTTACACACTGGTCACCATGTCTTCCCAAATATGTTGTACTGTATCCCTTCTTAAATTGTAAGGCAACACAAAATGATCCTCACTTAAATTGAATCTTTTCAGGTATTTGGTAATGAGGAAAGTGACTAATAGATCTATGATAGATGATACCAGATAACCATGAGGCTCCTTAGTTGCAGGTGAAATTCCCCAACTGTCAGGAAATCCATGCTAGTGATCTCATGAGAGGCTATATCCTCTATGCCAAGTTGTCCTTACCCTGGCTGCCCTTCACTGTCCTTAACTTAGATTAAGATTTAGCACAATGGATATTTTAATTAAGTGTTGCTCCAACTCTGTACCCCTTTAAATCAGAACCAGGATTAAAACATTACCAATAGCTCTCATAATAATGAATATGAGGAATTTCCTCAGAGATGTGATAGAGACAGCCTATTTCTCCAAATGTCTTCTCAAATACTTATTCTAAGCTTTGATTTTGTTCTATATCTTTTTTCCTAGATTTTTAATTTAAATTAGAAACAATCTTATTTTACATATCAATTCAAGTTCCCTCACCCTCCCATCCTCCCAGGCCCCCAACAAGTCTCCATCCCATATCCTGCTCCCTAGGGAGGGTGAAGCCTTCCATAGGGGATCATCAAAGTCTGTCAGATCATCTGGGGCAGGATCTAGGCCCTCCCCGACGTGTCTAGGCTGAGACAGTATCCCTCTATGGGGAATGGGTTCCCAAAGTCCATTCTTATAGTAGGAATAAATACTGTTCCAATATCAGAGGCCCCATAGACTTCCCAGGCCTCTTAACTGATACCCAAGTTTTTATATCCATTTTCTAGGTCTGTTAGAAAGGATGAAGAATGCCACAATTTCATAAACATATTGCCTTATAGTGATCAATCTATTCATTCTTCTCTCCTCTGTATTTATATCACCTTCTACAAATTCTTATTAATGTTTTCTCTTTTTGTAATTTGCCTCCTTCTTTTTATAGGTGCAATGGAATGCACAGGACTTTGTTTCTACGGACACTGTATTGTCATGTTCCTTCTTCACATCACACCAAGCTCAGGTATAAGTCTGTCACTCACTCTTACAGCTTTAGCAATATTAAGTGTGCCAGGAGCAGTAAGGAGCAAGATTTTAAGACTGTTATTCCTAAGGTTCTAAGTAACTGTGTTACTTTTCTATTCCTGCCATAAAATGCCACTACTAAGGCAACCTAAAAAAAAAGAAAGCATTTTATTGGGCTGAGGGTTTCAGAGGGTTAGAGTTCATGATGGTGAACAAAGGCCTGATTGATGGCTATAACAGTTGGGAACTCATATGCTTCAAGCATAGTGCACATTGGGACTTAAAGAAATGTCCAGTAACACACTTCCTCCAACAGCCACACCTGCTAATTCTTCCCGCTCAGTTCCACCAATTTGGTGCCATTTTAATTCAGACACAGTAACCTCAGGGTTAGGAATGAGTCATTCTCTACCAGTAGTTGTTTTTAACTTAGATTTGTTTCAGGTTCTTGGGAGAAAATACAAGCAAAGAACATTAAAAACTTGTTCCTCATAACCCAGTATTCAAATTGAGCAAACATGATTCATATGCCACTTTTATACAGAGGATTTTATATTGGCACGTCAATGGGTGTAGTCATTGTTCACGTCCTGTTTATGTAGTTATGTTGTTGAGATTTCACGAGTGTAATTTTCTTATCTATTAGATACAACCTCACAGCAGATTTACTGGTCCCCTGGTTCTTATAATCTGTTTTCGTCTTTAAGCATATGTTCTCTGAGTCTTATTTATATGAGTTGCATTATAGAAATGGCTGAATTCCCCATAGTCAGTAGTTTTATGCATTTTGACCAGCCATGGATTTCTGTAATGGTCTCTGTTTTCTGCAATAAGAAGTTTCATCGATGTGGGGTAAGGGCTGCATTTACCTCTGTATTTAAGAATGAGTATTTAGAATGCAGTTAGAAATTGTGTTAGGAAGATGGAAACAGTAATAAAAAGCTTCTGTGCACCCAAGGCAAAAATCGAGTGAAAAGGAAGCCCATGGAGTAGTAGAGAATTTTGACCAACTATACATCTGTCATAGGATTATTACACATAGACATACATGCACGCACACACACACACACACACACACACACACACACACACACACACGGGTGTTTGTATCACCCAGAAAATAAAGATTCAAGAAAAACAACAAAATTAAAAACGATCTGAATAGAGAATTCCCCAAATAAAGAAACAAAATGTTCATCTTCCTTAGAGATGAAAGGAAAACTTTGAGATTTTATTTTCGCCACTCAGAATAACTAAGATCAAGAAAACAACTGACAACAAATGATGGCAAGGATATGGGTAAAAGGGAACTCTCTTTAACTGTTGGTGGGATTGCAATGTGGTACAGTCACCCTGTAAGTCAGCATGGAGAATTCTGAAAAAGAGAAAAATTTGCCTTATGACTCAGTTATATAACTTCTTGACATATACCTAAAGGACTTAACATTTTACTTAATAGACAAATTCTTCTCTGTTTTCAGAGCTAGGAAATGGAAACAACATAAATGTTATGTGTGGATAATGAAAATATAGCACATATGTACTATTTATTCAGTTGCAAAAATGAAATCATGAACTTTGAAGCAAAATTAATAGAACTTGGAAAAAAATTATATTGAGTGAAGCAAGACAGACACAAATAGCAAATGTCACATATGCTCTTTATCTGAGATTCCAAAGCCCAAGTCTTCAGATAGAGCTTAATTCCCCAAGAAAATAAAATTTTTAGCAATTCTCAAACCTTATAATTACTTTTAAAGATTAATTATATAAACACACTATTATCTTATTATATTGCCATTAAGATAAACAAAATTTTATTTATTTTTTATTTTACATTCCAAATTCAGTTTCCCCTCACTACATTCCCCATATTCACTCCCTCCACTTTTACTGTATTCCCCTCAATCGAGTCCTCCTCTGTTTCTGTTCAGAAAGGGGCAGGACTCCCATGAATATCAACAAAGTGTGGCATATCAAGTTGTAGTAGGACTAAGCACATTCGTTTTTACTGAGGCTGGGAAAGGCAACCCAGTATGAAGAACAGGCTCACAAAAGCCAGCCAAAGCAGGGCCTACCCCTGCTACCACAGCTACCACTGTTAGGAGTAACACAAGTAGACCATGCTACAAACCTGTCACATATATGTAAATATTCTAGCTTGGTTCCATGCAGGCTCTTTGATTGTCATTTCAGACACTGTGAGCTCCCATGAGCCTGGATAAGTTGTTTCTGTGGTTTTTTGGGGGGGAGGTGTTGTTGTTATGTCCTTGACCCCTCTGGGTCATAAAGTCCTTCCTTCTCTTCAGAAGGAATCTCTCAGATTGGCCTAATGCTTCACTGTGGGTCTCTGCATCTGTTTCCATAGCTACTGGCTGAAAGCTCTTTGATGCCAATTGGGGTAGTCACCAATCTATAAATATAGCAGAATAGTGTTAGGCATCATTTTGGAGACATCTTTTTTCTTCTACCTGCCGTAAGTGTGTCATATCCTGCAATAGCTTGTGACAATTGCTACTGTAATTAGTGGCTATTTATTGTGAAGAGTGTTGTTTGTCTGATTTCTATCTCAGCCTGTTTATCAGTTGTATATAATAGGGTTAAATATTTTTTGAGTTAATTTTATTTTCAGTCACTTTACTGAAGGTATTTATCAGCTGTAGGATAACTTATGTATACTATCATATCATCTGCAAATATGTATACTTTGACTCCTCCCTTTCCAATTTGTATACTCTTAATATCCTTTAGCTGTCTTATTGCTCTAGACAACACTTCAAGTACTATACTGAATAGGTAGGAAGAGAACGGACAGCTTTTCCTTGTCCCTGATTTTAGTGGAATTGCTTTGAGTTCCACTCCATTAAATTGATATTGGCTGTTGCATTGCTGTGTATGACTTTTATTATGTTTAGGTATGTTTCTTGTATCCCCATTCTCTCCAAGACTTTTGTCTTGAAGGAGTGTTGGATTTTGTCTAAGTTTTTTAGCATCTAATGAGATGATCAATGTTTTTTTTCCTTTCAGTTTGTTTATATGGTGGATTACAAGAACAGATTTTCATATGTTGAATCACCCTTCTCATCTCTAGGATGAGTCCTACTTGATCATGGTGAATGATCTTTTTGATGAGTTTTCTAAAATTCAGTTTGCAATTATTTTATTGAATATTTTTATATAAATGCTCATGAGGAATATTAGTCTGTAATTCTTTTTTGTCTTTGTGTGTTTTGTGTATCAGAGTGTTTGTGGCCTCGTGAAAATTTCCCAACTTAAAGAAGGTACCTATAAAGCTACAAAAAGCTTGTAGAGCACTGGATATACTGGACCAGAAGAAATGTTCACATAATAACCAAAATACTAAACATACAGAATAGAAAATGAATATTAAAAGATGCAATGAATTATATGTTACTTGTCTTATCCATAATTCTAGTGGAATTACTTTGAGTTTCTCTCTATTTAATTTGATATTGGCTTCTGGTTTGCCACAAGTCAAGTAATATATAAACATTTACCTATTAAAATTACACCTGACTTCTCAATGGCGACTGTAAAAGCTGGGAGGGGCTGGGCAGATGTTCTGTAACCTCTAAGACCATGGATGCTATACTATACTATTATACCCAACAAAACATAAACCACCATAGATGAAGAAAACAAGATACTTCATGACAAGGTTATATTTAAACAATATTCATCCACAAATTCATCTCTACTGAAGATACTAGAAGGAAAACTCCAATTTAAGGAAGTTATCTGTATCCATGATAACACAGGCAAAGAAAAATCTCATTCTAGCAAAATCCAAAGAGGGAACACACACACACACACACACACACACACACACACACACACACACACACACTACTACTACTACTACTACTACTACTACTACTACTACTACTACTGCTACTACTACTCCTACTACTACTAACAAAGACAACAATAACACCATAACAAAAGTTGACAGCATTCATTGACCGATAATATCTCTCAATATCTATGGACTTAGTTCACCAATAAAAAACACAGGCTAACAGAACAGATATAAAAATAGGATATATCTTTCCAATCAAAGGAACCTAATAAGAAAGCTTGTGTAGCTATCCTACTATCTAACAAAATAAACTTCAACCCAAAATTAATCACAAGAGATGGAGAAGGATATTTTGTACTCATCAAAGTAAAAACTCACCAGGAACATGTCTCAATTCTCAACATCTATGCCTCAAATACAAAGTCACCCACAGTTGTAATAAAACATTGCTAAAGCTTAATCACATATTGAACCACACACATTAATAGTGGGGAACTTTAAAGCCTGACTCTCATCAAAGGACAGGATATCCAGACAGTAATCAAGATAGAAATAAAAGAACTATTAGTTTTTATAGTTCAAATATATCTAACAGACATCTAGAGAACATTTCACACAAAAACAAAAGAATATAACTTCTTTCCAGCACCTCATGAAACCTTCTACAAAATCAAACATTTACTTGGTCACAGAGTTAATTCTCAAAAGAAAAGAATTGGAATAACCCCCTCTATAATATCAGATCACCATGGATTAAAGCTGGAGTTCAGCAACAACACAAACTACAGAAAGCCTACAAACCCATGGAAACTGAATACATCTCAACTAAACTAACACTGAGTCAAAGAAGAAATAAAGAAAGGCATCAGTGACTTTCTAGAATTCAATGAAAATGAATGTACAACATACCCAAACTTATGGGACCCAATAAAAGCAGTGCTCAGAGGAAAGTTCATTGCACTACATATCTTCATAGAGAAATCTCATTGGATAAATCTCATACTAGTGACTTAAGAGCTCTCCTAAAGTTCAATAAGGAAAAGAAGCAAATATACAAAAGAGGAGTAAATGGCAAGAAATAAACTGAGGGCTGAAATCAGCAAAACAGAAACAAAGAGAACAATACAAAGAATCACTGAAACAAAGAATTGGTTCTTTGAGAAAATCAACAAGATGGACAAACCCTTTTCCAATATAACTAAAGACAGAGAGAGAGTATATCCAAATTAACAAAATCAGAAATGAAAAGGGTTATAGCAATAGACACTGAGGAAATACAGAGAATCAAGTTATATTTCAAAAACCTGTACTCTTCAAAACTGGAAAAATCTAAAATAGTACAAATTTCTTGATAGATGCCATTTACTAAAATTAAATTAAAATCAGATAAACAATTTAAATATACCTGTAACCCCTAAGTAAATAGAAGCAGCCACTAAAATATTCAAACCAAAAGAAGTCCAGGGTAGATGGTTTCAGCACAGAATTCTACCAGACTTTCAAAAAAGAGTTAATACCAATACTCCTTAAATTATTCCACAAAATGAAACATAAAGAACATTACCATATTTTTTAATAAAATAAACATTTAAGACCTTATGAAAAACAATTTTATTATTTAAATACCAATTTATCAATTATATATTAGCAATTGGGACTGTTTAGCTTCAAAAGATAAACACTTAAGTTGATTTCAAAATATTGAGAAACTCACAAAAATAACAGAAGTGATTGAAATTTAAGCAAGTTTCTTATTGGGAAAATCATAATGTTAAGATAATTAACTCTGGTTTTTTTACTTACATTTAGTAAGTATGATAGAACAGAAATTAACAATATAAAATGTCTTCTATTCCTACAGTTTATTCCAGTTAAGGACTCAGTGTCAAAGTTGACAGTTTATGAATCTCTAACCTGAAAGAGAATCTGATGTAACCACCTTGTATCAAAAGGAAAAAACAACAAAGATACGTTTTAACTGGGTAATACTTACAAGGATAGCCTATGGTACTTTAGCATATCTTGCTGATGATTCTGAAGACAGATGAAAGAGTTATATACTAAGAGATTATAATGAATTAAGGAGGGAGATGAGTAAATATTCAATGAGTAATACTTATGTAGAAATGAAAATAGGTAAGAATTATGCATTCAAGAAGCTCTGTGTAACTTCACCAGAAAAGAAACATAAATTTATGCCACAGTTTATTATAAAGTCTATCAAATATTAAATCAGTTAAATTTTGGATTAAGGTATCTTTGGGATTAAGAAACTAGTAATAAAGGCATTTTTTTCTGTTGTGTGTTGAAGAGAAACAGGCAGAGGTGGAGAGGGATATGGAGACATAAGGCGAATTGGGAGAGAGACTGTTTTAAATAAAAGTTATGTGCTGTGACTACTACTTTAGGTTCTTGTTTTCCTTCCCAGAGAAATTCACGGTGACTGGCTTAGAGGGGCCAGTCTTGGCTCCACTGGGTGGAAACCTTGAACTCAGTTGTCAGTTACTCCCACCACAACACGCAGAGCACATGGAAATTCGCTGGTTCCGGGACCATTATACACAGCCTGTACACCTTTACAGGGATGGCAAAGACATATATGGAGAAACTATCTCCAAGTATGTGGAAAGGACTGAACTCCTGAAAGACGCCATTAGAGAAGGAAGAATGACCCTCAGGATCTTTAATGTGACTGTTGATGATGATGGGCCATACCACTGTGTCTTCAAAGACAGCAATTTTTATGAAGAGCACATCACAGAGGTCAAGGTCACAGGTAGGCATGGATCTTCCTGAAGTTTCTATGAATTCACATTCTCAACACATCAGAATTTGAAGTTTAGGGAAAATTTCAGTGTTTCTCGGTCTATTTACATTGTTTGATTACCAAGATTGGTTTTATAATTTTTTTACTTAGATCAAAAGTAATATGGCTGAATACACATCAAGTCTTAACAGTAAATTCTGTTTTAGGTTTACACAAATTGCTAGATTTGTAACGTATATACCAAGCAGTTTTAGGTTTGTTTTATTCTTTCATTAGTTTCTAAGAGTATTTTAATAAAATGTTATTTTCAACAGTGATTTAAACTTTAAAATAGTTTTCTTTGTAATAATTTTTATTCCCAGTTCTCATTAAATCTATCCACTGGCTACTTAGTGTGAGGCTAACATTCCTAATCATCAGTGTCTGCAAGCATAAAGCATTTAAAGTTGTCTTCTCACCTTGTAAACTTTTAAGAATGAAAAATATTGGTAGAAAAGTGAGGAATGAGGAAAATTGAAGTGATCTGCATTCTGAGCATGTGTGTTTTGAACTCTGAGATCATAGGTAGCTAATATTTGTGAACCTCATATTTTCTCTCAACCCAATGTTTAAGAGCTGACCTAAGGAATGTAATGGCACTAATTGAGTTTATATATTAAAGCCAGGTGTGCTGACACAGGTCTTTAATGCCTGTATTTGGGAGGCAGAGACAGGCAGATCTCCATGAATTCAAGGCCAGCCTGGTGTCCACAGAATTCTAGGCTAGTTATGTCTGTGTAAAGAATTGCAGTCCAGTCAGGATTCCACAGTGAGACCCTGTATGAAAAAGAAAGGGAGGAAAGAATAATGAAAGAATAAAGAGGTCAAATATATAGTATATATAATTATGTATTGTACATATATATTGATTTTAAGTTAAGGACCTAAATCAATCATTCTTTCCCAATATATCACATGATATATTTTAGGGGTTTAACCATCTTGTGTAGAAAGTAAGATTGTGTCAGATAGTAAATATGTAGAATAATTCTATCATATCAGAAAGTTTTTGTAGACAGATTTGTGGAGGGCAGTTAGGTTAAATCACAATTCTTCCTTCTCCACATTTTAGGCAGGTCTTATGTCTCAGATAATGTACTAGCACTTCCAAAGACATTAACTTGATTTAAATTAGTATGGACTGTATTTTGAAGACACTGATGTATTATTTATGTTGTATGAAATATTCTATATGTAAATATCAACCGGATGCATAGAATATGAATTGAAGTTGTAATTAAAGACTCAAAATTGCATTTATGATATTGTTGACTTCATCATTTGAAATTGGGCTCAACAGTGGTTAAGTTTTGACCATGGAAAAATATTTTAAGCCACAGATTCTATGAGGAAATAAATATTGATATTTGTTTATTACTGTATTTCAGTGTCCCAAGCCAGTCTGAAGTTAGTAAGAAGTAACATTTTTTAGTGAATCAGTAGATAAATTAAGTAATTACTTGTGTTTACATAAAAGGTACCTGGTCATACAGAACATGTTGCTGGTGGGGTACTGTGACTGTATGTAAGTTCTTTACTATTTTTAAGCTCATTCAATCAGATTCCTTGACTCTTCAGGTTTTAGTAATCAGTTAAAATGTGGGGGGAAATTGTATTATTTTTCTGTTCTATTTCCAATTTCATTCAATTAAAACTGCTGTTTAATTCTGGTGTTCCCCACCAGCTGTGAGCTTGCAGGTACAGATTCACGTGCATCCTCCCAATACCAAAGGTTTAATAGTGGAGTGTAACTCTGGAGGTTGGTTCCCACAGCCTCTCATGGAATGGAGGGACAGCAGAGGAGAGGTCATTCCAGCTGCATCAAAATCTCATTCTCAGGATGAAGGCAAACTATTCAATATAAAGATGATCCTTCTCATTAGAGAGAGTTCCTCCCAAAAAGTCATTTGCTGCCTTCAGAACCCCCTGACAGGCCAAGAGCACAGGACAAGTGTTGCCATATCAGGTAAAGTCTGAGTATTTTTTCTTCAATATTAGCTATTTCAGATAAGTTAAAGCTAAGCAGAATGATTCATTTTCCTAATTGACTTGGTTTCCAAAGCACTAGTTTATTTTAGTTTTTCCATCATATTATTTTATCTTGATTATTGTCTTTTCTACATTCTTTTATTTCAATTTGCCTACTATATAATGGAATTCTATGGGGGATATTTTATACACACACGACACACACACACAGTGAAATATGATCATATCTATCTCTTTTCAGCTACCCCCTTATCTTCCTTAACACAAGCATTTGTTTCCTGTGTAAGTTGTGTTCTCATAATAAACTCCACTTTATGTTACTGGGCCAAGCATTCTGATTTCTATGACCATACAAACATCTTCCAACTCCATATCCTTTTTGTAATTGATAACCCACTATGTCCTTTTAGTACTTACCCTATATGAATGACTGTGGGGGCATCCGCTGAACTATGTGAAACCTCTAAGTGGCTACATCCTAAGCAGATAATGAATTGCCTTCTCTCAGAAACTATCTACTATAAGTTGTTCCCCAGTTTGGGATGGGACCTTGAAGTCATTGACCCCATCTCTATTAGGAATTTGACTGACTTGATTTTATGAAGGTCTGGTACAGTGGCTATGCATTCGTTTGGGCAACATTCATACCATATCCAAAAAGAAATAATTTTTGAGTATTCTTCCTCATCCTCTGGCTCTTGGATTCCTTCTGCCCTTACTTCTCAAATGTTCCCTGAACCTTAATGATGGTGGGGCTAATATAGATGTTATGTTTAGGGGGTGAGTACCCAGTTTCTTATTCTCAGAATTTTGACCATTGGCTATTTTCTATTGTAAAGGAAGCTTCTCCGACCAAGGATGTGAAGAGTCTAGGTTTGTTCATGTAAACACAATTATTTAGAAGACACTCAGTCAACACAAACACTGAGAAAATAACAATAGCATATTATGCACTAGTGCTTATGAGTTTATGAGTCAGGAGCTTTTGACCAAGATTGCAATATTAGGGCTGAAATTCCCACCTGTGGAGCAGGTGTCAAACAAAATCAGAAAACAGTTACCCTATGATAGGTGTGTCACTATTGCTTCAGTATGTACATCTTACATAACACTTCAGTATTATAATATGCAGAGTTAAGCACAGGGCAGGACCATTGATGTCTTTTCCAGTTACCTTTGTAGAAGCTTCCAGTACTATACAAGCTGGTCAACATGGAGGAAGCTTGATTAATTCACTGCCTTCCAAATTATATATCATATATTCAGCTTCTCTAAACAAAATTCAATAAGTATTTCTTGACTTCTCTCTTTTTTTCCTTTAATTTTAAATAGCTTGTTTTACATGTCAATCCCAGTTCCCTCTCCCTCCCCTCCTCCCGCACTCCCCCCATCCCCCCCATCCTCCCACCCTATTGCCAATTCCTTCCACGTAGGGGATATCTAGAGTCTATCATTTCATTCAGGGTAGGGTCCCGGCACTTCGCTAAGAGTCCAGGCAGAGAGAGCAACCAATGTCTGTTAGTATTCGAGGGATAAACATTGATCCACTGCTCAGGACACCATAGGTAGCCCAGGCCTCCTCATTGACTCTCACATTCAGGGGGTCTGGATCGGTCCCATGCTGGCCTCCCAGCTGTCGGTCTGGGGTCCAAGAGCTCTCCCCTGTTCGATCAGCTGTCTCTGCTGGTTTTGCCAGCCCATTCTTTGCCAATTTGCTCTTTGCTCCTCTCTCTCTGTCGCTGGGTTCCTTGGGTTCTATTCAGTATTTAACTGTGGGTGTTTGCCTCTGCTTCCATCAGTCACTGGATGAAGGCTCCAGGATGGTTATAGACATCAAGTTCACTATCAGGAATAGGCATTCGAGGTGATCTCTACACTATTGCTTAGCTTGCCAATTAGTGTCATCCATTTAGATCACTAGAGGTCACAATGGTTCCTGATCTGTCTTCTAACCTGTGATTCCCTCTTCTCCCTATCCTAACCCCCCAGTCGACCTTCCTGTTCCTCAAAATCCAGCATCCCTTCATGATAAAATCCTAGAGAGATCAGGGATAACAGGAACATATCTGAAGATAATAAAAGCAATATACAGTAAACCAACAGCTAACATCAAACTAAATGGAGAGAAACTCAAAGCAATTTCTCTAAGATCAGGAACAAGATAAGGCTGTCCACTCTCTCCATATCTATTCAATATTGTACTTGAAGTCCTAGCTACAGCAATAACACAACAAAAGGAGATAGAAGGGATACAAATAGGAAAAGAAGTAAAACTTTCACTATTTGCAGATGATATGATAGTTTACACAAGTGACCAGAAAAACTCCACAAGGTAACTCCTAGAGCTGATAAACACATTCAGCAAAGTGGCAGGATACAAGATAAACTCAAAAAATTGGTGGCCCTAGTATATACAGACGATGAAGTGACTGAGAAAGAAATCAGAAAAACCTCACCCTTTACAATAGCCAGAAACAGCATCAAATATCTGGGGATAATGTTAACCAAGGAAGTGAAAAACCTGTATATCAAGAACTTTGAGTCTTTAAAGAAAGAAATCAAAGAGAATACCAGAAAATTGAAAGATTTCCCATGCTCTTGGATTGGTAGGATCAACATAATAAAAATGGCAATCTTGCCAAAAGCAGTCTACAGATTCAATGCAATCCCTATCAAAATTCCAGCACAATTCTTCACAGACCTGGAAAGAACATTAATCAACTTTATATGGAAAAACAAAAGGCCCAGGATAGCCAAAACATCCCTATACAATAAAGGAACTTCAGGAGGCATCACCATACCTGATTTCAAGCTCTATTATAGAGCTATAGTCCTGAAAACAGCTTGGTATTGGCACAAAAATAGGCAGGTAGGCCAATGGAACCGAATTGAAAACCCTGATTTTAACCCACACACCTATGAACACTTGATTTGTGACAAAGTAGCTAAACTATACAATGAAAAAAGAAAGCATCTTCAACAAATGGTGCTGGCATAACTGGGTACTGGTATGCAGAAGACTGCAGATAGATCCATAAGCCTTGTATAAAACTTAAGTCCAAATGGATCAAAGATCTCAACATAAATCCAGCCACACTGAAACTTTTAGAAGAGAAAGTAGGAGATACTCTTCAACGAGTTGGTACAGGAGACCACTTCCTGAACATAACACCAGTGGCACAGACACTGAGATCGACAATTAACAAATGGGACCTCATGAAACTAAAAAGATTCTGTAAGGCAAAGGACACAGTCAACAAGACAGAAAGGCAGTCCACAGAATGGGAAAAGATACTCACTGACCCCACATCTGACAGAGGGCTAATCTCCAAAATTTACAAAGAACTCAAGAAACAAGTCTCCGAAACACCAAAGGATCCAATCAAAAGGTGGGGTACAGAACTAAACAGAGAATTCTCAATAGAGGAGGCTAAAATGGCCAAGAGACACTTAAGAAAGCGCTCAACATCCTTAGCCATCAGGGAAATGCAAATCAAAACAACTCTGAGATACCATCTTACTCCTGTCAGAATGGCTAAAATCAAAAACACCGCAGACAATTTATGCTGGAGAGGATGTGGTGAGAGGGGAACACTCCTCCACTGCTGGTGGGAGTACCAACTCATACAGCCACTTTGGAAATCAGTATGGAGATTCCTCAGGAAAATGGGAATCAATCTACCACAAGACCCAGCAATTCCACTCTTAAGCATATATCCAAAGGAGGCAAATTCATACAACAAGGGCATCTGCTCCACTATGTTCATAGCAACATTTTTTGTAATAGCCAGAACCTGGAAGCAACCTAGATGCCCCTCAATTGAACAGTGGATACAGAAAATGTGGTACATTTACATAATGGAGTATTACTCAGCATAAAAAAAAATGGAATCTTGGAATTCGCAGGTAAATGGATAGCACTGGAAGAAACCATCCTGAGTGAGGTAACCCAGTCACAAAAAGACAAACATGGTATGTACTCACTCATATATGGATTTTAAACATGGATCAGGAAAGTGCCAGTCTGGGAAACAGGAAAGAACCTAAAAGGTATACATGGTACCCAAGAGAAGAGAAATGAGGCAAGATCCTCTGAACAGATGGGGAACACGACGAGGAGTGGGGCGGAAGGGGAACTGGGAAGAAGAGAGGGGGATAAATGGAAGAGAGAGTAGGATGTGGAGGGACTTCTTTCTTATGGAGGTAGACTTTTAAAATATATTTAGAGTCTCATTGTTACTGTAATCCCAAAGCATAAATTTGATTCTTGGATTTAATGATCTAGGTTCAGTCCTGTACTTCAAATGACAAATAGAATGAGATCTTGATGATGAGTGAACTTTCTTCGATCCAAGAGACTCACATGATAGAAAGAAAGAACCCATTCACACAGCAGTCCTCTGCTTTCATTATGTACATACATGAGCACACACACACACTCACAAATAAATTTATAAGATTAATAAAATTTAGAAAAAGATGATGGTAATATATAATATGGAAATTTAATTTTAGTCTAGTCAAACACAAATATGATTGCATCTCATTAGTAGTGTTAGTTGTCAGATTATATGCATCAGAATGAATAAATGAAAGACCTGAGGATTTTTTAAAAGAAGACAGCATGATAATGGTGCCAAGAAAGTTGTTGCTTGGTAAGGACTAGAGGGAAATCTCTTCATGGTGTATGGTATTTGTCAGACCTATGCTTCTAGAGTTCAAGATAGAGCAACTCATAAAAGAAAAGGGTAGAGAAAAAATGAAAGTCAAGTTAATGACTATATTCTTCATCATCATTTTTGACCACCATTTCCCCTGACATCTAGTTTTAAGACTCCATTATCCATGCCTAATTTTAGCAATAGGATCCACAAATTTTCCATTGCTACTTTTGCTCTTGATTATATATAATTAATAAATAGGAGAAAAGACTTATCAAAATAGTCATGAAATATTACTCTCTGTTCAAGTTACCCATATTTTTCCAGAATAAAATGTCTCAGGGTGTCCTGTGTTGTATTTGCCCATTACCCTATCTGATCTCATCTTCTATAAGCTTTATTTTTCCACACCAATCTACTCACATGAACTCTACTTCTTTTTATCTATAAAGACTAACTCCTGCTCTCAAATCTTCACTGGATGTCTTTTATTTCAGCACGTAATAAACTGTACTCACTATTTCTTTTAACTGTCTTCTGCTCAACTAGCACAGTCTTGAAGACTACATAGACAAGAAAACCTAAGCATATGATCTCTCCCCTCCACACACCTAGTATTCTGTTACTTCACCATTTCTTATTTTCTAAGAAGTATTTCCTTTAACCTACTTTATAACTTAATTACATTGTTGCCCCTTACCTACCTATGTCTCAAAGGCATAAAAGTAAAACTTTGTTGGTTGTATATACTGATATGTGTAAACTGCTTAAAATAAGTAATAACATATTAAACCTTCAAACAAAACCAATTGAAATATGTGAATTGAAATAAAACTTAAAGTGTACCTTCTAAACTGGTAAATAATCAAACATGTGTCAGTAGTTTACATGTATTCATGACACCAATATAAGATAGAGATGAAGAGAGGCATGATGAAAACTCAAGAGAATTATATAGGGATAACTCACCTAACACTTTAGACAATTTAGTTTCTTCAAAATATCTCTGCATTCATTTTTCACTCAAGTTCATTTTCTCATTTAATTAAATCTTCAATAATAAAGTAAAGCTTTGCACTATAGTTGTGTCAGAAACAGGAAGATAAATAATTCTAAGAAATAAACAATAATCTATCTTCATTCAATAATCTATCTTCATGCCAGAGTTCATAGCATACAATACTCTCTGACAACATACATATAGATGACATACTATGTGTATAGAAACACATATACATCACACACATATATAGCATATCTAAAATACATGCATATATAAAAACAAGAAAGAAAATGGGAGTTACTTGCTATTTATTTTATGATTTACAACTTGAGTAAATAATAAAAAGCATATTTTATGAATCACACCTTCCATATGAAGATATGCTTTTTAAAAACATGCTTGAAGGTTATAGATGTAGCACAGTTGATAGAGCATTTGCCTAGAATGCACGAACACTTCACTTGTATTACTCCAGTAATCCCAGTACTAGGGAGATAGAAACAGAATATTCAGGAGTTCAAGGTCATCCATATATGAATTCTGTACTGCACACTATATAGGAACTTAAATGAAGGACAGGAGGATGGAGTTAGGAATTACCTTATCATGATTCCTGGAAACGGTGCACTTCAGTCATAGGCAAAGGAAAGGAGGATTTAGCTTTGCCTCTTCCGTTTCACTAAAGAAGCTTCTGAGAGGGAGTGGAGGAAATAAATAGAAAAAGTACTCTCATTTAACTTTACATCAGACTTACACTATACCTGGCTTAGTTTTCTTTTAGACCTGCCATACGTTTCATTGGGCCCACAATAATTTTCTCCAAACTGTATTACATAGAATATGACAGTGATATAAGGTCTTAAATAGAAACTTACCTTGTGGACATCATCATTTGTTATGGGATGGGTCCAAACACTTGATATTTCCTACATTCTAAGATTTGTGACCATCTATTTCAGATGCATTTTTTTCATGGAATAAGAAATGGAAAATGATTTTGGTTATGATATTATGTGTGATGGTATTCTCTATAATGGTTTCCAGTCGTCAGATACATCTCAGAAATCAAAGTAAGTATGGTTTAAAGATGAGAGACGCAAAGTGGGAAGTGGGGAGATGCTAAAAATGAAGGAACATTGATTCCCAAGCCTTTCTGTTTAGAATTCTCTACTGCCCCTACTGCCCTGTATCATCAGTTAGATGTGTGTCCTTAGTTATTCCTTGTTCCAAGATGGTCTTATCTTTCTGCTGGATCTTTGGCAATGCCATTTATAAAACTTGGAGTCCTGGATCCTCAATCGTGTTGGAATTTCATTGCTCAGAGTAACCTGGAGAATGTTTTAAAATGTAATGCCATTCTCATGGGTTTGCCATTCTCTTCTTTGGGGATACAATGATCATGTCAGGGGTAACAGTAATGTCCTCAACTGTACATGGCAAAAATGACTAAACAGAGGTCACCTTTCACAACAAAGGGAGAATAGAATGGACAGAGAAAGAAGTGTTGCATGAATACTAAAAACCTAGAGAAAGATTTGGGGTTCAAGCTGAAGATCAGAAAAACTAAGCACTCAGTTAGTAGCTCTCACCTCTACCAAGTCTGAAATAGAAATCCTGTCTTTCCTGTGCCTGGAAACTAAATCTCAGATGTGACCCTTTGTTTCTTCCTTATGTATCCCTCTAGACTGGGATTAAAAGCATGAGCTCTGCTACTCCTTTAGACTGATTCACTCTCATGTAGCTCTGGGTGGCTTTGAACTCACAGAGATCTATCTGTGTCTGTCTCCTAAATCCTGGGATTAAAGGTGTGTGCCACCACTGCCAGCTTCTATGGCTAACTAGTGTGGTTGGCTTTGCATTCTGACCCCCAGGCAAGCTTTATTCAATCATAAACAATATATCACCACATGAGGGGTACTAATTTTGACATCTGGTGATTTACTTACAATAGAAGACAAAATTTTCATCCATTCTCACCTGTACTACACTCAGGAGAAGATCATGGATGGATTGCTATATTTATATCATAAAATATCTGCCTTGGATTTGAGGGTTCTCTCAATTTAAGAAGCCTCAAATACCTATCTGTTTTGAAAGAGTACAATTAGGCATCCTAGATCTACTTCTGTAAGTAGTTTAGCTATCAGGTAAGGGTTTCAGTCTTGGAGGTCTTAAAATTCTCTCTAGTCCATAAAATTCAATCTGACATTTAAAACTTGTATTCTAACCTGAGCTTGCTAGTGTACTCAATTAGCTTTCATTTTATGGCACTGCTTCTAAGGGATGTAGGGAGGTGTGCCTGAAAGACATGTGGCCAAGACTGACCACAAATTTATTATTCTTCAGGATGATCTTAAACTAGTTCTGTTTCTTTCCACCTTCCTAACACTAAAATAAAGTTACGTGCTGCAAATATGATTTTAATTAATACCAGGCATGGATCCCCCTGCTTTATTTATAGTAAGCACACAGTCTATTAACTGGACTATATCCCTAGTCTGTTTCTTTAAAAGTGTAAGTATATGGAAAGATATTTAGAATGTACTTAGACATTAGGTAGGTTTAGTTGGTAAAGTAAATGTTTTATGTTCTCCTAAAGTTTCACTAGTCCTGGATGGTTGACTAGAATTCCAGGACCAGAGATGATTCTCTCTTGTCAAACAGGTATTAAGTTATGTTAGAGAGTTGTTCATTACCACTAAGGCATGCATGCTAGTATTGCAGCCTAGGGGCTCTTATGGCATATACACATATATGTATGTAACAACAATTAAAAATATTCCATGTATCTTAAAGAGATCAGTGGGAGAGGGACATTGTGGGAAAGTTTGGAGGGAGACTAAGGAAGTGGAAAATTATGTAATTATATTATCTCAAAAACACCACACTTTTTTAAAAATGTAGAACTGATTTTTTGTGTCTCACAATTATTCAGCCACCAAGTATTAAATATAGTTTTCTGAATATCTCTCAAGAGATTTTCATTAAAATATTTCTAAATACAGCTATACTATAAAAATTTGCTCCTTTTATTCAACTGCTTCTTATTGAACCCCTAACATTTTACTAATTTTTGTATACAAGGTGTTATTTGAATTATTCCAAGGCGGTAGTATTAATATTACAATGAGATTATCGCATCACAGACTGATTGACAAGAGGGAGCAAAGTAAAGATGAGCTTTTTTTCTGACAGCTTGTCAATCTCAGCCAGAACTGCTCTATCCCTATAAAGTATTCTTCCCCTTCCTCATGTCACCATCAGATTATCAGATCTCTGATCTTCTATGCCATGCTGTGTTTAATAGACACAGAGAGATGACATTAGATTATAGCTAATGCTTTCTTGATATATTTTAAAAACTCATGGAACTTTTTACACCATAACCGGTGATTATAACTTTATTTCTTTAGGTAGGTGGTGTACATGGACTGCTCCTTGGGTGATAGGCATATTGATAATGATACTTTCAGTGTTGATCGTCATAGGAGTCCTGGTGTGGTTGCATATGAAACAAAGAGGTAAGTATCAGGTGTATGGAAGCTTCTGGTAAATATCCCTTTACTAAATACCTACTTAGACTTTTGTCTTAGGAAAAGTGATGCTTGTTTGGATTGCAAGAAATAGACTCTTGAACTATCTTATCTATTCTACATTTTTCTTTGCATTCTCCTCAATTTCTTAGGTGTAATGGAAACAAAAACAAGGTGAAGATAATAACATGTAGTAATTTTTATATTAATCTAGAGTTGTAGCCCCAAAGTCCAATGCAAAAGTCACAAACTTGAGTGAAGTTTCAGTAATTTTTTTCAATAATTTCTTTTGTGAGATTAGATCACAGCCTTAAATCAAACTATAGTTAGCATACAAACTTATCAGTATGGTTTTATTATATTAGTGATCCTTTAGAACAGTGCATATAGTTTTATAATCCATTTGTAAAAAGATGGACACTTCTTCCTTTAGTCATAATGAAGTGACTCTCTTTATTTCTTTTCATTAATTTGATTTATCATCTATTTGGTAAGACATTGGTATAGCAACACATATTTTCTTGTTTCTTACACTTATTATTTTTGGAATATGTTTTTCTATCCTTTCACTTTAGGGTGGTACACATTCTTGAAGGTAAGAAGAGTGTCTTTTAGATAAGAAAAAGATGGGTTTTGTTTCTTACCAACTTAACTAACCTGTTTCTTTTGACTGGCAATTTGAGGATATTGATATCTGAAATTATTAATGAACTCGATTGCTGTCATCGGGGGATTTACTGTTTGTGATTTTAATATGCTTTGTGGTTCAGTAATTAAAACTTTGTCTATCCTTATTCTTTTCCTCTTTCTGAAGTATTGCTTCAAGTACTTTATTAAAAGTTCATTTGTAGGGCATGAATTTTTTAACCTGTTTATATCATAAACACTTTATCTTTTTCCTTCAATTATGGCAAATCATTCATCTGGATATAATATTCCAGATAGAATACATCTGTATTCACTTGTAACTTGGTATTAATTTTCAAGACTCTTCTAGATTTCAAAGTTTTCTTTGAGAAATCAGTTGTTATTCTGGTAGGTTTTCCATTGTATATGGCTTGTAATTTTTCTCTTTTACCTTTCAGTACTCTCTTTTTATTCATATATTTAGTGTGTTAACTGTAATATGTCATGGAGAGTTTCTTCTCTGGTCATGTCTATTTAGTGTTATGTGTGTTTCTTGTAACTGCATGTTTTGTCTTTTCTTAATTTGGGGAACTTTTCTTTTGGTGATATATTATTTATGATTCATTATAACTGGCCTGAGGATTCAGAAAGCAAAGTCAGTCAGAAGCCATAGAAGCCAGGCACACACCTTTAATCCCAGCAGCCAGAAGCTAGGAGGTGGGAGTGCACCTTTAAACCTAGGACTCAGGATTAAGGGGTAGACTGATCTCTCTGAGTTCAAGGCCACCCAGGGATACACGAGATTGAATCAGTTCAAAAGAGTAACCAAACACATGCCTTTAATCCCAGGATTAGAGGGGTATAAAAGATAGAAGCAGTGTCTTCAGTATTCAGTAGGAGACATTCATTCTCCAGTCACACTGATGTAGGAGGCATTCATTCTCCTGCCATGCTGGGGAAAGTTTATAGTCTGAGACTTGGTGAGAGCTCAACCCACTCAACTACTAGAGGTAGATGTTAGTGATCAGCTGCTTTGCTTTTCTGATATTCAACCTGAAGTTTGAACCCCAGTATCAGTCTCTGGGTTCTTTTATTTTTCGTGTTACATTTATTTTCTGATCCAGATGAAGATATGGTCTATGACTGTCACTTGGGATCCTTTTCTTATGCTTGTAGTTTGTAGATTTGATCATTTATAGTGTCCTGATATTCCTGTACTTCCTTTCCTCTGTTTTTAAAAAGTTATCATTGTTGTGTTAGTTAGGGTTTCTGTTGCTGTGAAGCGACACCATAACTGTGGACACCATAACTGTGGTAACTCTTATAAAAAATCATTTAATTGGGATGACTTACATTTTCAGAGATTTAGTCCATTATGTCCATGGTGCAACATGATAGTGTGCAGACAGACACAGTTCTGGAGAAGCAGCCAAGTGTCCTACATCTTATCTCATAGGCATCAGGAAGTGGGCTGAGACACTGGGAAGTATATTGAACAAATATGAGACCTCAAAACCTGCCTCCACAGTGACACACTTCCTCCAAAAAAGGCTGTATCTACTTCAACAGCACCACACCTAAGATTGTCACTCTCTTTGGGGATGTTTTCATTTAAACCACCACAGTTGTCTTTTACTGACTGGTCCAATTCTTCTGCTTTACCTTCAAATCCTGACCTTGTGACTTCTATTTAATTCAGTCTTTTTGTAAGCCTTTCCCTTGAATTTTTCCTCAGGATTTCTATTTCTTTATGGAACTTGGCCTTCAAACTTCTGTTGTCTTCATAATATTTATTCAGTCATTTGCATTTTCTTGCCCTTCATTTGAGAGTTTGTTTGCGTTCTGTAATAAGTTCATTCAGTCATTTGCCTGTATTCTCTTTGAAGTTATTGAAGTCTTTGATCATATTTATGATTATTATTTAAAATTCAGGTTCTTAGTTTCATGTAGGTGATTCTCATTTGGAGGGTTTAGGACTTGTCTATAGAACTCTATAGAATTGGTAGACTTTATCAAGAGGAAATATTGTCTTGACCTTTCATATAGTTTGTTTTTGTGATGGGACATAGACACAAGGATTTGTTTTATTTGCTGTGTATCTCATTTAAGATCTTAGCTTACCTATGTTCCTATGAATGAAAATTTGGTTCTGCTTTTATTTTTGTCAAGTCTTAGATGACTTCAGGTCATGTAGCAGGAGTAGTTAGGTCAGCCTTACATAGGGTTGATTATTGATTAGAGAGATTGGTGTGACTGTGATCCACTTGTAAATCCATATGATGTGTTTCTTGTAAATCATGTGAGACTGTCTAGTTTTATTGCAAGAATGTATCTTGATATGGTTCCCAGATAGGCTTGGGCATGGAAAGTCAGGTAGAAGAAAATAAGGATATAAATATGAAGTTCTAGTGTGTAGGACTTCTGAGAGTTGTGAAAACTTTTCTATTTCAGAGTCTGCTCATATAATAGTGTTTGTCTTATTTTGATTTCTGTTGCTGTCTAAAACACCACAAAAACAGCCAGTGGAAGGAATGTGTTTAACTTGTCTTGTAACTCTCATGTCACTATCCATCACTGATAAAAGCTAGGTCAGGAACTCAAGGCAGGAACCTGAAAGCAATAACTGAAGCAGAAACCATGGAAGAATGTTGCTTCCAGGATCAGTTCCTGAGTGTTGCTTAGCCTGCTTTCTTGTGCCACCCAGTCCATCATTTCAAGGGTGGCACTGCTCCCAGTGGACTATAATCTCTCATAGAAATCATTAATAAGAAAGGGCCTCACAGAATTGCCTACAGGTCAGTCTAATGGACACATTTTTCTCAATTTAGGTCCATTCTTCCCCAATGAATTTTTTCTTCTGTGAAATTTACAAAGCTTAACAGCACAGTACCCACTACATTGTATATGCTACAAGCCACAGAAATCTGAGCATATTCTGCTGGAGAAAGCACAAAAAGGCTCCAAATTCTGGAAAACCAAAGCTACCACATCTACATCTAGGTTTAGCCTGAAGAGCCCATCTTCAGCACCAACCTCTTATACTATAACCTTCTCTCCCACATGCTTAACATCAGAAGGCACAGAGCAGTAGAACCTGAGAAGCTTGTCTATCCTGAGTCTGTAGTCCAGCTTTATTATCTCTGTTGCAGCCATTCTAAATTTTGCAACTCTTCCCAGTTCCCGTTTCAGATGCACATTTTGAATTGGATACTTTGTGGTTGGAAGATAGAAGTGTCATCCTGTGTGCACTGATGGTTTCTGCCACAATGCTTACTTCCTATATATACTTCAAACTGAAAGGTAAATAAGACAAGAAGTGCATCAACTCATAGAATGTGCTTCTGCATAAAGTCAGATTATAAAAAACTGAAATTCCTAATAACTGTATCTTCTTTTTTGTTTTTGTTTGTTTGCATTTTCTTGGAATGCAGAAAGCATTTTTGATCTATAAACACTTTCAGGTTACAGCCTTCTCATGTCTTCTGGGGAATATAGTTATACTATTGAATGGTGGTACCTCAAATGCTAAGGACAGCCTCAGATCTGATTGCACACTTGTGATAAATGTATCAGGGAATGGTGGAAAAACTACTATGTTTCATCAATTCTCTGAAACCTTGCATTTCATCTCAAATTTTAAAATAATAACATAATGCCATAAATTCATCTATGAGACACATGCAAGTTTTCACAAGGAATGGGTGAAGAAAATTCTCAGGCTCACATTCATATCTTGGAAATATTTCACGACTTATGCCCAAAGCTAAATGCCCTGCTTTTATTGTGCAACTTATTGTCTTTATGCAAACAGAAGAAACTATCAAAAAGTAATCAAGAATAGTAATTTTCAACACCTGCACCCTAAAGCATTACATTAAAAATGTGTACATTATTAATTAAATTGTAATTTTTATTGCCAGTGAGATTCCCCTCAAATACAACAAAAAGCTATAGTGAATTTTAATGATCCAGAAAAATTATTAAACAAAACAGACCTATAGGTTAAATTCCCCAAAATTATTTTCTATATTTTCATATTTGTATCTCTTGACTTAGTTTCTATAGGAGTTTTGTTGACATTGTTCTTGAGGATTTGGGCAAGGCATAATTGGGTTATTTGCCAAGCCCCAGCAGTACTTATCAAGTCTCAGCAGTTGGGATGTACCAATGCAAGAGACAATGTGAGCCATTATAATGCAAATTAGCATTCCTCTACCCAGATTCTGCTAGGAAAATAACTCCTTCATTATGTTGCATTAAGAAGAATGGGTTAGTAATAAAGAGAAACTGTTAAGAAATGTATAGCTAATATTGTTCTAGCTCAAATCACATTTACCTATTGACTCAATGGAATACAACAGAGGAGAATCAATGAGGACTTGAGCTGTTCACACAATGCAGGGGACCACAGGAACAAAGACAAATCCTCTTCTCAGCTACCTGTGACAACAGTGCTATTAACATTGCTTCTTTGTATCCATTGAGAACAATGATACAGTTGATTTATCCATTTAGATATTTCATCAATTGATCTTTGTTTATCTAGAATTCTGTGAAAACTGAGTTAATGCAATATATTCGTTGATTTCAACTAGAGATTACACAATGCAGTGAACTTAGAACATATTCTACAAATTGCTTTTAGTCTATTATAATGTATCTCAAATAGTTAATACATAATTATATTAAAAACTGTTAATGAAGAGACAAGCAAACTTTGAAATTGATCAAAATTCACTGCTGATTCAAATGCCTTCAATTAGCTTTAAATTTTTGAGCAAATGTCATCCAGGAACAATAACCAGATCAACTATAAAAAATACAATGTCTCCAAATATGTGTATGTGCTGTATAATTTTTATACTCTTGAGGCATGGCAATTCTACATATTCCAGGCTAATATAGGACCTACTGTCTAATCCAAACTGCCTTGTCACTGCAATCCTCCTGCAACAGCCTTTCATGTCCTGAAACTACAGGTCCATGACACCCAGTTCTAGTGTTATTAATTTTTTTCTCAGTTTTACAAGGTTTGTATTGGAGTATTGGGATAAACTCCAGGGTTTTGTAAGTAACCAAAGTCTCTGTACTCTTTTACTGAAACAGTTTGGTTCTCCTCCTATGCTGAAAGGTTGATAATTGTAATTCTATAATTCTCACATTTGGAAGTTACAACACAAGAGGATATATAAGGCTATGTAGGGAGTTTTACAAAATATTTTAAAGCATACATATCCTCTGTAATTTATGGTGTCTTTCATATAATCACCTATTTTATTTTGTACTGTCATTTTCTTAGTAAAATATAGTCCAGGGAAATTCATTGCTACCTTAATCCTGAGAATTCAGAGAGAGGCAGACACAGCAAGTACCTATGGCTCCTTTTCTCAATGAACTATTTACAAGGGGCACTCATAGGGGATGTATGTATCTCCCTGGGAAGGTAAAATAAAATAGATTTTGCCTGGTGGGGACAGGAACAGGAAGGACAGGGTATGGAGGGAGAGATAGATGGAATTTTGGGGCATTTGTGTAGTAATAAGGAAACTTAGTGCAATGGCAACCCCATGGAATCGATGAGGGTCAACATAGTGAAGACTACTAGTAATGGGGGATATCAGGCAGGCAAAGATTCTATTGGTAAGACTGGGACATCAGCCAGATACAAAAATCTTCATCTAATTATCTGTCCTGTCTTCAAGATATGCTGGGGCAAAGGTAGTGCCGATCTTGTTTAAGTGGCCAGTTAATGAAGAGGGAGCACACATATGATACTGCCTGGAGAGTTAAGAACCAGAGACTGGATAGCCCAGAGACCTAGAATAGAGCCAAAGACAACTGACAAAAGTAAAAGAAAAAAAGTAAAAGTCGATGAAATGATTCTTAATGATATTTTGCTATACTCATAGCTCGTCTCCAAAAAGAAAATCATCTCAGTGAGGTGTCATCCAGCAACTGATGGGAGCAGACGTAGAGGCTCACTGCTAAACAATATGAAGACTTCAGAGAACCACACAGAAGAGAGGGAGGAAGGATTTTAGGAGCCAGAGGGTTCAAGGACACCATGAGGACATGGCTCACAGAATCAACTAAGAAGGACTCATAGGAGCTCACTGAGATTTGAAGTAACAATCATGAAGGAGCCTGCAGTGATGTGATCTCAGTGCTCTGCATGTGTGTTATTTTTGTATAGCTTGGTGTTCTTGTGGGACGTCTAACAGTGGGATTGGGCTTTGTCTCTGACTCTTTTGCCTGCTCTTGGGACACTTTTATTCCTACTAGATTGCCTTGTCCAACCTTCATATGAGGGTTTGTGTATAGTCTTATTGCATCTTGTTATGATATGTTCCATTGATATCCCTGGGAGGCCTGCTCTTTTCTGAAGGGAAGGAAGAGGAATGGATCTACTGGAGAAGGGAGGTGGCAGGGGACTAATAGGAGTGGAGGGATAGTAAACTAAAGTCAAGTTGTAATATATGAAAGAAGGAAAGGCAAATAAACAAAAATAAATAAGAGAAATATTCAAATGCAGTCAAGCTCTTTTCTAAGATGCCCATTTTACTTGCAGATTCCTCCATAGAGGTATTTTTTCTGTCATTGATTTAAACCAGGAAATTCAAGTTAATGAACAAATCAACGTTGTTACTTTTGCCTTTGTAAAATATCTCTGGCATCTTAAAGGACATCAGTAAGTTATCACATGTGATCTCAACTGTCCTTACTTTTAGTAAGATATTATTGCTTTGATAAGTTACCTACAAAAGTTAAGGGACTAAAATAGGATCAGATTTCTCACCACAACTGTGGTTACAGAAAGTACAGAAAAACATTAGCTTAGATCCTAGAGAAAAATATGGATCTACAATTTATACATTTTCAGATGTTTGTAGATGGAGAAGAAGAAACAGTTGCCATTCAAATTTGCATTCCACTCTGTTAGTTCTTGTGGAGATCATTTTAACTCAAATACAAAGGTGGAAATATGGTCAGAATAAGAGTAATAGGAACAGTGAAAACGAAAGCAATAATTCACATAACAAACAGACGCAATTGCCTAAAAATAGAAAGAATTTAATGTAATTAATGAAGTAATGTATTTATGTCCAATAAAATGTGATAAATGAACATGTAATAAAAAAACTATTTCCAAGAAAAAAGAGAAAGATAAATTCAGAATGTATTGAGACAAGATCTTTGAGAAGAGTGAAATGGAATAGAGATCACTTAAGACAGGGAAAAAGTTTTTGAACAAGTTTGCAAAGCAGTCCAATGATAGAGTAAATGAATTATCTCTGCTTCTTCAACACAGGAGAAGGTAGCTACCTGTTAAACAAGCTGTACTGTATGTGAAAGGAGAAATAACAAGAAAGACAATAGTGCGTATCTTCTGGCTGGTCCTCTATAGCATTCCACTAGGCAAAAACACCATGCACAACAGAGTTAGTGCAAGAGGCTTACTGGGGGAGGAGGAGAGCAAAAAAGTGAAAGGCCATGTCAGAGTGCGGTCATGAGAGCAGCAGACAAAGAAGACAAGCAAGAGAGGAAAGAAGAGGCAAGGGAGGAGAGAAGAGACAAAGAGGAGAAAGACACAAGAGAGGTGAGAGACAAGAGAGCGAGCTGTGCCAGGCGGGCACTTTTAAAGGGGGCATAGTGGCATAGCTGATGGTGGAAAGGCCCCGCGTCAGGTGATGATGTACCTGCTTTGGCCGCAGAGACTGCCTGCTGCTGCAGCGGAAGCTTGCATATGTGATCGTGTGTGCATGTGTTGTGTGTGTACCACATGTTTTAGACATGTCAAAAGTGTCTTCCTCAGCCCTTCTCTACCTTATATTTTCAAACAGGGTCTTTTAGACAGTTTTCCTATCCCAATAGCATATTCCCAAATTGCCACTTAGTATTTATTGAAAATTCTTGGTCAATAGCTCAGACTTTTTACTAAATAGCTTTTACAACTTATATTAACCCATTTCTATTAATCTAGGAGCTGTCCCAGGGCTCAAGGCATTTACCTCTCCAGCATGTCTTACATACTTTCCCTCTGGCTGGTGATCTCTCTCTGACCCTGCCCTCCTTCTTTCTGTCTTCCTGTGTCTGGCTGTCCCACCCATACTCACTGCCAAGCTCCCAGTCAGCTTTTTATTAAACCTACCTTAGTGACAAAGCTTCACTGTATACAAAAGGATTATTCCACAGCGGGGTTGTTCTTTGAAAGTAGAATTTTCTGATTTAGCCAGAATGGCTGCCCAGAAAACCACAAGTATCTGTCTGTCTCTACCTCTCCCATACCAGGATTACAGGCTTGTGCTACTGGACCTGGACTACACATACACAGGCACACACGCACATGTGCTCGCACGCACACACACACACACATACACACACACACATAAATTCAGATAACCACGCCCTCACAGTAAGCTCTTTATATGCTGCTGTAATACGGAAATCCTTCTGTTATATTTTGAAATGCCTACAGAAGAGTCCAAACTCCTCAGCACATAAAACTATTGCTGACTGAAAATGTATAAATCTGATTACCCTGGCATACAGACACTAAATTACTAAAAGGTACCTCATAAATGTGTACATTTTTATAAGAAATGAAAAATTATTCTCAAATCTATAATGCTCAGAGGAGACATAAACATAGTAGAAGAAATTAAACACAAGGTTTCAAAGATAAAAGCTACGCAATGTGGTTTCTTGAGACTGTCCACACTGAAATTGTAACTACCATATGCACTGGGTTACAGCAGTCCATCCCACACGCATGAAGCATTCTACATCTTGCTACAACTATTTGCGCATGCATGCTTATTGTTGCTCTTTTAGAAACAGCATGGTGATGAAGTCAGTCTAGATTTCCACCAACACAGCAGTGGATGATGAATTTGTGATCCATATGCACACAACAATTTTATTCATCCATAAATAAAAATGAAACAGAAATCTGTAGTAAAATAGTATATTAAGTGAAATATCCCAAGCTCAGAAAGACAAATGCTTTGTTTTCTCTTATTCACACCCTGGCCTCTGGATACATGTGAACAGAGGGCAGGAACTAGAAAGGCAAACATGAGAAAAGGAGAAAAAGGACCCGTTAAGCGAGGCATTGGGTAATGGAGCATATACATTTGATATGAAAATGAGATAGAAGGGGAGATATTGAGAAGGCTATAATGGGGATGGTGGGAGGAAGGGGAGATTAAAACCAGGCATGGGAGTATCAACCAAAACCAAGCATGCATGAAAATTTTACAATAAAACTGTTAATTTGTAGGCTTATTAAAATATAAAATAATGAAACTATGCAAGCCTCCAAAAGGTGTATGTAAAATAGAATAATGAAGTTATATTTGAGAATTTAAAACTAATATTTAAAGCTATAAAATTCATTGGTATTTTAAAATGTGCTTTGAACAATATAAAAGACCCAATAATATATTGACTGACCATTCTGTAATAATTTATGTAATATTTTTCTTTTCTATATCAGTTCCCATCTGACATATTTAATGAATAGAAAGAAATCATGGTACTATACTAGCTTTTAAATATTTTTATTAGACATTTCAAATATATAATCTACATATAAATAAAAATGGAAATCATTTGAAAATGTATTAGTGTGTCTAAGATGAAAGAAATACCAATTTCTCCTCTATTTCTGAGTATTCTGTGTTATTGTTCTTATAATTTTCCTTCACTGTCTGGTGCAGTAACAATAGTTGGTACATGCAGTTTCTGAAGCTGTTATGTAGACATATCCACTTTAAATACTTTCGAAGAATTTACTTTCATTTTAAAATCATTTAAAGTGTTTTAGTTTTTATTTATTATAAGCAATGAAAAAATAAAGGAGGACAAGGAGTATATGTTGCTAGCCTTTCACCTGCCAGGACTTAGAAGTGAAGCATCTAGAGCCATGACCACCAGCAGGTGACAAAGTGAGATCACCAGGTCAGATGTTCCCTGAAATGTCAAACATTCAGCATGGAATGACTCCACTTTTCTCTTGATCCTGAAGTGTATCTTTCTGTGCTCAGGGTTGAACTCATATGTAACAGGCCATGGGAATATAAAAGTCATTTTGAACTGAAGGAAATTGAGAGGTTGAAATTCTCTATCAAAAAGCAGTGTCTTCCCAAATAAGTCAACATTGAATTATCAAGACTCCTAAGCTTATAGTGGAGAGACCATCTCGAATGCCCATTCCTGATAATGAACTTGATGTTTATAACCATCCGGGAGCCTTCATCCAGCGACTGGTGGAAGCAGAGGCAAACACCCACAGTTAAACACTGAACTGAACCCAAGGAACCCAGTGACAGAGAGAGAGGAACGATGAGCAAATTGGCAAAGAATGGGCTGGCAAAACCAGCAGACACAAGCTGATCTGAACAGGGGAGAGCTCTTGGACCCCAGACTGACAGTGGGGAGGCCAGCATGGGATTGATCCAGACCCCTGAATGTGAGTGTCAGTGAGGAGGCCTGGGCAGCCTAGTGGATCAGTGTTTATCCCTGGAATACAAACAGACATCGTGTGCCCATAGCACAAAGAGGGATGCTCTCTCAGCCTGGACTCTTAGGGGAGTGCCTGGACCCTACCCTGAGTGAAATGACAGACTCTAGATATCCCCTATGTGGAAAGAATTGGCAATAGGGTGGGAGGCTGGGGAGGGAGATGGGGAGGTGTGGGAGGAGGGGAGGGAGAGGGAACTGGGATTGACATGTAAAACAAGCTATTTAAAATTAAAATTAGAAAAATTAAAAAAGGACTCCTCTTTGCGTGAAAAGGCCTTGGGTGGCAAGCAGAGGTCCCAGAGTGTCCGGAGCTTGATGCATAAACACACAGATGCTCATGGAATCATCCTTCTCTATTCATCTCCTTAGTCCATTTATTTCTCAAAACATAATTTCCCTCTTATCAAAAGTAGGTTTAACCCACAGAAACAGTTGACCTCAATAAGGGGGAGCTCTTGGACTTATGTATTCTTTTTTTTAATATCATTTTTTATTTTAATTTTAAATAGATTGTTTTACATGTCAGTCCCAGTTCCCTCTCCCTCCCCTCCTCCCGCACTCCCCTTTCCCCCCACTCTCCCACCCTATTGCCAAATCCTTCCACATAGGGGATATCTAGAGTCTGTCATTTTACTCTGGGTAGAGTCCAGGCACTCCCCTAAGAGTCCAGGATGAGAGAGCATCCCTCTTTGTGCTATAGGCACACGAAGACGGTTTGTATACCAGGGATAGACACTGATCCACAGCTCAGGGCCCCATAGGTTGCCCAGGCCTTCTCGCTGACACTCACATTTGGGGGGTCCAGATCAGTCCCATGCTGGCCTCCCCACTGTCGGTCTGGGGTCCAAGAGCTCTCCCCTGTTCAGATCAGCTGTCTCTGCTGGTTTTGCCAGCCCATTCTTTGCCAATTTGCTCATCACTCCTCTCTCTCTGTCACTGGGTTCCTTGGGTTCAGTTCAGTGTTTAACTGTGGGTGTTTGCCTCTGATTCCATCAGTCACTGGATGAAGGCTCCCGGATGGTTATAGACATCAAGTTCATTATCAGGAATGGGCATTCGAGGTGGTCTCTCCACTATTGCTTAGCTTGCCAATTGGTGTTATCCCTTTAGATCACTTGAGGTCACTCTGGTACCTGATCTGTATTTGACCCTATGATTCCCTCTTCCCCCTATTCTATCCCCACCCCCTCAACTTCCTGTTCCCCCATGACCAACTCTCTTCCTCTTCACCCCCTCTCTTCTTCCCAGGTCCCACCCCCCCACCCCTCGCCGTGTTCCCCATCCATTCAGAGGATCTTGTCTCAATCCTCTTCTCTTGGGTACAATGCATATATGCATATCTTTTAGGTTCTTTCCTGTTTCCCAGACTCTCTATCAGTGGAAGTGCAGACTGGCACTATCCTGATCCATGTCTAAAATCCATATATGAGTGAGTACATACCATGTTTGTCTTTTTGCGACTGGGTTACCTCACTCAGGATGGTTTCTTCCAGTGCTATCCATTTACCTGCGAATTTCAAGATTCCATTGTTTTTTTCTGCTGAGTAATACTCCATTGTGTAAATGTACCACATTTTCTCTATCCACTCTTCATTTGAGGGGCATCTAGGTTGCTTCCAGGTTCTGGCTATTACAAATAATGCTGTTATGAACATAGTGGAGCAGATGCCCTTGTTGTATGAACTTGCCTCATTTGGATATATGCCTAAGAATGGAATTGCTGGGTCTAGTGGTAGATTAATTCCCATTTTCCTGAAATCTCCATACTGATTTCCAAAGAGGCTGTATGAGTCGGCACTCCCACCAGCAGTGGAGGAGTGTTCCTCTCTCTCCACATCCTCTCCAGCATAAATTGTCTTTGGTGTTTTTGATTCTAGCCATTCTGACAGGAGTAAGATGGTATCTCAGAGTTGTTTTGATTTGCATTTCCCTGATGGCTAAGGATGTTGAGCGCTTTCTTAAGTGTTTCTTGGCCATTTTAGCCTCCTCTACTGAGAATTCTCTGTTTAGCTCTGTACCCCACCTTTTAATTGGATCCTTTGGTGTTTTGGAGACTTGTTTCTTGAGTTCTTTGTAAATTTTGGAGATTAGCCCTCTGTCAGATGTAGGGTTAGTGAATATCTTTTCCCATTCTGTGGCCTGCCTTTTTGTCTTTTTGACTGTGTCCTTTGCCTTACAGAAGCTTTTTAGTTTCAGAAGGTCCCATTTGTTAATTGTCGATCACAGTGCCTGTGCCACTGGTGTTATGGTTAGGAAGTGGTCTCCTGTACCAACTCGTTGAAGAGTATCTCCCACTTTCTCTTCTAAAAGTTTCAGTGTGGCTGCATTTATGTTGAGATCTTTGATCCATTTGGACTTAAGTTTTGTTCAAGGCGATAAACATGGATCTATCTGCAGTCTTCTGCATACCAGCACCCAGTTATGCCAGCACCATTTGTTGAAGATGCTTTCTTTTTTCCATTGTACAATTTTAGCTTCTTTGTCAAAAATCAAGTGTTCATAGGTGTGTGGGTTAAAATATGGGGCTTTGATTCAGTTCCATTGGTCTATCTGCCTATTTTTGTGCCCATACCAAGCTGTTTTCAGGACTATAGCTCTATAATAGAGCTTGAAGTCAGGTATGGTGATGCCTCCTGAAGTTCCTTTATTGTATAGGGATGTTTTGGCTATCCTGGGCCTTTTGTTTTTCCATATAAAGTTGATTAATGTTCTTTACAGGTCCTTGAAGAATTGTGATGGAATTTTGATAGGGATTGCATTGTAGACTGCTTTTGGCAAGATTGCCATTTTTATTATGTTGATCCTACCAATCCAAGAGCATGGGAGATCTTTCCATTTTCTGGTATCTTCTTAGATTTCTTTCTTTAAAGACACAAAGTTCTTGATATACAGGTCTTTAACTTCCTCGGTTAACATTATCCCCAGATATTTGATGCTGTTTTGGCTATTGTAAAGGGTGATGCTTCTTTGATTTCTTCTCAGTCACTTCATCATCTGTATATAATAGGGCCACTGATTTTTTTGAGTTTACCTTGTATCCTGCCACATTGCTGAAGGTGTTTATCAGCTCTAGGAGTAAGCTTGCAGAGTTTTTTGGGTCACTTATGTAAACTATCATATCATCTGCAAATAGTGAAAGTTTGACTTCTTCTTTTCTAATTTGTATCCCCTTTATCTCCTTTTGTTGCCTTATTGCTGTAGCTAGAACTTCAAGTACAATATTGAAGAGATATGGAGAGAGTGGACAGCCTTGTCTTGTTCCTGATTTTAGAGGAATTGCTTTGAGTTTCTCTCCATTTTGTTTGATGTTAGCTGTTGGTTTACTGTATATTGCTTTTATTATATTCAGGTACGTTCCTGTTATCCCTGATCTCTCTAGGACCTTTATCATGAAGGGTTGCTGGATTTTGTCAAAGGCTTTTTCAGCATCTAGTGAGATGATCATGTGGTTTTTCTTTCGCAGATTGTTAATATGGTGGATTACATTGATAGATTTTCTAATGTTGAACCATCCCTGCATTCCTGGGATGAAGCCTACTTGATCATGGTGGATGATTTTTCTGATGTGTTCTTGAATCCGGTTTGCGAGTATTTTATTGAGTATTTTTGCATCAATATTCATGAGGGAAATTGGTCTATAGTTCTCTTTCTTAGTTGTGTCTTTGTGTGGCTTGGGTATCAAGGTAATTGTAGCCTCGTAGAAAGAGTTTGGCAGTGAGCCTCCTGCTTCTATTGTGTGGAATACTTTGACGAGTATTGGAATTAGCTCTTCTTTGAATTTCTGGTAGAATTCTGCACTGAAGGCATCTGGGCCTGGGCTTTTTTGTTTGGGAGACTTTTGATGACTGCTTCTATTTCATTAGGGGTTATAGGTCTGTTTAGATTGTTTATCTGTTCTTGATTTAGTTTTGGCAAGTGATATCTATCCAGGAAATTGTCCATTTCCTTTAAATTTTCAGATTTTGTGGAGTACAGATTTTCAAAGTCTGCCCTGATGATTCTCTCGATTTCCTCAGAGTCTGTTGTTATGTCCCCTTTTTCATCCCTGATTTTGTTAATTAGCATGCTCTCCCTCGGCCTTTTGGTTAGTTTGGACAGAGATTTATCTATTTTGTTGATTTTCTCAAAGAACCAACTCTTTGTTTCATTGATTCTTCTCAGTGTTTTTCTGGTTTCTACTTGATTGATTTCAGCCCTCAATTTGATTATTTCCTGGCGTCTGCTCCTCCTGGGGGAGTTTGCTTCTTTTTGTTCTAGAACATTCAGCTGTGCTATTAATTCTCTAGTATGACTGTTCTCCAGTTTTTTCATGTGGGCACTTAGTGCTATAAACTTTCCTCTCAGCACTGCTTTCAAAGTGTCCCATAAGTTTGTGTATGTTGTGTCTTCATTCTCATTGAAATCGAGGAAGTCTTTAATTTCTTTTTTTATTTGTTCCTTTACCCAGGTAATGGTGCAATTGTGCATTGTTCAATCTCCATCATGAGGTTGTAAGGTTTCTGCGATTTGTGTTATTGTTGAATTCTAATGTTAATCATGGTGGTCTGATAAGATGCAGGGGGGTTATTCCAATTTTTTTTTGTATCTGTGGAGATTTGCTATGTTTCCTATTATGTGGTCAGTTTTAGAGAAGGTTCCATGTGATGCTGAGAAGAAGGTATATCCCTTTGTATTTGGGTGGAATGTTCTATAGATGTCTGTTAAACCCAGTTGGGTCATAACTTCTATTAGTTCTTTTGTTTCTTTGTTAAGTTTCTGTCTGGAGGACTTGTCTAGTGGTGAGAGCGGAGTGTTTAAGTCTCCTACTATTAGTGTGTGAGATTTTATGTGCATTTTGAGCTTTAGTAATGTTTCTTTCACGAATGTAGGTGCCTTTGTATTTGGGGCGTAGATGTTTAAAAGTGAGACTTCGTCTTGATGTATTTTTCCTTTGATGAATATGAAGTGTCCTTCTTCATCTCTTTTGATTGATTTTAATTTGAAGTCTAATTTGTTAGATATTAGGATTGCTACACCTGCTTGTTTCTTGGGACCGTTTGATTGGAAGATCTTTTCCCAACCCTTTACTCTGAGATAACGTCTGTCTTTGATGTTGAGATGTGTTTCTTGTATGCAGCAGAAGGAAGGGTTCTGTCTTCGTATCCATTCTGCTAGTCTGTGTCTTTTTATAGGCAAGTTGAGGCCGTTGACATTGAGGGATATTAATGACCATTGATTGGTGATCCTTGTTTGTGCTTGATTTATTGTTAGTGAAGTTATTTTGTGTAGTTTCTCCTCCCTTTTTCTTTTGGTGTTTTGTAAAGTGTCATTATATATTGCCTGTGTCTTTGTGAATGTAGTTATCTTCCTTGGCTCTAGGTTTTCCTTCTAGCATTTTCTGTAGAGCTGGATTCATGGATACGTATTGTTTAAATCTGGCTTTGTCATGGAATATTTTGTTTTCTCCATCTATGGTAATTGAGAGCTTTGCTGGATATAGTAGTCTGGGCTGGCATCCTTGTCCCCTTAGTGTTTGTAGGACATCTGTCCAGGATCTTCTGGCTTTCATCGTTTCCATTGGGAAGTCAGGCTGTCGGTCCAGCCTAGCCTAGAACTCACAGAGATCTGCCTGCCTCTGCCTCCCAAGTGCTGGGATTAAAGGCATGTGCCACCAACGCCTGGCTGCAGGTAAGATTTTATCTCCAAATACAATGTAAAATCACTGTAAGCAATTATGATCAACACAGGGAAATCATTTCTTGTTTAACTCTCTTGTTCCACAGTCCAAGAATGATCTATTGAGTATTAGTTTTATCTAAACATTCTTCTACAAACTGTGATATTGAGTTGTTAAATCAAGACAGAGGAAAATGAGAGAGTACCTGACAAATCCTTATACATTTACTGCAGTCTAGTTAGGTTGAGAAGTATTGTATTGACACTCTGGTGTTCCATTTTACCCCTGTGGAAGGACATTTGAGTAAAGGTCAGCTGAAATGTAGCTCAGGTGAGAGAAATCTCACTACAAAGACCTTTCTCATTTCATGGACAGGAAGATACACAAGGAAGGTCTGGGAATGGGAATGCGCTGAGTCAGAGTGCAGGAGAGTATTTTTGTTCAAGATGTTTTCTACAAATTGTAACTGAAACAGATGCAATTACAAATAATGTCAGTTATCGCCCTCAATGAAAAGGCCTGTAAGAAGAAGGTCCTGGACCAAATGTGCAAATGAGTATGACTATCTGCCTTCAGGGTGCTGATTCCTCTCCTGCAACTCCCTTCAGAAAAGGCAGTCATGGCTTTTGCTTGCTGAATGACCTGAAGATGACAGCTGTGCTCAGGAGCCTCCCCAGGAAAAGACCCTAGAATTTCTTTTGTTGGTTGTAGGGAAAGAGTTTAACTCTGCGAGTTACATGCCATTGTTGAGAAAGATCCCATCAATAGATGAAACAAATACTAATACCACATGTAGATTGCTTGATGTTGAGTCATAGGTGCCACAGCAGAAAGAGAAGCTCATTAAGATGCTAGGCCTTCTTTTTCTGAAGTAGCATAGGGGTACACCCTTCTTGGAAAAGACTGACACGCAACTAGCTCACTCCAGGTACTTCATGTAAACATATACTAGGTTAATTGGAGCTGGGAAAGGTTCCAACTTCCAGAGTCAGCTTGCTCTCACTGTAATGAAGCAGACAACTTACGTGAATCTCAATCCCTTTTGCTTATCAAATGTAAGAACTCCAGATCAGCTAGGACTGTCTTAGGACCAAGACAGCTGCAGCTGCAAGCTTTCATGTAGCATCCAGTGCAGACTCTCCAGAGAAACATTTCTTCAAGGTTTAAACACTATCAAAACAATTGCTAGGTCTGTACTAATTAACAAAAGTATAGCAAAGGCTTTGTTGAAACATTTCTCTTAGGGCCAGACACAAAGGCTTTACTTACATATCACTACACACATATGCTGATATAATAATTTTACAATATGTACTGAGTTCCTACCACCAACAGAAGCAAACCAGTCTTTATCCTTGCACTCCTTGGGTGAATAAATAATGAGGGAAATAATATGGAATTAATATGTGGTGTATTTCTGTATGAGTCACAGTTTCCCTTGACTAATTGAGATCAACAACTGGGACCGAGTAATGGAGATCCTTTGGTGTATCTGGCAATACAGGAGAGTCGAGGTGAGAAGACACAGCCAAGTGAAACTGTAACATCATTATTGAAGACGATTCTCTGAATCCCACTATAAACAGAAATACAGTGGTTCACCAGTTCAAAATATTCCATTTCTTTATTCTCTGTTTTACACATAATTCAATCAAATAACATTGAAATAGTACATTAATGTTTATCTGAACTAGATATTATGCTCTTCAAAGAACAGAACAAATCCCTCTATTACCATGTAACCTATGTTAATGTCTTTCAAATTAATGTCATAGGATTCTATAGGATGATATTTGTTGTCCTTATCCACTTCCAGTAATTGATGGGACCAGACACAGAGATCCAAAACCAAGAACCAGGCTGAGCTCCTGGAATCCAGTTGAAGTGAGGAAGGAGGAAATATATGATCAAGGGAGGTAAAGATCATGATGGAAAAATCTACAGAGACAGCTGAACTAAGTTCGTGAAAACTCATGAACTCTAGACCCACAATGGTGGAGACTCCAAGGGACAGAACTAGGCCTGCCATATGTGAGACATAGTTGTGAAGATTGGACTATCAGAGGGGACCCTGGCAGTAGGACCATGATACAAACCTGGTACATGAGCTAGGTAATTGGAGCCCATTCCCTATGGTGGGCTGCCATGCTCAGTCTTAATGAATGGTAGAAGGACTGGACACTGCCTCAACCTGTTGAGGCAGACTATGTATGTTGACTCATCATGGGAGCACTTCCCTTGAGTAAGGATGGACTGAGGGTAGGCTAGAGGGTAGGTAAGGGCAAGTAGGAGGAAGCAAGGGGAGAATGGGAGGAGGGGGGAAGGGAGAACTTTGGTTGAAATGTAAAATGAAGTAAAAAAATTATCAGTTTAAGGAGGTCCCATGTATTAGTTGTCGACATTAATTGTGCTATTGGTGTTATGTTCAGGAAGTGGTCTCCTGTACCAATTTGTTCAAGGACACCTACCACTTTCTCTTCTAAGAGGTTCAGTGTGACTGGATTTATATTAAGGTCTTTGATACATTTGGACTTAAGGTTTGTGCATGGCGATAGACATGGATCTATCTGCAGTCTTCAACATGCCAGCATCCAGTTCTGCCAGCACCATTTGTTGAAGATGCTTTCTTTTTTCCATTATATAATTTAAGCTTCTGTAAGGCAAAGGACACAGTCAACAAGACAAAAAGGCAGCCCACAGAATAGGAAAGGATATTCACTATCCCCACATCTGACAGAGGGCTGATCTCCAAAATTTACAAAGAACTCAAGAAGCAAATCTCCAAAACACCAAAGGATCCAATTAAAAACTGAGCTACAGAACTAAGTTGAGAACTCTCAATAGAGGAGTCTAAAATGGCTGAGAGACACTAAGAAAGTGCTCAATATCCCTAGCCATTAGGGAAATGCAAATCAAAACAACTCTGAGATACCATCTTACTCCTGTCAGAATGGCTAAAATAAAAAACACCAATGACAGTTTCTGCTGGAGGGGACGTAGAGAAAGGGGAAAACTCCTCTACTGCTGGTAAGAGTGCCAACTCGTACAGCCTCTTTGGAAATCAATATGGAGATTCTTCAGGACAATGGGAATCAGTCTACTATAAGACCCAGCAATTTCACTTTTAGGAGTATACCCAACAGATGTACGTTCATACAACAAGGACATCTGTATCACTGCATTCATAGTAGCATTATTGTAACAGCCAGAACCTGGAAGCAGCCTAGATGCCCCTCAACTGAAGAGTGGATAGAAAAAATGTGGTACACTTATACAATGAAGTACTATTCAGCAGAAAGAAAAAACAATGGAATCTTGAAATTCTCAGGCAAATGGATGGCACTAGAAGAAACCATCCTGAGTGAGGTAACCCAGTCACAAAAAGACAATCATGGTATGTACTCACTCATATATGGATTTTAGACATGGATCAGGGGAGTGCCAGACTGCAATCCCACTGCCAGAGAGTCTGGGAAACAGGGAGGACCCTAAGAGAGATATGCATGGTACCCCAGAGAAGGGGAATGTGGCAAGATCTCCTGAGAAGATGGGGGGCATGGTTGGAAGGGAGAGGGAGCTGGGAAAAAGTGAGAGGGAGAAGATGAGGGGAGGGGAGTACATGGGAGACCATGAAGGTTGAATCAGGGGAAGAATAGAGGAGAACAGGACGAGAGATACCATCATGGAGGGAGTCATTATAGGTTTTTTTTTTAATTTTATTTTCCAGTTTAAATTTAGATAAGAATCAAGGTTGCTTCACAAGTCAGTTCCAGGTCCCTCTCCCTTTCCCTCCCTTCCTCCCGTGCCCTCCCCTCCCCCCCATTATCCTCTCATTTCTCCAGGGAGGGTGAGGCCCTCCATGGGGGTGTCCATAGTGTGTCATTTCATATAGGGCAGGGCCTAGACCCTTTCCCAAGAGTTCTGGGTGAGAGTGCACCTCACATTGTTCTATTGGAGTCCAAAGTCTGTGTGTATACTTGGGATGGGTACTGATCTGCTGCCCAAGGTCAATAGATTCCCTAGGCCTCTTCACTGACACCCAGATTCAGGGGGTCTTGATCAGTCCCATGCTGGCTTCCCAGGCTAATGCCTGGGATTCAAGAGTTAACCTTTGTCTGGTCAGCTGTTTCTGGGGGTTAAACCAGCCCAGTCTTTATAGGTTTGAGGAGAGATCTGGCACTACTCAGATTTCCAGAGATCTACAAGGATGACACCAACTGGCAAACTAAGCAATAGTGTAGAGACTACCTTAAATGCCCCTCCCTGAAAATGAGTTCTACTACTTCCTTATATGCCATCTTAGAACATTCAACCAATGACTGATGGAAGCAGAGCCAAACACCCACAGCTAAACACTGAACTGAACTCCTGGAACCCAGTGACAGAGAGGGAGGACTGATGAGTAAAGGGGTAAAAATTGGACTTGTTTAACCCACAGAAACTGCTGACCTGAACAAGGGGAAGCTCTTGGATCCCAGATTGATGGCTGGGAGGCCAGCATGGGACTGATGCACACCCCCGAATGTGGGTGTCAGTGAGGAGGCCTAGGCAATCAAAGGGGCCTACTATGGGTAGTAGATCAGTATTTATCCCTGGCATACAAATGGTCTTTGGGTTCCCATCCCACAATAAGGGATGCTCTCTCAGCCTGGACTCTTGGGGGGAGGGCCTAGGCCCTGCCCTGAATGAAATGACAGACTCTGGATATCCCCCATGGAGGGCCTTACTCTTCCTGGGGAATAGAATTGGAACTGGGTTGGGGGGGTTGGGTGGGTTGGTGGGGGTGTTGCATGGGAGTCAGGGAGGGAGAGAGAGCTGGCATTGACATGTGTAGCAACCTTTTTCTAATTTAAATAAAAAAATTTAAAAAGAAATAAATAAAATTTAAAAAATGGAACAAATAGTTATAAATTGAAATGATTTTCAATCACTACATTTAAAATATTAACTAAAAAGTCATAAAGGTGATTTGATGGAAGTGGTCTGGGAAAAAGCTGGAGGGAGAATAGTTGTTGATAAGATCAAAACACATTATATGAATGTATGAAATTATCAAAAAATAAATTAAAAAGATAAAGAAATATTCTCAAATCCTATAATCTCTAAATGTGTTAAATTGTGTGTGTATTCTCAATTATACTTCACAATTCTTTTAATCCATTATATTCAAACAGTTTTTGTCTGAATCATTTTTCTTTGCATTAAAAATATTTCCAATGATGATTCTTTTGACCTTTGTTATTTAAAAATGTAATTCTCACTTAGCATATTTTTAAGATTAATGTGTATCATTGGTTATGTTTTCTGTGGTTTTAATTTTGCTTCTTAGAGTTCTGTGTTGATAGTTTTCATACATTTGGAAATAAGGCAAGTATTTTTGTGTTACTTCATTTTTTTGAGTACCTTTGCTTTAACAATGGAATGAATTTCTACTACATATTAGACCATTTGACATTGGCAATCATCATTTTCTCTTTTGGTGGCACAAAAGAAGGGTTTATTTTGCTATAACATGAAAAATAAAAGACCTAGAGAAAGATATTGGGGTTTAAGCTCAAGCTGAAGATCAGAAAAAACAAAGCAGCTAAGCCAGTAGATCTTACCTCTACCCAGTTGAAATGGCAATTCTGTCTCCATAAATCCTCAGAGGCAAAAGCTCTTAGTTCCTGTCTTCTCCTGCCTTTTATTCCTTTCCCCTCCCAGCCATAGCACTCCTGTCTCTACCTTCCTAATGCTGGGATTAAAGGTGTGTGATCCCAGGAGCTGATATCACCATTGTGTGAATTGTTTCTTTTAGGACTGGATCAATTTTGTGTAGTCAGTATGGCCTTGAACTAACAGATTCGTCTACCTCTTAATCCTGAGTCCTGGAATTAAAGAGGTTTGCCACCACTGTTCAACTTCTATAGCTAACTAGTATGGCTTCTGGGATTAAATGTGTGTATCACCACTGTATGACTTATATAGCTTGTGGCTGGCTTTGCTTTCTGTACCCTCAAGTAAACTTTAATAAAATATAAATAATATATGACCACATTTTGGCTCATAGTGTGAAGGTACATTTAGTCATAGCAAGTAAGCCATGGTGACTGAGCAGTTCTTGGCAGTAGTGACAATAGCATGAAATTGAGCTCATATCTGTGTGGATCAGAAAACAGAGAAGGAGAATTCCAAAGTTTAGATACCTTTTTCCTTGTTTCTTTTCATTTAGTCCAGGACCCAAGTTAAAGAAAACCTCCACTCCCCATTAAAGCCAACTCATAACTGTTAGGTTTCTTGTATGCCAATAATATAATAAGTTTCTCCACTAATGCAGTAAACCAGATCACGCTGAATTAAAAAGTAAAAGACCAGCTTTATTTGGGCAAAGAACCATTGGGTAAGCCTCCATCTCTTAGAGAGCAAGGACAGGGAAAGGGGCAGAAGAAAAATCACATGGCCAGTGAGAGGAGGGGGATTATATACCCTGTAGGAGAGGGATGATGACATGTTTTCCACAAGCTGGGTTTGTGCCCATGTATGGTATGCTTTTAGGTGGGATCTTGAGCAGCTAGTAGCTTAGGGGGGAAGAACCACCTCTGCCACTGCCATAGAACTGGACCTTTTGGTGTTTCTATCTGAGAGGGTGGGGTTTGGAGAAGGAGAAGTGGCCAGATCAAACAGGGGTGAGCTGGGGATTCCAGCCAAACATCCTGACCTTCTTGAATACATGGACAAAGGTTCAAATCTTGCCACTTCCTGTTGCCATGGGATGACCAGGGGAGGAGGAGTCAGGAGTCAATGGACTCACATTCAGCCAGAGGTATGAGTGAAGAAGCATTCAGTTAATTGCCATCCTGGAGACCTCAGGAATCTTTTCCTCGAGGAAGCAACAAGGCAAGTTGCTAGGAGGAAATATAGATTACCACCTGCCCTATGAATGGGACTAGCAATGGGACGAGTGAAGACTTCCAGTTAAGAATGAAACAGAGATGCACCCTGGTTGTATTGATGAAGTTCTTCAGACTATTTGTGGAGTGAAACAATATTAGTTTACACCAGGCCAAATTCCTTGATACAGCAGCAACACTCTTTCCCCAAGAACATGCAAGTGTCTGTAATACAGTTGGAACAAATTTACACCTTGGTTTCATAGCAAAGGTTATGGCTTTGGGTTTAAAGGCATAAACATTTTTCTTATGTTTAGATGGCCTGGTTTTAGCCTGATGAAACACACCTTTAAGAAGACAACCAAAGGAAATTTAAATTTAAAATTTAAAATCTGAATAGTAAGTAGTCAGTGCTCTGTCAGTTTATCAGAACTCCATTTGCAATGCTAAAACTCTGAACCTCTGAAATTCCAATGTAATAATTGCATAGAAAGGGGACAGAAATCCAAAACATCTTTACATACCTTAGTGGAAAGTTACATCTGAAACCTCTTTTTCCTTTACTTTGAAGCCTGTGAACAAGGCAAACCTGTCTGTATTTTTAACAAGACACTTAACTAATGAATTACCAAAGTGGTTGTAGCCTGGTAGGAGTTGGGAAGAGAGCTGTTAGACTGGCAAAGCTATAAGTACTCTAGTCATCAAATGCCATCAGATCTGACAAGCATAAATTTTACCTGAGTAAGCAGAAGTGAAGCAGCTTCCAAATTTATTAAAATGACAGGGAATTACCAGATACCTACACAGATACTCCAGGTTCCTCCATGGTCCCAGGGCAGACTCAGTCTTCAGCTCCAAGGCCCAGAAGATCTGGCAGTCTTTCCTGTGGAGTAGGGATTTGGGGAGACTGGCCTACCCTGTCTTGGCAAACTGGCAACAATCTATTTTCCAGTGTCCTGCTTGTCTGCAGTGAGGGCTGGGTCTTGGCAGCAGTTCATGTGAAAGGCAGTTTTTTATGCACTGTGGCCTGCTTTGCCGCATTTAAAGCAAGCTCCAGGTGGAGGTTCTTCTGTGCCCATCCATCTTTTTTGGAGGGGATGGGGTTGCTGCCAGCAGCTGCCATGCCTCTGTCATGAAAACCATTTCTATTAAACATTTTAAATGCCATATTCTCAGATCTCTGAAGTGTTTGAGAACCATATACCTATTAAGTATAAACACATACAGGAGGCTTAGTAAAGCTTGTCACTAAATGAATAGTTTGTAAAAAAAAAAAGTAGTTATTTAAGGTTAGGATTTGAGACCTTCATTCCTGTTATCTTTGAGTCTTAAAATCTGAATTGAAGACATAATTGAATTACCTATATCATCAAAATAGAATATCACAGTTTTTGTATGAGTTAGTTTATCTAAATAGCTAAAGCTTAACAAAGTAAACAAAGACAAAGAAGCTAGATAAATATTATTGTGAACCTGAATAGACTTTATGAATTCATAAACCTAGATTATCAAATACAGTTTATTTATCAAATGTTGTTTTTCTATCAGCACAACAGCTGCACCTGAATCTATTGTTATTTCAGCTCTTAACTGTGACTCTGCAGTCATACCCACACTGCTTAGGCAGTGGCCTGTCTGGATTTCTGCATGTCACTGGATCTGCCTCCTTGCTCCTGCCAAATGTAGTTTTTAACTAAATCTCTATCTTTCTATTTACCAGTGAAGACTCAGGAGTCACATGCTGGGGTGAAAACCTACTAGCTCAGAGAGGCCAAGAAGCAACCAGCTGACCTTCTGCTTTTGCCAGTGATCCCACAAGAGAGAGTGTCTCTTCTGCTACCCCAAAGTAAAAAGGACTGCCACACTCAAAGTCCCTCCCTACTACTTCATGTGCAACTCTCTATCCGTTTTCTGACTCCATGACTACTTTACATCAACTAGTTGCTGACTCCACTTCCTTACCCAAGGTTGATTTTATTTAATTAACATAGTCTTGGGGTTCACAAAGTGATTGTGTCCTGTTTATCCATTTTGGACAGCATACTGTCAGCAGTTACAGAAGGGTAGTTTGTTACCCATTGTCTAGCTTTACCATATTTGAAACATACTCTGTAAGGAGGTTTTGATATGTCTATCATCTTCTTTGAAGTAGATTGGTGCTACCAGAAGCAAATGTGTCTCACTATCATGAAAAGCCTTATGTTATTAAAATATATTAAATGGTATATTCTGCAGATTTTTGAAGTGTTTGAAGACCACTTATCTGAAATATATCTCTGTTTAACCTTTAAAACATACCTAACATGACTACAAATTTGATTGTCATGAGGGCATAAATACTAACTTGTATTTCTTAATTATCCTAAACAGTTTGTAATCATAGCTTTCAAGGACTAGAACTTTACATTACATTTTTAAGTGAGCTGTGTATGTATTACACCTTAAGAGTAGAGACATATATACCTTATGTTAACACAAACATAATCCTTAATTTGTATCAATATACAAAAATCAATACCAATGTCAAATATTTGAGACTAGGAGTTTTCTTTTATTTTAAAAGTAGATTTAGCTGGGTGTTGGTGGCACACACCTTTTATCCCAGCACTCAGGAGGCAGAAGCAGGCAGATCTCTGTGACTTCAAGGCCAGCCAGCCTGGTCTACAGCGCAAGTGCCAGGATCAGCTCCCAAGCTACACAGAGAAACCCTGTCTTGAAAAACAAACAAACAAATAAATAAGTGTAGATTCCATAATCTACCTTTTTATCTTATTTCTATATTCCCCTTTTCTTCCTTCCTATCCTCTTTTTTCAATGCTAGATAAGAAAGAAAGGATAGTGGAAAGAAAAAGAGTAAGAAATTCCTGAATCTAACCTCCTTTATTTAACATTTTCCCTGATCATGATCAGTAACAACTTACAACCAACACTCTTAAATGACAACAAACACTTATAACCCACTAAATGGTCAAAAACCACCCAACCCATGCCTTGGAAATGTGAGTGTTGTATTCTTAAAACAGCTTCCTGTTATCTGTTAGCAATGACATCTTTAAGGCATCTTGAGAAAATTGAGATAATGTTCAACTCCTGGGAAAGTTAGCTATATCATTTGTTGTACAGTCTCTATGTGAAGGAACAGTGCAGGACTGAAGTGAAGGCCTGCCTGGAGTGGTCTCCGAACTGGACCATCTTAGCTGGCCATTTTGAAGTTTTCCTGAGCATTTTGTAGTCCAAAATTATTCTTTGGGATATGTTTGTTAGTTTAGTGACTTTACCACAATCCAGGTTAATCTATCATTTCAGGGCCCCATCATCAAAGGTTATTGTCAGGAATAGTCACAGTTCATTGTAGAATACTTAACATATTAAATGTTATATTCAACAGATCTCTAAAGGCTAGAGTACTACAACCTATTAAGTACTTCCAGGTTATACCAAGGTAGTTACCAATTAGATACATGTTTCATACTCAAACCCCAAAACATGTACAGGAAGCTACAAGAAGTTATTGCTATAATTATTAGGTACTCTGCATGACTACGGACATCCCAATGGAAAGTTCATATTCTCCTAGATTTTAATATAATATTCAGACCTTAAGAAAAGTTCTAAAGAGTGAAAATAAAAGCAAAATATTATGTGATTAGTGGCAATAGAATAGCCCTACAATTATGGTTTGCTTCTGTCTCATACCACATGACTCTTCTATTGTGAGAAAGAAATATTTGATTTTCTGTTAATAAGTATTCATAGGTTTAGAGAAGGAGAAAGCCACACTCCAATTCCAAAGCCAGCTAAGGAATCCAGAGGTCAGTTCTTTGATTCTTCTCTTTTTCTCTAAAGTCTGAAAGAAAGTTTTATTTATTTTTCCAGTTGTTTATGTGATGTTCTTTGTTAATTCATTCTTTTTGCAATCAGGAATTCCATCTTATTGATATCTCATACCAAGCAAATTATAAGTGAGGAAAGTTGCCGGTACATTTGCAAGAGTAATTTGTATTTATCATAGGAGGAGGTAGAGATAGTGTTGCATAACATAATGGAGAGGGGAATGTGGCACAGGTTGATTTTATCTGACACGGATTCATTGCATAATTTTCTTTGAAGCTCTTGACCCTAGGGCAATGATATAGAATCCATGAACTAAAGATGTATGATGTGCTGAAACCGTGAGATTGTTATTTGTTTCAGAGCAATACGTACCAGTCTGTGTACGCTAGTTAACAGTTGGAAGTGGGGTTAGAGTTTGCAACTGATTCAATTGAGTCTTGCAGTGATCAGGGGCAGAATAAAAAAAGTCTGGTTGTATGATAGAGTAGTTTATGTGAGCAGCTCAGTGTGAGACATTCACCATGAGCATATCTGTGATTTCCTGGAACTGGGTGCTTCCCATAAATACTGATTGTGTTTGAGACATAGATAAAACACAGATTCTTTGCTTTGAAAACAGTACTAGTCAGACTAATTCAGTTTCCAACAAACTCAAACCCCCATTCACTGCATGATTTTTCTGCTGTTAACACTGTGTAAGCTTCCTTTGTAATAGAAATGCTTTGTGAATAAAAACCGGATCTTTTCAATGGTTTCAACAGTTGACCATTTCAGGTAATTAGTGAATAATTTATTCAATTGAACACTCAGATGGTCCACTATGGCTCTCATGATACTGCATTATTTGTGTACTATGAAATGTGTATGATTCGATTTATTTTCAGACATGCACAGTATGTAACTATCTTTCAATCAAGATCATTAATCTTTCCATAAAATCCATAGCTTGCTTTTCTGCCCCTTTGGCCAAATCATAGTGGAAAATGACAAACATATCACCCTTAACTTAAGAAGGCTGTAGTGAGATGGTCTTAGGCATTACAGGAACAAAGATCTTAGAGTATCACTTCTATTGAGCTGCACAGATTTACAGAGCTTTTGTGACGGAAATAGTTGTTGCTGAGAATAATTCATCCATGTAGTAGAAGATGGATGGTAAGGATTAGTTATAGACTGAGGGTCAGCTATGATGCCACTGGGAATTATAACTTCTAGTCTACAAAATAACACTCTGCTACAGTGTGTGTAGATTAAGCAGTGGATTGGGTGTCACAGAGTAGATGCTCTGGTGTGCAAAGTTCCCTATAGGACTGATGTTGTGGGGTAATCTTTTTATTCACTGAAAAGATGTGTCTCTGTTTGAACTCTTCTAACAAGCCACCTTCCGATTCATTTAATAAAGAGCTGAACACTAAATAAGTAGGCAGGAGAAGGTAAGAACAACTTCTGGGCAGAGAATGAACTCTGGGAAGAAGTCAGAGAGGTTAAGATTTGCCAGGAAGATGTAGAGGAAGTCGGAACTACAGTACTGAGGAGAAGAGAGGTCACAAGACAGAACATAGATTAATATAAATGAGAAGATTTGAATTATAAGGGCTAGTTGGGAACAAGCCTAAGAGAAGGTCATATATTCATACTTACTAATAAGTCTCTCTGTCATTATTCAGGATCTAGAAGTACAAAGAAAGTCCTACTGCAGACTGAGGCACCATTCTCTGAGTTACTGGGAGAATTAGTAGTTACAATTTGTCAGCTAAATGCTTTCTGGGAATATTACTCAACAGAGGCAGACTATCTTTGTGAATCTTCTTCTGGTCCAAGGACATAAAGTTAATGCATGCAATTCTATACCTCAGAATCTAATGCCCAGAAACTTTAATTAGACATTTTTTTATTGTGTGATTTTTAGAATGGAAACCTCACAGTGACTACCCAATAGTTTATAAATTAGACAAAGGTGACCTAAATAAATTGAATAATTATGAATTTAAAGTCTCAAAATGTCATTTGTCTTTTATTTAAAACTCCAACAATTGGAAATTGTTAAGTAATGTGGATGAGAGAAGAGACATTGTATGCCCTTGTGAAACTAATTATTCTGATCCAAGAGTAATTTAGTTTGCTAAATTCCCAGTGGTGTGGCAGTAGAAAGAGTTCTTACATAGTACCATTTTGTATTCTGGTAGAATTTTGAGGGATGGAGTGAATAATTCTCTTTTGTGTATTTCAAATATAGAGAATTATCAAAAATAAAGATTATAGTTTTTTCCTTCCATAATTTTCTGTCTAAATTTGTGGTCTTAGTGGTCTATGTCCCCACTACAAGGTAATTACTAAAATATTCCTAAGGACAGTTTAGAGAGATGCTGCACAAGTCTTGACCATTCTTCTTAATTTAACATTTCCTAATTTATTTCATAAGAAAAAACCCTAATAATTATTTTCCAAGTGCTTCTACTAAACTTAGTCCACCACACGACTAAATTTAGTGGAGATTTCAGGGAAAAACATAACTGATATCTAGATGTTTAAAAATATTCAAAGAAGTAATGTAAAAAAAGTAAATGCCATTTATAAAGGTAATTTCCAGAATACAATACTGTTGCTACAAGCAAGAAATCCCCTTTGTATTTCCAGAATTACCATGATTTTTAAGGAACTTTCTGGTGAAACTATATGAAGAAACATGCTTTGTCTCGAGTACTATCATGAGCCAAGCCAGTCATGTTGGAGCAGGCCTACTGAAAACAGCAGAGAGTTCCTGAGTGGCACAGAGTATGCTGCTAGTGAGAGTGGACAAAATAGCAATCTTCCTGTTTTCTCTGAAGGGATACTGATTGATACTGGCAAGAGAAAATGCCATCCTGAAGGATACTTGTTGACGCTCTGAGAGAATACCAACTCTAATCTAGAGGAGGTTTTAGTAACTAATGGTGAAGAAACTTTCCTGAAAAACCTGAAGGCACTGAGGATATTTGAAGGGCCAGAAAAGAAATTCTCTGTAGATTCTGGAGCTCAAGTAAGTGATCTGGGTATGGACAATGGTTGGAGACAAGGGTATTTTCTGCCTCTGTAAGTTCAGATTTAGAGTTTCACAACTTGATTATATGTTGGGACTTAGAAATCTGATAGGCAGTTTAGTCCTTCAAAAGAGAGGATTTGCTTTCATATTTCATTATCCTGACATGGTCCCTTGCACCCTGAGATTCAGGAACAATACCATGCCCACAGTTTACTTCCTCCTTTTCATAAACTAGCTCTCTGAGAATTATACACAATATCATATTTACTCACTTCTCCCAACTGCTCCAGGATGCAACTCACTTTCTTTCACTATCCGACTTTGTGTTCTCCTAAAAACAAAACATCAAGTACAGATGGTGCTGCCCTACACTAGACGGTGTAGTGTCACCCCATGAAAGGGCTCCCAACAGTTATAAATTGCCACCAGAAACTAGAGAAAACACTGAATTGTCACTGTTATAGACTTGACAGTTATCCAAGTTTCTACAATTCTGCTTCTGAGATTCAAGTTATACAACTAAATGGCCACTAACAGATCACAACCAATATTTTATGTTTATATTAAAGTATTTTTATGAAGAGGTTTGATGAGGTATTGTTGACATGCAATAAATTCTGCCTGCTTTTTAAGGAAAATAATTTTTAAAGTTTTAAATATATGTAGTCATGAAATTGTCACTTCATTCCGTATAACAAGTATCTATCTGTGACTCCCAAAACTCTGTTTGTTTTGGGGGCCATTCCTTCTTCTCCCTTTCTCTGTCTCTAGAGACTTACTTGTTTACTTTCAAAATTATTTGCTTTTTTAGAAACATATATTTGTGACCATAACATGTAAACCATTTTTGTCTGATTCCTTTAATTCACCCACATCCTCTAGATATCAATATCTGACATTTATAAAATGGCTCATTACTTTTTTATTGATGCATGTATTGTTAGGTTAACTATAACTTGTTTGATCATTCTACTGTCAGTCATATTTTGAATTATTTCCAGTTGTTTTTAATATATTATTATTACTATGTACAAGTATTCTTCTACTTTCATTTCTCTTATAGTTTTTTAAAATAGTATATTTAATAAACTCTATCATTGAGTTAATTGTTCTGAAAGAGTAGGTGGTATTGGAGGGAGATACCAGAATCATACTAGTCATTAAATGATTAACTTTATTATCATGTCTCTTTGATGACTGTAATCTGATTTTTCAGGTAGTATGACAATTGTTCTAATACTTTCATCACTTGTGTAAATCATATGTTGGAACAGTGTTAGAGAAAATCTATCATGTTACTTGTCAAATACATAGAAGACATACATGTATCTTTAAGTATTTTTACAATGGCTACATGAAGACCAAGTAGGCTTCACACAACAGGCTCATGTAGGAAAGCATCTAGAAGAGAAGAAAACCCATGAGATCCAGCTGATTCCTGAAATGTCTTATACATCCCAGGAAAGCTAATCCAGGCTCTATCCTGATTTTCCAAGAAATACAATGCACACATTTTCTATGGCCTGTATTTTATCTTTGTATTGGTTCTGGTCCCTCTTTTGCAGATGAAAATGCTTAAAATTTTCTAAATTACAATTGATCATTTTTCAAAAATGTCTGCATTGTTCTCTGTCATACCAAAAATCTTTTGCCTTGCCACAACTTGTACAAATTTTCTTTTTTTCATTTCACATTAATTCTTTTTATTTCTTTATTTTTATTTTATATTTTTTCTCAATATATGTTTTTATTTTTACTTAAATTAGAAACATGAATGCTTCACGTGTCAATCCCAGATGCCTCTCCCACCCCTCCTCCCTTGTCCCTCCACTAGCCCCCCCAGCACCCCCCAGTCCCCACATCATTTCCCAGGGAGGGTAAGGTCCTCCTTGGGGGATCTCCAGAGTCTGTCGGGGAGCAGGAAGGTTGAGTCAAGGTAAGAACAGAGGAGAGCAGGATGAGAGATACCATAATAAATGGAGTCATTATAGGCTTAAGTAGAGAACTGCCACTAGTGAAATCTCCAGAGATCTACAAGGATAACACCAACTGGCAAACTAAGCAATGAGGGAGAGACTACATTAATAGCCCCCTTTGATGATAAGGTTGATGACTATCTTATATGCCATCCTAGAACCGTCATCCAGTGACTGATGGAAGCAGAGACAGATACCCAGTAATAGAGTTGGGTAGTGGTGAGCAAAGGGGTCAAGACCATGCTGGTGAAGGCTACAAAGACAGCTGACTGGACAAGGGGGAGCTCTTGAACCCCAGACTGATGACTGAGAGGCCAGCAAGGGACTGATCCAGACTTTCTGAATATAGTGTCAGTGAGGAGGCCTCAGAAATCACTGGGGCCTTGGGTAGCAGATCAGTGTTTACCACGGTGTATGAATGAACATTGGGAGCCCAATCCAAATAGAGGTATGCCCTCTCAGCCTGGGGAAGGGCCTAGGTCCTGCCCTGGATGAAATGACAAATTTTCTTTTTGAATTATATAAATTCAAATTTATATAATTGAGTTATTAATGCTAAAAACTTTGCATTATTATAGTTTTGCATATGAATTCCTAATTACTTATGCACCATATTTTCAATAGATAAATTTTTGCTTGAAAATTTTAGTGCTATATATTTCTTAGGCTAATGTGCCTCTACTTCTGTATTATTCTGTTTCCTATGGAGGTCCATTACCCTTTTGCCGGTTCCATAATATTTTAATCATTGAAGCTTTGTGTGAATCTTGAGATTGATAGCACAATCTCTGTAATTCATATTTAGAGTTGTTTTGATAATAACTGGCTTTTTAAAAAGTGTTTCTTCACCATCCTATATACATTGCATACAACTTCATGTTATGTACGAAAATCTTGGTGCATGTCTTAGGCAACTTTATGGTGCTTTAATAGAGTACCATAAACTTGGTAATGGATGAGGAAAAGAAATTTCTGGAAGATGAAAAGTGCAAAATGAAAATACTATTATCTGTAGAAATTTTTTGTGATGTCATCTATTAGTATTCAGGCATCTGTACTGGCTTGTTCTTGGGATTCTAACAGGATATGCTCTCAACTGCAGTCACTAAAAGCACCACCTGTGCATATTCACTATGTTCCCTTTTAAACAGGCCTTGCCCACTTCCCATTCTTTTCTCTTTCTTTCTCTCCCTCTCTCTGTCTGTCTGTTCTCTCATGTGCACTATCTCCCTCTCTCTCCTCTTTCTCCCCCCTGTCTCCTCTTTCCTCTCTCCCACTGCTCCTGTCTCTGGAGGCTGCTCTCACTCCTTCCCTTTCTTCCCCTTTATGATCCCTTTCCCTAATAAAACCCCCTCTGCTTGAACCCTGTTGCATGGTGTCTCTCTCTTGTTCACTGTTTTTCTTAAATTACAACACTATCCATGACAGGTTAAATGGTAAGAGACAGAAAAGCAACACGGGTATGGGTTTGTCCTATTATAAAGATTTCACCCTGATCATAAACCCACTCTCATAATAATGGCATTAGTTCAGGTGTAAGAACAGAGTCTCAATGCTCTAATCGCCTGTTTAGGCTGTTTACAATCTCACTTCCTAATACTGCACCATGGCAATTAAGCACCAACCTGGAAGTGGGAGGAGAGATCCATGTCACAGCACCATTCATACTGACAGTCACATAGTATGTCAATTCAGACAGCCTCCATTCTCAGTGTCTTCTTTTCAATTTTATCTTCTTTTTGTATTTATTTGTTTGTTTTTACATGCCAACTGCTTTCCCTGCCCTTCTCTCCACCCAGTCTTTCCTCCCAACTTCACACCCACCTATACCTCCTCCTCAGTTTCTCTTCAGAACTGGGCAGGCCTCCCATGGTTATCAACCAGCCATTGCATATCAAGTTTCAGTGAGAATAGGCACCTCCTCTCCTAATAGGGCTGGAAGAGGCGACCCATTAGTAGGAAAGGGTACTAAATGTAGGCAAGAGTCAGAGACATCCCCTACTTCCACTGTTAGGAGGTCTCCAAAGAAGACCAAGTTACACGAGTTTCTGTGTTTTTTAATACTGGCTAATGCTTTAATGCAATATTGCATTGCAGAAGTTAACATGATGTTTTGCACATGGGTAACACATCTCCAATTTCTGTCTATACACTATGACTTAGTATGGCTTTGCCTATTGCCTTTATGAAGTTAATCATTTTATTTTCTGTTTATAATTTACAGAGAGATTTCACCATGAATGAGCACTGAATTCATTGAATGTTATCTCTGTTTAGCTGGTAATCTATTTCATAGCAGTTTGAATCATACTCATTGACTTTCAAATGTTAAACCAGCTTGATGACTTCTCTATTCATAATATACAGTATCATTTTAAGATATTGCTTGACTTGATTTGTTAATATTTAGTTTCTAGGTATTACACTTCTCTGTGGGATATATTACTCTACAGTGTTTATTTTCTTTTAATACAGTTAATGGTCAACTATAGCTCATGAACTGAATTGTGAAGTTTATCTACACTTCATTTTGCCTAATAGACTCTGTAGAATTAAGTTTGATTTTTTTTATTTTTCGAGACAGGGTTTCTCTGTGGCTTTGTAGGCTGTCCTGGAACTAGCTCTTGTAGACCAGGCTGTTCTCAAATTCACAGAGATCCGCCTGCCTCTGTCTCCCGAGTGCTGGGATTAAAGGAGTGTGCCACCACTACCCGGCAAGTTTGATTTTAAAATGCTTTATTGAACTCATTAAGATAATGGTCTGGGCATGAATAATTCTTCTTAGGTGACCTACTATTTTCCATAATAAGTATAGGACATTCAAGACAACTCTCTTGCTTGTGAAAACATACTATTTAACTCATGAAAGTCTTATTCTATCCTATGTTCTTGAGTTTTGTAGTTCTTTCTTACTATCTACTTAATTTTCTAAGCTTAGAATGTGATTAGATCTTTTATTTATGATAGATCTAGTTTGTGTCATCTCTTTTTTACTTGGCATGAATATAAGTTTGCCAGTTCTATTGCTCTTTAAAAAAGCCTACTGTTTTGATTTTCTATTATCAACTCCCTTGAGTTCTATTCTAAACAAACATTTTAAAACATTATTTTTATTGAAATATTTTGAAACAGAATTGTATAGATTTAAAACATTCTTTAAAATTCTGCACTGAGGTCATCTGTACTGGGGATTTTTTTGGTTGGGCGACTTTTGATGACTGCTTCTATTTTCATAGGGATTATAGGTCTATTTAAATTGCTTATCTGTTCTTGATTTAATTTTGGCAAGTGATAGCTATCCAGGAAGTTGTCCATTTCCTTTAAATTTTCGAATTTTGTGGAGTACAGGTTTTCAAAGTATGACCTGATGATTCTCTGAATTTCCTCAGAGTCCGTTGTTATGTCCTCCTTTTCATTTCTGATTTTGTTATTTTGCATGATCACACTCTGCTGTTTGGTAAGTTTGGACAAAGGTTTTTCTATCTTGTTTATTTTCTCAAAGAATCAACTCTTCTTTGCATTGATTCTTTTTATTGTTTTCCTAGTTTCTACTTTATTGATTTCAGCCCTCAATTTGATTATTTCCTGGCGTCTACTCCTCCTTTCATCTGTGCTGTTAATTCTCTAGTATAACTATTCTCCAGTTTCTTCATGTGGGCACTTAGTGCTATGAACTTCCCCCCGTAGCAGTGCTTTCAAAGTGTTCCATAGGTTTGGGTATGTTGTGTCTTCATTCTCATTGAATTCTAGGAAGTCTTTAATTTCCTTGTTTATTTCTTCTTTGGCCCAGGAATGGTGCAGTTGTGCATTATTCAATTTCCATGAGTTTGTAGGTTTTCTTCAATTTGTGTTGTTGTTGAATTCTAATTTTAAAGCATGGTGGTCTGATAAGATGCATGGAGTTATTCCAATTTTTTGAAGTTGCTGAGGTTTGATATGTTGCCAAGTAAGTGGTCGATTTTTGAGAAGGTTCCATGCGGTGGTGAGAAGAAGGTATATTCTTTTTTATGTGGATGAAAAGTTCTATAGATGTCTGTTAATCCCAGTTGGGTCATTACTTCTATTAGACCCTTTGCTTCTTTGTTGAGTTTCTGTCTGGTATTCCTGTCTAGTGGTGAGAGTGGTGTGTTGAAATCTCCCACTATAAGTGTGTGGGGATTTATATGTGATTTAAGTTTTAGTAATGTTTCTTTTGCGAATGTGGATGCCTTTGCATTTGGGGCATAGATGTTCAGGATAAACACTTCATCTTGGTGGATTTAGCCTTTGATGAGTATGTAATGACCTCCTTCATCTCTTTTGATTGATTTCATTTTAAAGTCTAATTTATTGGATATTAGGATTGTTGCTACCCCTGCTTGTTTCTTGGGTCCATTTGATTGGAAAAATTTTTCCCAACCTTTAACTCTCAGGTAATATCTGTCTTTGAGGGTGAGGTGTGTTTCTTGTATGCAGCAGAAGGATGGGTTCTGTCTTCGAATCCATTTTACTAGCCTGTGTCTTTTTATGGGTGAGTTAAGGCCATTAATGCTGAGGGATATTAATGACCATTGATTGCTCATTCTTCTTTGATTTGGAATGGTTGTTTTTGGTGGAATTATGTGTGGAATTTCACCCCTTGTTCTTTTGGCTGTTGGTAGAGAGGGATTCTCTAATGCCTATGTTTTTCTGGTTGTAGCTAACTTCCTTGGGTTGGATTTTTCCTTCCAAAACTATCTGTAGGGCTGGGTTAGTGGATTCGTATTGATTGAATCTAGTTTTGTCATGGAATATCTTGTTTTCTCCATCTATTGTGATTGAAACCTTTGCCGGGTATAGTAGTCTGGGCTGGCATCCATGGTCTCTTATTGTTGGTAGAATATCTATCCAGGACCTTTCAGAGTTTCCATAGAGAAGTCAGGTGTAATTCTGATAGGTTTGCCTTTATATGTTACTTGGCCTTTTTCCTTAGCTGCTCTTAATAATCTTAAAATGATTTAGTTTTATTTTATATGTATTCATCGATGACCTGTATGTATATGTTTACCACATACATGTAGTGTTCTTAGGAGCCTGAAGAGTGAATTAAACCCTTTGTAAATAAAGTGACAGATGATTGTTACCTACCATGTGAGTTCTGGGAACTGAACTTGGATCTTCAGCAAGAGCAACAAATGCTCTTTATTTCTAGCCCCAATTTCCGATGAAGTTATAATTGTTCTTTAAGTTCCGTGTCCTGGGGTTCATCTAAGTAATTCTCATTGTCTGTAGTGTCCTGGTAGGAAGCATGGCTGACGTTGGCAGCAGCAAGTTCCAAAGATGGAGTTGGGCTGCAGGAGGACTTAGGCCCTTGTGCACTTCTTTGAAGCATTAAAACATCATTTGTCTTATTCCTTAGCATGGATTCTGAGAAAAGTCAGTTTATGTGGAACACTACAATGTCTTCCTCTTGGGAACAGTAAGCCACTTTCTTTTATGTGGCTATATGTACATATGCATATTGTTTTTAAATTACAATTTAAAATTTTTGTCAACCAGCATATTTTGATCATATTCCTTACTTTCCCCCCATGCACCTCCTCCAAGTCTCTTGTCATACTCCTAACTACCTACCAAAACAAAACAACATGCACACAAAAAACATGGAGTGTTCCTGGGCATGGAGTCTGTCCTGGAGTTTAGATATATTCAGTGTGACTTTGTTGGAGAAATGGATTGCAAATACCTTCTTGGTTATGGGTCATGCTTTGGATCTACTTCCCTTTTTTAATGTTGGGGCTTTATCTGGTTTAATTTTTTGCAAGTCTTGTGTGTGCTCTAACTGTCTCTGTGAGTTCATGTTTGGTGTATTAGCTGTTTTTGTGTAGAAGACACTCTTTCTTTGAATTCATCCCTTTCCTTTGATTCTTTCTGTCCTTCCTCTTCCATACAGATCCCTGAGCCTTGAGGTTATGGGTACGATAAAGACATAGGAATGATTTCTCCAAATTACTTCACTTTCTCAACATTGTCTAGCTGTGTGTCTCCTTGTCAATTACAATTTGCTTCTATGAGAAGCTTCTATGATGAGAGTTGAGCAGTGTATTGACTTTTGGGTATAGCAGTATATCACTAGAAGTCATTTTATTGCTGTGTTCATGTAGCAGAATGATATTGGGTTTTCTACTAGACCCATGATATGTAAAGTATTGGAGTATTGGACTCTTGATACTTTGGCAGTGTCAGGTATGTGTTCCACTGGACTAAGATCCAATCAAATAGTGATTGGTTATTCCCATAATGTATGTGCCACTATTGTATTAGTAGCTTACAAGTGAGCCACTGTTGTAGGTCACAGAGCATGCAGTTAAGTGATATTGAAGATTACTATTATTATCTTGCAGTAACTTCTAGAACCACAAATGCTAATCAGTAGGAGTGAAGATTCTAGTTCAGCACCAGCTTAATTTCTTCATGTTTGCTTTCATAAGTTAAGTGTTGTCTTCAGTAATAGAACCTTCAGCAATAGGTAATCCATAGGCTTGGTAATAGCCTCTGATGTTTAGGGATATAGTCTATGGGATACCTTTGACCAACAACCCGTTCCTAGCATTGTGAGTTTTATTTGATAGCATAAGATGTCTGATTGGGAAATTGTCTCCCCTTTTACATTATTTTAATATATGTATATATTTTAGGAAGCTTCTACAGTAGTAGGCTACCATGGCATGTCTAAAGGCCTTTGGTGTTAGTTTCCCTTCTCCTATTCCCTTCTTTACTCTACTCTCCCAAACTACTTCCCATTTAACACCCCCACTGTCACATTTATCCATTTATAACACTGTTTTATTTCTCTTTGAAACACACTTATTTAAAGCTTAAAATCTTGCATCCACATATAAGATAAAAGATAATATTTGTCTTTCTGGATCTAGGTTACTTCATGAAAGATTGTTACTTCTAGCACCATTCGTTTATTTGAAATTTTCAATTTTGTTTTTCTTAACTGCTGAATAATAGTCCATTGTATAAAGGTAAGACTGAGAGAATCTTCCAAAATTCTCTATAATAAGATGTAGACCAGTGTTGCTATAAACTGTCTTAGTCAGTGTTCCATTGCTGTGAAGGCACCATGTCCATTGCAACTCTTATAAATGAAAGCATTTAGTTGGGGCTTGCTTACAGTTGAATAGCCTTAGTTCACTGTCATCATGCCAGAGAGAATGACAGCATTCAGGCAGACATGGTGCTGGAGAAGGAGCTGAGAGTTCTACATCTGGATATTCAGGCAGCAAGAAGTGAGAGAGCCATTGAACTTGAAATGGGCTTTTTGAAACCTCAAAGCCCACACCCAGAGACATATTTCTTCCAAAAATGCCACACCTCCTAATTCTTCAAGTAGTGCTACTCCCTTGTGATCAAGTGTTTTAACCTACGAGCTGATGGTGGTCATCATTATTAAAACCACCACATACCACTTCCTGACTTCCATAGGCTATTAGCCATATCATAATGCAAAAATCCAGTCAGTCCATTTTCAAAAATCCACAGTATGTGCAACATTCTTTTTTTGGGGAGCGGGAGTTTGAGGCAATGATTCTTTGTGGCTTTGGAGGCTTTTCTGGAACTAGCTCTTGTAAACCAGGCTGGTTTCAAACTCACAGAGATTCGCATGCCTCTGCCTCCTGAGTGCTGGGATTAAAGGCATGCTCCACCATTGCCCAACTAGTCTGTAACAATCTTTTTTTATTTTAAATAGCTTCTTTTACATGTCAATCCCGTTCCCTCTCCCTCCCCTCCTCCCGCACCCCCTCAATATCCCCCCATCCTCCCACCCTATTGCCAAATCCTTCCACATAGGGGATATCTAGAGTCTATCATTTCATTCAGGGTAGGGTCCAGGCACTTCCCTAAGAATCCAGGCAGAGAGAGCAACCTTCTTTGTGTTATGGACACACGATGTCTGTTAGTAATCGAGGGATAAACACTGATCCATTGCTCAGGACCCCATAGGTAGCCCAGGCCTCCACATTGACTCTCACATTCAGGGGGTTAGGATCGGGCCCATGCTGGCCTCCCAGCTGTCGGTCTGGGGTCCAAGAGCTCTCCCATGTTCAGATCAGCTGTCTCTGCTGGTTTTGCCAACCCATTCTTTGCCAATTTGCTCTTTGTTCCTCTCACTCTGTCGCTGGGTTCCTTGGGTTCTGTTTAGTATTTAACTGTGGGTGTTTGCCTCTGCTTCCACCAGTCACTGGATGAAGGCTCCAGGATGGTTATAGACATCAAGTTCACTATCAGGAATAGGCATTCGAGGTGGTCTCTACACTATTGCATAGCTTGCCAATTGGTGTCATCCGTTTAGATCACTAGAGGTCACAATGGTGCCTTATCTGTCTTCTAACCTGTGATTCCCTCTTCCGCCATCCTACCCCCCCCAGTCGACCTTCCTGTTCCTCCAAGTCCTACTCTCTCCTCCACTTCTCCCCCTCTCTATTTCCCAGGTCCCCCTCCGCCCCACCCCTCGTCGTGTTCCCCATCTGTTCAGAGGATCTTGCCTCATTTCTCTTCTCTTGGGTACCATGTATATCTTTTAGGTTCTTTCGTGTTTCTCGGACTCTCTGTCAGTGGAAGTGCAGACTGGCACTCTCCTGATCCATATTTAAATTCCATATATGAGTGAGTACATACCATGTTTGTCTTTTTTGACTGGGTTACCTCACTCAGGATGGTTTCTTCCAGTGCTATCCATTTACCTGCGAATTTCAAGATTCCATTGTTTTTTTTTTTTGCTGAGTAATACTCCATTATGTAAATGTACCACATTTTCTTTATCCACTGTTCAGTTGAGGGGCATCTAGGTTGCTTCCAGGTTCTGGCTATTACAAATAATGCTGCTATGAACATAGTGGAGCAGATGCCCTTGTTGTATGAATTTGCCTCCTTTGTATATATGCCTAAGAGTTGAATTGCTGGGTCTTGTGATAGATTGATTCCCATTTTCCTGAGGAATCTCCATACTGCTTTCCAAAGTGGCTGTACGAGTTGGCACTCCCACCAGCAGTGGAGGAGTGTTCCCCTCTCTCCACATCCTCTCCAGCATAAATTGTCTTTGGTGTTTTTGATTTTAGCCATTCTGACAGGAGTAAGATGGTATCTCAGAGTTGTTTTGATTTGCATTTCCCTGATGGCTAAGGATGTTGAACACTTTCTTAAGTGTCTCTTGGCCATTTTAGCCTCCTCTATTGAGAATTCTCTGTTTAATTCTGTACCCCACCTTTTGATTGGATCCTTTGGTGTTTTGGAGACTTGTTTCTTGAGTTCTTTGTAAATTTTGGAGATTAGCCCTCTGTCAGATGTGGGGTCAGTGAGTGTCTTTTCGCATTCTATGGACTGCCTTTCTGTCTTGTTGACTGTGTCCTTTGCCTTACAGAAGCTTTTTAGTTTCAGAAGGTCCCATTTGTTAATTGTCGATCTCAGTGCCTGTGCCACTGGTGTTATGTTTAGGAAGTGGTCTCCTGTACCAACTCGTTGAAGAGTATCTCCCACTTTCTCTTCTAAAAGTTTCAGTGTGGCTGCATTTATGTTGAGATCTTTGATCCATTTGGACTTAAGTTTTGTACAAGGCGATAAACATGGATCTCTCTGCAGTCTTCTGCATACCAGTACCCAGTTATGCCAGCACCATTTGTTGAAGATGCTTTCTTTTTCCATTGTACAGTTTTAGCTACTTTGTCAAAAATCAAGTGTTCATAGGTGTGTGGGTTAAAATTAGGGCTTTTGACTCGGTTCCATTGGTCTACCTGCCTATTTTTATGCCAATACCAAGCTGTTTTCAGGACTATAGCTCTATAATAGAGCTTGAAGTCAGGTATGGTGATGCCTCCTGAAGTTCCTTTATTGTATAGGGATGTTTTGGCTATCCTGGGCCTTTTGTTTTTCCATATAAAGTTGATTAATGTTCTTTCCAGGTCCTTGAAGAATTGTGATGGAATTTTGATAGGGATTGCATTGAATGTGTAGACTGCTTTTGGCAAGATTGCCATTTTTATTACGTTGATCCTACCAATCCAAGACCATGGGAAATCTTTCTATTTTCTGGTATCTTCTTAGATTTCTTTCTTTAAAGACACAAAGTTCTTGATATACAGGTCTTTAACTTCCTTGGTTAACATTATCCCCAGATATTTGATGCTGTTTTTGGCTATTGTAAAAGGTGATGTTTCTCTGATTTCTTTCTCAGTCAGTTCATCATCTGTATATAATAGGGCCACTAATTTTTTGAGTTTACCTTGTATCCTGCCACATTGCTGAAGATGTTTATCAGCTCTAGGAGCTCTAGCACCTTTATCATGAAGGGGTGCTGGATTTTGTCAAAGGCTTTTCCAGCATCTAGTGAGATGATCATGTGGTTTTTCTTTCGCAGATTGTTAATATGGTGGATTACATTGATAGATTTTCTAATGTTGAACCATTCCTGCATTCCTGGGATGAAGCCTACTTGATCATGGTGGATGATTTTTCTGATGTGTTCTTGAATCCGGTTTGTGAGTATTTTATTGAGTATTTTTGCAACGATGTTCATGAGGGAAATTGGTCTATAGTTCTCTTTCTTAGTTGTGTCTTTGTGTGGCTTGGGTATCAAGGTAATTGTAGCCTCGTAGAAAGAGTTTGGCAGTGAGCCTCCTGCTTCTATTGTGTGGAATGCTTTGAGGAGTTTTGGAATTAGCTCTTCTTTGAATTTCTGGTAGAATTCTGCACTGAAGCCATCTGGGCCTGGGCTTTTTTTGTTTGGGAGGCTTTTGATGACTGCTTCTATTTCATTAGGGGTTATAGGTCTGTTTAGATTGTTTATCTGTTCTTGATTTAGTTTTGGCAAGTGATATCTATCCAGGAAATTGTCCATTTCCTTTAAATTTTCAAATTTTGTAGAGTACAGAATTTCAAAGTATGCCCTGATGATTCTCTGGATTTCCTCAGAGTCTGTTGTTATGTCCCCTTTTTCATCCCTGATTTTGTTAATTAGCATGCTCTCCCTCTGTCTTTTGGTTAGTTTGGACAGAGGTTTATCTATTTTGTTGATTTTCTCAAAGAACCAACTCTTTGTTTCATTGATTCTTCTCAGTGTTTTTCTGGTTTCTACTTGATTGATTTCAGCCCTCAATTTGATTATTTCCTGGCGTCTGCTCCTCCTGGAGGAGTTTGCTTCTTTTTGTTCTAGAACGTTCAGCTGTGCTATTAATTCTCTAGTATGACTGTTCTCCAGTTTTTTCATGTGGGCACTTAGTGCTATAAACTTTCCTCTCAGCACTGCTTTCAAAGTGTCCCATAAGTTTGTGTATGTTGTGTCTTCATTCTCATTGATATCGAGGAAGTCTTTAAATTCTTTTTTTATTTGTTCCTTTACCCAGGGATGGTGCAATTGTGCATTGTTCAATCTCCATGGGTTTGTAGGGTTTCTGCGATTTGTGTTATTGTTGAATTCTAATGTTAATGCATGGTGGTCTGATAAGATGCAGGGGGTTATTCCAATTTTTTTGTATCTGTGGAGATTTGCTATGTTTCCTATTATGTGGTCAATTTTAGAGAAGGTTCCATGTGGTGCCGAGAAGAAGGTATATCGCTTTGTATTTGGGTGGAATGTTTTATAGATGTCGGTTAAACCCAGTTGGGTCATAACTTCTATTAGTTCTTTTGTTTCTTTGTTAAGTTTCTGTCTGGAGGTCCTGTCTAGCAGTGAGAGCATAGTGTTGAAGTCTCCTACTATTAGTGTGTGAGATTTTATGTGCATTTTGAGCTTTAGTAATGTTTCTTTCACAAATGTAGGTGCCTTTGTAGTTGGTCATGGGGGAACAGGAAGTTGAGGGGGTGGGGGTAGAATAGGGGGAAGAGGGAATCATAGGATCGAATACAGATCAGGCACCAGAGTGACCTCGAGTGATCTAAAGGGATAACACCAATTGGCAAGCTAAGCAATAGTGGAGAGGCCACCTCGAATGCCCATCCCTGATAATGAACTTGATGTCTATAACCATCCGGGAGCCTTCATCCTGTGACTGATGGAAGCAGAGGTAAACACACAATTAATCACTGAACTGAACCCAAGGAACCCAGTGACAGAGAGAGAGGAGTGATGAGCAAATTGGCAAAGAATGGGCTGGCAAAACCAGCAGAGACAGCTGATCTGAACAGGGGAGAGCTCTTGGACCCCAGACCGATGGTGGGGAGGCCAGCATGGGACTGATCTGGACCCCCCAAATATGAGTGTCAGAGAGAAGGCCTGGGCAACCTATGGGGCCCTGAGCTGTGGATCAGTGTCTATCCCTGGTATACAAAACAGTCTTTGTGTGCCTATAGCACAAAGAGGGATGCTCTCTCACCCTGGACTCTTAGGGGAGTGCCTGGACCCTACCCAGAGTAAAATGACAGACTCTAGATATCCCCTATGTGGAAGGATTTGGCAATAGGTTGGGAGGGTGGAGGGGAAGGGGAGTGTGGGTGGAGGGGAGGGAGAGGGAACTGGGATTGACATGTAAAACAAGCTATTTAAAATTAAAATAAAAAATGATTTAAAAAACTCTCATCTGAGACTTGTAGCAATTTCTTAATTGTAACCCCCTATAAAACCCAAATGAAACAGCAGATCACATAATTCCAACACACAATGGCACAGAATATACATGACCATTCCAAAAGGGAGGAAAGGGAACATAGTGAGAAAATAATGTCTAGGTGTCTGTTGCTCCTTCATCTGCATTTCAGTAATTTTTAGAGTAGGGAACTTAGTTTAAGAGAAACTTTAATAATGGTACATCTTCCCATCAGTAATAGAAAAAAAGTTGATTCTTCATGCATTGCATTCTCATTTTGAGTTCATGGAAAGAAAGTAAGTCAGACTTTTAATATCAGCTGTCTTGAAGATTTTATATCCTTCAAGATATATACATATATGTATACATAATGTGTATATGTATGTGTGTCTGTCTGTGTGTATGCATGAATACACACATATATATATAATAATTTTCTTGCAAGTTGTGTGATTATCCTTATTAAAAGTGTAAGTTACATCCTCCAGTGTCTTTGCAAGATTAGTAAATTTTAACTAATGTTTCTTCATATGGCCATTCTTGTCCCAAAATTTTAATTTAAGGAATTGCTCTTGATGTGTTTTCCTCTGATAAGTTTGAAAAGTCAATTTATTCAAGTATTTCTTTTGAAAACTTATGTCTATACTTTCAATTATCAATAACATATTCACAAAACATTCTCACATTTTATAGTATAAAAGTGACCATTAAAATTATTAAAAATTAACAGGTTTCAGCACTGTTACGATTAGAAATAATATATACAATTGATAAGAAATGATATTAGCTCATTCATAGTTTTATCTCAATACATTTTTTTCAATTGCACGAATTAAAATTATTTTTCTTATGTTTCATTCACATTTAGGCATTCACGCCTTTATACTGGCTATTTTGTTCCCTATATACAATAATTTGCTTTAAATGTTTTTCTTCCATTGTTTGCTAAATACATCTGCTGGAAGTACTGCTTATTTAGAAAGTTTGGACAAAAGGTTAAAGAAACCACAGAGTGTGAACTAGAGAGATAAAGGTACTGGGAAGTCCTCCTCTGAACAGAACCACTTGTGAGGACAAACTCCTTTTTCCAACACTAAGGAGATTTATATTTAGTGGAACCTTAAGGTCTCTTTTTAAAACTTTGAATTAATTTTGCTTATTTAGACAATCTATACTTCATATCTCACTGTTACATTGTTACATTTTTCGTTTCAGATATGATGAAGCTTACATACTCCTATTTTCCTGGGTATCACATATGCCTTATTTTCTTGCAAGTGATAGCATCAACTTCTGGTAAGAACGTGTGCTTTTTTTCTTATCCATTGCAATTATGAAAAGGACGCAAGATAGACTTCTATTGTCCAGTTGCATATTGAAGGAGGTTAACAACATCACTTCATGGCAATATCAAGTAAAATAGTTATGGGTGAAATTTTCTGTCCTTCCTGGACCTGCAGAAGCTGTTTAGTCCCAAATAAACACCCAGAGGCTTACGTTAGCTATAAACTGTTTCAGCTGTTGTTCAGGCTTCTTTTTGGCTAGCCCTCTCTTAATCATTAACCCATTCCTACTAATATGTGAATCTCCACACGGTCTTGGCTTACCAGTGATACCTGTTTCTCTTGTTTTTTTGGCAGCTGCATGGCATCTACCTCTTTGCCTTTTACCTTTCTCTATCCCTGTTCAGATTTCCTGCCTGGCTAAATGCTGCCTGTCCATTGGTAAAAACAACTTTATTCATCAACCAATAAGAGAAACATTCACAACATGCAGAAGGACATCACCAATCATCTCTTTTTTGTCTAAATAAAAAGGATGGTTTTATCTTTAATATAGTAAAATTATATATAGCAAAACAGTTATCAAGCAAGCATTATAATTACAATATTTAGCTCATTAACATTTGGCAAAATTTAAAGAAAATATTATACCATCTATCTTATCTTTGTGAGTCTAAAGTTTTATATGTAACTTATCTTTTATCACATCTAAGAAAACTGTAACTGTATTTGTCTTCAACCCCGTGAAAGACCCCAGAGGCATAATATATAAATTTTAGAAGCGACAGAGACATCTCACTGCCTGAACAGTCACCTAAAGTTTCTCGGTAATGTTGGGGCATCTCTCTTTAGCCTATAGGCCTAGAACGTATGGCTGACTTTTTGATGAAGCAAGAACCTTGAAGGACCATCCTGTCCCACGGCAAATTCAGCAGTCACTTTTCTTTGTAACCTGCTTGTCTAGTGTGTTATTAAGCAGTCCAGGCAAGAGCAGTTTCCTGTTCAAATGACTATTCTTGTCACATTGAAGGAAAACTCCATTATGAATTTCTGCAATGCTCATTATCTTCTCTGACCTAATTGGTGTTGCTAGAATCAGATGTGTCTTCTAGTCATTAAAAGCTCCAAGTTAACAAACCATATTAAATACTATAGTCTGAATGTCTTTGTAAGGTTTTGAAAAATGCATGTCCATTTACAATATATCTCTGTATAACTAGAAAAACTAACTAATGTGACTATAGACAGATTTTCTATCCCACCTGGTCCCACAACCATTTAGCCCCAAATAAACACCCAAAAGGCTTATATTATAAACTGTTTGGCTGATGGCTCAGGCTTCTTATTAGCTATCTCTCTCTTAATTATGAACCAATTTCTATTCATCTAAGTATTTCCATGTGGTCATGGCTTACCAGAGAATGCCCAGGCACCCTGCCTTCCTTGTGACTACACAGCAACTCTCTGGTGACTGCTTCCCTGCCTCTCTTCCTTCCAGCATTCTCCTAGTCTGGTAGCACCACCTACATTTCCTTCCTGGCTGCTGGCCAATCAGCATTTTATTAAACCAATATGAGAAACATATATTCACAGCATACAGAAGGTCCTTCCTCATCACATGACTATATTCCTGGCTGTAGTGTGGTCTGTGAGGCTGCATGGTCTCAGCTGTTTTAGATGTTGGGTCACCTGGGTAACTGCTTTAGGGGGTCATGCTTGATCAAACCATTTTAGTCCAGAAGGAATCCACAGCTTTTTTATCTTCTGTGGAAACAAAAGCAGAACCTCTTTTACAAAGTAACATGTACTTAGACTTAAATTTTTTGTCTTTTTATTTTTAAATTTAAATTAAATTAGAAACAAGACATTGAGAAGCCCTCAAGAAAGGTCACAACCCAAATGCACAGGTTTGCTAAAAAGCTGAATCTAAATCATAATTCTCCAGAATGCTTCTTCTCTCTCCCCACATATTTTAGTGCCACATCATTAAAACATGCCACCAGGGCACATTAATTGTAGCATATTTGACTTCCAACAAAACCTTCCAGGACTAACTAACAATCAAAACCAGAGTCCATAAGGATGGAGCAAGTTAAGTCACACAGTCTCTAATGTTGAGGCCATAAATTTAATATAACCATAATTAATATTGCAAATGATCTAATGGCAAAAGTGGATAATATGTAAGAACAAATGGATAATATAAGCAAAGTTAGAAATTCTGAGCTAGTAACAAAAAAAATCTGATAGGCAAAAATACACCTTAGCAGAACTAATGAATTCCTCTTTTATGGGCTCTGAATGGACAAAACTTGGAAAAGAACATCTGACCTTGAGTATTAATCATAGAAATGTATAAAGAGAAAAAAGACTAACACTTTTGCTGAGAAAGTCTAAGAACTCAGAGACAATTCTCAAAAGTGTAGTATATAGACGATGGTAATGCAAAAAGAAAGGCAAAAGGCAAAAGAAAGAGAGGCACATACAGTGAAACCATGGCTTAAATTCCCCATAGATCCACAAATCTTGGAGAATACCAAACAGGGTGAGAGACAAAGCAAACAAAAAATGTTCCCCTGCATGTAGTATTTAAAATATAATGAAAATTGAAGATAAAATTTAAAATGCTGGCAGTCATGGAGGGAAGAGGAAGAATCTGTATTGTGTTTAGTAACTCTGTCTTGAGAAATATGTATGTTCAAGGTTTATTGGAGAGAAGGAAAACGGCAAAGTCAGATAATGAAAACTACATAAATATTAGAGAAGGAAAAGTTGATAGTAAAATAATCCCAATTGATCTAATAAAGGACAGGATTTTCAAAACAGTAAAAGCAATGTATTCATCAATTATGAATTACAATGCAAGGAAATAAATGGCAGTGATAGATGAAAAGGAATGAGTGTTTGTAGCCTTTGATTAATAAGTTGCTTTTATGAACCATTACACTATTGTTTTTATTTACATTAGATATGTTATCCTCATTTCTCCCCCATAAAGCTTCAGTTTATCACTATTCGACTTCCTTGTTCTACAGATTTGACTACTTAAAATATGCAGATTTTGTCTTTTTCTATCTGTCTTATTTCATTTAAACTAATTTTCATTAAGTGTGCTCATGTTGTAGCATATGGCAGGATTCTTTTTATTTAACTCTGAACAATATTTCATTATATGTATATATCATATTTTTCTTATCTGTTCATTTGTCAGTGGATCTTGTGTTTGCTTCTGAATCTCAGAAAGAAGTTTCTACATTAGCATTAAAATATTAATGGAAAATATTATATCATGTTTCATTGTCCTTTTGGACCATGGGTAAAAGAGTGGCAAGAAGTTGAGGTGGCCTTCAGTTCCTATATTTCTTTTAAGTTTCTTTCCCAGGTTTTGAATCACTTTACTTATATTTCTAGCCTGCTTATATATGATTTTTTATCTTATACATCCTTTAGTTATTTGAGCATACTAAGATTCTTACTTTAAGGTCTTTGTCTAGTAGATCCGCTGTCTAGTCGAGAGTCAGGGAGACTCTGATTTATTTTTTCCTTTGTATTAGCTGTGCTCCTCTGATTCTTTTCATGTGTTGGGATTTTTGTTGTTGAAAACTAGACATTTAAATCCAACAATATGATGACTCTGCAAAATGTGATTTCTTCCTTCTCCAGTGCTTTTGAATTTAGCTTCTTGTAGTCTGTGCTAGTGACCACTTGTAAGTTTAAGGCTTCTCCTTGGCTGCTTTCAGAATCTGTTTGTTTCCTTGTGCACTTGCATACTTTCCAATTCTTCCCCTATATGCAGATGCTTTTGAACGCCCTCTTTCAAAAATAAAATTAACTCTGTGAGTTTGAGACCAGCCTGGTCTACAGAGCAAGTTACATGACAGCCTCCAAAACAATACAGAGAAACCCTGCCTCAAAAACCAAAAGAAATTAAAATTAAAAAATTAAAATAACCAAACTTCTTTAAACAATTTCAGTTAGAAAAGGGTAAGATTTTCACTTTAGGAGAAGCTTCAAAAATAACTAATCACCCCTTGGTCTATGCTTATGTGATAGAGGCAATAATCAATGATCAGAACATAGCTCTCCAATAATTGTAAAATAAAGTTGTTTTGGTTCATCCTGGCTCTCATAAGCTACACAGAATTCCTTGATGAACATGGACAACTGGTCATCAATAAACTAATGGTTGGTGGCAGCTAGTTGGTGTTGTGATAAAAGCTGAAATGACTATAAATAAAATGCATGTAAATAATCCAAAGCTTAGTTGGAGTTCTAAGTCATCATGATTTGGTTTTGAAATTTCTCCTCAATGACACTCATGGGCTAATGGGTTGTTAACGGTGATATCCAACCATTGAGAAGTGATGAAACTTTTGGTTGCTCAGCCTCCATCAATGTGGATTCGTGATACTGTGGCGTTATTGAAGGGAGAATGAAGTAGGAAGTAGTGTGTGGTCAGAGGAATTAGACAAGTTGGAGAACACTTTGGAAAGTCCTTATCCTTTCTCTTCTGTTCTCTGTGCTTTCTGGGAATGGGCAACTGTGTTTTACATTCTCCAGGATGACATTCTGTCTCAGCAGGGCTGAGAAACAGTGGTAAAAATCTACTCATGAAGTGAAGCCTCTGCCACCATGAGTCAAAATGTATTTTCTCATTGAAATTCTTTTTCTTAGATATTTTGTCACACATACTATCACAAAAACTGACAAACATCATTCAATAGATTCAAGAATTCCAATAAAGTTATACTTGACAGATTCTTTCATAGAATTCTTAAGTAGCAAGACAGATTATTGGGATTCCTACTTCATTCGATTCTATTTTAAAGATAAGAATGAGCTAGCAGTGGTTTTAAAATATTGAAAGATGAGAATGAATGTAATCATTATTGAATATTTAGGTGTGGGCAGGATTTGATATGTTCTTCCAGCACCTTGTGGCAGCAAAGGCTTGTTAGTTTCAGATTTATTTTGATTTTAATTTTTTTCCACAGAGAATCTGATGGTGACAGCTCCCACTGAACACTTGGTGGCTAGAGTAGGAGGCCAGGCTGAGCTCAGCTGCCAGGTGATCCCACCACGCAGTGTGGAGTACATGGAGGTGCGTTGGTTCAGGAGTGGCCATTCCCAACCTCTTTACCTATACAGAGGTAGCCATGGAGCGAATGGAGAAGCTGCACCTGAATATGTGAATCGTGTAGAGTTTGTGAAAGAGGCCATTGGAAAGGGAAAAGTGGCCCTCAGAATTCGTAATATCAGCATTCCTGATGACGGGCTTTACCAATGTTCATTTAATGATAGTGCCTTCAGTTATGTGGCCAGCATGAATCTCAGTGTGGCAGGTAAGTTCCCTGTGCAACATAGTATGCCAGTGTCTTTTTGCCCAAAAAACTGAAATACATGGAAATTATCTTTGTGTTTTTTATAGATTTTTCATATTTTATGCTTGTAAAATAGCCAAGTAATGAGTTAAAGTCACATAGTTCTCCAAAAATACACTATACAGGAAGTAGACATTGCATAGCAATTAATTAACCTAACTTGAAAATAAAATATGAAAGTTGATTCACCCATATTATTAAACTACAGGATGTCATGATTGAGATTCCCTTTTTTCCCTACTCTATCCATCCAAACTCAGTATAATCACTATGCTTTTAACTCCTTGTAATTTCCACCAGCATTTGGATTGAAGACGCAAATCCATGTTCAGAGTTCTGGAAATGGAGGATTCATTGTGGGGTGCTTTTCAGAAGGGTGGTTCCCACAGCCCCGAATGGAGTGGAGAGACAGCAGAGGGGAAGTAGTTCCATATTCTTCAGTATCACACTCACAGGATGGAGATAGATTTTTCCACATGAAGATGACTCTTCTCCTCAGAAACCATTCTCAGGAAAGTATCACATGTTGCGTTCTTAACCCTCTAACGGGTGAAGAGAAGCAAACGAATCTCATCTTTGCAAGTGAGTACTCAGTCATGATAGGTTAATTGTCAACTTGGAAGCATAAAGGATAAACCAATGGATTAATGTTAAAAGACTGCATTGCAGAACATTCTTTGAGTGTGCCTCTTTATCATAGATACTAGTTTTGGTGAGGCAAATGTTAAGTGTGCAGTATTAGAAGAGCTTAGAGCCATTATCTCAATAAATTTCCATTTGTGTTCAAGTTTAACAAGATATTAGCTTAGTAAGATAAAAATGGTATATCAATTTGAAATATGTTCTCATCTCAGAAAAAATGTAAGCATACTTCGTAGGTTTTTATGAATTCTAAGTCATTAGGACATATTGATTACTGTCACATAGTATTCAGTGCTAGAACTTGCATTTTAAAATTCCTATAGAGTAAATACATAGAAATTGTTATGACAGTGAGATGAATAACAAAGAGAGTCAGAGAGAGAGAATAGCCATAAGAAAAATGTGTAAGTAAAATGCAGATTATGTGATTATTTTCTCACTGCTCACTCCTAGAAGACATGATAGATAAATTAAAAACAAATCAAGAAAATGTTGTCATATGTATAATGAAGCTATCTTTCACTAACACCAAGTGCAGAAATTAAGTTTCTCATATGAACAGACTGTGTGTGGGTGGAGAGAGGAGAGTTTATATCTTTAGACACTTGTTCATGCAATATTTTTCTACTTTAAATAATGATTGTTTTCTTTCTCTTTTAAAAACTCTACAATGTGCTGGAGAATTAGGAAATTGACTAAAAAATTGTGTTGCTGTGACTGAATAGGGCTCTCTAGCAATGGCTCTTGGGATACCAGATTTCACAAGAATGAGTAGGAATCAGAAGTTAGGCAGGATGGCACTTGCAAGGCTTAGGCAGGATGATGATAGAATTTGAATTCAGCTTGGGTAATATGATAAGAAACGCTTCGAATAGAAAGTGAGTAAGATACTGCAAATATTTTTAAAGTAGAGATGAATGGATTTACTGATACATTAAAGATATGGTGAAAGACAAACTAAAAAAACCAAATACTTCTAAGGTCATTGAGTGGAATCATGATATGAAAAGAAACATTTTCAGTCAATACAGGAAACTTTTTTTTGAGTGAGCATATATTAGGTAAAAAACTTGTAAGGCTGTTAAGTGCAATTGCTGTACAAATTTCAGTTGCCATATGACCTCAAGGTTACTGTGACTGCATGTGCAAGACATGCACGAACTCAAGTCACACAAAATCCTAGAAAAGAGAGAGGGAAATTCCTTTAGCCGATGAGGTATTGGTAACTGATAGCAGCTGAGAAGGGAGAATTAGCATTCTTAAGCGTGTTACTCTTGATATAATCAACCAGGAACCAGGATCCAGTAGAAGGCCATATATTCAAAGAGTATGTTAGCAACACAATTTGGACTTGAAGAATTTATTTTGAAAAGGAAAGACAAAATTGAATGGGTAGGGAGGGTTATTGATGTGGGGGAAGTTGGAGGTGGGAATTATATCTCCAAGATGAACTTAGTATTCAGATGTTCTCTGTAGTTGCCACAAAATCAGGTCTACCAGTATGTAGTTCTGAGTCAGACACAGAAAATGAGAGGTAAGAAGAAAGAGAGGAAGACAGAGAGAGAGAGAGGGAGAGAAACAATGAGAAAAGAAAGGAAGGAAGAAAAGGGGAGAGGAAATGGACAAGGAAGGAAGAAAGGATGGAAGGACTAGAGAGATAGGGTGGGAAGGAGACAGGAAGAGGGCGCAGAGGGAGGGGAAGGAGGAAGAGAGGAAAGGAAAGAGTTGGATGAAGGTAGGAGAGAGGGAGGGAGTAATGGCGTGGGAGGAAACAAGAGGGAAGGAGGAAGGAAGATGAAAAAGGATAGGAAGAGTTGCAGAACCTGAAGCGGAAAACTGTCCTTCTAGCAGCGGCAGTTTCCTGGTCTGGTGCTGCTCTTTGCTATGTCTATTTTAAAGAAGTTCTCTTCTTTTTTCAGATGCCCTGTTTAATGAGAACGACATGAAAAAATCGATTTTCATTTTCTTTTCAGTATCAATCTGTTTATCTTTTTTATACCTTTTAGTTTTTATCTTCATCAAAGCAGGTAACTGATCAAGAAGGATAGAATATTAAGTTTTTTTTAGCTTTATGCCTAAATCACAAGTTAAAATTAAATGACATACATTATCCACTTTTATTCACAGCTTACTTCTTACTTTCAAATGTTGAATTTATACCTCTCAACTCTAGGATTACTAAAAGGAGCACCAATTGAAACACTGAAATTTAAAGATATCTTCTTTTTCTTAAGAAATACCATTTCCATCACAGTAGAGTAACCTTCTGTCACCTCAGACTGTGGAGTGATTGAAGCATGTGAGACTATTCTAGCATGTGATCACAAATTCCAGAATACAGTAGGGTGGGGACTGTATGCATGTGTATACATATGGTATACCTATGTGTGCATATGGCGTGTGTGTGTGTGTGTGTGTGTGTGTGTGTGTGTGTGTGTGTGTGTATGATCTCTGAGCTTAGATGCTTGGACTTGTGCTTCCACATGGCCAGAGATGAACTTTGAGTTTCTGACTCTATAATTCCCAGTTTTATTCTTTTAAGAAAATGTCTGTCACTGAAGCTAGAGCTAGGCTGGCAGTAAGAAAGCACAAATGATCCCCATTTTCTGCCACACATAGCACTGAATTTATAGGTGCATATGCCATATGCACAACTCTGCTTGTTTTTTTAATGTGAGTGCTAAGATTGGAACTCAGATCCTCATGATTGAACAGCAAATGCTTACCCTCTGAGCCATCTCTCCAGCCCCTCAATTATTTTTAATATTGCAATTTCTTAGGCCTTAGTCTTGAATAAATTAATACAAAAAAGAGGTGTAGGGATGAGCCCCACAAAGCTATCTGCTCTAAGGGTGGGGATAAGGAAATTTAGGACAGCTGGAGATAAAAGGACGTGAAACAGAAACAAATCTCTCTTCTCCTCTCTTCCCCTGGAAGCCTGCCATGCTTCTGACTCCCCCAGCCTTTTGTGTGTAAGTTCTTATTCTGGTAAATAAATATATTATATTCCCTATTGCATTTACCCTACACATCAAAGAAGCACTTATATAAATCAATAACTCCTTTACAACCACATTATTCTCTTACTTTTTATACAAACTAAATGTATATACCATACTCTGTAACGATACAGGGATCCAGTATAAGAACAACCTTTGGGGCTGGAGAGATAGCTCAATAGTTAATACCACTGGTAGGTCTTCCCGAGGACCTGGGTTCAGTTCCCAGCACCTGCATGGCAGCTCACAACTGTCTGTAACTCCAGTTCCAGGAGATCCAATATCATTTTCTAGCCAGTATGAGTATCACACATACAAATAATGCACAGGCATACATGTAGGCAAAGTACCTACTCACATAAAATTAAAGAAAAAGAACAGACCTTTTCCAACTCCAATGACAAAACAAAATTTATTCTTTATTATAGAACAGAGTAAAGCTGCTATATGGAAACACAAGAATTCAGAGGATGAGTAAATAATAAAGCAGAGAATAACAATTTGATAACACACTAAGAAATCTGCAGCCAAGGGATGAAAGAAGGCTGCAATTTAACAGTGATTAAAAGATAATGTGACTCAAAGGAGAAGTTGTAACCTGTTCGTTCTATTAGTTTATCTAATCCATGGACTCCTAACTAATGAATTATATTTAGAGGGGACTTCCTTATGCGCCAAGCACTGTGATAATGAATTTATTGAGTTTATCCAAATTATTCCTAAATGCTAGTTCTCTTACTTTCATCTTAATAGGGCTGAGAACATAGTGGATTACACAGGTTATAAGGGACATAGCTAAGATTGACCTACATTTATATTTGGCTCCAAATTTCATGCCGTATTATTATGCTGTTACTTTCAGTACTTGATGTAGTTTTAACTTTGGCACGGTGGCTGTTCCTTAATCTACTGCTATTTCAGCCAGCAATTATGATTGCACAGTTACCAGCCTGCTTATCTGGCAGCAGCACGTTTGCTCAGGCTGCAGCCTGGTGGTAATGCTTTTCCCTCATGCACTAACTCTGTCGCTGGTGCTAAAGGTAGCTTTAACTAAATCTCTATAGTTCTATATATAAATAAGACTCAAGATTCAAAGGCTGGAGTGAAAACCTATTAGCTTAGAGAGGATGAACAGAAACTAGTTAGCTTTATTTCCGTGCTGGTGTCTCCCCAAAAGTATGTCCTTCTGCCTCACCAAAACACACACACACAAAAAGCCTTGTCATTCAAAATCCCTCCCTCCTACTTCCTGTCTCTCTCTCTGTCTGTCCTGGATGCCCTCTGAAGCTCTATGATTACATTATGTCAACTAATTGCTAACTCTGACTCCTGATCCAAGGTTAATTTTATTTAGTTAATGCAAATGCAAACTTGGGGTTTACGGTATGATCAAATATCCCCCAACAACTTAGTTTCATGTTTCTTATTGTGCATCTCCCAGACTGTGGAGACCACTTAATCATTGAAGTATTCTATTCCAAGGTGGTTATGAGAAGTTTATTCTCTTTTGATATTAGATAATTTCTACACAATAGGTTCAATGGTGATTTCAGAAACACACACACACACACACACACACACGAGAGAGAGAGAGAGAGAGAGAGAGAGAGAGAGAGAGAGAGAGAGAGAGAAAGTAAATTCTGATTCCCTGCTACCCAGAGACTAAAAGTCAAAACTGTGCTATCTTGTTTCAAATGCATTTCTAGTTACTTCAAAAATCTTGCTCATCCTTTTCTGGAAGGTCATATGAAGATTAACTATCCTGTGGATACATATTTGTTAATCTATAGAGACACACTTGTGTACTGTCTGTTCAGTTTAGGAACAGGGTCCTAGCAGCTTGAAGATGAGAATATGTTTACTGACATTGCTGAAGGAGCAGGGCACTTCAGTTTTCAGAATCCATGGATCCAACTAAGTTCCCTCATTTCAGCTAATGCTGTTCTCATAGCTACCATTGCCCAAGATTGAATCTGATGAGGACTCTTTGAGTTGAGCTGTCTCCTCTCCCCACAATCACTGATTTTGTGCTAGGTTAGGTTGTTAGGTTCAGAAAAGGAAATTCCTCTTATCTCTGATAGTTTTACAAATCCAGTTGAAATGTCCTAGTTGCAAAACGAGCCTGATGCTTTAGTTCTACTTAGAGATGAATATGAAAGAGATAAACCACCTTTTCATGTGGTTATACTTCTGTACTGTTTCATACTCCTAAGTTCCTTTTATTAATTCTGACTCTTTCTGTTCTAGAATGTGCATGTGGATGTGAACCATGTCTCCATAAAGCAGGCATAATAGTAATGGTCTTTAAATTCCTGTGTTTCATGATCTTCTCTGTAACAATCGTTATTAAGTATGTGCAATTACGGAACAAAGGTAAATAGCATTAATGGTGATAACATATCTTCAATTCTCTTGTTTTCCTAGATGTATGTCTTTGGGGGATTGTTTAGTTATGTGACACTTACATCATCTCCAGGAGGATCTGTCGTTTGGGTATAACATAATAGAATCATGTTCTAACAAGGTGTGTAAGGTAGCAGCTAAATCTGCAGGTATTTTACAGCTGTTTTGGGAACCAAATCCTTTTGCTCTTGCGCAAGAAGGAAGAAACATAGCTTCAGAAAATATTGTTAGAGAGGCTTCCATTTATCTTAAATAATTTCTCTCCTTTTAATAATCAATACATATGTATGAATATGGGTCAAACATTTTTAGTTTTTATCTTACAGTCTGTACTGAAAATATATGAAATAAAAAGAATTTCTATTTAATTTCAAAAATGACATTTCACTTATACACAATTTCATGAGACTTTTAAATCCTCTGTGTATCTATTAAGTATTAAATATAGTCATAATAAAGAAGTAGCGTTTATGATGAGTAGAATAGCACTATAATTTGATTTTGGCATTTGACAATATTTTATTCTTCCAAGGCTAATGGGGAAATGTGTATATAGAATCATTAGCAGCAATCAATGCAGAGCAATACCATGGTATTAACATGCACATTTCTTCCAATCAACAAAAGAGAATATCAGAGTTATTGTGGTCACCAGAGGGGCTCTCTTTGTTTTCTTAGTTCCAACTTCTTGATAGATAGGCCTTGGATCATAGAATACAAAGGCCTGTACACTTTTGTGATTTTGACAAAAGTTTCTTCCTTAGAATTTATAAAAACAGAAAGTCAATTTTCCAATGCTTTTATATTTGCATTTATATTCACCCAGAAAATAAGGCAACTAAGACCAAACTACTCTGAACATCTTTGCTAAATAGTTGCTTATTATAACTTATAAAGATCCTGCAGCGGAACATGTGGGGATCAGAGACATGGTACAGATAATTTCAGCCATTTCAAGAGCCATCAGCATTCAATTCCTCCTGATGATAGGAGGCTTAGCAGCCTTAATGACTACTGTAGTCGACTGTAGATGGATTAATGAGTTGAGTTGGATCATATGTTGGTGCTCAAATACCTTTATAAACTACTGATAATTGCATCACTTTGCATATCATTAACAATGTATAAGAAAACCCTGACTATAGACTTACATGAGAGAGAGAGAGAGAGCTATGTATTATTACCTTTTATCAGATCTATGGTTCATAAAATGTTTTTCCTACATCCTGAAGGTCTTGGTGTCTTTACACTCTGTTGATCATTTTACTGTGTTGTGCACAAGCATTTTAGTTTCCTGAAGTTCTGCTTAAACTTTTTGCTGTCTACTATGCCTTTGAGGTCATCTTTAGGAAATCTTTACCAATCTTTGCTCTTCTGTTTTCTTTTAGGAATCTTATCATCCTAGGTCTTAACTTTACATATTTAATATATTGAGTTGATTCTTAATATAGGTTACAAGATGAGGTTTTAATTTCATTTGGGTAAATGCTCAGTTTCCCCAGAACTATACACTGAAGAGACTATCCTGTTCCATTGTGTGTTCATGGTTCCTTGTCTGATCCCATTGAAAATATATACCTGCATTCATTTCTGCTATCTCTATTTTGTTTCTATAGATCTGTTTTAATGCCAGTTTCACTCTATTTTCATTAACGTCCCTTTGTATTTGGACATTTAAGAAGTGCAATGCATTAAAATTTGCTATTTGTTTACATAATTCCTTTGGCATTTGGAAAAATGTCTCAAAGATTGATGAAATTTTAGGGCTGTTTTCCTTTAGTTTTGGGGCTGGGTTACAGTACTGGGGATGATTGGGATCTTAAGACTACAGCCTGTTGTACAAATATGTTGGAATGTTTGTTAGACTTCAGACATGAGAATGCACTGTGGTATCAAGATAATATACATTCTTAATGTTTATTCATTCTAAATAGTGAACCACAGTGCAAAAATATGGGTTCTACGGTTTGTAGAAGAGGCAATGTAAATTCCTTCTTTGAGGCAAAGCTAAACAGAATTCAGGCTACTACATAATTGAAATTCAGTACTATGGTGAGCACTTCAATTATGAAGACCAACAGTGTTTGCGATGGGTCTACTTTGACTTTGTGATTTCTCTTTCTATTATGACAGAAAGACCTTCTATTGGGGAATCAGAGTGTTCTGTACCTCTCTCTTTGCTGCTGTTTTCAGCCTTTGTGTCTTATGGGATCCATGCTTTTACTTGCTTAGTTCACATATTCTCTTTCAGTTACTGTGGTACAAATAATCATTTCTTGTTTTATTTCCTAATTTTAGAGGCCCTAAGAACTAATTTTCTCTCTTCAACCTTCTTGGACTATCTATTAACATTATTTGTTATTATTATTATCATTATTTTTATTACTGGATTTTCAAGACAGGGGTTCTCTGTGTAGCCCTTGCTGTCCTAGAATTTTCTCTGTAGACCAGACTGGCCTTGAATTCAGAGATCCACCTGTCTCTGCCTCCCAATCATGGAGATTAAAGGCATGTACTAGCACACTATGGAATAGCATTTTTTTGTTTACTACTGGTCATTCTATAATCACAGATACCCATGTATATCATATTCTCTATTGTATATTTGTGCCTGTAGGAACTTTGCTCAATAATATTTATTTACAGCCTCTGTATATATCGCATTCTCTTTTCAAGATTCATAAATGAGAAATTCATATTCCTTTCTTAGGTAATAGTCTCTAGATCTATACATGTTGTCTACAGTTTATGGATTAAAATGCTATATTAAGTTCCATTGTTTCTCCCAGCACTCGGGAGGCAGAGGCAGGCGGATCTCTGTGAGTTCGAGGCCGGGCTGGACCGACAGCCTCCAAAACAATACAGAGAAACCCTGTCTCGAAAAACCAAAAAAAAAAAAAAAGTTCCTTTGTTTCAATATTGTATGAATAGGTGCTCTTTTTGTTTCTTTTTCTTTTTTCTTTTTTAAAATTTCAATTAGAAAAAACCTTGTTTTACATGTCAATCTAGTTCCTTCTCCCTCCCCTCCTCCCCTGTACCCCACCAAGGCCCTATCTCATCCCCTTTCTGCTCCCCAGAGAGGGTGAGGCCTTCCATGGGGATCTTCTGTGTTTGTCATATCATTTGTAGCAGGGCCTAGACCCTCCCCCATGTGTCTAGGCTGAGAGAGTATCCCTTTAGGTGGAATGTGTTGACAAAGTCCATTCCTATACTAGGGATAAATACTGATCCACTACCAGAGGCCCCATAAATTGCCCAGGCCTCCTAATTTACACCCATGTTGGATTAATCCTGTGCTGGTTTCTCAGCTATCAGTCTGGTATCCATGATCTCCCCCTTGTTTAGGTCACCTGTTTCTGTATGATTCTCTAGCCTGGCATTGACCCCCTTGCTCATTACTCCTCCTTCTCTGCAACTGTATTCTAGGAGTTCAACTTAGTGTTTAGCTTTAGGTGTCTGCTTCTGCTTCCATCAGCTACTGGAAAAAGGCTCTAGGATGGCATATAAGGTAGTCATTGGGTTAGGGCATTTAAGATAGCCTCTCCACTGTTGCGTAGATTGTTAGTTGAGGTCATCTTTGTAGATCTCTGGACATTTCCCTAGTGCCAGATTTCTCTTTAAACGTATAATGCCCCCCTTCTATTATGGTATCTCTTGTCTTGCTCTCCTCTATTCTTCCCCCAACTCAGTCTTCCTGATCCCTCTTGTGGTCCTCTCCCCTCCTCTTCTCCACTTCTCTTTCTCCTAGATCCCTCTTCCCTCGCTCCATGCTCCCAATTTGCTCAGGAGATATTGTCCCTTTCTCCTTCTCCGGGGGACCATGTATCTCTCTTAGGTTCCTTCTTGTTTCCTAGCTTCTCTGGCAGTGCGAATTGTAGGCTGGTAATCCTTTGCTCTATGTCTAAAATCCATATATGAGTGAGTTCATACCATTTTTGGTTTTTTTGTGACTGCGTTACCTTGCTCTGGATGGTTCCTTCTAGTTCCACCTCTGAATTTTCAATAGGTGTTTATTTTGACAGTTTGTATATAGTATGTCATAGTGAAATCTTCTTTGGGTTGAACATCAATGGATTTCATTGAGCTTTGTGTAACCTCGTACTCCTTGTTTTCCTAAAGTTGTGAAGTTTTCATTGATTATTTATCCATTTCCTTCCATAATCTCTATTATGCAAAACTTACCCTTCTGATTCTCTGTCTCTCTCTCCTTCTCTCTCTCTTTCTCTCTCTGTACCTCTCTGTCTGTCTGCCCCCTCTCTCTCTTTCTGTCTGTCTGCCTCTCTCTTAGTTTAAGGAGTGGTTACTCTGTTTGCTCAGTTTCTTCTGTTGTTGATGTTCCATGTTCTCTTTTGATTTCCTCCATTATGCCCTTCAGTCCATGGTTCCTGTTTGGCTTTCTTTTATGATTCTCTCTACTAAACTTTTATTTTCTTCACAAATAATTTTCCCACTTATCAATGTTCTTTTGTAGTTTATTTAGCCATCTTAAAAATTAATGTGAAACTACTGTCAGGCAATTCATAGAACTTCATTTTTATGGGCTGTATTACTATAATTCATGGGTCCTTTCTGTGGTATATCTTTTTCCTGATAAGCACAACAAATTACATTAAATATAGTCACTTAAACCTAAATGCATTTGTTCTTATTGTTCTTATCATCAGAACCCTGAAAAAGGGCTCACTGAACTAAATATGGGGTTTTCCTGGAAGTAGGAAGAACCAATGTACTTGCCTTATATATCTTCTAATTGTATAGATTATACAATCATATTGAATATTTTTATTTATTTTCTTTCATACATTACATCTTGATCAGAGCTTCCTCTCCCTTCACTCTTCCAAGTCTCTCCACCTCCACATCTCCTCTCCTTGCCAAACTTCTGTTACTCCATTTCTCTTCAGAAAAAAAATCAGGCCTCCCAGTGATATCAACCTAACATGGCATTAAAAGATTCAACAAGACTATGCCAAAACCCTCATATCAAGGCTAGGTGAGGCAACCCAGTAGGAGAACAAAAGGGTCCAATGAGCATGCAAAAGTGTCTGAGACACCCACACTCTTACTGTTTGAAGCCTCATAAAAACCTCAAGTTAAACTACCACAGTATGTGTGCTAAGGGCTTAGTGCAGACACATGTAAGCTCTGTGATTATTGCTTAAGTCTCTGTGAGTCCCTAGGAACCTTGCTCACTTGTTTTCCTTGTGCCACAGAAATTGTCCTTCTTCCCCATCTTCTGTGGGTTTCTCCGAGATTCTTCTAATATTTGGCTGTGTGTCTCTGTATCTGCTCCCATCAACTACCAGAGGAAGCCTCTCTGATGATGACTGGGCTAGGCACCCAATCTATGAGTATAGCAAAATATCATTAAGAATTATTTCATTGACTTATTTGTTTGATGATCAATAATGTATTGTTCTATCCTAATCAGCACTTCATTTGTGCATGCACAAGTTTGTTTATATCGTTGGATAGTGTCTTGCAACTGTGATTATGGAGTCCTGCTTTCTTGCTAGCCATCATGTGGAGCCTGAGTTGGCTTACATCATATGTTTCCCATGAGTCCTGGCAAACAATGATGGGTCATGTGTCTTTCCATCTTACATCACTCTGTTTCTTCTTCTTTCTGAATCTAGCTAGTGGAAGTTTCTGTTTTTAAGAATTTATATTAATAGTCGGGTGGTGGTGGCACACACCTTTAATCCCAGCACTCGGGAGGCAGAGGCAGGCAGATCTCTGTGAGTTCGAGGCCAGGCTGGACCGATAGCCTCTGAAACAATACAGAGAAACCATGTCTCATAAAAACCAAAAAAAAAAAAAGAATTTATATTAATAGATTGGGTTTTTCCAAATAATCTTCTTATTTTAGGGTTTATAGCTTTAATGACATCTGGAGACTCCTTTTTATTTGATCTAACATGTTGCAAATTTTTAGGGAGTAGGTATGGATATTTTGGTGATCAATTCTGCTTACCATAGTATGGCCTCCAAAAATTTATATCTCCCTTAAACACTAAATTCATTCAAATCATTCTGAGGTTTCCCCCAAATTTTCATCTATTGCAGCCTCAAAGTTGATAATAGTAGGTAATGACAAAAAGATATAAAATATCTGCTTTTTATACTTGTGAGAATTGGTTGAATCAGTCCATTTTAACCAGCAAAACAATGTCTCTACAGATTAAATTATTTTTCTCTTCATCCTCCTTCTTCTTCTTTCCTTCCCTTCTTTTTTTCTTTCTTTTCTGATACAGAATTTCTTATGTAACAGAGGCTGGAATTACTCCTCTTGCCTCAGCCTCCTGAATGCTTATTGCAGGCATCTATCACCACATTCATCTTTGAAGAATCCTAAAAGCTAGTAAAAAGATATTAAATTATATCATTTAACTTCTCTTTTTCTAATACACAACTTCATTAATTTTCTAATTTTTAAATTTCTTAGTTTCTATTTCAGATCCACTATTTTCCTTATACAATAGCTGGATGGCAGATATAGCAATTGTGGTAGGTTTTCTGGTGTTAATTTTCACTGTTACAACCATCATATTATCATGGACACACATAAGAAGTAAGTAAACAAGAAGAGTCATTGTATTAATACTAATACAGACTATTTATTTTCTTGAAGTTCCTGCTTTGTAATTTATTAGTAGCCAAGATTCACTCAGTATCTCAAGGAAAGAATTTAATTCCTTTACTCAGTTTTTTTCTGTTTTATACATTAGTATTTTAAGGTCAAGTTGTAGTTTTCTCCTGTTTGAATTTCTACTTCAAGCGTGCAATCAAAAAATAAAAGGTTGGACTAGAAAGATGGCTCAGTCATTAAGAGTACTTACTGACTGTTATTCCAGAAGACCTAGGTTTGATTCTCAGCATTCACATTGCAGCTGACAACTGTCTGTAATGCCAGTTCCAAGAGATCTGATGCCTTCTTCTGACCACATAGGTACCATATGTTGCCCAAATATGTATGCACCAAGCACATACACATAGAATAATAAAATAAATGTGAAGACATTTTCTTTATTTCCCTTTTTATTTAAATTAGAAGCATGCATGCTTCAAATGTTAATCCCAGCTCCCCCCCTTCTCTCTCCCAGCCCTACTTCCATTCCTCACCCCCAACCCAATCCCCACATCTTTCCCCAGGGAGGGTGAGGCCCTCTTTGGGGGGATCAATTAGTAGGCTTTTGTTGTCTTACTAGTAGCATGCAGAATCCTAACTGTGTTGCTCAGATTTCATTATCTCATGCTTCAATGACTGAACCAATTCATTTCTTGACTTTTTTAGGACCTTCCAAAAATACAGATTGCCTCTCCAAAGATATATTGATGACAGTGATGACATTATCTTCTACACCAATAATTTTTTCTCATTGATATATTTCAGCAACTGAAAATTATAATTCAATCATCCTTGGACATTCTTTAGCTCTTTCACTATAAATGTGAAGAAAGTTCAGTTTCCCATATTCATTCTCCTAGAGAACTTAGGGCGATAGGTATTGAGTTAGAGATGATGCTGATTTTATCATCAAAATATTTTTGCTATAATGAGTCAGTGTAATTCCAGGTACGTTATTCCCCAATACTTCTTGCATTCAGGTGGCAATTCATATTTAATACCATTGTTTTTATTGGCATAATATCTTTAAATGAGTAGTGAATGACTAATGTATATCAATAAATGTTAGAAAAATAACAATGTATGAAATTCTGAGGTGTTTGAGCTCATAATTTTACCCATTTCAAATAGTTTCTCATAAGGGCATAAAATAGTCAGAGATTTTAAAATACATTAATAGAAGTGAATCTATGAAATCATTTGATAAGAATTTCCCTAAAATGGGAATAATGAAAAATAAAATATGAATATATAAAATATGCAAAAGTATTAATGTAAAAATACATTGTAGTTGTAAATTAATGAGTAATTAAATGATAGGATGTGAAATCATAGGTAGGTCTCTGAATCTACATTTTATACCTCCCCAGATTACATGAACTATAGATCAAAAGTATTTTTAAAATACTGATTGGAACACCAAACCAGTCACAAAACCTTTCATCTACAAGTGTCCTGCCTGCAAAAATATGCTGTAGAAATGGTGGGACAAAACTTGCAGGGCTTGTCTAACCAGAGGACCAATCCGTGAGAGGGACACATGCCCAGTGCAACCTGGATCCCAAGAACCAGAGACTGAATTGCCCAGAGTCCTAGGATAGAACAAAAGTGACTGACAAAAAAGTTAGTGAAATGATTCCTTGTGCCATGATGGAAGCAATTGTAAGACCCAGAGCAAACACTGAAATTTCTCCTACATCCAAGACTCCCAATCTCCACCCACCTCCCCCTGCGACCTTTCCTAATTTCTTAGCTCCACCCAAACATCATCAAGTCTTCCATAAAAGCAAAATTTTGCTTTAGTAGTTCTGGTATCTTGTCAATCACAGCTGATTTTCAGCTCCCAGCTAGGAAGAACCACAGGATCTTAATTTAAAATAACAAACAGTTTTGATAGTTTTTAATATTCCCTCTGAAATTTCATAAAGCAATCCTCTATCTTCGGTACTGTTCTCAACATTCTTTCTTGCAATTTCCACAGATGACCCCACTGAGCTCTTAACACTAAATGATTCTTGTAGCCCAAAGTCCTTCCACAATCCTCCCAAAAACATCAGGTCTGTCATTGCAATGCCAAACTTCTGGTACCAATTTGTCTTAGTTAGGGTTTCTACTGCTGTGCTGAAACACAATGATGAAAAATCAAGTTGGGGAGGAAAGGGCTTATTAGGCTTCCAGTTCAGCACTGTTGTTCATCACTGGAGGAAATTAGGACAGGAACTCAACAAGAGTAGGACCCTGGAGGCAGGAAATGATGAAGAGGCCATGGAGGGGAGCTACTTACTTATTTGCCTGCCATTTCTTGCTCAACATCCTTTTTTATAGAGCCCCAAGACCAGCAGCCCAGTTATGACACTACTCCTATGGGCTGGGCTCTCCCTCATTGATCACAATATGAGAAAATGCCTCACAGATGGATCTCAAGGAGACATTTCCTCAGCTGAGGCTCCTTCCTCTAATGACTCTAGCTTTTATCAAGTTGACATATAAAACTAACCAGTACACTTGCCTTGGTTTACTTTGGGACCTTAAGAGAATGGCTAATGTTGCTTATGTCCCTTCCCATAAAGGAATTGTAGCAATAGGGTCCTGGAATCAATATTCCATGGATACCAGTAGGTAGCTCTATATTTATGACCTAGACAATGAATATCAATAGCTGGTACTATCACAAAAACAAAGGTTATGTTGTGAATGAAGATAAGATAACTAATCTACTTATTACACTACTCTACCTATTATGGCTTCTGATAAGAGAACTTGAAAGATAATGATTCATCTTGTATTATAATCTCTATTTACAGCAACAAGACAAAGGAACATATGAAACAAAACAGCAGAGATACAACCAACAAAATTTAGACTCATACTCCAGATTCATCAATGAGTTGTTCTAAGAAAATAGGAAGAGAGAAGAGTCTACAACATAAAACAGATGTAAAAGCATATCCATTGCTATTGTTTATATTTTATTTTTTAATTTTTTTATTTTTTTGGTTTTTATGAGACAGGGTTTCTCTGTATTGTTTTGGAGGCTGTCGGTCCAGCCCAGCCTCAAACTCACAGAGATCTGCCTGCCTCTGCCCCCGCCACGAGTGCTGGGATTAAAGGCATGCGCCACCACTGCCTGGCATTGTTTATATTTTAAGTGCCCTCCAAAAATGCTAGTGGTAAAAACTTGGTCACTAGTGGGGTAATACTGAAGGACAATGAAACCTTTGAGAAATGAAGACGACTAGTGGGTGATCTCTGAGTAATTATGGGCACACACTCAAAAGCATAATGGAAAACTGGCCCCATCTCATTTCTTTATTTTGTTGTATAACCATTGCATGAATGATTTTGCTCTACCATTTACTTTTTCCATGCTGTACTCCCTGCTGTCCAGAGTTTTAGAAATAATGGGTCCATCTGTATATTTACAAAGAAAATTGACTGAAGTGGGAAAAGTGGGGAGACCTACCCTCAAAGTAGGTTTTACTTTTGAAGTCTGAAAAATAAGTATTGTTGCCTAGTTGCTTTTGCTTCTTCCTCAGCAAGTGTGTCTATCCCTGTTGCTGCTGCCATCCTCTTTGGTCTTTGAATGTGGACTGAGTATCAATAACTTTCCATGGGGACTTTCAGAAATTCTACACTGTGCTGGGACTGCAAAGACATCCAGATTCATTGATGGAGAAATAGTGGATTCTCTGCCTCCTTTGATCCTATTACATAAAACAATTCAATAAATTGAATTTTTATAATGTGCACACATTTTGATGGTTCTATTCTTATTGTGTCTTATAGGGTTCACAATAACCACCCATAATGGCTGGGGTCTGTTGAACCCCATTGGCCAACAACTCAAAAAAGTATTTAATCATTCCATGTACTGGGCATTTTATTTACTGTTATGAAGTGTCTAAATGGGGAATTGTCCACCTATTACAAGGTAACCCTATTTAAAACCCTTTCTAATATATATGTATACACATATTTTAGAAAGTTCCTACAGGGTTAGGTATTTAGCTCACTGGTTTCTATATGTCTCTTTCAAAAGGACTTCAGTGTTAGTTATCCCTCCTCATATTCTCTCCTCTTCCTTGTCCTTCAATCACCTGCTCCATGGGATCCTTCCTGTTCCATTATTATTAACCCTTTTAAGACTGTTATCCTTCTATCCTTTGAAAGACCTCCACTCTCCCATGGTCCTTTACAAATTTATTAACATTGCAAACAAACATACATATCTGCAGAATCAAAGATCACATCCACATAAAAGAGAACACATGAAATGTTTCTGTTTCTGTGTCTGGATTACCTGACTCAAGACAATTGTTTACAATTTCATCCACTTACTTGCAGTACTTATGATTGTATCATTCTCATTTTTATTAACTCATTTAGTATTCTGTTTTGTTTCCAAGAGAGGTATTTTTCTGGGAAGCCTCTGATGTCCTGGGGCTCGATTTGTATACTAGACTGTCTTGGAACTCACAAAGATTTGCATGCTTCTGTTTGCTGAGTGCTGGGTTTAAATAGACACACCAACACAACACAGTGAAAATTTTTTATATTGTATTTTGATCGTATTGATACTTCCTTCATACTCCTTCCAGAGATAACTCCCTTTCCTTTCCACACAACTTTGTGTTCTCTCTTTTTTTTTAATTTATCAAGTGCAGTTGGTACTGTCTACATACCCAAGGATGTGTAATCTTCCACTGTAGCCTGTTCATCTACCAGGGACAACACCTTTAAATAAAACCTACTCTCCCTCTCTCAAAGGTATCCATTGCTATACCTCTTTAGCTAGGAGTGGAATTTTGTGTTTCAGTACCTGTCTCCATGCTAGCATTTTTCTGGCATGAACTTGTACACGAATTTAATAATACCTAACAACAATCTTTGAAAATTTGTCCTCATATCCACAGATAAGTGTTGCCTTCATCCACCATCAAGGAAACTTCTCTTTGCAGCAGGTGGAGACCATTACAGAAAATCAAAACCAATCAAAATGTAGATATGAAGCCCAGTTCCAATGGCTACATGAACAAAACACTCCCACACCCAAAGCTCAAGCAACACTTTGGAGGAGAGAGTAGAAAGACTGTTTAGAACCAGAATAACATTGAGCTCACTGAGATTGTATCTCTTAGTAATAGCTACAGGCATAGAGTCTCATCAGCATTACTGCCCATATGAGTCATTCAAAGTTGTGGTAGAACAGAGATGACAAAAATGAACATACCAAACTGAATTGAGAGAAGTCCATGAATATTCAGTCATATGCAAAGAACTATAAACAACAAAAGAAAGCTGGGAATGGGAGAGGTGGCTTTCCCCAGAGAAATGTAATTCAATGATAATTGCAAAAAAAAGATAATGGGAAAAGAGGTTTCTCTAATGACTTAGAGAGATGCATAAATTTATGCATGTAATGATGTGTTACTAGGAGTTGGTTTAACAATATGTCTCATTTGCAGAATAGTTAGCAGGTTCTCCTAGGGCCTATGTCCCATCTAGCTACAGATTATTGGTCCCAATATCAGCACCTGACATTAATGCCACTATTGTACCAGTGGGCATGTACTGCCTGGAAGGTCCCTATTACATAGCTCATAAGGTTTACATCTGGGTAAGATTGAATATTAATTTTACATTGAATCTTCCAGCTTGACTTCTTATGTGTTCTGTAACTCAAATATGTATGTCTTCAGCATTAAGGTCTTACTCTTAAGTTCTGGAAGGTAACCAAGTATATTGAAACGTTTGGGAATTAGTAGGAACTCACTGGTCAACAAGTTCAAAACAGACAATTCATTCCTGATATTAGGCTTTTCATTTGTTTGTCTGTGAGTGTCTTATAGGGGTGGGAGTACTGTTGCTCCAATATAGGGTAACTCCGATTAAGTGCTTTTCATGTGTGTATGTATATATTTTAAGAAGCTTCTAATGTAGTATCCTTCCATATGGCCAAGTGGATGGGAAAGGATGAAGGATGGAATGCTAGGAGTGAATCTATGAAATCATTTGATAAGAATTCCCCTAAAATGGGAATAATGAAAAAATAAAATATGAATATATAAAATATGCAAAAGTATTAATGTAAAAATACATTGTAGTTGTAAATTAATCGGTAATTAAATGATAGGAATAACTGCAGACTGCAAATCATTTTAATGTTTATTTCCCCAATTGACTTTCCTTTCAGATGTGAATAATTCATCTATACTTCTTTTGGAAAATCTGAAATGCCAAATACTATTGTATGAAATGCTAATGCAATCTTGATGATTTTTTGTGGGGGAAAGATGAAAGAGCAAATCAATACATCGTAAAATATGTTCATATTTGTGTGTACATGCATGCATGTGTGTTCCCGTGCATGTTTCTGACCTCCTCTAAACATATGGAGAAGTGAAAATAAAAGTAATAGGAAATTTATTTTTTCCTCATTAAACAATGTTATCTAAAAAAACCCAGAACATACAAAATAATGGAAGAATATTAACAGTAGCAAAGGAAAAAGGCTAAGTAACATACAAAGGCAAACCTATCAGAATCACATCTGACTTCCCCATGGAAACTCTGAAAGCCAGAAGGCCCTTGATAGATATTCTACCAACACTAAGAGACCACGGATAACAGACCAGACTACTATACCCAGCAAAGCTTTCAATCACTATAGATGGACAAAACAAGATATTCCATGAAAAAATCAGATTAAACAATACATATCCATAAACACAGCCCTATATAAAGTACTGGAAGGAAAACTTCAATCTAAGGAAGGTAAATACACTCAAAAAACATATGCAATAGATAATGCAACTTTACCAAAAGACAAAAAAAGAGGGGTGAATCCACACTTACACGACCAATAACAAATCAAAAACAAACAATAATTAACACTCAATGGTCTTTAATTTCCCTCAATATTAATGGTCTTAATTTGCCTATAAAAAGACACAGGATAACAGAATGGATACAAAGACAAAATCCATCCTTCTGCAACATACAAAAAACACACCTCAACTTCAAAGTCAGACATTACCTCAGAGTTAAGTGTTGGGATAAAATCCAAGAAAAAAGCTGGTGTAGCTATCCTAGTATCAAACAAATTAGACTTCATATTAAAATAAATCAAAAGAGATGAAGAAGGTCATTTCATATTCATCACAGGAAAAATCAATCAGGATGAAGTATCAATTCTGAACATCTATGCCCCAAATATAATGGTCTCCACATTTGTAAAAAAATTATTAAATAACATATCTCACATAAGACCTCACACAGTTATAGTGGGATATTTCAACACCCCACTCTCACCACTAGGCAGGACCGCCAGAGAGAAACTCAACAAAGAAACAAAGGAACTAACAGAAGTTATGACCCAATTAGGTTTAACAGACATCTATAGAACATTCCACACAAGAGACTATACCTTCTTCTCAGCACCACATGGGACCTTCTCTAAAATCGACCACATACTTGGCAGCATAGCAAACCTCAACAAGTACAAAAAATTTGAATAACCCCTTGTATCTTATTGGACCACCATGCTTTAAAGTTAGAATTCAACAACAACACAAAGTACAAAAACCCTAAAAACTCGTGGAAATTGAACAATGAGCAATTGCACCATCCCTGGGTCAAGGAAGAAATAAAAAAGAATTTAAAGACTTCCTAAAATTAAATGAAACTGAAGATACAACATACCCAAACTTATGGGACACTTTGAAGGCAGTACTAAGAGGAAAGTTTATAACACTAAGTGCACATATCAAAAAACTGGAGAATAGTCACACTATAGAATTAGCAGCACAACTGAAAGCTCTAGAACAAAAAGAAGCAAACTCAGTAGGAGTAGACACCAGAAAATAATCAAATTGAGGGCTGAAATCAATAAAGCCAAAACAAAGAATCGATGTAAACAAGAGTTGGTTCTTCAAGAAAATCAAAAAGATAGACAAACCTCTGTCCAAACTAACTAAAAGGCAGAGAGAGAACATGGGAAATCAACAAAATCAATAATGGAAAGGGGAACATAACAACGGACACTGAGGAAATCCAGAGAATTTTCAGGCCACACTTTGAAAATCTGTACTCCACAAAACCAGAAAATTTAAAGAAAATGGACAATTTTTTGGATAGATATCACTTACCAAAATTAAATCAAGAGCAGATAAGCAATGTAAACAGACCTATAATCCCTAATGAAATAGAAGCAGTCATCAAGAGTCTCCCAACCAAAAAAAATAAAAAATAAAAACCTAGGTCCAGAAGGCTTCAGTGCAGAATTCTACCAGAAATTTAAAGAAGAGCTAACTCCAATACTCCTCAAAGTATTCCACACAATAGAAGCAGGAGTTTTGTTGCCAAAGTCTTTTTCACAAAGCTACAATTACCTTGATACCAAGGCCACAAAAAAACACAACTAAGAAAGAGAACTACAGACCAATCTACCTCATGAACATTGATGCAGACATACTAAATAAAATACTAGCAAATCAGATTCAAGAACACATCAGAAAAATCATCCACCATTATCAAGTAGGCTTCATCTCAGGAATGCAGGGATGGTTCAACATTAGAAACTCTATCAAAGTAATTCATCATATAAACAAACTGCAAAAGAAAAATCACATGATCATCTCACTTGATGTGGAAAAAAAAGCCTTTGACAAAATCCAACACCCCTTCATAATAAAGGTCCTGGAGAGATCAAGGATAACAGGAACATACTGAACATAATAAAAGCAATATACAGTAAGCCAACAGCTAACACCAAACTAAACAGAGAGAAACTCAATGAAATTCCTCTAAAATCAGAAACGAGACAAGGCTGTCCTCTCTCTTCATATCTCTTCAATATTGTACTTGAAATTTTGCCTAAAGCAATAAGATGACAAAAGGAAGAGGTCAAATTTTCACTATTTGCAGATATGATAGTTTCAATAAGTGACCCGAAAAATTCTACAAAGGAACTCCTAAAACTGATAAACACCTTCAGCAAAGTGGTAGTATACAAGGTTAACTCAAAAAAAATCAGTAGTCCTATTATATACAGATGATAAATTGGCTGAGAAAGAAATCAGAGAAACATCACACTTTACAATAGCCCCAAACAACATAAAATATGTGGGAATTTAACAAGTGAAAGACCGGTAGAGCCAGAACTTTGAGTCTTTAAAGAAAGAAATTTAAAAACATACCAGAAAAAGGAAAGATCTCCCATGCTCTTGGGTTGGTAGGATTAACATAGTTAAAATGGCAATCTTGCCAACAGCAAACTACAGATTCAACACAATCCCCATCGAAATATGGGCACAATTCTTCACAGACCTTGAAAGAACAATACTTAGCTTCGTAGAAAAACAAAAGACCCAGAATAGCCCAAACAACCCTGTACAAAAAAGGAACATTCAGGGGCATCAGCATCCCTGACTTCAAGCTCTATTATAGAGCTATGGTCCTGAAAACAACTTGATATTGGCACAAAAATAGACAGGTAGACTAGTGGAATCTTATTGAAAACTGATATTAACCCACACACATAAGAACACTAGATTTTTGACAAGGAAGCTAAAATTATGCACTGGAAAAAGACAGCATCTTCAACAATTGTGCTAGCATAACTGGATATTGGCATGTAGAACACTACAGATAGATCCATGTCTATTGCCATGCACAAAGCTTAAGTCCAAATGGATCAAAGACCTTAACATAAATCCAGCCACACTGAAACTCTTAGAGGAGAAAGTGGGAGATACCCTTGAGCGAATTGGTACAGGAGACTGCTTCCTGAACATAACACCAGTAGCACAGACACTGAGATAGATAATTAATAAATGGAACCTCCTAAAACTGAAAAGCTTCTGTAAGGGAAAGGGAACCTGGAAGCAACCTAGATGCCCATCAACTGAAGAGTGGATAGAGAAAATGTGTTACATTTACACAATGGAGTACTACTCAGTGGAAAAAAACAATAGAATCTTGAAATTTGGTGGCAAATGGATGGCACTAGAAGAAACCATCCTGAGTGAGGTAACCCAGTCACAAAAAGACAAGAATGGTATGTACTCACTCATATATGAACTTTAGGCCTGAAACAGGGGGAGTGTCAGCCTACAGTCTCCAGCTAGAAAGTCTGGGGGAGCTCATAGACCCAAGACTGATAGTTGAGAAGCCACCAAGGGACTGATCCAGCCCCCTGAACGTGGGTGTCAGTGAGAAGGCCTCAGCATTCTTTGAGGCTTCAGGAAATATACCAGCATTTAGCCCTGTCATCCAGATGGACATTGAGAGCTCATTCCACATGGAGGGATGCTGTCTCTGCCTGGACACATGGGGGAGGTCCTAGGCCCTGCCCCAGATCATATGACAGACTTTTGAGATCCCCAATGAAGGGCCTTACCCTCCTTGGAGAGTAGAATGGGAATTGGAGGAGGGGTTGGGGGAGAGAGATGAGGGGAAGGAGAGGTAGCTGCGTTTGACATGTGAAGCAAACATGTTTCTAATTTAAATTAAATTAAAAATAAAAGCAATTTCATTTCTGATTTACCAGGTGAGAGACTTTAAATCAGTGCTTCTATCCCATAGTTTTTATGCATCTGTTTAAATAATTTGTGTCATCTCTATTCATCTTTCGTAGATTACCACATTTAGAAATTCATAGATTTCTTTTATATTTTTCATTTTATTAGGATAAATATTCATGCATCTCTCAACTCAGAGAAGTTTCTATTTGAAATAGATGATTAATATAGAAACCTGAATGCGGGCAGTGTAAAGAAAAGGAGAGATGGTGAAGTGTTCAGATCTAGATGGGACATTTATACCACACTTTCTTTTCCCAGTACTCAGTGATCAAGATGCAAGAGGAGGAAAAGAGAGTATAAGAGTCAGAGGGAATGGATTATTAAAGTAAAGCACTATATATACATATAACACTTCTCACACACAAACTCACACCATCTGGGTTTGTATACACAAGATTGTGCAAGATCAATCTAGCCAAAATTCCAGCATGAATGACTTTAGGCTACTGAAATCCAACCTTTAATTAAATAAATAGCTATTGGATAATAACAGCTACTGCATGTGGGGTGACTGGTGAGTCAGTTTCATTATTAATGTGGCCACAAAGAGGAATTCCGTGCTTCAGTAGAAAAGCCCATACTTCTTCCCATACAATCACCACTAAATGGATTCAGTGAGTTTGAGAGAGAGAGAGAGAGAGAGAGAGAGAGAGAGAGAGAAGTGAAATTGGAAGGAAATTATTATAAGGTATTTACTTATGGTGGATAATCTATGTAATATGTTCTTGAATTCAGTTTGCAAGTATTACAAATTTTGCCTCTCTGTTAATCAATAATACAAGTTTATAATATTTTATTTTTTGTGTCTTTTCCTAGTATGGTTACAACAGTACCACTGATGTCAAAATTGGAATTTGAAAATGTTTCTTCTTTTCACAGTTTGTAAAATAGTTTGAGAAAGTATCATAAATATATTAGCTCTTCTTTGGAGGCCTGATAGGATTCTGTGCTGAATCTGTCTGGGCCTGGGTTTTCATTTTGAGGGGAGAGATTTCTTTCTTTAACTGGGAAAATTTTTTAACTTACTGCTTCTATCTCATTGGGTTCTATAATTATAATGGGGTATTTATTCTATCTTGCTTTAACTCATTTTGGATATATATTTATTTTAGATTTTCCAGTTTGGCAGATTCTCATACTTTGCACTGTTATTGGCTTAGGGCTTTTAGTTAGATAGTCCACATTTCCTAGAAGACAATATACTGCTATTATCCTGGTAAATGCCACAGTGCTAAACTAACGACTCTTAATGACCTATCTCTATAATCATAAACCAATGCTTATCTCCTTATCTTAACCCTCAGGAGAGAAGCGCTTCTATTTGCAGTACATAGTGATTAACACATAGACCCTCAACTGACTAAGGTGTAGAGAATAAGAGACTGAGGAATGCTCAGCCTAAATGATACATCTATACCTCTGTCCCTCCTCTCAAAGCTTAGGGATCATTGTTGAAGAACTGGAGGAGTGAGTACAAGTACAAAAGATGTTACATTAGCAAAAGGAAACAGAGTCTCCTGGACACAGCAGGACAGCTGCAAGTATGAATTCACAGTGGTCATTACAGCATGTGCAAACATGCAAACGCAAGCCAGACCAAATCCCAGCATGGAGAACGATGTTTGGTATGAAAATGTCCCTCTCATCCTGCTCTCATCTATTTTTCCCCTGACTCATCCTTCCTGCTCTCCCATGTCCTCCTCTCTCCTCCTTTTCTCCCCCTCTCTTTCTCCCAGATCTCTCTCCTCTCCACTCCCCCCCACCATGCTCCCAATCTGCTCAGGAGATCCTGTTCCATTCCCCTTCTCTGGGCTACCATACCTAAGGACTCTCTTAGGGTCCTCCCTGTTCCCCAGACTTTATGGTGGTGAGATTGTAGGCTGGCAATCCCCTGCTCCATGTCTAAAATCCATACATGAGTGAGTACATATCATGTTTGTCTTTTTGTGGCTGGGTTACCTTACTCAGAATGGTTTCTTCCAAGTGCCATACATTTGCCTGCGAATTTCAAGGTTCCATTGGTTTTTTTTCTTTCCGCTGAGTAATACTCTATTGTGTAAATGTACCACATTTTCTCTATCCACTCTTCAGTTGAGGGGCATCTAGGTTGCTTCCAGGTTCTGGATATTACAAATAATGCTGCTATGAACATAGTTCAACAGATGTCCTTATTGTATGAATGTGTATCTTTTGGGTATATGCCTAAGAAAATATCAAAATTCTTTATATGAAGTTAGTGTTAACTTAGTGCCTACACAAGACAAATATCCTGTCAAAAAGGAGAGTTATAGGTCATTCTGCTCATGAGCAAAGTTACAAAATTCTATCTGTAATCTGAAGTCAAGAACACATAAAAAACAACCCACCATTGTAGGAGTGAACCCCACACAGTTATCCGCCCATGAGGGTGGGGACAAGTAAATTAGCACAGGTAAAAGGAAGTAAAAGGAAAAAGGACCTCCTCTTTTGGAAGCTGGGCATGCTTGGAAGCCCACTCCTCTGTGGCTGGTGGCCAACTGGCTCGGGCCCCTGAGGTGAGTGCTACCCTCTCTACCCTCACCTGCATGCCCAAACGCCCACCACACCGTGGCCAGACAAAAGAACATCAGCCATCTGCGGTTGTGTGCCAAAACCTTGCAGTGCAGCCATCGATAACTAAGGTGAGTACTCATCGGTATCCAGCCGCTTTGCAGGCTGCTGAGCCTCCAGATACCAGGCTGCGATCCTGCTTGTTACTGCAGCTGCCATGTGCCCACCTGCCACCCAGAGCACAGGCTCCCAAACCATGCCTGCTTTTTCTCCCCCTCCCTGCTGTGCCGGCTCCCACCCAACTCTGCAGCTTCAACTGCTCCCAAATTCCATTCAAATCCCATTCCTGACACCAGATGATCATGATAGTCAGTGCTATAGGGAATACAATATATTTATTTACCAGAGAGAGAGAATCACACAAGTTGGGAGTCACAAGCATGGCTGGCTTCCAAAAGAGGAGGTCCTTTTTCCTTTCGTTTCCTTTGATCTCTACTTGTGCTAATTTACTTGTCCAGCCCTCATGGGCAGGTATTTCCTGCTTTGCTGAGAAGTCTTCTGGATACATTGTGGCCTTATGGGCTGAAGATGGTTGCCCCAACTTTACAGAGAAACTTCGGGTGACTGTCCAGGCAGCAAGATGTCTCTGTCAATCCTAGTGTTTATGTATTATCCTTCTGTAGTCTTGATGGAGTTGAAGACAGATAGTTATCATTACGGTTTTCCTTAGTTATGATAAAAGATAAGCTACATATAGAACTTTGGAGTCACAAGGATAGGATAGATGATATTTTCTTTAAATCTTGCTAAATGTTGACAAAATATTGTAACTGTGTTATTACTTGATAACTGTTCTGTTATATATAATTTGACTATGTTAAAGTTAAGACCTTTCTTTTTGTTTAAACAGAAAAGAGGAGATGCTGGGGAAGTCCTGTGTATATGTCAATAAAGCACTGTTAGCCAATAGGGAAGCAAGATAGGTGGGACTAGGAGTCCATGAGGACTCTGGGTAGGAGAAACACAGGGAGTCAAGATGTAGCTGCCATAGGGTTAAGAAGTTCGGGACTTTTCTCCAGTAAGAGAAATACTTAGATTAACAATTATGGGGTAAATACTTAAGTCAGAGCTAGCCAGTAAGAAACAAGAAGGCCAACAGCTTCATAATTAATACAGTGTCATGTGTGTTATTTGGGGACTACAACGCGACAGAGCCCAGGCGACTGGTGGGGAAAAACCAAAGCGGCTGGCAAGGAAAAGGCTTCTCTCTATACACCATGAACATATCTGCTTTATTACAGAAATTTATGGAAGATTCAGTGTGTCTAAATCAATAAAAATAACTCAACATATAACCAGACTAATGGATAGAAACAAAATAACCATCTCTAGTGGCTGATAGAAGCAGAGGCAGACACCCACAGCTAAACACTGAACTGAACTCCTGGAACCCAGTTGTAAAGGACAAGTGATGAGCAAAGGAGTCAAGACCCGGCTGGTAAAACCCATAGAAGCAGCTGACCTGAACAAGGGGGAGCTCATGGATCCCAGACTGGTGACTGAGAGGCCAGCATGGGACTGATCCAGATCCCCTAAACGTGGGTGTCAGTGAGGAGGTCTCGGAAATCTATGGGGCCTCAGATAGTAGATCAGTATTTATCCCTGAAGGACAAATGGACTTTGGGGGTCCATGCCAAATGGAGAGATGTTCTCTGAGCCTGGACACATGGGGGAGGGCCTAGGCCCTACCCGGGATGATATGACAGACTTTGAAGATCTCCCATGGAAGGCCTCACCATCTCTGGGGAGCGGAGGGGGGATGGAGCAGAAGGATATAGGGGTTGGTGGGACAAGGTGGAGGAGGGGAGGGAGAGGGAGCTAGGACTGACAAGTGAAGCAAGCTTGCTTCTAATTTCAATAAAAAAAGAAAATGCCCCTTACAGATGAGGAGTCATTGACAACTGCTAGCTGCTGGGAGAGGAAGAAGGACTCTTCTCTAAGAGTGTAGTCCCTGGTAGTCCACCTGTCATCAAGTGGAAAATAGTACATCCAAAAATATTGAATAGCACAAATTGGTCTCTATGGATGTATTGATTAGTGACAAGAGCCTTTTGGGGGTCCAGACCCAATTCCCTCTCAGGTTTCAGAGAAGAAGCAGCAACCAGCAAATGGCTCAACATCTGAGGGCAAAATGAACTCTCACTCCATGCTTTTCCACATCAGTTTCTTTATTGTTCTGCCTGTGTTGCAAAGTTTCCAGTTCATATACACACACAACCAGAAATTCTCTGGTAATAACAAGGTTACAAAGCTTGAATTTCTCAGGTCATAAAACAAATAGGAGCTGCACAAAGTGAAACTGGCAAGTTTCTTTATGACTCCAGGGAGTCATGGCTGGAGAAACACCCGGGCAGTGCTCAGACGTGGAAAGTTGATTTAGGGAGCTTCAAATTCTAAGAAGGGAAGAAAAGAGGAATTCCTGTGCTAGATCCCTAAGTGTGATTAATTAGACTAAATGTTTCTGATCAATAAATGTAAAGAAGGGAGGGATGCACTCTCTCTGCAGGCCAGAATTGTGGCACCTGGAAACAGGGCATTTGGGTAGCCATGGTGACAGGCATAAACTGTGGAAAAAGACAGGGCCTGACCATTTCCAGCCATTTGTGCCAAACAAAGGTGTTTGTTCCCAAGCTGTCCCTGTGAAAAGGTTTACCTTTCTCTGGAGCTGGCTGAATGATCAATTGTTTCTTCCTGTTATCTCTCAGGGTTAAGACACAGAATAAAATCCTATATCAATAAACCAGGTTGAGCATAGGTGCAGGGTATCAATAAAGCAGGAGTACTTTCCCAAATCAGCTGCAGGTGAATTCAGGACACACAGTCTCCTTATCAGGAAGGACTATGAACCAACAAGCCCAGACGTGCCATACTCCTATCTTTGAAGGTCTCAAATGTGATCTATTTGGAAGACTCCTCTCCTGGCCAAATGTCCCACCAATAGAAAAAAGTTGCAGGGAGCTTGCTTCTAAGTTTTTCTCATGGAATGGAGCAGAGATCTGACTGTGGGAACAAAGGCTTTTGATTGTGTGACTAACTTTCTCATTGGGGTTCCACAGTGTGGGGAAAAGTCACCCAATACACTAGTACATGGGAAAAATTATGCTCAATAATTAAATGCACTGCTGAATGAATCCCACTAGAGAAGGAGAGTGCTATGGCTTCACAAGGGATTTACTGCAAGAACAGCCATAATTCAAAAGGCAGTGTCCCCAGCACCTTGTATTTGGGCCGGCCTCCATCAGAATGCATTATTCTGGTGGGTTGACATTCTGATTTATCAGCTGAAATATCACTGCACAATTCTGAGGACTACAGCAGGTTAGATTTGGCAAACTTGACACAAATCAGGACTTACCAGGGAATGGGAAATCCTCACTGAGAAAAGAATGTTCATCAGATTGGTTAATTATTGATGTGAGAGAATCCAGAACACTCTGGGTGGTGACAACCCTAGGCATGCAGTAAGAAATCAGGCTAAGCAAAATCCATAAAGACCAAGCCAGGAAGAAGGTTTCCCTCCAATGTTTCTGCTTTAGTTCCTGCCTCCAGATTCTTGCACTGAGTTTGTTCCTGGTTTTATTTCCATTATTAATTGAGTGTGACCTGTACCCGAAACAACCCCATGTTTAAAAAAAAAAACAACACAAAGTTGATTGGGAAGGGAAGGGCAATGAATCTGGGAAGAATCTGGGATGTATATGATCAAAATTTTTGAAAAATTATTAGTAGCCAAAACAAACAAACAAACAAAAAACGGCTCGAAAGGCTACTCCCAGAATTTAAAGAAAAGCTTCACAGTATAGCAAAACTGAACTTAAAGTTTTATTATCTGAGGTGTACAGAATGAATTGACACAAGTGCTGTTAGGGTTGTGTTCTTAATGTTGTGTCCTCTAATTTTTTTCTAAGTTGTAATTCTTTCTAGTTTTTCATTGTTTCAATTCTCTGTTCCAAATCTCTTGCTTCTTTGTTCTCCTAGCTTAATAACATTTTTACAGGAGACTTCAGTCAATAAGAAAAAAGTTGCAAGAATTACATCTCATTGGTCATAACACATTCCTTGGGTAAACCATAACAACAGAGCTGTTACCATGGCAATGCAATATTTCAAGGTTTATGCTCTAAGATAGACCAGAGGCCAGAGGAACAGTGTCTGGTGAGACAAGCTGCTAGACATAGTCCTTTATCAGTCAGACATGTGCTAATAACCTTGGTTAGATTTCTGTGATTCTGGCCTTGTGCATAACTGTACTCCATGTGGAGAGATGCTTTCTCTCTCTGGACACATGGGGGAGGGCCTAGTACCTGCCCCAGATGATATGACAGACTCTGGAGATCCCCCATGAAGGGCCTAACCCTACTTGAAGAGTGGAATGGGGATGGAGTGAGGGATTGGAGACAGACTGACTGACTGGGGGCAGGAGAGGAGAGGAAAGAAAGGGAGCTGGGATTCACATGGGAAGCAAGCTTGTTTCTAATTTAAATAGAATAAAAATAATAATAAAAGAAAGAAAATAGAGGGAGCCATTATAGGTTTAAAGAGAAATCTGGCACTAGGGAAATGTCCAGAGATCTACAAGGGTGACCCCCAACTGACAATCTAAGCAATAGTGGAGAGGCTACCTTAAATGCCCTTCCCTGATAATGAGATTGATGACTACCTTATATGCCATCCTAGAGCCTTCATATAGTAACATGTGGAACAGAATCAGAAACAAACACCCACAGTTAAACACTGAGCTGATCTCCTGGAATCCAGTTGCAGACTTGGAGGAGTGATGAGCCAAGGGGTCAAGACCAGGCTGGAGAAATCCACAGAAACTGCTGACAAGGGGGAGCTCATGGACCCCAGACTGATAGCTGGGAAACCAGCATAGGACTGACCCAGATCCCCTGTATGTGGGCGTCAGTTAGGAGGCCTGGGCAATCTATGAGCCCTCTGGTAGAGGATAAATATTTATCCCTAGTATACAAATGAATTTTAATTGCCCATTTCACATAAAGGAATATTCACTCAGCCTAGACACAAGTTGGAAGACCTTGGCCCTGCTCCAAATAATATGACAGATTTTGAAGATCCCCCATGGAAGGCCTCACCCTCCCTTGGGAGCAGAAATGAGGTTTGTGGGGGATAAGGGAAGGGGGTGGAGAGGGAACTAGAATTGACATGTAAAACAAGCTTTTTTTCTAATTTAAATAAAAATGAAAAAATTGAAAACCCCCAGAAACTAAAAGAAAAAAGAAAAGAATACTATACACTTGCAAGTATTCACATGACAAATTGGCTGAACACGATGCTCCAACTTAGTCTCTAGAGACTGGGATGAAGGCCAAGACTGTGAAAGTACAAAAAATTCCACAAATGAGTTTGGGAACATTTTCTTCTTACTTTATAGTGAAGATATTAATGCTTTTATAGGTATTAAATGCATATTTGATAATTAAGAATCAAGTATTTATTATAAGTTGATCAGAAAATATAAAGGATAGGAATATTGCAGAAATTTGATATAAAAATAATGATATATTGGTTTCAAATAGTTTATAGTTTAATTTGTTAAGAATTTTTCTTTGCTTATTATAAGTTAAAAATTAGCTTTTAGATTTTAAATTGTGGTGACCATGAAAATAACAAAAGCCTCTCCTTGCCCTCTTAGTAAAATTTTGTCTACTTGCCCCAGAATCCATGATGATTAAATTTTATGATCATGACTTTTCATGGATGTTTGATTCATGTTGGCTAAATAGTCATGAGTTGGATATTTTGATATGTAAATACAGATTGATGTAACCCCTGTTGTAAGATATAAAAATAAACTCTGTAGACCTGGAAAAGATAATTCTCTTCTATAAAATGTCTCCCCAGTAGAGTAACAGATAATGCATTCCAAGAGGCTCTGAAAAAAAGATTCAAACTGCTGTCTTGGTCAACTTCTTTATATTGCCTGCTACATTCACCCTTCTGAAGTCCTGACCTCTGCTGGGGCTACCTTATGGCTTAGTGGGATGGGAAGAGAGGATGAAGGATGGATTCAAGGAGGAATAGCTAACACTAAATACTGTTGTGTGATATTTTGATCATGTTCTGACAAATTTTACTTGGAGTCAGAGGGTGGAGCTAGCCACTAGCCTACTGAAATTAACCACAGAGGTTTTGGAGGAGTATAACTAGTTAGGACAGGAAGTAGTAAGGTAGGGAAGAGAGGAATCTCAACCCGTTTGAAAGAAGGAATGGAGAAGGTATGACAGGAATGGTGACTTCTCTGCTTCTCTGATCCTTTCAGATTCTTACCCAGATGTCTGACTCCTACATGTTTATTGATAAAGCATATCTAGATTACACTTCATCTGGTATCCATCTTTGGGGGCATGAAAGCATGACATAGATGCTGCCCCCTGGCTTTGGGGCAGCTGTTGGCAGCCACCGCTTGTGACCTCAAGTGCAGCCACCAGAGTCAGCTGTGTTTTTTTTTTCTCTCTTGCCTCAAGCCCTCTGAGCAAGTCTGGGATTTTACTGTTGCAGCCTTTCCACAAGTCTCCACAGGCACCTGCGCTCCAAATGTTGCTGAAGATAGTGGCCCACTAACAGCTGGCTCTGCCTTCAGACAGTTCTGTGCCCTCACTTTCCTCGTGTCACACATGCTGCTTCAGCATGTCCCCCTGTGTCTCTTTCACATGCTGGATCCTTGGCAGCTTCCCCTGTGGGCAGTATGCTCTCCATGGAACCATGTTCTCAGAGTGCTGCAAAACTAGGTTAGCCACCTCAGCACCTACACCGGCTTCTATTGTTCTTGCAACTACCACATGCTCTCAGCTCCCAACTGCGAGAGAGCAGTTACAGCTGCTTTCAGACAGGCTGTGCACTACCTGTGTTCTCTGCCCAGGTGTGCTATGCAGCTTCAGCCAACATCACACTTCACTGTCATCAGTGATACACCTGATAATTTTTAAAAAGTAGAATTAGCTTTTAAAAGGAGGAGAATAGGGTCCTTCCACATGCTAAAAAATGGGAAATATAATGCATGGAGTTAGATCTCTATACAGATCCATAATGGATGGTTTGAAAATAGAACAATTAAATGAAGGCATAATCAACATATCTGGGATTGACATAATGTCAATTATCATGTTGGTAATTCTTATTTTATCCCTAAAAAGTTGTTTAATATCAGTGCCAAATACAAAAAAATGACAATAAGAAAAAATCCACAGAAAGAGAGACTAATGACACTAAGAAAAGTATTCACACATAGACAGAGGATTTTAGAGCAGAAATTACCACACCATGACATTATGAAACTGAAGTGGAGTAGTCCAAGGCTATTCAAAAACCAACCTTAATTTATTCAGTTATCATTCAAGAATGACCACCAGATAATAGGTATCCACAGGCTATTCTTTATTGCAGTCTAGTCTTCAGTTACCATGGAAAAACTGGTAATGAGATAAAACAAAGGTCATAAAATAGCAAGGTAGGGTTAGAGGTTATGGGCCTTCCCAAGATTAATCCTTGGTGAAGACCATTATGCTGATGTGGAAAAAGCGGGTTATATTTGATGATCACACCCTGCCCCTATGCCATACGGCAACTGTGAATGGTCGGTCCAAGCCTGAAGAATCAGTAAATATAACCAAGCCACTTACAAAAATTATTCAAGGTCCCAAGTAAGGCTTCACTGACTTTTTATGAAGACTGACTTCCTCTGTAGATAGAATGATATAAGATCCAGAAGTTAGGGAATATTACTTGAATCTTTGGCTTTTGAAAATGCTCATTCAGAATGCAAAAGGGGGATTAGGCCTTTAAAGGCAAGATCATCACCAATAGATGAATGAATTAGAAATACAGTTGATATTGGATCTCACATTCATGATGACACTTGGATGGAGAAGTGACTTCTAAAACTTTTAAGAAAAATCAAAAGATTAGATGTTTTAATTATGGTAAATTATATAGTCTAAAAATGGATTTCAGGCAAGGTGTTTCCAAGAACAATGTTTTTTTTTTCTTAGAGATAATCCAAAAGTCTTCTGGAATATGCAGAAGGTATGCCATATGCTGACAGTGGACTAATGAATGTAGATCAACACAAGACAGGCAAGGTAACCCTTTGCCATCAGTAAACATCATAGGGGACTCTGACAGGACTCCTTATCAAATCTGGTTCAGTCATTTCCTGCCAGGATACAGAAAATCCTCCATAGAGAAATTAAAAGACTTAATGCCTCTTATGGAAAACCATACTGCTCCGAATGACAGAACAGCTTTAGAAGATAAACAAAATTTTCAGGAGAAACCATAAAGCAAGTATTTCATCAAAATTCTACAAATGATCAAATACCAAAGTTATAAATATGAATTAATGGCATTGTAAGTGGTGGTTTCATAGAAACAAGGACAGATGTAATAATAATTGCACCAAGTTCTTGGCATCTAAATTGGCCTCTTCAGGAGGTAAATGTTCAGATTTTAGGGACTGGAACTTTATCTCAAGTAAAACAAAGCGCAAGATTGGTCAAAGGTATAGGGCCAGAAGGACAGAGAGGAAAATTAAAGTCATATGTGTCTAACATAGCAAAGAATGTATGGGAATGTGATCCCACAACAATGGAATACTCAGATTATCATCCCTCCAATCTCAGAAACAAACCATAAACCAATGTATGTTTCTGGGAAATGCAATAAAATGTATTATGAACAGTCACCGAATGTTCAAGTTGTGTATAAACATGGTACAATGGCTACTGATCTTTGAAAGGTACCAACAGCCCTACCTTTAAAACACTTAACTGACAAACCTATTTGGGTGGAACAATAAACTTTAACCCTAGAAAAATTACAAGCCTTAGAATAGTCAGTACAAGAGCAACTAAATACCCAACATACTGAAGAATTGACCAATCCTTAGAATACTTCTGTATGTGTTCTTAAAAAGAAATCTGAAAAAATGGATAATGGTAAGAGATCTAAGAGCCATTAATAAGGTGATTCAGCCAATGGGCTCTTTAGAGCCTGGAATTGACTTGCCTTCTCTATTACCTAAAGGATGGTCTATTACAGTGATTGATTTAAAAGTTTGCCATTTTACTATACCTTTGCAAGAACAGGATAAAGAAAAATTTGCCTCCACAGTGCCTACTTATTTTTTAGGGATGACATAGGTTAATTTTATTGGGGAGAAATCACTTATATGAGAAACCCATAACCCAGGGTCAGCACTCCAAGCATCCAATCTCAGCTGCCATCTGAGATCTGACAGGAACCAGAGAGAGCCCACCTGCCTCTCCTTCAGCCTTAATTCCACATGCCCCTACGTACCTGTGGCCACACCCAAACAGGCATAGTAAGTGCCACGGGTACTTAGTAAGATCTCTCCCTACAATTCCCCTTTTAGTCTAAAGAAAGGATTTAGACTTGATACAAAACTATGTACAGAGATGGCAAAAATCAAGTATGTGCTAGGAGAAGGAAAAGCACAAACATACACCCTTAATAGCTAAAGACAGTAAATCAACAAGAGCAAATGGCAAGAACTATGTATCCAGGTCTAGGGTAAAGGCATAACAGAGATTACTATAGAGCTGTTCTAATCTGGAAAGTTTAAGTCTTGTACTTAATTATTAGTCTTAAATATTTTACATTGGTATGGATTTTATATATTAATACAAATTTGAGGATATTTTTGTTATGATATATATATGTATGTGTTTCTACTATTGTTGAAGGTATTTTTATATACTGATACAAATTTACTTTTGTTAGAACATACCGTACCTACATTTCTACTCTTGTTTAAGGTATTGTACCTATTTAGCTTTTTCAAACATAATCTAAATTTCCAGGCCTTAGGCCTTGAAAGTTATTATTACAAACTATTTAGGATAATAAAGAAATTTGGATTAGTAGTTAATAACTTATTATAATCAAACTTGTAGTCATGTTAGGTATGTTTTCAAGGTCAAACAGATATATTTTAGAGATCTACAGAATATGATATTCAAGATGGTTAAATAACAAAAAATTTTGATGACAATGAGACATCTCTGGTTCTGGAAGCACCAGTCCACTTCATAAAAGATGATAGACATTGAAGAAAGTCCATATAGAACACATGGAGGTTACTTTATTTGTGGTGAAAGCTAGCCACTGGGCAAGAAACTGCCTTTCTCTAGATTTCTGGCAGTATGGTATCTGAAGTGCACAAGCAGGGAGCAAAAGAAAGTGACTGCTGAAATTTGCCAAAACAAGGTGAGAGAGTCCTTAAAATTTTCCCCTTCACATAAAAGTGTGTCAGATATTCTAGGCTTAAATTCTGAAGATGGATGTCCCAATGTTCAATGTTGTAGATGAACCTTGGGTGACTATCCAGGCAGACAGCTGATTCTGTCATTTCTCTAGCTTTGGAAGTTGATTGCTCTGTATTTCCTGTTTACTCAGATAAAATTATAACCTTCTCAGGTATATGATTCTGTTGAAGACTAGATAGTTATAGTTTTCCTGGTCATCAAATTCAGAAAAGAAAATCACAAAAGAGGTGTAGCATGTATAACATTGTGTGACATCAAAGATAGCTTTAGATTGTAATGCAAGTTATGATAGAAAGTGAATCGGTACAATGCTTTGGAACTTCAAAATAGAATAGATAATGGAATATTTCATCTGAATTTGTCAAATGCATATGGACTAGACACTATTAATGTAATTCCTGCTTATATATATTTGAATATGTGGTGATATCTTGCTTGTGCAGATAAAACTTGCCTGATGGTCAGAGAATGGAGCTTGCTAGCAGCTAACAATAGAGATCTGGAGGTCTATACAGACAGACAGGAAGTGAGGTAGTTTGGCAGAAACTGGATATAAGCAGGGAGAAACAGGAACTCGCTGTCTTGCCTGCTGAGATGCTCAGAAGGTAAGATGTGACAGTGGCTTGCTCCTTCTCTTTGGTTTCTCAGCATTTTCCTCTATATCTGACTCTGGGATTTTATTACTTACACCAATTAAGAACACCAGTTACATATACAGTTATTATACATATTGTATATAGTTTTACTATGTTGGCTAAAGTCTTCCTTTCTTTTTAGACAAAAGGGAAAAGGTATGATATTTTAACTGTGTTCTGACAAATAAGGCTTGCTTGTATTTAAGGGCAGAGCTATCTACTAAAATTAACTACAGAGATTTTAGAGGACTCTATACATATAGGACAGGGAGTAGTAAAGCAGGGCAGAGAGGGATCTTGGCCCTTTTGGAAGAAGAAATAGATCAGGTAGGAGAGGACAGGTAGCTTCTCTGCTTCTCTAATCCATAAGGTTCTTACACTAATATCTGACTCCTGATTTTTTATTGATAAAGAATATTTAGGTTAATGCTTCAAAATAGAAAATTCACTTTTCTTTACAGCTGAATAATATCATTATCCTTTTGTCAGTTGATAGACACAACCTAGTATACATTTATCTCCTGGCTATCATTGATAGGACAGCAATGAACATTAATGAGCAAGTATCTATTTAGTAGGATATCACATCCTTTTGGTGTATGCCTAAAAGTCCTACAGCTGGAACTTCTGGCAAATATATTTCTAGCTTCTTGAGTAACTCCCACACTGATTGTCACAATGGATGTACCAGTTTGTGCTCCCACTAGCAGTGAATAATAGTTTCCCTTTCACCATATCCACACTAATGTTCTAGTACCATTTGTTTTGTAGGTCTTAGTCATTGATTGCCTGTAGCAATTCATCTAACATTAGCACACTTATGAAACTTTCCATATCCTCATTGTCATGTCAGTCTTATTTAGGCAGTCATATTGTTATTTTATGAGTGCAGCTTTCCAGTCATGTATAAGAAACACTCTCTCACAGTAGGTATCTGGTTCTTTTACTCTTACTATACTCATTAACTATCACAGTCAATTATTTTTGTCCTTTTTGTTTCCTTTTTATCTTACTAACTAACACTTCAGGTTCTGTGTTGAAAAGAATTTATGAGAGTAGATATCCTTGCATTCTGTCTGGTTTTAGATGAAATGTATCAACTTTTTCTCCTTTAGTGTTATATTGTCTATGGCTTGTTGTATATTGTCTTTATTATGTCATGCTACATCCCTGTATTCTTGGTTCCCCAGGCCTTTTATCATGATGGGATGTTTCATTATGTTCAAGGCCTTTTCTGCATCTAATGACATGATCATTTGGTTTCTATCCATTTAGTCAGTCTACATGTTGATTTACATCTATTGATTTACATATGTTTAACCTTCCTGCATTTCTGAAATAAAGCAGACCTGTTTATGGTGGATTAGTTGTTTATGCATTCTTGACTTCAAATTGTAAATATTTCACTGGGATTTTAAAATCAATTTTCATGAAGGAGATTAACTATAATTCTTTTTTGGTTGGATTTTTGTCTTGTTTGGGCATTAAGGTAATACTAGCTTCATATAAAGAATTTTGATTTTCTTTTTCCTGTTTTATATAATAATTGGAGAAGTATTGGTGTTAGTTCAATGAAGGTCTGGTAGAATTCTGTGCTAAGTCCTTCTGGCCCTGAGTTGTATAATTTATATAATCAAAGGAAGTATTGACTAAATTAAACTGTATTTATATAAATTTTTATTTAAATTAAAAACAATCTTACTTTACATACCAATCCCAACTCCCTCTCCCTCTTGCCCTCCCTTCCCCCCAACCAGGCCCTCATTCTACCCCCATCTACTCCCCAGGGAGGGTAAGACCTCCCATGGGAGATCATCAAAGTCTGTCACATCATTTGGGGAAGAACCTAGGCCATGTATCTAGGCTGAGACGGTATCTCTCCATAGGGAATGGGCTCCCAAAGCCCATTTGTGCACTAGGGATAAATACTGATATCATACTTCCTCTCCCCACTACTCACTCAGTGATCAAGATGCAAGAAGGGGCAAAAAGACTACAAGCCTCAGAGCGATTAGATTATTAAAGAAAATCACAAATCACTACTTTGCCTACATACAACACACTTCACACACAAACTCACACCATCTGGGACATAGACACAAGACTGTACAAGAGAAAGCAAACCAAAATTTCATCATGGATAATTTGGAGGTTCCTTAAGTCTAACCTTTAATTAAATAGCTATTGGCAACTGATGGCTACTTTGTAAGGAGCGGCTGGTGAGAGACAGTTTCTTTATTAATGTGGCCCCAAGGAAGATTTCATGCTTCAGAGACACTCTGGCACCCCTATATATATACAGTCATCGCTAAATAGACTCAGTGAGAATGAATGAAAGAGGACAGAGGGAGAATATATGAAGTTGGAAGGATATTATTATAAGGTATTCAGTTGTGGGTGGTGGATAATCTGTGCAATATGTTCTTGAATTCCGTTTGCATGTATTACAATTTTGCTCCTCTGTTCATCAAAAATATTGACTTAAATATTTTCTTTTTTTATAAATTTTATTTAGCTTAGAAACAATTTTATTTTACATATCAATCCCAGTTCCCTCTCCCTCCCATCCTTTTCTTTGTTGTATCTTCGTCTGGTAAGGTTAATACTCCAATACAGGTTTCAAAAAGGAAATCTGAAAATGCTTCTTTCTTTCCTAGTTTCTAAATATATTAGATCTTCTTTTGAAGCCTGATGGGATTCTGTGTTGAATTTGTCTGGGCCTAAGATTTCTTTTTTAACTAGGAGATTTTTAATTACTGCTTTGATCTTATCAGGTATTATAGGTGTATGGGGGTATTTATTCTATATTGCTATAACTCATTGTGTGTGTGTGTGTGTGTGTGTGTGTACTTTTGTCTACATAGTCCACATTTCCTAGAAGAAAACTTACTGCTATTATTCTGATAAATGCCACAATGTTGATCTAACTCTTGATGAACTATTTCTATAATCATAAAATAAGCTTATCTCAAGCCTCGGGAGAGAAGCTAATATTTGCAGTAGATGGTGATTAACACATAGACCATCAACTGGCCACGGTGTAGAGAATAAGAGACAAGGAATATTCAGCCTTAAAAAAGACATCTAAACTCCTCCCCTCATCCCAAAGCTTAGGAATCGTGGAAGAATTGGATGAGTACATATTCCAGAGATGTTACATTAACACAAGGAAACAGTGTCTTCTGGACACAGAAGGACAGTTACATATATGAACTCTCAGTGGTCAAAACAGCACATGCAAAACCTATTCAAGTTCAAGCCACACCAAATCCCAGCATGGAGAAAGATGTTTGGTATGAAATTGCTCCCCATAGTTGAGAAGTCATTGACAAATGATAGCTGCTGTAAGAGGGAGAGGGGGGGTCTTCTATAACAGTGTAGTCCATGCCAAGACAACTGTACTAGGGTAGAAGACAGTACATCCAAAAATATTGAATAGCACAAATTTGTCTTAGTTTGTTTATTGGTTATAAATTATAAACTTAATACAAACCAAGACATATCATGGAAACAGGAATCCTAACTGAGAAAAGGTGTTCATAAGATTGGTCTGTAGACAAGAGTGTGGGACTGTCATAGTTAGTTATAGTTATTGATGTGATAGAACATTATGTGTTGTGACAACCCTGGGCATGTGGTAAGAAATCAAGCTGAACAAGCCATAAGGAGAAATGCAGGAAGCAGTTTTCTCTCCAAGGCTTCTGCTTTAGTTCCTGCCTCCAGGTTTCTGGTTTTGTTTTTATCATTGATGGAATATGACCTGAATTATAACTGAAATATACTATTTCCTCCCCTGTTGCTTTTGGTCTTGGTGTTTTATCACAGCAATAAAAATGTTTTTTTTAGATTTAGGACACAAAGTTGGTTGGGTAAAGAAGGGCAATGGATCTGGGAAGAACTGGGGGTTATGTATGCTCAAGCTACTTTTTACAAAAAAACTCAAAGAACTAATAAAATATATTTAAATCATTTATGTGTGTGCATTTATAACCACTTACACATGAATAATAAATTTACTGAGAGTTATATGACTTATTTGTGGAGATATAATTACATATTTGGTGAAATTTAATTTTATATGTGTGTATATAAGTTTCTAATGCACCAACATATATAGCTAGTCTATACTTATTTGTGGCATATATGTTAAATATTAATACATACTATATATATTAAAAGATATATAAACACACACTTAGGTATGTCATATATGCTTCCTAAATTTTCATAACTTTCCCTTATTTCTTTCTGAAACTCACAAACCTTTCTCCCAGTAGCTACTGCAAATTGCAGGAGTATTTTGAATTGACTGCTCTCATGTCATTCAGATAGAGTTACTCTGTCAGCCTGGAAAATCACTGTCCTCTTTTGCTTAACTGGACTAACTGGTTATTTTGCTTCAAGGTTATCTTCATTTATCATTAAGTGAATGACATTTCATGGAATGTTTCATCTGAACTTAAAGCCAGTTATTTGTGATTCTACAACTCCCTCTCCTTTCTTTGTATACATCTAGCATTCAAAGATCATTCATCATAGCTTTTCATTTGGCACTCAGTATATGACAGGTATGGATCAGGTTTAGTTTTTCTTCTTCTCTAGTCTTGCTAGTGTTTGAATAATACCAGATGCAGTCACTGAGCAAAACAAAGATCTCATTCGTGGGTTGATATATCAACCCCATAGGAACTTCCCTGGGAAAGAGACCTAAGTATCAGGCTTACAGAATCGTGGCGCCAGACTTTCAGGTTAGGAGAGAGAGCGTTGGTAGTTATTTTACCTGATCTCCATCTAACTCTGGCATGCTTGGTGGTTTCAGTAAAACTGCTAGAGCATTAGCAGGAACTCAGATAACTCAACTTATGCTTTCACAGGGAGAACAGAGCTGATTTGTGATCCTCAGATTCAGGTATGTAGGGGATTTGTTAAGTTTTTAGGCTATGGTTTTATATTTACAGATAATTTCTCTACCTTTTCTTCTTCCTTGTGCCTGCTGGAAGGAATACCTCCCTAGAAACAAGTGACAAAGACTTACACATAAGTATATTTAAGGATTAGTATCTTGGAGTTCAGAAAGATGGAGAGTTAGTAAGTTTTCTTAATAGATCACTTGAAAATGATTCTCACATTGAATCATAGTGGATACTGAGATCAAGTTCTGGAGTGTGGTTTGATTAGGGTTACAGAAAATGTATTCCTATGTCTAATATTTCTCAGTCTCATAAAATGGGACTTGTGCCCATCCCATGTTCTTCTCAACAAGAAAAACTTCTCTATTGTATCCAGTTATAATAAACAAAATCAGAAAGGGATATACCATGTGATATGTTCCTGTTGAGTTTTTACAAAGTGTCTTTAAGATCAATTTCTAAAATAGGCTAGCACAAAAAAAGACAAATACTTCATGTTCTTAGTCATACATGGAAATAAAAGTTTATTTCCTAGAAATAGCGACATAAGTAAGACTGGATCAGTGGCATTTAATGGACATGTTAGCATAAAAGGGAAACTTTCTAAGAGTTAAATGCCCAGAAAAGGAAATACAGAATACTAATGATTCCTGGGAGAAGGATAATTAGGCTCTAGCAGGAATGAGCAACGTTATTGGTTGTCCAATGCAGTGGTCAGTCTTGAAACCATGCACATACAAACCAGAAAAGATAACAAAGTATGCTATGTTTATATATATTTGCACATATATATGTGTATACATATATACATTTTCTTTATTAGTTTTGTTTTAAGTTATTATTGTATATTGCAAGGTAATAATGTTGATACATATATACATTTGTGTAAATATGCATATTCATATGTGCATGTGTGTATGTGTGTGTATGTATATGTGTAACAATAATAAAGACTATGGCTTGAGAATGGTGATATCAAAGAAGCTGTATGAGTGAGGGGAGAGGAAAAGGGGAATTAATATAATTCTATTTCATATGCAAAATAATTTTTAAAAGTTGATGTCATAGTAGAAAGCAGAATTATTGTCATTAAAAATCTAGAAAAGGGAAGGAGATGAGGAAGTGAGAGATATGTTCTTTTAAAATGTTTGAAAATACAATTATTTAGGAGAAATATTTCTAGTGGGACACGTATGATTATAAGACCTGCACGGAATTAGTGCCATCATTTGCCATTGTGGAAGCAGGAATAACTACAAAGACCTCATCCCACTCTGAGGTTTTATAGGAAGTAAATAATTGCTGAAGAGGAAAAGATACACTTTTTCAGTGGTGTGACCACTGGTGAGCCATGTTCCTGTAAACAAACCTTTACAATTGTCCTGTAAAATTTCCTAATTAAACTCAAAGGATTATCATATGATATTATAGCAGAAAGTTGTTGGAAAGAGGAAGGTTAGCAGGACTGGGAGTGCACAGGAGAGGGCAATGGTAGTGAATACAAAGTATATGCATGTATGGAAATGTTCTAATAGTATCCATTATACATAATTAATATATACTAACAAAATACAAAACAAGAACATAGAGGGAGATGGATCAGTAATTAAACGTATTTTTTCCTTTTGCAAAGGACTCAGGTTTAGTTCTGGCATCCATACTGTGGTCACAACCATGTTTAACTCCAGTTCTAGAAGATCAAACAACCACTTCTGACCTCTGTGGGCACCAGGAATGCAAGTGGTACATATATATATGCAGGTAAAACACACATACACACAAATAGATTGAGGAAACATAGCGTATGTATGTATATATATATATATTTCATTCAAAATTTAAGAAGCATATGTCATAAATATTTTGATTTTTCTTAAAATAATTTACTTAGTATTTTGGCCTTTGATCCAGCATTCAAATGTGATAGATTTTTATATCTGTCATACACACACATCAGGTACAATATTAGTGTTATAGTAAAATTGGAAATTGAATGGAAAGCTAAAATAAATCTAATTCAAATTTTCATCTAATATGTTTCATCACAGGTATAATGGGAGCTAAAGGGGTACTTGCCACACACTGTGTCATCTTGTACCTCCTTCAGATGGTGGCACTGAGTTCAGGTATGATTCTCTCACTTGCCTGAAGAGCCTTAACAATGTCAAACATGCCAGGAAAATCAAGGTATGGTACAAAGAACAGGGTATTTATATCATCGCCCCCAAAGTTTGAATGTAGCAGTGAAGTGAAGACATTTATAAGAGTATCCAGATTAGAGGAACAATTAATTATGTCTAATCAGCAAATATACTTTACTTCAGTTTGTTTCAGCTTCCAGGAAGAAAGTACAATGATAGAGATTGAAAACTTCCCTTGAGAACTCAATATTCATATTGAATGCACAGAATTTACATGTCACTTTTACACTGAGGAATTGGTACAGACTGCAGATACATATTAAAATTCATCTGAGTTAATACAGTAGGGGGAAAAGTAGAAGGAAGATGAAACAGACTTGGAAAAGGAGAATTTGACATTGTAGGGAAATCTGTGTAAAGCACGAATAGGTACAAATTACTTGAAGACATTGAAAAGAAAAGACAGACAATGATTGGTATAAAATGTTTAGAATATTATAGGAAAAGCTGATTTTCAAATGACAAATCTCACTCATTCACATTTACTTGGTCTCCACACTGATTAGGCTCATTCCTCATACTGGAGACTTCATTTGGTGGCAGGTATCTATTTGTGACTTTGTCACCCTTTCATTTAGACTGCCTTCATGTATGCATAAAGCAACTTTAGTGCTCTCCTACTGTACTGGGTTTCATATGGCCCCAGAAATGGGCCTCAGTTTTGGCTGCCCCTCCTTGTACTTCCTCCCCTTTCCTTCCTCTTGCCCTCCCTGTCCCTTATTGATCCTTCCATTACATCCCTGTCATCCATAGCTACATATTTCACTTTTCCTTCTTAGGGAAGTTCATCTCTAACCATTAATCCCTTAATTTATATATAACCTCTGTGGGTATGTGGATTGTAGCTTTCTTATTGAAGACATAAAACTAATATCCACATACAAGTCAATGCATACTATTTTTGTCTTTCTTGGTTTGGCTTACCTCACTCAAAATGTTTTTTCCTAGTTCCATCCATTTGCCTGTGAACTTCATTTCATTTTTTATTTTTTCTGCTACTTTAATTTTAAATAGCTTGCTTCATATGTCAATCCCATTTCCCTCTACCTCCTCTCCTCCCGCTACCCCCACTATCCCCCCAGCCTCCCACCCTATCCCCACTTCCTTCCACATAGGGGATAAGAAACAGAAGTATATACACCATTTTCCCTCGTGAACACCGATGCAAAAATACTCAATGAAATACTAGCAAATTGGATTCAAGAACATATCAGAAAAATCATCCACCATGATCAAGTAGGCTTCATCCCAGGAATGCAGGAATGGTTCAACATTAGAAAATCTATCAATGTAGTCCACCATATAAACAAACTACAAAAGAAAAACTATATGATCATCTCACTAGATGCTGAAAGAGCCTTTGACAAAATCCAGCACCCCTTCATGATAATGGTCCTAGAGAGATCAGGGATAACAAGAATATACCTGAACATGATAAAAGCAATATACAGTAAACCAACAGCTAATATCAAACTAAATGGAGATAAACTCAGCACAATTCCTCTAAAATCAGGAACAAGACAAGGCTGTCCACTCTCTTCATATCTCTTCAATATTGCACTTGAAGCTCTAGCTAGAGCAATAAGACGAGAAAAGGAGATCAAGGGGATACAAATAGGAAAAGAAGAAGCCAAGCTTTCACTATTTACAGATGATATGATAGTTTACATAAGTGACCCAAAAAACTGCAAGGGAACTCCTAGAGCTGATAAACACCTTCAGCAAAGTAGCAGGATACAAGGTTAACTCAAAAAAATAACTAGTCCTATTATATACAGATGATAAAGTGGCTAATAAAGAAATCAGAGAAACATCACACTTTACAATAGCCATAAACAGCATCAAATACCTGGGGATAACGTTAACAAAAGAAGTGAAATATCTGTATATCAAGAACTTTGAGTCTCTAAAGAAAGAAATCAAAGAGGATACCAGAAAATGGAAAGCAATTCCATGCTCTTGGATTGGTAGGATCAACATAACAAAAATGGCAATCTTGCCAAAAACAATTCACAGACCTTGAAAGAACAATAATCAACCTTATATGGCAAAACAAAAGACCCAGGATAGCCAAAACAACCTTATACAATAAAGGAACTTCAGGAGGCATCACTGTCCCTGACTTCAAGCTCTACTACAGAGCTATAGTCCTGAAAACAGCTTGGTATTGGCACAAAAATAGACAGGTAAACCAATGGAGTCAAATTGGAAACCCTTATTTTAATCCACACACCTATGAACCCTTGTTTTTTGACAAAGAAGCTAAAATTATACAATGAAAAAAAGAAAGCATCTTCAACAAATGGTGCTGGTATAACTGGATATTGGCATGTAGAAGACTGCAGATAGATCCATGTCTATCACCTTGCACAAAACTTAAGTCCAAATGGATCAAATACCTCAACATAAATCCAACCACACTGAAACTCTTAGAAGAGAAAGTAGGAGATGCTCTTCAACAAATTGGTACAGGAGACTGCTTCCTCAATGTAACACCAGTAGCACAGACACTGCGATCAACAGTTAACAAATGGGACCTCCTGAAACTAAGAAGCATCTTCTGTAAGGCAAAGGACACAGTCAACAAGACAAAAAGGTAGCCCTCAGAATGGGAAAAGGTATTCACTAACACCACATCTGACAGAGGGCTGACCTCCAAAACTTACAAAGAACTCAAGAAGCAAGTCTCCAAAACACCAAAGGATGCAGTTAAAAAATGGGGTACAGAACTAAATAGAAAATTCTCAATAGGGGGGCCTGCCCTGAGCGAAGTGACATTTCATATTTTTAATGGATGAATAATAATACTCCACTGTGTAGATCTAAAACATTTTCTTTATCCATTCATCCACTGAAAAACATACAGGTTTTTAATTTTAAATATTATGAATAGAGTGTAATTAATATGGTTGGTCAAGTGTCTCATATTAGGATAAAGCATCCCTTGAGTATATTATCAAGAGTAAAATAGCTAGACCTTTGGGTAGACCTATTCTCAGCTTCCTGGGAAATTAACAGACTGATTTCTTTCATGACTGTACAATTTTGAACTCCCACTAACAATGAATGTTTGTGCCTCTTACTTCACAACATCACCAGCATGAACTGTCATTCATTTATTTTATTGATAAATGTAACCAAAGGATATACGGTGAAATATCAAAATATTTTTAGTTTGCGTTTCCCAGTTGGCTAAAGGCGGTGAACAATTCGTTAAGTGTTTCACAGTCATTTGGTTGTTCTCTTTGAGAATTCTCTGTTGATATCTTTACCCCATTTTTTTCATTGAGTTATTTGATGTCTAGATTTTAAATTCCTTATATATTAGCCTTGTATCAAATGTGTAGTGGGTAAAAAATTCTTTGTGCAAGTGATACTGACCTTTTTTCTGTACGTAGTTTTTCAGTTTCATGAGGTTTCATTTCTTATTTGTTGTTCTCAATCCCTGTGCTAATGGAATTCTGTTCAGAAAAACTTTTCCTGTGCTAATGAGTAACTAAGAGTCCTGGGTGGAAAATGTTTCTAGGTACTGGGAGATGACACTAAGGAATGGAAATGGATTAAAAGGGTTGGCTGAAAGGGTCCAGTGGTGGGAGGAATGTTAGTTGTGTTATCAGGATCTGCATAGATTCCCCACCTCTGTAGCAGGTGGTCTACTATAGAGCTGAAGATGAGACTGGGAGATGACTGGAACTCAATCACATTGTGTTTCCAGGGAGTGCCTTTGGGAGCTGGCAGTTGAGATAAAAGGATGGTGTGGTGGGGTAGGTTGTAGATCTGCATGACTCACTGGGCATTGGAACAGAGAAGGGAGGCTTTTGGAAATCTCCATTATAAACCCTGCCCAGATGTTTGACTGGAAACTGGGCCCCACTCCTCTCATTCCAAATCCCACCCTTGGAAAACACCCAAGGCAAGTTCTCTCCAGCAACTGCGCAAGACTGTGCCCACAGAGTACTTAAGCTCTGGTACCTATAGCTGACAGGTGATTTTTCTCCTGCTTCCCCCAAGAATCACTTGGGGAGTTGCATGGTCATTAAACCCGTACTTTTAATTTTGCCTGATCTGACTTATTGCGTCATCAGAGAAATCTAGTACTAGGGACTTCAAAATACTTATCAGAGGCCACAGCAGATGGTCTGTTACAGAGCTAGGAGTGAGACTGAGGGATTAGAGAGATGAAGGAAAGGATGGAGAATGAAGATCTCCTAACTGATTCCCTTGCAAATGGGTTCCAGGGAGTTCCTAAGGGAATTGGTGCTGAGACAAAATGATTTTTTTCTTAGCTTTCAGGTATAACCTTTATTGCATTTTACATTTATATTAATGGGTAACTGAATAACTTTCAAATTTTTTCTTTTATTTGAAGTGTTGTTGATGCTCTAAATTCTTATTTTCTTTTCATTAGTGGTCATTTGTTACTTGCTTTTTTATTTATTAAATTTGTTCTGTAAAAATTTTATACATGTCTATAACACATTCTGGCTACCCAACCCCATCTTTTCTTGTCTTCTTCCTACCCTTGTCAATTCCTCATCTTTCCTACAGGTCTCTTTCCCATGTTCGTGTTTTATGTTTTAGGGGTTTTTGTTTGTTTGTTTGTTTTTGTCTTGTGACCTTCTAGTTATTAAATTTTTTCATCTCTTCTTCTAGGACATTGCCTGAATATATGGAGGTAGTTTAGATACATATATTAATGCATGTCTCTGATGTATAAACTTAGATGTTTAGGAACCAATTTGACACCACATAATAAATTTAGCTAAACAGCAATAGTAAATTACTCCCTAGGACACTTGACCTTCCTAACCGTAAGTGTTTGGTCAAATTTACAGTGTCAGACTTGAAATCCTTTCTACAGAGCAGGGTTTGAATCCAATTGGAGTAGCTACTTCAGATCATGCCCTTTATATCACCACAATACTTTCCACTCCATCATTATGTCTTCTTTTTGTGAGTTCAATTTTTTGGTTTCTAATTTTTATTTAAGTAAAATTTATATGTAATATGGATTTCCCACAGGGATTAGTTTACTGCATTGTTTCCCCCCCCTTCCTTTTTTCCTTTCACCCTTCCCATGTACAGCTTCCCTCAAATTCATTTCCTGTATTTCTTTAATTTTTGTTGCCTATAAATATAAATACAACCTGTTCTGTCCATTGTTTTCAATATTTTATAAATAAGATGTTTTTGTTCATTCAGTGCCATCCAGCTTTGAATGGTGTGTAGGGTTCTCATGCTAGACAATAACAAAATCCCACTGAAACTGCTGATGCTCTTCAGAGTTCTCTCACCAGGGATTCCCACCTGTGCTGTGGAGAGGTGTCACACAAACAAACACACAGAGACACAGCACAGACACAAACACACACACACACACACACACACACACACACACACACTTTTCCCTATGACAGAGCATTGGTGCTATATCCTGGCTAACAGTCTTTTGAGGGCCTTCTCCTGTGAAACTGCTAAAGTGCTTCCTAAACAGAAGAGTTATATATGCTACTTTTACCCTGAAGTTTTACCTTTTTTCCATGTAACTCATTCCTGTTTAAAAATTATTTCTTGAAAGCAAAATTTAATGTAACCTGCTTTCATCATATTTGCTTCAACCTCAGTTCCTCCCAGATCTTCTTCACCTACTCAACTTTATAATCTCTCTGTATGTATGTGTGTTTGCATGTGTGTGTGTGTGTGTGTGTGTGTGTGTGTGTGTCTTTCTCTCTGTCTCTGTCTATCTATCTATTTTCTCTCTTTTACTCTCATGCTTGCTTTCTCTTTTGGCATCTTTCTGTCTCACTCTCAATCTACATCATGTGGAACAGTTGCTTTCAAGCCAATTACTAGGAAGAGTGACTCCATTTCACAGTGCAGCAGTTTGTTACATTTTGAGTTCACATGATGACTCAGAATAAGTGTATACATTTGTGCAAGTAAAGTATCATAACCAACCCAGTATGAATCACTAGGAACAAAATCACAAATAACTTATTCATGCAAGTAAAGAAAATAACACCTATTAAGTTATCAGCATGGGTCAGGAACACCTAGGAAAATGGGAATGTCAAGACTATATCATAAAATCCAAGCCTGTTAATGAGCACGTAAGTCCTATGGATGTGACAACCCCTTCATCTATACCACATAAAAGGTCAATAATTTAACATAAAGGGGCAGCAGTGCCTGCACACTCTCATCTACAAACCTTGTGCAAATATCACAAGACACAGGCTGTACATTGCCTAATGTCCCTGGAGCCCTCGTTCAGCAAAATTTCCACTACATGGCCTGGCCTATTCATATTGCAGTTTTCCCAGCTGAGGCTTCCACACTGCCTTGAATTGTCTTGAATCCATCCTGACTTGAAGTGGCTCAACACCTGCAATAGTTACTTAAAATCTTCTCTAACCATTTATAGTAACACTTTCTACTTTAGTATCAATTAAGTAATTAGTAATTAAAATGCCTTCAGAATAAACAAAGTGACCTTCCCTGAAGTATGTGTGGACTTTTGAGAGAGAGAGGAAGAAGACAGAAGAGGGATTAACAGAGAGAATTATTTCAACAAAAGGTGTGGATACAGTTACTAATTCACATTCTTGTCTTTTGATTATTCTCCTTTACAGAAGAATTCACCGTGGCTGGCTTGACTGGGCCAGTCTTGGCTCCATTGGGTGGAAACCTTGAACTGAGTTGTCAGTTGTCCCCACCACAAAATGCACAGCACATGGAGATTCGCTGGTTCAGGAACCTCTATACACAACCTGTGCACCTGTACAGGAATGGTAAGGACCTGCATGGGGAAACTATCTCCAAATATGTGGAGCGGACTGAACTCCTCAAAGATGACATTGGGAAAGGAAAAGTGACCCTCAAGATCTTTAACGTGTCTGCTTCTGATGATGGGCCATACCACTGCATCTTCAAAGATGGACAATTCTATGAAGAGCACATAATAGAGGTTAAGGTCACAGGTAAGCATGGATTCCTATACGACTGCTGTGCACCCATGATTCAAAGCCTATCTCGGGTTGAGTAGTTGGAATATTATCAGTGTTTGACTCTTATAGCATGGTTTGATTAGCAAGATGAATTCTATACAGTTAGTTTATGAATTGGATATCACGGAAGATCAAAAATGAAAACTACTACAGTGCAGAAAGTGGTTCTATTAGTAAATACTTTCTTTTTGTGCCTACATACATTGTTAGGTTTCTAAAATACAATCAGATTCTTTTTGGGTTGTTTTATTATCCTTTCAAATGTCTCTAACAACACTTCAGTAATTTTCCAAATGAAATGAATTTTTAAAATATGCTTCTCACTACAAAGTTGGGTGGGTATGGAGGTGGGGATAATATGATAGGACTGCAGGGAAAAACATGATCAAAATTATTGTATAGAAATTTTTAATGAAAGAACGAAAAATATTCTTTTGATTAATAATACTTATATCCATTTCTCTTCAAATCAATTCACCGAAAACTTCATACACATTTAATTTTCCTAAATCTGTTTTAAAAGATTTTAACTACAATCATCACTATCTTCAGATATAACAATGTATATGAAGTATAGGTGACTATACAGCCTTTATGCTACTTCCTTACTCAGAATTATTCTGGATGATAAATAAAAGGAAGGAAGGTTAAGAGCTTAAGATAAAAAACCTGAAAAAATCCATAGATGTATGCATATTCATGTAGGGCTCTAAACTCAGATGATTAATCTTCATTGGATATCATCAACACTCACCTCTGTAGTCTAGAGCAGAATTACACAATGTAGCTCAATGATATGCCTAATGGTCAAATGAGACACAAAGCTAACTATTGCTATTTTAAGTAGTCTTATGGGTCACACAGCAACTGTGTTAGCATGAACACACACACACACAAGACATATATTTGTGTGGTGTGTGTGTGTGTGTGTGTGTGTATAATATTTGTGTTATTCCTAGGACATTTTTCTAGACAGAGCAGCTTTGGTAAAGTGCTTTAAATCTCTGTTCATTCTTTTTTGGCCTATGCATTAGGCAAGTTTGTTTTTTGTTTTTGTTTTATTTTAGAAGCACTCTTATTTAAATCAACCCCACCATTCCCTTGCCCTCCCATCCTCCCATTTTCCCCATGGACCACCCAACCCACTCCCTACCTAATCCCCAGGGATGGTGAGGCCCTCCACAGGGGACCATCAAAGTCCCTCACATCAATTGGGGGAGGGCCCAGGCCCTCCTTCCTGTATCTGGGCTGCAATAGTATCCGTCCATAGGTAATGGGTTCCTAAAGTCCATTTGAGCTCTAGGGATAAACATTAGTTCCACTGTTAGAGGTTGCATAGACTGCCCTAGCCTCCTAGCTGGTACCCACGTTCAGAGGTCTTGTTTGGTTCAAGGCTGGTTGCCCAGATTTACAACTAGGGTCTCCATGCTCTTACTAGGTCAGGTCAAATGTTTCTGCAGTTTCTTCAGCACTGTCTTGGTTCCTTTGCTCATCCCTCCTTCCTCTCTGAAACTGGATTCCACGAATTTGGCTCAGTGTTTAGCTGTGGGTGCCTGTTTCTGCTTCATTCAGCTACTAAATGAAGGCTCTAGGAATGGCAACCAAGGTAGTCATCAGTCTCATTATAGGGGAAGGGCATCAAAGGCAGCCTCTGACCACGGCCTAGATTCTTAGTTGGGGTCATCCCTGTGGATCCCCTAACGTTTCCCCTGTGCCAGACCTCTCTTCAAACCTGTACTGCCTCCCTCTATCAAGGCATCTCCTTTCTTGCCCTCCCCTTTTCCTCTCCCGTTTCAGTCCTCCTGTTCTCCTCCCCCATCCCCTTCTCCCTCTCTCTACTTCCTACCTCTCCCTTCTCTCCCCCATGCTTCAGATTTTCTCAGGGGTTCTTATTCCCCTCCCCTTCTTTGGGGGATTATGCATTGTTTTCTTGGGGCCCTCCTTGTTTCCTAGTTTCTCTGGTGGTGTGGATTGTAGTCTGGTAATCCTTTACTCTATGTCTAATATCCACATATAAGTGAGTACATACCCTGCTTGTCTTTCCGTGATTGGGTTACCTCACTCAGGATGTTTTCTTCCAGTTCCATCCATTTGTCTTTGAATTTCAAGATTTCAATTTTTTTTGCACTGAGTAATACTCCATTGTGTAAATGTACCACATTTTCTCCATCCATTCTTCGGTTGAGGGGCTTCCAGATTCTGGCTATTACAAACGACACTGTTAAGAATATAGTTGAACATATGTCCTTGTTGTATGAATGTGCATTCTTTAGGTATTTGCCCAAGAGAGGAATTGCTGGATCTTCATGTAGACTGATTCCCATTTTCCTGAGAAACTGCCATACTGATTTTCAATGTGGCTGTATGAGCTTGCACTCCCACCAGCAGTAGAGGAGTGTTCCCCTTTCTCCACATCCTCTCCAGCATAGACTGTCATTGGTGTTTTTTATTTTAGCCATTCTGGCCAGTGTAAGATAGTAACTCAGAATTTTTTTTGAGTTGCATTTCCCTGATGGCTAAGGATGTTGAGCACTTTTTTAAGTGTCTTTTCAGCCATTTTGGTTTCCTCTATTGAAAAATTTTTATTTAATTCTGCAACCTACTTTTTAATCGGATTGCTTGGCATTTTGGTGGCTAGCTTCTTAAATTCACTGAATATTTTGGAAATCATCCCTCAGTCAGATATGGGATTGGTGAAGATCTTTTCCCACTCTGTGGGATGCTGTTTTGTCTTGAAAGAAAGCATCTTCAAAAAATGGTGCTGGCATAACTGGATGCAGACATGTAGAAGATTTCTGATAGATCCATATCTATTGCCATGCACAAAACACCAGTAGTACAAACATTGAGATTAACATTTAGTAAATGGGACCTCCTGAAACTCAGAAGCTTCTGTAAGGCAAAGAACACAGTCATCATTAGGCAAGTTTTATGTCTCAGTAAATATGATGAAATTTTTCAGACATGTTTATTTTCTCTAAATTAGTATGTACTTTTCATATTATTGATGAGTTGCCTGTTTTCTATTAAACACATTTTAATATAATTTTATTGATTCTTTAATAATTTTTTATCATTCACTCCAACACTACTCACCTCTCAGTCCCTCTGTATCAGTTTCATCCCTGTATCATCTCCTGCCCCCCACACAAAAGAAAGGTTAAAAAAACAAAAAAAGAATAAAGATTAATTTAAAAAACAAAAATAACAAGAAAAGTCAAAAAACAAACAAATACTTTTTTCCTACATCTTTGCCACTTCTGCTTCACCTCTTCATCTATTTAGTGTGAATAGCAGCTACACACAGCATACACTCTTCTCCAAATAACTTTACTTGCAAATGTTCATAAGTTATAAATTACCTACTATAGAAATACACAAAGATCCAAGAAGAGTCCCACAATTGTGCTTATAATGAAATTCATTTTCATGATCTACTTATAGTGACTCAAATTAGGTAGTGACTATGATTAAAGAAAAAATTAAATTTTAATTTATATAATGGTCAAAATCTTGGTCTGTTCATCATAATCCAAAAGATGTGGGTTAATTACTCACTTTTAGTAAACAACTTAAATATGTTTTAAATAAATGAACAAACAAATTAAACAACCCTTTCCTGAGCTGACCTAGCCGGGCAGGTTGCTAACTGTTTACTGTAGCCTCTCCATGCAGCTCTTGCCATTTTCATGAGATTCTTGTGGCAACCAGTATCCTGTATGCTTCTGATTACTAATGTATCTTTTGAAATTGGGATTAAAACTGGAAAAGCTTTTATTTTTCTGTTCTTTCCTCTTCCATTTAAACCTAACAATACTGTTTTTCTCTTTGGTTGAAAACCAGTCACAAGCTCAGATATACAGATTCTTATGCATCCCCCTAATACCAAAGGTGTGATGTTGGAATGTCATTCAGGAGGTTGGTTCCCACTGCCTCATATGGAATGGAGAGACAGCAAAGGAGAAGTCATTCCAGCAACATCAAAATCCCACTCACAGGACATAAACAAATTATTCAACGTGAAAATGGTCCTTTTTATTGAAGCTTACTACCACCGAAACGTCACTTGCTGCTTTCGAAACCTTCTAACTCACCAAGAAGAAAGCATTAGTATTGTCCTATCAGGTAAAATAAGTCTTTGTTCTTCAGTAACAGACATTATTGCACATACTTATTGATTCTTCCTTGTTGTTTTCATTAGGCCTTGAATTCTCTGGAGCTTACTTACAATCTAGTTTGTTGTCTCTCTTACTCTCTTGGATATACTTATTTTCTCAATCTATATTCTTGACCATTTTAGTTTGCTTTTCTGTCACTGTGATAAGGCATCATGGCCATAAACAAGTTGGGGTAGGGAAAGTATCTATTTGGATTAAATACCTACATTTTAGTGCTTCATCAAGGAAAGCCAGAGCTGGGGCTCAAAGTAGGAACTTGGAGGCAGGAACTAGAGTAGAGACCACAGAGAAACACTGTTAACCAGCTTGTTCTCCTTTGTTTGCTTTCTTAATACAACCCAGGAACACCTGACCAATGATGACAACACCCAGCCCCAGGGATCTGGTCCCTGCCTCATCAATAGAGAAAATGCCATCCACACATGGTCTAAGTCCAATCAGATGGAGGCAATTCCTCAATTAGGGTTTCTCCTTCCCAGATGACTCTAGTTTGTGACAAGTCAACAAAACTAACTGGCATATTGACATTGAAGGTTGCAAGGCATAGCTTTTGAGGCCTTACTTTCTTCACACTTCCTTTTATCTCATGATGTTAAGTACCATCAGGACTCTCTTCCTTGAGATATGTCTCCTCTATCCTTCTGCTCTAATCTGAAAACTCATAAGTCAACCCAAAAGCTTAATAAATATCATAAAATGAGCACAGTAAGAACTAAACTCTCATGGTTACTCCCAAGCTTGTTTAATTCAGTGCTTTGGAGTAGCAGTTCATATTTTCAGTTCTCAGAACCAAGTCATTAAAGTTACCCATTACTTGAATTTTCTATCACATTCACATATACAGAGAAATAATGCTGGGTCTACTGTTAAAATATACCAGAGTTCCAAGGTCTTACCTTCCCTGGGAAGCAGAAAGTGGATGGGATAGGGAGTTAATAGGAGGTCAGGGGAGGAGGGGAGGGAAAGAGAATTGAGATTGATATGTAAAACAAGCTTATTTCTAATTTAAATAAAATATTTTAAAAATAAAAAAGCTCAAGCCAATACATTTGTATCAGAGTTCCACCATTACTCGAGTGTCATGACAGATGTCTGACTCAGGGTACCAGACTGTGGTGGGTCCAGTGACCCAGATTTAGTCACACATCCTAAAAATAAAAATGGGTGTAAAACCGCAAAAAAAAGAAGACAATTTAGTTTCACTCAGGCCACATTGATAGTACAAGTCTAAAGATGCCCTAACTGTGACAATATAGACCTTGAAATATACAGACATGAATGAACAAAAGCTAGAGTTGAGAGGTTTTCAACAGCCCAGCGAATATTCTTTCCACCAAAAAGGTTCATATATATAACCTTTGCTGGGAGTCACTCTCCATTTGGTGTAGACCTGGAATCATGCAATTTAAGATGAAATTAGAGATCCAGTCAGAAAAGAATGAATCCTAGAGAAAAATAATCAAGTCAATAACTGAATTCTCCTTCTTCATCGTGTCTCACCACCTTTCCACAGCCATCTAAGCCTTAACTGCTGATTATGCTTTGTGATAGCTAATAGCACCCTAAAACTCTCCTGTTTCCTACCTGGTTTATGGTAGTGTATCCTGAGCATAGGGATAGAATAAATTACATAAAATACTAGCTATGTTAAGTACTCTGAAATTGGTCCATTTTGGGTTATAGTTAAACAAACACCAATTTTTTCAGTTATCTGTGCTGCTGTTACTTTCATTGCTTCACCTCCTAATGCTATCCTTCTACACCTCATCTATTCACACATCCATGTAGATGAGCTCTGTCTTCAGATTTTACCTCTAGTTATCTCTTCTAACACAATGTAAATTCACCTAACTTTCCATATCTCCTTCAATTCCGTATTCAAATCTTACTTCCTCATAAGCATTACCTTGATGACCAACTTGAAGCATGCAGCCTGCCTCTACACATACGGAGGTCCCTGTTTCCTTACTTGTTAAACTTTGCTACCTTTATTATTAGTCTCATTTTAGCTATTATGCAACTCTATTGTTATGCTGTTTCTCTATATGTGTACCCTTTCAAAAAACAAATCTTTGATGATTTTTATATACTGACTCTCCCAACTGCTACAAAGATTGGATGCCACATTATAATTAAACAAATAAAACATAATACATTAAAGGAACAAAATAAAATCAAATGAATGTGTTCTAAGTATGCATTAGTATCGGTATATATCCATGAAATTAGGCAGATACTTTCTAGAAGATACATCTAAAAGGATTAAAGGCACTGATTTGGTAGATATATACACATATGCATATGTGTATATTATATAAATAAAGAAAGGTAAAATTGAAATATTTGTTAATGTATTACAACTTCATTGAATAACAAAATGTACGTGTTATGATCTAATGTTTTAAGTATTTACAAACTCTAAGCAATGTGTTTTAAAATAATTACAATAAATACAAACTTGGGACACTGTTGCACTTTTAGGAAAAGGAAAATATTTAACCATATGTTCCATTCATAGAACATAAAAAAATCAAGTTTGATGACAAAGAAAAGATCATGATCAAACTTACTCATGCAGGAATTTGTTGCTGAATGACTAGCAAGCTGGCAAGGCTCCAATTGGATATCATTGATTTACAAAGCATGAGAGTTTATCTGGGATAGGGACTAACACCAAGTAATTACATGCATGAAAGTAACAGCTCAATACAGGTTTATTCCACAACAAATAAACATTCAAAATGATATAGGAGAATTCTTAGTGGGTTCTAAGTTACCTCATCCTAGTCACAGCAACATGTTTTAGATGGTGTAGAATTTTTATCTGAGAAGGAAGATTGGCCAGTAGCCAGGCAGGTAGCATAAGTGGGGCTACCAGATGGAGAGAATACTGGGGAGAGGAAGGCAGAAAGTAGCGTTGAAGAGACACCATGCTGCCGAAGGTGTACGCTGGATTACGGGTAAACCACAGACTCATGGCAATACATAGATTAACAGAAATGGGTTAATAATTAAGACTGAGCTAGGCAACAAGAAGCCTGAGCTATTGGCCAAACATATTATATTTAATGTAAGTTTTTGTGTGTTTATTTGGGCAAAGAGGTTGTGGGATCAGGTGAGACAGAAACCTCCATCTTCAAAAAAGAGAAAAGGAAAATTTATGCACACTAAGTCCCTAGATATATTCAGGAGCAGTAGTCTCAGAGTGCACCAACGAGTGCACTGATAGAGCAGGGCACATATCATGGAGCTTCAGATATGAACACTGCAGCCCTGCTTTGGACTAGCTTTATGATTCTCATTGGCATCCTACACTTGAACAGAAGGGAAGATTTAGCTCTGTCTCTTCCTTTTCACCCTGGAAGCTTATGAGGCAAGATTAGCAGGAAGAAACGAGAGAAGTGGCTTCCACAAACCTTTCTATCCACCTTTCTCTAAATCATATCTGGCTTATTTGACTCTAGAAACAGTCTGTTCTTTCCCCAACCCATCATAACTGCCTCTCCACACTTGCCTAAACCTAATATTCCAAGGTGGTAGACTTAAATTACATCAAGCTTCAGACGAATCACTATTCCTAACAATGTATGTACAAACAAGTTTTCTCAGTGATAAGATTTGTGACTCACATTTCAGATGAACTGTTTTCATGGAGAAGAGTTTGGATAACGATTCTGAGTTTAATAGCATGTGTGCTGATAGCCTTCCTCTTGACTTCCTGTGTTCAGCAATATCCCATATTTGGTAAGTAGGTTAGAGTGGTGTGGAACTAAATGGGAAATAGCTGAAGCTATTCAATCATTGCTTCCCACACCATTCTGCCCAGGAAGTCCTTAACTCTTGGGTCTTATGTTACATAGGTATGTTAAGAGAAGCTTTTTCTTTGAGAGAAGCTTTCCCGCCAGCTTGGTTCCAGATCCGCATCAGTCCCAAATAAACACACAGGAGGCTATATTAATTATGAAGCTGTTGGCCTTGCTTGTTTCTTACTAGCTAGCTCTGACTTAAGTAATTACCCCATAATTGTTAATCTAAGTATGTTTCTTACCGGAGAGGTTTCCAGGCTTCCTACCCCAATGGCGTTACATCTCGAACTCTCCTGTGTTTCTCCTTCCCAGAATCCTCCTGGACTCCTAGCCCCACCGATCTAGATTCCTATTGGCCAGCAGTAATTTATTGACATATACACAGGACTTTCCCAACATCTCCTCTTTTCTGTTTAAACAAAAGGAAAGGTCTTAACTTTAACATAGTCAAATTATATATAACAGAACAGTTACCAAGTAAGAACATAGTTACAATATTTTAGCAAGATTTAAAGAAAATATCATCCATCCCATCCTTGTGAGTCCAAAGTTCTATATATAGCTTATCTTTTATCATAACTAAGGAAAACTATAATTATAGCTATCTGTCTTCAACTCCATCAAAGACCACAGAAGGATAATATATAAACACTAGGATTGATAGAGATATCTTACTGCCTGGACAGTCACCCGAAGTTCCACTGTAACGTTGGGGCATCCATCTTCAGCCCATAGGCCACAATGTATCCAGAAGATTTCTCAGCCAAGCAGGAAATTTCAAAACTGTCCATCTGCATCAGCAGTCTGTCAGTCATTTTTCTGTGTCCTGCAGAATGTACCGTAGACTCTTCCATGAAGCAGGAACCCTGTAAAACTCAGTTCAGCAGTCACTTTCCTGTGGGTCCTGCATGTCCAGATTATACAACAACAGTCAAACAGTCTAGGTAAGAGCAGTTTCTTGCCCAAATGGCTAATCTTGCCATGTTGAAAGCAAACTCCATAACGAGTTTCTTCGATGCCCATTTTCCTCTCATACGTAATTGGTGCTGCCAGGAGCAGACATTTCTCATTATCAAGAAAAACCCTAAACTATTTTAAATGCCATTTTCTGAAGGTCTTTGAGAGATTTGAAGACTGTTTATGTCAAATATATTTCTGTATATCTAAAAAACCTAACTTAACCAACTACAAATTCTGACTATTATAAGTAACTATCTATAATCTGCATTCAATTATGCATTACGTTGTAAAAGATCAGTATAAGCACAATACTTAATCAAAAGGAGAAATATACACATCACAAAATTGACCTTGAATTTGTATCAATAAATGAAAAACCATACCCATACCATAATTCCCCTTTTTACCATTAAAAGAGATTGGTTGTGATCATTAACCAATTATAAACAATCCCATTTAAATGAAAACAAAGATTTATAAACAAGATGGGAATTGGGACGTCGCTCATTCCAAACTGCTTCCTGCTGGAAGGGGGCGCTGTTTTTACCATGGGGATCATGACAAAACTCAGAAACCTGTATAAGTCCATATTTTCAGGGTCTGTAAAGCTGTATCATCTTAACTGTTTCGATTGTTGGAACACCTGGTCCACTGCTTCCGGGGGTCTTGGTTCGTCGAACCACAGAAGCCTGGAAGGAATTCTCAACTTTTCATTTTCTGTAGAAACATAAATGAAAACTCCTTTTCCAAGTAACATATCCTTACACTTAAATTTTGAAGTCAAGGCATTTTTAAAAGATAGAAGTTGGATTAATTCAGCAGCATTTATAATCAAGTGTACTTTAGTTGTTCCTTCCTTAGTAATGAAAAAACTGAAAAACACAATAGCGTACAGTGTCCAGACTCTCTGTGTATTTTCCATCTTTGCGTGGCTTATTTATTTCTATTATTATTTTATTTCTTTTACTTTTATTTATTTTTCTTTGAGACAGGGTTTCTCTTTGGAAATCTGCCTGCCTCTGCCTCTGGAGTAAATCCTACCGGCGTGCGCCACCACAATGCCGGCTTTTGTATTTATTTACCGCTTTGACGTTTCATTTTCTCTCTCAATCTCACGTATATTTTTAAACACACTGTAAACCTTTAGAGATTTTCTTCATCCAAGTCTGACTTTACTGTAAATCTTTATGTTTTTCTGGCCACGTGTCTTAACTGTAAAACTGCGGCTGTTTTAAACTTCTGTTTCAAGATGGCGGGCGTAAGTGTGACTCCAGCTTACCGCCTCAGTCCATGCTGACCTCCAGCAAAAGCTGCCACTTCCAGCTGTACGTACAACTTTTAAATCGTTAGCAGAGTCTCTTAAAACAACCTTGTTGGCTGTTTGTTTGTTTTTTTTTCTTTTTATGCCGAGTCAGGAAGACTCCTGTAAGCGAGCCGTGTGAATCTCGGCTTGTCGATAGCAAAACAGAGCACACCTGAGAAAAATGCTGCTACCAAAAATCTGTGCTTCTCTCCGTTCTTCTGTTTCTAAAATTCCTTTAAAGCTTTTGTTATTTTGCGTGGAAATTCATGATCCTACTCCTGATCACCATTCTGTAAAGAGAAGCTTTTTCCTTGAGAGAAAAGCCTTCCCGCCCGCCTGGTTCTAGATCCACATCAGTCCCAAATAAACACACAGGAGGTTATATTAATTATGAAGCTGTTGGCCTTGCTTGTTTCTTACTAGCTAGCTCTGACTTAAGTAATTACCCCATAATTGTTAATCTAAGTATGTTTCTTACCGGAGAGGTTTCTGGGCTTCCTACCCCAATGGCGTTACATCTCGAACTCTCCTGTGTTTCTCCTTCCCAGAATCCTCCTGGACTCCTAGCCCCACTATCTAGATTCCTATTGGCCAGCAGTAATTTATTGACATATACACAGGACTTCCCCAACAATAGGACCTTACCTATGAGTTTAAATAAGTCTTAATAATAAAAGCCGAGAGTGAAATACAGAGGTAAATGTTGAAAGTTCAGAGAGACAAAGGAGCAAACCACAGACACACCTAAACACCTTAACCTCCCAGGCCAAAAAAAAAGTACTCTTGTCTCCTCCCACCTTTACATTCCACTCTCTGCCCAGTCACATCACTTCCTGTCTCTCTGTATGAATCTCCAGACCACTATGGTAGCTAGTAGGTAGCTCCACCCTCTGATTTTCAGGCAAGCTTTATTTTGTTAGAGCAAAAAATATTACCACATTTCCCAATTTTGTCTAAAATAAACAAGGTTATAACTAATATAAGAAAAAATATATAATAAGTACAATAACTATATACAATATATACAGGCAATAAACACACAATAAGGCTAATCCATTAGCAATTGACAAATCTAGAGAAATTATTTCATATCTATCCTACCTTGGTGAGTCTAACAGGTTTTACCTAATTCATTTTTTATCCTTACATGCATTACCAACACAAAAATTGTGTTTTTTATGTTTCTCAACTTTATATATTTTCCACCTCTTTGGTAAATTTCTTTAATGAAGCAGGTAATAAGTAAAACTATAACGATAAAGTCTTCAACTCCATCAGAGACCCAAGAAGGAAATAATATTAGCTGAGTAAGCAAGAAATTCAAGAAAGTGGCTGTGACAGAAACTGCTGGTTGCCTAGACAGTCACCCAAGGTTCCTCTCAATGTTGGGGCATTCATCTTCAGCCTATGGTCCTGGCAAATCTGGCAAATGTTTCTGTGAAGCTAGATATTCTAAAGGGCTGTACTACCCTGTCTTGTCAATGTTTGGCAGTCATTTCTTTTGTGTCCAGCTTGTCCAATTTGGACAGCATACTATCAACAGTTGTGGCGAAAGCAATCTCTTGCAGAGTAGCTTATTACAAAGAAAGTAAACTCCATGTGGAGTTTCAATGTCCATAATCTTCTTTGAAGTAATTTGGTGCTGCCAGGAAAAGACACGCCTGATTGTCATAAAAAAAGGAGCCTATGTTATTAAACATCTTAAATGCCATATTCTGTTAGTCTCTGAAGTATTTAAAGATGACCTGCCTATCTAAAGTGTATCTCTGTTTGAACTTGAAAACATACCATATATGACTACAAGTTTGATTGTAATTGGTGACTAATTGCAAACCTGCATTTCTTTATCTGAAATAGTTGGTAATAATAACTCTCAAGGGCTAGAAATTTGTATTACATTGTTAAATGAGTTGCATAGGTGCCATGCCTTGAAGGAAATTAGAAATGTATGTACAGCATGTGCTTACAAAAATAATTTCAACTTTATATCAACATGCAAAAAATGCAAGTCAACTTAAAATATTTAAAACTATTAGTTGTTTTTGGTTTAAAAGTACATTCAATAATCTACATTTTTATTTTGTTTCTATAGGTCCCTTTTCCTTTTCAGAGTAGATTCTATAATCTACCCTTATATCCTATCATACACTTATACCCTGGCATTCCCCTCTCTAGCGATTTCCAAAATACACTGGAAATAATCCCTCTAGAAAGGAAAAGGAAAAATGTTATAATTATATTATAATATACAAAATTTAAAATACAACTTTAAATAACTGACACAGAGAGTAGCTCTTGCTTTCTTGATGTAGTTTTTTTCAATATAACATGCCCCCATATAAATTTCAAGTGATAATAACATTATTTTTTTGTTTAGGGAGGTGTCCTTGGAAAAAGAGTGCAATGCTATTCATGATTTCAATGTTTGCAATTGGAGGAGTCAATCTCATTTTGTATCAAAGGCAAAGAGGTATGTGAAAGCAAGAGGTGGATGCCACCTTCCCAATTACCCATTAAGATATTTAGCAAAAGAGGAGTGGCCATTACTTGAACTACAGTGCAGGGTCAATAGGCCATAAGAACACATGCCACAATGTCTAGATTATAGAACTCTGAATTTTATAGACATAATAGTAGATGCAGCTGGCTATTTTGTCTTAGAGAAATAATTTCTTTCAAATTCATAGTGTTTTTAACTTTTTTTACAAGTTCAGCAGTCATCATTATCCAATAAATTGTTCTTACTGCATTATGTTTTTAGCATAAAGGAGATAGTAGTTCAATATCTTAAACTTCTTTTCTTTTTAAACTGTACTTATGTTTTTGGTTACTTTACATTCATGACTAGTGTTTGTGTGAGCCAGAAGAAAGCGTTTATTCACCAAATGGCTAGTAGTCACCATGTGGGTGCTGGAAATTGAATCCAGATCCTCTGAAGGAGCAGTCGGTGCTCCTAACTGCTGAGCCATTTCACTAACTCTATGTCTTAAACTGTTTGAGTCAAGTTCAAAACGTTAAAAGTCCAGCATTGAAGTATCAGGAGTTGCTGGGGCTGCATCTCTAACTGAGGAGCTATTAGCAGTTAATGGATGGTGGGAGAGAAAGTATCAGCTTTCTTCAGAAGGGTGGCCATTGGTACGCTGCCTGTGCCTCAGTGTATGACTCCATACCTTGCATAAAAGCAGCACCCATTAAACTCATTGTTTGCCAAAAAAAGAGGACATGAACTTGGGAGGGAGATGTGTTAGAAAGCTCAGAGTGAATGTGTTGGAGGGAAGGGGAGTGGATGTGATCACAATACATTGCATCAAATATGAACCTTTCTAAAGCCAGAGAGTAAAAAGCTTAGAGTTGGGTGGGTGTGGAGGTAAAGAGGAGCTGAGAGTAGTTGGAGAAGGGAATCCTTAGTCAGAATTTACAGTAAATTTGTTCTCAATTAAAAAATGAACTTCTCAAAGACTAAAATCAAAATAAATGTATTCACAAAAATAAAATTAATTCAAAAAATTATCAAAGTGTAATGCTATTTGCTATTTTGAGCAATGTTTTGTATATTATGAATTTAAAAACACATGTCCATTGTAAAAAGATACTTTTAAATTCAAGCATTATTTTTGGAGATGGATGCAGAGCAAAACACACCACCATGAATGTTAGCTACTTTTCTAACAAATTTTGATTGATTTTATATTATTCATTGATGTTTTGTTAGGATTTCTATTGCTGTGAAGAGATACCATAAAAACTCCTTTTTAAATTTTATTTATTTTTATTTCATGTGCATTGATACTTTTGCCTGCATGTATGTCTGTATGAGGTTGTTGGATCCCCTGGAACTGGAGTTACAGACACTTTAAGTGAAGGTGCTGGGGATTGAACCTGAGTCCTCTGGAAGAACAGCCAGTGCTGTTAACCACTGAGCCATCTCCCCAGCATCCCCCATGACAACTCTTATAAAATAAAACATTTAATTGGGGTGACTCACCTGCAATTCAGATGTTCAGTACTATATCATTATGGTGGGACATGGCAGCATGTGCTGGAGAGGTAGTCCAGTGTCCTACATCTTTGCTGGTGGGGAACAGGAAGTGGTTTCTCTCACTGGGCATAGCTTGAAAATGTGTGAGAGCTCAAGGCTCACGTACACAGTGACACACTTCCTCCAATAAGACCACACCTTCTCCAACAAGGTCATAATTCCTAATAGTGCCATTCCCTTTGGGGGCCATTTTTCTTTCAAACTACCACAATAAACAACTGGAGTCATTCTTTCTTTTCATCAGTGAGGGTAAAATTAAACATGGAAATTAAAAATATAAGAGGAACACATTTTAAGACATATTTCCAATGACCTTAGGAACTGAGACATTGCTCATTGGCAAAATTACAGTTGTGAAGCAGCAAAAAATATAAATTTATCGTCCGTGGTTCTTAATACCATTGGAAATATGTGTTTTCCAATGGTTACAGCCCATAGGCTGATAAGTGCTGCAGTATAGTGAGCCAGAGATATAGCTCCAAACCATAATGCAGAATCACAAGGTTGGGCTGAACTCTTTGGAAGAATTTTTCATTCATTTTCTCCTAGGAAATGAACATAACAATAGCCTTAAAGCAAATGAGAGTAAACTGCAAACTGGACAGCTTGTTATCTACATAAATGAGTTTTAGAGCCTTATACTCATTAAAATAATCCAGTCATAAAAAGACACTATGACATATTATTATGAGGCTATTAAAGTAGTCCAGACATTACAAATAGGAAGAGTGGAGGTTTGCAAGAGCTAGAGGTAGGAAGAGGGAGGTGGATTATTGTTTGATGAATACAAAATTTCAGTTTTAATAAAAGCATTTACAGAGATGAATGATTATGAAAGTTGCACAATATAAATATATTTAATTGTTACAAAACTATAAAGAAGAAAATGGCTAATGTGATAAATTTAATATCCTGTACCTTTGCCAAAATGAAAATATATTTCTGTTTTACAAAATAATCTGTTATAAACATGAAAACTCAAGTCACAGACCTTATAAACATATTCACAAACCAAATGTAGAATATTTTATTTCTTCTTTCACAAGGCAGCTGGGACAAAGCTTCACTTCCTTTTCATGCTAGTTTGACTTCCGTTTGTAGAATTGTTAACCCTGATGGTTTAGACAAGACTTAAAGAATAATAGTGTTGATTGTGCATATGTTCATAATTGGCTATAAGTCTTCTGTAAACACAGGCATACAGATACCTCTTCTAGGATTTCTTGTCCATTCTTCTGGGCATATGTCCAAAAACTGAGTTTCTAGGCCATATGTTAATTCTGTTTTTTCTTGAGGAGATGACATACCATGTCTCACAATTTGGCATTCCCACCAACGGTGCACAAGAATGCTCAATTACTCACATATTGCCAATGCTTATTATTTTATTGTCTTTTAATCCTACCTCACCAAACTGTAAACTTTGTGGGGATCTTTACTCCAGTGGGTTCCATCTCTAAGGCTTACTAGTGGTTCCGATGCTGACTAGGGCAGTAGATGACGCCCAAGGTATATTGTTGAAATTCTGAGCAAGATAATACAAAATACGGCACTTCAACACATTGTGCATTTATACTGAAAAGTATTCCAAATGGCATTAGTGGGAGTCCTTTCCACCTTTGCTCTGCCTCTACTTCCTCCTTCTCCCATGTCTTTCCAAAGCAGCTCCAAAACCAGAATTTCTCTTTTAAAAATTGGATCTGGAACCTCGTTATTTTTTTCCCAAATTTGGAAACCATGCTCTAACTTCTGCAACTCTTCCTTTTAAGAGCTAGCCAGGCCGGGCGGTGGTGGCACATGCCTTTAATCCCAGCACTTGGGAGGCAGAGGCAGGCGGATCTCTGTGAGTTCGAGGCCGGGCTAGACTGATAGCCTCCAAAACAATACAGAAAAACCCTGTCTCGTAAAAACCAAAAAAAAAAAAAAAAAAAAAAAAAAAAAGAGCTAGCCATGCAGCTCTTGCCTGAATTTGGCAGTAGGCCATAAGAACTTCATCTAAGAAAATATTTATCCTATGTCAAGGAGGAAAAACAATAGAAGTCCTAAACAACCCAATGTTTATGCAATATGTCTGTTATTCTCTCTTTTGCATAATTTTTAAATTTTATTTTGCGTACGAGCCACAGTTTCCCTCTCCCTCCTTTCCTCCTGTTCTGTCCCCCTGCATCTATTTTACCGCCCCCTCCCCCAGCCTCTCCTCTGTCCCTGTCCTGATGGGGTAAGTCCTTCGATGGGAATCAACAAAGCATGGTATATCAATTTTAGGCAAGCCCCTCTGCATCGAGGCTGAATAAAGTATCCCACAATAGGGAATAGGTTCCAAAGAGCCAACTCATGAATCATGAAGAGTTCCTGGTTCTATTGCTAGGGCCCCCCAAAAGATCAAGCTATACAACTGTCACCCAGATGCAGAGAGCTTAGGTTGGTTCAATGCCAGCTCCCTACCTTTCTGTCCAAAGTCTGTGAGCTCCCACAAGCTCAGACCAGCTGTGATTTTCCCCATCAAGATCTTGATGCACCCTTGCTGATATAATCCCTCCACCCTCTCTTCGACAGAACTGCCAGAGCTAGGTCTAGTACTTGGCTGTGTATCTATTCATCTACTTCCATCAGATACCAGTCGAAGGCTCAACTAGGGTAGTCACCAATCTAATTACAGGGGAAGGCCAGTTCAGGTACCCTCTCCATTATAGATAGGAGTCTTAGCTGGGGTCATCCTTGTGGATACCTGGGAGTTTCCCTGGTGCCATGTTTCTCACTAACCCCATAATGGCTCCCTATATCAAGATAACTCATTACTCTCCCCATCCTTCCCACCCCCAACTTGACCATCCTCATCTCTCATGTTCCCATTCCCCCTCCCTTCTTTCCTACTACCCTCCCACCCCCAGCTTACCCAGAACATCTCATCTTTGTCCTCTTCCCAGGAAGATGCATCCATCCCTCTTAGGGTCCTCCTTATTACCTAGCTTTTCTGGGGCTGAGGATTGTAGCCTAGTTATCCTTTGCTTTACATCTAATATCCATTTATAACTGAGTACATGCTGTGTTTATCCTTATGTTTCTAGATTACCTCACTGTGAATGATTTTTTTTCTAGTACCATCCATTTGCCTGCAAATTTCATTCCATTGTTTTTTACTTCTGAGTAATACTCCATTGTGTAGATGTACCACATTTTCTTTATCCATTCTTTGGTTCAGGGACATCTAGGTTGTTTTCAAGTTCTGGCTATCATGAATAATGCTGCTATGAACATAGCTGTACATGTGACTTTTTGGTATGGTTCAGCATCCTTTGGGTGTATTCCCAAGAGTAGTATTTCTGGGTCTTGAGGTAGAGTGATTCCCAATTTTCCGCAAAACCACCATACTTATTTGCAAAGTGCCTGTACAAGTTTGCACTCCCACCAACAATGGAGAAGTGTTCCTCTTACTCAACATCATCTCCAAAATAAGCTATTATTAGTGTATTTTATCTTGGCCATTCTAACAGGTATAAGATGGTAACACAGAGTAATTTTGATTTGCATTTCCTGGATAAATAAGGGTGTTGAGCACTTCTTTAAGTGTATCTTTGCCATTCGAAGTTCTTTTGAGAATTCTCTGTTTATGTCTGCACCCTATTTTAAAGGGTTTATTTGAAATTTTGATGTCTAGTTTCCTGAATTATTTATATATTTTGGATATCAATCATCTGTAAGATGTGGAATTGATGAAAATCTTTTTGCATTCTGTACTTTGTCTTATTGTCAATCTCCTTTGCCTTAAAGAAGCCTTTCAGTTTCAGGAGGTCCCATTTATTAATTGTCAGTCTCAGAGTCTGTACTACTGGTGTTATATTCAGGAAATAGTCTCCTGTGCCAATACAGTCAAGGCTACTTTCCAATTTCTCTTCTATCAGCTTCAGTGTAAATAGATTTATGTAGAGGTCTTTGATCCACTTGTACTTGAGTTTCATACATGGTGATAGATATGTATTTGTATTCTTCTACATGCCACCATCCAGTTATGCCAGCAACATTTGTTGAAGATGCTTTCTGTTTTACATTGGTTTTTTACTTATTTGTCAAAAAACAGATGTTCATAGGTGTGTGGGTTTATGTCATGTATTCAGTTAGATTCCATTGATCCACTGTCTATTTTTATACCAATGCCAAACCTCTTTTATTACTATAGCTCTATAGTAGAGATTGAAGTCAAGGATTCTGATACCACTAGAAGTTTCTTTATTGTATAGGATTGTTTTAGCTATCCTGGGTTTTTATTTTTCCATAGAAAGTTGAATATTTTTCTTTTGAGGCCTGTGAAGAACTGTGTTGGGATTTTAATGGGGATTGCAATGAATCTATGTATTGTTTTTGGTAAGATTGCCATTTGTACTATGCTTACTGACCCAGGAGCATTGGAGCTCTTTCCATTTTCTAATTTTTTCTCCAAATTCTTTCTTTAAACATGTAAAACTCTTGTCATATAGGTCTTTCAATTGTTTGACTAGAGTTACCACCAAGATATTTTAAAATTTGTGACTATTGTGAAGGGTTTTTTTCTCTGATTTCTTTCTATGCCATCTGTAATGGACAGAGGGCTACTGATTTTTTTAGTTAATCTTACACCCAGTCAATTACTAATTGTGTTTATTAGCTGTAGGAACTCCCTGGTAGAATTTTAAGGGTCACTTATGTATATGTTGGCATGTGGTATATATCAAGAAAGCTGTCCATTTATTTTAGATTTTCCAATTTTGTGGAGTACAATTTTTTGAAGTATTATCTAAAGAATCTCTGTATTTTAGGTCCCCCTTTTTGTTTCTAATTTTGTTAGTTTGGATAGTCTCTCTCTGCCTTTTGGTTAGTTTGTATAAGGGTTTGTCTATCTTGTTGATTTTTCTCAAAGAACTAACTCTTGGTTTAATTGGTTCTTTCTATTGTTCTCTTTGTGTTAATTTTATTGATTTCAGCCATGAGTTTGATTATTTCCTGTGATTTCTCTTTTGGATGAGTTTGCTTCTTTTTGTTCTAGAGCTTTCAGGTGTGCTGTTAAGTTACTTGTGTGAGATTTCTCCAAATTCTTTTTTTTGTTTGTTTTTGATTTTGTTTTTGAGACAGGGTTTCTCTGTGACTTTGGAGGCTGTCCTGGAACTAGCTCTTCTAGACCATGCTGGTCTCAAACTCACAGAGATCTGCCTGACTCTGCCTCCTGAGTGCTGGGATTAAAGGCGATCACCACTGCCAGGCGAGATTGTTCCAAATTCTTTAAGTAGGCACTTAGTTTTTTTTATGAACTTTCCTCTTAGCAGTGCTTTCATTGTGTCCCGTAAGTTTGGATATGTTGTGGATTCATTTTCATTGAATTCTATTAAGTCTTTGATTTCTTTCTTTATTTCTTCCTTGACCCAGTGATGGGTCAGTTGAGGGTTGAAGGCTATGTGTAGCTTGTGTTGTTGTTGAACTCTAACTTTAACCATGATGGTCCAATAAGATACAAGAGTTTAGTCCAGTTTTTTTCATCTGTTGTGATTTTCATTATGACTGAGTATGTGGTCAGTTATTAACAAGGTTCCATGAGATGCTGAAAAGAAGGTTTATTCTTTTGTGTTTAGGTAAGAACTGTTCTGTAGATGTCGATTAAGTCCATTTTAGTGAGAACATCTGTTAGTTATCTTGTGTTTCTATTAAGTTTTTGTCTGGCAGATCTGTACATTTGTGAGAGTGGGGTGTTGAAGTCTCCCACTGTTAATGTGTAGGGTTTGATACATGATTTAAACTTTAGTCATGTTTCTTTTACAAATATTCATGCCCTTGTATTTGGGGCATAGATGTTCAGAATTGAGACTTCATCTTGATGGATTTTTTCCTTTGATGAATATGGTATATCCTTCTCCATCTCTTTAGGTTAATTTTAGTTTGACGTCTAGTTTTTTGGATATTAGGATAGCTAAACCAGCTTGCCTCTTAGCACCATTTTATTGGAAAATATTTCACCAACACTTTACTCTGAGGTAATATCTGTTTTTGAAGTTGAGGTGTGTTTTTGTATGCAGCAGAAGGATGGATCTTGGTTTCATATCTATTGTGTAGGTCTGTGTCTTTTTATTGGTAAATACAGCCCACTGATATTAAGAGACATTATCATCCAGTGATTATTAATTTCTGTTATTTTGGGGGTTGGTGAAGATGGTGGTACTGTGTGTGTTTTCATTCTTTGAGTTTTTCTGTTATTGCCTTTGTTTTGTGGATGTAACTGAGTTCCTTGGGTTGGAGATTTCCTTGTAGTACATTTTGTAGTGTGGGATTTGTGGATAGGTAATGTTTAAATCTGGTTTTGTCATGAAAAATCTTGTTTTCTCCATCTATGTTGAATTAAATTTTGCTGTGAATAGTAGTCTGGGCTGACATCAATGGTTCCTTATTGTCTGTGAAACATCTTTCCAGGACCTTCTGGGTATGAGTCTCCCCTGAGTAGTAGTCAGGTATAATTCTGATAGATCTTCCTTTAAATGTTCCTTGGCATTTTCCTTTGCAGTTCTTAAAATTCTTTCTTTATTCTGTATGTTGAGTGTTTGATTATCATGTGGTAAGGGGACTTTTTCTTTTGATCCAGTCTATTTGGTGTTCTGTATGCTTCTTGTGCCTTTATAAGCATGTCATTTGTTAGGTTGGGAAAGTTTTCTTCAATGATTTTATTAAATATGTTTTCTGTGCCTTTGAGATGGAATTCTCCTTCTTCTATCTCTATTATTCTTAGGTTTTGTCTTTTCATAGTGTCCCAGATTCCGGATGTTTTGTGGTAGAAACTTATTGGATTTAATATTTTTTGACTGATGAACCTGTTTACTTTAGCATATCTGCAATGCCTGAGATTGTCTCTTCCATATGTGGTATTCTCTTGATGATATTTGCATCTGTAGTTCCTGTTCCCTTCCCTAGATTTTCCATTTCCAGATTTCACTCTGATTGTGTTTTCTTTATTGTTTCTATTTCAGTTTTCAAGTCTTGAACTGTTTCCTTCAACTGTTTGACTGTTTTCTTTTGCTTTCTTTAAGGGATCTATTGACTTCTTCCATTTTTTAACCTTATTGGGTTCTTTTGTTTTTTTAAGATTTATTAATTTACTATGTATAATTTTGTTCTGCCTGCACACATAAAGAGGGGACCAGATATCATTATAGATGACTGTGAGCCACCATGTGGTTTCTAGGAATTGAACTCGGGACCTCTGGAAAAGCAGCCTGTGCTCTTAAACTCTGAGCCATTTCTCCGGCTCTGATTTCTTCCAATTTTTGTTTGCCTTTTTATCAAGTTCTTTCAGGGAATTTTTCATTTCCACTTTAAGCGCCTCTGCCATCTTCATAAAGAACCTGTTAAGTTCATTTTCTTGCTTTGGTTGCATTGGAATCATCACGTTTTGCAGTTGTAGGATCACTGGTTTCTGGCGGTGCCTTATTGGTCTTTCAGTTGTTGATTGTATTCTTTGTTTATTTTTTATTGAACGCTATTACTTTAATTTTAAACAGCTTGCTTCACATGTCAATCCTAGTTCCCTCTCCCTCCCCTCCTCCCACACCTCCCTATGATCTCCCCCCCAGCCTCCCACCCTATCCCCACTTCCTTCCACATAGGGAATATCCAGAGTCTGTCACTTCCCTCAGGGCAGGGTCCAGGCACTCCCGTAAGAGTCCAGGCTAGAAGATCATCCCTCTTTGTGTTATGGATACACAAAGTCCATTTGTATGCCAGGGATAAATACTGATCTACTGCCCAGGGCCCCATAGGCTGCCCAGGACTCCTCACTAACTCTCACGCTCAAGGGGTCTGGATCAGTCCCATGCTGGCCTCCCAGCTGTCCATCTGGGGTCCAAGAGCTCCACCTTGTTCAGATCAGCTGTCTCTGCTGGTTTTGCCAGCCCATTCTTTGCCAATTTGCTCATCGCTCCTCTCTCTCTGTCACTGGGTTCCATGGTTTCAGTTCAGTGTTTAATTGTGGGTGTTTGCTTCTGCTACCATCAGTCACTGGATGAAGGTTCTACGATGGCATATAAGGTAAACATCAAGTTCATTATCAGGAATGTGTATTTAAGGTAGTCTCTCCACATTTGCTTACCATGCCAGGTGGTGTCATCCCTTAAGATCGCTAGAGGTCTCACTGGTGCCAAATCTCTCTTCAAACCTATGACTCCCTCTATTATGGTATTTCTCATCCTGTTCTCCCCCTATTCTACTGCCCACTCAACCTTCCTGTTCCCCCATGACCTACTCTCTCTTCCTCTTCTCCCCCTCTCTTCTTCCCAGCTCCTACTCCCCTCCCCCCTTTGTATTCCCAATATGTTCAATAGATCTTGCCTCATTCCTCTTCTCTGTGGTCCATGCATATCTCTCTTAGGTTCTTTCCGGTTTCCCAGACTCTCTGTCAGTGGAATTGCAGACTGGAACTATCCTGATCCATGTCTAAATTCCATATATGACTGAGTACATACCATGCTTGTCTTTTTTGTGACTGAGTTACCTCACTCAGGATGGTTTCTTCGAGTGCCATCCATTTGCCTGAGAGTTTTAAGATTCCATTGTTTTTTTTTCCACTGAGTAGTACTCCATTGTGTAAATGTACCACATTTTCTTTATCCACTCTCCAGTTGAGGGGTACCTAGGTTGCTTCCAGGTTCTGGCTATTACAAATAATGGTGCTATGATCATAGTGGAACAGATGTCCTTGTTGTATGAATTTGCATCTTTTGGATATATGCCTAAGTGTGGAATTGCTGGGTCTTGTAGTAGATTGATTCTCATTTTCCTGAGGAATCTCCATACTGATTTCCAACGTGGCTGTACGAGTTGGCACTCCCACCAGAAGTGGAGAAGTGTTCCCCTCTCTCCAAATCCTCTCCAGCATAAATTGTCTTCGGTGTTTTTTTATTTTAGCCATCCTGACAGGAGTAAGATGATATATCAGAGTTGTTTTGATTTGCATTTCCCTGATGGCTAAGGATATTGAGCACTTTCTTAAGGGTCTTTCAGCCATTTTAGACTCCCCTATTGAGAATTCTCTGTTTAGTTCTGTATCCCACTTTTTAATTGCATCCTTTGGTGTTTTGGAGACTTCTTCTTGAGTTCTTTGTAAATTTTGGATATCAACCCTCTGTCAGATGTGGGGTTAGTGAATATCTTTTCCCATTCTTTGGGCTACCTTTTTGTCTTGTTGACTGTGTCCATTGCCTTACAGAAGCTTCTTAGATTCAGGAAGTCCCATTTATTAAGTGTTGATCTCAGTGTCTGTGCTACTAGTAATACATTGAGGAAGCATTCTCCTGTACCAATTCGTTGAAGAGTATCTCCCACTTTCTCTTCTAAAAGTTTCAATCTGGTTGGATTTATGTTAAGGTCTTTGATCCATTTGGACTTAAGTTTTGTGCAAGGTGATAGACATGGATCTATTTGCAGTATTCTGCGTGCCAATATCCAGTTATGCCAGCACCATTTGTTGAAGATGCTTTCTTTTTTCCATTGTATAATTTTAGCTTCTTTGTAAAAAAATCAAGTGTTCATAGGTGTGTGAGTTAAAATCAGGGTTTTCAATTCAATTCCATTGGTCTACCTGTCTATTTTAGTGCCAGTACCAAGCTGTTTTCAGGACTATAGCTCTATAATAGAGCTTGAAGTCAGGTATGGTGATGCCTTCTGAAGTTCCTTTATTGTATAGGATTGTTTTGGCTATCCTGGGTCTTTTGTTTTTCCATATAAAGTTAATTATTATTCTTTCAAGGTCTGTGAAGAATTGAAGAATTGTGCCAGAATTTTTAAAGGGATTGCATTGAATCTGTAGATTGTTTTTTGCAAGATTGCCATCTTTATTATGTTGATCCTACCAATCCAAGAGCATGGAGATCTTTCCATTTTCTGATATCCTCTTTGATTTCTTTCTTTAGAGACTCAAAGTTCTTGATATACAGAGCTTTCACTTCTTTGGTTAATGCTATCCCCAGATATTTGGTGTTGTTTATGGCTAATATAAAGGGTTATGTTTCTCTGGTTTCTTTCTCAGCTACTTTATCATCTATATAATAGGGCTAGTGAATTTTTTGGAGTTAACCTTGTATCCTGACACTTTGCTGAAGGCGTTTATCAGCTCTAGGAGTTCCCTTGCAGAGTTTTTTGGGTCACTTATGTAAACTGTCATATCATCTACAAATAGTGAAAGTTTGACCTCTTCCTTTCCAATTTGTATCCCCTTGATCTCCTTTTCTTGTCTTATTGCTCTAGCTAGAACTTCAAGTGCAATATTGAAGAGATATGGAGAGTGAACAGCCTTGTCTTGTTCCTGATTTTAGAGGAATTGCGTTGAGTTTCTCTCCATTTAGTTTGATTTAGCTTTTGCTTTACTGTATATTGCTTTTATTATGTTCAGGTATGTTCCTGTTATCCCTGATCTCTCTAGGACCATTATCATGAAGGGGTGCTGGATTTTGTCAAAGGCTTTTTCAGCACCTAGTGAGATGATCATGTGGTTTTTCTTTTGCAGTTTGTTTATATGGTGGATTACATTGATAGATTTTCTAATGTAGAACCATCCCTGCATTCCTGGGATGAAGCCTACTTGATCATGGTGGATGATTTTTCTAATGTGTTCTTGAATCCGATTTGCTAGTATTTTTTGAGTATTTTTGCATGGTGTTCATGAGGGAAATTGGTCTACAGTTCTCTTTCTTAGTTGTGTCTTTGTGTGGCTAGGGTACCAAGGTAAATGAAGCCTTGTAAAAAGAGTTTGGCAGGGATCCTCCCACTTCTATTGTGTAGAACATTTTGAGAAGTATTGGAATTAGCTCTTCTTTGAATTTCTGGTAGAATTCTGCACTGAAGCCATCTGGGCCTGGGCTTTTTTTTGGTTGGGAGACTTGATGACTGCTTCTATTTCATTAAGGGTTATAGGTCTGTTTAGGTTGTTTATCTGTTCTTGATTTAGTTTTGGTAAGTTATATCTATCTAGGAAATTGTTCATTTCCTTAAAATTTTTGAATTTGTGGAGTACACGTTTTCAAAGTATACCTTGCTGATTCTCTGGATTTCCTCAGTGTCTGTTGTTATGTCCCCCTTTTCATTTCTGATTTTGTTAATTAGCATGATCTCTCTCTGCCTTTTGGTTAGTTTGGACAAAGATTTGTCTATCTTGTTGATTTTCTCAAAGAACCAACTCTTTGTTTCATTGATTCTTTGCAATGTTTTCTTGGTTTCTACTTGATTGGTTTCAGTCCTCAATTTGATTATTTCCTGGAGGCTACTCCTCCTGAGTGAGTTTGCTTCTTTTTGTTCTAGAGCATTCACTTGTGCTATTAATTCTCTAGTGTGACTTTTCTCCAGTTTCTTCATGTGTGCACTTAGTGCTATGAACTTTCCTCTTAGCACAGCTTTCAGAGTGTCCCATAAGATTGGGTATGTTGTGTCTTCATTGTCATTGAATTCCAGGAACTCTTTAATTTCTTTTATTTCTTCCTTTACCCAGGGTGGTGCAATTGTGCATTGTTCAATTTCCATGAGTTTGTAGGGTTTCTGTGATTTGTGTTATTGTTGAATTCTAATTTTAATGCATGGTGGTCTGATAAGATACAGAGAGTTATTCCAATTTTTTGTTGAGGTTTGCTATGTTTCCTATTATGTGGTCAATTTTAGAGAAGGTTCCATGTGGCACTGAGAAGAAGGTATATCCCTTTGTGTTTGGGTGGAATGTTCTATAGATGTCTGTTAAACCCAGTTGGGACATAACTTCTATTAGTTCTTTTATTTCTTTCATAAGTTTCTGTCTGGAAGTCCTGTCTAATGGTGAGACCAGAGTGTTGAAGTCTCCTACTACCAGTGTGTAAGATTTTATGTGCAATTTGAGCTTTAGTAATGTTTCTTTCATGAATGTGGGTGCCTTTGTATTTGGGGCATAGATGTTCAAAACTGAGACTTCATATTGATGGATTTCTCCTTTGATGAATATTAAATGTCCTTCTTCATCTATTTTGATTGATTTTAATTTGAAATCTAATTTGTTAGATATTAAGATTGCTACACCAGCTTGTTTCTTGGGTCTGTTTTATTGGAAAATCTTTTCCCAACTCTTTACTCTGAGGTAACGTCTGTCTTTGACGTTGAAATGTGTTTCTTGTATGCAGCAGAAGGATGGGTTCTGTCTTTGTATCCATTCTGCTAGTCTTTCTATAGACAAGTTCAGATCATTGACGTTAAGGGATATTAATGACCATTGATTGATGATTCTTGTTTGTGCTTGATTTATTGGTAGTGGTGTTATTGTGTGTCGGTTCTCCACCCTTTTTCTTTTGGTGTTTGGTAAAGTGTGATTATCTATTGCCTATGTCTTTGTGAGTGTAGTTATCTTCATTGGGTCTAGGCTTTCATTCCAGCACTTTCTGTAAAGCTGGACTCATGGATAGTATTGTTTAAATCTGGCTTTGTCATGGAATATTTTGTTTTCTCAATCTATGTGAATTGAAAGCTTTGCTGGATATAGTAGTCTGGGCTGGCATCCTTGTTCCCTTAGTGTTTGTAGGACATCTGTCCAGGATCTTCTGGCTTTCATAGTTTCCATTGAGAAGTCGGGTGTAATTCAGATAGGTCTGCCTTTATATGTCTCTTGACCTTTTTCTTTGGCTGCTCTTAATATTTTCTCTTTATTCTGTAGGTTTGATGTTTTGATTACTAAATGGCAAAGTGACTTCTTTTTCTGGTCCAGCCTATTTGGTGTTCTGTAATATTCTTGTATTTTCATAGGCATATCCTTCTTTAGGTTAGGGAAGTTTTCTTCTATGATTTTGTTGAATATGTTTTTGTACTTTTAAGCTGTATTTCTTTGCCTTCTTCTATACCTATTATTCTCAGGTTTGGCTTCTTCATGGTGTCCCATATTTCCTGGATATTTTGTATTAGGGATTTGTTGGTTTTGAGATTTTCTTTGGTTGATGACTGTATATCCTCTAATGAATCTTCAACACCTGAGATTCTCTCTTCTATCTCTTGTATTCTATTGGTGATAATTGCATCTGTAGTTCCTGATCGTTTACCCAGCTTTTCTATTTCCAGCATCCCCTCATTCTTTGTTTTTTTATCATTTCTATTTCATCTTTCAATCCTTCAACTGTTTGAGTTGTTTCCTTCATTTGTTTGGTTGTTTTTTCTTGGTACTCTTTAGATTCTTTAAGAGATTTGTTTATTTTTTGAATCCCTTAAAGAAATAGAAGAAAAAACAAACAAAAATACATGAAATGGAGGAAAAGATGAACCAAAAAATTCTTTGTAGTCTGTTGTTTTCCCAAATGATGTGATTTGTGTCTGTGCCAATTAGTCTGCTGCCATTGTAGGGAAGGGCTGGCCATGGGAAGGATGTTCATGTGCCTGTGGTTGTGCAGCAGAGTGGGTCTTGGCTAGACAGAATCCAGTTGGTGGTGGGGATTTGGGAACATCCTGAAGACTGATCTCTCACCTACCTGCAGACTGGTTGGGACTGCACCAGAGAGGTCTATACTTTTCACCTATGTATCTGTCTCTTTTTAACCCATTTCAGAGCTAGTCCAAAACCTTAGGAGGGACAAGGAAACTATTCTTCACTTGATATTTTTCAGAAGGATGGACTGAATGAGTCTGTGTCTTACATTGGAGAGTGCATCGGTAGGTAGATGGAGAGGAACCAAACTTCCCTCTTCTCAGGATCTAGATTTCAATGAGTGGGTTTTCAGAGGATACTATGGTGAGAGAGGAAATAGGACAGATAGGTATCAGGGAAGATGTGTAATACATGGAATGTCAAGACAGAGAGGAAGATGACAATGGAGCGAGGATGCTTCCTAAGGTACATGGTGCTTAAGAATTGTAAAACTTCTTCCATTTCACAGATACCAATCATCTAAGAATGTTCTGTTGCAGGGTGTTCTATATGGTCCAGAACTCATGAGGAGCCTCAATACTAAATAAAACAAATAAAAATGTAATCTATCCATGTGCTCTTCAGAGAGACTTGTAAGAGCAGAAGCCATGCTGCTTGAGGAGAAAAGGTACCTGCCTCTTCATAGCCTCTTCCAGGCTTAACAAAAACATGCTCATCTCCAAAATCATGTAGGGCAACTTTCTTTTGCATTGTTCTTGTACATGTTGGAAGCATGGAGCATCAGGAACCTGAAAAGCAAAGTTACATTTCATGTGTAATCCATCCATCTTCTTGGCTGCAAATATCCTGATTCTTTCCTCTTTTCCCAGTCCCAGTTTCAGATCCACATTTTGAACTGGATACTTTGTGGGTAGAAGATATTAGTGTGGTCCTGTGTGTGCTGATAGTGTTCATCATCAAGCTCATTTCATTTATTTACTTCAGATTGAAAGGTAACTATGAAAGAAATGCTAGCAAGAAGATCTGGTTCATGTAATTGCTGCTCAGATATCCAGAAGGTTTCCTTTCCAGTCCTTTGTCTTAGTAGCTATAAGAAAATCAAAATGAAAAACTGTGTATTGCATAAAGACTGGCAGATTATACCCTCCTTCTTTGGACTACTGAGTCTTTCACTGGTATGAGTGTTGGTGACTCACACACCAATGTCTGTCCCAGCTCTAACTGGACAATTACAAAAACCATCCCAGGTACTGTTAGGAAGGCAATTATTTTATTTACACATCCAGGAAAACCTCTATTTTCTGAGCTCTCTGCAAGAGCTGTATAATTTTTTTAAAAAATCATCTCTGGCATTTTGGACTGAAATTGGGGGGGTAGATTAGAAAAAAATATTATTTTACATATCAATCCCAGTACTCTCTCCCTCCCAACCTCTCATGCCCCTACTGACCTCCCCTATCCATGCCCTTTTTGCTCCCCAGGGAGGGTGAGGCCTTCCACGGGGGATCATCAACGTCTGTCACATCATTTGGGGCTTGGACTGAAATTTTAAGAGCACAAATATTCATTTAAATTTTAATAGTTTTCTTTGAAAACCATGTAAAAGCCACTAAGAACCAGACCATCAGCATTTATGAACCGTGTTCATGAAGGGTACATCTTTGAAGAATCCCCTAACTCAGGTGTAAAGCTAAAAGCCATCTTTGTTGAGCAAACACATTTTATATATGCGCATGGATGAGAGCATAGAACTTATAACCCAAGAAGAAAATTTTCCATAATAGATTCTTGTGATTTATCAATAACATAGAATCCTAAAATATTTCATTAGAAATGTACACATGTGGGGCTACTAATATGGCTTATCAGTAAGAGCACTTGCTGTACTTTTTAAAATTATTTGTTTTGAGAATCCATATATGAGTACTATATTTATGTCACTTCCTATAGGAGAAATGTGGGTATTTGTGTTCAGAGATAAACATTAGGGAAACCCAGAATTTTAAATGCACAGGGTTATCTCTTTGAAGGGAGATCTGCATTATCTGTTTTCCACTCTGAAGGCTGAGAGAGGGAGTGATCACCTGGAGATCTCAGTGCTATCTGTATGGCCAGGTCACACCAGCTCCCCTAGACTCTTATCTCAGTAAATCTATATCTCTGCCCTCCCCCAGACCATTACCATGAACTTTGTTTACATTGAACCTACTTCCTTAGTTGATGTTTAGAATCTATCTTTATGGAAGTTGTCACTTGTCTTTCATCACAGTTTTGATGTAATTACATCTTAAGCTTTGTTTTATACTTGGGATTGATGTAATTATCACTGGCAAAATATTTTTCAAATTGTGCTGTCCTTACACATGCCTAAAATAAACTACCTGATGTCTGACTCCCTAAGCTTGAACCAACACTGATTATTGAGTCATGTTTAATCAAACTGCCTTCTTATCTCACACAGATCTCTCTGCTGGCCGTAGAAGTAGTAGAAACCCCCTTCAAAACACACAAACAGTGAGAAATTCAATGCTCAATGGAGGTAAGAATATTTTTTCCTTAAATAGAAGCAGGGGATAGGAGCTTGATCCTATCACCCAAGGGGTTGCAATCACAAGTGAGAGAGGAAAATAAACATGGTTTCTTCTCATTCCTTTGAGACAAAGCATTTTAAATAATTATTGAAATGTTTGTTAAGATCTAGAGGAGCAGGATTATCAGAGCAACAGTTCTACAGCTTTGTAAAATTCAATCCTTGGTTTCCTAAAGAAGGAACCATAGATAATTGTTAATTGAAAGCACATAGGAGTCAGTGTAGAGATTTCAACTGGATTACAGTAATTTTTGCTTGGACCCTCTCAGAAAGATCATTTTAAGAGAGAGAGGAGGGAGAGAGTAAGAGAGAGAGAGAGAGAGAGACAGAGACAGAGAGACAGAGAGAGAGAGAGAGAGAGAGAGAGAGAGAGAGAGAGAGAGAGAGAGAGAGAGAATTCTCTGCATGATGTATCTTACAAGTCTTCTCTGCATGATATATATTACAAATCTTGGCAGGGCAGCATTTTCGACTGCTGAGGTCCATCCAGATCAGCATCTGTTACAACACCTGAGTTCCAAGGAGGGGCAGCTGGGGTTCCATAATCCCCACTTGAGCTCCAGGGCTCATCTGTCCCATTGCTTAGCTTTTTGTTTTCCTTCACAGCAGGAACGACACTAAAATTGATGAAAGGTTCCTTCATGGGGAAAAATTCAAACTATCCCAAAGTCTAGGTCAGGAACAATTACAACTAGGACATATAGAACCTATGGTCAGTTCTTGAAATTCCCCTATTTTTGTAATGTACGAAAAGGTAAAAAATAAATTGTTATATGATCTCAGGTACATAAATAAAACTATGAAGACAATGGGGACAGTTGCTCCCTGCCCCTACTATGATTCCTCAAGGACATTACCTTATTACACTTGACTTAAAAGACTTACTTTTCTCTATTTTTACATTCTAATGATAAGGAAGATTTTGCATTCTCTTTTCCTACTTTAAACAATCAATGGCCAATGACCTGATATCAGTGGAAAGTTTTGCCACAGAGGAAGGAAAATAATCTCACTGTGTCAATGTTATACACATAAAGCACTTATGACAATGCTGGTTAAATTTCCTGAGGTAATGGTCATTCCTTATATGGATGACAATCTCCTCTCCTGGTCATCATACTCAAATGAGTTCTTAACTTTTATGGTAAATAAAATACAAAAGCAATCACCTTTAATTATTTAGGTTAAATTATAACTCAGCAACAACTTCTCCACTGTCCTCTCAACTTAAAAACAATGTACTGTCAATTATTTTTTAAAAAATGGCCGGGCGTGTGGCACATGCCTTTAATCCCAGCACTTGGGAGGCAGAGGCAGGTGGATCTCTGTGAGTTAGAGGCCAGCCTGGTCTACAGAGCAGTTCCAGGACAGCCTCCACAGCAATACAGAAAAGCCCTGTTTTGAAAAACAGAAAAAAATAAAAACAAAAAAAATGGGTCATGTCAGTTGGGTACACTCTTATGTACATCATTACTGATAATTTGGCTATATGCTTTAAGTTGCTTTCTGGAAACTCTCAGTTAAACTTCACCAAAGCAACACTAAAAGCATGGCAAGTTATTAGTTTATTAGAAAATACTACTGCTACAATCATAGCTCATAGAAGTAATCCCTTACTTCCTTATCAATTACTTATCCTTCCTTCCTCCTCATTATATATCAAAAAGGTATTGTTTTAGAAAAATTTTATGGTATAGGGTGGTGGTGGTACTGGGCTTTAATCCCCACACTTGGGAGGCAGGGGCAAGCAGGGACAGGCAAATCTCAATGAGAGTTCAAGGCCAACTTGGTCTACAGAGCAAGTTCCAGGACAGCCAGGGCTACACAGAGAAAGCCTGTCTTCCCCCCCACCAAAATGCCAAAATTTCCATAACAAACTTTTATTCCTTATTACAAGAAGCTTTAGGCTTGATAATGTTTAGAAGGACACATCTTAAACAACTTACTGGTAAAGAGCCTACAGAAATCATTGTGCCACTGAATAAAATTCAGGTTGATAACTTGTTCCACACTGATAAAAACTGAGAGGTAGCATTAGCATTTTACTCAGAATCTATATATAGTCATTACTCAAAATATCACCCTTTAAGATTTTTTATAAGATATCAATGGGTGTCTAAATTTGTATCTAAAAATACTATAGAAATCTTCTTTAATACTTTTATAGATATTTCTTCAAAAGGACAAGGAGTATGTTTTATATGCAAATTCCACATATGCTCTACAAAGTCAGATTGTACCTGCCCCTGGTTGTACATCTCAACACTCCAAACTCACTGTAATCAATCTGCTTTTATTTGATGTTTCTCGGCCATTGAATATTTTAACTGACTTCTTGTATGAATTGGCATATAAAAGATAGAGATGCACTGAGAATGGAAACTGGTCTATTCTGAGAGATAAACTATGTTGAAAAAGGGTTGAGTGTCGAGAGGATTAATGGAAGGGTGGAAACATTTGGAATGAGGTCCTTGAGGATGGAGTCTAGTAAAAGAGAAGTGGAAACGATTGGGATATGAAGTGTGCTTGTTCAGCTGATTTTCTTTGCCTTGAAAATAAAAAGTAACTAAAAAATAAATCCAACCTTTTTGAAATCTGACAGTAACCCTGAACTCTGACACCTCTGTCTCTAGAGAACACAAGCAGAAAAATCTGTCTAGGAGGAAAGTCAGAAGCAGCTGTGCCTGTCACTGGCAGAAAGCTGCTGCCAAGGTTTTGTTGAGTTTTCTGTTACTGAAACTATAGGAGATGCTTTTCCTGCTATTGCCTGGTCAAGTTATGCATCCTTTCAATGGTGAAATCCCACAGTTAACAAGGAATTCATCTTGTGGTTCTTTTGCATTTATAATAAATAAAACTACATTTTTCAATTTTTGCATAACCATGAAAAATGGAAACTGTAGCTAAACACTGAACTGGACTCCTAGAACCCAGTGACAGAGAGGGAATAGTGATGAGCAAAGGGATCAAGACTGGGTTGGTGAAACCCACAGAGACAGCTGACCTGAACAAGGTGAAGCTCTTGAATCCCAGACTGATGGCTGAGAGGCCAGCATGGGACTGATCCAGATCCCCTGGATGTGGGTGTCAGTGAGGAGGTGTAGACAATCTATGGGGCCTTGGATAGTAGATCAATATTTATCCCTGGCACACAAATGGACTTAGGGTGCCCATCCCACAATGAGTGATGCTTTCTCAGCCTGGACACTTGAGGGAGGGACTAGGCCCTGCCCTGAACGAAATTACAGACTCTGGAGATCCCCCATGAAGGGCCTCACCCTCTCTGGGGAATGGAGTGGGGGATTCGGTGAGGGGCTGGAGGGCTGGTGGGAGAGGAGGGGAGGGAGAGGGAACTGGGATTGACATGTGAAGCAAGCTTGTTTCTAATTTAAGTAAAAAATTTTAAATGGAAATTAACAAGGAAAACAGTTTTGGAAATACTTAAAAAGAAAAATAGGGTAAAATGGCATCAAAAAGGGTTTTTTTCCTTTTAAAAAATATTTCTTCAGGATAATGCAATGGCCAAGGAATGCAAATATAATTATGTGTTTCAAAAGTTCCTTCAGAGGCTGGAAGGGGTTAAACAACACTAACAATAAATAAGAGTTTGATTATCTTGAGTTTTCACCTAAAATTATTTTTGAAACAGAATGAGAATCTGTTACAGCAGAGTGTCTGTGAAATGTGGTAAAAACTAAAGCCTCCCAACAAGTTCTTCATCCATGGAACTGTAATTCTTTGATACTCTTCATGGTTTTTGTTTCATTTATAGCAGTGATTCTCAACTTGTGGGTCATGACCTGTTTGGTGATCAAACAAGCCTTATTTATAGGGGTCACCTAAAACCATTGGAAAACACATATATACATTATGGTTCAAAACAGCAGCAAAATTACAGTTATGAAGAAGCAATGAAAGTAATTTTATAGTTGGGGCCACCACAGCATGAAAAATGTATTAAAGGGTCTCAGTATTGGGAAGATTGAGAACAATATCAGCTGTATATGCATTTTCATGCTTGAATGAAAATGAAAATTGTATTCTCTTTCAACATTTTCTGTGATTATTTCTCAGGTACTTCTGAATATCCTTTTACCTCATAGGAGAGTCTTATTATGCTCAAAATTAATATTTCCATAAAATTTAAAAATCCTAAATGTTATATAAAAGCTTTAGACTTAAATCTTTAGAAATTAATGACCATTGTTAATTAAGTCGGTTTTGTTGTTTTTTTTTTCAGTTTTGTGCTTTCTCTTGGTCTGACATGGATGATCAGACTCTGGGAATGGTGGAAGTTAAGGGAAACAAATCCTATCCCATAGTGACTTTTGCACAGTATTCCATGCTTCTAGTACATAATTAGTGTACTGTACCTAAGACTGACTATGTCTGAGGACTACTCAGATGGATAGAAATCCATGCTTGAAATGCACTACAAGCATGCACAGTGCCAGTTCCTAACTAGTTAGCTGTAAAATGCTGCCACAGACATGACATGGGACTCTGGGGGCTCCAGGAAAATACTATTGTATCACATGGAAAACTTCTTGTCAAATAGCTCGTTAGACATTTCTTTTCTAGGACTCCGATTACAACTAAATATTGATAATGGTCCGGCTTGAATTAACAAATGTTTTAAAACATTTTACAGTTTATAATATATTAATCATGTTACTGAAACCCCTTATAATCCACATGATGAAGCTATTGTGGAATGATACCATCAAATCTTTAAACAATAGATTTTAAAAATAAAAGGGGGTTATATACACCTGCCTAAATACCTACACACTATGCTACATGTGGCCATGTCAGAGGAGCAGCAGATAGCAATTGACTTAGGGGATTGGCCTACCAGAAAACAAAACTCTGATGGGTGAATCTCAGATAGGCAAAGCCCTGAGTGCCTTGGCCCTGAAATGGTTTTTTCTACTGTTGTGTCTTTGTGTGTTTGCCACCACAGTTTTCTCTGGTGTACGTACCTTGTATCTTACTCTCTCAAATTTCTCTTACTCTCTCAAATTAAAAACAAATCTTAGTTCACCAACTCCACGGATCTCAATCAAGCCCTGCACTGCTAGAGACTGGTCCCCATGGCGGCAGTACAAAAGCATTTTGTAGATACAACCTAATGTATATGTTAAGAAATTATCTAGAAACTAATCAAAGGAAAGGGCCTGATGTCCTTGTAACATCAGGATGAGGTTATGCTTGTGTCTTTCCAGAAAATGAATGAAGTTCCAAATGTCTCCTGATTCGATGTATCCAACCAGAACAGCATCCCAGAGACCACCAGGCAAATGGAACACCAGGCAAAACTCATTTGGTGGAAACATTTCAAAACAAAGAAGAAGCCAATAACTTTGGGGAGACATCTATACTTTAATGCTTTGAACTTAAACCTTGGAGAAACAATAATGACCAATCATATGGCTTTCCCTTTTCATTGGCCTTCTGTTAACTATTCCCTTATGCTTGTCTATATTAGTTAGACTATCCACACAGGCCTCTTTGGCCTCTATTATAGCCATTATTTTTTTCTTTGAAAAATTAGCAGTAGGGAGATATAGAAGATACATAGGTACTTGCGTTCACAGATAAGCACTAGGGAAACCAGGAATGTTAAATACACAAAAATTATCTCTTCAAAGGGAGATAATATTACCTGTTTTCCACCCTGAAGACTGGAAGAGGAGGTGATTAGTAGTCTGGTGACCTCTGTGCTATCTGTATGGTCAGACCACACCAGCTCCCCCAGACTCTTTTATCAGTCAGCCTATAGCTCTGTCCTCCCCAGACCTTTATCATTCTCTTTGATTACCTTGAACCTGCTTCCTTGGTCACTGAAGATGTTTCTTGTATTTCACAAGAGCTTTGATGTACCCATGTCTTTCTCTTTGTCGTGCACATGGGATTGACTTAAATATGACCAGGAAACTTTTTTCCAAATTGTACTTGTGCTTAAATATGCCTGAAATTTAAAGCTACCTGTTATCAGACCCTTAAAGTTTGAACCAACACAGTCTACTGAACCAAACTGCCTTATCTCTCATGGATTAACATTTTGGTAGAATTAGTGGTTGCATAGACCCGCCCCACATTTTCCTTCCATCCTTCTCATCCCTCCAATTTTTCCCTTTCTGCAAGCCCCATTTCATTTCCATTTCATGGTCTCTTGCTCTTTCAGGTTGTTCAGTTTCCAGCATCAGCATTATAGTGCATAACAACCTATAACACCAGTTCTTGGAGCTCTCCTAAAATTCTTCTTCTAGCCTCTATGGGTATCAATCACACAAACATGTGTCTGACATACATACAAGCTAATACTCATACACATAAAATTAAATTATTTTATCTGAAATTTTATTAAAAAGCAAAAGTTAGATATAAAGTTATTATGACAGTCTTTGTGTATGTATATTTTTATTTTTATTGAAAATAGATTCTTCTCTCATGCAATATATACTGACAATAGTTTCCCCTCCCTCCACTCTTCCTAGCCCCTCCCCAGATCCATTCCTCCTCCATTTCCTCTATTTAAAAGAGCAAGCATCCAAGAAACACCAACAAACCATACTGAAACAAGATTCAATAAGGCAAAAGTCCTTCTGTCAAGACTGGATAAGGCAAACCAATAGAAGGAAAAGAGTCCCAAGAGCAGTCAAAAAAAGTGAAAGGAACAAACATCCCCACTATTAGGAGTCTCACAAGAACACCAAGCTAACAGACATAAGATATACACAGAGGACACAGCGCAGACCAATGAAGGCCCTGTGATTGCCACTTGAGTCTCTCTGAGCCCGGATGAGCCCCCTGAGTACTTGATTCAGTGGGCCATATTTTCCTGGTATCCTCCATCTCCTCTGACTCCTATAGTCTTTCCTCCCTATATTCCATGGCATTTCTTGATCTCTGAGTATTGGTACCCAATAGAGACCTCCAATTTAGACTTGCTGTATAATATGTGACTGTGTGTCTCTGTATCTGCTCCCATCTGCTATCTGATGAGGGATGCTCTTCTGTATATATGTTTCTCTTATTGGTTGGCCAATAAGGTAGGCAGAAAGATAGACAGGGCCACCAGACTAGGAAATGGTTGGAGAGAAGAATGCAGAGAGAGGCTGCCAAGAGATGCCATGTAGAGACTGGGAAGATAGGACACGCTAGGCATTCTCTGATAAGATAAGGCCATGTAGAAAATGGAAATCAGTCTACCACAAGATCCAGCAATTCCACTCTTAGGCAAATACTCAAAAGATGCACATTCGTACAATAAAGACATCTGTTCAACTCTGTTCCTGAGTGAAGTAACCCAGTCACAAAAAGTCAAACATGGTATGTATTCACTCATATATGGATTTTAGACATGCATCAGGGGGTTGCAGCCTACAATACCACCACTAGAGAATCTGGGAAACAGGGAGGACCCTAAGAGAGATATGCACCCAGGAGAAGGGGAATAGGAACAGATCTCCTGAGGGGATTGGGAGCATGGGGGGATTGGAGGGGAGAGGGAGATGGGAAAAGAAAGGGAAAGAAGAGGAGGGGAGAGGAGGACATGGGGAGCAGAAGGTTGAGTCAGGGGAAGAATAGAGAAGAGCAGGGAGCCATTAGAGGGAGCCATTAGAGGTTTGAGAAGAGATCTGGCAGTAATGAGATTTTCAGAGATCTACAAAGATAACACCAACTGGCAATCTAAGCAATAGTGGACAGGCTACCTTAAATGTTTTTCTTATTTGTTGATGAATAACACTATTTTGGCCAATGGACAAGCAGGATATAGCCAGGCAGGGCTACCAAAGTAGAATGCTGGGAAGATCAATGCAGAGAGTGAGTCTCAGGGGAGATGCCAAGTAGCCACCGAAGGAGTAACATGCCAGAGAATTCAGGTAAGCCATAGCCTTGTGGCAATACATAGTTTAATAGAAATGGATTAATAGTTAAGAGAGAGCTAGCCAAGAAGAAGCCTGAGCCACCAGCCAAACAGTTTATAATTAATACAAGCCTCTGTGTATTTATTAGGGGTTAAACAGCTGTGGGACCAGGCAGGACAGAAAATCTTTCATCAAATGGTGATAGGTTTTCAGCTTTCATACAGGACAGAGGGACTTAAACTGTTAGATGCAAGTCTGAAAGAACTTTTTCTGTAGAGAAACTTGGGAAAATTGACCTTACATTGACTGGGCAAAATAGGGAAACCAACCAAAAAGTATTTACAGTCCTGGAAGCAGGCAAGGCTTGGGACAATTTAGGGCAGTGATTAGCATTATAACAATTTAGATGGAGTCATCTTCATGTTCTGTGTCATGAGAGAGAACATAGGTATTTGTGGGGTTTTGTAGGATTTTATTTTTGAGATCATAGTGCCTTTTGTTAGGCATGAATATGTTCCTATAATGGAAAGTTTAAATATTTTAAATGTCATATTCATCAGACCTTTAAAGAGTTTGAGGATTATCTCTCTAACATGTTTGATTTCAGGCTTAATTTTGAATACATATGTATTCAAAATATTTACACACACATATATATATGTGCTCATATATGTACATACATACATACATACATACATACATACATACATACATACATCAGGTAAGTGTAGTCCAAGGAAGTGATAGAGAAGGTGGAAAAAAGAGAGATAAGAGACTTTTGAACTGTAGAGTGTATTAAGAGTAAGATATGAGATTTTGGGGATTCTGTGTTTGTTTAAGTTCAAGGAGTTTAGAAGAAGTGAGACTGCAGGTGAGAGCTGAGAAACAGCATAGTGTGTAGGTGAGCCTCTAGTTACAGAACAGGAAAATGTTAAGAAAGTGGCTAATGAGGAGAGAAAGAAGGTAAGAAAGGTATGAAATGACATGACCATAAAGCATATTGCAGTTCCTGGGGAAAGAAACTATCCTAGTTAGGGTTTCTATTACTGTGAAGACACACCATGACCACAGCTACTCTTATAAAAGAAAACATTTAATTGATGTGACAGCTTACAATTCGGGGGTTCAGTCCATTATCATTATGGCAGGGAACATGGTGGCTTACAGGCAGTCATGGTACTGGCTGCATCTTGATCAGAAGGCAACAGGAAGTGGACTTAGACACTGGGCATGGCTTGAGCATATGTGAGACCTCAAAGTCCATTGACACACTTCTCCCCAAAGAGAATACATACTCCAACAAAGCCACACTTTCTTATAATGCCACTCCCTATGAGCTTCTGGGGACCAATTACATTCAAACTATAACAGAAACCTGGAGAGAGAGAAGAATGAAAGAAAAAAATTCAGAGTGCCAATTAGAAGCAGGCAGAGTAGCAGGTGAGACAGGCAGAGCTTAGAAGCAAGCAGGGACAGTTGAAGAGGGAAGATAAGTTGGGAGGGGGAAGCAATTCTTTCCTTAGTCTCTGTGCACATTTTGTTGTATTGTAAAGATTGTCATTCTATTTGTTTTTTAGGGAATATACAGTCTTTTGATTGTTAGAATGCATCAGTAACATTGGGTGTGTGTTGGAGTTTTCATTTGGGATGGAGGGAGCAGAGTCCCTTTGCTACTGGTGGCTGGTAGCCAAGGTTGAAAGCTGAGGGTGTCCCCTGGCCTTCAAGTGGCTAAGGAGGCCCCTATGAGGGAGGGGTTATCGCCCAACATCCATCACAAAGAGATGGACACAATTGTTCCCAAGGAGAAATCAAGAACCTGTCAATAGGATTTTGATTGTTTGATTGTTTTGCCTCAGGAAGGAGTCAGTGGGGAAAGCCCTTGAGGCTAGCTTTATAAATGTAAGCTAATGGCTTTTAGCCAAGGTGAGAAAAGCAAAAGGCAAAACCTGTTGGTGCCATGTTTGCCATGCCTGGGACTGTTAGATGGCCCTTCAAGTGGTCTGAATCTCGCTGGGGCCTCCAGAAAATGTTAATACCATTATGAAGCAAGCTGTATTTAATACTGGCCAGGATGATGACTCTGGCCAGGTCCAGGGTTCCCAGAAAATGGCCACAAGTCACATTTTTCAGAGGCTTATAAAGGCAAACCCATAAAGTCACATATTTCCCACCAGGTCCAGTCAGGGGCAAGCATATACACTTATGCCCTTCCTGCCTACATACCTCCCACCTACATGTGATCAAGCACACCCAGTGCAGTTGAGTCAAGCACACTTGTTTGGTGGAGCAAAACCATGAAAAATATAGCCTCCAGAATTTCAGGCAGTATCTGTACTTAGGTAGGGTACTTAAAGATTGTTTGTTTCATGGCTCTCTGAAGCACAGCAATTAAAACTTAAAACATAACTTTGGCTATCACTGTAACCCTAGCATTTAGTGTTTCATTCATTGGAAGGCTGAATTTCCCATTTCCAGACTGTTTGGAGGACTAGCTCTTAAGATCTCCCCATCCACTACCTTCTTGTATGCCTCTATCAACTAGCTTTGCCACATCAAAACCAGAGTACTATCTTGTTTTTTCCAACCACAACTCTATCCTTGGGCCCTTATTCATTGGGAATAGTCTCTACTTGTGCTCTTCCATATCATTTAGAAGAGAATAAGCTGGCATTGAATTTATTGAACTTTTGTTTGATTCATGTCAGGATTGGGAATATTCCCTGTGTTTCATGTTAAGCTCAAATTTAGTGCTATGTGCCTAAATCTAAATTGTGATGGTGTTTCAATCATGTTGGTTATATGCTTTGAATGATGGCTGTAACACTATAAACAGTTTTGTTGTTGATGCTGACTTACTTTAAGAAGAATTCTTACTTCATTTTCATATAACAGCAATTCTTCACTTGGTTACTGAAGTAATATTGTCCACTTCTTTCTGTCACTATAGTAATAGTTGTCACATAAAGTAAAAAATCTTCCAGTCAATTTTGCCTCTTTGGCAGAGGAAACTTCTGCCCATTTCCATAGTTGCATAACAATGAACACTTTTTTTAAGTTTCTCACCCTGTGAGAGACTACAAGCTTTTTTATGTCTATATATTCTAGGGATTTATTCATTATGATAACTTACACTTTGTTTATCTAGCTGAATGAGACTAGAGAGAAGGGTCAGAAGTTAAGAGCACTGACTGATCTTTTAGAGGACCTGGGTTCTATTCCTAGCACCCACATCTAGTTTACAACTGTCTATAATTCTAGTCCCATGGGAATCAACCTCTCTCCTAGCATCTGAGTGCACTGTGAATATGTGGTGCATAGATGTGTGTGCAGGCCAAACATGCATCTACAAAATAATGTAAAATAAAATAAAAATTTTTAATTTTAGCTGAAGTCTTCATGCATGTTTATACAGTGATTCTTAGTCTTCAAATGCTCTGTCCCAAGACACCATGATTTTATCTCGGCTATTAAGAATCTTCAAGCTGTTTCCTTAAAAAGTTACGAGAATCAAGTTGTTGAATAGTCAGGTGTTGTTGAATAGTCAGTCCCACCTATCTTGCTTCCCTATTGGCCAATAGTGCTTTATTGACATATACACAGGACTTTCCCATCAGTCAGGTTTTACTTGTTCTTAATGTGGGGATGGTACCTCAGACTTTCCAAAAAAATCAATAATCTTTAAAATTGTGTGAAGATTGGTAGATGTTTTAGGTTGGATAAGATTCTGTCTTTTAAAAATCAGTTAGGATTATTCTTATGTGACCTACAGACTTTCTAAAGTCATATGATCATTCACACTTTAATTAGAGCAGGGTTTTCTTATCTCTGATTTTAATTAGAGTCTGACTGATTATCAGAGTAGTGAGAAACTCAGTGAAAATATTTTCATTTACATATTAAACAAGTAGAGATAACAAAGCATGGATCTCCTTCTTGTTTGCAACATTAGGCAGGTTTTTCACCAAACAGAAATCTCACATGCATAAATATAGAACAAGGGTAGTCTTGTAATATTTGATCTGGTAAATTTAGAATTGATTCCTAGCATTCAAATTAGTAAAGATATCATTATGCATTTTATTATTATTCTTACTAAAAATTCTCAAAATTTTTAAGGCAAATAAATGTATGTTATGTATAGGTGGATCACTTTCTACCTAAGTTTCACAATACAATGCCCTAGGGCTGTTTAAAAATAAAGAAGGCACACCCTATGCTGCTGGAGTTCTCAAGTTCCCCAGATGAGTTTTAAAAGAGGAGGGCCACTGATGAAGTCAAATATACAACCATGCCAAAAGTACAAGATTAACTGGAAAGGCTAGGAAAGAAATATGAGGCACAGACATTTCATAAGAAAAGAAAACTTAATCATTTAAAACAAGTTTTGTTGTTTTCTGAGAGTCAAAGTCTTCTGGCAGAACTCAGTGGTAGCTCCAAAGCCCTCACCTAAAATGGCAGTACTGGTGATATTGTCCTAAACAGAATGATTTCTGAGGGATAAACAGAAGGATTTGTTAGGTAAAGAGGCCTAAATGGTTTCTGTTTACCAAAAATAGCCGATCTCCTAAAGAAGGTCTCTTTCTGCCAGAAACCATCCTTAATCATCTAGAAACCTGTGGGTTTTTGTCTTTAGAAGGCCGCCACCCAGCTCCCAAATAAATACAGAGACTGCTTAGTCTTACTTATGAATGTCCAGCCTTAGCTTGGCTTGTTTCTAGTCAGCTTTTCTAACTTAAATTATTCTGTTTCTCTTTAAGTAGATTTTGCCCCTGGACATTTCACCTTTTCTTATTCTGTATATCTGCCTTTCCTTCTTACTCCATGACAGGCTGACTGGCTGGCTGTGTGGCTGGTGGCTGGCCCCTAGCATCCTCTAACACATCTCTTTTTCCTCACTGCTCCCTCTTCCCTAGATTTCTCCTCCTATTGATTCTCTCTGCCTGACAGCCCCATCCATTTCTCTCTCCTGCCTAGCTATTGTCTGTTCAGCTCTCCATTAGATCAATCAGGTGTTTTAGGCAGGCAAAGTAGCACAGCTTTATAGAGTGAAACAAATGCAACATAAAAGAATGCAACAATCTTTGCATCATTAAACAAGCATTCCACAGCATAAATGAATGTAACATATCTTCAGCTAATATTCCACAAAAGGCTCCACCTTTAACTTTCCCACAAAGGTTAATTGCCTTGGCCAAGGGTGCCTAATTCTTTGTAAATCCTGACAACCTGTATCATCTCAGATACTCACCTTTCTGACTGTCATATAAACTCTGCTTGTGTCTGGGGCTAGAGAGATGGCTCAGAGGTTAAATACATTGGAAAGTCTTCCAAAGGTCCTGAGTTCAGTTCCCAGCAACCATGTAATGGCTCACAGCTTCTATAGTGACTGCATCTGGAGCCTTCTTCTAGCATGTAGGTACACCTGCAGATAGAGCACCATGTACATAAAGTAAATAAATATTTTAAAACTTATTTAAATGTTTTACTTCTGCTTACTTTTCCATCATTTTGCTCTTCTGTCTGAAACCCCACCCTACCCCAGGATAGCTTTGGCAATTTGATTTCCTAATAAACCTTTCTTTCTGCTTATGAAGTGGTCTTGTTTGGTAGCTTCTCTGTGTCATTGCTGATACTTAGGTTGGCCTCTAACTTGCCATTTTCCTGCATCTAACTCAAGAGTACTGGGATTACAGAGATATACCATTACACCTAGAAAAACGTTTTATTCAGGATTAACATAAAAAATCACCTCAAGAATTATTCCAGTTTAATATCTCTTGAAGAACAGAGAAATTTTCAGTTTCTATCTCAAGAAATTTCATGGCAAATATTTTTTGTAAATAAAAATGGAACAAACTGATGGCTGTGCTGCATAGTCTCTCACAGATCTCTTCAATTCTTTGTCCAAGGCCATGGGAGTATATAGCAAGTGACAATTACTGTTCAGAAATAAACTCACCAGAGGAATGATTCTCTGATGGAGGAGAATCCCATTCAGGTAAGGCTAACAGGACCACAGAAACTGTTGCTCTGGTCTGTAATTTCACATGTACCATGGTATCTCCCCAATAACTGCACTGTAGTGTGTAATCTCAGGTGATGGGCATACATGATGTCATTATTGCTTCTCAATTTTATGGGCACATATATCTGTGGATAATGAGGAAGATTACTTCTCACTAATTGTATAATTTTGATATATAGAAAATATATTAGGATATGCTTCATAACTAGATCTATTGTCCCACCTGGACTATAGGACACTTAAAAACCTGCTTTGTTCCTTTAACTCATACTAACATAGAAAATAACAATTTCTCCCCAGTCGAAGACAAACTACAAGCAATTAGCTAGCTTTTTAACTCAGAACAAGTCCAAACTAGACTGAATGTTTCTGTAAATATATCATAAGTTAAAATATTTACAGATATGTACAAAGACATAGTCACAGATGTCTAATCAAGGTTATTAATACAAAACAACCAAAGAGACTATGCCAGTTCTTCACTTGCTAAAGTCTGGCTGGCAAAGACCTGATTCTGTGCAGATCTCTCTGTAGCTTGTCTCACTGGGCACTGTGCCTCTGGTCACAGTCTTATACCTGAAACCTGAAAACCTTGGGTAACCACAGTAAATGGCTCTGTCCCTTATGTTTACTCAAGGAATGTGCTATGATCTTCAGAGGTAGCTTCGTTTTTATTATCGCAAAAAAGCCTCCTTTAAAATAGACATATAGCTTTGTAGAGCAGAGGAAAAGAAGAGAGAAACAGAACTTAAAAAATAGAAACTAGTAGGAATTATAACTTATGAAGCTATAGAGATAGAATTAGAACTGTAACAGAAGACTAGGCAGAATAATAAAAAGAGTATGACTTGACGAGCACATGTGTGAATTTATTCCATATCCTTCAGATAGAAAAACTTTCACTATGCTATGGACATTCTCTTTGAACCCTGGGTGTAGCCTTGAGATTTTGTCTACAATAATACTATCTTATATACTCATCCAGACTGAATGTATAGTTTGGGAAACAGTTTTAAGACATTTCAGACTCCTGGGTCAAAAGAACTTTATTAGAAGTCCCTTTGCTAAAGAGTATGATACTAGCTTCAGGGCTAAGAAACACTATTTTGGATCCATTTTGGAAGCAACTGGTCATATTATGTACAGGGTCATAAAACAGAGAGATACAAACTGATGATCCATATACCTTAACTTTTTATTCAACCCTTGACCATAGTCAATGGAAGGGGTATGCCCCAACTCTCTATATTTAGTTATGCCTTTTTGGAAATTCCTCAAAAGAAAACCCTGAGGTTTGTCTCCTATTTTAAATTCTGTAAAGTTGACTGGGGCATAAATAAGCCTCAGTGAGCCTGATAGATGGCCTAAACCAATAGTAAAAGCATCTGCAGTAGCTATTTCCTTACAGCCAGCCTGGATCTACCAAAGGGCCTTGAAAACAGCAGCCGAGTCTGACAAGACATGGACCTATGGACAGTGACCACATCACCTCAGTAGATGGCAGTTCAGTGTATCCACCCCCTGGGGCAGGGTGGGAGGTATATAAGACTTAGTCCTTCCTGAATAAGTGAGCTTGTTGTTTCAACTTGTTCCCGGTACTTGTGTCGTTGGTTCCGAGTCTACTTTTCCCCACCTCCAAGGGATACCTACCAGGACTCTACAATTTGTGGTGCCCTACAGCATGGAGCTCAACATGAGTATTGAGCCTTCCTGGATTGCCATCATTGCAACTTAAGAAAAGCAGCAAGCAAGAGAAAGATGCCAAGGGACAGGGTCCAAGCAGAGAGGCTTTTATTAGGGAAAGGAATCATAAAAAGGGGAGAAGGTGAAGGAAAGACAGCCTCCAGAGACAAGAGTGAGAGGAGAGAGAAAGGAGGCAAGAGAGAGGGAGGGAGAAGGACAAAGAGAGGAGGAAGGATGAGAAGTGGGCAGGGACCTTTTAAAAGGGAACATAGTCCACAGGTGGTGCTCTTAGTGGCTGTATCTGGGTGCGTATCCTATCGAATCCCAAAGACAGGCCAGTACAGATGCCTGAATACTAACAGTTGTCATTACCTCGATAATTTTGGGGGCCACCATTTTTGCCCTTTTCTGTCACTGCTGCATTTGGCACCAGTGACCCAATCCTGCATTCATTTTTTGGTGTCTCAGCCTGACAGACCCCTTACTCTTGCTGGTGGTGCTCAATAGCACCCCTTGATCAGTGTTTTTCAATGAGTAGGCCCCTCTGTATTGAGTGTTCCTTTGGTCCTGCTGTGAGATCCTCTCTCTTCTTTTCAGTATTTGTCTTTGATTGTCTTATGAAAGTGATAGTCAGGCACATATCATTTGTCCTGGTTTACCTGGCATTTCCACCTAAGAGCAGACCCCTCAAAAAACAGAACCAAGGTCAAACACCCAACACTAAGTGCAAGAAATTTGGGTCTGACACACACTTTCACTTTCTTTGTGGTTGTCATACTTTGTCACTATGGGAAATCTCCCTTCTCATTGTAAGGAGGTTCATATCAGGACCCTCAAGTCCCTTTTAAACACCTGAGGGCTTCAGGTCAGAATTATGGGCCTAGAAAAAATTTGGATGGAGGTTAAGGTTTTAGTATCCTGGTTCTCCCCCGAGAATTTGTGGGACTCTGATCTGATCTCTGGGTGTGGGTTTTGTCTGGCTAGGAAGAGAGAGGTAGCCTTGAGAGTGAACCCTCAGTTATCCTTTATCCCTATTTGTTGGTGATAATTGCTAGTTTAAGATCCTTCTTGGGGGCTGGAGATGGCTAATTGGTTAAAAACACTGGCAGAGGTCCTAAGTTCAATTCTCAACAACCACATGGTGGCTCACAACCATCTATAATGAGATCTGAGGTTCTCTTCCTCTGGCATGTTAGGCTTTATGTGTAGACAGAGCACCATATACATAAAAATAAATAAATCTTAAAAAATTTATCCCCCTCAGTGGAGGAGGTAAATAGGCCCATAGTGAACACTGTCAGGAACTATGTGATGTCAATTTATAGATCACCTCCATTCCACCCATGTCTGATATCCCCTCTAACTCTGGTGCTGAGGAAGAGGCCATAGAGAAAGAGAAAGAAAAGGGAAAAGTGAAGAAGTCAGGTGGGGCAAAAGATAGAGAAATGAAGTATTTTCAATAGTATGAATCCTTTCTACTAAGGTCTCATTGCCAATCTGCAAAGTTTGTATGGTTTCTATAAGTTCCTCATTCTTAGCTCTACTGTCCAACCATTTCTTTAAGGATATTAGATGGATTATGAAGCTAATTGCTACCATGAATAATGCATATATATTCTAGGTGGGTCATAAACCTCTTCAAAAATCCCATCCATATAAGAAACCAAAAGGTTTTTCACTTACTGTATTATAATATTATCTGCCATTGCTATGGGTAGTCAATTTATCTTAAGTAGATTCCTGAAACATGGAGATCTGGGTGATTGTTGAATCATAGGGAACCTTGCAGTTGGGCAGGCAAATCAAGCCAAAGAAAAACCATGTCGACCTAATGCCTTGGGCTACTTTTCACAAGCTTGTGCCTGCACATCCAAGGTAATCAAAAGGCACAGTGCAATACCAGCTTTTCCCCAGGACAGGCTGCAGAAACTTTGCAGCCAACTCAAAGCAAAATGCAAAAGCCTCAGGCTGTACAGCCAGTCACAAGGACCTACCCAAGCAAACGTCAGGCACCAATTGAAGGTGAGGATGTAACTATATCACTAGACCCAAGATAAATGGTAAATGGGTGTTTATTGGGGATAATTACATAGAAAAATACAAAGAACCAGATTTGCTGATCCAACTGAAAGAGCATGCAAAGCTCCTCTCCTTCTGCTTATGTCTGCCTGAAGCCACACCCAAAGGATCCACAGACCAGATGCCTACACACTTCCATGCCATTACTGTTATAGCTCAAAACCAATTAGAGGACAAAAAGAGACTTTGGAATCACAGCTGCTGTCATTGTGATCACTGTGCTGAGAGTGAGAAGGCTGGTGGCTGAATCAGTATCACTAACACAAAAGGTCACCATGGTAGAAATATTAAATCAAGTAGTCAATAAGTCTACTAAGGCTCTATATGCTCAAGAGATAATAAACATCTTTATCAGGCTATACAAATATTAAAACAACAAATTGACCTTTTATCTGAGGAATTGACTTTGATAAAAATGCATGTTGTTGTTAACATGCAACCCCCAATACCAAGCGATTTGTCTCACCCCCTACAAGGTTTTCAATACTTCCTCAGAAGATTCCAAGTGACACAATACATGAAAGGAACTTGGTCAGACGAGTTCCTCAATTTCTCCATATTGCTTTTGGAACAAGTTCATTGGCTTAATGAGATACTAAAGGCTACTGCCTGACTCAGCACTCTGTTCCCCAGGATTGATACTTTTCTAGAGCTGGTAGTCAAGAATGGGTAAGAGTCTGTTTGGCAGGCCGACCTAAGACAGGCACTTTCCATTATGCTGAGCCCTCCTGAGGTGGGAACAGCAAGGCCAGAGCAAAGCACCCTAGCTCCCACGGAGTGTGTCCTGTCAAAATAATAATAAAAAGGATGGAAATGTGGAGTAACTAACCCTGAGCCTGATAGATGGTCTAGATCAATAATAAGACCGTGCACTGTAGATGTTTCCTGACAGTCTGCCTGGGTCTGCCAGAGGGCCTTGACAACAGTAACTGAGTTTGACGAGAGATGGCATGGACTTTTGGACAGCGACCACAACACCTCAGCAGATACTGGCTCAGTGTATTTACCCTCTGGGGCAGGATGGGAGGTGTATAAGGCTTGTGCCTGTCTGAAATAAAGCGAGCTGCTTGTTTTGACTTGTTTCCGGTACCGGTGTCATTGGTTCCACATCTATTTTCCCCCACACCCAAGGGACACCCACCAGGACCCTGCAACAATTGATAACCAAGATTAGCTATCTTATGTTGATTTGACAGCCAAAAACATTTTTTAATTCATAAACTTTCTCCCTGATCCTCAAAGTCTCATACCAATCTCATAATGCAAAATGTATCTAATGTAAAAGTCTCTCAAGTCTTAATAATTCTAACACTGTTCAAATACCTAAAATGAAAAGATTCATCAGAGACTCAAAGCAAATTTTTAACTATGAGATCCTATAAAGTCAAATGTGTTACGTACTTTAAATACACTGTGGCACAAAGGGAATATTCTCATTTAAAATGTGAGAAGTTGAACCACAATAAGGAAACACTGTATCAAAGCAGACTGGAGCCCAGCAGAAAACAAATCCTGTAGCTCCACGTCAGCATATAAATCTCACGATAGAATCATTGTTCCACTAGCCTTGGAAGCCTTTCCCTGCCAATGTTTCCACATGAGTCTCTCCCTTGGATTGATGCCTTTCCATGTGTACAGTTTTCCTTGGTGGCTGTTTCACAATCCTGGCATTTCCAACATCCAAAGATCTCTTTTGTTCCTTGTGCTTCACATTCACAATCTCATAAAATGGCTTCTTGTTTTCTAGTAGAAATGCTGATATACATTGCCCAACCTCAGAAGCTGTCTGGGACCTTGGTACCATCCTTCAAAACCCCATATTCCTTGTATACTACATTATTCTACCAATTCACTGTATGGAGCGGATGACATTGCCAAATTTCACTCTCATCTCCAGATTTAGTGGACTTCTACCACAGCAGCAGTTGCCTCTGTGACCTCTGGTGTCAAAAACCTATGAAAACATTCCACAAGTGATTATATCAGAATGCAGCACCCTTTATAAGCATTATCAGTTAAATCTGTTTTCTTTCAATTTAATTTGCATTTCCCAAACTGCAGTTTTTGATAAATGGTTTCTTATCCTTGCCGTACCTTTCCTGTCCTAGTGCAAAATATGTGGTTTTCCCTAATTCCCATAGTGGTAATTTCTTTAACAATTATGGCATAATGTCAGGAATTCATAAGCACTACTCAATAAAACTCACAATATTAATTGCTTCAAATCTTAAATAAAAAGGCACAGATTAGAAATCAGGATTTATCATTTTGCTACTTCGAAGAGACCTAAGTCACCATCAAGGAAAACTATCACCTTGGAGTAAAAGAATGAAAACAAGGCAAACAAAGCAAAAGGGACAAAGAAAGCAATTAGGGATAGCTATTCTAATATCTGACAAATTGAAAATTGAAATCCAAAATTGTTCAAAGAGATAGGAAAGGACACAATATACTCATTAAAGGGAAAATCTGCCAAGAGTATATTTCAATTCTAAACATCTATTCACTAAACATGGGGTCACCCAATTTCATAAAAGATATACTATTGCAACTAAAATTGCTTATTGACCATGAAACAGTGATTATGAATGGCATTAATGCCTCATTCATATGACTAGACAGGTTATACAAACAAAATTGAATATAGAAACCCTGGAGTTAAATTATATCATAAATCAAATGGCTTGAACAGATACTTACTGAACATTCTACCCAAACACTAAAGAATACACTTTCTTCTCCATAGTTCATATGATTTCCCCAAAAATTAGTACACAAACAAGTCTAAAAAATTGAAATAGCACCCTTAATTTTATTTGATCACAGAATAAAAAACATGAATATTAGCAACAATAGAAATAGAAATGGCAGATAGTATACAAACTCACAGAAACTAAACAACACAACCACTGAATGAAAATGAGTAAAGGCAGAAATCAAGAAGTAAAAAAGCTTTCTAGAACTGAATGAAAATGAAAACAGAATTATTTATCCTCCAGTAGCATGGCACGTACCTTATAGCACTATGTACACTAGTCAGTAATGATAAAGTATTTAGCTGAGTACAACCTTGATACCACCAAGTTCAATTAGATAAGTAAACAGAGTCTTTAACAACAGAGACTTACCATCATGTTGTGGAGGGCAACCAAATAGGCTTTGTAATACCATATAATGTTTAATATTGAGTGGTTCCATGAGACCCTTTGGATAATGAATGAAAATAGAAAAATTCATCCTGAATGAGGTAATACAGACCCAAAATAACAACTATCCTATGTACTCTCTTATATGTGGATGTTAGTTCTTAAGTTTTCAACATGAGTGCTACAACCTAAATAACCACAGAATAAGAGGCCAGGGAAGGATAGGATGCCCAATGAAGAGAAAAAGATAAAGGAAAAACTAAAATGAGAGGACTAAATGGAGAAGGGGTTTGGAGAGAAGGGGGTAAAGGAGGAGAAACACTAAAGTACTTTTGAAAAAACATATAGAAACCCACTAACATATAAACTTCCTAAGATATATGTATATATGAAAGGAATTTAAATGGAGTTATCATATAATTGGGAGAGAATTCCCCAACTAGACATCTTATGCCACCAAATAAAGCTTCCAATGCCAGGAATACCTTATATCTTTCAATAGTTGATCAATAAGGTCCCATCAACCTCTCAACATTACAGGCTATAGCTAATGCTATTGTTTATCCTCTAGAGTTTGACACTAAGATCCCTATTGCTGAAGACATCAAATATTTGTGTCATAAAATCTGGAGAAATCTAACTGATATTCAACTAGACGTTTCATCCGTACTGGCTAGCATTCATAGGTCTGGAAGGTGCTTTACATACTATCAGAAGAGAAGCATAATCATAAATCTCATCCAGCTATGAACCATGTGAACTATAACAACTGTGGTGAATTGAGTAAGAATGTATAGGCTCATACATTTGAGTGCTTGGTCACCAGAAAATGGAACTGTTGAAAGCATTAGAGATTAGGAGGTATGGTCTTGTTGGAAGAAGTGTATCCAGAGATTAGGCTTTGTGTTTCCAAAAGCCCATGCCAATCCCAGTGTCTCTTCTCTGTCTGAAAATGAAGATGGTGCTCTAACCTACTTCGCCAGCACCATGACTGCCATTCCTTCTACCATGTTCCACATCATGATGACAATGGACTAATTCTTTGATATTGTAGGCAAGCCCCCCATTTAAATGCTTTCTTATAAGGGTTGCCTTGATCATGGTGTTTCTTCACAGCAGTAGAACAGTGACTCAGACAATGACTTGGCTGCAAGTTATGAATATAATGGGAATAATCAACCATTTTTATGGATTTAAAGTCAATTTGAAGAAATGTAACATGAACTATCAGAGTGGCCATAAATCGAAAAATAGATAGACTGTGAACCTTACAGTAAAACCTACTATTATTATCCTTCTAGATGAACATAGCAATAAAATGACTCCTTATGGCATATAGATCAGTACAGAGATTAGTCCTCATCAGAGTAACTTCTTCTTACAATATATAGTAATTAACACAGAAAACAAAACTGGATGACATGCAAAGAATAAGCAACGTGGGAATATTCAGCTCTAAAGAGATATCTTTCATTCCCCCACTCCACATAGCTCAGGGATTTATGCAGAAGAGGAGACAGGAAGACTGTAAGAGACAGAGGTGATGGGTAACTTCAAGGAACCAGAGTCTTCAAGGCACAGCAGGGCAGAAGTTTATACGAAGTCATGGAATTTTTAATATTATGTGGAAATACTGAATAAGCTCATAGCAGATAAAATTCCAAAATAAAAGAGTGTACATGAAGTTCCACCCAACCCCCAAAATATATTAGCAATTGAGAGCTACAGGGAGAGGGAAAGTCAGTTTTCTTCAGTGGAATAACACAAGACATATCAACCACAGTCCAGGTCAGGCCTTAAACCAAGGCTTAGTCAGTCAACCCAAACTGGACTCCGTTTTTGCTTTTCTTCTCCTTTTTTGAACAAAAGACCATGAAGTTGGGTGGGGAGGTAAGGAGATATGAGGGTATCTGGGAGGTGCTGAGGGAGGAGAATGAATATGATCAAAATGTAATGTATGCAGTTCTCAAAGACTAAGTAAAAACATTATTTTAAAAATATTTTTAAAATATTAAAAAGGAGAAAACAAACTGAGTACCAGCATTCATCAAACTGTAATTACCTTGATCGCAATGTGACCAGCAGTATGCCTCTATGCCATGATGTACTTTCTTTGGAACTGTAAGCCAAAATAAATAACTCCTTCAAGTTGGTTTTTATTAGGTGTTTAGTCACATCAAGCTGAATAGTAACTAATACCTGCATATTATGTAAAATACTATATTGTTTATATAAAAAGTATATACATATGCATATGTCATTAACACACATATTAAGTTTATATTCATAATTATATATGGGATAGTTGGTTATTTTGTTTCAAGCATCTTGCTAGCAATTGTCTCCTCTCTGAAAGGTGAATTGAATCTTTTGCTTATACTTTCATAAATTGACTCTTCTGCCATGCCAAATAAATTAATCATATATTTTATGGGCAGTACTCATGCATGACAGGTATGAGTCAGAATTTGTTTTGCTACTTCCATGGGTGACAGAAGCCTTGTTAGTACTTAAGCAATATGAGTTACAAGCTGAACAAAGGTTTCACTTGTCTGTTGATGCAATTAGTCCACTAGGAATTTCTCTGTCAAAAAAAGGAACAAACTGTGAAGTGGGCAAAATCACAGAGCCAGAATTTGAGAATAGAAGAGACTTGAGGATCAGATTTACCTGGCCTCTATCTGACTCTAGATCGTCTTTCCCTCGATACAGAAAAACGACTGACAATTATCAGAAATCTGGGTGAGCCAACTGAGATTGTCTATTGGAACAGTGGAGAGCTGACTTGCAACCATCAAACTCAAGTAAGTATCAGAATTTAGTAAGATTATGTAACTAGTAGTCTATTCACAAAAGGTCTCTTCTATCATTTTCTATTGCTTATGCCTCTGAGAAAATTCTGTCTTTGCATTTCTGGGGAGCCTGCAGACCTGTGCTTGGAGGCTACTGAGATGTGGAAGTTCAGAAGGATGAGATCTTAGTAACCTCTGGGAAATTTTTTTCTTCTGTTTTACTTATATATTTCTTCTGCTGCATAGAGACTTGGCAAATGCTGGCTCCATTTCTGGAATGTAAGGTTAAATAGTGAGAAAATATATGTTTATTCTTCTGCTAGTTTCTCAGTCACACAGTCATTAAGATTGGTTTCATCCCCATAATTTTCTTTGCAACTAGTATATACTAAGAGAAGCAGAGAATGAAAGAGAAATGCACTGTTGTGAGATGTTTGTAATTTTTAAAAAATATATGACTGACTTCTTTCTTTCCTAAATAGACCATAAAATTAAGAAAAAGTCTGAATATTATTACTCATCCATGAAAGTTTTAAAGTTGATTTTATAGGAGAAAGTAAAACAGTTGTTGCTAAAAGCTGAAAAGAGAAAGTGGCATGGGAAGTCAGAGAGAGGCTTAATTATAGGTATCAAAAATAATTATTTAGGAGCAATAAGCTCTATTTGTGTGAGCACTCTTTACAGTGGTTTATTACGTTTTACAAATAACTGAATGAGCAAAATTTGAAGGTATCCATCAATATTTAACGAAATGTAACTGCTACTACCCTGATTTGAGCATTGCACTTTAAATTGCCATGCTGGAGAGATGACTCAACAGTTACTATTGCTTGATTATATCACATAGGACAGAAACTTGCTTCCGCACACCCACCTGATTGTTCACAACACCTTGTAACGCTAGTGTCTGGGCCTATGACACTTTTCCAACCTCCACAGATACACACATGCACATGTGCATACCAACACACGGACACATACATAAAATATAAAAATAAATATTACTGAAATAAGATAAAATATCTCCCTGGAAGCCACAAGGTGTTTATTGTGCTTATTTTTGCTGAAGAAATTTTGAAATGTTAAAACAGAAAATATTATAAAATTTACAAGAATAAAAAGTAATACAAAGCATATATGAGACTTCAAAGCCTGCCTGCACAGTGACACACTTACTCCAATAAGGCTATACCTACTCCAACAAAGCCACACCTCTTAATAATGCCATTGTAGATGGAGTTTCTTTCCAGCCAGGTCCTGCAGCCCTTTGGTCCCAAATAAACACACGGAGGCTTATATTAATTATAAACTGTTTGGCTGAAGGCTCGGGATTCCTAATGACTGGCTCTTTCTTAATTATTAATCCATTTCTATTAATCTAAGTATTTCCATGTGGTCTCAGCTTACTGGAGAATGTGGGGGTCCTATCTTCCTGGTAGCTACATGGCATCTGCCTCATGGCTCCTCTCTGCCTCCCTTTTCCCAGAATTCTCTTAGTCTGGTAGCTCCTCCTATACTTCATGCCTGGCTACTGGATAATCAGTGTGGCCTTGCTAGAGAAAGTGTTTTACTGTCAGGATGGCCTTTGAGGTCTGAGATGCTCAAGCTAGGCCTAGTGTAGCATTCACTTCTGCTGCCTCTCAATCAAGATGTAGAACTCTCAGATCCTTCTCCTGAACCATGCCTGCCTGCATGCCACCATGTTTCCTGGTGTGATGATAATGGACTAAATCTCTGAAACTGCAAGCCAGGCCTAGTTAAATGTCTTACTTCATAAAAGTCTCTGTGGCCATGGTGTCTCTTCACAGCAATAGAAACCTTAGCTAAGACTATGTCTCAATAAACAGAAAATTCAGTGGAGTTCTTAAAATATAGAAAAAGTTATTTCCTCTTTATTTTAGTTTCAACAGTATCATGAAGACAAATCTGTCTTTAATTTTTTTCTCTGTATAACTGTATCAAATGATTCCACTAATGGAGGCTTTGGAATTCTGGAACTATTCTGCATATCTATCAACTTTGGAGAAGAAAACATCTTGATTTAATTCACATAAAACAGAAAATAATATCAAATCAAGCCTTGGAGAAGACACTCCTGTAAAAATAAATAAATTTCTGGGAAGACATAGCCATATATATTGAACACTCTTGGCATGAAAGCCAGATTTGCTAATAAAATTTCAGAATGCTAAATAACACAAAGTAACTGCTTCCCCTAAAATGTATTTGCTGTTTGCCTAGGATTAAAAGATGATGGAAACTGCAACTGGAAGACAGCTGCTTTTGACAAATGTAGATTTATCTGATTTCTGCAACTTCTTACATTTTAACTGGGTATGAATTTGCTTTCTTTTTGCAGGTGTGATGAGTGATGAAAAACTACTTGTTTACAGATTCTGTGCTGTTGTCATGTATCTCCTTCAAATAGAAACACTGAGGGCAGGTATGAATCTCTCACTTCCCCTCATGAACCTTATCAATATCCAGTTTGTAAAGAAAGGAAGAAAGTGTTACAGGCTCTGTTGCCAACTTGATGAAATCTAGAATTACTTTAGAGACAAGCCTCTGGGCACACCCATAAGAGTATTACATTGAGTAGATGAACTGGGGTAGGAAGATCATTCTACTGTGAGTGGATCAATTCCCTAGAATGAGATCTTGGACTGTTTGAAAAGGAGAAAGTGAGCTGAGCACAATCACTCATTCCTCTCTGCTTCATGGTTGTGAATACAATGTAAAAGCTGGCATATGTATCAACATAATAGAATATAGAGATAAATTCTCACAACTAAAGACAAGTGACTTTTTACAAAGATGGAGAAAAAAAGCTTTTTCATGAATGTTGCTGAGAAAACCAATATACATGTATAGAATATTAAAACTATAACCCATCTCAGGTCATGCACAAAACCAGTTTCAAACAGAGATCTAAAGCTCTGAAACAGAGGGTAGAATATGGGAAAACATTTTGAAATAAAAATATGGGCAAGAACTTTCTAAATAGAACTCCAAACATTCAGTAAATAATGCCAAAAAAAGCAGACAAATAGGATTGCATGAAATTAACTGTCTCTATACAGGAAATAAAACAGCTAATTGAGTGAGTGTCCTACAGTATAATAGAAAAACATTTGTTAACTCTACATCTGACACATAGAGACTATATAAAGATCTCAAAAAACTAAATACCAAGAAACCCAACAATCCAATCACTAAACAGTCTAATTAGAGAGGTTTTTTAGCATTTTCATTTATTTTTTATTTTTTATTTATTTTTTTTATTTTTCAGTTTAAATTTAGATAAGAAACAAGGTTGCTTCACAAGTCAGTTCCAGGGCCCTCTCCCTTTCCCTCCCCTCCTCCCGTGCACTCCGCCAACCCCCCCATTATCCCCTCATTTCCCCAGGGAGGGTGAGGCCCTCCATGGGGGTGTCCATAGTCTGTCATTTTATATAGGGCAGGGCCTAGACCCTTCCCCAAGAGTTCAGGGTGAGAGTGCACCTCACATTGTTGGATGGGAGTCCAAAGTCCCTGTGTATACTCGGTATGGGTACTGATCTGCTGCCCAAGGCTTAATAGATTACCTAGGCGAGAGTTTTAAAACTAAAGAGAAATACCAATAAACATATGAAAAAAAGTTCAACATGATTATCAGAGAAAATCAAACTAGATCATATTATGAGTTTAACTACCATGGTTAGAATTACAATAGTTAAGAAAACAGATGAATGCTGGGAAAAGTGTTTAGAAAGTGTGTTTCACAGTACTGATCACAATCTAAATTAGTTTAGACACCACTGATATCAATATGTAGGATCCAAAGGGAGAAAAACAAAACAAAAAGCTGACGTTCATCAACCATATTATGCAGCCATTCCACCCGTGGATATTTGCATGAGGGATTCTAAGCCAATGTACCACACTGTTATTCGTGCATCCATGTTTATTGCACCACAATCCACAGTAGCTATAGAGTTAACCTTTGTGGCCATCAATAGAAAAATACATGAAAATAATACTCAACCATATAATAGAACAAAATTTCATTTGAAGGGAAATGGATTCAATACATTAATACAGATTAAAGCATTTTAAACAAATTCATTCAAACAAAGAAAGTCAAATACTGCATGCCACCACCTACATACAATAAATACCAATATAAAATACAAAAATTAAACTAGGGCATAATGATTTTTAAACTGAGCTGCTGATGCCCTTTTGCAATTCTATGGCCCTGATACTCCCTAATTTGTTATGGAGTGGTTCCACTTAAATATATAACAGTGCTGCCAATCTGGGGAGTTCCTTGTCCACCAATCTGTTCTAGGATGATGGTCTTCTGTGCCTCTGCAAAGTCTTCCTCTGTGGCTTCCTACTTCGCAATCCTGAAATAATTACTCAAATAGATGGCTGTTGTGTGCTACTGCCACCTGGTGATTTTAGCTTGTTCCAGCTATCAGAGCCTGAAATCCTTAAACTCAGAGCCTCATGGATTCACCTGATGTCATATAGAATTTTACCACTATTGTAATGTCAAATGATCTACCTACTCCTCCATTTTTTCTCTCCTCTTAAGAAATCCATCAACTATCATTAATACCCATACTTTTGCTTTATCTAGAAGGCCATACACTAGAAACCATAAAGCTTTACTAATAGACAATAGTCCATTGTATAAATGTACGACATTTAGTTTACTCAGTCACCTGTTGAAGAACATTCAGTTGCATCCAGTTGTGAATAATTATGAGTAGTTATGCTATAAACATTTGGGTGCAGGATTTTGCATGGACCTATGTTTAAGTCTTTTGTGTCATATCTAGGCATATGAAATATGAAGGCTCAGTACTATGATGAGACTATGGTTAATTTGGTAAGAGAGAGAGAGAGAGAGAGAGAGAGAGAGAGAGAGAAGATAAAGTCTCCTCCATAGTTTGATCATGCTGCATTCCCATCAATGATAAACTACAGATGCCTGTAGTTCTATGCTAACCAACATTTGATGTTGTTAGCATTTTGTATTTCAGCTACTCTTTTTTCTTTTTTTATATTTTATTTTTAAAATTAAATTTAAATTAGAAACAAGGTTGCTTCATATGTCAATTCCAGGTCCTTCTGCATTTCCCTCCCCTCCTCCTGAGCCCTCCCACCAAGGCCCCCAATATCCCCTCATTTCCCCAGGGAGGCCGTCCATGGGGGTATCCATAGTCTGTCATTCCATCCAGGGTAGAGCCTAGACCCTCCCTCAAGAGTCCAGGGTGAGAGTGCATATCTCATTGTTGGATGGGAACCCAAAGTCCATTTGTATATCTGGGATAAATACTGATCTACTACCCAAGGCTCAATAGATAACCTAGGCCTCCTCACTGGCACCCACATTCAGAGGGTCTTGATCAGTCCCATGCTGGATTCCCAGGCATTAGTCTGGGATTCAAGAGCTAACACTTATCATGTCGACAATTACTCTTATAATAGGCTTATGATAATATCTCATTACCTTTGTAATTCTCTAATAAAATATATTTCAGAGTTTATATATAAGAAAGAAATTTATATATAGAAAGGAGAACTTCTATGTTCCAAGTGTAAGTCTTTTATTAATACACGTTTTGTAACTATTTTTCTGTCTATAGCTTATCTTTTCCTTCTGTAAACAAAAGCGTTTTAATTAATTAAATATAAAACATATTTAATTTTACAGTAAATTTTTCATTGAGTAGACTAATGGTCAAGCTGTTGTAATTTATTTTCTGAATAACAAATATTCAGTTATTTATGTTATGCTGTGTGGCAGTTGATTCTAATTTTTATTGCATTTGTATTTATGCCGTGTGCATATGCAACACTGCAGAGTGAAAGTGGGTATCAGAGAATGAGTTGCAGTCATCTATTGACTCTGTCTACAATGTGGGTCCCAGGGACTGAACTCAGATTCTCAGGGTTAGTAGTAAGTGCTTTTACAAAATGAGCATTTCATCATCTTGATTTATTTCTGATATGAGATCTACATGCTGTGCTTTTTACAGAAGAGTTGTCTGGACCAGGCTGCAAATGATAACCTACATTTTCTATTTTCAAATGAACCCATGCAGAATATTGTTTTCATTGTTCTGTTTTATTGTTTCACAAGTCCATGGTTGCATATAATGTTATTTGTTCAAAACTGTACCCAATTCCCTCCCTTCCAGTTTTTCCCTATGCTCCCCACTACTTTTCCATCCCATCCTCATGTGCTCTCTTGTTTGTAAACCCACTGAGTCTGCACAGTGATGCCTGTATGTATAGGCTGTGTTGGAATAATCTTTTTGTACACAGTGAAGATGTGTCTCTGTTCTTCCTCACCTGTTTAAGTTTATTTGGAACTAAATGGAAATTTCTGTTCCACCCAGTCCCACATCCTTTTAGTTCCAAATAAACGCACACAGGCTTATATTTATTATAAATTCTTTGGCCAATGGCTCAGGCTTCCTACTGGCTAGCGCTCTCTTAATTATTAACCTATTTCTATTAACCTGTGTATCTCCATGTAGTCTTGGCATACCAGTGATACCGTGCCTCCTGCTTCCTCAGCAACTACATGGTGTCTCACTCACAACTCACTCCCTATGTTCCTCTTCCAACATTCTCATAATCTGGTAACCCTGTCTGTACTTCCTGCCTGGCTACATCATATCTGTCCGTTGGCAAAAACAACTTTATTCATCAACTAATAAGAGAAACATATATTCACAGCATACAGAATGACATCCCCCATCAGATGGTTTTGAGAAGCTGTATCCAAGAGGAAAAAACTTAGTTTTCCTCCTGCAATTCACCAGCCATTAGATGCCAATAGCTTCTCAGCTAAGGGTGGGGCTTTATGAGACCCTCCTCCATTCATCCTGGGATTTGGGTGAACTTAAGCTTGTGCATGCAGTTACAGCTGCCGCGAGTTTATGTGTGTGAAAGTTTAAGCCATAAAGAATCGTGTTTTCTCCACAGACTTCAGAAGTCATCCTTGTCACAAGCCAAATGTCTCTATGTATTTGTGTCCTATTGAGATCTCTTTTTAGAGAATAATTTGAGATTATATGAACATTCACTGAATATATACAATAAATTTTAAGATCTTGTAGAGAAATTTTAAAGTTAGCTGTGGTGTTAAAGTAGAAATTTCTCTAAGAAGTTCATAGATGTGCTGTGTTGTGCACGTGCTTTCAATTTTAAGGGCAGGAATCAATCACTTCATATCAACGCATTGATTTGTGATTTTAACATGTGGTTAAAAATTGCCAGTGCACCTTTGAAAACATTTCTTTTTTTCTTCCCGTTAAGATTTCTGTAAATTCAAATAGTTGTTAAGCCAAGTATTATTGGTCAACTGTAGGAAAATCTAGAATTGCCTTTGAAATTTTTGACTCTAGATGCTATATGATCATCTACTGTGGTCTAGTTATATCCAAAAAACAAAACAAAACAAAAACTTATCTTAACATGAGGACATTTGGTAAAACTAAAAATAATGAATTTCATAATAAAAACAAACAGAGAATAAAGGAAACAAACGTTTTTAACTTAATTTTTCCTATGTATATATACACTATATTTACATCGTTTCTACCATTCTTTCTCCCTATCCAGCTCCTCCCATGCCCCCAATCCTTCTCAAACCCACAACATACTCTGTATCACACACACACACACACACACACACACACACACACACACTACTGAGTCTATTTAGTGTTGCTCATATGTATGGGTATTTAAGACTGACCACTTGGGAGTGAATAACCTATGAGGGGGCTAATTCATGGAGAAGACTGATTCTTTGGTTTCTCTGCCACCATTAATTGCTTGTAGCTCTTCATCTAAGGGTGAATGAAATCTAGTGAGATTTCACCTTTCTACATCAGCATTTCGACCAACGATGTAAATATGCAGGTCCTGTTTAAGTGACCATATTGTTGAGGTTTCATGTGTGCATCTACCCTCTCAAATGGAAAACATCATCTTTGATCCTATAGCTTCTACAGTTATACTACCATATTCTGTAATGTTCCTTAAGCCATGAATGTAGGTATTATTTTGTAGATGCATTAATTGGGGCTGTGTACCCCACAGTTAGTGGTTCTCTTCATTTTGACAAACTGAGAATTTCTGTAGTAGTTTCCAAAATGCTTCAAAAATAAGTTTTGATTTTTTTCATGCAATATATTTGATCATGTTATTTCCCCTCCCCCAACTCCTCCCAAATACCCATACATTCCTTACCTACCTGCATCAATCTCTGGTTCCTCTCTCTCTCTCTCTCTCTCTCTCTCTCTCTCTCTCTCTCTCGTCTGTCTGTCTTTCTCTCTGTCTCTCTGTCTCTCTCTCTCAAAATGAAACAGAGATGACTCAATCAGACTTGCCACGTAAAGAAGTTTTTTTATAATAGGAGAGAGCTACATTTATATGTAGATATGATGAAATGCCTTAGAATGCACTTAGAAATTATATTAGTTTAGGAAAAAGGCAGCAGTAAGTTCTTAAAAGCAAATTTAAACATGCAATGGATAATAATTTTTCAAAGTCAAAGAAAGTTAATATTTGTGAAGCTTAAGCATAAAAACAAACATATACACTACAATTACGGAATTATAAATCTTAGAATCGCTCAGAGAAAGAATCAAATGGAATAAAAGAAGAGTCAACTACTGAACTGATAGCAATTATTTTAGAAGTCATTTAGCAGGAGTGGAAATTATATACATTTCATAAGAGGAATAGTTCGATGAGCCACCACTGATTATGTGAAAAGTTACGATTTTTTTCAGATATGCTGGAGAAGGGTGACCACAGCAAAAATGTGTTCATGTGTTTTGAGTAAGTGGTGACTTAGAAGATTTCCTTGATTAAAGCTTTCACATTTTGGTTTCTTGTTTCTCTTCCCAGAACGATTCACAGTGACTGGAGTGAGTGTATTAGAGGGGCCAGTCTTAGCTCCATTTGGTACAGTACTTGAGCTCAGTTGTCAGTTGTCTCCACCACAAAATGCTCAGCACATGGAGATCCGCTGGTTCAGGACACACTATACACAGCCTATTCATCTATACGATGATGGAAAAGACTTATTTGGAAAAATTATTCCCAAGTATGTGGAGAGAACAGAGCTCCTGAAAGATGCCATTAAAGAAGGGAAAGTGACCCTCAGAATCTTTAATGTCAATCCTGATGATGATGGGCGGTACCACTGCATCTTCAAAGATGGAAAATTCTATGAAGAGCACATCACAGAAGTCAAGGTCATAGGTAAGCATCGATTCTTCCAAAACAGTTTCTGACTTAATTCAGTGATTTCTATGTAAGAAAAATGTCCTGGATAATTGGCTGATTATTTTTGTAATCTAAAGTCTTAACTCACTTGTTTTATTAAATAGAAAATATTTTACTGAAAGAAAAAACAAATTAAACAAGGAGACCTTTCATCACCAGATTTATTTAAAACAATAAGTCTGCTTATTAGAACAATAATTGATAATTGTGTATTATGGCCTCTCCATGTTTCCATCTGGTGCCATCTTTTTTCAATTGATTTATTATGTCAATTAGAGCCCTGTAGAGTTTTGACTATCCTGATATCTGCAGACACTGGAGTTAATATGGAGAAGAATTGGTTTTCTTTTTTTGTTCTTTTTCTCTTTCCATTCATTATACACTACTGATTCTCCTTTGTTTATAACCAGCTGGGAGCTCCTGGGTTCAGATTCTTGCTCATCCTCCTACTACCAAAGGAGTGATAGTGGAATGTCACTCCCGAGGTTGGTTCCCACAGCCTCACTCGGAATGGAGAGATAGTAGAGGAGAGATCATTCCAGCTACATCAAAATCCTATTCACAGGATGGAGACAAATTGTTTGATATGAAGATGACACTTCTCCTTAGAGACAGCTCCCTCAGGAACATCACTTGCTGCCTTTGGAACCCTTTAACAGGCCAAGAGGAAAGCACAGGAATTGTTCTACCAGGTAAAATTCGTGTATTCATTCTTTAGATAAGTTTTATATAATTGAGACTTAAAACAAAACTTGTGCTTTTTTTCATTTTGTTTCAGGCCAATACTTTCTGTTCATTTTATTTATCATCTTATTTGTTGTCTGATTGATTCCTTTTGCTAGATTCATTTCTTTCACCATTTTTCTAACACTGGAGATTTTACTGACTGAGAGCCTGTTTTCTTTTGTTTTCTCCTAGAGTAAAGTGGTTTGATATTCTTAATGTTTGGCTAATTTGTTACTCATTTCTTAAAATGTTTAATAACAGTATTCATTGTAAAGAATATAAATGGCTGAGAACACTTCAGAAAACCTTCAACAGCCATAGCCATCAGGTAAATGTAAATTAAAACTTCATTGAGATCCCAGTCAGAATGACTAAAGTTTAAAAAAGGAAAAATGACAAATGCTAGCACTGATATGGGGAAGGGAGATGCTTAAATACTGGTTGTAGGAGTGCAACTGGAAAATCCACTTTTGAAATCAGTGTTGAGATTCCTCAGAAAGCTAAAACTAGATCTACCTTATAATCCACTCATGGGCATATACCCCAAAGATCTACATCTTACTAAAGAGATACTTTCTTTCCCATATTCATTGCTGTTTTATCCATAATAACTAGGAAAAGGAAATAACTATATTTCTATCAAATGGTAAGTGATTACTTTCTTTCCCCTATTCACTGCTGTTTCATCCATAGTAACTAGGAAAAGGAAATAATCTATATTTCTATCAAATGATAAGTGGATACTGAATATGTAATGCATTTACACAATGGAATATTATTAATAAAAATTTTAAAAAGCTATTTTGTCACTAAAATTCTATAGGATAATTTGAGGTCAAATATTGCAAACATATCTAGTATATACAGCCGCCCAAAAATCCTAATGTGAAGAAAAATGCATACTTAACAGAGCCGGTGGAATGTAAACTGTTTCAACCACTATGAAAATAGTGGTTGAGGTTTTAAAACTTCTAGTAAGTGGCTAGAGAGATGGATCAGTTCTACATATACAACAAAGGGCTCTATAAGTGTTTACACATTTGTTTATTTCATCACTTATTGTAATAACCAAGTTGTAGACACATAAATCAGTAAGCAAAGTGGTATGTAATTTTATTCAGTCATAAAAAACAATTGAACTTGCATCATTTGCAGAAAACCATGGGCAACTAGCAACTACATAAAATGAAATAAGACAGATTCAGAAGGACAAATATTACAAGTTTGCTGTCATTTGTAGATATACACACACCCAAATAAAAGCAGAAGGGAGAATGGAGGAAGGACTAAGACTATTGAAAGGAATGGTGAGAGATGAGGAATGGAAGGGTAATATGAAGCATGTGATTATGAAACTGTCAAATTATGAAATTTTGATCTAGATGCCTTGAATATATACCACTTTAAAAACTTAACCACAACAATATATGGTGCACATACATCTATAATAGTTATATCTCTCAATGTACTATCCCTTTTGTCAATATATAATATGATATATTTAAGATATTCTTTTTTCTATTTTTTATTTTTTTAATTTCATTTTACATTCCAACCACAGTTCTCTCTCCCATCCCTCCTTCTGCCTCCCTCTGCTCCTCCCAATCCCCTCTCCTCTGTCCCCCATCCCATCCTCAGTCCACTCCTCATCATGGGTAAGGGCTCCCATGAGGAGTCAACATAGGCTGATAAAATAGATTGTTCCCCTGACTCCATATCCTCTCCAACATAACTGTCCTCAGTACTTTTTATCTTAGCCATTATGATAGGTGTAAGATGGTATATCAGAGTCATTTTGATTTGCATTTTCCTGATGATTAAGGATGTTGAGCACTTTCTAAAATGTCTTTGGCCATTTGAGATTCTTCTGTTGAGAATTCTCAGTTTATATCTGCACCCAATTTTCAAGTGGATTATTTGTTCTTTTGATGTCTAGTTTCTTGAGTTCTTTATATATTTTGGATATCAGTCCTCTGTCAAAAGTGAGATTGATAAAAATCTTTTTCCATTCTGTAGGCTGAAGTTTTTTCTTATTGACAGTGTCCTCTGCCTCACAGAAACTTGTCATTTTCAGGAGGTCCCATTTATTGGTTGTTGCTTTCAGTGTCTGTGCTACTGATGTTATATTTAAAAAGTGGTGTCCTGTGCCAAAGCGTTCCAGGCTACTCCCACTTTCTCTGCTATCAGGCTCAATGTAGCTGGATTTATGTTGAGGCCCTTGATGCACTTGGATTTCAGTTTTGTGCATGGCGATAGGCATAGATCTATCTGCAGTCTTCTACATGTTGACATCCAGTTAAGCCAGGAACATTTGTTAAAGATGTTTTCCCCTGTACCATTTTGGCTTCTATGTCAAACATCAGGTGTTCTTAGGAGTATGGATTGATATCAGGGTCCTTGATTCCATTCCATTGATCCACCTGTCTGTTTTTATGCCAATATCAAGCTTTTTTATTACTCTACCTCTATACTAGAGGTTGAAGTCAGGAATGGTGACAAATCCTGAAGTTCCTTTATTGTACAGGATTGTTTTATCTACTCTGGTTTGGTTTTGTTTTGCTTTTTCCACATGAACTTGGGTATTGTTCTTTCAAGATCTGTGAAGAATTGTGTTGTGATTTGATAGGAATTGCATTAAATCTATAGATTGCTTTTGGTAGGATTGCAATTTTTATTATGCTGATCCTATAGAAGAGCATGAGACATTTTTCTATTTTTTTATATCCTCTTCAGTTTCTTTCTTCAAGGACTTAAAGTTCTTGTCATACAGATCTTTCATGTGAGTGGTTAGAGTTATCCCAATATAGAGTTATATTTGTGCCTATTGTAAAGGGTAATGTTTCTCTGATTTCTTTCTCAGACCCTTTACCATTGGAGAGTGACTGATTTTTAATTGATCTTGTATGCTGCCACATTACTAAAGATGCTTATCAGCTGTAGGGGTTCCTAGGTAGAGTTTTTGGGTCATTTATGTATACTCTCATATCATCTGGAGTAGTAAAAGTTTGACTTCTTCCTTTCCAATTTGTATCCCCTTGATCTCCTTTTGTTGTCTTACTGCTCTAGCTAGAACTTTGAGTACTAGATAAGGAGAGATTGGATAGCCTTGTCATGCTCCTGATTAGTGGAATCGCTTTGAGTTTCTCTCCATTCGTTTTGAAGTAATTGGCTTGCTGCATATTACCTTTATTATGTCTAAGTATGTTCCTGTTATCTCTGATCTCTCCAACACCTTTATCATGCGGGGGTGTTGGATTTTGTCAAAGGCTTTTTCATCGTCTAATGAATTGATCATTTTTTTCTTTCTGTTTGTTTATATGGTGGATTACATTGACAGATTTCCATGTGTTGAAACAACCCTGCCTATTTGATCATGGTGAATGATTTTTATACTGTGTCCTTAGATTTAGTTTGACAGTATTTGTTGAGGGTTTTGTTTTGTTTCGGTTTTTTTTTGTTTTTGTTTTTTCAAGGTAGGATTTCTCTGTGGCTGTCCTGGAACTAGCTCTTGTAGACCAGGCTGGTCTTAAACTCATAGAGATCCACATCTGCCTTCCAAATGCAGGGATTAAAGGTGTGCATCACCACCACCCAGCTTTATTGAGTATTTTTCATCAACTTTCATAAGGGAGATTGGTCTATAGTTCTCTTTTTTGTTATATCTTTGTGTGGTTTGTGTATTAGGGTTACTGTAGCCACTTAAAATGACTTTGGCAATGTTTCTTCTGTTTCTATTGTGTGGAACAATTTGAGAAGTATTTGAGTTAGCTAGCTCTTCTTTGAAATTCTGATAGAATTCTGTGCTGAAGCCATCTGGTACTGGGCTACTTTTTTTGGTTGGGAGACTTTTAATAACTGTTTCTATTTCCTTTGGGGACTATAGGTCTATTTAAATTGTTTATTTGGTCTTGATTAAATTTTGGTATGTAGAACCTATACAGAAAACTGTCTGTTTCTTAAAATTTCCAATTTTGTGTGGTGTGGGTTAATGAAGTATGATCTGATGATTCTCAGGATTTCCTCAGTGCCTGTTATTATATCCCCCTTTTCATTTCTGATTTGGCTAATTTGGATAGTCTCTCTCTGCCTTTTGGTTAGTTTGGATAAGGGTTTGTCTATCTTGTTGATTTTCTCAAAGAACCAATTATTTGTTTTATCAATTCTATTGTTCTTTGTTTATATTTTATTGATTTCATCTCTCAGTTAAATTATTTCCTGTCATCTACTCCTCCTGGGTGAGTTTGCTTCTTTTCATTCTAGAGTTTTCAGGTGTTTTGTTAATTTGCTAATAAGGGATTTTCTACATTCTTTATGTAGGTGTTTAGTGCTATGAACTTTCTTCTTATCACTGCTTTCATAGTGTTCCATATGTTTGGATATGTTGAACTTTCATTTTCATTGAATTTAGCAAGTCTTTATTTCTTCCTTGACCCGGGCATTATTCAATTTATATGAGTTTGTAGGCTTTCTAGAATTTGGGTTGTTGTTGAATTCTAACTTTAAGCCGTTGTGATCTGATAAGATGCAGGGGGTTATTCCAACTTTTTGTATCTGTTGAGATTTGCTTTGTAACTGAGTATGTGGTCAATTTTAGAGACGGCTCTATGGGCTGCTGAGAAGAAGGTATATTATTTTATGTTTGGGTGAAACATTCTATAGATATCTGGTAAGCCCATTTGAATTATAACATGTTAGAACCTTTATTTCTCTGTTATTTTCTCTCTGACTGACATGTTTATTGGTGAGAGTGGGGTATTGAACTCTCCCATTATTAGTGTGTGGAGTTTGATGTGTGATTGAAGGTTTGGTAACGTTTCTTTTACAAATGTGGGTGCACTTGAATTTGGGGCATATATGTTCAGGATTGAGAGTTCTTCTTGATGGATTTTTCCTGAGATGAATATGAAATCTTTTCCATTATATCTTTTGGTTACCTTCAGTTTGAAGTCTATTTTGTTAGATATTAGGATAGCTACACCAGCTTGCTTCTTAGGTCCATTTGATTGGAAAGTCTTTTCCTAACCCTTTGCTCTGAAGAAATGTCTATCTTTGACGTTAAGTTGCGTTTCTTTCATGCAGCAGAAGGGTGGATCCTGCTTTTGAATACATTCTGCTTACCTGTTTCTTTTTATAGACAATTTGAGTCCATTGATATTAAGGGCTATCAATGACCAGTGATTTTTGATTCCCCTTATTTTTTGGTGATGGTATGTGTGTGTTTCCTTTTTCTAGGATTTGCTGGTGTGGGATTATCTATTGCCTATACTTTCATGGGTACTTCTAACTTTCTTAACTTCCTTGGGTTGGAGTTTTCCTTCTAGTGCCCACTGTAGGACTGGGTTTGTAGATAGGTATTGTTTAAATCTGGTTCTGTCATGTAATATCTTGTTTTCTACATCTATGGATATTGAAAGTTTTGCTGGATATAGCAGTCTGGGTTGGTATTCATGGTCTCTTAGAGTCTGCATAATGTCTATCGAGGACCTTCTGGTTTTGAGAGTCTCCGTTGAGAAGTCAGGTGTTATTCTGATGGATCTGCCTTTCTATGTTACTTGACCTTTTTCCTTCACAGCTCTTCGTATTCTTTCTTTATTCTGGATATTTTGTGTTTCAATTAATATGTGGTGAGGGGACTTTTTTTGGTCCAATGTATTTGGTGTTCTGTAAGCTTCTTGTATCTTCATAGGCATTTCCTTCTTAAGGTTGGGAAAGTTTTCTTCTATGATTTTGTTGAAGATATTTTCTGTGCCATTGAGCTGGTATTTTTCTCCTTCTTCTATCCCTATTATTCTTAGGTTTGGTCTTTTTATGGTGTCCCAGATTTCCTGGACATTTTGTGTTATGACTTTGTTTGCTTTAATGTTTTCTTTGGTCAACAGTTCTATTTCCTCATGTATTTAATTCCTGAGAGTCTTTCTTCCCTCTCTCAAATTGTGTTGGTTATGCTTGCATTTGTAATTCTGTTTGTTTGTTGAGATTTTCCATTTCCAGAATTCCTACCATTTGTGTTTTCTTTATTAACTCCATTTCAATTTTCAAGTCTTGGACTTGTTTGATTGGTTTATTTCTTTATTTTCTTGGCTTTCTTTAATGGTTTTATTGATTTCTTCCTGTTTATTTTTTCTTGGTTTTCTTTAAGGAATTTATTTATTTCTTCCAATTTTTGTTTGTCTTTTTCTCCATTTCTTTAATGGAATTCTTCATTTCTCCTTTAAGGGCCTCCATAATCTTGATCAAGTTATTTTTAAGGTTGTTTTCTTCTGCTACTTCTGCATTGGGATATCAAGTCTCCCTGACACAGTACCACCAGGTTCTGGTGTTGTCATATTGGTCTTTAGGTTGTTGAATGTATTCCTGTATTGGTGCCTGCCCATATTTTCTTCCCATTAGTGCAGGCAGTGTCTTTTGCCTCTTGATTCGACCCTCTCAGCCTTCTCTATGAGTCCTAACTCTCAGTCCTCTCTCAGTCCTGTCTGTGCAGTAGATGTCTGTGTCCCAGGGAGCCACTGGGATCACAGAGGATGGATGGGTTTGGGAGCAGAGTGAGATTTGTAGCTTACAGTATGGGGGGATGGCTGTTAGTGTAACCTGTTTGCAGAAATTTTCATGCTGACCTGCTAGTATGACTGAGATGGATGGAGGAAGGATCCAGATTTTGCCCCAGGACCTAGGGCTCAGAAGCTATTTGGTCCAGATGAGAAAATGATTACTCACCTCTCAGTCCTCTCTGTGCAGCTGATGTCTATGTCCCAGGGGGAGCACTGAAGTCATGGGAAATGGGTGGGTTTAGAAGGGAGGCTGTTGGTGTAGTCTGCCTTCACGAGTCTTTCCTGTTCACCTGCTAGTGTGGCTGGGGTGGGTATGGGAAGGGCCTAGGGTTTTGCTCCAGGACCTAAGGCTCAGAGGCTGTTTGGTCCAGATAGGAACCTGGTCACATACCTCTCAGTCCTCTCTGTGCAGTAGATTCTCAAAGAGATGTTATTAATGCTCATAAGTTTTTCTTTAATCTACCTTGTCAAATGTAAGCATCTCCACTATTCTAGTTTGCTCTCTGACTGTGATAAACACCATGACTGAAATAATTTGGGGTAATTGTCTGATTTGGCTTATACTTGTAAGTCACAGTCCACCATTGAGGGAAGTCAGGGCAAAAACTCAAGTAGGAATAGAGGCCCAAATCATAAAGGAAAGCTGATTACTAGATTGATCTTCATGGCTTGATCAGTTTGCTTTCTTTTTTCTCTTTAGGACTAGATAAATTTTGTGTAGCTCAGTGTGACTTAGAACTAACAGAGATCCATTTCCCTCTGTCTCCTGAGTCCTGGTATTAAAGGTATGCCTAGCTTCTATTGCTAACTAGTATGGATGCTGGGATTAAAGGTGTGTATCACCACTGGCTGAACTCTATGGCTTGTGGCTGGTTTTGCATCCTCAACCCTCAGGAAGGGTTTATTTTTAAAATCTTCCAACAGTTTATTAGAAAGAATGTAGACATCTAAAAAAAATCCTCACTGTCATGAATATACATTGAGGTTTTCCAGCTAGGGCTTATGCTGCAATCAAAACAGGAAATAAAAAATCCAGTAGTGTATTAACATTTTCCACTCATTTGTCATACTGACAGTTCAATACAAATCTGGTCTAAAATGTACAGACTCTCAAGCAACAATGTACAGCTTTTTTTCATCTCAGAGAAACGGTCAAAATTGGACATATCTTCAACCGAATCATCCTCACAGTCTTTCCAGTTGTTGAAGTCCACACTCAGTCAATTGAGCTTTGCCCTCTCCTTTGTTAACGTAGGCCACGAATGGCCCGATTCTCCTTTCCTCAAACAACATAAAACTGATCTGTCCGTTCTTTTATGCTTGGAATCATTTGGATCAATACAATGAAAAAGATAAATTTCATTTAAATGCTTAAAATTATCACTTCCTCCAAGACAACTGAAAGTGGGTTTGGATTTCTCAAATTTACATGAACATCTTTACTGTCTTCAACACAAAATTCAATGAATACATAGTCCCTTCGATCGTACCACTTTGCAGAAGCAGGCTGCATGGTGACCCGGGCAGGGGGCCAGGCGAACAAGTGGGCGGGCCTCACTGGGGCAGCAGCAGGCCAGTCGACTCTTCTCTGGCAGCGACAACTCTGGCATTTTCTGCCCGGTCGCGGCCTCTTCTTGCTCCCCTGGCTGTGAAGGCAGCAGGCTCAACCTCAGTGTCCACAATGCACCGCGCGGAGAGCGGCTCCCTCAGCCGGGGAGAGGAGGAAAGTGGAGGAAAAGGTACATGAGGACAGAGGGAGATAGAGCGACAGAGAGCAAGCGAGCATGCCAGCCTGCGTGCCTGCATGAATGCATGCAAGAGGTGGCGTGGCCAGGCGGCGGCTGGTGACACCAGGAAAGATTTATTAAATCATAAATATTATCACAAAAACTAACTGCCTACCAATGGGAGGAGTACTCCTACATCAATCATTTCCTCATTCCTGCATCCATAATTAATCAAGAAAATGCCCAAGAGATAAGTCCATGGGTCAATCTGATGAAGGCAGTTACTCAAGCTGTATTCTTCCCTCCAAGATCCCTACAGTTTGTGTCAAGTTGACAAAAGAACTCACCAGTACACTTGCCCTTTTATTGTTTCTACTCTCTGGGCCCGTTCAGTGAGGATATGGGCATTTCATGTGTCCGAAGAGTTTAGACAAAATTGAAGCACTAATTTGGAATTGACTTTATATATTCCCTGGAAGCCTGTGTCTGAGCCTTGACAGGAGAGAGGAGAAATTTACCTTTCCTCTTCTCTTAAAGTCAGCAAGGTCATGAAACAGAAACTTACACCTATGCTACTTTTCATACAATTTGCATCTGCCTCTCCAAACTGGCCTAACATTTCCATTCCAAGGTGACAGAATTGGAGAATTGGATGTGCCACTTCTAACTGGGTTGGTTCAAACACTATCGGTTTCCTAGGCTAATTTTGTGGCTTTCTATTTCAGATGAAATGTTTTCTTGGAATTTTATTTGGAAGATGTTTGTGGGTGCACTTCTGATTGTGATGATACTCTTCATCATAATTCCAAGTATTAAACTACATATTCTAGAAGGTAAGTAGGTTTTCAGGATGGGAGAACCAAAGTGGGATAGGGAAAGATAATTAACACTGCTTGGTACTTCATTCTGAAGCCTGTCTGCAAGGGTATTATCATGGGTCATATATTATACATATATCATTATCCTTAAAAGACTTTCTCTTGTTGATGTAGCTGCTGACATTGTTGTTTGTGACATTTTTGCTTCATCTGCGTTAGTCAAAATGAAATTTTCCTTTCCTGTTGTGACAGATATAAAAAATGGAAAGCTTCTTAACATCAACATTTGTGCATCCTTTTCTCTTGACTTCTTCAAGGTTCTAATGGACTCATTTAGGGCAGAAAGTGAAGTCCTAAACTGCACATTGCAGAAAAGGCTACATAGTTTTCTTCAGTGCAACACCAAGGAAACTGACCTATTCAGAGATGTTTAAGTATCAGATGGTTTGTTTTCCAAGGAGGAAAAAATGCATTCTTTGTCAACAGTACTATACTGGGAGGAAGTGAACTTGAAGGTCACAAAAAAAACCCCAAATGTATAGCTGTTCAGGTTTTAAAGGTGTGCTAATTTTAATAACCGTGAACTAACAGCTTCATTTATATGAAACTATCTTTTCAGTACATATTCAAAGCCTTTGAAAATTTTCCCATGTATAGCTTAGTTGTTAGGTAAGGATTTGGGTGTCAGCACTTCTGGTTACTCTCCTATTTCATTATTTACTCTTTCATTCCCAGTTGATCTCCTGAATTGAAACAACTTTCACTCTCCAAAACTGCATCTAACTCATATAGCACAAAGCCTCACTACATTTATTCTTGCTTGTTGCTGTGGCAAAAGAAGCTTTATTTATGTCTTGATCAATCTAGTTTTTGTTGTTGTTGTTGATGATGATTCTCTTTATGACTGCATCATTGAATACATGCATTGCCTTCTTCAGAATCTCAAATCCCTATTGTGAGACTTGTAGTTATAAACTTTTCTAAATAAACCTTTCCATCCAAATTCCCTCCCACTATTAAGTCTTTATCTCTGGTGCACCTTGAGCTGGCAACATTTTATTCATCATGTCTCAAAGTGCTTCTGCATCACTCTAAAATCAGCAGAGTAGATCAAATGATAAGAACTATCATATCATCATAAGATAAAAGTAATTACTGAGGCTTTACTACTGGCAAACATTATTCCAAAAGGCTTATAAGTAGTAAGTCTTATAACCTGTGTTGCATATATTTAATTAATATTGCCTGAAAAGCAATTCCCAACACTAGGAAAGCTACCCAATATTTGAGAAGCTTCCAGCTAAATTTCAGCTTGCTAACTCTGTGGTGGAATGAAAACGTGTGACATCTTCACACTTATTCTTGAAGAACCAAGAGCAATGGCTATAGTATGAATAATTTTGATGGACTTTGGGGCCTGCCTAATCAGCAACAAATAGGGAGACAGCCCATATGGGCACAAGGATTTTAATTTAATAACCTATGGACTTTGGGGTCAGCATGCAGAATACTATCGTTTAAACTATTTTTTGAATTATATGTAGGCTTTGCAAGACAAGGTTTCTCTATGTAGCTTTCTCGTTCTGTAGAATAGGCTGGCCTCAAACTCATAAAGATCCACCTGCCTCTACCTCCATGGGTTCTGGGATTAAAGGCATGTACCACTCCCTCCAGTCTAAATTTTATTTTTATTTTACTTATAAAAAATGTCCCCATACATCTCTAATAGACATCATTACTATTGATTAACCCACCTTCTGCCTTCATGTCATCCATCCTCTAATTATCATACTAGCTTAAATTTTTCCACTGGCAATATTTCTCATTATTATTTATATATTATGTTATTGTTATACTATTACTACTCCTGAAAGCTGTCAACACACACACACACACAAAATTTTAAAAACTTTTCTAATCTAGAATATTCATATGAGATAGAACATGTGTCATTTGTCTTTCAGTTATAACACTCAGCATAATTTTTCCAATGACATATCTTACAAATTTCAAAATTTTTGAAGATGAGCAAAAGTCAATTGCATATATATACCACATTTTCATTACTCATTAATCAGTTGATTAGCATCTAGGCTGATTTCATGTCTTAGCTATTATGACTACAACAGCAATGGACTGTATCTACACATATCTTTGTAGTAGGATAGTTATTTGGGTATATACCCATGAATAGTATAACTGAGTCACATGGTAATTCTTTCAGTTTTCTGAGAAAACATTGAAAGACCTTAAGTAATCAGGCTGAATACCCCATGACATCCCGAGCTCAATAACCAGACAGTTGGATGCAAACCACAAGAGGTTTATTGTTTACATAGGCATCTCTGGGCAATTCAGCAGCCTTAGCTAGCTGAGCCCGCTGGTCTTTAGGACAGTTTTCTTTTTATGTACATAATTTTGGCAAGCAAAACAATAGTGGTATTGTAAAAAGCGGAGCCACTGCAGGTGCAGATCTGGGCAAGCAATAGGGGTATTGTAAGAAGCGCGGGGATAACTCATCCTTCCTGGAGAAACCACAAGGTCAAAATTAAGCTTATCTTTATAGCCTGCCATTTTCCTGCATCAGCACTCTGGACCAGTTGTTCTTTTTAATCTGACCTTGTTCCCTGCCTAGGGGACCTTGGGGAATTTTCCACTGAGGCGACCTTCTGAGTCTCAAAAAGAGGGGGGTGTATTGAGGTTTTTCAACATCACATTAATTTTCATAGTGGATATACCAATTTATATTCCTGCCATTAAGGGTCATTTTTTTCTTCACATTCATGCCAACATTTGTTGTCACTTCTCTTCTTAATGACAGATATTCTTATTTAGGTGAGATGGGACCTCAATGTTGTTTTAATTATTTACTTATTTAGAGAAATGAATCATCCCTGCATCTCTGAAGTCAAGTTGATCATAATGATCTTTTTAGTGTTTTCTTAAATTCAGTTTCCAAGATATTATTGAGAATTTTGGCATCTGTACTCATCAAGGAAATACTGCAATATTCCCCTAGTGACTAATAGTGTTTAACACTTTAAAAATATTTAACAGCCATTTTTATACTTCTTTTGATAGCTGTCTATTCAATCCTATACTCTACTTTTTAACTTTTAGATATTTTATTTATATTATATACATGACTGCTTTGCCTGTATTTATGTGTGTGCACCATATACATGCCTAGTGGCCATGGAGGTCAGAAAGGATATCAGATCCCCTTAGAACTAGAGTGACACATGGTTGTGTGTGAACATGTAGGTGCTAAGAACCAACCCTTGGTCCTCTACAGGAGTAACAAACATCCTTAACAACTGAATCATCTCTCCATAACCCATTTTTATTAGATTGTTACGTTTTCTTGGTGTTTGGGTTTTTTTCACTATTTACATATTCCAAATATTAATCTTCTGTCAGGTTTGTAGCTGGTAAGGGTTTTATCCTATTCTCTAGGCTGCCTCCTCATTTGGTTAAATATTTCCTTTGGATTTCTTTGATTTCCTTGATCCATTTGTTCATTGATTATATTCTGAGTGGACAATGTACTGACGAGACAAAGTTAAAATATGCTGGTGACCGTGTAAAACAACCTTATCTTTAAAGAAGATGAGGCACAAGGGCCATGCAAAACATGACATACTGTGTTTTTAAGAGAACGAAAAGCAAACAAAAATTGTAAAAACAGAGGACTAAAAGGAGGAAAAGAAAAACGAATATATATCAGAGCAGAACAGGGCTGAGATGTTCTGCTCATAGGACCTGGTGTAGTAAGCAAAACCAAACTAAATGGTATCTGAAAAGTGACTGACCTGATGCTGTCTTTCATACAGATTTGTTCCTGTTCTTTCCCCACTGCTGGGAATTCCCCTGTTAGGGGTAGTCCTATTCTCATTGATGGATCTTTCTTTGGTTAATTTGATTACTGATGCTTTCCTAGGACTATGTTCAGTGCTACAGAGGTGAATTTCCAAACTGGTCACACATGTACAAATTCCTTCTGATTTCAATCATGAACATTAGCCTCATCTTTGGGCAGTTCATGCCAAGGGTCTGATTATTGCTTGGAATCTGTTAAAGATTCATCTCTCCAGGTTTTCAGGTGAATGAAGGTTATTCAGGCTTGATTCATGGCTTCTTTTTTAATAATCTCATAGTACTCTTTTTATGGGTTTCAGTATACAGTTCTGTATCACTTAGCCTGGTTCACCTAGGATCTTGAGCTACTAATCAACCACAACAAGCAAAAGTTCTTTGTTTTATTTTTTATGTCTTTTCTTTTGTTTTTTAAATTTAAATTAGAAACAAGGTTTCTTCATATGTCAATCCCAGCTCCCTCTCTCTCCCCCTCCTTCCATGACCTCCCACCAACCCTTCCATTCCCCCTCCCCCAATCCCCACTGCTTTCCCCAGGGAGGATGAGGCTCCCCATGGAGGCTGTCCATAGTCTGTCATTTCATCCAGGGCAGGGCCTAGGCCCTCCCCCCAAGAGTCCAGGCTGAGAGAGCATCCCTCATTGTGGGATGGGCACCCAAAGTCCATTTGTATGCCAGGGATAAATACTGATCTACTACCCAAGGCCCCATAGATTGCCTAGGCCTCCTCACTGACACCCACATTCAGGGGGTCTGGATCTGTCCCATGCTGGCCTCCCAACCATCAGTCTGGGGTCCAAGAGCTCCCACTTGTTCTGGTCAGCTGTTTCTGTGGGTTAAACAAGCCCAGTCTTGACCCCTTTGCTCATCACTCCTCCCTTTCTGTCACTGGGTTCCTTGAGTTCAGCTCAGTGTTAGCTGTGGGAGTCTGCCACTGCTTCCATCAGTCATCAGTTGAAGGTTCTGTTTCCCAGACTCTCTGGCAATGGGATTGTAGGCTGGCACTCCCCTCATCCATGTTTAAAATCCATGTTGAAATGGCTTCCTACTTCTGCTTTATTGTCGGTGTCAAGCATCCTGCACCAAGCAGAGAATGTTTTCTCACTTCTCTATTACTGTTGCCTCCCTGTTGTCCACATACACCCAGACCTTTTCATATTGCAGTTTTTCTCTTTTGCCCATATTATCTCCTGGAGAGCCAGGCTGCTGTTTCTGCATGATATCAGCCATCTTAAGTCTTCCTAATGAGATCCTTATATCCAAAATATAGAGTTTCAGGCACTTCAGAGGTCTTTAGAGTTATCCTAATTCCAGCATCTTTCAGGCTTAGAAAAACTGACAATGACAGCCATGAGCATTATACTCTACTATCTAATTATCCCACTGATGTATGGATGAGAGAAAGACAAACATGATTTTTAAATATGTTTGTTTTCAACACGAGACAATTTCCATCCTAAAATCAACTGTGATTTTTGTTCCTGTGGCCAACAGTTCTCTAATCATTCACTTCTTAACCTTAGCACTGTTTGATATACAAAAAGACAGGATTAAAATGTAGACATTTCCCTTGTTTCTTAATTCAAAGTTTCTACCAACCAAAAATCAGTGATTTTAACATTTTTTTCTTTAGGTTGCTCCTGCACACACAGCTCCCCTTGGTGTGTTGCCATGCTGATAGCCACTCTTTCTACTGCTACGCTCCTATTACTCATCTTCAGTTTGTATAGAAAAAATAGAGGTATGCAATATAAAGAAAATGGTATCTTTCTAAAAATCTCTCTTTTTCCAAATGCTTAGTTACAGTTTAGCCAATGTAGAGTGGTATCAGTTTGAATTTCAGGAACAAGAGGCTCTGGAACACATCATGATATTTGGATTACAGCCTCTGCAGTTTTATGGGTTTTAAAGATACAAAGTGGTGGTACTTCTGCTCCTAAACAGTTTTCTTCAATTTAATAATGTTACCTTTAACATCATCACTTTACTTAATAAATTATTTTGGTCATTCCTTGTCTTTAGGCTAGAAGAGATAATAATCTAGTAGACCTTAAATGTCTGAGGTGACAGATTTCTTCTTACAATTGATGTCCAAAAGATGAACTGCTTCTCAAAAGTATCTACATTTTCATGGAAATTTTTCTGAGTTTCATGGTGAACATAAACACTCATAATGAATTCTTCTTCTCTTTGGTTCTCTTTGAGAAGGAAATTTACATGGTAATAGTGAAAGTTTTGGGATAGCTAAATGTAACATATTTAAATTGTGTCCTCTACCCTTAATCAGCAAAATAAAGTAATTAACTAAAATATGTACAATTATTCATTAAAAGCCCAAATGCAGAAGACTCAAATTAGAGGACATGTTTATATTGATTAGATGGGTTGAAGACACAAATGGCCTTAAATAATAAAATTAACTTGAAAGAGAGAATTTTTAAATTATCTTACACTGTGGACTACTATGTCCACATAGGCAAACATTGAAAACATCATGATAAACTAGTTAGTCACAAAAAGACAAATACTTTACCATTCCCTTTATATCAGGTACTTGCAGCAGTCAACACCATGCATACATAAAATAGAGTTGTGGTTGCTGGAGTTACAAGTAGGGGAAATTGTTTGTTGGATTAAAGTTTCAGCTTGTGAGATAAAAAAACATTCTGGAAATAGATAGTACTAGTGGTTACACAAAAATATAGACATGTTCACTATTCAAATGATGAGTTTAAAACGGCTGGCATTGTAAAATTTATGTATGTCCGGCTTACAATAATAACAAATAAATTTAGTGTTGATAGCACTTAAAAATTAAAATAAATTATTGACTGATAGAAAAAGAATTTTAGAAAAATATTATCAAATAATATTAATGTAAAATGGTTCTTTCATTTTTTATAAGAAAGATAAGATTAAGAATCTGTTATATTTTTCTACTATCTTATGAAATAGTTGTATAGTTCCATTAATGAAACACATCCCTGAGGGGCTGAAGTACATGTTGCACACTAACATTATGCATAATGTTACTATGAATATGAGTATACAAGTATTTCTTCTAGACTCTGACTTTAATTCTTCGAAGGTGTACACTAAGAGGAGGAACTTCAGGATCCTATGATACCTCTGTTTACATATGATTAATGAACTGTTATACCATTTTCCACAGTGTTCATTTCACATTCCCACCCTACAATAGTGCAGATTGTTATGCCTCTTCCAATACTGGCTCTTAAACTTTTTATATATCAGACATCCAAATGGGCAGTAAGTAGCTCATTACAGTATTTTTCCAACTGATATGCATTTTGTGTGCATATTGTCCATTCATATATCTTTTTTGAAGAAATGTTTATTCAAGTCATTTGCTTATATTTAGGTGATGTTGTCTGGTTTGATTGTTGAGTTTCAGAAACTCTATGCTTTATCAATATTTATTAATCCTTGTTACCCATTCCATTGTATGTGTTTTTATTTTGTCAATTATACTTTTAGATACACAATTTAAAAAGTACAGTCCAGTTTTTCTCCTATTTATTTTGTTGTCTGTACCATTGATATTACATCCAATAAATAAATGCCAAAATAAATGTAAGAATGTCTGTTTGCACCTCTGTGATAAAAAGTGATTAGAGCAAACATTCTTGATATTTATAATGCAGAATCAAATCATTTGTCAACATATATTTTACAAACATTTTTTCATCCTATGGAAGCTGTTGAATTTTCATAACAATGAGTCATGATAAAATATTTTATTAAAATTAAATATACATAACATAAAATTTACAATCTTAATATTTTAGTTTTATATTTCCATGACATTTAGTATATTTTCATTTCTGTGCAAAAATCATTTTCATCTATTTTAAATGAACTTTTGTCTTCCTAAAACTTTAGTGACTCCCTGACAGGGACTATACCTACCTCCAGCCCTTGGAAACTACCATCCTATTTTCTGCCTGTATACTCTTTTTTTAAGCTGTGTGACACTTCTTTGTTTTATTTATTTTTTCTCAATATATGTTTTTATTTAAATTAGAAACATGCATATTTCACATGTCAGTCCCAGCTCCCTCTCCCACCCCTCCTCCCTTGTCCCTCCACCACCACCTCCAGCCCCCAGCCCAATTCCCACATCATTCCCCAGGGAGGGTAAGGCCCTCCTTGGGGGATCTCCATAGTCTGTCATTTCATCCAGGGCAGGACCTAGGCCCGTCCCCATGTGTCCACTGCCTGTATATTCTTAATTAGGCTAAGTGCTTTACATAGGTGGACTCTTGTAATATTTGTCTTGGGGAACTGATTTATTTAATTCAATGTAATAGTTTCAAAGTTTATTCATGATATAACATATTGCAGATTTCCTTTCCTTCATAATTTTGAAAAACAGTGTATTGATATTAGACATTTTGCTTATCCATTCATCCACTGATGGGCACTTTTGATACCAACATGTTCTACGTGCTACATATAATGCTACTATGAACATAGACATACAAATATGTTTTCTAAATCCCACTTTTAACTCTTCAGTGAATATAGCAAAATGTAAATTTTGGATTTTCTAACATATGTATTTTTATTTTCTGAGTTACTATCATGTCATTAGATAGTTTAATAACCAGAGTTAATTTATGAAAGCAGCTTCTAACCAACATAATTATGTGGCATTGAAATGAGTACCCCAATTGTTAACATTTGTACTACAATTACAGAGAATAATAATCTATTTGGAAATATGAGAATGTTTTCTACTTCACTTAGAAAATATACTTTTATTTAAATTAGAAGCAATCTTGTTTTATATGTCAATCCCAGTTCCCTCTCCCTCCCCTATTCCCCTGCCTGCCACTGACCCCCTACCCTATCCCCTTTCTGCTCCCCAGGGAGGGTGAGGCCTTCCATTGGGGATATTCAAAGTCTGTCACATTATTTGGAGCAAAGCCTAGGCCCTAACCCATGTGTCTAAGCTGAGAGAGAATCCATCTATGTGAAATTGGCTGCCAAAGTTCATTAGTACACTAGGGATACTGATCCACTACCAGAGGCCCCATAGATTGCCCAGGCCTCCTAACTGACACCTACATTCAGGGGGGGGGGGGGTACAAACTCATACAGCCACATTGGAAATCAGTATTTAAGTTCCTCAGGAAAATGGGAATCAGTCTACCTCAAGATCCAGAAATTTTACTCTTAGGCACATACCCAAAAGATGCACGTTCGTACAACAAGGACATCTGTTCAACTATGTTCATAGCAGCACTATTTGTAATAGCCAGAGCCTGAAAGCAACCCAAATGCAACTGAAGAATAGATAAAGCAAATGTGGTACATTTACACAAAGGAGTACTACTTAGCGGAAAAAACATTGGAATCTTGAAATTTTCAAACAAATGGATGGAACTAGAAGAAACCATCCTAAGTGAGGTAACCCAGTCACAAAAAGACAATCATGGTATGTACTCTCTCATGTATAGATATTAGACATAGAACAAAGGTTTACCAGGCTATGATCCACACCGCCAGAGAAGCTAGGAAGCAAGGAGGATCCTAAGAGAGAAAATATACTTTTAATAGCTGTTTCTGCTATACATTAGCAAACTATTTTGAAACATGTAAGATATCATCAATTTAAGGGAGTTTATTCATCTTTACCATACCCTTTAGAGACCCTGAATCTTATGGCATCTCATCACTTCATAAAGGAGATAAAGGTAGTAATACACATATGTGAGTCCTTCAGACTCTTGTCAGCCAGAGCATATGCCATGAGCCTTTGAATAGGGCAGTGTACTTCTGTTTCCTCACAGTTTATTTCAGGCTTAACCCAAACACATCCATTTTAGATTCATCCCTATGACCTCAGCTATTTCTTCACCAACCTCATACATCCAGAAATATGGAGCAATAAGAACCAAAAGGGCAAATCTATCAGAAATATGTAATGCAGTATTCCTTTTTATGTTTTGAACTGCCTAACTCTTGCATGTCTACCCAGTCTTTGTTTCAGATGCACAATTTGAATTGGATAGTATGTGGCTGGATGACGTGACTATGATCCTGAGCATACTGATGATGTTTTTCGCCATGTTCATTTCCTTTATTTACTTCTTACTGAGAGGTAAATGGTGTGGGGAAGGTGGGGTGCTCAAATGATGGATGTATAGATATCGAGAAAGTTGACTTTCTGTTCTTCGTGTTTTGATAGCTGGGTTAATAAAGAAAACATGAGTTATCTAAAGACTTCTAACACACAGCCTTCTTGGGACTCCTGGAGCCTCTATTAGCACCAGTGTTTATACTTTCAATGACAATGACAATCTCAGCCCTGACTTCACAGTGTGACAACTGTCTCTGGTAAACACGGAAATCCCACTATGTCTCATTTAGACATTTTCTAGTGCATCTGAATACTGAGCTTTTTGCCATATTTGCATAATTTCTTCACATTTTATTTCAAAGCTTGAACTACTCTATGGGAAACTTATTCACAGGAGTTGGAGTAGAAATGTTTCTGAATCTTTATGCAATGGAAGTATACATTGTTAAAGCATCTGCTAGCATGTGACTAAGTTTAAAAGTTCTTGTTTTGTTGTACAAATGTAAATTCCATGTGAAAAAATTAAGGTACTATATAGTAGTATCCCAGAAAGAAAAATGTAATGTTTGATTATTGTACTGTACCAATATCATATAATCTGACAAACCTTAAACCTATCTAAAACTGTGTTTATTATAAACGTAATATATACCTTTTATTATCAGTACATGTCTCTTTAACATACAAATCCCTGGCGTGTTAAATTGGAAAATAATTCTATTTTATTTTACTTTATGTATATAGGTTTATGTATACATTGCATACATGTATATCTATGTGTCATGTGTATATAGTGTTGACAGGGGCTAAAAGTAGGTACTATATCCTCTAGGACTGCAGTTACAGGTGGCTGTGAGCTGTCATGTAGGTGCTATGAGTCAAACTCAGGTCCTCTAGAAAAGCAACCAGTGCTCCTAAACACTGACCAATCTCTCTACCTGGAGATTCTTTTCTTAAGAAAAACAGTATATAACCTAGACACAAACTTAGAAAAGAACAGTGTACATTGCTTTCATCATTTCTCTTGGTTTTTCTCTAAGCTTATTGAAAATTGCTAAGTATCAAGTCATTCTATAAAACAAACCCGTATGTGAGCACCTATCAAGCTTTTATTCATTTATTGTAGTAGTTAGCAAGAGTCAAGACAAAAACTGTTTCTAGCTGCACACTGTTTCAATTTCATTATGGAACAATACTTGAGAAAACATCAGATGAAATGTGACTCAAGTTGGGGAAATCATCTCACTACCAAGGGTTCTGTAAGCTTATGGAGTAAAGAGGAAAAAAGCCACAGAGAAGGCTTAGGATTAGAAATGTACTGATTCAGCTTGTAGAAGAACATTATAGTTGGAGGTTCCCTGCTTCCAGCAATAAAAACTATATACAACTATAAAAAATACAACAAAAGTAATTGGAAATTGTCTTAGCTGAGGCACTAAAGAAAAAAATCCCAAGCATAGGCTCCTGAGCCTGATATGCAAAGGAGCATGGCTGCCTAAGGGGCTGACTGTTTTTACTTCAGGTACATTAAGGTCTGTGCATCAAGATTGGCATGGGGAGGATAGTTTTCTCCCATATGGGCAAAGTCTTTGGAATTTCCTGGTGTGGCATAAAAGATCATACTTAGAACACTGGTCAGGAACCAGATTTCTCTCATCACAGGCTTTATGTATTGCTTGATATTTGAGCTGCCTGTGCTTAGTTTCTGACACCAAGAAAAATAACCTAGTCATTTTTTACAGCCATGAGATAGGGTTAATAATAGATAAAAATAGTACAGAGCCTATAATAAACCTTTTTTTTTAGTTTGAGTGGCATTTACCTGTTAACCTGGTGGTGTTAACAACAGGGTTGAAGGCAGGAAGCATTACTGTCTCTCAATGAAGCAAGCGTGAGCCCTCTTTCCAGCTACATGGAACTGAAGACTGCTTATTGCTGTTTCTTCTCTGTGTCCCATGAAGAAAAAACAGCAGAGCTACTTTGTCTTCTATACTTCACTCAATGACATGCTTTATCTCCCACGAGTTCATTCTTATTTTTAATGGCCAGACTTTGAAATTGTTCATTTAACATTTCAACTACTTTTGACATTTCAACTACCTCTGTCCATTCTCATTTTATGATTAGTCAGTTGACACTGAAATGTTAACTTTCTTTTTCCTGTTTCTTGTATTACTTTGTTGTGACTTTTGTATCTGTTGTTTAGTTCTTGTCATTTACTTCAAGTTTTACTTGTCGGAGGCTTCTCTTGAAGGCTCAGTCCCTAAGTATCAGTCAGTAGGGAGAAAACAAATCAAGTAGCAACAATGGCCAAGCCGAAAGAAATAAGGAAATGCAATTAAATATGTTAAAGTCAACTGCTGAATTACCAGTGACCACCGAAAATAAAACACAAAAGACACATAGAGGAAGCAATAAACCTCTCTTTTGAGATGCTGCCTGCCTGTAACTCTCCAAGACATGGAGAAGAATACAATGGATTTCTTTTCCAATTCTAAAGTGTCACACAGATTCACTGTCAAATTAAATGCCCCCACTGGATCTAAGACATAAGAAAGGTTGGCTTTGTTTGTGAGTTTGATTGGCAGTTTCTATTCACCAGGAATGTATGACTTCACCCATGGGTGTGGCTTTGGCTTCCACTGCTACTAGAGACTTGAGTCTAGGGCTTTGGTTTCCCTCCTTTTTTCTGGATGCCCTTTTGTGTCTCTGTGCTTTTCCTCTGTCCCACCCACACTTTAATTATTCCTCCTGTTTTTCTTCAGAGTAACTTATAAGTTATCTTATTAGTTATAACTTACCATTCACCATTTTCTCAAGAAGTCAAAAATATATTTTGTTACAATTACAATCTATATTTCAGTTATGAAGATGCTCTGTGCAGAATAATTTAGATTATCTTCTAGGGTGATTTATTACTTGTAAGATTCCTCCCATCAGACACTTTATTCTCATTAATTTAAACTGGAGAATTCAACTTAACCAATTTGTAAATTAATGTTTTCTTCTTAATGCTTTAAAATATATCACAGCATCTAAAAGGAAATAAATATATTCTCAACAGTGTTCCCATCTCAACTATTGCCTTGAGTAAGAGATGAATTCACAATAACCAGAAAATTCTATTTCTTTAACAGGCCATCGACAAGAGCACAGGATTAACCACCAGAGTTCCCAAAGATAGAGCACCAAGAATAGAGAATCTACAGTGCAACTATGTACCATTTTATCACAGTACAAAATAATTATGATCAAGCAATTGATGTTATGGGTGTGAAAATAATATGGCTATTCAAGTTTGCATATTTGTAACTCCTCTGAACAGTAACCTAACCTACTAAAAGGTGGAAATAAAATCAGAACAGGAGATAGAGTGATAACAAGAATAAAAATCAATAATCCAAATGATGTAAATGGAAGTAATTTTCAGAAAATAAAAAGAATTTTTATTAACAGTTAAATGTTGCATTTGTGTATAATTACTTTTGGTAATCATAAATATCTGTAAGGATTAAATGTCTTAGTTATCTGATCATAATTTTTAAGCTGACAAAAAGATACATACCATATGTTCTCACTTATTTCTGAAAATTAGCTACCAATCTGATAGAAGAATAGAATGAATCAATAGTAGACACTGGGAAATGCCCATGAGTGGATTTATGTACAAAAGTGCAACAGAGTGTCTAAAGACATGGACCAAAATTGCTTCTGGTTCTTCTAGAGCATAGTAAAATAGCTACGTTACAAAAATATGGTAGCTCAAAAAATGACTAGATAAAATAAGAATATCCCAACACATCATAATGATGAAAAGGTGGAAGGTAAAAATGAGTCTATTATTAGACTTTGAATTATACATAAATGGTTTGGTATATAATATCTCCTAAAGGCCCCTATAGTAAAGAATTGCTCCTTGGATTGTGGTTTTAGAGTGTGGCAGACATACTAGTCTGTGGAGCCTAGGTGGGGGAAATAGATCACTGGAGTCATATTCACATGTGCTGTGAATTTACCCCTGACCTCTATGTCGTCCTTTCCCTTCACTTTTCCTATTTCTTCTTTGTCTTCCACCTCCCCCTCCTCATCTTCTGAATTTTCCTCCTCTCCTCCGTCTTGCTCTCTCTTCCACCACTCCCCTCTTTTCTCCTAGACAAAAGGTGAAAACCTTTACCCTACCCAAGCAACGCATCCAGATGACCATGATGTAAATGCACTGAAATCATTCACTGTCAGGGGAGCCAGCCATCAGCAGGTCAGGTACTGAAGAGGAAGCATGGAGTCAACAAACTATTGGACAGATGCACATGGAAACTTTATCTGAGGAGCAAAGCTTAAATCTTAATTTTATTTCTCTCTTTCTGCTGCCCTTACTATTCATTCTCCTGTTCTATTCTGTTCTGTTCTGTTCTGTTCTGTTCTGTTCTGTTCTGTTCTGTTCCCTTCCTTTGGGAGCCCTGCAGCCTAGTCTCAGATCAGCATATCACTATCTGTCCAATGGGTTTCCTCAAGGCAATACACCTGTGAAAATGAACGCTCACTTGAAAAGGACAAGTATTCCACAAGACAGTGTAGGAATTTGCAAAAATACGTGCAGCTTGCTGGCTCTTTTCTCTCTAACACTGATTATTCTTTGGGCATTTTTTTAGTTTTACTTTATCAGTCACACATGCAGCAGCTATAACTTTAACTTTCCCTGCAAATTCTCTTCCTTTTCAAATATTTTCCCTAAGATTCAACAAGGGGCTAATGTTTCTCAAAACTCTTATCTGAAATTACTCTACAACTGCTAATCTTAGGAGCTTGAGAAAACAACACTTGGAACATTAAACATATCCCTCAGTTCAAGAAAGGAGAATAGAACATATACACACAGAATAGGGGGGAGAGCCTCAGGAATACACATCATACCAACTGTTGAGAGTAAGTCCCATGGGCAGCAATTGTATATAATCAATGATAAGATCTAGTATATTCTGATGGGGAAAATGCAATGTACAATGTGAGATGGACAGATCCATTTTACCATACACATGAACTTATATTGGTGGAAGAATTACGGTATAGTGAGATGGGAAAAGAGTGCTTGATCAAAGTTTACCTTTCACAGAAAGACTGAGACTTGCAACCCTTTTGTAGAAAAGGAAATATATCTTGCAGACCTTAAAGAATTGTCTGGGTTTGAATATTGCTTTCCTCAAAGGATCGCACCCATGTTTATTACTTTAAATTTGTAACCATGATTATCTGCCCCCTGACTTAAGTGCTATGAGAGCAGGATGTGTTTGGCTCAAAATTTAGTTAAGTCTGTAAAAATTCCGGACTCTATGTCTAGAATAAGGTTGTGTAGGGGGTGGGAAGATGTACTTGGGGAATCATAAAGGGGGCTTTCATAATATTCACAATGTATTCTTTAAATTGTGATATGTTTCTTGAAGTCGAAAATATAAGTCAATAATAAAGCTGTCCATGTAACCCTGGTAAGAAAAACTCTGTGTAAGTATAAAGAAAGATGCCTGAACTATTCTCGGCCACTTGAGTGCAACCACTTGGTTGTCAGAAGTTTTCCTTGCACCAACACCCCTTCCCTGCCTCAGGACCTGAACCAGAACCAATATTGTACCACAGCACTGTTCTATCCTGTTGTTTTTCTGCCTCTTGTTCCCATCTGTCCTTCTACATCTCCCTGATGTCTTCTTTCTACATCTCCCTGATGTCCTTCTTCTACATCTCCCCTGATGTCCTCTTTCTACATCTCCCTGATGTCCTTCTTCTACATCTCCCCTGATGTCCTCCTTCTACATCTCCCTGATGTTCTTCTTCTACATCTCCCTGATGCTCTCCTTCTACATCTTTCCTGATGCTCTCCTTGTGTATCTTTCCTGATGCTTTCTTTCTACTTCTTTGGTTTTTCTCTTATCTCTATTATACCTCCTAAGACAAAAATTTCCAAGCATGAAGAATTTTACCTCACAACCAGAAGCTGCATCTTTTCCAGAAACAAATTGCAACCCTTACACAAGAAGAAATCACATTATGATCACAAGTTACATGTATTTCTTAGAAGCCCACAATTACTTAAATATTTTTCTTTGTATTGATTTTCCCACCATAACATCTCTTCATCCCATAGCAATGATTGTTTTACAATTGTTAACAAAATTTTTACAAAGCCAAGTATATTTCAGCCAGCTACTTTTGTACTGGTAGGCAGCAGTTTGTGGTTACAAAGAAAGAATCAATCATTTTATTATTTATCTCAAAAAGTAATCTTACAAAAGATCTTAGAATCACAAATCTAAACTTGTATGTATTAAAAACAATCAGCTATATCTACTTTAAATCCTCAGAGTGCACAATCATTTACTTATTTAATTATTTTATTTAAATTAGAAACAAGCTTGTTTTACATGTCAGTCCCAGTTCCCTCTTCCTCCACTCTTCCCCTGCCCCACAGCAACCCTCTATCCCATCTCCTTTCTGCTCCCCAGGGAGGGTGAGGTCTTCCGGGAGGGATCTTCAAAGTCTGTCATATCATATAGAGCAACCATTTTTATAAATATTTTTTATAAAATCATACCAGGAAGCTGTGTATAAAAATGGGTACAAAGAATTAATCATTACCTTTGATCATCAACCCTTCTTTAGCAAGAAAGGCAGTTCAGCTAGTAATAACCAGACTGCCTTTTTATTTCCTTGACATCAATGAGTTCCTCACTCAACTATTGAAAGTGTACTTTTCTAAACTTTAAATTGGTCCCTAAGATTTTCTACAACAAACCATTAACAAAAACATCCTAACCTAAGTTTACTAACAATCTACATCTGTAAATTCTTTATAAGGGTGGTAGTTGAACCATTAATCTGTTCCAGCAGCCATGCTTGGAAAAAGTTAATTACTGTTGTTGTAAGTACCAGTGACACAGCCTAGTGAGGGACTAGAAGGCCCCTGAGAGTTTTCATACAACCCATAGATTATGAGGAATGTGGTAACCCTAAGGGTAATAAGCAGAACTATATTCAATAACAGCATACTATCCTCAGGAAACTAGTCCTCCATGCTTTACCTCTCCAAGGCTCACCCAACATGGGTGTGCTAACCGCTGGGCTTGCTGTTTCCCATGAGTTCCAAAGCTGCTTGCTGTTCCTCTTGCATAGCCCCCAACAATCTATAAAAATATTTCTCCTTCAAATTGATTAATAGGTATTTCTTACAGTAATGAAAATCTCACTAACAGAAAATCAAGATAATTGTTCTGTCAACAATATCTGTAAGTAGTGTGTCTTGCTTTGTAACTGGTTTATGAGTTTTTCTAGGGAGACTCAGGTAGGATATTATAATCAGAGAACAGATTCTTATGGCAATGTCACTAGTAAGGACTATGCTTACAAGTTCTCAGGGGAGAGCAAGAACTTTTTTGATAAATGGACCAAAGAGAATTCATGTTACATTCTGACAAAGAATTTGTTGACATTTTGTCAACCTTCTACTGGTGAACTAATGAATTTTTAGGAGGAACTGTCACCCGAGCATTTAGCTGTACTATAGATTGGTATCCTATTTTTGTCATTACAAGTAGAACTGTGAACAAAAAGCAGAGCAGATTTTTCAAAAATTGCAGTGTTTTCAAAAAGGAAAAGAAACCATAAAGTTTAGCCAGGGAAACCATGTCCCTGAAGTTTTGGGGTCATTAGAAAATGGGGAATTGCCTTGAATGTACCTCAGTTATTGGCTATATCCCATACATCACAAGCTGAGGGCATTAACTTTTGGAAGTTTTTTACAACAAACCTTCAGAGTAGCTTGTAAGCACAGGATCACAAAAGAAATATCCTTGCATTCTTTAGTCCAGGCACACAGACAGCACTGCAGCCATTGTCCAAGAGAATGTACTTATCATATGAGCTGGCAACATTCTTTGGTGTCATACATATGATGCTTTTTGGAGCACTGTTAGATTAAGTTTTCCAAATGAGATATTAACGTCTATTTTCTCTTTATTGAGGACCAGGGACAGGTCAGATAAAAATTCTACCAAAGTCCAACTTGGTAGCCACTGAGATTATTGGGATTACTTGAGGAACATGAGTGGTGAGTTACTCAAAGGAGTATGAGTAGTCCTAAACAGCTTCATCATAACAAATTCTTTCCATCATTAATGCCAACCTCACGAGTATTGCATCAAGTAGCCCCTGTTCGGGTAACCTCCTCTTCTTATATATTCTAGAATCTCTCAAGATTATTTGTAGCAAGGATGAGGTAGGAAGGAGGGAGCCATTGTTGCAATCTGATGATAAGCCTCTGACCCTCCCCTTCCCACTTCTACGGCTGAGTGTCAACAACATCGGTACCATTACCACAGACTTTGCTACCTGTGTATTACCCTGATAGGATCTCTCAGTTTTCTGACCAGGCCACCTACTGTCATACCTCTCTCTGTAGCCATCAGAGACTTCATCCACCCCCTGAAACCATAATCAAAGATAAGCTGCCTTTGATTAGTCCCTTTAGATTCTGGCATTTTATTACAGCATCCAAAAGTAACTAATAAAGCTCTTGATTACCAAAAAGTGGAAAGTTGCTGTGAGGAATCCTACCTTACTGTTTTTTTGGAGAAATGTGGAAGACTTTGGAACTTCTGACTAGAAAACAGTTGAATACTATACACAGAACTTAGCAGGCTATTCTACTAGGAACCTGAAAGACAGTGCTGAGGATAGTGTGGACTAAACAACTCAAGAACGCCCAAGGGAAATAAAGTCTCTGTAAAAAAAATGGGCTAAAGGCCATTCACAGGATATTTGGGCAAAAATATCTGGCTACCTTCTGTCCACATCCTGCTGATTTTTATGAGGCTGAACATAAAAATAATGAATTCATTTCTTTGGCCTATGAAATTTCAAGAGTGCACAATTTTAGAAATCTGTTTCTCTCTCACCCAGAAGCTAACAATTGCCAAGAACTCTAAAGCTAGGGATGAAATTTCATGTCCACTTCCCGTTACTAGCTAGGGTTTGATCTAGTTTAGGCTTGCATAGATCTCTTGCATGCTGTTACAGTTATTGTGAGTTAATGTCTGTAGCTGTCCTGTTGTATCAGAATATATAGTTACTCTTGTAGTTACTCACCACTTCTGGTTCATACATGCTTCTACAATGATCCTTGAGCCCTCAGAAGGGGTTGTAGTATACATACCCCCCTTTAGAACTGATCATCCTGTAGTTGTTTATTTCATGTACCTCGACCAGTTGTGAGTCTCTGTGATACTCATGGTCTACTGCAAATGTAAGCTTCTCAGGTGAGTTTTCAGAGATGCAGTGATCTATGAGTGTAATAAATCATTAGGAATTGGTTTAATGCTATGTCCATTTATAAGTAGTAGGGCCCCCAGCCTTCGCACCTTGCAACTTATGTCCTGTTTAGCTACAGGTTCCTTGCCTGATAATGGAGCCAGATATAGGATTCATCTTGTGGAACAGAACTTAAATCCTATGGAAAGTGGCTGGTTAATCTGTTGATGTCTGTGCTACTATTAGAGCAGCAAGCTTGCAGGATTCACAACTGGGTTTAATTAATAATTACTTTTATCTGATGGTATCATATATAGTACCTTACAGAACTATGAAGCTTTCAGATCTGAGCTGGTAAGATGGCTCAGTAATTAAGGACTACACTTCACATTTAGTGATTTCTTTTTCTATTTCTTTACATTGAAACTATTTTTATGATTAAGCATATATTCTAAAAAATATCCAAACATCTATTTTTTATCATTTTTTATTTTAATTTTAAATAGCTTGTTTTACATGTCAATCCCAGTTCCCTCTCCCTCCCCTCTTCCCGCACTCCCCTTCCCCCCTCCCTCCCACCCTATTGCCAAATCCTTCCACATAGGAGATATCTAGAGTCTGTCATTTTACTCTTGGTAGGGTCAAGGCACTCCCCTAAGAGTCCAGGCTAAGAAAGCATCTCTCTTTGTGCTATAGGCACATGAAGACAGTTTGTATACCAGGGATAGACACTGATCCACAGCTCAGGGCCCCATAGGTTGCTCAGGCCTTCTCACTGACACTCACATTTGGGGGGTCCAGATCAGTCCCATGCTGGCCTCCCCACTGTCGGTCTGGGGTCCATGAGCACTCCCCTGTTCAGATCAGCTGTCTCTGCTGGTTTTGCCAGCCCATTCTTTGCCAATTTGCTCATCACTCCTCTCTCTCTCTGTCACTGGGTTCCTTGGGTTCAGTTCAGTGATTAGTTGTGTGTTTGCCTCTGCTTCCATCAGTCACAGGATGAAGGCTCCCGGATGGTTATAGACATCAAGTTCATTATCAGGAATGGGCATTCGAGGTGGTCCCTCCACTATTGCTTAGCTTGCCAATTGATGTTATACCTTTGGATCACTCGAGGTCACTCTGGTGCCTGATCTGTCTTCGATCCTATGATTCCCTATTCCCCCTATTCTACCCCCACCCCCTCAACTTCCTGTTCCCCCATGACCAACTCCCTTCCTCTTTACCCCCTCTATTCTTCCCGGGTCCCACTCCCCCCCACCCCTCGCCGTGTTCCCCATCCATTCAGAGGATCTTGTCTCCATCCTCTTCTCTTGGGTACTATGCATATATGCATATCTTTTAGGTTCTTTCCTGTTTCCCAGACTCTCTATCTGTGGAAGTGCAGACTGGCACTATCCTGATCCATATCTAAAATCCATATATGAGTGAGTACATACCATGTTTGTCTTTTTGCGACTGGGTTACCTCACTCAGGATGGTTTCTTCCAGTGCTATCCATTTTCCTGCGAATTTCAAGATTCCATTGTTTTTTTCTGCTGAGTAATACTCCATTGTGTAAATGTACCACATTTTCTCTATCCACTCTTCAGTTGAGGGGCATCTAGGTTGCTTCCAGGTTCTGGCTATTACAAACAATGCTGCTATGAACATAGTGGAGCAGATGCCATTGTTGTATGAACCTGCCTCATTTGGATAAATGCCTAAGAGTGGAATTGCTGGGTCTAGTGGTAGATTAATTCCCATTTTCCTGAGGAATCTCCATAGTGATTTCCAAAGAGGCTGTATGAGTCGGCATTCCCACCAGCAGTGGAGGAGTGTTCCTCTCTCTCCACATCCTCTCCAGCATAAATTGTCTTCGGTGTTTTTGATTCTAGCCATTCTGACAGGAGTAAGATGGTATCTCAGAGTTGTTTTGATTTGCATTTCCCTGATGGCTAAGGATGTTGAGCACTTTCTTAAGTGTCTCTTGGCCATTTTAGCCTCCTCTACTGAGAATTCTCTATTTAGCTCTGTACCCCACCTTTCAAGTGGATCCTTTGGTGTTTTGGAGACTTGTTTCTTGAGTTCTTTGTAAATTTTGGAGATTAGCCCTCTGTCAGATGTAGGGTTAGTGAATATCTTTTCCCATTCTGTGGCCTGCCTTTTTGTCTTTTTGACTGTGTCCTTTGCCTTACAGAAGCTTTTTAGTTTCAGAAGGTCCCATTTGTTAATTGTCGATCTCAGTGCCTGTGCCACTGGTGTTATGTTTAGGAAGTGGTCTCCTGTACCAACTCGTTGAAGAGTATCTCCCACTTTCTCTTCTAAAAGTTTCAGTGTGGCTGGATGTATGTTGAGATCTTTGATCCATTTGGACTTAACTTTGTACAAGGCGATAAACATGGATCTATCTGCAGTCTTCTGCATACCAGTACCCAGTTATGCCAGCACCATTTGTTGAAGATGCTTTCTTTTTTCCACTGCACAGTTTTAGCTTCTTTGTCAAAAATCAGGTGTTCATAGGTGTGTGGGTTAAAATTAGGGCTTTTGATTCGGTTCCATTGGTCTACCTGCCTATTTTTGTGCCAATACCAAGCTGTTTTCAGGACTGTAGCTCTATAATAGAGCTTGAAGTCAGGTATGGTGATGCCTCCTGAAGTTCCTTTATTGTATAGGGATGTTTTGGCTATCCTGGGCCTTTTGTTTTTCCATATAAAGTTGATTAATGTTCTTTCCAGGTCCTTGAAGAATTGTGATGGAATTTTGATAGGGATTGCATTGAATCTATAGACTGCTTTTGGCAAGATTGCCATTTTTATTATGTTGATCCTACCAATCCAAGAGCATGGGAGCTCTTTCCATTTTCTGGTATCTTCTTTGATTTCTTTCTTCAAAGACACAAAGTTCTTGATATACAGGTCTTTCACTTCCTTGGTTAACATTATCCCCAGATATTTGATGCTGTTTTTGGCTATTGTAAAAGGTGATGTTTCTCTGATTTCTTTCTCAGTCACTTCATCATCTGTATATAATAGGGCCACTGATTTTTTTGAGTTTACCTTGTATCCTGCCACATTGCTGAAGGTGTTTATCAGCTCTAGGAGTAACCTTGCGGAGTTTTTTGGGTCACTTATGTAAACTATCATATCATCTGCAAATAGTGAAAGTTTGACTTCTTCTTTTCCTATTTGTATCCCCTTTATCTCCTTTTGTTGTCTTATTGCTGTAGGTAGAACTTCAAGTACAATATTGAAGAGATATGGAAAGAGTGGACAGCCTTGTCTTGTTCCTGATTTTAGAGGAATTGCTTTGAGTTTCTCTCCATTTAGTTTGATGTTAGCTGTTGGTTTACTGTATATTGTTTTTATTATATTCAGGTACGTTCCTGTTATCCCTGATCTCTCTAGGACCTTTATCATGAAGGGGTGCTGGATTTTGTCAAAGGCTTTTTCAGCATCTAGTAAGATGATCATGTGGTTTTTCTTTCGCAGGTTGTTAATATGGTGGATTACATTGATAGATTTTCTAATGTTGAACCATCCCTGCATTCCTGGAATGAAGCCTACTTGATCATGGTGGATGATTTTTCTGATGTGTTCTTGAATCCGGTTTGCAAGTATTTTATTGAGTATTTTTGCATCAATGTTCATGAGGTAAATTGGTCTATAGTTCTCTTTCGTAGTTGTGTCTTTGTGTGGCTTGGGTATCAAGGTAATTGTAGCCTCGTAGAAAGAGTTTGGCAGTGAGCCTCCTGCTTCTATTGTGTGGAATACTTTGACGAGTATTGGAATGAGCTCTTCTTTGAATTTCTGGTAGAATTCTGCACTGAAGCCATCTGGGCCTGGGCTTTTTTTGTTTGGGAGACTTTTGATGACTGCTTCTATTTCATTAGGGGTTATAGATCTGTTTATATTATTTATCTGTTCTTGATTTAGTTTTGGCAAGTGATATCTATCCAGGAAATTGTCCATTTCCTTTAAATTTTCAAATTTTGTGGAGTACAGATTTTCAAAGTATGCCCTGATGATTCTCTTGATTTCCTCAGAGTCCGTTGTTATGTCCCCTTTTTCATCCCTGATTTTGTTAATTAGCATGTTCTCTCTCTGTCTTTTGGTTAGTTTGTTGATTTTCTCAAAGAACCAACTCTTTGTTTCATTGATTCTTCTCAGTGTTTTCCTGGTTTCTACTTGATTGATTTCAGCCCTCAATTTGATTATTTCCTGGCGTCTGCTCCTCCTGGGGGAGTTTGCTTCTTTTTGTTCTAGAACATTCAGCTGTGCTATTAATTCTCTAGTATGACTGTTTTCCAGTTTTTTCATGTGGGCACTTAGTGCTATAAACTTTCCTCTCAGCACTGCTTTCAAAGTGTCCCATAAGTTTGTGTATGTTGTGTCTTCATTCTCATTGAAATCGAGGAAGTCTTTAATTTCTTTTTTTATTTGTTCCTTTACCCAGGGATGGTGCAATTGTGCATTGTTCAATCTCCATGAGTTTGTAGGGTTTCTGCGATTTGTGTTATTGTTGAATTCTAATGTTAATGCATGGTGGTCTGATAAGATGCAGGGGTTATTCCAATTTTTTTGTATCTGTGGAGATTTGCTATGTTTCCTATTATGTGGTCAATTTTAGAGAAGGTTCCATGTGGTGCCGAGAAGAAGGTATATCCCTTTGTATTTGGGTGGAGTGTTCTATAGATGTCTGTTAAACCCAGTTGGGTCATAACTTCTATTAATTCTTTTGTTTCTTTGTTAAGTTTCTGTCTGGAGGTCCTGTCTAGCGGTGAGAGCGGAGTGTTGAAGTCTCCTACTATTAGTGTGTGAGATTTTATGTGCATTTTGAGCTTTAGTAATGTTTCTTTCACGAATGTAGGTGCCTTTGTATTTGGGGTGTAGATGTTTAAAATCGAGACTTCGTCTTGATGTATTTTTCCTTTGTGAATATGAAGTGCCCTTCTTCATCTCTTTTGATTGATTTTAATTTGAAGTCTAATTTGTTAGATATTAGGATTGCTACGCCCGCTTGTTTCATGGGGCCGTTTGATTGGAAGATCTTTTCCCAGCCCTTTACTCTGAGATAACGTCTGTCTTTGGTGTTGAGATGTGTTTCTTGTATGCAGCAGAAGGAAGGGTTCTGTCTTCGTATCCATTCTGCTAGTCTGTGTCTTTTTATAGGCAAGTTGAGGCCGTTGATATTGAGGGATATTAATGACCATTGATTGGTGATCCTTGTTTGCGCTTGATTTATTGTTAGTGAAGTTATTTTGTGTAGTTTCTCCTCCCTTTTTCTTTTGGTGTTTTGTAAAGTATGATTATATATTGCCTGTGTCTTTGTGAATGTAGTTATCTTCCTTGGCTCTAGGTTTTCCTTCTAGCATTTTCTGTAGAGCTGGATTCATGGATACGTATTGTTTAAATCTGGCTTTGTCATGGAATATTTTGTTTTCTCCATCTATGGTAATTGAGAGCTTTGCTGGATATAGTAGTCTGGGCTGGCATCCTTGTTCCCTTAGCGTTTGTAGGACATCTGACCAGGATCTTCTGGCTTTCATCGTTTCCATTGAGAAGTCAGGTGTAATTCGGATAGGTCTGCCTTTGTATGTTACTTGGCCTTTTTCTTTAGCTGCTCTTAATATTTTCTCTTTACTCTGTAGGTTTGATGTTTTGATTATTATATGGCGAGGTGACTTCTTTTTCTGGTCAAGCCTATTTGGTGTTCTGTAAGATTCTTGTACTTTCATAGGCATATCTTTCTTTAGGTTAGGGAAGTTTTCTTCTATGATTTTGTTGAATATGTTTTCTGTACCTTTAAGTTGAAGTTCTTCACCTTCTTCTATACCTATTATTCTCAGGTTTGGCTTCTTCACGGTGTCCCATATTTCCTGGATATTTTGTATCTATTTTTTATTTCATTTAGTTTCAGCATCATCTTGAAATTCAGAGATTTAGGTTCATTATATTTCTGATTGGTGTACTTTAAGGATTTTTTTTCACTTTTAATTTGTGTATGCTTGTCTATGTCTGTGTGAGAGTATGCAAATGTGAGTGCATATTCAAAAAGAACCTTGGAAAAGGTTTTGGTTTCCTTGAAATTGGACTTGCATGTGTTTATGAGTCATCTAACATGGGTACTGGGAGCCACACTCTGGTCCTCTACAACAGTAGCAAATGTTCTAAATTACTGAGTCATCTCTCTAGCCCTTCTCAATGATGTATTTTAACTCCTTCAGGAGATATTCAGATTCTGTGATTCATTTTATATTTACTAATGATCTTTCTATACATGTAGGTAATCTCATACCTGGTAGTTATAATTTATGATTCTATTATATTTACTTTGATTCTATTTTATGAAAATTTGTCAAAAAATCATTTTTAATAAATCCAAATTGATTCAATCCTTATTGAGTTTAAGATGCATCACAGGCCACATGCACACTCATTGACATGTATATGGTGACAAAGCTCAAAAACAAAATCTATATTTTTGCCCTGAAATATATATATGTATGTATATATATATATATACAAACAACAATAACAGTCTCAGATGCTGTATCTATATATTTGTGTATGCATATATGTGTGAGTTTAACAATAATAATCAAAGAAAAAAAAAGACTATCAATTTGAAGAGGTGGTGTAGTAAGGCTTGGAAGAAGGCTACCTGAAAGGAATTGCAGAAGAAAGAGAAAGAGGAAGCAATTAATCAAAAGAACCCCTCAATTGTATATTTTATAAGTATAAATTTTATAGTTCAAATCAGTATCCTTTTCTGTCTTTGTTTATTGCCTCAAGTTCCCTGGTTGAGATTGCAATCCAATCTTAAAGGCTGAAGAGCGTTGAAGATATCCTCTTCACAACTTCCCTGGTGCTGATGGAAGTTATGCTCCTCATAATTTCCTTGGAGCTGGATGGTTTCCTCTCTGTAATGTCCTAGGAACTGAGCAAATAAACAGATATTTTACTCTGCGAGTGATCTAAGAAACTCCACATTCCATATTCATGGAAAGTTGTGGGGTCATCTGGTGATATTATCTGACACATCAACAGACACGTATACATGTATATACACACAAACACATACACACTGTACCATATAGCAACTTGTCATTCATAATCTTTATATTACTGTTAAAAACAAGGTCCTTTTCTATCACAAGGTAGTCAAGAACCACAGTGTTAAGAAATCAGTAAACTTAAGGCAGAATCTGACAATGTAAATCTTGGCAGATGAGGATATTTTGTCTCAGCTGTTTGGTGTGAATACACAGATCTCTATTTTAATAAAGGCATGGTATACCCTTGTGCTGTTGTGAGAATATAAGGGGCTCCTGGATCTCTTAAGATGGCTGGTCTCAACATCTTAAATTTTGACTTTAAGAATGAGACCTCTAGAAGTGTTAATACCTGATGGGGAAGTCCTTCTGTGTATATTTGCCTGATTGGTTGATTAAATAAATCACTTTTGGCCAATAGGGAAGCAAGATAGATGGAAATAGGAGACTAGGAGGATTCTGTGAAATGTAGTGAAGAAAGTCGTTGCCCTGTGATCCTTGGAGGAGAGAATGCAAGTCTGGCATTCTCAGTAAGATAAGACCTTATAAAAATATATATTAGTAATATTTAAGTCAGAGCTAGCCAATGAGAAACAGTAGCAAATGGCCAAAAGCTTCACAATTAATATAGTGTCTCGTGTGTTATTTGGGGACTAAAGAGGCAATGGGACCCATTCAGCTGGCAGGAAGAGTACATGTTACAAATACCAAGTTAACAATCATAACATTTGCGAAGGACATAACTATAGGCTCTATGGTTACCATTTCAGTCTCTGTAAGCCCCTATGAGCCCTACTTAGTTGATTCTGTGGGTCATGTTCTTGTGTTGTCCTTGATCCCTCTGGTTCCTACAACTCCCTCCCACCCTTACTTTCTGTGGGATTCCCCTAGCTCCAAGGGGAGAGACCTGATGACGATCCACAATTTGGGATTTCCCTCTACCAAATGTTTGTCTGTGGGTCACTGTATCTGCTCCCATCAGCTGTTAGAAGATGCTTCTCTGATGACAATTGGGCTAGGCACTGATCTATGAGTATAACTAAACATCATTAGGAATCATTTTGATGATTTTTTCTATCCTAGGTCTCTGCCCTACCCAGTCTCCAGTTCCTGGTCATCCATGCAGTGTCAGGCATGAGCTCCTTCTCCTGGCATGGGCCTCAAGTTAGAACAGTCATTGACCACTCCCACAAGTTCTGCATCTCCATTGCCCCAGCACATCTCATAGGCATGATAGTTTGTAGGTCAAAAGTTTTGTGGCTGGGTTGGTCCAGTCCCACCTCTGGAAGCCTTATCCTTTGGTACTAGGACTCCTTGATAGGGTCACCCTCATAGAATCCTGGAAGTTTCTACTGAACTAGGTTTCCATATCTCCCTCCCCCCAAAAAATGCTAATTCAATTCTTCTTTCCCAGTGCTCTGTCCCTCCATTCATGTCCCCAAGTTTCTATTGATTTCCATAGTGCTTCTACAAATTTGCATTCCCACCAGCAATGAAAGAGGGTTCCCCTTGATCCACATTCTCACCAATATGAGATGCCACTTGTGTTATCGGCATGAGCCATTCTGACAGGTGCAAGATGGAATCTCTAGGTAGTTTTGATTTACATTTCCTGATGGCTAAGGATGTTGAACATTTCTTTAAGTGGTTCTCAGAAATTTGAGATTTTTCTATTGAGAATTCTCTGTTTAGATCTGTACAGCATTTTTATTGAATCATTTGGTTTGTGGGTGTCTAATTTCTTAAATCTTTATATATTTTGGCTATTAGCCCTTTGTCAGATGGGGAGTTGGTGAAAATCTTTTCTTGTTTTGTAGGCTGCTGTTTTGGCCTATTGATTGTGTCCTTTGCCTTACAGAAGCGTTTTAGTTTCATGAGGTCCCATTTATTATTTGTTCATCTTAGTGCCTGTGATATTGGTGCTCTTTTCAGGAAGTTTTCTCCTGAGTTAATGTGTTCAAGTCTATTCCCCACTTTCTCTTCTATTAGGTTCGATATAACTAATTTTATGTTGAGATCTTTGATCCACTTGGATTTAAGTAGATTTGTGGAGGGTGATAAATATAGATCTATTTGCATTCTTCTATATGCAGACATCCAGTTAGACAAGAATGACTTGTTGTAGATGCTCTATTTTTCCATTGTAAACTTTTGGCTTCTTTATCAAATATCATGTTCTTTTGGTGTATGAATTTATATCTGGGTCTTAAATTGAACTCCATTCAACCTTTCTCTTTTTATTCTAATACCAAATGTTTTTATTTCTCTTGCTCTTCAGTACAGCTTAAAATCAGGGATAGCAACAGTTCCAGAACTGTTCAGAACTGTAGCTGTCTTGGAATGCTTGTTTGTTTGTTTTTCATATGAAATTGAGTATTGTCTTTAAAGAATTGTGTTGGCATTTTAATGGGAATTGCATTGAATCTATAGATTGCTTCTAGTGGATGGCTGTTTTATTATATTGATCCTACCAATCCTTGAACATCCTCTTCAATTTCTTTCTTCAAAAACTTAACATTTTTCTCATACAAGTCTTCTACTTGCTTTGTTAGTTATCCCAAGATATTTTATATTATTTGAGGCTACTATGAAGGGTATTGTCTTCCTGATTTATTCCTCAGACAATTTGTTATTAGCATATAAGAGATCTACTGATTATTACTTATTTTAGAGTTAATCTTGTATCCAGCCATTATACTGAAAGTACTTACCAGCTATAGGTGTACCCTGGTAGAATATGGAGGGCCATTTATATATATGCTATCATAGCATCTGTGAGTAATTAATACCTTTATAGATTTCCAATTTCTGTCCTCTTGTTCTCCTTCACTTGTCTTATTGCTTAAGCTAGAATTTCAAGAACTATATTAAATAGTGGACTTCCTTGTCTTATTCCTGATCTTAGTAGAATTTCTTTGACTTTCTCTCCATTTAATTTTATGTTGACTATAGGTTTTCTTTAAATTGCTTTATTATGTTGAGGTATATTACTTTTATTTTTGATCTCCCCAAGACTTTACATCTGTGCCATAAATGCAAGAATACCCACCCTTGTAAAAGAAACATTACTAAAGTTAAAAACACACATTGACCCTCAAACATTGATACTGAGAGATTTTAGTACCTACCCTACCCTCACCAATGGACAGGCAAAACTCAACAGAGAAATACTGGCACTAATTGATGGCATAAATCACATGGATCTAAGAGATATCTTCAGAAAAATTTGCCTAAACACAAAAGCATATACCTACTTCTCAGAGACTCACCTAACTTTCTCCAACATTGGCCGTATACTCAGTCACCAAGACAAGTCTCAACATATACTACAAAATGTGAAATAATACCCTGCATCTTACCAGACTTCCATGGATTAAAGCTTTATTTCAACAACAGACACAACAAAAACATGCAAATTCATGGAAACTGAACAACATTCTATGGAATGATAAATGGATCAATACAGAAATTAAAAGCTTTCTAGAATTCAATGAAAATGAATACACAACATTCCCAAGCTTATGGAACACAATGAAAGTAATGCTAAGAGGAAAGTTTATAGCACTAAATGCTTACATTAAAAATTGGAGAGATCTCATATTAACAACTTAACAGCACATGAAAGCTCTAGAACAAAAAGAAGTAGGCACACCTAACAGGAGTAGATGGCAGGAAATAATTAATCAAACTGAGGACTGAAATCAATAATACATAAGCACAGAGATCAATACCAAGAATCAACTGATGAGGAAAGCCCTTCTGTGTATATGTTTGTCTTATTGGTTGAATAAAGCACTGTTGTCCAATAGGGAAGTGAGACAGCTTGGACTAGGCATGGAGAAGTTTCTGGGAAACAGGCATGGTCAGTCATCATGTAGGATGCCAGAGAAGTAAGAGATCCAGACCCTTTCTCAGGTAAAAGAAGACCACATGGAAATACTCTGATAGCAGTTATGAGTTAATAATTAAGTCAGAGCTAATCAATGAAAAAACATAGAAAGTGGCCAACAGCTTTACAATTAGTATAGCTTCCTGTGTGTTCATTTGGGACTGACACAGTTCAGGGACCAAGCTGGCAGGAAGAATGCACGTTACAATCAACTAAGCAAAGAGTTAATTATTTGAGAAAAATCAACAAGATAGACAAATCCTTATCCAAACTAAAAGACACAGAAAGAATATCTAACAAGATCATAAACAAAAAGGGGGACATAACAACAAACACTGTGGAATTCCAAAGAATCATTAGCTTATATATTTAAAACCTACATTCCTCAAAATTGGAAAAACATAAAATAAATGGGTACTATTCTTGATAGAACCCACTTAAGATAAACACTTTAAATAGACCTATAACCTGTAAGGAAATAAAAGCAGTCATTAAAATTCTCCCAACCAAAATAAAATTCCAGAACCAGACAGTTCCAGTACAGAATTCTACCAACAATACTCCTCAAATGTTTTCAAAAAATAGATACAGAAGAAACATTGTCAAATTCATTTTGTAACACATGATCCATCTCCTTAGATGCTGAAAAAGCCTTTGACAAAATCCAACACCACTTCATGCTTTGTAGCCTCTTTATAACTGCTATTGATTTGGTAAGAACCTCAGAATTTTATTGACTCTATTAGCCACATTCATTATGAGTGACACATTTCTTCTCTGTTTCTGTAAAAGATGTGGTTCTGTCCTGTCTGATCCTGTATACAGGTTGTATCAATCCAGCAGCATTTATAATCAAATGTCTTTTAGCAGCTGTTGCTCCTTCCTCAGCAATCAAACAATTCAAATACAACACAATAATACATAGTATCCAGATCAGATTCTCTGTGTATTTTCCATCTTTAAATGACTTTTTACTTTATTTCTTTTATTTTCAGTTTTCAGTTTTTTGAGACAGTGTTTCTCTGTGTATCTTTGACTGTCTTTGAACTCTTTCTGTACACCAGGCTGGCCTTGAACTCACACCTATAATAGTCAAAACTTATGGTCATGTTAGTTAGGTTTTCTCAATATACAGAGATATATTTGAAATGGATAGGTATTCTTCAAAACCTTTCAAATGGATAGGTATTCTTCAAAACCTTTCAAAGACCTACAGAATATGGTATTTACAATTGTTTATTAGGGTTTTTCATGACAGTGAGACACAACTGCTCCTGACAACACCAATTATATCAGAGAATGATGGGCATCAAAGAAACTTGTTATGGAGTTGACCTTCTATGAGGCAAAGCTGGCCTATTGAACTAATTACTGCCCTCACCTCAACTACTGACAATAAGCATGCTGTCCAAACTGGACAAGGAAGTTACAAAGGAAAATGACTGATAAACTCGCCAAGAGGCAGAATGGTTTTTCAGGGTTCCCACTATAAAGAAAAAAGCAACTGATGAACTTTGCCAATACAAGACAAAATTGATCTTCAAATTTCCTACTTTATTAAAAAGTCTGTCAGACACTAAGACCTATGGACTGAAGATGAGTGTCCCAATGTTACAGATTGGGTTTTCTTAGTTATGATAAAAGGTAAGTTACATCTAAAACTTTAGACTCACAAAAATAAGATAGATGGTGTAATATTTTTTTACATTTTGACAAATATTAGTGGACTGAATATTGTAGCTATAGTTCTTGCATGATAACTGCTTTGTTATATATAATTTTACTATATTAAAGTTAAAAGACAGAAAAGAGGAGATGATGGACAATGTCCTTCTGTATGCTGTGAATATCTGTTTCTCTTATTGGTTGATGAATAAAGCTGTTTCAGCCAATGGACAGTCAGGATGTAGCCAGGTAGGAATGATAGGCAGGGTTATCAGACAAGGAGTAGTATGGGAAAAGAAAGATTGTGAGATGCCATGTAACTGCCTAGGAAGCAATATTCTGGGCATCACCAGTAAGCCAAGACCATGTGGAGATACACAAATTAATAGAAATTGGTTAATAATTAAAAAAGAGCTAGGCAGTAACAAGCCTAAATAACAGACCAAACAGTTTACAATTAATACAAGCCTCTGTGTGTTTATTTGGGACTAAACAGCTGTATGACTAGGTGGGAGAGAAACTACCATCTACAGATGCTGAATCATACCACAAGGTAATCCACTCTCAGAAAGACAAACATTCACTAATAATTGAATACTAGATGTAAAGTAAAGGATAACCAGACTACAATCCACAGCTCCAGAGAAGCTAGATAACAAGGAAGACCCTAAGAGGGACTCATGGATTGTCGAGGGAAGGAGAATTAAATGCCCAGCAAACTTGGGGTGGGGGAAAGGGAGTGAAGAATGAGGACATGAGAGAAATGGGGTGGTCAAATTGGGAAAGGCACAGAGGGGAAAGCAATTAAAGAGATATCTTGATAGAAAGAGCCATTATGGGGTTAGGGAGAAACCTGGTGCTAGGGAAAATCCCAGGAACCCACAAGGGTGAACCCAATTAAGGCTCCTAGCAATAGTAGAGGGAGTGCCTGGACAGGCCTTGCCCTGTAATCAGAATGGTAAATATCCCAATTGTAATCAAAGAGCCTTCATCTAGTAATTGATGGAACCAGATGCAGAGATCCACAACTCAGCACCAGACTAAACTCCAGGAATACAGTTGATGGGAGTGAGGAGTGAATACATGATCGAAGGAGGTAAAAATCACAAAGGAGAAATCTACAGAGACAGCTGAACCAAACTCATGGGAACTCTAGACAGCTGTGGAGCCCCAGTGAGGCTAAACTAGGCTCTCTGCATGTGGGAAATAATTGTGTAGCTAGGTCTATCTGAAGGGCTCCAGACTGCAGGACCAGTACATATCCCTGGTGCATGAGCTAGCTTGTTGTAGCATATTACCTATGGTGGGATGCCAAGATCAGGCTTGGTCCTGCCTCAACTTAATGGGCCAGGTTTCATAAATCCCCCATGGAAGCCCTTCCCCTCTTCCCCTGTAGGAGGAGTGCATGGGGGTGGGCTGCAGGGGGAGGAGGTTGGAATGAAAAATGAAATTTAAAACAAAAATAAAGAATTTGAAGAGATCCTACTAGTGACTTAATAGCACCCCTGAAAGCTCTAGAACAAAAAGAAGTAGACATGCCTAAGAGAGGTAGATGTCAAGAAATAATAAAACTGAGGACTAGAATCAATAAAATAGAATCAAAGATAACAATACAAAGAATCAATAAAACAAAGAATTGGTTCTTTGAGAAAATCAACAAAATATATAAAGTCTTATCCAAACTAACTAAAAGGCAAAGAGAGAACATCTGAATCAATACATTAAACAAAAAAGGGGGACATAACAACAGACTTCGAGGAATTCCAGAGAATCATTAAGTCATACTTCAAAAACCTGTACTCCACAATATTGGAAAATCTAAAAGAAATGAACAAATTTCTTGATAGATACCAGTTACCTAAGTTAAATCAATATCAAATTAAATGGAGAGAAATTTAAATCAATTCTACTAATATCAGGAAAATAATAAGGCTACTCACTCTATCCATAGTTATTCAATATAGTACTTGAAGTTCTAGCTAGATCAATAAGACAACTAGAGGAAAACAAGGAGATACAAATTAGAAAGGAAGAAGTCAAAGTATCAGTATTCACAGATGGTATCATAGTATACAAAAGTTACCCAATAACCTCTACCAGGAAACTCCTACAGTTGATAAACACCTTTAGTAAAGTGGCTAGATACAAGATTAACTGGTAACTCTAGCCAAGCAAGTGAAAAACCTGTATGACAAAACTTCAAGTCTTTGAAGAAAGAAATCAAAGAAGATATCAGAAGATGGAAAGATCTCCCATGCTCGTGGATTGGTAGAATTAACAGTACAAATGGCTGTTTTACCAGAAGCAATCTACATATTTAATGCAATCCCCATTAAAATTCCAACACAATTTTTATAGACCTTGAAGTAATAATACTCAACTTCATATGGAAAATCAAAAACTCCAGGATAGCTAAAATAATCCTGTACAATTAAGGAACTTCTGGACGTATCACTATCCTTAATTTCAAGCTCTACTACAGAAATAAAGTAATAAAAACTATATAGAATTGTCATTAAAAATAGACAGGTGAACCAATGGAATTGAGTTAAAGACCCATGTGTAATCCATACATCTATAGACACATGATTTTCAACAAAGAAACCAAAATTATACGATGAAAAAATCTTCAACAAATGATACTGCTCTAAGTGGTTATCAGCATGTAGAAGAATGTAATCAATCCTTATCTATCTCCTGTCACAGAGCTCAAGTCCAAATGGATCAAAGACCTCAACACAAATTCAAATATGCTTAACTTGATAGAAGAGAAGGTTGGTGAGTAGATCTGAACACAATGACACAGGAGACAACTTCGTTAACAGAACACTAGTAGCTCAGGCACTAAGATCAACAATTAATAAATGAAACCTCATGAAACTGAAATTTTTCTGTAAGGCAAAGGACACTGTCAATAAGACAAAATGGCAGCCTACACAATGGGAAAAGACCTTCACAAACCCCACATCTGACAGAGGGCTGATTTTCAAAATACATGAAGAACTCAATATCAACAAGCTAAATAATCCAATTGGGTACAGATATAAACAGAAAATTTTAAACTAAAGAAGCCCAAATGACTGAGAAACACTTAAAGAGACATTTAACATCCTTATCCACCAGGGAAATGCACATCAGAACAACTCTGAGATTCCATTTACACCTGTCAGAATGACTAAGATAAAAAAACAACAAGTGACAGTTCATGCAGGAAAGGATGAGAAGCAAAGGGAACACTCCTCCATTGCAAACGTGTACAGCCATTTTGGAAGTCAATGTGATGGTTTCTCAGAAAACTGGAAATCAACCTACCACAAGCCCCAGCAATATTGCTCTTGGGTATATACCCAAAAGATGCTCAATCATATACCACAAGACACTTGCACAAATAAGTTCATATCAGCTTCACTTGTAATAAACAGAACCTAGAAACAACCTAAATGTCCCTCAGCTGAGGAACATATTTTAAAATGTGGTACATTTTCACAATGGAGTATTGTTCAACTGCTAAAAACAAGGACACTAGGAAAATTGAAGGCAAATAAATAGAACTAGAAAGAAATCATCCTGAGTGTGCTAACCCAGACCAAGAAAGACAAACATGGTATATACTCACTCATAAGTGGATATTTGCTACAAAATAAAGAACTATGCTACAATCCACAGAACCAGAGAGACTAGGTAAAAAGAAGGATACATGGGTGAACACTCAGATCTCCATGGGAAGAGCAAATAGAAGAAATTCCATGAGTGGACTGAGGATGGGTAGGGATGGGAACATGAATGATCAGGTTGTGGGTGGGGGCAGAAAGTAATAAAAATCTACTGGAAAGGGTGGTGCATTTTTGGATAAGGTAAAAACCTAGCATAAGGGAATCTCCCAGGAATCTACAAGGATAGAAAAAGAGGAAAGAGGGAAAACTGTGGCAGAGATGTAAAAGGAATGAATGAATGAATATACATATATATATATGTAAAACATACATTTTTAAATATAGTTACCAGCAATGGTGAACTTTGTTGTGTGGAGTCATCTGTAAGATGGAGTAAGGGTGGGATTTCATCCTCCAGCTCTGAATGACCCTGTGATTCCTGTTCTTTGGCTAATGGGAAGGAAACAGCAGAATGAATCATGTTTTAGGGTTCCATTTAGCCAAAAATAAAGAATACTCCTGAAAAAGAAATCCATAGCAATCAATAAATAAAAAGGATCGCTATACATTGTCTCTTTTTAGAATTTGTGTTAGAAGAAGACCTGTATTAAAATTTATATACCTATTATAAAATGCTGTGACTATACACAATTTTTATTTTATGACTTCAATCAATGTTGTTTTAAATAAAGAAAATGTACTTTTGTTAAAAATATTTAAGTGTTTATACCTTTTCCCTTTTTCTTACATCTTATTCTTTTTGTTTTTGATACTGACCAAATGCCTAAGCATGCTTTCCCACACACTGGGCTTTCTCATTCACTCTGTGAAACAAGTCTTCCCTTCTGGATGTGAATATCTCCAGTATTCAAAAGATACAACTGTCTCTGTTTTCTCATCTCATATGTTAGCAGATGCTAAAATTGACAGTTTGAGGTTTTTTCTCTTAAACTAATAAAATTGCACCACAGTTTCCCTTGATGTATGTTTAAATTATTTTATTAATGAAACTAAAAACTCAAAGAGGAAAAACCAGATTCTCTCTATTTTAATAGGTTTAAATAGCTCTGGGGTCTATTTCCTACCTGGGTAACCCTGGATACCTTTTCTAAGTCTGCTTCATTGAATGTTTCTGTAAGAGTTCAAAGAGAGTTCCATATAGTAGCTGGATAAATGAAAATCCACGGAGTTTAACTTTGCCTAGCTTAGTCTTGATAAATTAGAGAAGATGCTTCCTCCAAACAGCATTCAGTGAGAACCCAACATTAAACATGGGAAATTAGATTTTCTCAGGGGACAAAGCTTAACATGGTAACATATCACTGTAGAGGAGAAGGCTGATAGTGTTCCACATGGTTGAGGTTAGCATCACAGAAAGTCCCTAAAGGAGGAATAGTGAACATCATAAGAAAGCTCCCCATCTCAACTACCTAAGAGAGAGTCCCCTATTGGAAACTCCACACACTAACTTAATGAACACTTAGCAAGGCCTATATGAATCTCAAAATGCCTGGCAATCTGCTTATAGAAGTAAAGAAAGATAGCAATAACCCAAACCACTATTTTCCTCCACCTTTACCAAGTGAAGATTAGATACATGGGGATTCAGGTAGAGAAACAGGAGACTGACTAATCCTTGGATTTCCCATCCTCACTGGTTTACTTACTGTTTAAGGTACAAAATAGAAGCGAAATGAGGACAGTGAAAAATGCCATCACTACAATCAAGATTACACATACGTCCCACAGCCAACTACTATACAATGAATATGCATCATCATCCAAAATAGAAGCTGCAAAAAAAGAGAAAGAAATGATAAGCATATTTTAAAACAAGTAAAATAGAAACGGTTTTATATGCATAAATTAAGAAGCCAAATCAAAGAGCCCTATTCAACAAGAAAGAGAAAAAGGAGGTTTTAAGTAACCTTCATGGTGGGGGGTGGGGTAAATTTTAGGCCACCAATCCAAGATTTTATGACAAAAATTTGCAGTTTGAATGAGTCAAAGGGTTTGTGCAGTTTGGTCTGAACCATATGTGTAAACTATAAGATGTTCCTATTTTTGCACATTTATCCACAAGAAGCTGACAGTGTCCTCCTATTTATTTTTTATTTTCTGGTTTAGGAGTTGCTAAAGCAAGGTGTTGCAGAAAAAGCATAGAAGAAATGCATCAGTCCAATGAGCAGTTGGGTAAGTCAATATTGTCTGTCACTGCAGCTCAATAGAACAGCAGATTCTAATGTGCAGCATACCAAGAATATGATCATAATATTCAAGAGTAAAAGTCAATCCATGTAGGTAACAAATGGATAGGTGTATTTAAATGTGATACATGAAATTAAAAATGCAAAGTAGTGTTCAGCAATAGGTTATTATAATTATAATTATTGTTTGAATTTGAGTTGGAAATTATTAACACACAGAGTTGGAAAATATAGTAAGAAATAGAATCAAGTAGAAAGCTGGGACCCATAGCCATCAAAAGGCATAAAAGAAGAGTTAAACAAAGGAGAAAAGTAAGCATTTGATACAATGATAATAATCTTTTAGACATTAAGGAACATTCTAAAAGAGGAAATCGTGGTGCCCAACATATATTTATTATGAAAAATAAAGTACTCTCACAGAGAGACGTATGAGGAAATGTGATTAAGCACACACACACACACACACACACACACACACACACACACAAACACACACGAAGTACCGTATGTGCGGCCTGTATAATTTTGGATGTGTACCCCTCACCGGAGTGTGGTCAACTTACTAGAGTCCACAGCCTTAATGAAAACTGATTCTTCCTCTCCCAGTAGTTATTAGCTGGCAATACCTCTATAGCTAAGTGTGTGTCTTCATGCCCAACCCACATCTCCATGCTAGATATTTATCTGGCCAAGTCTGCATAGGTCATGTGCATGTCATCTCAGTTGCTGGGTTCTTATGAGTAACTGCCCTGCTGCATACAGAAAAAAAATGTTCCTTGTAGTCATCCACCACTACAGCCCTCAAAACCTCTCCATCTTGTCTTCTACAATGGACCATGATCTTTTGGAGGAAGGTGGGATATAAATATCTTGTTTAGGAATGACATAGACATCTTTCATGCCACTCACCTTGATCTCCATGTTGACTATCATTTACTGGAAATAGGGGCTTCTGTGATGGTGGCTAACTGATACATAATCTGGGTCTATGATCTATGTGGTAGCTATGTACACATGGCATCTTACCTAATATCTAAAGTCCAGTTCTTTTTCATTATGTTTGATGTCAATGTGTCCACTGAGTTATTTCTTTTTAATTTCAGTTAGTACAAATGAATCTATAAAGATGTTCCACTGGTCTTTTGAAATACTCTCATATTTCATAATAGGTTTTCATTGTCTATTCATATTTTAAGTGCTTTCTTCCATTTTTAAATAAAAAGTTTTATTTTATCCTTAATATACACAGGAAGTCTACACAATCATTGCTAATTTGAAAAATCTAAGCCTCTTTGACAACTCTCCCTCAATATACAATGGGAGAGCTTACCAATTGTCTTTGTCTTCAAATTTTCATGGAACTAGTACCAGTTAATAACTGTAATTCTATTCCTTTTGCAAAAACAGTACTTATTTTTTATTTTATGTATGAGTTTTAGAGGCCAGAAGTTTTCAGAACCCCTAAAACAGTAATTATGATGAGTTGTGGGCTGCCATTTAGACGCTGAAGCATAATTCAGATCCTCCTCAAGAACAGTAAGTGCTTTTAATCATGAGTCATCTCCCCAGACCCTAAATTCTATTCTTTGTAGTATTCCATCAGTTGTACTGTTTTCCTTGGTAAATTTTTTACCGACTATTTCAGTGTTCACTATTTTGATCTCCTCAAATGAATGTTGATATTTCTATGATACTCATCCTTATGAAGGGCCTAAGAACTAGAATTATTCCATTTAATCTTTAATTAAAACCAGGGTATCAGGACATCAACAGAAACATAAAAATGGATGAAAGAGGGGGATAGGGAGAAAAGATTCGTATATTTATATTTCCTATTCCTCGAAATATTTTTCTTGCTTTCTCAGTGTCAAAAATAACTTTAAGATTACATATCTGTATAAGTGGTAGATGGACAGAAAGATGTATTGTAATCATAAAGACTGGCTTAAGACATTTAGTATACTTGATAGTGCTGAAGGTAAATTATGTCTTCCATGTCTTTGTATTTTCCATTGACTCTTAGATAAATTTCCCTTTAGTTCATTTGTTTAGGATTTGAGGCTTGTTTTTATGATTTGCAGTATAATAGATGGAATGAATTTCTATTTGTATTATGGATGAGTGCAAACCACTCATAAATAATAATTAGATCTTTGGGCTTACTTTGCTGGTTGTTTTTTATAGAAATACTTCCTAATATACACAATAAAATGAAAGGAATTTCTAAATTTTCAGATACTATCCTGTAAACATTCTGTTACAGTATGAAAATGAAATCAATAAGAAAAATGTTATTTTTTTTCATTAATTGTCAGAGGGCATCTCCAAACCAAAAGTATTTTTAATGTTTAATATTGTTGGCTTAGTGTAAATGGCAGGGGACACCAAAATATGTGCTTTGTAAAAGAATACCTGCACATGTGGAATGACATGGAGGCAAGACCTAGAGATAAATCTTTTAATTGGTATGAGAGAAGATGTAACTGTGACTATCAACATGATAGAAGCCTAAAACTTTGGAAAATACTTAGTTCCAAGATGAGCACTTGAAGTCACTGAGATGTCCCTGAAACCATGACTGCTAATTCTGCAGCAGACTACTCAGCATTAAAAAGTTCTTAGTCCTGGATGAAATGGCATACTATGGACACCCCATGGAGGGCTTCACCCTCCCTGGGGAAATGAGGGGGCACTGGGGGGGTTGGTGGGAGGGCGTGGGAGGAGAGGAGGGAAAGGGAGAAGGACCTGGGATTGACATGTGAAGCAACCTTGTTTCTAATTTAAATTTAAATTTAAAAATAAAAATGCCATCAAAAAAGAATCTCTATGAAGATGGTAAACCCAAATAGTTCTTAGATGAGAAGGCTCTGGGCAGAGATGAGGTGAAATGACAGACCCCATTGTAGTTCTACTCACCTCTATTCCTGAACATCAAGTAAAGAGGGAGAAAGCCAATATACAAAGCTAACAGTACACATTCACAGGCAAACTCATAGACAAGTCTTATTCTCTTCAAATCTGAAAAAGAGTCAGTAAGAAGATTTAGGAAGCTAAGACATTGGGAATGTACTGGAAGAGCAAGAGGAATGCTGAATATAGGCAGTGCTGTTTATTTAATGTATGTCAAGGTTAAAACCTCATAAGCAAGATTTTAGGGGTTAGGAATTTTTAGTGATGATAGAACTTAGAATTGGGTGAACTTAAGATTGATGGCTATTTAGACAGAGAGACTTAAAAACAAAATCAAATAAAAATATCTTCTCATTTTTCTCATGACTGTGTAGCATGTAATCAGCCTAAAAGTATGACTTTGTTGCTGTGGGACCCTGTTCACTATATCCTTATCCCAATGTTTAAGTGCCTAATGGTTGTAGGATCCACAGAGTTTCTGTGAAACTCAGAGCTACCTAAGAGGGGAAGAAACTGCCTTGGAAACTAAGACTTCAGCTTTTATAATGATTTTGTGCAGCCAGCAAGATTTTTATAGCACCCTTTCTGTTTAGCCATTCATTCATTAGTCTCATGAGATTTTGTGTATATTCTAGGAAGCTTACTACAATGTGAGAAAGATTGCTCCAAGGCAGGATGTTGTTGCTTACCAAACCATGCCAATACCAAACTGTTTTATTAATATAGATTTAGAATAGAGCTTGAGGTCAGGGATGGTGATGCCTACAGAAGTTGCTTTATTGTACAGGATACTTTTGTTTTTCCATATGGAGTTGAGCATTGTTTTTTTTGAGGCCTGTGAAGAATTGTGTTGGGATTTTTATGGGGATTGCATTGAATCTGTAGATTGATTTTGGTAAGATTGCCATTTTTACTATGTTGATCCTACCTATTCAAGACCATGGAAGGTCTTTCCATTATCTGATATCTTGAATTTCTTTCTTCAAAGACTTGAAGTTTTGTCATATAGGTCTTTCACTTGTTTGGTTAGAGTTACGCCAAAATATTTTATGTTATTTGTGGCTATTATAAAGGATGCTGCTTCGATGGGCAGTGATGGTGTACTCCTTTAATCCCAGAACTCAGGAGGCAGAGGCAAACAGATCTCTGTGAGTTTGAAGCCAATCTGGTCTTTAAATAGAGTTTCATGACAGTCTCCAAACCTATAGAGAAACCCTGTCTCGAAAATCAAATAAAAGGGGGGGGGGGTGATGCTTCTCTGATTTCTTTCTTAGCTGGTTTAACTTTTGTTTATAGAAGGGCTCTAGTCTTTCTTTAGTTAATCTTGTATGCCACAACATTACTGAAGGGTTTTGTCAGCTCTAGTAGTTCCCACATAGAATTTTTGGGGTCACTTATGTATACTGTCATATCATCTGCAAATAGTGAAAGTCTGACTTCTTCTTTTCCAGTTTTTAGCCCCTTGATCAACTTTTGCTGTCTTATTTCTCTAGCTAGAACTTTGAGTACTATACTAGATAGATTATGCAGAGTGGATAGCCTTGCCTTGTTCCCCTCTTTGGGATTTTCTTGTATGAGGTTATCTATTGCTTGTGTTTTTGTGGGTCCCACTAATTTCCTTGAGTTGGAGTTTTCCTCCTAACACTTTCTTTAGGGATAGATTTGTGGGTAGGTATTTTTTAAATCAGGTTTTGTCCTGGAATATCTTTTTTGCTGTCTACGGTGCTTAAAAGTTTTGCTGGTTTCAGAACTCTTTACCTTCCATGGAATTACATTTTGTCCTTAGTAAACAACAATAAACAAGTATTCCTTTGAGAAAATGAAGAAAAAATATAATGCTCAAATATATTACAGGACATGAAGTTTTGTTGGACATCAATGACATGTACTTTGGTTTGAACAGGACATCTGAAAGAGAGAACAGAAGAACCTAGTGTTATGAGTTGGATATACATTTCCAATGTAAATATTCACATTATAGGCTTAGTCCCCATTTGGCAGATACAATCACTGCGAAGTGTTTGGATCATGAGGGTTCTAACTTTGCCAAAGGATTAATCCATTCATGGATTCATAATTTGATGGGAATTTTGGAAAATGTCAAAAATGTTAGCCAATGGGACTGAGTAAATAAAGTAAGTAATAAGCGACATGCTTTTGAATGATATATCTTGACCCTGTCGCAACTCCAATTGTTCTTTCTTGGCCATCTTGGGACGTGGTTATTATTTGAAGCTGAGATAATCTATGCACCTGGAAAGAAGGAAGATTAAATACTCAGGGAGGCCAGGGACCCTTGCAACAGTGACTGGAAGGAAGATAGCCATCGAGGCAGCTGCAGAGAAGAAAAGGGTCAGATACGGAAACACTGAGAAGTGTAGACAGAAAGAAATTATGACTGTGAGCTTCATGATGGTCAGAGCCAAGAGTAGGACATGAGGATTGCAGTAACATTAATTTCTCTGCATCTGGACCTATCTTTCAGTTATATGTGCTTGTTGATTGCAATCTTCCTTTTACCTTAGATGTTATATAGGCTATTTCTCATATGAGACAAAACAGTAATTTTAAAGGAGAAATAATATTCCAGAAACAGAAATCTGGGAAAGTCATATAGCTTTTGAATCCTTAACATGCAACACAGAATGAGAGCTCATTGGTCAATTATTTCAATGTCTTAAGATTGATTTTCTATGTGTATGTGCGGACAAATGTCTATGAGTGTGTATATGCACATGCCTGTAGGAACATATGGGGTCAAGAAGAGAGAACTGGATACCCTAGAGATGGAGTTACAAGTGGTTGTGAGCCATGTAATATGGGTTCTAGGAACAAAACAGGCCCTCAAAGAGAACAAACTGCTCTTAACCTAAGACTTCACTCCAGCCCCAATACCTTTGCTGTAATATGTTCTCCATAGCACCCAGTATTTTTCTGATTTCCAGCAACTCAAATAGTATAACTGTAAAGTAGTTTGTACCTTGTAACACAACTTGACATTTATTATTTCATTCAGTTCTCTCCTTAATTTGAGTACTTAATTAAAACAATACATCCCTGATAGAACCAAGTCATAAGAACTTACCTGGAAGGACAATACTTTTCTTTTTCTCCTGATTAGTAGTTACATTATAAATGGAACATGTAACAGGACCATGTGTTCTGTTTTTTAGAAGAATGCTGCTCTTCAAATACAATAACCCAGTACTATCCTGAGAGTCCAATTTTGATGAGTATGGAATTATATTCCCCTTGCTGTCTCTCCATGTCATCTCAGCAGGTGGAAACAAACTTCCTGAGGCACACTCCACCAATATCCCTTCTGCATCTGGAACCCGAATGCTAATCTGTATATCCAAGCTCATAACTAGGAAGATGAGAAAGATGATGTTATGGAGGGTAGAATGGATTCAAGTTGGTGGAGGTACTCATTCTCAATAAGGTGCTACCTGTGTCCCACATGGGTAAACATAAGCTGAAAATATACACAAATACAATAGGGGAAAACTGATAAATCGGACTTTATGAAATTTAGCAATTTCTATACATCAGAATGTGCACAAAAAGAGAGAGCCACAGACTAGAAGATATCTTCACTGTATATGAGGAAGGAACTGTGTCCACAATAGATGACAGGAGGTATAAATCAAGCTTATTTCCTAAAATAGAAAAACAGCAGAGACATATTTAATCCAAAGAGATATCCTAATAACCAATAAGTATATGCAAAAAATTTTTGACATCATCAGCTATCAGGGAAATGCAAAGCAAGCCCTCATTAATTCATACTTGATCCCCATTACAGCGTTGAAGAAACAAGACAAGGACTAACATTACCACAGACTGTAAATGTGTCAGTACATACTAAAGTTATACATATACCTATGTTCACAACCCAGAAATTTTTAGTAGATGTTTATATCGAGGGCTATTGAGATCCAGTCTCAATGTCCTGTCAGGGTTCAGAAGGAAGGCTATGCCCAGCAAAAGGCCCAAGGGGTCTGAGGGTGAAAAAACTCCCTTTCCATGCTTCTTGGTACCAGTTTCTTTATTGCTCTGCCGTGTTACAAAGTTTCCAATATATATACAAAGATAAATCTCTGATAATTGCAAATTTACAGAGACAGAATTTCTCAGGGTCATAAAGCAGATAGAAGCAGTCTGTATCTGTCAGCAACTTTATGGCCCCAGGGAGATATGGCTAGAAGGATGCCCGGGAAACAGGGAGGCAGAAAGGCAGATTTAGGAAACTTAAAATCCTAGGAAGGGAGGAAAGGAGTTTGTGCATGAATCTATATTCCTAGGGGTTTGTTGTGATCAATAACTCTTAAAGAAAAAACGAGTAAGGATGCAGTGGTTAACTGTCTTCTGGTCCGCAGGGCCATGGCACCTACAATCAGCATTAGAGTTGGTATGGCGACCAGTGGACTTGCAGAAGACGACTGTGGATTCTGATCTGCATCAGCATTTTCGCCAGCGTAGCTAACTAAAAAGGACTTTTTTAGATCTACAATTTACACCTATCACCTAGGCAATTATAACAAGGAGGATTTATGGTTATAGTACAAAATCCAGGGCCTGACAAAATCTAGTTGCCCAAGTCAAAAGGTGGTACTTGTCTCCAATGCCACTCATGTGAAAAGGGAATTATCTTACCCAGGCACTGGCTAATCAAGCATAGGCTTTTTCTGTTATCTCTCAGGGTTAGGACACAGGCAGTAAATTTCCTAGGGTAAAACCTTATATCCATGGCTGGAGAGATGGCTCAGAGGTTAAGACCACTGGCTGCTCTTCCCGGGGCCCTGAATTCAATCCCAGCACCCACATGGAAGCTCACAACCATCTGTAATAAGATTTGGCGCCCTCTTATGCCCTAAAGGCATATATGAAGACAGAACTAGGTGTATACACCAAATAAATAAGTAAATAAACAAATAAATCTTAAAAAACCTTATATCCAATAAACTGAAGTGAGGGTAGGTATAGGGAATTAATAGCCTTTCTAGGGTTAAGACGAGGATAAACTGGGGTTAGCACTTTCCCAAGTCAGCTGTGAGAGAATGTGGGGCACCCGGTCTCCTATCAAAAGAGATCAAGAATCAAACAAGCTTGAACTTATCTCCCTTATCTTGAAGCTCCCAAATTTGATCTATGTGAAAAAAATCCTTTCCTGGCCAAATGTCCTACCAAATGGAAAATAATTGCAGGTAGATGGCCTCTAATGTTTAGTTCAGGGAGTGGAGCAGAGATTAGACTGGAACCATGGTTTTTGACTACATGACTAAATTGCTTCACTAGAGGTCCCATGGAGTGGGGGAAGTCACGCAATATACTAGTACATGGGAAAAATGTGCCCAGGAATATGCTATATCTTTTAGGGCAGATCTCACACAAAGAAGAGGGAACACTATGGCTTCACAAGAAATTTTCTGTAAGAACAGCCGTAATACAAAATGGGATACCCCAATATCTTGAGATTGGGTCTCCTCCATCAGAATGCATTAATTCTGCAAGGTTGGCCTTCTGGTCTATCATCTGAAATCTCACTGTATACTCCTGAAGACTGCAGCATGTTTACAGGTTTTAAAAATATTAATGACAGCATTAATCATAACATCCCCTAAATTCAAAGTAACAAAAATAATGCAAACAAATCCAAATAATAATACTGAAAAAATCCAAAAGAAAAACTCATGTAATATCATAAATGAATAATGGTAAATAATTTTGACTATTATAGATACTGTTATAAATGGAATAATATAGTAATGTTTGTGATTAATCTACAGCAATGAAGTTAGAACAATGGTCACTTTGGCAATAAGAGCATGGTATTGACTAGTAAAGATTAGGACAACATTTTAGGATGCTAAAAATATTCAGTATATAGAACTGAGGAATGAATTCATGGATATCCCTGCAATCCAAACTTCATTGACTTGTGCACTTAATGTTCTTTGCTCTGTGTAACATATATCTCAATACAAAAAGAAAAGCAATGAATCCAACACAAAACCAAATTCCCAAACTAGGTATTCCCATTTCTGCACTACTTTGGCATTTATATTATCATATTTTGAACGTAGACACGGAATCAAGTTCTTTAGAAAATTAAACTATTATACAAATAGAAATATGCATAGTTTCTAAAACAGATTTTTAAAATTAATGTATCAATACATTTAGAGCTCTTACTGTTAAAACTCTAAGTGATGTGGTAATGAAGAATTACATGAAAACATCAACAACTTTCCTGGTGAACACAAACTCAGAAAGTGGATAAACTATAAAACTACTTCCCAAAATTAACTAAAAAACCCAACAAAATAAGCATCCACTGGGGGATCAAAACAGGGAAACAACTAGGTGAAGAGAGATAGTCAATGTATCTGCTTCTGTAGCATTTACTTATTGGGGGGAGGAACTAATTATTTATATCCTTTAAATAATTTTAAGATGATGATTGATGATCAGAATTCTCAGTTCAAGAGAGTAAACATGATGGTGGGTTAACTGTCTCATATTTGGGTGAATACAGGAAGAGAGACAAGAAACAATGGAGCAGTTTGGAAGCCTGTAGGAGCTAGGGGAGCTCTTCATGAAAGGAGTTTTAAACCAGCCAGTGCAGAAAACTCCCTAAGGAGGGAATGCTGTGGATTGTGCTCCTGTGAGATTCATACCAAAGTAGAGGGAACTATTTTAGTTAGACACGGAAGTGTCAGTACTCTCTAGAAAGCTCAATCAATTCAATAAAGTGTAATTAAATAACATAATGTAAGGTTAAGTGTGACTTGATAGATCAATACTAAAACTTTCATACATTTGTACATATGTGAAGATTCATAGTAATAATTTAAATTGCAAGCATTGAATTTGTTTATAATATCCTAAAATAATAAACCTTTCATTCTTATTTTAATGGTATAAGCTTCTTCAAAGTATCTTTCATTATTATTTAATTGTGCAGCATAATAGTTCAGTAGGTGTACTTTAGAATATAGAAAAAATGATTTTGAGTGACTACAAGATAGAATTCTCAACAACAAAAAGGATAGCAAAATATTCATATAAAATTACTTAAAATTCATATTTTAAAAACAATTTGAAAAACATGTACATAATTCATTTGAAATTATTAAAAAATACATGGATGTATAAGTATTTTCATATATTATGTCTGCATACATTTCTGTATGTATACACATATATGTGCATGTTTGTTTTATACTTGGTGTGTATATGGATACTTCTATGCATATAAATTCAAGTATTGCTATATGAGAAACAAATTATATTAGCTTCATTTGAGACATTAATTCATGATTTCATACCTATGTAAAGGATGATGACCTTTCACAACAGATTTATTGAATTTTTTTAAAATTTATATCCTCAGGGGAAGATACTACCCCCTCATCTAACAAATATCCCTGTATGGAAAATGGAGATCTTCCCAGAAACTGTAGCTAGACACAATACAGAGATCAAAGGATTGTGGGAAGTCCAAACCAGAAGCTACATCCACATTATTGTTTCTGATTCTACAACTCAGGGAACATAGCAGAAGCAGAGGGTGGGAAGATTGTAAGAGCCAGAATGCCAGGTCTTCACTGAGACAGTCTCTCCTAGAAATGGTTAGTAGACAAGACTGGAACAATGGCAATATTAACAGGCATATTAATGTTGAAGGAGGAACTTTTTGAGGGTCCCCACCCCAAAGAACTACAAGCAATTAATGATTGCTGGGAGAAGGAGCCCCTTTATTGGTTATCCTGAGACCATATATGCACAAATAGCACAAACATTAAACAAGTTATATTTATATATTTTACATATATATATATATATCTGTGCATGACAATAATAATTAAAGAAAAGCTATCAACTTGAAATTCAGAGGAAGAACACAAGAAGGATTGAAGGCAGGATACCGGGAGGAGGTGGAGGGGAGAAAGTGGTGTAATTCTATTTCAATTAAAACATATTGCAGATAATATTCTTATTTTTGGAATTAGAGTTATATAGTTTTTTCTTCCTCCAACTCCTCCCATGCACCCCCTTGCTCTCTCTGAAGTTTATGGCCTCTTTTGCCTGAATTATTGTTACAAATATGCTCTTTTTGCTATTTTGTTTTATTTGGTTGTTTTGCTTTTGAAACAGGGTCTTATTATGTAGTCCTGAATGTCCTGGAACTTTCGATGTACACCAAGAAGGCATTTAACTCACAGAGATCTACCTGTCTCTGCCTCCCAGGCTTTAGGATTAAAGGCTGCCTCTTCACTTTATTTACAGTTTCCTTTGCTAAGATAAACTATGGAACTTCATGAAGTCCCATTAGGCTATTGTTGGCCTTATTTCCTATGCTACTGGATGGTGAATGCGAAGATTCATGGATGCTCAAGATATACTAAATGATAGATAAAGGTCAAGGAACACTGGGGAAGAGAAAGCAGAGAAAATGTAAGAGTTGGGTAATAGGAAAAACTGCTACAAAATTCTACCTTAAAGAACATACAGCCTCTTTGGAAATCAGTATGGAGATTCCTCAGGAAAATGGGAATTAATCTACCACTAGACCCAGCAATTCCACTCTTAGGCATTTATCCAAATGAGGCAGGTTCATACAACAAGGGCATCTGCTCCACTATGTTCATAGCAGCATTGTTTGTAATAGCCAGAACCTGGAAGCAACCTAGATGCCCCTCAACTGAAGAGTGGATAGAGAAAATGTGGTACATTTACACAATGGAGTATTACTCAGCAGGAAAAAACAATGGAATCTTGAAATTCGCAGGGAAATGGATAGCACTGGAAGAAACCATCCTGAGTGAGGTAACCCAGTCGCAAAAAGACAAACATGGTATGTACTCACTCATATATGGATTTTAAATATGGATCAGGATAGTGCCAGTCTGCACTTCCACAGATAGAGAGTCTGGGAAACAGGAAAGAACCTAAAAGATATGCATATATGCATAGTACCCAAGAGAAGAGGATGGAGACAAGATCCTCTGAATGGATGGGGAACACGGCGAGGGGGGTAGTGGGACCTGGGAAGAATAGAGGGGGTAAAGAGGAAGGGAGTTGGTCATGGGGGAACAGGAAGTTGAGGGGGTGGGGGTAGAATAGGGGGAAGAGGGAATCATAGGATCGAAGACAGATCAGGCACCAGAGTGACATCAGGTATAACATCAATTGGCAAGCTAAGCAATAGTGGAAGGACCACCTCGAATGCCCATTCCTGAAAATGAACTTGATGTCTATAACCATCCGGGAGCCTTCATCCTGTGACTGATGGAAGCAGAGGCAAACACACAACTAAGCACTGAACTGAACCCAAGGAACCCAGTGACAGAGAGAGAGGAGTGATGAGCAAATTGGCAAAGAATGGGCTGGCAAAACCAGCAGAGACAGCTGATCTGAACAGGGGAGTGCTCTTGGACCCCAGACCGACAGTGGGGAGGCCAGAATGGGACTGATCTGGACCCCCCCAAATGTGAGTGTCAGTGAGAAGGCCTGGGCAACCTATGGGGCCCTGAGCTGTGCATCAGTGTCTATCCCTGGTATACAATCTGTCTTCATGTGCCTATAGCACAAAGAGAGATGCTCTCTCAGCCTGGACTCTTAGGGGAGTGCCTTGACCCTACCAAGAGTAAAATGATAGACTCTAGATATCCCCTATGTGGAAGGATTTGGCAATAGGGTGGGAGGGAGGGTGGAAGGGGAGTGCGGGAGGAGGGGAGGGAGAGGGAACTGGGATTGACATGTAAAACAAGCTATTTAAAATTAAAATAAAAAATGATAAAAAAAAAGAACAGCACAGCCATAGCAAACACTGTCTCACAGCAGCCTCATTAGCCTGCCTTGAACCTGCATAAGACTGAGCCTGTCATCATCACCCCATCAATGCTGAACTACTGGCTACTGATAGATTTTAAGGCAGAGACTGTCATTGTCTTATGTTGGGTGAGTCCACCAGGCACCAACAGCTAGTTCTAGATGTGTGGGCACACAGACAATCCTGGTTAAAATCAGTGGGCTACAAAACAAAGCAAAAAGCAGGAATGTGAGGAGGCATTTGGGAAAAAGGGGAATGACAAGGGTGAAAGGGGAATAAGAGAGATTTGGGAGTAGAGTACACAGAATGCCTTGCAAGCATTATGAACTTGTGAAAGAATAAATGCAATCAACAAAACGTCCCCATCTCTACCTTGAGTGGGTACCGTGATTTGTAAGAGAAGAAAGGCCTTGAAAAATCCAGAAAAACATGAAGTTGCAGGCTCCATCACACCTGGAAGATGAAATTGAAACCATGGTATCAATATTGGGACAATAAAAACAACAGAAGCACAGAGAAAGGCAACAAGAGACCATTCTGAAATTCTATCATTTGAGAAAAATCCCCTTGCAAGGAAGTCTTAATGGCTGCGGCAACCCCCTGAGGTAAACTCCTCTAGCGTCCTATCTTGTTTTGCACTTGGCTCTATGTCTTCTGGAGATTAACTTCACTGAAGGGAGCATTATTCATCCATAAAGAAAAATGAAATCTTGTCATTTGTAGCAAAATGGATAGAAATAAAGGACATTATATTTTACAAAACAAGTCAGACACAGAAGACTAATTACATTATGCATGTGTGGAACCAGAGTCAACCTAGACAATTACTTCAGAACAAAGTCAACCTAAGTATTGATTTCAGAAAACCAGACACCCAGAATCACCACTTCATGCCATACAAAAATGTGCGATATATATACATATATATATTACAAATGTGAATGGTAAGACTATAGATATTAGATTATTTTATAATGATAAATGTGACTAAATTAGGACAAGAACAGATGTATTGAACTGTGAGTAAAGTACCAAAAGAAAATATTCAGTACAATTCCATTAACATACTCATTTTTAATGTTTTATTTATGTGTTACTGGTGTGTGTGTGTGTGTGTGTGTGTGTGTGTGTGTGGTGACAGTATGCAGTACAATGTTCTGATACATTCTAATGTTGTGAAATGATTCCTGTAGCCAAATTATTAAGATATCTATCAGCTAAAATAGTTACCTTTGTGTGGGTGATAAGAAAATCTACTGTCTTAGAAATTGTCAAGTACTCTATATACTATTATTAGGTACAGTCACCATGCTGTGAAACAGATTCCAGAACTTACTCATCCAATCTAGCTGAAACTTTGTTCCTAAGCTTTGCCCAGTGTTGCCCAGCCCACATGTCTAGCACTTAGCATACACTATTCTACATTCTGCCTATATGAGTTCAACTTTTATACATCATGTGTATAAGGAAGATCATGTACCTTGCCATGTGTCTGGGTTATTTCACTTAAGAGAATGCTATCCAGGTTCATGAGTGTCATCACAAATGCTGCAATTTCTTGCTTACGAAAGGTTGAACTTTATTTCAATATATATATATGTATATATATATATGCAGTATTTCCTCATTTATTGCATTTCTTGCTAACTTGTAAACAGTGATGTGTGAACATTGAATGCAGGTGCCTCTTCAACATAATGATTTTACTTCTGCTGGATCATAGAATCCTAATTTTCAAGTACGCACGTCATGTGTTTAGAACCAGCGAAGTTTTATGTGAAGGATTATAGTCATGATCATTTTAAATTACCTTTGTTACTAAGGACAATCTTGGCTTCTATTCTCCCTGTAAAATGTAGCAATTGACTTACTCTTATTTTAGCTATACTTTAAAACAAAATAACTACATTCTCCATAATTTTCGGAATCACATTCTTCATTATTGTCAGGGGGTCAAAATGATGAATGGTGTGTATTTGTCATGGTGCTCCTCAGTATACTTTTATCTGTCTCTTTTTACTAATTTTAAGCTAGTGAAAGTTAATAGGAAAATATTATCTGAAGTAATAAATAGCATTCCTTTGCTTAAATACTAAAAAAATCAAAGAAATGGAAGGGTAGCAACAACAAAAAGTCTTGACAGAAGTCTCGACTCTAAGGTCAAGAGTAAAGAGTAGCACACTGTGCAGAGCACATGAACAAGCAAACAAGCGATGACCATGATGGGCCCCTGAAAATGCTTTAAATGTTTCCACATCCTTCACCAAAGAAAGCAGAGAACAGACAAATGAAGGAGACACACAATGTAGAAAGAATATTATATGACTACATTGGACATCTGAACATCAATCAGCAACGTCCTTTTTACCACAGCAGTCACTGAGACGTGCTATGGACATATCACAATCAGTTGGATTTCTGTGAGAACTCTGAGGAACAGATGTATCCAGAGCTGTGCACAAGGACCAGCCAAAGAAACCCACTCTGGCCCTGACTCCAGAGCCAGTGAAATAAATGTGTCCTGGTCCTGAAACTAGAGCCAAAAGGCTAGAAAGGGCCAGTAAAAGAAACACAGTTTGTCCCTGAAACCAGTGCCAACCCTGCCCCTGACCAAATGTACAGGAAACCAAATAATCCCTGAGCAGGAAAACAACTAATCCCTGAGCATGAAATCTAGAACCCTGACTCTGAAGCTGGAGCCAGTGAAAGAAACACACCATGGCCCTGAACCTGAGCCAGTAAAAGAAACACTTTAGCCCTGAAGCCAGAATCGAAGAAACACACCCTGACCCTGAAAAAAGAGTCAAAGAAACACACTTTGACCCTAAAACCAGGACCAGTGAAAGAAATACATCCTGTCTCTGAAACTAGAGCCAAAAAGCTGAAAATGGCCAGTGAAAGAAACACTTTGGTCCTGAAACCAGAGTCAACTCTACCCCTGACCAACTAAACCAATCAATTCCTGAGCAGGAAAATAAACCAATCCTTGAGCAGAAAATCTTCTCCCTGGAAAAATTCTGCCCCTAAGAAGCCCTATATAAGCCCTTCTGCCTGTTGTTAACTGTCCTTCTGGCAGAGGTAGCCACTCTCCTAGATTACTTCTTTCCAAATAAATCTCTTTCTTATTAAAAGAGTTTAGGGTGAAGATCATCTTTCGCTGACATGGAGCAGACTTTTTGCTGGGATATTCCCTTAGGGCAACTGAACAGAAAAAGTAGCAGTTTGTCCTCCAAAAATGGAGAAGATTGCTACATTTCTTCAGGGGTTTCCCCTTTAGCAGGGTGAAGCAGAAAAAAAATGACAATCTTGGACTCCCTTACTGGGGTGGAGCTGAGCTCAGGTGTAATGGTGTCCTCCCCCTCTCTCTCTCTCTCTGCAAGGAGCAGAATTGTTCTATTCTGCAGGGAGACCATCCCCCCACCACACCCCAGTGTCAGGTATAGACCAACTTCCTAACAAGTCAGGATACCTTTCTCATCACAGCTGTAGGTACAATCTGACTTCCCGACAAATCTGGATACCTTTCCCTCCAGAGCTGTAACACTTGCACCCAGCAGCTAATTTCTCCATTCTGACTTGTACATCCCATTTCAAGAGAAAACTGAAGGCAGCACCCTACTCCTGTGTAGAATTTCTTGTTTAAGCTTATCTTTAGCACGAGGGTCCCACCAATAATGCTCAAGTAAACGTAAGTTTCAAGTTGACTTAACTCTCCCTGAAAATAAAACATGAGGCAATATTGTTATTTTTATATGATCTGGGTCATTTCGAGTGACTATGATGAAGAAATTACCAAAGGTGTCATAATGATATGACATAGGGAAATTCTGTAGACTGTGTTCTGAGTCTTTGAAAGTGAAAACTAAGGGACCTTACTTATCTTGGTAAAGTTTTTTAAAAACTTGTCTTAAAATTTCTTAAAAACATTCTTTTTAGTGAGAAAAAAATCTTTGAAATCATTCTTCTTAATTCTGAAGAACTAAATATTTTATCTACCACCATGAGAAAACAAAGGCACCAGCTGATAAATATTGCAAAAGAAAAAGGAAATTAAATACATATAAATAATATGATAATGTAAACAGAAGGCAATAAGAAAACTACAATACAAATGGGCATAAAATAGCAATCTTCAAGCTTCAAGAAAATTAGAAATGCATTTGACCTTTTCAGAGTTTAAGGATATTTTATGTCAGTATAGCTGAGTAAACGTATTGTATTCATAGATAGTATAATACTAATGATTCAATTTTTATATACAAATTACCTCCATATTGAATTGTATATTCAATAAAATTCTTACATAGTACTACCAAAATACTTTAACCTTTATTTTGTATGTATAAGTGTTTTGCCTGCATGTATGTCTGTTTGCCACATGATCACAGTGCCTTTTTAGAGCAGAAGAGGGGGATAGATACACTGGGACTGGAGCTACAGACAGTTATGAGTCACCATGTGTGCTGGAAATTGACTCTGGTTCTCTGCAAGAACAGCAAGTGCTCTTAACCACTGAGCCATCTTTACAATTCCATGATGTCAGAAAACTAGGATCAATGGAGAAGCTTAATCTTGAAAGTATTTGAAAGAGAAGGAAGTAAATCTTGACACGTATAACACAGATGAAATTTTGGCATATTCTTCTAGAAGAAAGATGGTATGTTAGAGGAAGGCTATGGAGCTAAACCAAATAATCACTTTGAAACACTGTTGCACCATTAAAAGGTGGCATAGGTTTTGAGTTATAATGAAGCAATGTCATATATCTGCTTCTAGCCTATAATGAAGCTTCACTTGAAGTAACATTTGATAACTTTTATACATAATTCAGAATGCTTTAAGAACATACATCAATATATAGTACACACAGCTTATGTATATATGTCAGGAATCTTACATTTTAATATTTTTAAGTTATAAACTAGAAGAAGTTCAGAATAAAATGGTTTCAAGATAGGAGATTTGGGGGTTTGAGCATATTCAGAAATTATATAAAGATAAAAATAAAGAGAATTAAAACAAAGAGAAAGGGAAAAGAACTGCTCAAAGATAACTGTGGAACCAGAAACCACCCTGCCTCTAATTCCCCACTAAAGAGGAAAATACAGAATCTGATCAGAAGGTTGCTAACCCAGAGCACCATATTAAATATTTAAATAAATTAAAAATCATCAAAAGCATAATTCAGCAAGCAAACCATCAACTGATCTCTAAGTTTGATACTGTGGAAGACTTCAGAACTCTATACTGCCTTATCTGGTATCTAGTAATTAAATGCCTGAATATGACTAATCATTTTTATGATAATATGGAACCTATGTGGGAAGACAGGAGATGAAGTGAGCTTGATTAACTTCAGCTAGACATTTCTGTGCCTCATTGGAGAATCTTCTGATGACTACATGTGGAGCTCTTGCCAATGTCAGAATCTGTGTGTGTGTGTGTTTCTAAGTAAATTTAAAGGGCAGTTTTCTTCTTTCTTTGTAAGGTGATTGACAGCCTAAAGGAAGGTAATAGGGATGAACATAACATGTAAAGTAAAAAAAAGTATCTAAGTATCTTGACAGTAACTTTTGGAATGAGGTTGAAAATAACCACTATACACTTTATCTTATATGCTATGCAATAAATCATTTTATTGAAGTTAGAAACTGGCAAAATGAATATTTTAAATCTACATATAATTATTAAAATAAATATATGGGGCCAATGAGAGGGCTTAGTGGGTAAAGGTGCTGCAACCAAGTTCAATCCCAGGGACCCACATGACGGACGAAGAGAACAGATTCCCCCAAGTGGTATTCTGACCTCCACAGATACAACATGGCATGAACATGTGTAGAAAAGTGTGTGGGTACAAGTGCACATATGTGTACACACAATAAATGTAAAATAATATAAATACACTGTATTGAGAGGTCCTTTGTTCCGGCAGAGTCCTGCCGATGTTTCAGCCCCAAATAAACACACAGACACTGTATTAGTTATAAAACAGCTGGGTGGTGACTAGAGCTTCTTATTGACCAGCTCTGTCTTAATTATTAACTCATTTCTATTAATGTGTATTTCCACGTGATCTTACCAGAGAATGTCTGGTGCACCCTATCCTCCTAGTGGCTACATGGCATCCCTGTCTGCCTACCCTTCCCAGAATTCACCTCCTCTGGTAGCCCTGCCTATCCTTCCTGCCTGGTCACTAGCCACATAGTGTTTTATTCATAGACCAATAAGAGAAACACAGAAGGATAACCCCATCAATACACCACTAAAATTAAATAGAATACTAAGATGCTCAGCAAGCATATCACAAGGCACACAGTAAGACGCCAAGACAAAAGACTAAACCTGGCACAATGGTACATGTCTGTGATTTCAGCACACAGAGGGCTGAGGAAGGAGGCTAGAGATTTTCAGCCTAGCCAAGGACACAAACTGGGCTACATATTTGCCTGGGCTCCATAATGAAACCCAGTAATCAGAGAAAGCCAAACTAAAACTTCATTGAGATTCCATCTCACCTTAGTCAGAATGACAGTCATTAAGAAAGTAAGTACTAGCAAATGTTGGTAAGAACATAGGAATAAAATCTTTCATCTACTGGTGGAGATGTAAACATGCTGGCCACTGTGGAGCTAAAAGTAGTTCTATCACATGACCCAGCTATACACTGATATTTACTGGTAGGACTCCCACCTCATTATAACACAAAGGTAACTATATATTTAATGGGGGAAGTCCTTCTGTGTATATGTTTGTCTTATTGGTTTGTAAATAAAGCACTGTTAGCTAGTAGGGAATCAAGATAGGTGGGACTAGGAGTCGAGAAGTCTGGAAAATGTACTCAAGGGTAGAGAGTAGCCATGTGATTCTGGAAATAGAGGATGCATGAAGTTGGTGTCCTCGGTAAGATAAGACCTTATAGAAACATATATATTAGTAGTTATGGGTTAATACTTAAGACAGAACTAGCCAATAAGAAGACCTGGACATTGGCCAACAACATTGTAACTAACAGAGTCTCTGTGTGCTAATTGGGGTTGATGAATTTCTAGGACCAGGTTGGTGGGAAGAATGCTTGTTACATATATTAACATTAATTGTGACACTATGTGCAATACCTACATTGTCCAACATCAGAGGAATGAATAAAGAAAATGTACTATGCATATAAAATAAGATTTTTCAGTCACAAAGAAGAATGAAGCCATATTATTTGTAGAAAAATTGATGCAACTTGAGATAATCTTATGAAGCAAATAATTCACCAGGACTATGACAACAACATTAAGCTGAACAATACCAACTAAAGATTGACTTTGGACTAAAAACTGCTCAGAACAATTTCAAAGTGACAAGCTGAGATATTCCAGCCTCACAGACACTGTTCAGAACAATAGCAAGGTGGCTAGCTGAGGTGATTCAGCCTCACAAACTACTCTAGCCAAGACTTGAAAAAAATCCTGCACTTTCCTATTATGTAGAGACTGAACAAAATTGGTACAGTTTGGCATTTAATCAATTTTTTCTTTTCAGGGTCCTCTAAAGATATCATTGCCCCCAGACAGCATGAAAACAACTTTAAGAACACAATATCCACATTCCCAAAAGATAAGGTGAGTAGTTTTTGACCATTCAATGAGTTATGCATATTTTTCATTGTTTAGGGGAACTGGTTATGAAATATTGTTAGTTGTGGTCAGGAGAAAAATTGAAGTAAGGGTATTAATTCAAAGTTTTTGGTTTTTAATGGAATATAGGTATAGGATAAAAGGTAGACTATTGAATCTACTCTGAAAAGAAAAAGGGAAGAATATAGATAAGATGAAAAGGTAGATTATTCAATATACTTTTAAAAATCAACTACCATTTTTAAATAGTTTACACTGGATTGGACTTCTATATATTGTATACAAATATTGCATATTGATACAAATTTGAGATTAATTTGTTAAGACATATTGTATATACCTTTCTAATTTTGTTCAAGAGAGTGTATCTATACAGCTCATTTATCAATGTAATGCAAATTTCTAGTTCTTGAAAGTAATTATTACCAACTATATAAGATAATAAGGAAATGTAGGTGAATAATTAGTGATCTGCTACAACTGAACACATTAGGTATTTTTCTAAGTCAAAGAGAAATATATTTTAGATAGACAGGCCATCTTCAAACACTTCAGAGATCTACAGGATATGGTATTTGATATGTTTTAATAACATAGGTATTTTTTATGACAATGAGACATGTCTGCTCCTAGCAGCACCAATCTATTTCAGAGAAGATGGTGGGTATCAAAGAAACTCCACATGTAGTTTACTTTCTTTGTGGCAAAAGTAAGCCACTAAGCAAGAAGGTGTTCTTGCCTCACCTGCTGACAGTATGCTGTCCAAACTGGACAAGCAGGACACCAAAAACAGTGACTGCAAACTTTACCAAAGCAAGTCAGGACAGTCCTTCAGAATATCCTGCTCCACAGAAAATCTTGTCAGATGTGATAGGCCTGTAAACTGAAGATGGCTGCCCCAACACTGCAGAAGAATGTTGGGTAACTATCCAGGTAACCAGATGTTTAATCATTTCTCACATTTTTGGAGGTTGCACTTCTTGTTTACTCAGTTAATATTATTTCCTTTGTGGGTCTCTGGGAGAATTAAAGACTAGATAGAGTTTTCCTTGTTTACCAGACTCAGAAAGGAAACTCACTAAAGAAAAGTAAAGTGTAAAAGGTTGAGAGGCATTAAAAGACAATTTGATAATGCAAATTATAATAAAAATTAAATTAGGTACAAGCCTTTGGACTCAGCAAGATAAGATAGATAATGAAATATTTTGTCTGAATTTGTTAAATGCAAATGGACTAGATATTTTCTGAATTTGTCAAGTGCAAATAGACTAGACATTGCTGATGTAATGATTGCCTGTATATATTGTATATATTAGTTTTACTTAATGTATATAGTTTTTCTTATGTTAGTTGTAGCCTTCTTCTTTGTGTATTAGAAAAAAGGGAGGAATTGTGGTCATATAATGATTCAAAAGCAAATCCAGCCTCAAGCTATAGAGATCAGGCAATGGTGATAAACACTTCTAATCCCAGCAGCCATAGAGTTAGGTGGTGGTGGTACACACTTTTGATCCTAAAACAGGATTAAGAGGGAGGTGGACCTCTGTTAGTTCAAGGCCACACTGACTACATGAAATTGATCCAGTCCTAAAAGAAACAGCTCACACAAAAGTGATGCTAGCACTTAGGATCACATACCTTTAATCCCAGAACTAGGGAGGTGGAGACAGGAGAGACAGGAGTGATATGGGTGGGTGTGGAGGAGACAGGAATTAAGAGCCTTTTGCCTCTGAGGATTTGTGGAGACAGAATTGCCATTTCAGCTTGGTAGATGAAAGATCTACTGGCTTGACTGCTTTGCTTCTCTGATCTTCAGCTTGAAGCTTGAACCCTGATATCTGTCTCTGGGTCTTTTATTCACTGTGCTACAAATAATTTAATAAATAATAATTTAGTAATAATTTAAATCTCTGTGCCATTATTAAAGGGTTGGCAATGCAAAGAAAGTATGACAAGAAAGTTCAGCTACAAATCATTGATGAATTTTTTGTTTTATATTTATTTTTATTATTTTTAAAACAATCTTATTTTACATACCAATCACAGTTCCCCTTCCCTCCCTTCTTCCAACTTCCCCCACCCTCTACCCACTCCACCCCTCATCTACTCCTCAGAGAGACAGAGAGAGGCCTCCCATGGGGAATCATCAAAGTCTGTCACATCATTTGAGGCAGAACCAAGGCCCTTTCCCCTGCATCCAGTCCTAGCAAGGTGTCCCTCCATAGGGAATTGGCTCCAAAAAGCCAGTTCATGCACTAGAGAAAATACTGGTTCCACTGCCAGAGGCCCCATAAACTGTTCAAGACCCGTAGCTGTCATCCACATTCAGTGTGCCCTGTTTTGTCCCATGAAGGTTCCCCAGCTGACAGTCTGGAGTCAGTGAGATCCTACTTCCTCGGGTCAACTGACTCTTTGGGTCTCCCCAACATGGTCCTGAAACCTTTACTCATATTATCATTCCAACCTCTCTACTACTGGAGTCCAGGAGCTAAGCCCAGTGCTTAACTGTGGATCTCTGCATCTGCTTCCATCCATTACTATGATGGCAGTTAAGGTAGCCAACAATCTGATTGTAGAGGAAGGGCACTGTTTCCACTATTGCTTAGACTCTTAGCTGGGGGTCATCTTTGTGGATTCCTGAGAATTTCCCTAGTGCCAAGTGTAATTTAAGAAAAGTGGCACTTGAGAGAAAAATACCATGTGACAGGGTTCAAACAGGGGATTTTTAATTAGGGAAAGGGATCATAAAAAGAACAAAGGAAAGGGGGAAACCAGCCTCCAGAGACAGGAGTAGCAGGAGAGAGGAGACAGGAAAGAGGAAGAGAGAGAGGAAAGGGGGGGAACAGACAGAGAGAGGGAAAGAATGAGAAGGATGGGAAGTAGGCAGGGCTCTTTTAAAGGGGAACACTGGTGATGCTCTTAGTAGCTTCAGCTGAGGGTGTATCCCTTCAGAAACCCAAGGACAGGCCAGTACAGATGGCTGAATACTAACACCAAGTTTCTCATTAACCCTGCAATGGCTCCTTCTATCGAGGTATCTCTTTCCTTGTTCTCCTTCTCTGTCCTTTCCCCAACTCCACCTTCCTGATCCCTAATGTTCTCCTCTCCACTCCCCACTCCCATAACACTCTCCCCCCTCTCCCCATGCTCCCAATTTACTGAGGATATCTTGTCTGCTTCCCCTTCTTCGGGGGAGGGGGTTCGTGTATGTCTCTCTAGGGTCCCCTTGGTTTCCTGGTTTTTCTGGGGTTGTGGATTGTAGGCTGGTTATTCTTTGCTTTATTTATAAATGAGTACATGTCATGTTCATCTTTCTGTGTCTGGGTTACCTCACTCAGTATTGTTTCTTATGGTTCTATCCATTTGCCTGTGCCATTGTTTTTTACCACTGAGTCGTACTCCATTGTGTAACTGTACCACATTTTCTTTATTCATTCTTTGGTTGAGGGGTATCTAGGCTGCTTCCAGGTTCTGGCTATTACGAATAATGTGGCTGTGAACATAGTTGAACAAATGTCCTTGTGCTATGATTGTGCATCCTTTGGGTATATACCAAAGAGTGGTATCGCTGGATCTTGAGGTATATTGATTCCTAATTTTCCAGGAAACTGCCATACTGATTTCCAAAGCAGCTGTACAAGTTTGCATTCCCACCTCAATAAGGAGTGTTCCCCTGTAGTTCTTGCCATTTGTTCTTGTTGCCTCACTAACAGTAGGTCTTAAGGGTGTTTGTTCTTACTTTTCCTTCTCCTTGTGTATACTTGGTATTTGCTCTTTGTATATAGTTTTGTATCAAGTCTAAATCTTTTTCTTTAGACTAAAAGGGGAATTGTAGTGATAGATCTACCTGTGGCACAGACCATGCCCATTTGGGTGTGATCACAGGTGCATACATGAGCATGTAGAATTTGGTCTGGGGTCCAGGACAGGTTTACTCTCTCTTGGTTCCAGTTGGGTCACAGAGAGCATCAGGGTGTGGATCCTCAGAGCTGGAACTTGTGGGTTATCTGTTTCTCACGTAAGTGACTTCTCCCCAAACAAAACCTATATCTATGCTAGTCCCATGTATCTTAATCTGTACATTCACATTCCCCTTTGTCCACATCCTCTCTAGCACAAGCTTTCATTAGTGTTTTTGATTCTAGCCATCCTGACAGGTATAAGATGGTATCTCAGAGTTATCTTAATTTGCATTTCAAATATTTCTAATGGTTATGATTCAGTACAATTGGATGAGGAGTGTTTAGTAGTAGAGAACAATTGAGTAATTCAGAAAGGCAACAGTGTTTCAGTAACACGCACTTGACACAGATAATGAGGCCAAATAAGAATAGCCACCAACAGATAATCACTTGGTAATCTGGTGACTGGAGGGTATAATAAATGGCTTGGATACCAGAATTTTGGCTACATATATAAGAACTAAAAAAGTATTTGGAGGAATAAGAGGAGCAAGTCTCCTTCATAATTTGAGAAAGAAGCTGTGAATACAAAAGAAAGATAAATTCTGTGTTGCTGAATTAAGGTTAAAGCAATTGATATGAAGTTATTGATTTCAATATGTATGAGTATAAATGGAATTAATGTGGATAGATAGATAGATAGATAGATAGATAGATAGATTATTTGGTGAGAGAGCCTAGGAAAATGCATTTCAGCATTACTGAAAGCATTTAGCACTTGACAGGTGCTAAATATCATTGCACTCAATGGCCTATAGGTCTTTGGACAACTAATGCCAGGACCAGCGTATGGAAAGAAAATATTGACCCTGAAATGAACATAAAAAGAAGACATGTAATTTGGGGTGAAATCCCTAAAGTGGGGTACAATTTGAGCTTTGAGGTAAATTCTTAGCAATAGATAATATCTGCTAAATGACAGTCATGAGTTCAAATTTATATAAACAAATAGACTTTAGGTAATCAAAGAAAAAATAAATGTGAAAAAGGGAAAATAATTTCTTTCTAGTAGAATGTCAACTTATAAATGAATAAAAATGTCAAAATTAATGAGCAGGACTATCCACTTAACAAAAATCCACTCAGTTTTTTTAAGCCTCCTACAAGCATCTGTGCATTTTCCTATAAAAGTTTTAGAAAAAGAAATCTTCAAAGTCAGTCTAATCCCCTCTTGGGTGCCTAATATCTGCTCTGGTCCCTCTTCTGCAATCCACTATGATGTATAATAGCAAGAATCCATCTTGTTAGTACAGTTCAGTCAGAATTTTCCTCGTGCCTGTTCATGCTTGGAAATTCTCCATCCGCCTACATCAATCTGTCCTTGGCTATAAGCTCCAACTTGTTCATGATGTATTCATCTCCATCAAAGTGCATTGTATTCGTTGTCTTTTTTATCATGAGGGTCCTGAGGGTTCTGAGTACAAACATCCCTGACATATTTAACAAATTTTCTTAAATTATTATTCAGTAATATTAGAAATCTCCATTTGCCCATGATGCTAATGACTAATTTAGCAAGAAACAAATAGACACAAAAAAACTAGTAGATAAAACCAAAAAGTGAAATGAGATGTTATGTAATAACAATGGGTTGCCCCCAAAATAGTTACAAATAAAAGTAAGGGGAGGTAACTTTGTAATGGAGAAATATGGTAGGCACGATTTTAATCAAACAATCAAGTTTCTAACCAACAGTAGTGTAGGTAGATAAGAACATGGGATAATTATATTTGATGGCCCAAGCTAAAATAATTATTGTTCATCTAATCAACAAAATATCATACAAACCTAAACACATAGGTATTCTATAATATCTTTGTCCTCTAATCCTCAAGGAAGGATTTAGAAACATTCCCAGGTTTAAGAAGACTTAAGGATCTACATCACAGGCGCCTTGCATAATCCTTGATGGACTCGTTTCACTATAGTAAGACTGGAATGGATTCTCTGAATAGATTGGACTTTTCATACTGTTTTTATGTGAATTGAAATTCCCAGGGGGGGAAATCCTGATCTTGTTAAATATCTACAAGGTGAATTGCTCAAAATTTCTGTGATTATGGAAAACTGAAATGTTGCAGGTCCAGAACCAATTATCTTGAGCTTCCTTTAGCCGTCAAATAGGCATTTATTGCCCAGACTGTGTATGACTTAACACCCTTGTGGCTATCAGTAAAATATGTTTTTAACACAGTGTGTTGACATTGAGATTAAAAAGATGGCTCAGTGGGTAAGATCACATACTCTCTTGCAAAGGACTCAAGTTCAACTCCCAGCACCCACATCAGGCATCTCACACCCACCTGGAATTCCAGCTTCACTTCTGCAGGCACCTACATTCACATGCATATACCCATACACAGAGAAAACAAAATAAAATGGAAACTTAAGAACATGGAAACAGACCCCTAGCTTCCACCAGCTCAAAGGCTAGGAACTTCATCAGGTAGCATCTGAGAGCTATAGAAGTTTCCTCACTTCGCTTGTAATCCACTTATCTGATGTTCCCACTAACATATTTTTTCTTTATCTTTTTACACATGTTACTCTCAGTTCCCTCCCCCTCTCCTCTTCCCCCGCTTTCCCAATCCTCCCACCCCCCTTCCCACTCCATCATCCCCCCCCTCTGCTCTCCCCATACCTGTGCCCTGGCTTCAGATGAGCTATCTTCCGGGCTGCTCCTGGCATCAAGAGGACCCACACACACAGGAAAGACCCAGACCCCATCCCTGGCTCTTCTCACACCTGCACCTAGGCTTCAGGTGAACTAGGGTTCACTTGGGGACCCCTTCCCGGCCCATCACCTACTCACTCTATCTTCCAGGGCTGCTCCTGGCATCCAGAGGACCCGCCCACACAGGAAAGACCTTCCAGACCCAATCACCGGCTCTCCCCACTAGCGTATTTTTAAAAGTCCTTGATTTATGATTTTCTTTGTCCTGTTACTTCATCAAACTGTTCCAGTAGATTCATCTAAATTTGTATTCCTGGGACATAGTCATTCATATTTGGCTGCAGAATAAATTATGTCTTATTCTCTGAGATGAGACAGTTTTGCATTAATACTTGAAGCAATGATGAATGTTTGGAAGTTGTTTCAAAGCTCAACTTCTGAGAGACAGTTGCTATGACACTAAAAGTGAGAATGTGGTAAACCAGAGGATTATAGATTGAAAATACCCAAGAGAGAACTAAGAACACAGATTCTGGAAAGCAAGGGATTTTTTTGCATGAAGAAAGCCCTGTAGATGTTTTTACTTCTGATAAAATTGTGGGAGAAGGAGAAATCTATCATAAACAAAAATGAGAAAAAATGTTAACAGTCATGTGTGGGCTGGAATAAAATATTAAAGGAACCTTCACAGCCCCTAGTGGTCTGTGCTTATCCCCGGAATGCAAATGAAAGACAGAATGTGGAGACATAAACCTGTAATCCCAGTATTAGGGGTGGGAGGGGAGATAGGATCTTAGAGACTGATTGGCCAACCAGTCTAGTCAAATCAGTGACTTAGGGATGCATAAGAAATCCTGCTCCCACAGTGAAGTGGGAAGTAATTGCAGTAAATACCTAGGTTGGCTTCTGAACAAAGATACACACACACACACACAGAGAGAGAGAGAGAGAGAGAGAGAGAGAGAGAGAGAGAGAGAGAGAGAGAGAGAGAGAGAGAGAAAGCAAATTTCATTTCAGGTACTAAACTTAGAATATTTCATCTATTAAGCAATTGTTAAATATTATATCAAAATATAATTAATAAATATACCATAAAAATTAAATATAATTACACAATGACAACTATAAAACATTCCTTAGAGATATTAATGATCCACATGAAAGAAAAGCTGTAACAAGCTTACTGTTAAATTTTACCTATACATTAAACTTACTCTTAAAATCCAAACAGGTTAAGGAAGTTGACACAGCACATATATAATTTTATGGGAAAGCTCAAGATTTTGAGCCATAAATATCTATTTATTAAAAATAGAGGAAAGGGTGCCTGAACTGGCCTTCCCCTGTAAATAAATTGGTGACTACTCTAATTGTCATCACAGAACTTTCATCCAGTAATTGATGGAAGTAGATGCAGAGATCCACAGCCAAGCACTGGGCTGAGCTCTGGGAGTCCAGTTAAGAGAGAGAGGAGAGATTATATGAGCAAGGAAAGGTCAAGATCATGACAGTGAAACCCACAGAGACAGCTGACCTGAGCTTGTGGAAACTAGGAAGTTGACATGGGACAGACCTAGGCTGTCTGCATATGGGTGAGAGTTGGTGTAGCTTGGTCTTCTATGGGGTCCCTAGCAGTGTGAAAAGGACCTATCCCTGATGCATGTGCTGGCTCTTTGGAATCTATTCCCTATGGTGGAATTTCTTATTCAGCCTTAATGCAGTGAGGAGAAGCTTGATCCTGTCTCAACTTGATATGCTATGCTTTGTTGACTTGCATGGGAGGCTTTGCCCCTTCTGAATGGAGACAGAGGGGGGATGCATGTGGATAAATAAAAGGCAGGTGAGGAGAGGGAACAGGAGGAGAGGAGGGAGGGGAAACTGTGGTTGGTATGTAAAATAAAAAAGAAAAGAAAAATATTTAAAAATTAACATTTATTCATTTATTTTCCTGAGGCAAGGTCATCTTATGTTGTATAGGATGGCTTTGAACTCCTCGGCTCAAGCAAACTCCATGGTGGAAGTACCATTTGAGCTATAAAATTCAGCACATAAACAATACCACCCGCCAAAACAACAATGACAAGAATGGCCTAATCCATTAAAGTCCATAGTTCTGGGATCTAAATTTGCTTTTTGCTTCTGTGGTTCTGCTTCTGGGTAACTGTTCCTGATAACTGAGCTATGTCAACCCAGAACAGGGTTTTGTGCTTAAAAGCTCAGCCTGAGAAAGGCTCAGTGCTACAATGGGATCCCAAATACCCAGTGTAGGCACAGATCAGCTAATAAAGACATTCTACAGGCCTAAACCTATGTCCAAGCAATCTTCCCTTGTGAATACTCCACAGCACTGTGATATTTGGATAAACTTACAGAACTGTACTGATGTATATGTTAATTTGTGCAGTAAATATTTTTATTTGGTGTTGTAGCTGTTTGTTGTGGCCCTTTGTAGAAGAACTACTTGGACAGGCAATATGTAAGTGGCAGTGAGCCTATAAAAGTTTGTAGGCATTTAACAAAGGAACCACTCCATGACTTAGACAAATCAGACTCCTCCAGTCTTTCGTCATGACCCCACCCTGACAGCCACCAAGCAGGCCCAAATCTGTCAATGATAGACATTATGATTCCCAGCCTTGAGATGTCCTGGCATCTGCATGTTACCTACAGGCCCTCCCTGGGCCTCTGGAGAATCTAGCATATGCATAGAAGCTGCCTCCCAATCCTTCCCCTCAGGCTCCATGGAACTATGAGGACTTCGGTTTTGGAGGGCCCTACAACCAGGTACAATATGGCATGACTATCCTTGAGCAGATTACCAGCAAGTCATCCAGCCTGCTCTCTGAGTGCCTATACCCAGTGCAGAATAAATTGCACCCTGAATTACCCTAGCCTCTAGGACCAAAAGAGAGGCCTGCAGATATACTGCTCTTTCCCAAGACCCAGAGGACCAGCTCTATCATCCACCACCTAACAGAGCTGGAGCTCTTGAAGATTCCTTAGAACATCTTGCAGAGTTGAGATCACAGGGTCTGGAGGCTCTCTCTGCAACTTCTGTACCTAGAGTTCCTAGCAACAACCTAGCAACCTCCAAACCCAATGAACTATAAAAACTATATAGAATTATAGAAAGTTTTTTATCACTTATCCTATGGACACCGCCATGGAAGTGGTGAAATTTGTGAGCTTTTTCTTGGTGAATGACTCCAAACTGCAACTGACATTTATAAGGGTAGAATTGGAGGTACTGATGCCATTAAATAGTTGGAGCACTGCCTTAAAGATGAGACAGTAATGATAATCATAGACATCAGCCCCAAATGCAAACAGGATACAGAAGGCACTGAGTCAAAGCTGGACAAGGATGAGCATGGCTTATATGCTAATCATGGCTTCCATTAGTGTAATGATACAAATTGATTTCATAAAACAGGGAACCATGAACTTCTGATTCATCCCTATGCTCTTGACAAATGCCAAGAAGCAGCACATGCCCACCTGGCTCAAGAACACTTCTGTTTCCAGCCAGTCCAAGAGTAAAGATCCTGCAGTAGCTGCTCCAAGAGGAAGAGCATGTGGCTCCTTCCTGAGGTCCTCTGCCCACCCTTCGGGTGATAGCCTTGTGGTATCAATAACCTCCAAATCAGTGGGACCCCATCCTGTTCTTCTAGCTGAGGCTGGGTGATGGCACTTGAGGCTATTTCTCAGTGTCTCCTGGAGGCATTCAGTACCCAGGTCACCTCTTCTGCATGAGTTCCCTGTCTTCCAATATTTTGACTGCTCTTTATTTCCTGCCTTTGAAAAACACACAAAATACCCACATCCTCCGAGTCTGAGTTGTCCACACTGGACTTCCAAGACTTAGTTAGTGGATACTACAGGGGATGGCAGCAAACACATGACAACAATGCTCTGTAATCACTTCATCTACTTTTATATGTTTGACAGATGCTGTGTGTCCTCAAACCAAACTGATTCATGGTCAAATGATAAAATGGATGTTTGGAGAAATTTTACTTAGAGCAATTGAATCTCTGATAGATACACTAAATGACTACAAACAATTACACTGAATTATAAAACTATCATATAGACCAGATTGTTTCTTAAAATCTGGAATGAATCGAGCTGACCTAAGGCGGTTCAGGAAATGTGCAACTGTATCTGTCAATGTGGACAAGAATTCTGATCATAGTCATGTATAACTAGCATTGTTGGCCAAGGTTTGCTACTAGGAAGGAAGCCTCAATAATCAAGTGAACAAGGTGCATCAACATGCGGATGTCCACCAGTACGTCTCATCAACTCTAGTTTTTATTCACTGAGCCAGCCACGATGAAGACATGAAGGTTTATGAGGTGAAGAAAAATGATCTTCCCTCTCTTCTTCTTCTATTGCTACTGAAGACACTGATTGCAATGCTGTCATTAGTAAGCACTAAACATCCACAGATTCTCCACTATTATTTGTTTTGTTGAATCACTTCTTCCACACAGAGAAAAGCAATTCATCTTACACTGAGTTGGAAAATTAACATAAAACTGTATCTTGTTTAGGAAGTATTATAGGCATGCACCCCATGATCTCTTCTTATGGCACTAGATTAAAAATCTATAGTTAAAACTAAAACAGTTGATCAAAGAGCATGCTGTTGTAAGAAACATGCTTCTGTTTATAATTCAGATTCATGTCTACACGTAAGTTTTGAATGTATGCTTTCTGTAATCATCACATTGGTCCACCACTGACTCCAGCATCTTGGGTTTCTAACAAGGTAGCACATTGAACCCAAGGGAGACTGTTTTAAACAGTTTGAACCATGTGAGAAAATAAGGATAAATCATTGTCTTAGAGGAGTAAGCATCTGAGTTTTCTGTTTACGTTAAGTGCTGTAACAACCTAAGGAAGAGAAGACAACATGTGTTCTGAAGTAGTCTTTGTCAGTATTCACCTGTCTCTGAATTGTGAAACCCAAAGTATTGATATTTGCAAGCGTTCCCCAAACTGGTTAGTAGAAAACTTCTCTTATTAAACAATAGACAGTAAGAGCCAATGCACTAAAAAAATGAGAATTAAAAAAGATGTCAGACTAGACCCTACAAATGGCCATCATCACACTGTAAGAAAAACATTAGGTTACTCACCCAAATGTGATTTAATCATTGGAAATGTCAGCATGTCCTTTCTCCCTCCAGGTTCCCAGAAACAATAGCATGGAAACCAATGCTGCTGTGTGATGAGAAAGGAGAAGGGCAGATCCAAACTAGCAACCAGTTCAGTCACAGTGCATGATTCAAATTAGGAAACCTGCGCCAAGCCATGGCAAGTCAGTACCAAAAACGGGAAGCCTTTATGAAGTCAGTCCAGCAGCTCTACTTCCCAAGTGAAGGAAATCCCCTCACTTAATATCGCACAAAGCCAACTTGTTTTTTTTCTTTCAGCTTTATTGACATATAATTAGTAAACTATAACTGTCTGTATTTAAGTTTTGCAAGTTAATGTTTTGACATATAAAACCTGAATTGCCACAATCATACTAGTTTGCACATGTATTACCTTGCATACTAGCTTTTTCTTGTAAGTACTCATGAGAACTATCTACTAGGCACATGTAAGATGGTATATTAACTGTAACCACCTTGTATATTACATCTATAAAAGTTAATCATCTTTCACAGATAAAATATTGATTAGTTATCACTTCATTTTTCCTGTTCCTGGCTCATTGCAAGCAGGGCAAACACTATTCTACTCTCTATTTTTACCTTGCATGTGTGAACGAGATCAAATATTTGTCTTTATACATCTGGTGTTCACATCACATGCAATACATAAGACACAACTATGGAACTACAAGATTTAAACGTTTCCCCTGTGTTTTGTCTTTCTTCAGTCCAATCATGCCTTGTTATTTTGATATTTTTTTCAGAAGGAGTGTGTTTATTCTGTTTTGTATTTGCACAATCACAGCTAAGAGTGGCTTTGAGTCGTAGAAGAGACTTTGAACTTAGAATTTTTAAAGGCTATTATTATTGGTAAGAACTTGCAGAGTCTGGAAATAGACTCAATGCATTCTGCATTATGAGATGGTCCTGAACCTGTGAAGGCCATGGGTGTGGTGCTATGGTTTGAATATAAAATGTCTCTCACAGAACCATGTGTTGAACACATGATCACCAAGTGATGGATCTATCTTGGAAGCCACTGAAAACTTTAGGAACTGAAGGAAATATACCACAGAGAGTCACTTGTCCCCAACTCCTTCCTGTCCCACCCACTGCAGCGCAGACCAAGTGAAGTAAAGAAGGTCCTCAGTCACCATGATGTTCTGCCTTATAGTGGCCTCAAAACAGAGGCTGGAAACCACTGCCTCACTCCTCTGAAACTATCAGCTAAAATAAGTATTTTCATCTTTAAGCTGTTATGTATTTGGTCATAGCAATAATAAGTAACTGGGGATAACAAATGAAAACTGGTAACATATAACTCCTGTCGTGAAAAAAAACATTTAAAACCATGTCATTACCTTGATAGATTCAAAAATAATCATTTGACCAAATTCAATGATTAATGATACTGAATTTATGATAAAGAATACTAGTAGAACTATTATACAAGGACTCTATCGTGAATGCCATGTGCAAAGTTATTGTTTGTTTTGTCTTTCACAAAAAGGGATGGTTTCCACAGACAAGAAAATAAGATCAATACATATTTGTATGAGTACCACAATATTATAATATTAATTGGTTAAATGCCATTTGCAACCACAGATGCACAAGTGTAGAGCCCATGGGCATAAAGAGCTGCCTTTATTCGTAGGTTTAAAACAATCCTTATGTCTTAGATAAAGAAAGGAATATACTCAGTGAACAGGCAGACTCTGACTTCATGACAATTATAGTAAAGAGTGGGAGAGATTAGGTATTTCATAAATTAGAAACAATGTCTCATCAACCATTGAAAATAGGTACTTTACCAGCAGGGACTCACAAACTAATGCTTAGGTAGTATCTTGGTTCATAAATGTAGTCAGACCCAAACTGAGGACTTATTGTTTTATCATCCAATTTGTGAACCATTTGTAGTATGAACCAATATCTTGCTCATGCTCCTCAAAGATGTCCTGGGTTAACAAGCAATTACTTAAGAGACTTCTAACAGACAAATCTTCAAACTCTAAGCCACAGTCCCCATCAGTTTCAATACCAAATGACCAGAATCCTTGAGAGACAGTAACTAATTTAATTTTGGCATTATTTTAAACAGGACAAGAATAGTTTAGTCTTTAAAGTCTTGTAGAATGGAGAAGTGGCTATGCAGGAAACTATGTGGTAAAACCTAGAAGTATACCTATGAGTATTAAATTGCGATTAAAGGTTGATATTTTCTTTAAGACTTCAGATAGGTATTGCAGTTTCTACTGATGATAACTGAGACTAATTTATAGATTATCAGCAATTTGCTTTACTGTGCATATAAATATTGATTGTAAGAAGCAAATGGAATCCTTCACTCTCCCTTCTCATCCATTCTACTTAACTAATCAATCATCCTGTGACCACCTCCAAGTCAATTTCTCTTAGAACAACTATGCATGGCATCAGGGATTTTAATCAGATTTTCAGTAATTTGAACAAGGACTGGATTTCCACAGCAGCTGACTTACAATAAATTATTTCCATTCAGTTTGAGGGATATACCTATTAATGTCAACACACTATAATACCTTTGCACTTTTGATCATGATTTGGTTTGTCTACAGTATAAGTGTCTCTTAAATATCTGTGTGCTGAGCCATGTGGTGGTGGCACACGCCTTTAATCCCAGTACTCAGGAGGCAGAGGCAGGTGGATCTCTGTGAGCTGGAGGCCGGGCTGGACCGATAGCCTCCAAAACAATACAGAGAAACCCTGTCTCGTAAAAACCAAAAAAAAAAATTCTGTGTGCTGGAGGCTGCTGAGGCTGTAGAGTCTTTATGAGTTGGGGCATGGTAAAAGATAATTAGGTCATTCAGTGTGCCACCCACAGAAAGGTTTGATTCCCATGGAAGCGAGTTGTTTTGAAAAGCAAGCTGGCCTCATCCCAGCCTCACCATTTGATGTCTCACAAGTACTCCCTTAATGGTGATGACATGCATCGTGGAGCCCTTGCCAGAAATGAGCAGATAAAGATACAGATCATTGATTTATAATTACCAGCTTCCAAAAGTGTGAATTAAATAAACTCCCCTGCCAAATACCCAGACCTACTCCTGTATTCTGCTCTGTCAACAGAAAATAGACTAGGAAAGACAGGACAAGAACAGTGGTGTATCAAGATGCCAATAGTTCTTGGGGAAATTTTCTTCTCCTGGCGACAACAGAGATTTCTTAAGTAGGCCTTTTCTCTACCTGAAATATATGAAGTAGCTTAGTAGTAATATGGTTTTAAGGTGAGTGTACAACTCTTAAATTGATAAGTTGTAAGCCATTACTGTAACAATGGATGACCAAAGAGGAGTTCACTTGAAAGTCTAGTCCTTCAGGCATTTAAGTCTCATATAATGATATAGTAATTGTGCTGAATAGGATCATAATGATCACCAATAATTCCTTTGTGCTGTGTCTACTCATCATCTAACAGTGTTAAGTACTGTGTGTGCATTGGCAATGATTTTGAGGACTGTCCTGACAGCTAACCCAGATGTTGTTATAGAGGGAACACAGTGTTAGAAGGGTTTGTAGACAATAAAAGCAACTATTATAAAAAATAATATTGTGTTGGCTGGGTAGTGTCGATATAACAAAGAAAGATGAAATTTTTTTCTTAGTACGACTCCTTAGAAAGTATATGGGTTTCAAGTGCTGACCCTGCTTCCTGGCTCTTAGATCTAGTACAGGAGAGGAAAAGCAGCAGTAGTTAGTGGCGCCCACAAAGGAGGTGATTTCCAACTGAGTCACATTTTCTTTAAGACAGTGTATCAGAAAAATTCCCCAGAAAAATTAAATCATCATTGTGGCCCACGGTGTCTGAGATAAGGTATGTGGAGGAGTAATTAGAATCAGAGAAAATGGAGCTCCATTTAAGAGGCGGGACTTCTAGTGAAAAGAAGACACAGAGGACCTAGGAAAGAATCTGGGCCAGCTCTGGATTGTGGTGTAGTGACAGGGAGGAAAACAGAAGGGATCATTGACAGCAGTATCTTATCGTTTAGATGGTAAATGTCCCTCCCAAAGGCATGTATGTTAAACATTTGATCGCTAGCCTGTGACACTATTGAGAAGTGGTGAGACCTTTGAGGGTGGCATCAAGTTGAAGACAGTTGAGTTATTGAGATCATTCCCTCAAAGAGGATTTTGTGATAGTGTCCCACTTTTAACTTCCTCCTCCTCCCCCTCCTCCCCTTCCTCTCCTCTTTCTCTCCCTTTCTTTCTCTTTACTTCCTCATGGCCATAAAGTGATAAGTTTCGCTCAGAATTAAACGCCCTATCCACACATTGCACCCACTGCCACCTGCTGCTTCAACAGGAACTCAGTCACTGGAACTAACTGACCACAAACTGAAATCTCTGAAACTTTGAACTAAAATTAATGTTTTTCTCCTTCTGGGTTCATTTTCTCATCTCAAATTTTCTATGTACAGAAAGCTAGCACATACCTCCATTCCATCTTTAGATATTATGTCTGATGCCTTCTATTTACACCCCTCCCGACTCTGCCACTTTCCCCGGACTGGTCACTACCTAGTTCTAATTGATTCTGATAAGACCTGGGAGACAGGAAAGGAAAGCAACTGGACAGAATAGAGGGAAGTCTGAATTCTCACAGATTATCTTCACTTCTCCAAAGGAGATGTATTTATCATGATTTTAAGGAAGTCTCTAGCACTTGCTAAATCTCCCTTTACTTTTTAATTTGATGAAAATTTTAAAAATATCACAAACTCTTTTCTTATCAACTCCTCAAATATGCTGCTCCAGGCAATGATGAAAATACTTTTTAAATGAAACAATGAACATGTGATTAGTTACTAAATAGGTGGAGCTACAGCCCAACATTCCAGAGAACCCCTTTTTCCCCAACACTGGAATGCTTCACAGAATCAGGCAGACAGACAGAGACAGATTCTTTACAAAGTGAAGAACAGACTGTGTGTTATTTCCTTTACATGTTGCTGTAGCAAAGGCCTTACCTTACAAGAGGCAACTTAAGGAAGGAAAGATTTTACTTTAGCTCCTGATTAGATGCATGGAGTGATATAGACAGTGGGAGCATGTGGCTGGTTCTATTCACCTCCACACATCTTGAAAGAAGAGAAATCACGATGGGATAGGATATAGGGGTGGGTTATTAAATATCCCCACCCAGCAAACCCACCTCCTCCCAATACAGCTGCCACCATCTGAGAACTAAGTATTCCAATCTAAGGACCTTGGTTCGATGTTTTATACAACTCAACTAAACCGTAAATTCATCAATTTTTTAAAATTGGAGTAATCTCAGCAGAAACATGAAAGTTTATTCTTTAATTTTAAAACATGAAATACTTGAGAAAAGTTAGCTGATCTTGTAGAGAACCAAGGTTCTGTTCCCAGCAGCACTTCCAGTAGTTTACAACCACTTCTAACTCCAACTCCAGGGGACTCAGTGTACAGACACAGAGAGAGAGAGAGAGAGAGAGAGAGAGAGAGAGAGAGAGAGAGAGAGAGAGAGAGAGAGAGGAGATTAAAGTAAGTTAGAGATATTATGTATGATTGGGAAAGTTTATACTTTGAATTAAAATCCAAACTATGGAGCAAAAGTCTGAGGGTAATCTTTTCTCCAGGAATCATGGAGAACCTGGTTTATTGCTGAACGAAAAACAGAAAGCAAGTGACCATCTTCCCTGGTAATCCTAGGCTGTGCAGCACTGCCAGTTTTGGAGTTCCTGAAAGATTGTAAGTTAGAATCTAGAAACATAAAGCAAACATACAATACTTACAACCGCTTGAGTCAAAAGATCCAAGCACTATAGAATGGCACATGAGGCTGATAGTTGATTTGTCTAGCTGTGGGTCTGATGTTTCCTATTCCTCAGTGTCATACACAAAGAAGTATGCTGAAACCTAATTGCTTCTATATTTGGAGGAAGTTTAAAAATGGTCTTCAAATTTCTCACAGGCTGTGGAGGAAGAGATATGTACACCAACCCAACCACAAAATCTTCGACCTACAATCTGCCCTGCCTGCAAAATGTTCTGGGGCAACAATAGCACCGAACTTGTGTGAGTGGCCAACCAACGACTGCATTAACTTGAGGATCATGACACCATATCCTACACTGCCTGGATGGCCAGCAACCAGAGACTGGATAGCCCAGAGATCTAGGGTAGAACCAAACACTATTGTGAAAAAAATTAGGAAGCAATTCCTAATGATACTCTGCTACACTCATAGGTAGGTATCTAGCCCAGTTGTCACCTGAGAAGCTTCCTCCAGTAGCAAATAGGAGCAGGTGCAGAGACCCACAGCCAAATACTAAGGGGAGAAAGAATCTAAATTGAAGGGTCTCCACTGGGTCCCTCTCCTTAGAACTTGGGGAACCCTGTGAAAGAAGAGAAGGAAAGATTGTAGGAGTCAGAGGGGATGAAGGATACCAGGAGAACATGGCCCACTTAATCAACTAATCAGGGGTCACATGGGTTCAGAGACTGAGGCATCAAGCATGGGGATCTGCACCAGGTCCTCTGCATATGTTATGGCTGTTAGTTTGGTGTTTTGTGGGACTCTTAACAGTGGGAGCAGGTGTGTCTCTAACTCTTTTGCCTGCTTTTTGGGACTCTTTTCCTCCTCTTGGGTTGTCTTGTCCAGCCTCCATAGGATGGCTTTTGTCTTGTTTATTGTATATTGTTTGTCCTACTTGGTTTTTGTTTCTTGAAGATCTGCTCTTCTGAAGGGAAACCCCAGGGAAAGTGGATCTGGAAGAGAGGGAAGGTGATTGGGACTGGGAGAAGTAAGAGGAGGGTAAACTATGGTTGGAATGTGAAAAATGATCTCCTTTCTCTTCCTCTTTTCTGACTCTGTCCCATACAATAAAAACCATTTTTTCACCTTCTTCAAAAGTTCTGACACATACTGAAGTTAAACCTTGTCCATACTTGCCTATTTCTAGATCATTCAGAAAAGCAGTTTCCAATAATAAATCTGTGTAAGACAGGAGGATGTAATTGCTCACCACAAGCAAAAGAGAAAAATATTTTTTCATTATTCTTGTCTAAAAGTGTACCATAAAATCTATACACGATTTGAGCTGAATTTGGCGAGACAGAATTCAAGAAGCCTGAAGAACTAACCCCTGGGGGGAAAAGAAGCCTTAACACAGAGAAGATGACTCACACACATTTGTCCAAATAGATTTTTTTTAATTTTTTATTTTTTTCAATTTAAATTAGAAACAAGTTTGCTTCACATGTCAATCCCAGCTCCCTCTCCCTCTCCTCCTCCCCAGTCCCCTTCAACCCTCTCCCAAACCCCCACCCAATCCCCACTCCACTCCCTAAGGCCCTTCATGGGGCATCTCCAGAGTCTGTCATGTCATCTGGGGCATGGCCTAGGCCCTCTGCCATGTGAACAGGCTGAGACAGCATCCCTCAACTTGGAATGGGCTCCCAAAACCCATCTGGATGCTGATCTATTGCCCGAGGCCCCAAAGAATGCTGAGGCCTCCTCATTGGCACCCATGTTCGGGGTCTGGATCAGTCCCATGATGGCCTCTCAACTATCAGTCTGGGGTCCATGAGCTCCCCCTTGTTCAGGTCAACTGTTTCTGTGAGTTTCACCTGCCAAGTCTTAACCCCTTTGCTCATCACTCCTCCCTCTCTGCAACTGGGTTCCAGGAGTTCAGTTCAGTGTTTAGCTGTGGGTGTCTGCCTCTGCTTCCTTCAGCCACTGAATGAAGGCTCTAGGATGGCATACAAGGAAGTTGTCAATCACAATATTGAGGAAGGGCATTTAAAGTAGCCTCTCCACTATTGGTTAGATTGCCAGCTGGTGTCATCCTTGTAGGTCTCTGGACATCTCACTAGTGTCAGATCTCTGTTCAAACCTATAATGGCTCCTTCTATTATGGTATCTCTCATCCTGCTCTCCTCTATTCTCCTCCTGATTCAACCTTCCTGCTCACCCATATCCTCCTCTCCCCTCCTCTTCTCCCCCTCTCTTTCTCTCACCTTCCTCTCCTCCCCCTTCCCCCTGTACTCCCAATTCCCTCAGAAGATTCTGTCCCATTCCCCTTCTTTGAGGTACCATGCATCTCTCTCTTAGGGTCCTCCCTGTTTCCCAGACCCTTTGGCTGTGTGATTCTAGGCTGGCACTCCACTTTTTCATGTCTAAAATCCATATATGAGTGAGTATATACCATGCTTTTCATTTTGTGACTAGGTTACCTCATTCAGGATGGTTTCTTCAAGTGCCATCCATTTGCCTGCAAATTTCAAAATTCCATTGTTTTTTTTCACTGAATAGTACTCCATTATGTAAATGCACCACATTTTCTCTATCTACTCTTCAGTTGAGGGGCATCTAGGTTGCTTCCAGGTTCTGGCTATTACAAATAATACTGTTATGAACACTGTGGAACAGATGTCCTTGTTGTATGAATGTGCATCTTTTGGGTATATGCCTAAGAGAGGAATTGCTGGATCTTGTGGTAGACTGATTCCCAGTTTTCTGAGGGATCTCCATACTGATTTCCAAAGTGGCTGTATGAGTTGGTACTCCCACCAGCATTGGAGGAGTATTCCCCTTTTTCCACATTCCCTCCAGCATAACCTGTCATTAGTGTTTTTGATTTTAGCCTTTCTGACAGGAGTAAGATGGTATCTCAGAGTTGCTTTGATTTGCATTTCCCTGATGGCTAAGGATGTTGAGCACTTTCTCAAGTGTCTCTCAGCCATGTTAGACTCTTCTATTGAGAATTCTCTAGTTCTGTACCCCACTTTTTGATTGGATCCTTTGGTATTTTGGAGACTTGCTTCTGGAGTTCTTTGTAAATTTTGGAGATCAGCCCTCTGTGAGATGTAGGGTTAGTGAATATCTTTTCCCATTCTGTGGGCTGCCTTTTTGTCTTATTGACTGTGTCCTTTGCCTTACAGAAACTTCTCAGTTTCAGGAGGTCCCATTTGTTAATTGTCAATCTCAGTGTCTGTGCTACTGGTGTTATGTTGAGTAAGCAGTCTCCTGTACCAGTTCTTTCAAGAGTACCTCCAATTTTCTCTTCTAAGAGGTTCATTGTGGCTGGATTTATGTTGAGGTCTTTGATCCATTTGGACTTACGTTTTGTGCATGGCAATAGACATGGATCTATCTGTAGTGTTCTACATGCCAATATCCAGTTATGCCAGCACAATTGTTGAAAATGCTGTCTTTTTCCATTGTATAATTTTAGCTTCTTTGTCAAAAATCAAGTGTTCATAGGTGTGTGGGTTAATATCAAGGCTTTCAATTTGATTCCATTGGTCTCCCTGTGTATTTTTGTGCCAATGCCAAGCTGTTTTCCAAATGAGAGCTCTATGTTAGAGCTTGAAGTCAGGTATGGTGATGCCTCCAGAAGTTCTTTTATGTCCAAATAGATCTTAATCTCTAAAATACATGACAGTGACATTCAAAATTATTTCTGAAAGAAGAGGCCTCCAAGACCCTCCTCCCTACCTAAAAAATGTCTACTTGGGGATTGTTTGCATCACTGTAATAAAAATAATGGGCAGGGGCAAAGGCACAAAGATGGTCAGTTTCAGACAGCTCATAACAAGAGCAGGGGTGCAGAAGTTGACCAATAGTCCCCAAAGAAAACCTTAAGGAAACTTGACTAGGCCTCATTGTAGAAGAATAAGAATTATAGAGAAAACAAACACAAACACTGAGGCAGAAGAACATGTGATTTAATCTTGGTTGTATCCCTCACATATATAACAGATTGTGAGCTGGAGAGTTATTGCATGTGCTTTCATGTACAGTAAGAGTGACATCTTGTGCTCAACATAAACCCTTATTGTGATGTGTCACTAATGCTTTACTGTACAGTTTGTTTTGCATGATTATTAAAATTGTGGTTTTAGTTTTCTTTTATTAATACTCAAACTATAGTGTATCTCTGTGTGTGTGTGAGTGTGTGTGTAGTGTGTGTGTGTGTGTGTGTGTGTGTGTGTGTGTGTTGAGCTAGGATCAAATCAGAGGCATTTTGTACACCAGGAAAATGTTCTGTCATTCTTCTACATCCCTGGTGTTTGCTTCGTTGATCTCACTATGTAGCTCAAGTTGGTCTTGAACTGAAGATATTCCTACTTTGGTTGTCTGGGTGTTAAGATCTCAGGGATACATCTCCACATGCCTCAGGGACTATAGTTATCCATCATTTTACTTATATGTGAATTACAATGAAAATATGTAATGTGCAGGTGAGATTTTGAACTTGCTTTTTAACCAGTATTCTGGCACAGGAAAGAGCTTTGCCTAAATAACTGTTAGTTCTCAGTACTCAGGGAGTTGGTGCAGAAAGTAGACAGGTAGGAAAAAATCATTCCAACTGGGGAGTAGAGAAAAGAAATCGATACAAGACAGTGCACATAATACAATGGACAGTCTTAAGTGTTAGGAATAGAGTCAAAGACTGGAGTGGTAAGAAATTTACAATCATGTGTATATCTACTAAACAGAATTTGAAATGGATGAGTCTTGAAGAAACTAGGTGTTAGAAGAAATGAGTTTTTAACTGTATATGATATACCCTAAGTTATTCAACAAAGTACTTTTTATAGAACAACTTACTTGTTTCAGTTGCTGGGGGTATAAACAATGCTGTTATGAAAAAAATCTGCATGTGCTTCTTTTTACACACAGCAAGCAAGTCCCCTAGGTGAAACTTCCAGAGCTTTAAATCTCTGACAACACTTGACTGTCTTAACTGAGGAAGTGTACCCTGGGAGTCAGTGATGGAGACCCAGCACAGACCAGAGACATTGCTAAGTGAAACAGCAACAGAAGCAACTCTGCCACATAAATGTGGGGCTAGCCTGGGTGAATCTTCAGATCTTTATCAGATAAAACTCCAACTGAACATTTCTCACATTTTTGATTGTCCTTTTCTTTAGTGGAGGTGGGAGGGTCAAGACAGTGTTTCTCTGTGTAGCCCTGGCTGTCCTGGAACATGTTCTGTAGACTAGGCTGGTCTCTAACTCATGGATATCCACTTGCCTCTGCCTGCTGATGTTATTGTCCTTTAATGCTTCCTTTGGGCTTCTCAAACTCCTGACAAGCACAGTAAGATCCTGTCCCTCCAAAGGCATCTGCTGGATGCATTGTTCACAAACCTCTGCCAAACTCTAGTTGAGTACATTCTAGAAACCATCCTATTCCAATGTGCCCACTAAGGGAAAGGATGTGCCTACCTCATCGGAGAAGGCAGCTAGCTATCTGCCCACATTGTTGCCTGATGAGGAGGCAGAGCCCCTCCATGATTGCAAAGAAATTACGAAAGAGATTTTTTTCTTCTCATAGCCAAACTTAAAGTTGAGCAACTGCTCAATTCAGATATGATATGGAACTTTTTACTGATAGAAGCTGGAGCACAAGCAGGGAGAATAGTAATGCCAGAATTTGGGAGGCAGAGGCAGGCAGATCTCTGTTAGTTTTGAGGCCTGGTCTACAGAAAGAGTTCCAGGACAGACTCCAAAGCTACAGAGAAACCCTGTATCAAAAACTCAAAAAAAATTTAAGAGGGGGGCATAGCCCCTCACATCAAGAGACTCAAAGCTGAAATATATTGAGAATCAATATATTTGCCTGCACAAAGGAATTAAAAACAGACCCCAAGTCTTACAGCTCCTGGAAGCTGTTGAGGGTCCCAGGGCTGTTACAGAGGTGCACTGCCAGGTTCCCACAAGCCCAAGACCAAGCCCACAAAGACAACTCCACAGTCTTCTCTCATTGTCCCCTTAAAGGTACATTTTCTGTACTCTCCAAGCTCTACTCCTCCCTTAAAAGTCAGAAGAAAGAAAATGAACAACCAATTAGATGGACTGCTGTTTACCACAGATAAAAATAAATAAATCATTTCAGAAATGGCAGCCCCCAGCCTAGTCTACAAGGCTCGGGAAGAGAAAAATTTCCCTACAAGAGTTGTCACAAAAATATTTGGTTGTTCCAAGGCTGCCAGCAGTGACCCGACGAGTTATCAAAGCCTGCCTATAGCATGTTGGAACAATCTCAAGCGGGGACCCAAGACATCACACTGACACAAAAAAACAGGAATCCTGTGCATCTAAACGTGTAGAAGTAGAATTTACTGACCTTTCAGCGGGCACCAATGCTTGCTGGTTATGGTGAACACGTTTCAGGCTGGACAGAAGCTTTTCCCACCTGCACAGAGAATTAACTTGGAGCTTGCATACCCAGCACCACCCACAATCTTCACGCACGCCTGAAAAAAATAAACAAGACTTGTAAAGTGGCACTAGCTGGTGCCTGGAATGGGTTACATCTAATTGAGTCGCTGGCCCAGGTAACCCCATGGAAACCCCCAAACAACCCAGGTTATTTCTAAGGCTATTGGTTGTTCTCCACTACTGATAGGAACCTGTTGCTGAAGACAATAACTATGTTAACTCATTGAATACAGAGAAGCAGAGATGGTACCTACCTAGAACATTCACCCCCACTGACCAGTTTTCATGATCCTCAAAGGTACTCTGCACTCTACCAGAGGAAAAAGGTAAATACCAAGCCAGCTGAAAAACCCTGCCATCTGAACAGATTTAAGGTCCACTCCTAAGAGAGGAACCATGCCTGACACTTCTCAGGTGGCCAAGAACCTGAGACTAGATAGGGCCATGGGCCTAGGAGAAAATCAAATACTACTATTTTGATTTAAAAAAAAACAGCAAACTAATGATTCCTAATGACATTTGGTTATACCCTTAGATCAGAGTCTTGCTCAGCCATCATCAGAGAAGCTTTCCCCTGCAATACATACGAAAAATACAGAGACCAACAACTGGACAATGGGCAGAGAGTGGGAGATCTTGGAGTACTCAGTCCTAAGTAGGGCGTCTCCATCAAAGCCCTCCCTTCAGGGCTCAGGGCTATTTGTGGAAGAGGAGGCAGAAAGATTGTAAGAGCCGGTGGGGATGGAAGACACCAAGAAGACAAGGCCTTCTAGACACAACAGGGCTGCCCCACATATGAACTCACAGGTACTGCCGCAGCATGTGCAGGTCCCGTACAGGACCAAGCCAGATTGGGGTGCCAGCTCTCCTCTCCAGATTGTGTCTGGCCACCCCCTCCACTGCTCCCAAAGGACTCCGTGATAAAATATAAAGGCTATTTGTCCTCCACCATTTCTTGTAATCATAGGTTGGATACCCCGACTTAGAGTCACATAGTGGAGGTTTGGACAGGCTTGGACAGAACCACATGCTGTGCTCCTTTGCACAGCAGCTGCAGGCTATAAAGGTGTCTGAGTGCCCTCTGGTGGTCAAACTGGCACTGCAGGATTTTTAAAGGCTCCTGGGACAAGGCCTATGGATAAACAGAAAGGCTGTCTGCACTGCACGATGGTTTCTGCTCTGCTCCTGGACAATGGTTGTCAGAAAGCAAGTTTTGTGCCGCCAGAGTCAAAATCTGCCTCAGTTTCCCTGGTCATCACAGATCACGGTAACTTTACACTCTCTGATAAACCCTGTGTGTGTCCTTTGGAACTTTATAGTGCCAATGCAGAGCAATTTCTTCCTTTGGCAGACCCTATTTATGCATTCTTAGTTGGTGGTTATTAATGTGACTTGGCCAATTCAGCTTCACAAAGCACTTCCTGGACTGGAAGGAAAGTTCCCCATCCATCACCCTCCTCTCCAGTCCCAGGACAGGAGCACCCTGAACATCTCTGAAATGCGATCTCTATCCTTTTCAAAAGCAGACCCCCGCTTTTGGAAGATCATATCCTATCATCACTGGGCTGCTTGAACTTTTGCATGCTTGTTGGGCGGTGAAAATCACTGTAAGGGAGCGAGAGATGTGCTACTGAACCCCAGCTCTGACGCTTGTAAGATGTGCAAACAACAGACACCTAGGCAAATCATTTAACCACTCTGGAACCAGATTTCCCAGTTTGTTAAACGGAATAAGAAAACCTACCTCATGGTCACATGGTAAAAGTTGTCAATAGTGTCTATTATTTACACAGAACCTCGCACACTCCCTAAAATAAAGGACTAAGAAAATGCTAGCTAATCCCATGATGATGACAATTCCAACTATGAGATTATTTCATTTATTTTTCAAAATGTTAAATCATGTACACATGTATGATAGACTTTCAAGTGAGATAGAAGTTAACATTTTTTGTCAAGAGAACCTTCCCATGGCTTCAATCTGACAATCACTGGATAGCCTGTTACTTTAATACAGCCCTTTGATTTTACTCCTAACACTTTGCCTGTACCATTCAGTTACTGCAAACAACCACAGGCTGCACTGAGACACGGAATGACTATTGCACGATCCTTTAAGGTCAACGAAGCACGCCCTTTGCATAGCGTCTTACTCCAGAGGAGCCAAGTCGGTGTCGGATACAACCCATTCTCTTGCTCTCTGACAATAACCCAGGTCCGGCCCTGACAGACTGAGTTCATTTGAGGGCACTGCAAACTCTTCCTGCCACACAGTGTTCTCAGAAAAGCCAGGGAGGGGAGCTATTACAGACAGGGAGGCCTTGAGCAATAAAAAGAAAAGGTCATGCAACCTGCTAGCAAGCTCAGGTGTCTGCAGCACGGCATCTGGCATTGGGTAGCACTCAATCAGGGGTGATTCTTGATGCTGACATTGTTCCCTGTGGTTTCCCATTAATTTGATCCAGAACTCATGACATCTGGATGCAGCCCCATCTGGGCCCAGTTAGCCATCTCGTGTGAATGCTTACTCAGTGACCGGAGAGAGGGCAGGAGGACGCGGGGCAGAAGTCTAAAATGTGCTTCCCACATTTCCCCCTTCTGCACATGGCTTCCCCCAAAGCACCTCAGAACAGCATCTGCCCTCTGAACGATGCTAATAGGAACAGCTTGCTCTAAACAACTCCACTTATCTCAAGAATAACTGCCCGCATTTCAGCTTGTCTTTTCTTTGCCTGTTCTCCATCAGTGTTAAGTTTCATGCAAGGACTCAGAGAGAAGGAACAGGGAAGGGGATGTAGTATTAGTGCTTGAAGCTGTGAAACATCCCTTGAAGGTGTCTCTCTTTCTCTCCTGTGTTTGCTCTGTGCATTATGCATGCTGAGACAACCTTAGCAAAATGGCCATTTGAAAGTCTAGTACCACTGCTACTCCGCATGTCCAGAGTGTAGCTTTCCTTCTTATACACACTCAATCATATTACAGGCATGGAGAATAATCAGATCCCTTTGGCCTGTTGTTGAGGTCTCCTTATGGACGCAAACATCCACATCTATGTCTGGGTTTATGGGTGACGAATGTCAGCCCATTGTCCTGATGGAGAAACAACGTCATCTGCTACAGAACACAGGCTATATGCACTGAAATCCCTCAGAAACAGTCTCTGAACCAGAGGCAATAGCAGCCAGATGGGTCTCCCCTAAAATAGCTCCAATGTTTCTAAGCCTCCCTGCCACCCTGGAACCACTTAAAGAGCTTCTAAAAGAAAACTTTGCTGCATTTCAGCTTATTTGTTTTTGTATGTGCATGTGTTGGGGAAGGGCTGTGTATATCATGATGCTTGCTCGCTAGTGTGAAGGTCGAAGGATGACTCATAGGAGTCAGTTCTTTCTTTCCACTCAAGTCTTCAGAGTTGGCATCAGGCACCCTGACCAGCTGAGCCACCTCACCACAGCCCCTAAGTTTTGTAAAACAACAACAACAACAGAATGTTGTACATACTCCTACTTTGGACATGTTGAGTCGGGATCCAGTTGTCAGTACTTTAAAACCTCCCGGGTGATTGATAAATGCAGCCAGGAATGAACACAGCCAGCGTAGCCCAACCCCATGATTACACAGCCAGAGGCTTTGAGGCCCCGCAGCTGACAGTGACTTGTGCACAGATCTCAGATATGTTGTGGGGTGCTGGGTATAATTCACACCTGTCTTACGTTCCATCTAGCTTCCGGGTGTCTGCCTCATCCACTTAGTCGTCAGAGTGATGAGGAGAACCTACAGCATTCCAGAAACCCCATTCCTAAAACACCCTTCTGCCTCTTGGATCCACCACAACTTCCCCGTGCAGTGACTCTTCTTTCGTTACTGAAAGTCATTGCACACAGAACAGAAGAATAATTGCTATTTACAAAACTACTGCACAAAAAGGGTTACAGCATTTAATGGTAATGAGTTATACATTCCAAAGCAGCTAGATAAGAGGATTTTTCATACTCCCACCCTCTGCCCGCTGAACAATTCTAATTGAAATAAAGGTATGAGGGAATAGACGTGCAAATTCCTCAGATATGATCATGAAATATGCATGCATGTGTCCACCAGAGGGAGCCAAACACCTCCCTCTTTTGTAGTAAAGCCACACGTTGAAGAAATCAAGCAGGGAACAAGGAGGTAGCCAGTCTGCCAGCTTAGTGAGGGTCATTAGACATGTCCCCCGAGTAACCTTTCAGTCCTGAAACGCTGTTATTCGTCCTGAAGGTCATAAAACTCTTCAAACAGCTGGCACCATAGGCAGGCGTACCTAGCCCTTACTAGACTGAGCTTTTCTGCATTCATCATCAGTAAATCGAGAGAAGGCAGCATGAGGACTGAGCACAGCCGTGTGGGTTCATCTGTGAAGTCCAAGGTCTCACCCTCTCACCACTTCTTTTGTGTTCATCTGATTCTCTTTCCTTTCCCCAGCAAGCTGCTGAACACAGGGAAAGCCTGAGTCCAGAGCTTCTCACCTCCATCCCATACCTCCAGGGAAGTACCATTGTGTGGCCTTCCCTGCAGAATCCATCACATAAGCTTTAAACTCTTAAAGTGGCATGCTCCAATTATAAGATGACCACTGCTTCAAGTGACCCTCTGTCAGTCAGCAAGTTGAAGCTGGACTTTTCACACCTCTTGCTGACGGTCCATCCTGACTTCTGGTGAACACTCCCAAGTCTGAAATTCACCATCTTACAAGAGCACATTTCTGTCAAGACCCCTGTTCACATCTGAAGGTAAAATCTGTCTGTGTGATCCTTCTGCCATTGGCTTATCAGAGATACAGATTTATCTGCTTTTGACCTTAACAAACAACCCCTCCCTCCCCAACCTGGCAAGATGTCCCTCAATTTGTGGTCTCCACTGCTGACGATGACTGGTTCAGTGTGGCATCCAGGGCTAAAGCAAGAGGAGGCTCAGATGCCATGGTCCGAGTCCAGTGTGTTCTCACACAGACAGCTGCCACTTTGCTGTCTGCCCACCACCCTCGGGGTACCTGATTGGCTTCTTGTGAATAGAGAAAACATTGTACTTCCCAGGACCACATATTTTAATTCTATTTGGGCCCAAAGCCAGACCACCTACAGCAGCCCCTCCTAGGCTCCTGGTCCCTCTTCCTCTGCCTCATCCCACTCCCCCCACATGGGCTGCAATATCTCTGTTGTTTTGCTGTTCTAAAATTCAACTCTCTTCCTCACAAAGCTGTTTGGAATCCAGCTCCTCGACTTTCTCCAAGGAAGTGCAAAGCAATCAAAATCCCATTTTCAGCTCCTCTCCACCAGAGTTGCCATTGACCATAGTAGGAACTGGTTTCCTCTCGAAGCTGAGAGTGAGAATTGGCAGCCTTTCATGCTAATGCATCCAAGATGCCCTCCCATTGTCCCTCCCAACACATATAGATGTAAAGACACTCACACGGACATACACATACACAGACATACGTGAAGACACATACATGGAAACACAGACTCACAAAAACATATACAGAGACATCACACAAACACAACAAACAAAGGAAGACAAAGATATACACACAAGACACATACACAGCCACAAAACAAGCAAAAGACAGACAGAAAGAAAGAGAGAGACCCAGAGGCACACATGGACACACACCCTCTGTCAGAGAACTAACAACTCCCTTGGGTACAGACAGTGAATCCAAAGCACAATGTCTACCACCCAGTATGAGTGCTCAATAAATGTTTGCTGAACTGATCTGAGCCACAGGGGAGTCAGCCCAAGCAGCTGCCTTAAGCAGAAATGGGAAAAATGAGTCCTGTCTGGATTTCCTGCTGATTAAATCCTCTGTATAAAGTTCTATAGGGAGACTTTACACTGTGCAAATATCTCTGCAACCCTCCTCCATTCGTTTCCCACAAAGCCTAGACTGCATCTAGAGCCCCAGTGCTGTAACCACGTCATGGGGGTGGGAGAGTCTCCAGGAGCTTTCTCACACTTTCTCTAGCTCTTTCTAAAAAGTCTTAAAGGCCAGGAATCATGTTATCAGACTTCCTGGACAGTTCTGGAACCCATGTTTATCTGGCTCTGGAGCTCATGTTAGAAACCTCTGTGCCATAGGACTGCCTGCACCATAGCAAAAGAGAGGACTCAAACATGAGGAGACTCAGTCCAGCAAGCAGCAGGAGCATAGTGGCTGGGCGCTAAGGCGGTTCCAGAGGAGGGGATCCTGATGCCAGAAGCTCCCCAGAGGAGCTGGGTACCTAGACATGTGGCTGTCTTTCGCTCCATCTTTAAATACTAGGACAGAGCCACTCTGGCCAAAGCTGAAGTTCCAGAGTCGTGCTATCCTAGGCTTGTTGCTGAATTCTGCCAGGAAGGAGACTAGGTTATCCTGACAAGTCACGGGAAACGCTCACTCTCACTCAACCATCAGTTTGAGAATAGCTGGATTCCTTTTTCAAAGGTTTCGGTGAAGGTGAGAGGCAGTTATTGAGCCTTCCCTGAAGTCCACTAGCTAGATATTGCCACTGCATCTTACAGAGGGGGACACTGAGGTGTTCAAGAAGAAGTTCAGCTTGTCACTGGCAAAGCTGGGACAGGGACACAAGTTGGTCTAACACATCCACTTCTGCTTCTCACAACACGTGGTAGACACAGCCACCTGAATGCCCATTCTTACAGCTCTGTCACTGTGGCTAGGACAAACTGGTCTCGGGATCCTCAGAATCTGTGATTACCTTGTTTTCCAGAGTTCTTCGCACTGTTGAAGTCCAACTCTCCTGGCCACAAATTCTCTGTCTGATTATGGGGAGGGGGAAGCCCAACATCCTGCCAGTGACAGTCAAGCCACCGTGTCCCTCCCTATCAGTGAGCAGAAGGAGCTGTCTACAGCCTGGTTCACCCTCCGGCTCTGAGGACTGACCCTCACTGCTGCGGAAGCCCATTGCTTCTGACCAAGGACAGGAAGAACCCTGCTCTCAAACCTGGATGCTCACTCCACCTTGCTAGCCTGCCCCTCTGTCCAGCGCAAGCCTTTCAGGCTCCTTCCAAAGAGTCTTAGCTTCAGGAGTGGCCTCCTTACTTTTGTAACCTTTCTTCCATCATCCAGAGGACAAGCTCCTTTCCCACCACAGCTCCTGTCTGCAAGGAGTTGCCTCAGTGCCACAGCAAAGGCAGCCTAACAGATGACTCTAACAGATGGAGAGGACGTAAGAGTCAGTCTGACTAGTTGTTTAAAATCATCCCTCTGCAAGAAGTCCTGATTCAGAAGAGCCATTGTGGACTCTGGAAATTCCTAATTCTATCTCTGGGGACTGTAGTGCTTTAATGCCCTGATTTGGATCCTTGGGGCAGGCCACCAGCTACTAAATCTCAGCCAGCACCTCTGAGGCGAAGCTGACAAAGCACAGACTTCCACACCCATCGCCAGAGCCTGGTTCCCATCGCAGGCGCACCACCTTTCAGCCATGCAGTTGAAGTCTAACGACTAACCATCTGGGAACCTCTATTACTCCGTCCCTGATCCCCCTCCTGTGTGACTATTTTTAGAGTTATCATGAGGATTAAGTGAAGTATTGCTAAAGTATCCACTGAAAGGTTAGATAATCAGACTCTGCTGTCTCTAAACCGCATCTCCACCAAGGGGTCTCACAACTCCCAGTGTTCTCTAACATGCCGAGAAGATCTAGGTCTGTCTGTCTGTCTGTCTGTCTGTCTGTCTATTGTCTGTCACCTACCTATCTCAACCTTTCCTTTTTTCACTCCTTTCTTCCGTCTTCCCCTTTAGGCATGTGCTCTGTGGGGACAAGAATGGTTAATATCTGTGTGTACTGAAAGGACACAGAAAGGTCTAGAACACAGTAGAAACTCTGAGAGTTCAGGGTCTGATGAAGAGAAGAGAACAGACTCCCACCCCTGGACTCTCAGTCAGTTCATACAAACCCCACAAAAATTGCCAGCATTTATGAAATTACAAGCCAGTGCCAGGCCCTGCACAAGGGACAGGGCAAATCTCACTCCTGAAGCCTAGTCCATCTCTGATCCCACGCCATAGCATTTTGTTTGGCTGGGGTCTGTTCATTAGTTTGTAAACTTGGGAGGTGACTATTTCAGAATGTCTTGGCCAAGGTCACACGACTAGAGGACGTCAGAATCAAGACTGAAACAAATATCCGTAATCCCAAAGCAATAGCCTCCTCCACCCCAAAAAACTTACTTCCTCCCCAGGGCTTCTTTCCCAATGGTCAGGACTCCTGAAAGTCAAGGTGAAAGACATAAAATCCAAACCCAATTTGGAATCCACATGTTTTCAAGCCTATCTGATTCATTCTCATCCAAACCTCTCTAGACAGGAGCCATAAAACCACAGCTTTATTCCATGTCCCTCCCATGGCAACTCCACTACTCTTGGCTAGGAATATTATTTCAAATAACTCATGTGGACAGCTGTGTGACTACAAGAAGAAATAGATGGGTCCTGGAATGCCCCCTTGCTATAGATCACAACCCCCCAACTCCCTGCCCTCCCTCAAGCTGCCTGGACAGAAAGAGGTCAATGATTAATTATGCCAAGATAAACAGAGTTAATTTTCTTCCTGGATAAAACTAATTACAACTGTGTTTGTTTTGGTAGGACACAGAATTACTGTCCCTAGTGACAAATATTCCTAATTGAAAAGAGTGTTTGTTTCAAAGGGGTGGGGGCCAGGGTTGCTAAACAACAGTTAGGTAGTGCTTTTCCCATTTTTCATCTGGAGGAACAGCAATTAGATGCTGGCTTCAGAGAAACATGGGAAACCTCTAGGTCACCCTCCCTCAGACGTGCTAGCAGCCTGGGCAAACCATGAGATAGATGCATCTGAAAGTTTGGAGGTTGAAGGCAAGGATGCAGTTGTATCACTAGACCCAAGATAAATGATAAATGGGTGTTTATTTGGGACACTTACACAGAAAATTATAAAGAACCACTGGAGCGGTTCCCTGCTCTTCCTACTGGATCCACTGACCCAACACAAAGAGCGTGCGAAGGAAACCCATGCCTCAAGCTCCTCTCTTTCCAATTCCATCTACTTAAAGCCACACTCAAAGGGCTGTGGCCTCTATTTCAGGTCCACAGACCAGATGCCTACAGGAGGTGGTGTCCTCGAAGAACCATGCCCTGTAGGCTGATGACTTTGGGTCATTATCCTCTCTGACACTATACTGAGGAGGTAAAAAGGAACATTTTGAATCTCATCACTCGCCAACATCATTAACTATGGGTAAATACAAGAGCAAACTCAGGTTCTTCTAGCTTCATTGGTCTGCTTCATTGCTGCGTGCTGAAGGTTGGGAAGAGAGTAGGCCATGACCAAACTGGGAACGTAGAGTATGTGTTCACCTGAAGGTTCTGTAGGAACCAAAGGAGAGAGGTGTCAGGAATATGCAGAAGGAGTAGTGCAGCCAGTATGTACAGAGTTGGGTAGATATAGGTATGCTCAGAGTTACCCTGAATCCAGTATCATTAGTCTGAGATATTAGGGGAAACTGAGGCATTGGATAGCAGATGAGAATCGTAACAGATCGTATTACCAAGACTATCATGCCAGGTACCACAAACTCCCATTAAAAATTCTACCCAAAAATGCTATGACTTGTGTTCTAGAAACTAATATCCAAGATCAAAGCATTGTCGGAGTTACAGACTTCCAAAGCCTTTATGAATGGTCCTTTCTTCCCTCTTCCAGATCCTCTAGGAGCCCCAGACACACCTTGATGAGTGCAACTATGTCTCAATCTATCTCTACTTACAAGGCCTTCTTCCCTTTATGCCTTGTCTGTGTCCAAATTACCTTCATACCAGCCATTCAGGATCAAGCCCATGCCAACCCTGAGTAGCCTTACCCTAATTAGTCATATTTCAGTAGCCCCCTTCCTAAGAGAAACTGCCGTCTGAGTCAGGGCTCCTGCATGCCTTTAGTGGAGACATGATTCAGTCCATGATACATGTTCTGGAGGCCACCTTCAGAAGTGTAAAGCTCATTCTGTGAGGAAGAGGAACACAATGAAGGCTATACATGGCAGAGTGGTTGTGGTCTAATCTAATATTAGGGTCTAATATAGAAGACTCACTGGTGGGCATGAGCCCAGTCAGATTGGTGAGATGAAAAGTTGCTGTAATAACACAGATGAATCTCAGTCACACCAGAAGTCTGACCGTAGAAAAGGTGAATTGGGGTGGGGGGAACCTGTGGTAAGGATGTTTACAGTTCTGAGACTTTACAGTTCAAAGACCATGGTGGTTACTGGGTTTTTGGAGGAGTAAGGAAGAGGGAATAACTTCCGGTTCCCAGTTAAGCAACTGAAATCCAGGAGAAGAAGCAGACTGAAGGGAACCTTGGCTGGAAATGCAAGTTGTGAGAACTACCCAATTGAGATTCAGAGGGAGAGAAGACTTACACAGCCCTCTGGAACGCAGGCTTAAGCATCATAAAACTAATAATCAAGAGGCAGGAAAATGATCCCACATGAGAAGAGAAGGTCTGAGATAGATAACCGAGGGGCCTGTCACACTGGGAATCCAAAGAAGGATCAAGGGATTGGACTGTAAAAGTACAGTCATGGAAGTTGGCAGAAAACCAACAACAGAAGCCAAGATCTGGAAGTCTGCCTGCACCCAAACCAAGTATATGCACCCTCTACCACTGCGGTGCATAGAGCAGCGCTGAACACGGTGCCTGAATGCTGATTATCCACCGTGTGTGTGTGTGTGTATGTGTGTGTGTGCAAACTCTCCCCATCCTGCCCTCCTACCCAAACCCTGTGAACTTCTTTGGGGCACTGTGGGTCATGGCATTCTCTTGTTTAGCACAGAGCAGTCGTTCATTGATAAACATGGATAATTTGGATGGTGTTAGACACGTGAGTAATTGTAATTGCATAAACATCATATTAGTTATTAATAAAGTTCTCTAACAAAACTTAGCAATGTCTCATAGCGAGATTAGTGCTACCAAATGCTGATTCAACGAAAGGAGGAAGAGGGGAGACAGGCAGCCAGCAGCCAGGGGTGTTCAGAAAGATGCCTGGAAGAGGCTTCATGGGAGAGGCTCACACTGTGTGGGTGTGATGTGGAGAGGCTCACACTGTGTGGGTGTGGTGTGGAGAGGCTCACACTGTGTGGGTGTGGTGTGCAGAGGCTCACACTGTGTGGGTGTGGTGTGCAGAGGCTCACACTGTGTACACTGTGTGGGTGTGGTGTGGAGAGTAGTGCAGAGGCTGGAAGTCAGGCAACCGAAGGACACACCTGCTCCAGTAACTCTGTGACAATCACTGTGTCCACTCTGCCCTTCTATAAAACAGGGGTTTTAGCTATAAGATTTTTGGAAGTCCTTGACCTCTATAATAGTAGTATAAAAAAAGAAGATATACCCTCCTTTCCATTCCACACAGAAGTGCTGTCCATACTGTCCTGTAACTGTTGCCGTACCTCGATGACTTTCTTTGTTTGGCTAAATGTTAGTGAGACTTCTGAACCTTCTCCTAGACCCTCTGCCTTGTAAAATATAATTTTAGTGCATAATGCTGCCAAGTCAGTTTAATAACAACCTTCCACCTTTATTCCCTGATCACCATCAATGCCTCATCAAAACTCTCACTCTTCACTCAAGTTTGTGCATATGATTACCTCAGAGGACTCTTCCAAAGAATCCCGGTAGGTTGATTCAACCAGAATCCTGTACCACACACAGAAGAACCTCATATAAATATACAGAGGGCGGGGGGGGGGAGGGCACAGAGACAGACAGAAGCAGAGAAGAGGAGGGAGAGGGAGAGAGAAAAGAGGGAGGGAGGAGAGAAGGAGAGAGAGAGAGGAAGAGAGAGAGAGAGAGAGAGAGAGAGAGAGAGAGAGAGAGAGAGAGAGAGAGAGAGAGAGAGAGAGAGACGCTGAATATTTTCTATGCCCTGGTCCTCTGCTCATTGGATCTGCAATCTCACTTATCCATGATGCATTCAGAATGGAGCCCAACTCTATTCTTGGATGCTGTTTTACAACAAAATTTGTTTTCACCATTTTGGCTTTTGTTTAGCTCTGGTTTTCTTTGACATCTCAGAGGACTAACAGGACTGAGAAGTTTTGATTTGCCTCGGGACTGAGAGAGAGGAGCAGAGGGCACAGAGATGCGTCAGATCTGGAATTCAGGGGGAAGCACTCAGATGATGAGACAACAGGAAGGCCACACTACAGGACCATCGAAGCATGGCCTCTGGAGACAGGCTGCCTGGATGTGATTCCCGATTCAAGCAAAAACATGTTCCCCACAGTTTGGAGTTATTTGGAGGCTCTTCCATCCTGAGAAATCCCCACTTTAGGCTCCAGAAAAACAGCATGGTTGACTGTGTTGCAGGTTACTCACATGCAGGCAGCTGCCTTTCTCTGGAATAGTCAAATAAGGACACAAGGAGACAAGTTTATTCATAGTTAACCTGCATAGTTGAAAATGTATATGCCTGGGTCCCACACCTAACCCATGGAGTCAGACTCTCAGAACAGAGCCTAAGCAGTTGTGTTACAGCTCTGCCCGGTGCACTGTCTTCTAGTCTGCTGGTAGAACAGGTTGCATAGCTGCCTCTCCTCATTTCAGACAAAGAACCTGCCCCCTGGTGCACACAAAAGGTACTGTATGGTGTACTAAAGGTGACCAGCTCCCCACAAAGAGTGAAAGAGGTTGCTATTGTCTCCTCTGGGCAACTTGCTCTCAGACCATGACAAGCTTAAATCTTCACTCTGACATCCTCCAGCAATGGATCCAGAGGTGTACTTGGAAAAGCTGGTTATATTTCCCATGTCAATTATGGGCTTTCTCCCAGATGAGAAAGAAAACAACTAAAACCTTCCTTTCTTTCTCTTCTCAATGAGAAAAGTGGTTCTTGAGGTGATAAATGGATACATAGGGAAAGAGTGACAGTAGAGATACAAAGGAGGAAGCAGGCATGTTTTGGTTAATTGAGGCTTTTTCACTCATAATGACGTGTAGTTAAGACAGCACTAGTCCTTAGATAGAGGAGTGAGGGGTAAGATGTGCTTGGTACTCAGCAGCTGTTGGTAGGAGATCAGATGAGACCAGCTTACTGGGAAGCCTTAACTCGTTGGTAAAGACAAACAGCTCAGTTCTGTTTTGTTTTGTTCCTCTAGCTTCTGAAGTTAGCCATGATCTGTCTGATCCTTTAGCCTCATCTCATACTATCTCCAGACGGGCCCCATTGTTTACCTGTCAGTTATCAACAGTCTGCTCCAGTTCAGCTCACAATTCCACTCTCATTACTAATTTCCCTAGTGTTTCCTATCCTGTTTGCCCAACCCAGCAACTCAAGTGGAAAGAATGAGAAGAGGGTGTGGCCTTCATGTGAAGGGGTGTGGTCTTAGTGAGAATGGGTGTGATCTTGCCTTTCACTCTTATTTCTCTTCTAGGTGCCGGACCTTTCAGGTTGAGACAGTAGAGGAAATAAGAGACCATGTAGGGCTCACCTTATACAAGAGGCTGCTTGTGGTGGGAAGAAGAGCCCTGCTGCCCACCCCTACTCCCTGCCGCTTTCATCACAGCATTCTACTGCTGGTGGTTTCCATATGTCAGTCTCCTATAAGATATATAGAGTGACATATAGAGTAATGGGTTTAGATGCAGATACTTAAACTGTATCTCTTTGTCCCATCAGTGCTGTCTACCATGGGCTTCCTCTCTGGCTAGATGTCACCTTATATGGTTCAGAGCAATCCATGCTTCTCCCTGCTTCTTTGACTTCTCCTCTTGTGCAATGTAGCCTCGACAATCATTGGCATCGTCTATGGTCACCAGGGGCTGAAAAGAAACTGGTGAACTAGATACAAGTAAAAACATCTTCTTTGCTTGAGAATTTCACTAAAGTACCTACTGTCCTTTTCACTGGTGGGCTGTTCCACCACTCCCTAGTTGTACAAATCTGTAGAAACAAGCAAAATTAGGACATTTGTACTTTTGTCTGAGATGAAATTTACAAGGCAAGAGTTACCACCTTCCTACCAGAAAGAAGCAGCAAGCAGACAAGGTGTCAGAAGCAGCAGTTTTACAGGCCCTGACCATCAGAACACAATATAAGTGACCCTGCAGAGAGCAGTCACAAATCAGATAAACAGTAGGACCATCTAGCATGCTGTCTCCGGGGAACTTTCAAGCCTGTGGCAGCATACGGACATCTGAGTGAAGTCAGGAGCCTCTTAAATTGGCAAGAGCAAGCTATGGGTTGGGGGAGTCAAGTGTCTATAGCTGGCAGCACCAAATATTAAAGAGCTGCATGTAGGAATGTCTGCAGGGGCCCGCTTTATTGAAGCACTGAATAGAGCATGCATGTGAAGATACACTGGAAGACAGGAAAACTCAGAAAGAACTAGGGAACATTGATGTTCCTGAATAGGAATATTGAATCTCTCCTCTCCCGCAGTAAATGTAAAAGACTCATAATTCATTGGCACAGTACTTGTTCAGTGGTGGGGGAATAATTCCCCATAGGCTGCTCAGACATGCCAAACAAATCATAAAAGCAAGACACAAGAAGATCAAACTGTTTCTAAGTAGTTTAATATATTCCAGAACAAAGCTAAAAGAGATTTACAGGACTAAAAAGAAATCTACCACCCAACAAGGTAAAAGTCACAGTTTCTGGCATCTAATCAAAGATTATGAGGCATGCAAAGAAGCAAGAAAGAGATGGAACAGGCAATCAAAACACTCCAAGAAATGAGGCACATTTATAATTAGCAAGTTAAGCTGTCAAAATAAATGACAGAAATATATTCTATATGTTCAAAAGTTAAGTTTCCAGTGCTACTGAAATTAAAGTTCTTAGAGGAGTACCTACAGCCATCATTTTCCTAAATGGTGATAATCCCTAACTATGCTCTAAATATTTGCCCCGATGCCCACAGGTAAGTGTAGTCTTTACCCCATCAAGGAAACCTCTCCTTACAACAGACTGAGGCCATTACAGAAAGCCACAACCAATCAAAATGCAGAGCTGTGGAGCTCAATTCCAATAAATGCATCTACAAAAGACTCCCACATGGATGGTTCAGGGAACATTGCAGAAGAAGGGGCAGAAAGATTGCAAGAATCATAAGATTGGGGAGTTGGTTGTGAGATTGGGTCTCTTAGTAATATCAGAAGCTACACCCACAAGAAATCACGAACATGACTACCCAAATGTGAGATGAGCCAACATGACACCGATGGACATGACGAAGTGGACCAGGAAAATCCCAAGAGACCTCAACCCTGCACAAGAACTAAAAGCAACTGAACAAAGCTAAGAATGGAGCAGTGGTCTTCGCAGGAAAGAACACATCAATAGGTTGTTCGGTGTCAAATGGTCAGATCTGAAAACATATGAACAGGTAAGATTATATGGACTGGAACAGGTTATATCTAAGAATGTGTGTGTGTGTGTGTGTGGCCATGAAATTGAAAAAGAGTGAGGATGAATATATAAGAATATTTGGAGGGAAAATGGAATGGTAAACTATATAATTATATTATAGTCTCAAAAATAAAAGAATTTTTAATTCAGTAGATACATAGAGGACAAAAGATTCAAATAGAAACTAGAAATGAAAAATAGACTTTTAGTATAATGATAGAAGAAAAAGTACTTTGCTTGATGATATTGAAGATATGATGATTGAAATAGAAAAATAAACAGATGAAGAAATAAAACAACAAAGTTCAGGGCATATAATAAAAGAGAAGATTACACAACAGAAAAAAAAACATGAAACCTAGAGCAGATGTCTTAAGAGGATGAGTATTACTGACCAAAATCCATTAAGGCTAATCAGGAAAAGACAGCAAGACACAAATTACAAATTTTGGAGTGAGACAAATGATATTTCTATAGATGCCTCAAATATTTAAAAAAATTATTAGTTGAATAACTAAAATGGACCAGCTCCTTTAAAGACACAAACTACTAAAGCTCAACTTAAGATAAAAAGGACTCCAATATCTCTACATCTATCCCTGACATAGTATTTATAGCTTAAAATTTTTCCACAGAGAAAACTCAACTTTCTATCATGCATTAAAGAAAGGAACAACACTACTCCTACACAGAAATTTGAAGGAGAAATGCTTCCCAACTCATTGTCTGATGCCAGCATTTCCCTGATGCCGAAACCAGATAATGACATTACCAGAAAACTACAAACCAATGTCTTCCAAAAACAGATGCAAAATAAGAATTTTAACAAATCAGATCCATATTAAAATTTAACAACTAAAATCCAATATATTAAGAGGCCAATACATCAGGGCCAAGTGGAGGTTTTCCAAAGAATGCAGAGTGAGTATAACATTCAAATATCAATACATGTTGAAGAGATCTGCTGCTTGGCAATGTGCATACAAACTGTTGAGCTGTACATTTAAAAATTGTTCAGACTACAAATAGGGATAATTTAACTTCCTCCCCTACTTTTATCCCTTTAATTTCCTTCTTTTGCCTATTGTGAATGACCTCAGTTACTCTTCAGAACTTATTGGAAGGCACTATTGCTGAAGACACCACATACTTGAGCAGTAGGATATGGCAAAATCAAGCTTGTAGCAACCTGGAAGCTACATCCTTTAACTAACTTTCACAATGCTGCAAGATTCTATGCACCATTGCCAAAGGAGAAAAGTAATCAACAGCTTTACCCAGTTGTGAACCCTTTGAGCTACACTAATGGTATGTCTGACAAGACATACCCACTAGTGTAATAGTAGCATGAATGCTGTGAGAGTAAACAACCACTTTATGCTTGTATTTGGAACTCATGTGCCAAACAAACAACCTGGGGGGAAAAACTATGACTAGCCAGGTTCTACATGCTAAGAAAGAATCTTACACTATTATTATACTAAACAGACATAGTATTAAATTTCCCCCCTGAGTCCTTATCTTTATAGTCATAAATTAATGTATCCTTCAACTTTCACTAGATGATCTCTTTTTTTCTAGTAGATGATGATGATTAATACAGACTCACTGGTCAAGGTGCAGAGTAAGAGAACTGTGTCCAGTTCTAAATGGGACATCTATATCACACCCTATCCCCAGGATTCATGGATCATTTTGGATTAGGAGGCAAAATGATTGTGAAAGCCAAAGGTAATGAACATCTAAAGGAAACAGTATCTGTCAGCTATAACAATGTCACTGCACACATGAACTCACTGTATTGATTACTACATGCGCAAAATCTTCACAAGATCACTCCAGGCAAACTCCCATCATGAGTGGGAACAGACTCATCAAGTACCATTCCATAGCTTAGGAGATGTTGACAATTGGTGGTTACTGGGAGAAAGTCAGTTCTCTTTAATGATATCGTTTCTGTCAGGCTACCCATGCTCTAATAGACACCCATGCCCATACAGGCAGCACTAAGTAAACTCAGTGGGTTTACAAAAATAATATCTAAAGTTGAGAGGCAAAGGTAGTAGGTGATAGGTAAGGAATTAGATGAGAGAGAATGTCACATAAATTTGATCAGAGTTCATGATATTCATATATGAAATTCTCTAGCAATAAAAAGTAAAATTGAGAAAAACATTTCAACAGATAATTCTTGAAAATTACATATGGATAGCAAATGTGCTTAAAAAGGGTGTTTGCCATTATTAGTCATTTTAAAACTGTGGTGGAAAACATTACACATATGTTAAAATGGCTGTAATTAAAAATATTAAGTATTAGCAAGTATGTGGAGGAGCTGAATTACCATACACTACTGAGAGGAACATGAAATAGGAGAACTACTTCAAAGAACAATTTAGTAACTAGTTCTCTGAGGATGTAGGAATGTTCCTAAAATGACTTAAGTATGAAATGTAAAACCCAACTTCATTTATAATCATTTCAATCCAGATGTAACCCAAAGGACCACAATGGGTGAGTAGATAAATTGTTGTGTCAATGTATCCTGGAGCCCAATGCCAGAAAGAACTGTTAGTAACACACAAGCAGCATTAATGAATCTATGAATGCTCCTGCTGGACATAAGAAGTCAGACAAAAGGCAATTTTTGATGGTAGATGGGTATGGATGAGTCATGGACAATTTTTATAAAAGAAGAAGACAAGGGAGGAGTTAGAGGAGATGCCGGAGAATTAGAGAGAACATAAGTCCAGTTCTCATACATGGAAAGCTTATTAAAATAAAAATTCAATTTGAAAAACTCTCACAAAAGAATTACAGGAGTGATGGATCTATTCATTATTCTCCTCTGAGGCAAGTTTCATGACTATAGACCGTATTATCACTTGTAAAACTGTACACTTTAAATGCGTTTAACAAATCAATTACACTCAATAAAGTGGATTGCTTTTTAAATAAGCTACAGCAACTACCAATCTCATGTTCATATACACCCTCAAATCTCAATCAACAGAGGTGAGTTCTTCTAGTAGTACCCTCAATTCTATTATGCTGTAATCACAGGTCTAGGATGGCCACGCCAGTTCAGCATACCAGAAGCTTCTGACCCAGGAGTGAATTTATCTCTGGCCCCCTTCTTCTAGGTGCCCCCCTTCTCTCGGTGTTTCCAGCCTCTTTCCCTGTCCCTATTTCCCTCCATTGCCTTCCCCTTCTTCCCTCACCTCTCACAGATCAAGTTAGGAAATATTAGGAGAAGAGACTTATCCTCTCCTGGAGTACTCCTAGTTCCTGTGCTGACTATGACACATCTCACCAGCCCCCTGACTTGTCACTTGTACAGATGTTGAGGTGGGGTGCTTGAATGTTGTGGTGAATGTTAGGTGTGGCTGCAACATTTACTTCCCTCCTGGGAATTATCAGGGCCCACTTGCTGACAGTTGCAAGACCACCTCCAGCTCAACGAGAAAAAAAAAGACAAGACCAGTAGAAGAGAAGGGGCTTGCTGATAAACTCAGGCCGCAAGTGTAGAGTGGGTCTGGGTGGGCCATGGTCCCAAAAAGCATTAACTAATCTTTAATGACTTCTCCCTTGAGGGAATTAAGAGTTGGGTCTAAGCCGGGCGTTGGTGGCGCACGCCTTTAATCCCAGCACTCGGGAGGCAGAGGCAGGTGGATCTCTGTGAGTTCAAGGCCAGCCTGGTCTACAGAGTGAGTTCCAGGACAGCCTCTAAAGCCACAGAGAAACCCTGTCTCGAAAAACCAAAAAAAAAAAAAAAAAAAAAAAAAAAGAGTTGGGTCAGCCAGATCTTGAAGTCAGCAGAATTTTGTCTTGGGCCCTTCCCCCGCATCCTTCCTCCCTCTTGTCTTCTTCCTTTCAACATCTACTGTTGCTGACCAGAGAGATACAGGCAGCTCTCTTATGTGTAATGTTTTTCAAGAATGAACATAATTTTTAATACACAACTGCTTAGCTTTGACCAAAAACAAGTTAAATATTCAACTCCTGTTCTGTTCGTGCCAGTTCAAGCAGATTTTCATAGTTCCTTGGGTAGGCTGAGTACAATCCTGGATGTTCTGACAAGGAGGAAAGAGGATGCAAACCTTGTAAGAGTGCCCCCAGAAAATTCCAGTAGTTTCTCTCTGTACCACTGTCCAGAGCTTTTTCTTCTCTGTGTATCTCCACAGATTGGCCTCTCACCTCTCACCTCTCACCCCTCACATCTCTCCTCTCACCTCTCACCCTGCAAAAACTTCTCTCTCCGCTTAGAGACTCCTGAGCAAGCTTGTAAGGATGACCAAGCCCCTGGCTCCCAGCCAGGCTGAGGTTTATGTGAATCTTTACAAGCACATCTGCCAGTGAGTGTTCTTCCGGGATCCCATTCCTGCCCAAATGGGCCACATCAATCATAGCCCAGGCTTCTTCCTGACAGAGTGTGAACAAGGACCTACTTATTTATGACGAACTCCTGAGTGTTTCCCTGTGCCAACTGGGCTCCCTGGGAGAGGAGATGGTCATTAAACCAACCACCTCCACTGTGCCCTTCCCTTGCAAATAAGACCCCATTCTTTAAGGGAATGTTGATGCCAAGAAAAGGAGGTTAACGCATAGACAAAAAGGGATGGAAAGAGAGAAGTAAGCATTGAGTAAGCCTCTGACAACTCAGCGCTGACAGGAAAGTCACTTTGCCCACTTTGTAACAAGGGCCCTAAGATGCTAAGAGGATTGCATCCAAGGCAAACATACCCATCGAGAAGCAGGACCCAAATCTGATGTTGCGTGCCTCTCCTCTTAATCAAAGGTCCTTTTCTGAAGCCATTTTTATGATTTGGGGAATTTATCAGTAACCAGGGAGTTCTCAAAATTCTATTTGTGTCAATCTCAGAAATTAAAACTCCTTGCAAATACTTTCTTTTCCTCTCTTGGGGAACTAAGTTCCATGATGAGTATGATATTTCCTTTCTTGGAACAGAAAACTGACTGTCTTATTCTAGTTGAAAAGGGTTCCTAATGTATGCAAAAGCAGAGCAGAAAGAACCCTCATAGTGACCCTTGTGAGGTCAAGTTTATTAACTCTGTTATAGGACAGCACCGGGAGAAACAAAGTGCAGAAGCAGTCTGGCTTACGCGGTGCTAGAGTCCACGGTTAATCAAACCTGAGTTATCTGAGAATAAGAGACAATGCAGCGGCAGGCCAAAATAGTACCTTTATAGAATATAGTTAGAGACAAGTAGCCTTACTGTAGAGCCCGGATAGATAACCAGCAAGCCTGCTTTATGTCATCACCAGCTACAATGCATTGTCCACCCTGGCTTATGGAAGGTGGACAGAACTATACTCCACTTTCTGTGAAGACTCATAAAACCTCTGTGTTAGTGTTTCTATTGCTATGAAAAAAGCCCATGGCCAACAGCAATTTCTGAAAGAATGGGTTTATTTCATCTTATAGCTGGAAGTCCATCATCCAGGGAGGAACCTGGAGGCAGGAACTAATGCAAAGGCCATGGAGGAGTGCTGCTTACTAACTTGCTCCTCATGGCATATTCAGTATGCTTTCTTATCGTGCTCAAGACCACTAGCCCAGGCAGATTCTGACTGCAAAGATCTGGGACCTCCAAGTCAATCATCAAGTTTGGTGGGGTTTTTTTCTCTGCTGAGATTCCTTCCTCACAAATGATTGCAGCTTGTGTTAAGTTGACATAAAACTATATAGCATACCCTGCCACATATAATTCTCCAGTTTTCCTCTTCTCTTCATCTTTTTACTGAATGGCCCCAGAAGACATGGCTTTGGTATATTTCAATCTCAACACCACTGACCTTTAAGATAGATAACTCTTCATTGGAGGCTGTACAGTACACTATAGAGTGTCAGGCAGCATCTCTAGTCTCTATATACTAGATGCAAATAGTGTCTCCAATTCCAGATGACCCCTGGTTGAGGTAAGGAGAAAATAATCATCGTTGTTGAAAATCATTTATTGTGGAAGATTTCAGAGCCACATAATGGAAGGAACTTGGGTTCTGAATGACTGTGTGGAAGAGAGTACATTCCACGTTTGTCAGTGCCATAAGGAAGAAATTAACTTTACTGCAATTTGTGAGCTGTTTGTTCAAGAGTTGTTCTATGTTGACTGATATAGTGTGACTATTATCTCCATAAGTAAACATTTATCCAACCAGTCAGAGAGGATTTGGAGCAGAGGCTACCTTTGCCAACAAAGAGTCACAAAAGACAGTGGGTCAGGGTTTCCTGTCAGGAGATAGTCCTTAAAATAAAGAAAATAGCAGAATGTGCTCTATATGCACCAAAATTACACCTCAAGTTATCAGTCACCTAAGTCACTTCTCATCTACCATGGCAGGGAAATCTTAAATGCGTTCTTTTTCTTACAGACTCTCTCCCTATGAAACCAGGATTCTCCGCGGTGAGGGCCATCAGCACATATTGTCCTTTTCTCATACCATAACGTTTGACTCAGGAGAAAAAAATTCCCTATAACCTACAAAAATTGATTTCTGGACATTTTCCAGTGCCAGATTTCTCTTTAGGCCTAAAGTGATTCCCTCTATTATGGTATCTCTTTTCTTGCTCTCCTCAATTCATCCCCCAACTCAATCTTCCAGAATTCCACACGGATGACCCCCAACTAAAAAGCTAAACAATAGTGGAGAGTCTACCTTAAATGCCCTTCCCCTATAATGAGATTGAAGACTACATTAAGTGCCATCATTGAGCCTTCATCCTGTAGCTGATGGAAACAGAAACAGCGATCCACAGCTGAGCACTGAGCCAAATTCCTGGAATCCAGCTGTAGAGAGGGAGGAGTGATGACCAAAGGGGTCAAGATCATGCTGGGGAAACCCAAAGAAACAGCTGACCTGAGCAAGTGAGAGGTCATGGACCTCAGCCAGACAGCTAGGGAACCGGCATAGGACCGAACCAGGCCCCCTGAACTTGGGTGACAGTTAGGAGGCCTGGGCAGTCTATGGGGCCTCTGTGGTAAAACCAGTATTTATTCCTAGTGCATGAATAGACTTTGGGAGCTCATGGATGGATACTCTCTCAGCCTAAATACATGGTGGAAAGCCTAGGCTCTGTTCCCAATGATGTGACAGACTTTGATGATCCCCCATGGAAGGCCTTACTCTCCCTGGGGAGTGTATGGTGAGTGGGACAGGGTGGAGGCTCAGCCTTTGGACAAGGTCAAGGGTTAGTCTGTGACTCCACTGAAGCCTTTGCTCCAGGCTAGAAAGAAGATGTGAATATGGTTTGTGGCAGGAAAACAGAACTGGATTAGAGAAAAATAAACTCCTCATCCCTGGCCTTACCATGGATTCTGTACAGAGCTCTCATCACACAATCCATTTCCTTTCTTCATTGTCCTTTGCATTACATTAAGTGCCAGGCTAACTTTTTCCCATAAAGCTGTCAGGATAATAAGATAAGAGTCTCAGTCCAGGAATGACACCAGAGGAAGAGAAAAAAACTGGATGAAAGTTAAGCAATATGGATGGGTCCAGGTTCAGTCTGTCATTTATTGGTTATTCCAAACTAAGCAAATCTCTTTCCTTCTCAAGATCTGTGGTCCCTCAACATAACCTGATGCTATAGTTTCAAAGTGTCCCTTAAAGTTCATGTGCTGGAAACTTAGTCCCCACTGCAACAGAACTGGGAAGTGAAGCCTAATAATAAGAGGTACCCAGATCATAAGGGCTCTGCCTGCATAGATGGATTGATGCCATTATTACAGGACTACTGATTCTGCCAGTGGATTTGTTATATATAAGTAAACCGGACTATCATGGCTTCTCTCTCTCTCTCTCTCTCTCTCTCTCTCTCTCTCTCTCTCTCTCTCTCTCTCTCTCTCTCTCTCTCTCTCTCCCTCTCTCTCCCTCTCCCTGTCCTCTCCTCTCCATGGAATGATGCATTATAAAGCCCTTTTCACACATTAGTGCTCTTATCCTTTTCAGTCATAAACTAAATAAGTATGTGTGCCAAGTAAGAATATTATAGTAGCTGCACTAACTAAGAAGCATTCATTTAAGATACTGTTGGTATACCCAATGCAGCCATGGTCTGTGGTTTCACCTTCCCTGTGTCTTGACACATCCAACTATAACTTCAGATGTTGCAATGCTCTATAAAAGTTGCAGCAGCCACCAGCAAGCTTTCTGGAATCCAGACTTTCCCCAAACCTCAAGCTATTCATTCCACCAGGGAAAAAACTCAACTAGACACAGTCATGGTCCTTTCAGTAATTATAGCCTAGAATTCTCTAGTTTTGTGATTCTGATAATCTATAATCCTCTGGATTCTCATCTAAATATCTGGAAGCCTAAAATTCTAGAAATCTTAAATTCTAAAGGTGGGAGTCCAGAATTGTAATTATATCTTGTTTGTTTGTATAATAGTAGTAACTCAAATTTTCATTGGTCCCTGTGTCCAAGAGTCTAAAAGGCACAACACTGGATGCGAGCATGCTTGACCAACTAAAGCACAATGTCTTCTTTTCCTCTCCCCACTGCTGGCAATCATCGCTCGGTCACATCCCTTCCCCACAGCAGTTACTGGTATGTGCTCCACCTAATCTGACCCTCACTGCAGTGGCCTCATGCACACTGAACTCCTCACTGCTTAATATTTTTATCATGCAATATCTCCTCATTGCCAACTCTCGAACAATGGAGAATTCTGAGTTTCTCACAATTTATGATTTTAGACATTAATAGTCCAGACTGATCAGTTTTAGATTCTCAAACACTGTGATTCCAAAACACCATGATTTCAAGACAATGGACAATGCCAGAGTAACTGTTATCAGAGGACCAGGATGAAAGAATTCAGGGAGGCCTGGCTGTGAGTAAGCTGCATGAGGGAGCGATGGGTTTCCGGTGTGAACGTGGCTGTATGACAAGAGGGTTGTAGTCCTAGAATGAAAGGAAGAGAAAGCAAATAATATTTTGTAGAACACCAAAAGTGGCCACACCCTACAGGCTTCCTGGGCTCCTGGAAAGCAGTGAGGACAAATTTAATAGCCTCTAATCAAGTGTGTTACCTACTTTACAAGTGATTATAAATAGAAAAAATAAAACTAGGACTTTATGTCCAGAGTAATTAAAACTGCTTATAGCTGTACATTTGGGCAGTTCTTCCCCCAAGACTAGAGGTCTTGTAGGCAGGGTCCAAGCCCCACATCTCACAGGGTTGCAGTTTGGAATGTTTGACTCTTCCCTACTTAGCTTCAGATTCCTCTGGCTGTGGTGAGAAGTGGGAAGATGTAATAGGCCTCAAAGCCATGGAAGTAACTTAGATATGTATTGGGAAACTAGGGCCTGACCTGAAATCTCAGATTATGTGAGAAGCCCATGGCTGCTCACAGAAATTCTGGGCTGAACACACCCCAGAGTCAGGATCTCCATCTGCAGCCAGAAGCAGCAAAATCTCAGCTTGGAAGAAACTGAAGGTGGAAGAAAGTGTTCTCCTGCAACAGGGCTGGGTCCTTGTTAGAAAGGGCTACAGTGTTAGGAAGTTTGGCCACGCTCATTATTACCCAACTATCTAGTTTTGCTGGGCATCTCCCAAATTCAGCAGCAAATGTTGGGGACAAGAGGGTCTTTTGTGGGAAGAGTCTACCCTGATGGAAGATGTTATTCTGTATATATGTCTCTTATTGGTTGATAAATAAAACACTGATTGACAAGGCAGGAAGATAGGTGAAGAAGTAGGAGAACTAGGAAAGGAGGAGAAGTCTGGGGAAAGTAGGCAAGGGAGCCCACCAGAACCGTTGTAATGTAGCAGGCAAAGGTGTTGCAGGTCCGGCAATCTCTGGTAAGCCAAGACCATGCGGAAATATATAGATTAGTAGTTCTGGGTTAATAATTAAGACAGAGCTAGCCGATTAGAAGCCCTAGTCACCAGCCAACAATTTCATAATTAATATAGTGTCTCTGAATGTTCATTTGGGGCAATGCGGAGGTGAGACAAGGCTGGCAGGAAGAACCATCTGTAACACTACCCAGGATAAAGCCAATCATCAATTTAGTCTTTATATTTGTTACAGCCTGATTAAGGCTCTTCCATGGTCACCCTGACTCTTTCCTTGTAAGCCCCACTGGTTCCTCAAGTATCCCATATATCACCAGCCCTTTCAATCTGCACACTCTGTTCCCTCAGCTGCAATGCACTTTCCTGCTTCTGATGTCACTCAACCTTAGGGCACAATGCAAATATCCCCCCTCCATTAGGTGTCCTGCTCTAACTACTCATAAGAGAGAGCCACACTTCTCTTCCATACTTAAAACATCATCTTAGAACATTCCACTCAGATGTCAGACCCCCACTAGGCTACACTCCTCAAATCAGTATCCCCAGATATTTCACAAAGCCTGGATCAGAAATTCATTTGGGTTATCTACAGACATGGAGGAGTGGGACACATATCTGAACAAAGCAGACGTATATGTTCAGATCAATGAACACAAGGTGGCATCTAAGATAGCAGGGAAAGGTGTAGAGCTGTGTATGCACTGTTGGTGCTGAGGTCTGGCCCAGGGTGATATCCAGGCTTTGCATAGCTTATTACTCCCCTCACTCACACATGCCTAGAAGGCAACTCCCACCCAACCCAGTGATCCTTCTCTGCCTTCTCTGTGCAATGAGAGTAACTGTGAGGGCTGAGTTTCTCAAACTGGGACATGAAACAGTAGTGAGTTCATAGTCAATACTCATCATAAGTTCATCAAAATGAATTAACTCTGTAGTAGTAGACATACTAAAAGAGTAATGGGGGGCATGGGGTCATGGTAGCATCTCTGTGTATTATAAGAAAAGCAGAGTCTAGCTAGCCAGGTTGAGACAGGAAATATGGGGTAGCTTCCAGCAGAAGTCATGGTCACCCCATTCCACCAAGGCCACTCTATCCTGTGACTGGCACAGATCAAGTTCATTGATGAACCATGAAATAGGGGTAGGTAACAGTGTGCTGGAGAATCAGACTGCTGGGCATGTTTGTATTCTATTTTGGATTTGAATTATTATATGTTCCAGTCCTGAGCATCTCTATTTCTCTGTCCATCTGTCTGTCTATCTGTCTGTCTTTCTTTCTGTCTGTCTGTCTGTCTACCTGTTTCTCTCATACTAGACTGAAACACAAATGCTTTAAATCTCCTAGCTTCCATTTTCTTAAGTTGGTCTTCTTTTTTTTTTTCAATTCTTCATGTGCTCTTCTGCCACGGAGACATGAAGGTTGAATAAAGCACATCGGATGTGACATCGGGAGACCTGGTCTTATCTCTGGCTCTTCCTTAAACTCCTAGGTGAGCCCAGCCATGTTTACTTTCTTCCCTGAACTTGTTTTCCTCTCAACAGAGGAGACATTGTCTACAATTTGGTCTGAAGTCCTTTCTCATGTTGGATGTCTGTACACCACTGTGGCAATCTTCTGCAATGCAGAAACATCTCTGTGCCAAGGAGCTAGGCTTCATCTCCCAGTATGTCCTTGATGAGCACAGACAAAGAGTCAAACATCATACTGCTGCTGAGGATTCAAGTTGAATAAGCCAAAGTCTCTGCTTAGTCTCCTGTTAGACAGTATTGCGAGGAAGGCCAGATGACAAATTCTTCAAGCATGGATGATGAAGAGAGGAGGAAACTACATACCAGATGCATCATATATGGGGAAGAGAGACACGTTGGCCTAGGACACCCTGGTTGAGTCTCACCGTGACCTTAGGAGTTTCATTAAAAAAATTAATTAATTTAATTAAATTAATAAAAGAACAAGAAAGTAAAACTAGGTGCTATCAGCAAATCTAGTCACTGGCACCCAGACAGATGTGATAGAAATGAGTTCTCTACCACTTCTGATAGTTTCTTCACATTGACACCCTCCTTGGTCTTCCTCAGGTCTGGACACAGCAGGAAAGCAAATTCCAGATCCTGTCTTCTGAAGGGCCGCTGAGGTAATCCTTCTGGTCCTGCCTCTCGAGGCTTTCTGCCTCAGACCACTGCAGCTCACACCCTCTGTCTCATGGAGAGGATGATCTGTGAGATTTGTAGCTGTATCCTGCCCCCCTGACCTACAGCCCTATAAAATAGCAAGCAGGAAAGAAAGGGGGGACAAAGCTAAAAAACTAAATACTGATGAAGATTGGAAGTGACTAGGGAGTCTAGGGGATTTATGTCTCATGGTGCGGGATGGCCAAAGAGGCCAGACAGAGAGCAGCAGCCCTGACGCCTCTGCCTGGTTGATAATTTATCCCAGAAAGTAGAGACCTCTGTTTGCCACTCACACAGGCTGGGTGGCTCTCTAGGTCCTCCCAGCCTACTGTCTGCAGGGACCCAGGCTGACTCACAAGTTTTGTTTTCCCAGACCAAACCCACATGTTTGATACTTCGTCAATTCTTTCCACATCTAAGATCTTGTCAGAGGTTCGTCTTACACTCCCGGTGTGGCTGGCAGCATGGGGACCCTCATCCTCATTGGCCAGAGGAGAAAATTGAAGCTGACAGAGGTTGACTCATGCAGGGTCACCCAGGGAATGGGGAGAATGAGCCATTGTTGGCTGATGTTACAGCTTCTATAGGTACACATTTCCTTTCTCACTCCCTCCCTCGGCGCCTAACCCACCCTCGAATTAACTTTTCTCAGCCAATGAGTCAATTCAACTAACCTCTACTGCAAAATGATATTTACTAAGAACCACTGCAAACACAGAGACAAACATAATAAAGGCAGACGCCCAAAACAAATTCACCCTTTTAAAAAGTGCTGTTGGTGATGATAAAGATCTCTATCCAATATAATAATCAACATGACCACACAAAGACAGAAAAAACAAATAAATAAAAGCTTTGGAAAGAAACTGGGAATAGAGGCAATGCTGAAGTCAAGCACAAAAGAATACATCAAGCTGCTAGGTTCTTCAAAAGCAATTCATGGGAATGAGGACAGCTTTTGCTCTGGATGGCATCCTAGCAAATGAGTTCTTGGATAGGACACACAGACTTAGTATCAATGTCCATGCTCAACTGTGAGATAGGCCTGTAAACATTATCAACCAACTACAGAAGCAAAGTCTGTCATATACTAGAATAAAAAGGGAAGGAAAGAAAGAAGGGAAAGAGTGAAGGAAGGAGGAAAGGAGGGAGGGAGGGGGAGGGAGGGAGGGAGGGAGGGAGGGAGGGAGGGAGGGAGGGAGGGAGGGAGGGAGGGAACGAGGGAGAGAGGGAGGGAGGAGAGAAAGGAAATAAAGAAACACCTGAAGTTTGAGAATCTGATTACTCAGTTTTTAATCCTAGCTACATTGCGTAGGGTTAACAACTTAGCCTCTCTGGACCTGTTTTATCATCCATTAAATGGAAACAGTAGGGCCTGCCTCAAAGTTTTTTTCTGGAAAAAAAAGCAAAGATAACTTTAAATTTTAACCACATTAGTCCAGATTTCATGCAAAGCCCCAGAATAATGAACAACACACCCAGAGCAGAATGGAAGCCCACCATGCAAGGACTGCCAAAGGTGGTGTCAAAAACTGCTTTTGTGTTTCTTTGCTGACCACCCACCTCTGGCATATAAAGGAGGCAGAAGGGGCCATTGCTGAGTGCAGAGTTAGATGGCAGATTTCTGGAAAGAGCTGTAAGTGCTTCTCGGGGCTTCATCTTCTCCCTCCCTTAACTCAAGCCTGAGGAAAGTGGCTGTGATGGGATCTTTGGAGAACGTGAAGTTTTTTCTATATTCACGAGATACGGTGGACAGGAATCTGACTCCCACTGATAAATACCAGAGGTTAGAGGGTAGCTGGCCAGATGTTCTAACTTCAGAGTAGAGGGAGGTTGCTGCAGAGGGGACGGCCTGCACTCCCAGCGTTCATCAAGAGAGAGAAGGCAGAAGCATTTTTCTCAAAACTAGATCTGGACCACACAGAGAGGGAGGTGGTCTCTGACCTGTTAAACCCTGGCAAAGGATCATGAGGGGCTTGGGGGTCCTAGGGAGAAAGGGGCTGTAGTGCTAGGAGGTGCCTAGCATCTGGGAAGGAGTCTGAAGCACCCAGCGAGTAGAATAATGTTTGACACATCAGAGCACCTGCATGGGGTGAAGGTGTAGGGCTCCAAAGTCCCAAAAATGCTCAGGAAAGAACAAGTGACAGTCAATGCCTACCAGGTAGACAGCCCTTGGATCTACAAAGTCTACGCTGAATGATAAGAACTCTGCTGCCCACCTTCCCTTTCCCTCTTCTCCTATCCCTTCCAATGCAAACAACTTTTTTTTGTTTTAAATCCATAGTAGTTTGAAAGTGGATATGGAGAGGTAAGAGAACAAGCAGAAACGAATGCTACTTCTCACCACAGGAGGCTGGCCAGCAAAAAGCAAGGACAAGTGCTGTGTTCAAATGAAGTCTGAAGTTTACTATTGTTATTATTGCTAATAGTGATGTTATATGACCTGATTGTGTGCCCTGAAGGCACAGGCTGGACACCTCACTTGTGCCTCAACATTGTTGCATGGCAGAGACTAACAACAAAAATGGTTGGGGCAGATAGATGATATCAAAACTAGAGAGATGGAATACTGGACATGGAAAGACTTGAGCATGGAGGGGGTGGTAATATGGGGGATCAGGAGATATGGGGGAGGGTTAATCCCAAAGGAGGGTTATGAAACACCATATGGAAGCTTACTATGTCATAACCTACCTAAAAATATAATTGGAGGGCTAGTAGAATACATATGATATTAAAGAAAAGGGGAATACTGGCTGCTAAAGGGTCAAGCAGGGTTGCGGAAAGGGGGGGTTGGGTAGAGAAGAGGATAGTGATAGTAGGAATGCTAACTAAAACTAAAAATACATGATAAAGTATTGCGTGAAGCTACTTATTAGTGAGCTATTTCCAAAATATAGCTTTACACAAAGAGTTTAAACTGAATTATCCTACATGGGTAGACAATTCTACTCCCATAAGACATGGATTGTTAAATAAAAGTCCCAGGGTAAGGCATGGGATATTTCCTGAGTTATTAAACAAAAAGTCCCCAAATGTCTCCAAAACAACGCAGACTGTTGTCATTGACTTTGGTCGCCCATCATACAAAATATTATTGCTTAAGGTACCACACATTTTGACAGCAGGACATAGACACATCAATCTCAAACTAACAGGGAAATGTCCTCCCTGTTGGCTAGCTGTCATAGTGCCAGAAGGTGCTATGAAGCTGGTGGAAGAGAAAAGATATCAATAGTCTTACCCTGAGCTGGTCCTGGCATGCCATAGTATCTACCTTACAAGCAAGATGTACCCACTGGTGAAACAGGGCCATGTCTATAATTCCTAATAGAATTTGAGACCTGCTCTATAGTATGGAATTTTTGCCTACTCCAGTGAACCTGCTCCAAAGCCCATGACTGGGGATGTCATAGGTCCTAGAGTAGAACCTACTACTATTATTTTACAAAATGAGCATGCTGTCAAATTCCCTTCCCAAATCCCCATAGACCTGGTCTGCTCTCATCTGTGAACAGAAAAGCTTCTTCATGCATTGGGAAGCTGCCATTACACACACACACATTGGCCAGAGTGCTGATAATAAGAGGCCAGGAGTTGCCCTAATCCTCTGTCAAAACTCATGGAACATCAAGAAAGAGGAGATGGATAGAAATGAAGAGTCAGAGGATGGTAAGGAGTACTGCAACTCGGTGTCTTCAGAACATTACAGGGTCGCTGCACTCACAAACCCACAACTGCTGTAGTTACCTGCACAAGACCCACAGAAGGTCAAGCCAACAAAATTTCTGACAGTTAGGGGACGGGGATGATAATCTCCAGCTAGCTGCTGGGGGAGGGAGAATCTTTCCTTTTAAATTTATTGTTTGAGAATTTCACATGTGTATATAATGTGTTTTGATCAAACCTACCCCCATTCTGTTTCTTCCTACTCCTCCCAAATCCCAATCATCACTTTTCATTTTCAATGTTATATGCTCTTCTTTAAAACCCACTGAGGTCACTGTGTGATGCCAACATGTGCATGGGCGGAGAAACCATCTACTTTTTTGAGGGCGTTCCCACTGGTAGATTTCCCATGTTCCAGTGGATTGCTCCACACCTGCATACATACGGGCAGCTATATGGGTACCTAGTGGCTTATCAAAACAAGGGGACATGGAGTTTGAAGGGGAACACATTGGGGAAAACACTGAGTGTAGTAGAGGATTAAATGGATATAGATATAATATTTCATTGTATATATGTTTGAAATTCTCAAGAATAAAGAAAAATCATAATAGTTAAGTCATTAGGCCATGAGGGTTCCACCTCAAGAATGAATGTACTAATTACAAAAGTGTTTTGTCTAGGGATATTGGAAGATCACTTGACCAGCATGTGTGTTCAATCCCCAACACCACAAAAATAAACAAGTAAAACAGCTTGGGGCTATGAATTTAATCTCTTTAGTCTCTTGCCCTCTTTTGCTCTCTCTTTGACTTCTGTCATAGGAGACACAGCAGGATAGTCTTCACCAGGTCTCATCCACTGAATCTTGGAATTCATTGACTATAGAATGGTAAGTAAATTATCCAGCAGGGTATTCTGTTACGGCCACAGAAAACAAACCAGGATAAACAGTACTCATGGAATTCCATGTGCTGAATATTAAATGGAAATGTTTTGTGATATGACATGAATGGATAACTTTTGTGCCCAACAGAAAATGGACAGGTTGTGAGATTAGAAAAGAGGAAGAAGCAATCAAGCGGAATAACCAGTGGAAGATTATACCTGTATGCATCTAGCTTATTCTGATGACAATTACGTGCAGTACTGTCACAGTTTCCACACAGCTGGCCTTGAGTACAACAAACTAGCCTGCATCATTTTTCTGGGTCTCGCTGACACAGGTGACAAAGTCAAATAGCTGATACATCTGATCTATTCACCCACCCAAGAGAAGAGACAGAAGTAAACTTAGTCGTAAACCTTGGTCCACACAGTCTTTGGGACTGGAAACACCCTTAGATATATCCAGATGTGTAGCAAATACCCACTGAGAAGCAAGAGCTTCATGTATTTAAAATAAAGTGATGCTGGAATATGAGAGAAGTAGGAGGGGAAAGAGCAAGTCATATAGGGAACAAGTTCCCTTCTTTCTCTCTTCCTAACTATCTCGTTACTCCTCACAGCCTCTACTCCAAACTTAAGACAGGGTAGAGCCTGGTGGTAATCTCACTCATATATCTATTATTTATTGACCTTCTGCTATGTGTCAGTCCCCTTGTATAGACTAGCTATAGTTCTAATAATAAGTAGACTTTGCAAGATAGCATGAGATGAAAGCCTTGAAACCATGAGGTTAAGTGGCTTGCCTACGGTCGCATGACAATCTGGGGAAGAGCTGGGATTCAACCCAGTCAGTGTGATTCCAAAGTCAATAGTCTTGTCGTGTTACTATCTTTATAAGAGCGGCTGAAGTTACCGAATAGGGGTCAAGAAAGGGGTCCCAGCTAGATCCCCAGGCTACTAAAGTGATCCTTCAACTCTCCTAAGAGCCATTTTGTGGAAAAGAAGCAGTCTCTGCTGACCCACATGCTCACAGGCCACCCCAAAACCAAGACAACTGGAATGGACTCACATATTATCAGCTCCTTTCAAAGCAGCCAAAAGTGACACAGCTTTGGAAACCATAAAGCAGGGCAAATAATGCTTTAATCTGTTGGCAGATTCTGTGGTCAGAGGAGCCATACTCTGTCCTCTGAAGTTGACATTAACTTTATTAACTCACCCCTCTTTGCTAGTTCAGTTGTGAAGGTGAGTGTGTGCTGTATGGTAAGTTCTCATTTCATTTGGCAGCGATCTTGCCTGGGTTTACAAGGGAAAGTTGCTTTTAGATTTTCCTTCTGACAGTGAACCTGACCTCTTTTAATTCTCTCTTGAAACACTACTCTTTGTATGCGGAAATGGGATAAAAAGCAATAAGATAGTGGAAGAAATAAATTAGAGAGAGGAAAAAGCTAAAGAATAAATAATTCTCTTAAAGCAGTCACTTAGAGAGAGGAGGGTGAGCAGAGAGCATAGGAGGAGGATCTGTCAGTCCTGGATGGATGATCCTTGGCTATCCGGCTTTCTGACGTTGGGTAAAGCCTAAACTATCCAGGTCTTTGTTCTCTGAGCAAGGCACAGAGAAAGTAACCACTAGTCACAAGCTCCACCCAGCCTTGTTGAGTACATCAAGTGGGATATCCTCTGGTAATATAATCGAACTTTCACAGATTACTATCCAAACTTCAGTCTGTAGAGCTAACTCTGCATCTGGCACAAGGTCCTTGGATATCCTTCAGTCCAAACCTGACCCCAGGGGGAACCTTCAAGATGCCATTCAACAAAAAAAACTTCCCTTAGCTCCTGGAAGGTACTCTGAGGATATCTGAAATGTGGTGGGAATGAGTATGAGGAGTGTGTCTAATGTCTGTCAGCATGTACCAATATTCTGGTGTGTGTACATCTGGAGGTTATATAGACAGGTATGCATTAACAGAAGGTGGAAATATTCATTTATTCCTAGCTCCACAAAAGAGTATTGAGGATTTTCTTTGCTTTCTAAATAATGGAATTCCAGTGGTGAACAAGACAGAAGAGAGTTTGCCTGTAATTCGAGGGTATTTGTCAACATGTGGGGAAGGAACCTGTAAATGTCTAGAGAAGTATTTACATGTGTACATGAATGTGTTTGTGAAAACACATGCCCAGATGTATGAAGAAGCATTTACACGTGTTAGAGACTGCATGTGAGTTACTAAGTGTCTGAGCACTTCTGTGTGTATGCACGTGTGGTAAGAGAAGTCTGAAAGAATCCCTGGTTATATTTCAGGGTGTCAAACCTATTAAAATGATTGTAGTGCTTAGCCCATGTGTACTGCTCAAAACAAAGCACTACAAAGTGAGTAATACATTCAAAGCAGAAATCATTTTCTTACAGTTCTAAAGGCTAGAATTGCATGTCACAGCACCAACCCTGAATTCTGGTGAGATCCATTCTCTGCTACCAAGATGGCACTGTGTTGAATCCTCACATAGTACAAGACAGAAAGGCAGCTGAGAAGTCCTGTTATAAGGAAGCTAATCCCATCCATGAAGACAGACCCTCATTTCTAAATCACCTTCCATAGGTCACTCCTCTTAATTCTAATCCTTGGGGACTAAGTTCAATGGGAATTTTGAAGGGGACATCATCCTAAAAGCTATACCACTCCCTGGGATATCAGTTTCGTCCATTCCCCAATGTCCCAAATGAGAGTCTGTGTTTCAAGGAAAGGTCCACTAACACAACCCAACTGAATAATGCATACACCAGCTGCTTCTGAGTCCAGGGTCTTCCCCTAACGAAGGCATGTGGAATGCAAATTTCAATTTGAGGGCTATCAGGAAGAACCTTGAACATGAATTGAAAAGATGTCCTGACCAACAGGAAGAGTGCAGTTTCTGGGAGTATCTGAGTGGGTAAGCAGAATGGTCAGGTTTCTGGTTATGGTCCTTCCTCTGTAGAGAAAATGAGCTGGATCAAGACACAGTGCAGGGATCTGTTCATGTAACTGTTCATGCCTGAAAGAGGATGAGTCTTCACTTAGGGAAGAGTAAAGAAAGGAGGGAGTGGACTATGTGTCATCCAGCCTATCACCTGAGCCTGTTTCACCCTTCAGGATGTAGAGACTGAGCTCGAATTTCTTAAAATGCTTTACACAATGTTGCAGTTTCCCATAATGTTGCAGGTTCCCCTAAACCTAGAAATTAATACAAGCCAAATATCTTCAGAAGCATCTCAAACAAAAAACTCACAACAACCCTATAAAGTAGGTATTATTTTTTCCCAGGTTACTGGTGAGACAATCGGGGCTCAGTGTAGGGGATAATTGCTAAAGTACACTCAGCCTGGCTGGCAGATCTAAGATTTAGGTCACATTTGTGGCAAACACAGCATTATATTTCTGGGCACCTCTAAAGTTCCTGATATAATCCCAGTCACTGCTTAGGACTTCATGCACATTCTCCATTTAGCCTTTCACTGCTCAATGCTACATTTTTCAGAAGAAAATTAGATTTAGGAATGCTGGCAAATTTGGCCAAGGTTACCTAGCTGATTCAGCCCATAATCTTTCAACAATTCTGCATTTCCTTCTAAAATCAGGAAAAATGTGTTGCAGTACAGCTCATAGAAAAAAATAAGAACTCCTATGACTGGATAGTACACAAGGCTAAGATTATAATCTGGCTCAAAAGAAGTTTCATCTTCAGATCTATCCATTTTCTTGGTGAGCAAAATAAGATAGACCCAGAAAGTCTTCAAAGGGTTAACCCTCACTGTCAATTTGATTTCACTTAGTATCACCTAGCTCATATACTACCTTAAAAGAGCTTTAACTGAGGAAGAAAGACCTATCTTGAACTGGGTAGCACCATTGCACTGTCTGAGTGACAAATCATTGCTGGATATTAAAGGACTCCAATCCTATCATCAACAATTATATAGAAGAGGTCATATTCAGCATCATGAGTCCTATTCTCTACTGAGCATCCAGGTGGGGCTGAAGGCTAGAAATCAAGATGAACAAGATACATGGCCCAAATATTCCCATTGTTAGGTTCAGGAAAGACCTGGTGAGTGCATGTCCTCTCGGTTCCAATCATCTAAAACTCTGCATCCTCACACCCATCAGGGACCTGTACCTTCTCTTCAAGAGAAGTTCTAAAGCATTCTCACTGCATACTCAGACCTTTGTAGGATCCTGAAACTACAATGTGTGAGACAAAGAAAATTAAGAGCCACAAGAAAATGAGGCCTAGAATTTGATTAGCTTTCCTACCACAGCTGACACTTATTCTAGACATTCCCTGCCCTTCCCTCTATTCTCAAGTCTTTCCACTATCAACTGAAGTCCTACTATAGACTAGGCAGGACATCCAGAGCCTGACATCCAGAAGCTCCAGGTATATCCCCAAAAGTCCTATTACCATCCCCTCAAAAGCCTTGGATAACACACAAAATAGATATGGCTGGTGTACCCACTCTCTCATGAACTTAGAACTCCAAAACTGGTCACTCTAATAATCCAAGACCACACTGGCTCCAGGACTGTCTCTCCCTTCCCCACTGTCTTATCTGCCAAAGCCCCAGAATTCTTTGGTCAAGCTTACCCAATTTACCACATGAGCTGAATTCTGACATTTTTGTCCCAGAATCTCTAACCTCACCCCACCCTAATGCCTGAAACTAATTCTTGGCTCCACTTGAAAGGTCTTTAAGACTGAGTAAAAGTCATCTTCTGCCCCAAGGGCATTGACATCAAGACCATGGGTACTTCCTTCCTGACCAGAAATTGCCAGCATCAGAGTCCAGTAAGGGCTTGGCTCACTGCCTTCATCAAGGTCTCCCCAAAGTCCACTCAAAAAAACACAGTTGTCAGAAAACACACCCAAGAAAGTGGTCAGGAAGCAACCAATCTGAATTATTTACTGTCCCATGGAAGTCAGCCAGCAGATTCCGGCCACGCAGACACTGAGAAAATATTTATGTGGGTCCTGATGGATGCTTGGCCAGGAAGACTGCCCACTGTCATCCTTTCTTCCTGCTGATAAGGCAAAGTTACATGTCAGACAGCTCTTAGAAAAGCCAGGCAGAAAGATCTGGCATCTGATCAGAACAGGGTATGTGTCTACAGCACTTGGTTCCAAGTCTTGTCTTTGCTACCAACTGGGGCTGCCCTCCCTGGATCTGAGCTCCTGGGTCTGTGCCATCATAGTATAGGCCAGACAACCTCAAGGATTTTGTGATACTATGAGATTGCAACTCAGACAGAACCAAATGAATTCTCCAGATCTGCCATCATGATGCCATTGGTTCATCACAGAGCTATTTTTCTTGGCATCCTGGAAACGTTCCTGGAATTCCAGCATCCTAGGATTTTTCTTTCCACTGATCCAGTTTCTGAAACCAGATGGGAGAACTCTATCTGGGAGAGGAAGATCTGAGCCTAAAATAAAAGGATAAAATAGAAGTGGTGTGGGGATGAGTTCAAGCAGTGTTAGTGGTTTATCCCATAATAAAGAAAAGCTTGGTATGGAGCCACAGTGAAGTGTCCTGTGACTTGTTCTCAAAGACACCCTGAGGCCAGTCCTATCTTCTGAGAATGCCACCATAAGGCAGCTACAGGTAGCCCAAAATGCTTGCCTCATTTCTGAATTGTTTTCTGTGTTTCGTCCTCTGTCTACCACTCTTCTCAGCAGTGGAGTTCTGTCCTTGTCCGTGATCACTTTATGCTGTTCCTTGAAGGATTTCTGTCCTCCACAGATCTCCATTTACTGTGAACAACCTTGCCCTTTTAGGTCCCCTTGAAGGTTGAGTCACCTGAAGTACCAATGATGGATTACAGACATAGGAAAAGATTCAAGACGGAGAGATATTACATCCACTTTCTGGACTCAAGTACACCTGACATCTTCTCAGAGATGTTCAAAACTATCTAGTTCTGCCTACCTTAGTTTTTCCAAGGAGGAAGCACTCCCAGCTTCCTACACCCTCAGAGCTGTACTCCTCTGGGAAGTTTACATTTGATGGTATGATTCAGTAGCCATTGAGAAGTAAAAATCTGGTACTCTTCTATACTGGGTAAGTGCATTCAATTAATGTTTCCTCAAGAAATTAAGGACAGGCCTAGGCAGCACTGGATATCATCTCTACGTATCTTATCTGAAGAACTCTCCTATGCACATTCTTTTGGTCCACTCAGTGATGACCAGTTAGCATCTATTCTATGCTAAGCATTGTGCAATGTGATCAATGAGACAGTATGCAAAGGAGACAAACTCTACCTCTCCTGGCTACCTAAGGTCCTCAAATTGTGACTCAGAACATGACTTGCCAGGCTCCCAGACTCTTCTGCCCTTCCCCTTCGTCACACTTTCAACTAGTCACTGCCTCATTCTTGGAATTGTGGCATTTTGTTGAAGGATATCAGAGCCCAAAGAGTCCTTAAAACCTCACAGGGATTAAAACAACAATGGGAATGAGTTTTGTACTATAGGCTCTCACCTGGCATGTCATGCTGTGTGGTAAAGTCATATGACCCAGAAGCACATCCTGAGACATTCTGATACAGGTCCCTTTTATCTTACAGTCAATGATACAGAGAAGCATAGGGATGCAAGGCTTGACCCAAATAGGAAGAATAGTAGTTTTGAGATATCAGACAAGACGTTCCACTAGTTAATGTAGTTGTCTCTAGAATCCTGTCCAGAACATTAAGAAATCAGCTATGTTAAATCCTGTTGTTCCAGCATGAAAATATACGAGAAACATAAAATAACCTCCAAATTCACAGCTTTGAAGTGGTTGAGTATTCAATCATATTCAGATTATTTTAACACTATAGTTGCTTTTCAAGTACTCAGCTGCTTAAAGGGGGGGAAAGTTCAAGGAGCCAAGGACTACTATTATTGTAATTAGCCACAATTAGAATGTCAGTCATCCTAAGGAAGTTGCATGTTAATAGTCTTTATTCATTCAAAAAGACAAATAACTAAAACCCAAACAACATGCTGTAGTGGTCTGAGTAGGAGTCAAAGCACAACCTCAACAGAGGTTTCTAATGGGGAAGCATAGATGTTTCTCCGAGAGGAGACAGAAAGGGGTCCTTGAAAGCTGCGAAGAAATTCACCCAGAGGAGGGAGAGAGAGGTTCTGCACAGATGTCCCAAGCTAAAGGGCTGTCAAAGATTGTTCTGCTATCTGGGAGGCAGCTCATGGGTAGGGAAAACTGACAGATACAGAAAGCTGAAGGGTGTTAGGAGGAAGGAAGGAAGCCCTTGCTTTATATTTAAAGTGTAGGCATCATAAAAATTTGCAGCTAACAAACCAGCATCTAATAAATCAAAGAAGTCTGTAAGTATGGACAAATGCATATGCCTCCCTTATAACTTACAGTATTATTCTCAATAACAATAACTGCTCAAATGAATCAGGCATAAATCTCAGACAGATTTTAACCGGAAACATGAGTCCTGTGAGTGGCATAACCTTATCTCACTTTCACAGAAGAGGGTAGATAGGGTCCAGAGGCTTTTGTGTGTGCACTCTGGGCCCAGGCCTGTTCCTCAAGAACACCCCTCCGGTTCCTGAGCTCTGGACCAGCAAGGGCTGGGGGAGCTGAGTCTGGATCTCTGGCCTGGGTGGGAGTTTGGAGCAGCTGCTCAGTCTCATCTCACTTGGAGGAGACTGTAAAATCCTGCAACTCAGCAACAAGGCTGGCTGCCTGCTGGGACTGATGAGCTGAGCCGTGGGTGGTCAGGAATGTTTCAGGACTTCCTGGGCCCAGTGTTCCAAGTCTAAGTGTCTGGATTAATGATCCATCCGCCAGGCACAGGGCATCGATTCGACTTTATACTCTTAGTTTGCTTTCAGCTGAGGCACTCCAGGTGGGCTGCATTCTAATAATTAACAATCCCTGAGCCCAGCAGCGTGAGTGACCTGGGAGAGCAGAGAGTTTCTAAGAATGATAGGAGTAGAAACCTCAAAGCTCAAGCAGGGACCCCACCCAGCCAACCCACTGATCCCACCTGGATTTTGTACACTGGGTGATTGGACTCTTGCCTTTGAGTGTCCATAAGCTTTTGTAAGGCAAGGAAAATAATGTCAAGAGTGAACAGAGGCACCCAAGCGGAGAACAGTGGCTACCAGAATTCACGTCTTATCTTTCTAGTACAGGAGGGCAACCTCTTTCAGGGGTGTTGAGACCTCCTTGGGGCGAGAGAAGGAAGAGGTGTGGTTTGATTTTTATTTTACAGGAGAGACCATGACAGAGGCACTCTGTTATTCACACATATGCTTAATGAATACTAAATACATATTAGTACGTTCCAGCTGCTGAACCAGGTGCTAGGGATAGCAAAACACTGTTCTGACAACGTGAAACTATAGTCATGGCTCAGGGGAAAGCGCAGTGTAGGAGGGGCGAATGGTATGCAAACTCAGCTCATTAGCGTGCCAGGGTTCCTTAAAGAGTCAAGGAGGTTGGTGTGTTGAACATGCCAGAGAATGGTGGGCACAGATCGCCAAAGCAGGAATGAGCAATTTCACTCAAATTCAAGGCTGCAGGTAATAAAAGAGAGATGGAAGACGCTTAGCAGAATGAGCCAGGATGGAAACTTAAAGAAGGAATTGGGTGTTCGCTGGGCCAATGAGAAATGGAGATCACAGGGACTGGATGTTCCTGGGGGTTAGGAAGCATCTGGCTAATGGCATAAAAACTGGTTGAGGCCATTGAGTTGTCTGCAGAACAGGAATTAAGTACTAGGCATACTGGCTCTCATTTCAATACCAGAAGTTGGAAGGCATAGACAAGGTGTGCAGGAGTCTAAGGACCACCTGGTTGGTGCTAATACACATACCGTGGGAGATGAGTCTAGAGAAGGTCTCATTTGGGACAAGGGGACTGAGACCACCTGGATGGTGCTGACACACACACCGTGAGAGATGAGTCTACAGGAGGTCTCATTTGGGACAAGGGGACTGAGATTTGTATTGACAGTGTCAAGTGAGGAAGCAACATGGTTAGAATTGCACTTGAGGAAACTTCCCCTGCAGGCAGAGGATGTGTTGAAGACGAAGAGAATGAGGCAGACGGCATTTGGGTGGCAAGAAGTGACAGGGCCCTGTTTAAGTCACTTTCAGCCACAAAAGATTGATTTTTGTCTGGTCTGAGAATATCTGTCTCAGGGATTTTCTTATTGTAAAAACAGTGTGCCCTGTGGTTTCCAACTCATGCCGGGGCTCCTAAATGTGGACCAGCTCCACCATCCTCTGCTCTGAGAATAAATCATAATAGTCTGGCCTCTCTTTATATTATAAACTTCCCCCAAATCACCTCATCCACTTCTGTAGCACACATTTTTCCACAACAGAAAGCGCTCCTATCATCAATCCCTATGGAATAAGTCCCGTTTCTAACCTTAGGTAATACCGTAAGATGTGACTTCCCTTTCCATTCAAAACTGAGTATGGGTCAGCTGAGTATCTTCTGTGGGTTGGCATTGCTAGGCTCATGGATGCAGCCTCTGCCTCACCTGGATGGGTTCAAGTACAAACTCTCCGGCCAGCATTTCAAAACCTTAGACGGCACCTAGCTAACCTCCACAGCTACACTCTCCTCTGTGTGTATTACCTCTGCCTCGAGGCACTTACTATCCCATAAATACCCTGTACTATTTGTTTTCAAAATGGAAATGTCATCTTATTAAAATGCTAATACATTCTAATTCAAGTAACAGCAAATGTACAAAGTGGGAAGCAAAATTTATCTTCCCTGATTCCCCTAGCTTATAAACCCCACTCCCCAGAAATAACACTAGTAACTTTGGGGAATATCCTTGCAGATTCTTTTAAATGCTTTCTCTGCATTTTGTAAATTCTTACCTATTCTCAAGACTCAGTGGTTCTCAATCTATGGGTCACACCCTTTTGGGGATTACATATCATATATTTGCATTACAATTCATAACAGTAGCAAAATTATAGTTATGAAGTAACAACAAAATAATTTTATGGTTGGGGGTCACCACAGCATGAGGAACTGTATTAAAGTGTCACAACATTGGGAAGGCTAAGAACCACTACATTATAGGTCCAGCAAAATAATCCATGGTAAAACACTTGCCATCAAGCTTAATGACCCAAGTTTGGTTCCAAGGACCAGCAGAATAAAAGGTGAGAACCTACTCCCACAAGTTGCCTGCCCTACACACACACACACACACACACACACACACACACACACACACACTGTAATAGGCACATGTCAACATCCATTCAAACATACACATACAAAATCAAAATAATAAAAATATTTGAAGTCTCATTATGGTGCTGAATTCCCTCTTCAATGAATTCTCTTTGATCTAGCAGAGGCTGATTAAAGCATTTGCCACTCAGCACTGAAGTCATGTGTCCTCATACTATGCTGCCATCAGATTGCAAGTGATGCTGTAATCTGAGATGGTAAACTCTGTAAAGATAGAGCTGCAACAGTCCTGATCTGGCCCACTGACATAGTCACAGTGCCTTGTGTAGTAGTAGACCCTTAATAAGTATCTATAAGATCTGTGGATGGATGAACAGATAGATGGATGGGTGAGTGGATAAATCAGTGGATGCAAGGACTGATGGCATTCCTGTGAGATGCTTAGCAGAATACTGGGAAAGTGATGAGGTTGACATCAAGCAGTGAAGAGGATCTCTGCTGGGAATTAGGAGCCTGGACTAGTGTCTGGCTCTGCCTTGTATTACTTTCCATTTACTCTCTCACATTCCATTTCCACATTGAAACTGAATAGTGGGGCTGGGTAATTCTCCAAAAGCCTCTCCAACGGATGCTCCAGAATGCTCAGTTGGCGGTGACCCAGCTCCCCTATTTCACACCTCTATAATTACCCACCTGCATGCCTTTTATTATAGAGATTGGGCTGGGGGTGGGGCTCATTAAGTAAAGGGAAAAAGGAAATTGTTGGCTTGCCAAAATGACATTGCTGGCATTAACTAGATTAACGTCTGAAATGAAAAGCCCACAAAAGCAAAACCAAAACAGACTCGACCAAAGCTTCCGCTCGGGGGCTTCATGGTCACCAACCTGTCTGACCCACAAACAAGTCTATCCTTACAGAAGTGGTCACAAAAGTCACTCCTGACTTCCTAAAGCTCAGTGGCCTCAAGAGAATTACCCTGGATACTAAGACCCAGATCAGGGACTTAAGAGATGAGCAGGTGAACAGACAACATGCAGAGCATGAAGGTTGGGACAAGAAAGACAGGGACTGAGGGGTCTCTAGCTCCTAAGATTTAGAGCAGCAGTCCAGAAGCTAAGTGATGAGTCATTCTGTAGACAGTTTCTGAGCATGGCTTTCTGGATAGAGGGAAGAAGATAAAGACAGGGGCATAGCTCTGCATAGCTGAAGCATAGAGGGAGGGGACAACTCTATTCCACTACAGTTTCTTCTGGCCACCTCAAGATAAAGAGTACAAGCATTGTAGCCCAAGACCCCAAAGTGTATTATCAGTCCCCACACCACCAAGTCTGGGTGCCAACATGCACATGCATCCAGTGAGCAGCCATGGAAGGAGGCTCCTGCCAGATCTGTTGCAGAGGTGCCAGTCAGTTCTGAGACACAAAGCAGACTGTGAGAGACAAGATCAAGACATTGGCCAGTTTGTAGTATTGACACTAAAGATGCCATGACCCTAAGGGAGAGTTCCAGCTCTGCCCATGGATCTCAACTGCTCCAGTGGTGGCCAAAACAAAATCAAAGCTGCCTAAGCAGTTGGAGAATCCCCTTTACCTCCCCTCAAAGGGATGCTATGGCGGGCCAGCTTGGGAAGGACAATACGGGGAAACATTAGCATATAGGGAAGCTCCCTCTGGTTGACTCTTTTGTAGAGATTGCAAACTTCACATAGCCAACCTCATTTTCTCCTCAGAGGAGCACGGAGAGAAGTGTTAATGCCTCTCTGTGATAGGCTAAGAAACTGCTGCTCAGAGAGGCATCCCCAAGCCCTCACAGCTGATGACTGTCAGTGCTAAGATTTAAATCCCTGCACCCTAGCCCCACACAGGCCTGTCTCGGCCCTGTGGACACATACACTCTTGTGCTGTGGATCCAGCCGTTAGTGGATGACCTATGGTTAAAAGCTACAGCTTCTGTTATGCCTTGGACTGTTACACACCAGAACTGTCACATCAACAGCTCAAGGATCATTCACCACATGACTTACATTACCAGCTGCTTTTGCCAGGGTCATTTGGGATGTTTTCCTTCTGAAGAGTGACAATCTAATGACATAACCACAGACACAGGACTGAGGACACGTCCTGGTAGAAGACCATTCTGGTACACTCTCAAAACTCAACAAGCCACAAATAGGCAGAGGCCACCAGCACATGTATAGGTCAGTCCTGGTCAGGATTACCCATGTCAGACTAGGTCACCAAGTATTAATCATTGCCAAAAGAACAGTTAAACTAAAAACCAATTCATTAAAGATTAAGCTTCACCTCCATACCCCTCGGGGAAGGGGAGCTGTGGCTGGGTAGCCATGTCCTGTTATGGGAGGTCACTGACTATGAAAGTTTTCTCACAGAGCCTACAAAGAGGAGTTGAGTGACCTAGGTTCCAGTCCTGACTCCACTCTCAGCTTGCCAGAGAACACTGAGCATGTCGGTTCTGCATTCAGAGTTCTAAATTCCTCCCTAGGTAAATGGAGAAAACTTCACTGGGTTTGCCATCATGAAGACAGTACATACATGCTTGCCCTTCTCACTCTGCAGGCCCAGGTTGCCCTGTGCAATTGCAATGCTGAGGCTTTGGAGAGTTGTCAATGAGTCACCACTCCACCCTGAGGGGTACACAGCAGAGCCTCAGACCTTTTCTCCCTACTAAACAGACTGCAGAGCTCACCCTAAAAGCATGCCTACTTTGTTCTCTGGGAACTAACCAAAGACAGCAACATCCTCTGGGTTCATTCATTCACAAGAAAAATATCCCCCATCTGATTGATTCCTGCAACCTCCTCTCGGACTATGCCATCCTAGTGGGGTCTGCCAAACCAAAGCTTTATAAACTTAGCAAAGACACAGGACCTTCACAAATCAAGCTCCAATGCTGAAGTGATGATGTAAAACAGCAATCCATGATTGATACTGAAATCACGAGCTGTATATACCACAGGTGGCGTGATGGTCCCAGAGCTCTACTGGTGGCCCCACACAGAAATGGCACCATTAGCATCCTGGCTTGCAACAAGCAGATTCTGTTACGGTGGGATGTGTGAGGCAAAGCTAGGGAGATGTTGAGACTGGCAACTGAACCTCACCTTTGCTCTTACAACTACTTCACAAAACGAGTCTAATCACTCCTCCGTCTGTAGGTGGCAGCACTATCCCCTTTCTCTCTCCAAGCGGAGCTTTGATTGCCACTTGAGAACAGTGCCTCAAGAGGGTAAAGTGCAGAGATAAAAACGAGATAAACTTGCCTCAGAGCAAACATCCTCACATGTGTAAAATGTAACAAATGTGAACTAGTCAAACTTCTGACCCTCGCTCTACTTGCAAAATAGACCTTCCTAAAATCTAGCCAGGTTCCACAAATCAGCAAACATTTTCTAAGGCACCATTATTGAGTCCATGAAATAACCAGCACCTACCTAGCCCAGCTTGAAAGCTGCTGAGCAAGAGAGGCACTACACGTGATTTGAAGACAGCAATCTTCTTTCTCCTCAGCCTGTTCTGCACCAGTGTTTCCTTGAGCCTGGCTTTTCATAGACATCTGGCTTACATGTAGCCTCACTCTGTGCCCTGAATACTGACTGCTAAGCCGGTTGCCTACACTGTGTTATGCCCTTGTGACCCATGCTCCTGACATCTTATTTTATCATGGGAAAACAGTGGTTGAGAGGTTAGTCTTGGCCTGGGTATGTAGCTCCATTGGTAGAGTTCTTGCCTAGCGTATAGGAAGCCTTGCTTTTGATCCTGAGAACCATAAACCAGGTATGGTAGTGGACACTTCTAATCCCAGCACCCAGGATACTGGGGCAAGAGGATTGAGAGTTCAAGGTCATCCTGGGCTGCACACAAGTTCTAGGTCAGCCTAAAATGCGTGAGAGTCTGTCTCAAACAAGCAATAACAATGACAAAAAGTGCCAACTTTTCAGCTGTTACCTTCCACAAATGGGAAACTGAAGAAGGCAGAGCCTCTGGTTTAAGGTCACATTGTAGGAGTCTCCTGCTGGTCCCAGTGCAGGACTCTGGGGTAGGGCCACAGTAGACTAATATCCAATAGCCCCTTTGAGTGGTGTGCCCACTCTCTAAGAAAGTGTCAGGCATGTCCTGCGGCCAGGACAAGTGCTGAGCTGAGCAAGTCACGTGGTCTCATCATGTCCTTTCATTTTCCCCTAGCATCCCCCAGGTGGGTGGAGACAATTGGATGAGATAGTGGAAGAAAAATGCTTTTTAGAGTCTGAATGCTCTCTTGCAGATGATATTATTAATTATTATTACTTCATTCCCATCATCTCTCATGGTTATTAACTAGCTGTTACCTACGATGGATCTGTCACTTGGAAATTCCTTCATGGCCTTTATGGATATGTTTATACTCCCAGTCAGCAGCACTTCCTTAACTCTTGATTCCCCAGTTTCTACCTGCCAACTCCTCAGCCCCAGGCTTGAATTTGAATGGGTTTCCATTCTCTTTTGTAGGTTCCATCATGACCAGCTGAACTCACTACAGTACAGCCTTACCCTCTGGTCTCCAAGGGTGGTAAGGAAGAACCCAAGGAGCAGAAGGAAGATACAGACTTTCCATTCCCCAGTCATGACCTCCAAGCCCAGAAGGAGGGAGGAGACTAGGACCCCTTAACCATCTGTGCTATGGCTGAGACCCAAGGTCCAGGATACCATTTATTCTCCAAGCCTTGTGTACTCTTAGGAGCAGGAAGGGGCCAGGAAACCTTTCTTAAACACATTATACTGGCCAAAACCACGAGGAAAATGCAATCAATTCAGAATCTTCTCTGATCTGTGCTCTATAGATTTCAGGTTTGGTTAAACAGTATGATCCGTGCTTGTGCAGAGGGTCTATAATCCCAGAGCTGAGAAGACAGAGACAGGTAGATCCATGGGGCTTTTTCCAAGGCAACCAGCCTAGCCAAGTTTGTGAGCGCCATGTTCAGTGAGACACCACTTCAGAAAATAAGGTGAAACGTGATTCAGGAAGACAGAGTGTCCAACTCTGATCTCCAAATGTTCATGCTTCTGTTGGTGACCAGACAGACAGACACACACACACACAGAGAGAGAGAGAGAGAGAGAGAGAGAGAGAGAGAGAGAGAGAGAGAGAGAGAGAGAGGGAGGGAGACAGAGAGACAGAGAGACAGAGGGGGGCTAAAACAATAGAGAAGAGAGTTTGGTAAACAGAAAGGCAGTGAATATTGGGGAAGGATTTCTGAATCTGGCAGATCATGAGCAAATACTGACGACCAGAGAATATTCATGAATAAAGATGGGCAGGAGAGAACAGAGGGTACCATCTGGGGTCTACCTGCAAGGAAGCACTGTTAGGTACAGCCTGCTCGTCAAAGGCACTGACAGGCCTTTCCTGCTCTTCTGAAAACAGACTATTGACAACACTGTTTGGGGGCCTCTAAAGAACACTCTGGCTTCCTTAGGTAAGGCTTTCCTAAGGTTTCTCCACAAGGATCTGAGCGTCACTTTATTCCATCTTTAGACCAGTGCTGACTATTCAACAATGCCATGGGTCTCAGAGCAGGCCCCACTGAATAAGTCTTCTCAGACACAGCCTACATCTTTCCTTTGACTGTCTTTCCATCACAGATGAGGGACCCAGAGAACGAAAGGCCCTTACCTTACCAGTCAGAAGCACGGATGGGAGTGAACCCCAGCCCATCAGACTTCTCTCCTGGCCTCCCCTCCTGCTCATGCAACTGGGTAAATCAGCCCACCCAGTCCACCTGGAGGACGGAGAACTCCAGACAAATTTGGGGTGATTGTAACAGTAGCATTTGCCCAGCAAATTGTACTCCATATGCTAATTAGGAAGGGATTGTGGCCCTCAGCCTTAATTAATATCTAGTCCCCTAGCAGCTTAATTCTGGGTGAAACCATAGCAGGAATCTCACCCGAATACTGAAATTCTTTCCTCCTACAAATCACCTATATAAATACATATATTTTAATAGCAGCAATTATAAAGTTCTCTGCCAACTTCTGGGGCTGTTTAGCATTCCTGGATTGAAGCCACAGCTTTTCCTTGGTCTCCTCCCTCACCACAACCGAGGCCTAATGAATAGTCACTCAGGCAGTTCTGCGTGCCATGTAACCAATATCTCCTACCAGTGGGTCTTCGTGGGGATTTAATAAGCAGTCTGGGAGGACGGCCTGAGGAGGTCCTCGAACCTAGTTGTTAACTCCGAGACCTAATCAGCATCTGCTTCCCACCCAGAGTCCCCCTCAGCTATGGGGCCTGGTCCCCCCAGTAATGGATGGAAAATAGGCGATTTCCTGACAGTTAGCAACCAATTTTCCACCAATTAGCTGAGAGATGGTGGTCTCTGGGGGAAAGGGGATGGCTCCAGCACAAGAAGCTGGGCTGGAAGAAAGAAGATGTGAACAGTCAGGGATCCAAATTCTGAGAGCAAAGGCTCTCCCCCACCTTTTCCTCCTTGAGGTCAGCCTAAGCCTGTATCCCCGGGAAGGAATTTCTGAGGAAAGAGACTATACTGGGGCTCTTCTCAGTGACCTGCTACCTAACAGGTCCTTCTCTTCTGTCCTCCAGAAGAGAATCGGCCAACCGGACAAGGGCTGATTCCCCTGGTTCTCTTCACAGTGCCCGCCCGGGTGGCAGTCATGAAATTCCACCAAGGCCATTAATGTGGAGGCCTCATTAGTTCTGGAGTCAGGTGAAGTGTTTTGATCAAATCCACCCAGGTTCCCTCACCCCCAGATCCTCTCTTATGTCCCCATGCTTTCCCCTTCCAACTTCAGGTTTTCTTTTCTTTTTAATACCTACTGAGTCCATTTCATGCTTCCTGTATGCCTCTCAGAGCCAGCATCCCTGAAGAAAGCCGAGACCCCCTCCCCACACTTGCCCAGTTTCCTAAAGTGCTAACCTTGTACCTGACTCCTTGGATCAATGGGGGACCCCATTGCGGAGCCCTCACCCTTGCTGCTGGACCACAGGCTTGCTGCAAGGGGGTGAGCAACCCCACTGCTGACATGAGTCATGGAAGAGAGACTATCACCCTCAGCATCACACGGCGTATTTAGATTTGACTGTGGTTTCAACTTTCTCATAATCAGCTGCTCTTCTCTGGTAACTGAAGGAGACACAGTCCTTTCCTTGTGGAGCTCCCTTTGGGGTGGGGGGTGCATAACAACAGCGAGTGTTTGATGCAGACGCTCCACTGAGAAACTTCTCATGGGTTACCTCATGGAAGCATCTGGTTTGGTCAGAAGGGCTTTAGGATGAACTAAATATGAAGTTTACCACACAAACTGGAAGTCTTGTGGAGGAACCGTGGCGCCACACAGGGGCAAGAGGCATATCAGAACCATTTCAGGCAAGGCAGAACATATAGAAAAAGTAGACGGCCTTTGGCTTAGTCAGCGTTACTTTTGCTGGGATAAAGCACCAAGGCCAAATCAATTTAGAGTGCAAAGGGGTTTATTTGGCTTATGCTTCCACATCACTGCTCATCTGTGAAGGAAGTCAGGACAGGAACTTATACATGGCAGGAACCTGAAGGCAGGGGCTGATGCAGTGGCCATGGCGGAGCTGCTTACTGGCTTGCTCTCCCTGCTTTCTTATAGAACCCAGGGCCACAATGGTCTGGGCCCTCCCATATAAATTATTAACTAAGAAAAAGCCCTACAGGCTTGCCTACAGCAAGATCTCATAGAGGCATTGTCTCAAGTGAGGCCCCCTCCTTCCTGATGACTCTAGCTTGCATCGGGTTGACATAAAACTAGCCAGCACTGTCCTATTTTAGAGATGAGGGTAGAGAGCCATTTGAGAGTGAAGAAACACACCAAGGATTTCAAACCTCTGGCTCCAATCACATGGGCAAATTTGTTTATGATGTAATATGAAACTATGTTTTCTGACAGGAGAAGCCAGGGACCAGGCTCCAGGCTGGGGATGGAAGCCAAGAGAAGGTTCATTAAGATCTAAGGGATGCTGACTTGGGAGAGGTTTGGGCTAAAGGCAACTGGGAATAAGACAGATGAAGGAAGGATGGTGGAGGGACAGAGTACAGAAAGCAGTGCTTTACTCTGTGTGAGACCCCACCTCAGCTGAGAGGCCTTAGCAGTCCTTTACTCTGTGTGAGACCCACCTCAGCTGAGAGGCCTTAGCAGTCCTTTACTCTGTGTGAGACCCACCTCAGCTGAGAGGCTTTAGGAGGCTTCCCAGAAACTTTCCCAAAGCAGCCTGGGAAGGCCCAGCCCTAATGTGCCCATCCAAAGAGTGAACGTGCTGTAGGTTAGTAGCTTCTGTGGATTTGGGCTGATAGTGGCCTGGCCACTGACACTTGGTGGAGCTGAGGTTCCAGACAGCAATTATCTCCCCCCTGCTTCTGTAAAGCTCACGCCCAGGGCCTGCCCTGCCAGACCATGATATCTGCAGTCTCTCCTGGTGAGACATCACTGCCATCTCCTCCTAAGATCCCAGTGTCTGTGCACTGCTTTCCTGAACAACATCTGGAGACAGGAGACAGGGGTTGGGTCCTGATGAGCTTAGGCAGGCCCTGGATTCCAGGTTCCTATCAGTCCCTAGAAGAGTCGCAAGCTGTTTCTAACCCAAAGGCTCAGGTTCTGGGCAGGCAATGCAGCTCGTGGTGTAGAAGGGACTCTGTCCTCCTGGAAGAAACACAGGTATGTTTGCATTGCATGTCCTCCATCTGCCTCCATCTGTCCTCCACATAGCTCTGCTTTCCTCAATGTTCTGCTAGGCTCCTCAGAGCAGACATTGTCACGGAGCTATGCCAACACATAAGGTTAAATGTCACCCATCCGTCCCTCCAAACCACTTCCGTAACTCTGCCAGAGGGAACATTCTAACAGCTGGTTAGACAGGAGCTCCCATTCCCAGCTAACATCTTCACATACACCCCAAGGGCCTCCAGGTTCAGGCCCCGCCACCTCCCCAGTGTGACCTCCCTGCAGGATCCCCTGCAATCACACATCTGTGTATGTGAAGCCTTTTCACCTTCAGACCTATGCTGGGTGCCGGGGACTACTGCCTGCTCTGCAGCATCACCGTGATACTTCAGCTGACCTTCTGGATCCTGTGTCTGAGATACTTCACACCTCAGAGCCATGAAGCCTCCTGGAGACCCTAACACATCCTTCACCTGACTCTTTCATCCTCGTCTGTGTGGACATCCATTGCCTGACTTCACTGTAGCTCCTCCAGGGGAGGAGTTCGGTGTGGGTCAGTACGGTGCCTCTCTTTGTCTTGATGAGGGCAGCCTTTGGGAAAAGATAGTGTAACCATTACCCTTCCTGGCTTCTGCATCCCTGGACTGCATTTCTCTCTACTCTGCCCTTGGCTGCTGTTAATCGTTAGGATAACCTTGTACATTAAGATAAGAAAAGGGGCCACTTCCCTTGGTCGGAGACAGCTCTAGGCTTGTGAGCAAAGGTCTCTGGTGGATTTCCGCCTCAATAGACACCTTAGCTGGGCATCCTAGTGCAGGATGCAGCCCTGTGTGTCATGCCCAATCCTCACCAAGATGCCCAGCCAGCTATTTCTGGGGAATATGCCTTCAAATTGCAGTCACGTTTGTATTGGGAGATAATAGGATCACTACCCACAAGCTATTTACTTCTTCCAACAGGAAATGGGGTAGGAAAAGAAGAGGCAGGACGAGGGAACTCTGGATGTCCAGTGTGAGTGGATCTCCTCACCAGCTGCATAGCCCCCACTTCAGTGTCTTCTGTTTGTGGCAAGGGCTGGGTCTGTGTCCACTGGGTGTGCCCGCTACTCCCCTTCCTTTCTTGTGTCTCTTTAGCCTTAGTATTCTAACTTCTGTGAGTCAGCCTTGAAAGCCCCTTTCCACCCTTCTGCCCACACATAGGCATACACAGGCCCACACAGATCGCTTCTTTGTACTCACGACAAGAGGGTGATACAGCAAGGGAGCTCTGGAGAGAATAGAGTCCTGGCTACTTCCAAGCTGTGAAGGATGACAGAATTCCCTCTGAGCCAGTCCTATGAAAGCACTGGTCTTCGCTAGAGTACTTTATGTGGGAACCCACAAAATTGATTATATTCCATCTTGGCATAAGGTCAGAGAGTTTGAACCTATTAGTGTTCCTTCAAGGTCAAACCACAGAATGTTTGGCCTAAGGTGTGGCTATCGTGTGTCTTATCTTGACAACAGGATGTCTGGCCTAAGATATGAATGCAACAGGATGCTTGGCCCCACCAAGAAAGCAATGTGCTCTGGTGTCTCAGGCAGCAAGTAGAGCCAGCTTTGGTCAAGGCAGATAGATCTGGCTTTAGAGGAGACAAACATCCCAGAGGCATCCTACATGTCAGTGAGCTCTGTGTGTGTAGGTTAGTTTGTCATGGCGACACAAGCTAGAATCATCTGGAAAGAGGCTCAAGTGAGAAAACATCCCCATCAGATTGCCCTGTAGGCATTTTCTTGATTGTTGATTGATGACTGATGTGCAAAGGCAGTGCATCCCTGGACAGAGTGGTCCTGGAGCATATCAGAAAATAAACTGAACAAACATGGGGAGCAAGCCAGTAAACAGGGTTCCTCCACCATGGCTTTCCTCAGTGGACTGTGACCAGGACATGAAGCCAAATAAACCTTTCCTCCCCATGTTGCTTTTGGTCATGGTGTTTTACCTCAGCAATGGAAACCAAACTAAAATGCTGGGACACAGAGATGAGAAATAGAGCAGGCACTCGACAACTGCTACGTGGCTGGCCTTGGAGGCCTGAATATGTGTCTGTTATTTTGTTTCATAGTCAATTCTGTGAATCTAAGAATCCAGGGTTCTAATTATTATTTGAAGTTATTACTCCATGAGCTCAAGAATATTTTAAGTGAATGACTCAAAAATGCTTGTATCTTGGGGACCTGAGATGCTTAGAATTGTCATGTTTCCTGAGACATGCCATCCCTGTGCATTTCTTTAAAAGACTTTCTGAGCACATCCTGTATGTGTTTATCTCCTGTGCGCATCTCAATTATGGATTATGATTATCCCTATTTTGCAGATGAGAAAACTGAGGCATGAAATAGTGAAGTGGCTTTCTTGAGATGACAGAAGTTGTACCTAGAGGTCCCATAAACTGAAACTTCTGGGTGGTAAAGGTACTATACCAGAAGGGTGAAGGTGCCTGGATGGTCCAGAGCTACCTTGTTTTAGCATCACCCTGAGATTCTCACTCAACCATATGTCCCTGTCCTCGACTCAGGCTATGGATGGTGATATAAATCTCCCAATGGCTAGCGTTGTTGTGATGGATACCGTCTTCACTCTATGTCCTAGTCTTGATTATATCTTCCTCTTGCCACCTTTTCAAGGCATGTTCCCTCTCTAGCCTCCAGTTCTGAATCCCCAGGGCAAAGCCAGCCACATTCTTTGGGCTAGAGTCCAAGTTTACTTAAGAAGAGGAAAATGTTATTATGGAGATTACAATAGCTTCAAGAAACAGAGCATCGATGTACCCATCCATGACCACAAGAATGTGCATCAGCTCTGGAGCTTCCTGTTGGGTACCTTTCAAACCTTGCCTGAAGCTGGTGTGTATAGGGAGGGAAATGGGGGATTGAAATGAGGCCAAGTAACCAGGTGGCATCATCCCACTGCTCTTGGAGTCCAGGAAGAAGACCAAAGATACTCTCCCTGCATGCTTATGCCCCACGGTCCTAAGACAGACATGCATAGTTCAATTCACATTCTCCAAATTGGAGTTGTGAGTGTCTGGTGTGTGTGTGTGTGTGTGTGTGTGTGTGTGTGTGTGTGTGTGTGTGTGTGTGTGTTGTCATGTGTGTGCACGTGCCTTCATTCATGAGTAGGTAGGTGTGGTAAACAGTATGGAGGATTGGAGCTCCTCCTCCTCCTCCATTCTATACCCAAGCCTAAGCTATATTTACTGTTCAGAATCTCCCCAAACCCACCATGGAGCTCTAGATTTGGATTCTTGGTTAAGAGAAAGTAAAGGGGGACAGAATAAAAAGACTCATGGATTTAACTCTTTCTAAAACTTTTTTTTTAATTTTTGTGTATTTATTTATTCATTTGTTTGCTTGCTTGTTTGTTTATTTATTTATTTATTAGGAAGAAAAAAAGAAAACCATTAAAGTAAAATTCCTGAGGCCAGGAGCAGCCAGAAGTCTGGCTCATGTCTCCTGCTGGGTAATTATCTGGCATTTAGCACCCCTCTTCCCAGTGCGTATAATTAGTAGGGAAATGAAGATGCTGTCATCCTACCTCCCAGCTTCTCTCTGCTGCCCAGAGGCCATGGGAGAGGCTCAGAGAGAGAGGGGATCAGTGCAGCAAACTGAATGGAGGCTAGATAATGGAAGGAGGACTTTGAGACAGGAGGATTATCAACAATCCAATAGCTGAGAGTCTTCTGGGAAGACATTCTGCCTCCACTGCCCAGTCTCTCATCCCTGAATTCCTACAGTGGGTGCAGGCTGGGCTGTACCCCTTCCGAAGGGAAGCTGTCTTGGCTTCAGTTAAACAGCTGTATTCTATCAGGGACTCATTGCCTCTGCTCTACCGTCCCAATGCCTCTTTCACGCCTCCCTCTGCTGGGCCCTAGACAGAGATGAGGTAGAGTCACCTGTTGCAGTGACCCCAGAAAGAGATAAGAATCTAATTGGACAAATACAAGGTCAAACGTGACAAAGAGTTAATGAGACAGAATTTTCTGCTGAGTTGGGAGGGACTTGGTGAAAACAAAAATTGTGTGGAGTAATGCAGATTTTAACAATGAAGAAGAAATTCTTATAGGAAACTCCCAGCAGCCGGGACTATTTAGCAAGATCTCTGCCTATTTGGCAATTGTTCTCATCCTTCACACAGCATTCACTTTCTATCTCTTCCAGGAAAGTTTACCTACCATCCCCAGGCTAGTCTGGACCCTCTGAGCTCTCACAACCAATCCCCAACAGTCTCACCCTGTCTCAAGACACCCCAGAGAACAAGCAGGAACTTACAGGACTCAGAAATACAAAACAAACTCTTAACTTGAAAGATTTACTTAACAGTTAAAATTAAATCAGAAAGGCCCATAAAAGGCAAGCCAGGGAAAGACACAACTATTCTGTGGAGAATGTGAGTTTTTCCAGATCAATTTTGGAGCCACAGAGAGGATGGGTGGCAGAGAGTGACTGGCAGGAGTCAGGACACATGAGCCTGACAGAGAGACAGAAAATAAAAACCCAATCCCAGCAGAAGATTGGGGTGGTCTAGACTAAGAGCAGTCATGAGAATGGGGACATGGGACACAAGCTCTGAAGCCCCAACCACCCTGGTGACAGCAGTGCTGGGTCACCAGCCAGCTATTCCAATTATTCATAGAAATCAATTTCATTCCACAGAGGCTCAGATAAAACTCATGTTGCCAGACGACAGTAATGGATGAGAAGCTTAGGGTGAGAAGATAAGAGGGGGCCCAGAGTAGGGTGATCAGGTGGGGCGGCTTTGCAGGCTGGGGGCAGTGCAGTTAGAGGTTATCGAAACATCCCTTCAAATAGCAAAGGTTCAGCGCCAGCCAGATCAGCTGTGACCTGTGTGTGGGATAAGCCAGTCCCTCCCCAGGCCTGAGCCATGAGGCCGATATGGAAGGTGCTTGAGTGTTATTCCTACCCATAGGGAGAAACTAATTCAATCTTGACTGGGGTGGGAGGCACAAAAGATAAGTCTACAGAGGAAGATGCCCCCTGAGGAGGTCCTGGACATCTAAGGACCAGGAAGTGTGTGTTTGTGTGTCTGTGTATGTTTGTGTCTCTGTGTGTGTGTGTCTGTGGGGGGTGGGGGGCCTGGGAAAAGAGTGGTTCCTTTGCAGCACTCAAGAGAGAGTAGGAAGACAGAGAAATGCCTGCCTTGTCTCATCTGAGCATGGGCAGAAAGGCTGAGTCCCTATCACACCTGCAGGGAAAGATCCCAGGCAGCCCTCCTCCAGAGACTTAGCACAGAAAGGGGTGTAGAAGAAGGGGATGTTCAGATTTTCAGGGGAAGAGAGGGACCATAAGAAACACTGGGTTCCCAAAGAAGAATGGGAGCAGGAGGAAGAGGAGGATGTCTGGGTGAGCAATGGGGGGGACTAGAGATTAACCCCAACAGTAAGCCACTGACTCTCTGCCATGCTGTTCAGCCCAATGAGTATCACCCTGTGTTTCTCATGCAAAGTAACCAGTGCCATCCACAAGACCACCCTCACTTTTTCCCAGAGGATATCAAAGCTTGAAAGTGAAGTAAATGGTTTGGGGCCATTTACTGTTCCCAAAGCCCCAACTAGAGAGGATGGAGCTGACATATGGATGCAGGCAGCCCGACCTCATCACATCCTTACAATGAAATACTCCATGCAAGACCAACACATGCACCCACAGAAGCACTGTATCACTCGGGCTCAAGCAGCTTGTCCCCATTTGCAAAAGAAGCTGAGTCTCTGAGAAGCAATTTGTCCATAATTGCATTTCAGAGAACTGGCAGGGCTGGCAGGTGGACGTAGCCCTCCCCCAGGTCACCTCTAGATCTTCCCTGCTAAAGAGGTGAGTGGCTGTGTGTGGCATCCCCCCGCAAAAAGACAGGATTGAGGGCCAACCCCATCCCACTCTGCTCAGACAGCTTTTCCTCACAGCTGCAGGTCGAGGCAGCCGGAGGTTGGCCCGAGAGGACCCATCTACCAACACTCAAGGCTGGGAGGAGATAATACTTTTATCTCTGCAGAGGGTTCAATAGTTTATTCCCATCCAGGGCAGTGGGGTGTCTGGTGCCCGTTCCTGGAAGGCATCCAGGACAGATGTGAGGTACTTCCTACCTTCTCTCTAGCTCGTGCTCCTCTCCACACCCCACTGTCACCATCAGGAAGCATCTTGGAGGCAGCATGTCTACACAGGCACAAGGTCCAGTGAAAAATAACCCCCTTCAGTTCAGAGCTCTGGCCAGCAAAATAACAAACTAGAAGGACTATCACAGCCCTGGAGTGGACATAAACCAACTTCCTTTCCTGTTCCACTATCTTCTAACTGTGTTTGATTACATTGTTATTACATCTCACTTTATTTTAATTCCATCTTGGGCAGTTGCTGCCAGGGATAAGACAAGAAAGATCAAGTAGGGATTGGAGAGATGGCTCAGCAGTTGGGACCATTGGCTGCACTTTCAGAGGACATGGGTTCAATTCCCAGCTCCTACATGAAGGCTCACAGCCATTTGTCAGCCCTCTTCTGGTTTCCTCAGGCACCAGGCATGAGTATGGTATTCAGAGACATGCAGAGAAACCTTCATACACATATAATAATGATGATAATAATAATAATTAGAATATCAAGTATTCAGCAACCCATCCCTGGGTCTGGCCTATAGCTGGGACTAGGAAGTTACCCCTCCTTTGCATGTACCACATGAATTTGACTACAGTGAATGAAACAAACTCCACTGCAGTCCCCAAAGACAAAGTAAATAAACCCAGTCTTCCTAGCACTCTCTAATGCTTCCCACATCCTCCAGAGGGTGGACCACACCCCTTTGGCCTGGTATCCAAGGGCCTCTTGGGTACCCAGCTCTGGTCTCCAGGCCCCAGGTGACTCACTACCCCTGAACAAAGCAGGCCCTATCTTCACCCTCCAATACATCCTTCAAGGCCTAGATCATCTGCCGCCTCCAGATCCCTGAGGGAGAATGAATCACTTGCTCCGTTGTGCTCCCACAGTTCTGAGCTCATTCTTCTTTGTGCTGCAGACACAGATGCATGCTCGCTGTCTACCCAATGAGCCCTTGCTAGTCGGCAAGAGGTATCCCCATCATCTCATTAAAAGCCCGGCACAGATTTGTAAATGCTGGCTAGTCAGTGAACTGACAAATCCAATGGACTATCCTAGGATGGAAGCAGCTCCTTTAAATGCTCGCCTAGTCTAGATACCTTCTTTTGCAGATACAGAGGCCTAGGAGTAGGTGGTAGAGGGGGACTGTGAAAGATGAATGGTGGTGAGAGGGACAGGACCAATGGACAGGTCCAAGGTTGCAGGATGAGCTAGCAGAGGAAACTTTGGAATCTGAGCCTCCAGTGCAAGATTAAAACAAGGGTGGTCACATTTGCTCTACAGTGGGTAGTCCAAGATCCCCCATGGCTCTTCACTGCCCTCTGGGTGAAGGTCAAAGTATCCTGACTTTCTAGTCCCCTTGGAATGTGATCCCCACCAGCCTAAACCTACTGTCCTGTCAACTACACACTCAGGTCACATGGTATTGCTCTGGAATCACTCTGGAAGGCCCTTCTCCATAACTTCTGGGTCCCATTTGCTGTTATCTCCCTACTCTTTCTCCATCCTAGCTGAATCTAATATCTTCAGGTATAATCTGAGGTGTCACTTTCACTGAAAATATTCTCTCGTCTCTTCCCCTTTATTCTTTATCTTTCAACCTAGTGTGTGGCTGCCTCTCTCTCTCTCTCTCTACATAGGCAGGACATCTACCACATCAGAGTTTGTTTAGTCTGTGCCCTCAACAACCAACACAGACTGGAAAGGAATAAGGATGAGCTAGTAAACAAATGAATGAATGAGCAATGAATGAAGTATTAGGACAGGAATTCCAGGTCACAGGTAGAAATCCTGTTTATCCCAGCACTTGAGAGAAAGCTCGGTGGTTAAGAGCACATACTGCTCTTGCAAAGGGCCTGAGTTCAGTTTCTAGCACTCAGGTCACGTGTGTCATAACTACTTGCAGCTCCAGCTCCCAGACATTTGATGCCCTCTTCTGGCCTTCATGGAGATCTACATTTGTAAGCACATAGCCATGCATAGACACACATGCATACATGTAATTTAAAATATAGTGTCTTTTTATAAAAGAAATATTTTATAAAAGAAGTATTTTTAACCCCAAAGCAAACTCAGATCCTATGTGAGAAGAAAATCCTGGGTGAAGAGGAGGCACATGAAGGGACGAGCAGCAGGGTTGAGCTAAGTAACTATTTGTAGGTAGGGAAGGCATTCCACGAGACCCGGAGAAACAAATTCCCATTTATTTGCCTTATCTTCCCTTCTTCACCCACTGATCTCTCTTATTTCTGGAAAATCACCAAGTCAGCACTGAGAAGGAAGACAATCCTTAGACAAGGTCAGCCAGTGCTTAGTCTGTCAGCCTTTGCCATCCTGACAGGCTTACCCATCTCTGCCAGCCACATGAAGCTTCTCTTTAAGTTGAAGCACAGTTCTCCAGATGGGAAAGCCAGGAGACCACTTGAGGCAGGAGGAAGCACTCATGGAGGCTGGGGTAGGGTGTGACTTTTTTTGAGTAGAAGAGTCTCCAAGACAAGAATAGATAAATCCAACCGAATACCATGATGAAAACCCTCACATCACAACCTCGTGTCCTTGTGTTGCAGGCACATACAGTTCCCTCCTGACAGCTTGCAGCCCAACATCACTGCCTCCAGGACAATGTCTGCGTGACTCCATCCTGACATGATATGAGCCGTGTTCTCTGCAGCCTCAGAGTCATCACACCCTGTGTATGCTCCGTTATCCCTCCTATTGCCCTTCACTGGCGGCTCACACTCCACAGAGATAGTTTCAGTCCTCTGAGTTACTGCTGCTCATTCCCTGCTACAGGCTTCAGCTCTTTACTTGCAGCTGCCAGCTCTGATCTACATTCCCTGGCTTTAGGCAAATCCCTTCTTAGGCACCGGAATCTTCGTCTGGCCAAACTACATCCAGGTATCACATAACTTCCTGTTACGGAAGATACCATTCAGTACTGTCATGTCTTTCTTATTCTCTGCAATGGCTTGCTGCCAAGCACACAAACTGCAACAATGGCAGGTACTCAAAAACTGTTTACTAATATTTAAAGGAGATTTTGAAGACTGCTATGGTTTGCATACTGAGTGTTTATCACCCAAATTTATGTATTTGAAACTTGTTGAGGTGGAAGAACCTTTAAGAGCTGGAGCCTAGGGCAAGGCAATTAGGTCATAGGAGCACAGCTCTCAGAAAAGACTGCTGTTCTGAGTGGATCCCAGCTAGTTCTCATCAACGCAGGCTGTTGTAAAGTGGTCACCCATGCAAGTGGCTGTTTCCTTCCCATTATTCCACCATGCTTCTGATATGCCAAGGAACTTTTACCAGTGTGTTGGCACTATGCTGCTTGGACTTTACATCGCCAGAATCATGAGCCAAACAAACCTCCATCCTTTAAAAATCAAAACAAAACTCCTGTATTTTTCTTATTGCAATTATAAACAGACTAATATTGAGACCTTGAGAGGGAAAAATGCTGGAACTTTTGCATCACTCCCAGTGTCAGAGTATTGGGTTTCCATTTCTTTCTACAAAGTATATATTGTTGGAGGAAGGTTCCATTCATACTTCAGGCTCATCACAACAGCAGGGTTTTTTCTTCCAGCCCCAAACAGTACAGAGATGCAAGAGATGCTCTCTCACCCCATCCCTCAACCCCCAGTTACAAAGGCCACACCACTCTGCTACTGGGAAGGAATGCCCCCTCCACCCATACATAAGGCCTGCTTCACCTACTCAGAGGAAGATATGGGGCAAACTCTCCTCACTCCAAAGTTTCATCCTTATCAGCTACCTCTGAGCAGAGCCCCATCCAATCCAGAGCCAGAGAAGTAAAAGAATCCACTAACTCATTTGCAATTCTCCATAATTAACACCCAGATCCTATGGTAGGGAAAAGAACTGGCCACTCTTGAGACACCAAAAACCACAGGATCTCAATGTTCCAGAGACTTTAAGAAAGCACCTAGTCAGAACCCCCTAGACACCTTTCCCTGCCCCTGGAAGAAATGGGAAAACTGAGGCACAGAGATAAGTGAGAACTTGGTCAGGTATACAAAACGCCAGTCCTCAAAGAACTTCTATGCTCTTTGGGGATGGATGGATGGATGGATGGTTGGATGGATGGATGGATGGATGGATGGATGGACAGACGGACGGACAGATGGATGGGAATTCACATTAATGCACTGAGGGCTTCTTCTCGCTCTCCCTGCAGCAGCACACCTCCTAGGACAGAGAGTGAAGGAGGCAATCTGGTTAGGCGTCTGTGTTGGAAAGAACTTCTCTACCCTGAATCTGAACAAACCTCTCTGTCCTCTCTGAACTTATCTGGGAATCCCCAGGGCTGAAGCCTTTGTGGGGATATTAATATGGGAGGAAAAATGAATAATACTGTTTTTCTTTGAATTCTCTTGGACAGCAAAAAGTAAATCAGCAGTCCTCCTGCGAGAAAAGCTATGATCTTGAGTGGATGTTGAACTGGTGGGAAGTCCCTGGACTGGACTTCTCTGGAGGCTGTGGAGAGTCACAGGTCAGGAACTTTAGGTTAGGGAAGTGGAAAGTCTTCCCTAGGTCCAACCTATGCAGTTGGCAGATTCTGGGAACCCTCCTTGATGACACCATCAAATCCTCAGTAAAGTGACAAAACCCAGAAAAAAAATCCCCGAGCAATTAGATTATCATGGAAAAGGGAGAAAGGCAAAGCTTTGTGTCCGAGTCTGATAGTTTGACCCAGGGGAGAAAGGCTGCAGACCCTCAGCATTGGAGCAGTAGACACACATGACAACCCACTGCAGAGCGTCTGAGAAGTCTGTGGTTCAGAAAGGGTCTTCCCAAAGCTAGGAGGGGCGTGGAAATCCCAAAAGGCACAGTGTAGTACAGAAGGATTTGCAACTGGTTCATTTCCCTATTCCTTCATGAGACAGAAATGTATTAAATGTCAACTACGTCATTAGACACTAGGGTTTCTATTGTGAAATGACTAGAGTTGGCATCTTGGCTAATGTACATGTTTGCCTAAAATCTCTTAAACGGTATCTCGCATCTCCAAAGAGCATCTAAGTTCTTTGAGGACTGGGGCTTAGTTCTGCTTCCTTCCCAAGCCTCAGTGCCTGCTCCCTTCTGCTCCATAATAACAACACACCCTTCACACTGGGTGAGTCTCTAGCGATCTTTATAAAGGCACACTGTATCACTGCCAGCCACATTGGCAGCCCAGTTATTTAAACAGTTAGAACAACTAGGGGCCGTTTGAATGTGTTTTCATCCCTGAAGCTGAAACAAGTCAATCCAAGTGCATCAAGTCTGTTCTGCCTCTAGACTAGGCTGTGAGCTAGGACTAGTCAGTATGAGTTACTTGCACAGATATAACAAAAATGTACAAGTTAGAAAGTCTGGATATACTGAACTTGGCAATTAGCCCACTAGTACTCAGTCATGATCTGGAAAATAACCCTCTCCTCCCTCCCTCTCTCTTTCCCTCTCTTTCCCTCTCTTTCCTTCTCTCTCTCTCTCTCTCTCTCTCTCTCTCTCTCTCACACACACACACACACACACACACATCTCTCATTTGATCTTCTCAGTAACCTCTAAGTTAAGCAAAGTGGTTTCTGCTGTCCCTATTTGACAGTGGAGCACTGAAGCTTGGAGAAGCCAAGTGATGCATTCGAGGTCACAAGCTGGTGGGTGGTGACACAGGATTTGAGCCCAGGTCTGCTAGGGTCAGGAGCTTCTTTCTCTGTCAGTGTCCCTGGAGTGCATACTCCAGATGCCGCTGCTCTGTATCTGACAGAACATCAGGGCTGAGCTGATTCATGAACTGATGGCCCCGGCCTCCCTGCAACCCCTGCCTGATGGATTAGTTGGCTCTTCTACCCCCAGCATCACTGGCTGGAGACCAAAGAGAGAACAAGAAAGCTGAGTGGAGGATAGGGTGAGTGGGAGAGAGGCGGATGAGAACATCTCAGCATCTATCACCAGGGCCAATTCACTCTGGGATCCCACTCCTGGACCAAGTTCCATCTGAAAATTTGTCTTGTGGACAACCTGTCTGTCATTCTCCAGGGTGAGCTACTTCCCAGGCTCCTCTGGCCTTAGAGCCTCCTGGGTCCCAGGCAAGTGGGCAGCACATAGCCAGTTCTGAGGCGGAAAAGAAGCATCAACTTAGAGGTAGATGTCAGACAGACCCATGTGTTGCCATTAGAGGGATTGTCCGTGTCTGCTTTAAGACACTTTCCTCTTGCAGCTCTGAATCTCCACTCTAAATTCCCCAAACTCCTTCTAAATCCTTGTTGATGTTACTGGGTGTTTGGGATATGAAGGCTGGTCAGCATTTGTCCTTGGCCTCATCCTCATCTCCGGCTTAGTCAGGAGCTCCTGTCCTCTTGGCTAGACATGTGTAACTGCCACAGATTCTGGCTTGTCACATCCTGTTGGACTCAGAACACAGAAACTTGGCAGAAAGGGGGGAAAGAGAGGCCCAGGATGCAGAGATGGGATCATGTCGCAGAGGTCAAATCCAGAGAGAAAGGCCCATGCTGCAAATTAGTCTCTTTCCCCTTTCACTCGGGGAAACTGGAGAATGGTGCTGCTATGGAGAGACATCCACTGAGGAACGAACACTCAGGAGTGGGACTCCACCGTACTGTGGTCACAGGCAAGAATGATACAAGTTCTCAGCTTCCAAAGAGCTTCCAGGTGGTGGTCACAGCTCAGCAAATGAATCATCAGGACCCAGTGTGATAAGCGTTCTTGAGAGGCTGGGGAGTCACAGAAGAGAAAGAAGGGATAAGGAAGAAGAAAATTAGTCTGCTGAAAAGAGCTACGACCAGGACCCAGAGCTAATGCACATCACAGCCTGATGTAGCCCACCAGATTTGCAAACCATAGTGATAGCATCATTGTCCTCTGAGCAGGGATCTGAGGATTATGGCTTCAGGTGTGGCTGGATGCTTAGGGTACCCAGGGAAAGTTCATAGAAAAGTCAGTGCTGTAAGAAGGTCATGTGATCGTGAGCACAGTGAGCTGAGTGGACCTCAGGTCCATCAGGCATCACCTCTCCCCAGAAGTCACCCAGTTGCTATATGGATTGTCCATGTCTGTCCCGTTGTTGTGAGTGTATGAGCTGAGCTTATAAGGGTAAGGAACTGCTTGAGTCACTCACTGAAACATCCTTAGTGCCTGCTGACCATGGCCCTCGTGGACGTGCACCTGAATAACTAATGAATGGCAAAGAGCAGGAGAAATGGCTAAGGCAGAGAAGAAAGGAAGGAACTTACAAGCCGAGCCCCAGTTGTGCCAGTTTCTAGCAGGGCTGTTTACACAGATGACCAGGTTGATTTCCCAGCTCCCCACAATAGGCTGAGATATATAGGGTGCTTCCCATTTCACAGAGGAGGAAATGCCGCTCTTAGGGGACCCAGGACGGGGCAAAGATAGGCAGCAGGAAGAGAGCAGCCCTGTGGTTCCCATGAGTGATTCCACATCCAATTTGTGGATATGCAAGACTCCTTTCATCCTCCTGGGCTATTTCCAATTGGCCTATGGCTATTTGGCTGGAACCTCGGGATCTAGAAAGCAGCCCCTCCCCACCCACTGGGCCACCCCAGCCCAGCTGTGCAAACAGACTCCTCTTTACTGTTCAATTGAGGGTTGGGGGAAGATGTAGCAGGTCTGTCGGGTCAGGATGAACTGGGCTTTCCTGAAAATAGTTCCAATCCCAAGGTAGCCTAGAATACATTCTTCCTAGGGCAGGAGAAGAGCTGTGACCCTGACTTCAAAGCAGTCAACAGTATGACATTAAAATAACTGCTCACCACCTGCTCCAGGTTCATAGGGACCTTACTTGGTCTGATCCATATTGACGTGGCAACACAAATCCAAGTGTCTTGCTGTAAGCCTCACGTGTGTGACATAGAGCCTATGATGGCTACCATTGCAACACAACATCTGTGAGTGCCAGTGGCCGGACACAGTGCCCGATGACCTCATTGGTCTATTCTCCCTACCTTACCACATATTTTCCTCCATTTTCTTTGTGCCCCAAAGTCACCCTTCTGTACCACTAGCTTCTTCACTCCTTTACCTGCTGATGGGCCCAAATGCAAGGCCAGAACCTCGGTAGATGCAGATGTTACAGTAAGGATCCTATGAAAGGTTGTACAGAACACTAGGCTGGGTTCTAGGGGCCAGCCTGCAGAGACCACGGCCAGAATCACAATCTGAACTTCCCAGCATACTTTTCCTTAGCTAAGTGGTTGTTTTTCCTGAAGGACCAGATAATCCCCAAGTAGGAACAATCAACCACAAAGGCCAGCAACCAGCTGCAAAGGCCTTTGTGTTCACACTAACACAAACAGAAGCTGCTACCCCCCAGCCAGCACTGTGAGACGCACGCGCTCAGCATCCACACTTGGCTCTCAGACAAGCCAACACCGCCTCACACATACCACCCAGGAAGTCGGGAATCCACCCTGCCCAAGGGCTGACACTAGCATAAAGGGAAGCATAACCTTGTCGGGGACGCCTTCCCTCCTCAACGGCTGCTTAAAAGCTACTACTTGGAGATCAGACTCTGTGAGTCAGGGAAGCAATGAGTATTGGCAGGAGGGGACTTCCCAGCTCAGGAAAATCTACCCCATCCCTCCTATGAAATGTTAGTGTGTAGCCAGTGTGACCCAGATTCTGGAATCCCCAAGGATTTCATCAACCCCTTCACAGACATTTAATGCTCACCTACTATGTGCATGACCCTTGGAAGCATGGAGTCTCAAAGGAAGCAAAGTGTGAAGCTTGTCATTCACACCTGAAAAGGATTATACAAACATTTCTCCACACACTGGAAATGTTCCGTTCTCTGTTATAGATGCAAACACTGGGACCCAGAGAATCTATGACAGTCCTCCAAGGTGCACAGTTACAGCCTCTATCAGCTGATTCATAGCAGTCTCTGCCTAATTCACACGAAATCTTGGAAAGTGTCTGTCACAAGGTAAGTAGTCAGTTAATCACAGTCACTGTGCTTGTTAAAATTTTCTTTATAGCAACATAGCAAATTCAACAACTCAAAATTCAGTTCTCCTCTTAACTCCAACTTTGTAGTACACTTTCTTGGTTTACAACATTTCCAGCAAATAGCTCTTGGTGTCATCTCTACTGTAGGAATATGAGAAAGTGTGATCAGCCTTGGATGCAGTGATCCAAGTCCCCAGTGTCCAGGCCCCATGTCTCCTCTTTTCCCCTGAGCAAACACTTTCCCCACTCACCACAAACAATACCTAATTCACAGCCCCGGGCCCTGCTGCCTCTGCTTTCTTGTGCTGACTCAAAACTGTTAATCTCTGCTTCCATGACTCTGAAGTCCAGCAGGTACACCCAGGGGCCCTTCCCCAAGACAGATCTGGAAAACCCTGGGTCCTGTAGTATAGCAGAGATCAGGTAGCTTTCACCTGATCTCAGCCAACGAAGCCCAGCTCTGCTGCTCTGGCTCTCTGTCCTTGAACTTCTCAAACCTAAGTGTGCATACAGGAAAGTGTGTGAGTTATCCAGCATGGCTTGAGTGGAAGAGACGATTACATGGGATGCACTCCCCCATTCAAACTTTCAATTCACACACACGGATTACATTGGAATCTATTTTCTTCTCTAAGCTTTTCATGAATTTTTATGCCTACTATATAACTTAACCATACTAAAATCCAATTTAAAAAGCAGCAATTCAGCACTCAGCCAACATATCAAGTCATTTTGAATTCCATTTCAAAGTGGTCCGTGAAATGTTAGGAAAATCTCATATCCCTAGGGAAGAAGCACTTAACCCTCTCTGAGACGTCGACTCAATTTTTTCTCCAGCCTGTGGTCACACCTTTCCCATCATTTGAGGCCTGTCCCCCAAATTAAAAGACAACTGCAGTGGCATTGTGTGTTTACTGTGAGTTCCTTGGGGACACAGGCTAGATCTGACTCATTGTGGAATTTAAGGAAGCATCAATAAGTCTCTAAAGGGACTGGGATCTGTTTTAGTCCTCCATCTCTCCTCCAATCGTCTGATAATCCACTCATCACATTTGAAATAAGGACTACTCTGCCCTCAGGGGATTTCCCTCCAAAGCTGAGAGGCTTGGCCTCATTCAGTCTCTTGCCTTCTTTCCTCTCTTTCCGGCTAACCCTTCCGCCTTCCATGGTACCAGCTGCTGATCCGGTTTCCAAGGCTCCTTCTCCATTCCTGGCTATGCAGAGCCTTACAGCACCATGCAGGTAGGAGTTGGGACTGGCACCTCAATAGGAACAATGTCCTGTGGTCCACAGCTGGGAGCCTTTAAGGACATTTGAATGGACCATCAGCTCCCTCCCTTGGCCTCTCATGCTCCAGGATAGCAAACTTAGTCCTAGGCAGATAAGGAAGCTCAATTTTCTTGTGCACATTTGGCAAGGGGAAACAGGAGGGGTGGGGAGGCCAGGATCTCACCTAGACCAAAAGTCCCTCTTAGCTATGAAGTAGGGGAGGGGACTCTCAGACTCTGCAACCGGAGGCCCACTTTTCTCACCACAGTCCCATCATTTTCTCAGTATGAGAGACCACCCAGCCCATCTCTGAAAAGGGATCAGCTGTCCTCGCACTCCTGCGCTGTTCCTGCCCAAGAGGAACTGCAGAAATAGAGGCTGAATGCAGTGCTGGCAGTCTCCAGACCTTACTGCAATGTGATCCCTGCACACCCTCTGTGATGTCTAAGTAAGAAGAGGGGCCTGGTGCACCTGTGTCTGCTTCCCAAGATGTGGGGAAACACTGCTTTTCTCTCTCTCCCTGCCCCAAGCAGCCAATTATAACACCGAACCCTATGGTAAGTAGATTGTGTTACCAGCCTGAGAGCAGGACCCTGTTCCCTCTGTTCTTCCCATGGGTCCCAGCTCTAGTCTTTGTGACTACACAGCATCTCTTTGGCTGTGCTTGCCCCAGAACAGCCCTAATAAGAATTGGAGGTGATGTCACGTACCCACAAAATTCAGTTTCTAAAGTTTATTTTGTTATAGAAATACCACTCAGGAGGAAAAAATTAAAAAAGCACTGCAGGTTGGTGATGAGGAGCCCAAGATTATACCAGATTAGAGATGGTGTAGCTTGAGTCAATCAGGAGCTTGGCTAAAGGGTCACTCGATGAGAGGCTGCGCTAGACGTTGATAGAAAGTCATGTTGGACATTGGAAATTCAATGCAAGGTCATGGTAGTTACAGAAGGTTGATGGAAGGTCAGACTGGGTGTTGGGGACTGATGGACGCTCCTTCTGTCTACTGAAATAGGAAAGGTTCACTAGGGGATTATGAGAGAGGGAGCTGCCTCACTAAGGCAGGAGTTTCAGTTACTCGCTTAGGCTAAGCAGTGATAAGACCAATGAAAATCAAAACTAGAAAATAGCAACACCTTTCCAATTCCCAGACCTGTGTCCTCTCCTCCTCAGGCAAATGTGTGCTCTGACCCTAGTTCCTCCCCCAGGTAGCTCACAGCCTTGCTGATGGTAGTCTAGGGTTACACTTGGTTCTCTGGAGCCCTGGCAATTCCATCCTGCCTTGTCTACAACCTGTGTGAACTAAACATTGACTACATATCTTCATATGCAACTATTTGTCACACCAGTTTATACTGGTTGTGGCTGGTACAGAAACTGCATATCTAAAGAGTAGAAGTCAGCCAACTATGTATAAATAGTAGTCAGTCTCACTTTAGCCAGGAGACCCAGGACTTTGCCCTGACTCTGACATTGATTTCATTTATTCTGGGATAATTTTGAGCCAGTCTATTTCTGTCTCCAAGACTCGGTTTTACCATTTAAAGGGCACAAGACAATTCTGAGGCATATTAAGCCATAAGGTCATTCATGATGGTCATGGGGGCTCCACCTGTATTTATTTGGTGGCGCTAATTCCCCTATAGGGATCACCAGAACAGACCGTCATCTTATTTCTCCCAGAGCATCCTCCTCATTGCCCTCCCTGCCTATCACCAGACTATTTCTGTGCCATGGGAACCAAATGAAGAATGTGTTCAACTGTGAGCTTGACCCAAGTTAATCCAAAATCACCTCTGCTATTTAAAACCTCTCCCCACAGAGAAGCCTGTTGAGGCTGGGAAAAGTAAATCCCTACTCGCTTCTAAGTCCACTATGCAGTAGTTTAATTCCCCAAGATTAAAAGATCCCAGTACCAGCCTCCCCTTTCCTCAAGGCCCTCCCCCACCCCCAATGCCACTTTAGGTGGACTTGGAATGTCCAGTTCCCCCCTCCGTGACCTGACACTGTAAGCACCCTCTTTTGGGACACTGAGTTAACTGTCCTGTTTCTCAGAACTAATCTCTGTTGGAATTCCCTAGCCTGGTCTTTTCTACAGGACCTAACTTCTACAGCATAGAAGGTCAGGCCACCCAGGTTAGGGACTTTAAAACACAGGGTAGCCAGGGATGAGTTTGGCCAAGGCTTGAGGTGGGAATGGAAGGTGGGCTTACTAGTCTTATGTAAACTTGACACACAAACTAGAGTTTTATGAAAGGGGGGATCCTCAAATAAAATTTCCCCATAAGATCTGGATATAAAGATCTTAATTAGTGATTGGATGGAGAGGGTCCATCCTATTATGGGTAGTACCATCCCTGGGATGGTGGTCCTGAGTGCTATAAGAAAGCAGGCTTGTGCCAACTGGTTCAGCCACTTTGGAAATCAGTATGGAGATTACTCAGAAAAATGGGAATAAACCTACCACAAGACCCAGCAACTCCACTCTTAGGCATATATCCAAAAGATGCCCATTCAAACAACAAAGATGCCTGTTCCACTATGTTCATAGCAGCATTATTTGTAATAGCCAGAACTTGGAAGCAACCTAGATGTCCCTCTAGGGGACATCTATCCATCCGAAGAGTGGATAGAGAAAATGTGGTACATTTACACAATGGAGTACTATTCAGCAGAAAAAAACAATGGAATCCTGAGATTCGCAGGCAAATGGATGACACTAGAAGAAACCATCCTGAGTGAGGTAACCCAGTCACAAAAAGAGAAACATGGCATGTGCTCTCTCATATATGGATTTTAGACATAGATCTGGGGATGCCAGCCTAGAATCCCATGGCCAGAGAGTCTGGGAAACAGAAACTTCATTTAGTGGCTGATCGAAGAAGAGGCAGACTCCCTCGGTTAAGTACTGAGCTGAACTCAAGAAAGCCAGTAACAGAGAGGGAGGACAGATGACCAAAGGGATTAAGACTGGGCTGGTTTAACCCCCAGAAACAGTTGACCTGACAAAGGTTAACTCTTGAATCCCAGGCATCAGCCTGGGAATCCAGCATGGGACTGATCAAGACCCCCTGAATGTGAGTGTCAGTGAGGAGGCCTAGGTAATCTATTGAGCCTTGGGCAGCAGATCAGTACCCATCCCGAGTATACACACGGACTTTGGGCTCCCATCCAACAATGTGTGGTGCACTCTCACCCTGAACTCTTGGGGAAGGGTCTAGGCCCTGCCCTATATGAAATGACAGACTATGGACACCCCCATGGAGGGCCTCACCCTCCCTGGGGAAATGAGGGGATAATGGGGGGGGCTGGGAGGTGGGCATGGGAGAAGGGGAGGGAAAGGGAGAGGGACCTGGAACTGACTTGTGAAGCAACCTTGTTTCTTATCTAAATTCAAACTGAAAAATAAATTAAAAAAAAAACAAAAAAAAAAAGAAAGCAGGCTTGCTGTGGAGCAATCTTTTTGTACACTGTGAATATCTGTTGCTCTCATTGGTCTAATAAAGGGCTAAATGGCCAGTAGCTAGGCAGGTAGAGATCAGGTGGGACTTACAGACAAAAGGGGAAGAAGGAAGGTAAAGTCACTGGCCAGATACAGAGGAAGCAGGAGGTGAACACACAGTGCTGAAAAAAGTTACCACCACATGGTAGAGAGTAGGAAAGAAATATGGGTTAATTTAAGTTGTGAGCTAGCTAGTAACCAGCCTATGCTATTGGCTGAGCATTTATAATTGATACTAAGTCTCTGTGGCTTGTGGATAGAAAACCCCACCTATAAATGCTGAGCAAAGCCATGGGAAGAAAGCCAGTAAGCAGCACCACTCCATGGCCTCTGCATCAGCTGCTGCCTCCAGGTTCCTGCCCTATTTAAGTTCCTGTCCTAACTTTCTTCAGTGATGAATAACAATATGAAAGTCTATGACAAATAAACCCTTTCCTCCACAACTTGCTTTTTGGTCATGGTGTTTTGTTGCAACAGTAGAAACCCTACTTAGACAGAGGGTGAATTTACAGTTAAGCATTTGAATCCTAGGATACCAAGGTGTGAAAGTATGACTAGACCCTTAGGATTACTTTGGCATAAACCCCAGTTGTAAAACTAGGAAAGTGACATTTAGAGAAGGCAATAGATATTTTTCAAATATAACATGTTTGGGGTACAGTCAGGACTCAGAGCCAGGTTTCAGTTTTTGGGTTTTTTCTGTTTGTTTTTTGTCACCTTCTAAGTTCTGGGATTGACCTTTGGCATGTGGAGGCAAATAAGCATGCACTTACAAAACACATAAGACTTTCTATGCACTAGGCACTATTCTAAGCATGTTGTCACTGTCGCCTCATTTAATCCTACTAAGAACTCTAAGGGTAGATTCTCCTACCCCCAATTTTTAAATGAGATTAAAACTGCAATTGATATAACAACTTACTCATCTATCCTACTTTGATCTATTTGACCAAAGAGAAGGGAAGTCAAATAGCATGCAATATAGACAGTGCGGGGATCCAGGATCCAGAGCAGGAAGGTCATGGGCAGGTGATGATGCCTGGAGACTATCATGATCATGCAAAGTTGGGGAGATGGCCTCAAGGACAAACATATACATGCAGACTCAATCTGCCTGGTACACATGGTGTGCAGTTCCAGGGAATGCCATCTGCTGTGCCCTCCATATGAATTGTGCCTGGTGGAATTGGCAATGCAGCAGAACCCCAGCCTCATCCACACAGGCAACTGCCAGCCAGGTGTGTGTCACAGGCATTTAGTGGGGCTGCTGTGTTCCACGATGAGGAATCCTCAGCCCACAATAGAGGCCTTGCCAACCCCAGAGGTAATGCTCCCCAGCTGCAGCTGCAGCCCCCACCAGTTCGGCACGACATCACGCCAAGGGGAGCCCATGGGTCATATGTCTAGACAGTCAGACTGAGAAGGACGCTCAGCATCTTAGGAGACGTTTCCTGCATTCCTCCCACCTTCGGGAATGGAAACTGAGCTAGCAGGGAATTTGTTCTAATTATAAGGAAACAAGGAGAATTGAATGGGAGAGGCTCAAGGCTAAGATCTTCCAAAGCTTTCTCTGGCCTTACAGAGAGGTAGGCTGAGGCTCTGCCCTGGAGCACTGCCTGCCTAAAGGAACAGTGGACCGACACTCTGGCCACAATTCTGCAGGTGCCATCCGCAAGAAATCTTGGGAAAATAGAACACAAAGGAATACAGATTCTCCAAAGCAAGACCTGGAAGTTGGGAAGACTTGTTAGCAGAATGCAGGAGGGGTTCTCTTTCCTCTCTTCTCCCATACCAAAGGCCTCTTGCTAAGATGCCCTGACCTCTTGAGAAGACACTGATGGTTCTTCAGCATTCATTCACTCTATAAATCTCAACACAGAACTATGCCTGGAGTTAATGCCACTCCCTCCTCTAAGAAGCTCTTACACATGATTCACCCATTACGCCACCTCCAGGATGCATGTGTGCATATGTGTATATGTGTATGCATGTGTGTGCCTGTGAAATATGCCCATGTATTCTTGCTCGTGAGCACTGTACACATTTATTTCAGGAAGTAGTTGGGTGTAATGACTGAGAACAGGGACCCTGGAATCAGATAGCCACAGTCAAAAATTCTGAACCCATTTTTTTATGACCTTAAGCAAACTCCTTAGCCTCAGGCCCATTCATCAGAGCAGCCTAACAGTTACTCTAGAAGCTGTGTGGGATTAATAAAGGGATCCATGAGTATAGTTGAATCTAATGTCATGAACAGCCTCAGTCTCTGCTGCTAGTCTCAGTGGCTCACAGTTTTTTAGACAGTCCCTGAACCCAACTCAGCTATGTAGAGGCCTGATACTTGATTGGATTTTACCAGGGTATAGAAGATATATATATGTTTGGCTTTTTATATTATTCATGCTTTTACAGGTATATGTATACACATATGTAAAGCATTTTCAAATGTGTGGTTCAATGGCATTAAGCACTATCCACAGTGCTGTACAGCCATCACCATTATTCATTAGTGATTTCTCATCCCAAAAAGAAACCCAACTCCTTAAACAATGACTCCACATTACCTCCCTATGCATCCAGGCTTCCAGTAATCACAATTTTGCACACAGACTCTGTTGTAGGTATGTCTTAGAAGTAGAATCAATGGTTTTCATTCTTGTGTTTCTGACTTACATAACGTGTCCTTTTCAAGTTCCGTCCATATATCATAACTTTCCTCCACTGTAGAGCTAACGTTCTATTATGTCTACATCACATTTTTTCTTAGTCTTTCAACTTATAGAACATTTCTATCGTTTGACTATTGTGACTCATGCTTCCATGAGCATGTGGATGTACAATAATATCTGGTGGTCTACCTTCTGTTTTGTGACATGGGCACTGAAAAATGGAATGTCTGGGTTGAAGGTACCCACAATCTTACATTTCTCAGCACTGCACTACATGGTATTACTGCCACCTTTCCCTACATGTGTGTCGCGCCCGCCTCGACCAGCAAGGAAGATGCAATGCTCAGACTCTTCTTTAAGCAGTTTATTCAGGAACCTTGAACAATTTTCTTCTCCCGGGGAGCACCAACCCACACCTTAAAAGCCAGATAGGTCCATGTACGCGGAAGCAAGCCTGATATCCAGCCTTAACCAAATACAGGTGTTGTTTATCACAGAGAGTACCTGCTGTCGGGCTAGCAGAAGGCGGAAGCCAGCGCCATCTTAAGGGTGCGGCACTTCACAGCTCTCTACAGTTCCCCCTTTTTTTGCTTTAAATGCAACAGGCAAGAGTAGAGGTCTGAACTCTGACATAGACAGGGACATTGCACTGATTTCTCATTTGGTGTCATCCACCCAACGAGCATCAGACCCGTCCAATACCCCTTTTTTTCAGAGGCGGGGCATTTTTTGGGTACCAACCTGCATGCAACCAGACATGCTCTTCTCTGGGTCACTATTAGCTGACTCAGAGTGCAGTGCTCTGCCTCGCATCCTGAGTGTATTTAATTAGTTCTTAAGGTGGCTAACCATGCCTGGGGGAACTGTCCTGCTTCAATAGCCATAAAGGCCTGAATGACCATGGCTTCATTGCGTCTTTGTGTGACTCTAATCTTACATAGAAACCACAAGCAAACCAGGGAGACCAACACCAAGAGACCTGTTAATGCTCCTATGCCCGCCCACTCTTTTATATGATTCATCGCAGAAGTCAGCCAAGATGATAATCCCGATGCAAAAGAAAGGTCCACTCTGGTGGAATTCACATGGACCACTGCCGGCCTCAACTCCTTCAAAGTATCTTCAAATTCAAGTGACCAATTCTGTAAAATAAAACTGGACAAGTACTTAGACAAATTTGCGGCTTTTGTAAAATTGACTGTTTCTTATATGAAGTTGACCGCTTCACTAATTGCAGTGGGAAAAGACATGTGGCCCTAAAGTAGGGTCAAAGGCTATGAAAAGGGCTCTGAGAGTTCCTGACACCCTTCTGTAGAGCTGTTTCTGAAATCAATGGAAGCAGGATGGAGTAGACTCAGGCAATCAAGGAGGATGTGTGCTCAGAGTAGAGATGGTGTAGTAGTCACTTTTGTGTTGCTGTGGCCAAACACCAAGGTAACTTACGAAAGAAAGTGTTTAGTTGGCCTTATGGTTTCAGAGGGTTAGAATACATGATGGTGGAGCTAAGGAATGGCAGCAGGCCAGCTGAGAGTTCACTTCTTGAAACTCAAGCAGGAGGCAGAGAGCATATTGGAATGGCAAAAGTCTCTTGAAACCTCAAAGCTCACCCCAGTGACACATCTCCTCCAACAAGGGCATACCTCCTAATCCTTGCCCAAACAGCTCTACCAACTAAGGGGAATACGAATAGCCTATGGAGGCCATTCTTATTCAAACAACCACAAAAGGATTTGGGAGAAACACTGCAAGGGATGTGACAATTGCTTTTGTGCATCTCCCAAGCAGAGTAGGCAATCCCAGAATTAGAATGAAAAACACAAAGAGGCATCTGGGAGCCTGACTCCACCTCATAATGAGGAAAGGGAAGGTTGGCATTCTGGAAGGTAGAGCTGTCCAGAGACAGCTCCCTGTCACTGGAGGGATGAAATGGGAAGCAGATGTCCTCTGGAATGGGAGGCTAAAGGACACAATAGAGGTGGTGAGGGGGTTCTCATGGCCTCCATGAGCCTGCAAAACAAGTTTGTGATTTAATGATTCTGTGCTAGAGTCCAGTTGAAAGAAAAGATTCTCTCTCTCTCTCTCTCTCTCTCTCTCTCTCTCTCTCTCTCTCTCTCTCTCTCTCTCTCTGTTTTTTTTGAGACAGGGTTTCTGTGTATAGCCCTAGCTGTCCTAGAGCTATCTGCTGTAGACCAGGCTGTCCTCGAACTCACAGAGATCCTCCTCCAGAGTTCAGGGATTAAAGGCATGCCCCACCACCTCCCAGTTCCCCCCTCTGTCTGTCTGTCTGTCTCTGTCTCTCTGTCTCTGTCTGTCTGTCTCTGTGTGTGTGTGTTTCTCTCTTTTCTCCCCTCCCCACCTCCCCTCCCCATACCTAGCACCAGTCCAGACAAATTCTGCCCTGACTTCTCTGTATTGACTCTGTTTGGTCCCAGCAAGGGTGAATTTCACTTCCAAGTCCTGGTTGAGGATATTAAATGACTAAGTTACTATGGTTCCAGTCTCCCTTTTCAGTGGAAATAATACCATGTGCTTGTAAAGGAAGACAGGAAGGAAGGATGTCTAGGTGACTAGGAGGGTCTCCTCTTTGACCACCAAAGGCTACTCCCCAGCCCATGCACCTACTCAGAAGACTCTTACCCATACACAGAGCTGACCGTTGCCATTTCTGCTACTTTTCTCTCTTTACAACCTGCCAGTCTATGCTCCTGGTCAGGTCCACTTCCAGAACATCCTCTTACATTTTTTTCTGCTTAAGTAAATCCTTCCTGTCTTCTTAGAGTTCATTCAAAACAACAACAGTAAAATAATTTCTCTTCCTCCTCTTCCTCCTCCTCTTCCTCCTCCTCCTCCTCCTCTTTCCCCCCTTCTTCTAACGTGCAGTGTGCTGGAATACTTCTCAATGGCATCATTTATAGAAGTTTATTAAGTATTCACTTGGCACCAGGTACTGGGGCTACGTCACTAAAAAGCAGCTATCATCTTTGCCATTACTGTGCTTATATTGTAGCCAGAAATAAAGAAGGTGAATCCAGAAACAAACAAACAAAATGCATTGTTACTTGACTTAGGGGTTGTTGTAAAGTCATCAAGCAGTGCCTAGTCTGTGAAGCTATTCAAGAGGAGCTCTCCAGGTGACAGCTGAGTGAAGACCTGACTTATGACAGGAGCCAGCCACTGGAGGACGTTGGAGGAGAAGGTAACAAACGAAGAGGTTCAAACAGGAAAATCTTGGATCGTTCAGAAAAGAAAGTCACTAGGACATGGAGAACAAGGGGGAGAATGGATGATGTAACATGAGGAAGACAGGCAAGATGAAGGAAAAGAAACTCCAAAGGGAAGCCAGAAGCCATGTACAACACTGTTTTATGATGTACAACAAATCCCTTGACTTCTGCATTAAAGAAAAAAAAAAGTAGTGTAGCAGGAAAAACCAGAAGCAGAAAGAGAAGCAACAGCGGCTGCTGTAGAGCAAGCCAGCAGGGTAGTGGGAAGTAGCAATGTGCACAGTGAGTCCACCTTGAGATCTGCTTAGGGTGGCACAACAGACTGGGGACCAGGGGGAGGACTAGCTGAGAGTGTGACACTCCCCCAAGTTGATGTTTACCCAGAGGGCCTCAGCATAGAGGTATGGAAGACCCATTTCATGGGATCTTTGTAGAAACTGCCTGATGTTTGGCTATTGTAGATTCTCCTTGCCTGCCTCAGAAGCAGGTTAGTTTCTAGCTTGAGCTCTATTCTGAGGTATGTTCTGCCATCCGCTCTCTGGATATTCAGATCCCTGAGGGACACAGTCTGGTGTCTAGTGGCTGGAAGGTGATTATTTTTTCTCCTTTTCCAAGCCACACCAGCTTTCTTCACAGTGGGACTTACCCAGTCTGGCCAGCCACTGAGAGAAGACACCTATCCCATCACTTAAGCTTGTCTGAGGCTTGGCAGAAACGCTTCCCCTAGCCGTGATTAGCGCTGTTTGACACTTTGTTCTGGACTCAGTTTCCTTCGGGGGGGTGGGCAGGGGAAAGAGGCAGAAGATTGTACTTAGCAGCCTGCAGTGTCTTCCAGCTCTGAAGCTGTCTGGCGTGTTTACAGTACTCTGTTTCCACTCAGAACCCCTTGTACATCTGCTCCTCATGGAGAGAACAAAGCCACAGTGTCTGGATGGAGCCGGTTCTGCACCGGGGCCTCAGTCCCGCAAGAAGAGAGGCCCACTCCGAATCCTCTGAGGAGGGTTGCAGAACCCGACTATGGCCTGCTCTGCCCTGTGTGTTCTGGAAAGCGCCAGCAAAGCCCACATTCCCAGCCCACGCGCTTGAGTGAGCCGTCCTCTCTTTGAAACTTAAGAAAGTAGCAGGAACAGCCATTTACCTGTCACATGGTTTTCATAATTTCCCTGGCACCTTCGCTAATCATTGAAGCGGTTTCAGCAGGCTATGCGGCAAGCTCCAGGTCTGATTTAACATGCTGGAGCTACGCTCTTTCCCAGTGAGATCTTACAGGACCCCACCGTGTCCAGTCATGGGGGTCTGCTTATGAATATTTGGGGGTCCTGATGAAACCCAGTAAACTCATTAAGTTGCAGGAAGATAAAAATCCGTGATGCTTTGGGATGACAGCTATGAGGCTAGCCCTATGCCAGAAAAACCCTGGGTGGCTAAGGGAGGTGGGGGCAAAGTATTGTGGACAGTCGAGAAGCTGAGAGACTCAGACGTGACAAGGAGGCAAAATATTCAATATATGTCCGTGTCATCTCAACATGAGACTCTCCTTTCTCCATGGGATTAAGTGTGCAATGCCCAGGAGTGCCAGGCACAGGTGACAGGACATTAACCCAGACACTTCCCAGAATTCCAGACACCAGGGAGCCGAACACAAAGGGGACTAGGTGACTTCATGGCATCAGGATGGACAGCTGAGTCTGCAGACCAGGTGTGTGGGCAGGCTTCTCTTCAGGGCCTCTGTTTGCTCATCTGTGAAATGGGGTCCACAGTGCTAGTTCTAGGATGTGGTGAGGTCACACGAGTTACAGACAATAATATGCGGCTGGTTTAAAGCGTCCCTTGAAATGCTTGCAGGGTATAATTATAGTGGTGGAAAAGGGTGACATAGCACACAGGCTAGAAAATCTACCTCACTGCCTACCCACCCCTCGGGACCCCTGAGCAAGGGTTGGGATAAGTAGGGCCCCATCCCATGTCTGCTCAGTCTCCTAAGGGCACTGGTATGGCAGAATTCCTTGGGCGGCCAAACAGGCTAAGCCCAGTGAATTTCCACAAGCCCAGAGGGCCCCACTCAGAACCTCACACCTAGGGGAACTTGAGATGTTGGCCAAGTTCAGGCTGTGGGAGGGGAAGGCAAGTGCTGTGTTGGCTGGATTTGGTGGGGAAATGGGCCTCCAGGGTGGAAAACGAAAATAAAGACAAGAATTCTTGCTGTAGCTTGCTCACAGAGAGATACAACTCCCAAAGCTTCCCTTCCCCCATCTCAGGCTCTGGCTGGAGGACTGAGCTTCTAAATCAGGCCCAGCAGTGACCTGCCTCCTCCAGGCAGCCCGCTTGGATGGCTCTGGTTCTATTAGCCTTCACGCTCCCAGGCCTTGAGTGTGCCCTTATGCTCACAACAGCCCACTTTCTGTAGCTCCGTTTTGATAATTCTGCTTGTAAACTTCCACCAGGAAAGGCAAAAGGAGTAAATTCTCCATTTATTGACTCCCTACTGTGTACCTCGCCCTGTGCTGGATACTTATTTTTTTTAACCTTTTATTGATTCTTTGTGAATTTCACATTCTGCATCCCAACCACACTCATCTCCCCGCTCCCTTGCTTCTGCCCTCCACCCTTGCAACAGCCCCCCCAAAGCAAAATTTAAAAGTAAATCCAAAGAGCAAATCAAACGAAAAACAAACTTACAAAATCTTGGCATGGAAGCTGTAGTGTCGCCCAGTGGGTCACAGAGTATACCCTTTAATCTGTAATCTTTATTGTAAGTGTTCACTGCAATGAGTCATTGGTCTGGTTCGAGGCCTCTGGCTTCTGCTACACTCTCAATATTGGGCCCTCACTGGTACTCCTTTTGGGTTTCTCTGTATTGTTTTGAAGACTGTCCTGGAACTCGTTCTGTAGACCAGACTGGCCTCAAACTCACAGAGATTCACCTGCCTCTGCCTCCTGGATGCTGGGATTAAAGGCAGTGCCAGCAACACCAAGCTGGATATCCTCTGGTTGCCTTGTGTCACGGAGATCCTGTGGCATGTGATATGTAGGTTCATCCCCTTTACGTGTTCCAGCAGCTCATAGATGAGGTGGGTGTTGGGGTGGGCTACACTGGAGGCCTGGTTCTGGACCTGGGTAGTAGCTGCGTTGATCAGTCTTCCAGGTCTCCCTCATCATCACCACCCAGTGAGCAATCCAGCACTGCCCAGGCTTCCTCACCCAACACAGCAGGCAGCAAGGAGTGAGGCCAGTTCTCCTGCTCTCATGCCCTCGGGTTCATCTTACCAACACTCACACCACCAAGGCCAGCCCTAATCTTTTGCCCAGGTAGACACTTCTTGTACGTCCTCTCAAATAAACCTTGCAGCAGCCCTCCAAGATAATGACTATTGAGAGGCTAAATGGAGTATAAATCCTAGAATTGGAACCCAAACCTGCTATTCTGAAGTTTTCTAATGTCAAGTGTTCTTCAAGTCTCAGATCCTCTATGTCAATGCAAGTTTCTCTATGGGAAAAGGAGAACTTAGCACATTTGTGGAATGCTATCTGTTAAGAGTCCCTCCCATTAGCTGGACTTTAATCCCACATGCCTTTAATCCCAGCACTCAGGAGGCAGAGGCAGTTTGGGTCTCTGAGTTCAAAAGTACAGCCTGATCTACAGAGTAAGTTTCAGGACAGTCAGGAAAACACAGATTAAACCCTCTCTCAAAAAACCGAAGAAGGAGGAGGAGGAGGAGGAGGAGGAGGAGGAGGAGGAGGAGGAGGAGGAGGAGGAGAAGAAGAAAGAAAGAAAGAAAGAAAGAAAGAAAGAAAGAAAGAAAGAAAGAAAGAAAGAAAGAAAGAAAATTCCTCTGTCTCTGTAGCCCAGTGGTGGGTCCAAGGGTTTGAATGGCCATGCAGAGAAGAGGCAGAACTGACATTCCATAGCCCAGCGTGCTGGAGAGAGTCCAAGCACAAGACAGTCTTCAGTCGGCAGCATTCCTCCAAGTCTGTGGCCACACACTGTGAGACATGCCATCTCTAAAGAAAAGAAGGCCAAAATGGCAATATTCAGGGGCAAGCTCTCTCAGACACTTCAGATATAGCTACGCTGGCTGAATTCAATGACTAGGGAGGAGAAGATGAAGGGCAAACGAGGTGATGGGCCAGGGAAGGAAAGGCACAGAGATGGGAGTGAGCATGAAAAGATTCAGACAAGGAGACAACATCCCCAGCTGCAACCCAACATGAGCTGTTAACATCTTTCGTGACCACAGAAGCTCGTCTTTGTGGCCAGAAGCACAGTGTGACTCTGAGTCATGCTGTCCAGAGTTGAGAGCAGGGTGCAGGAGCTGAAATGAATATGGGGATGTGTCCCTGTGGTCTGGAAAGCAGGCAGAGAAGAGCATAAACCTTTACAGACTTAATCGGGCAATATCATACCACCCTTTTTTGCCTACCTCTACCTTTTCAAATATTTATTCTTATTGTGTGTGTGTGTGTGTGTGTGTGTGTGTGTGTGTGTGTGTGTGTGTTTAGGGGTATGTACATGTGAATTCAGGTGCCTAAGGTGGCCAGAGATGTTTGATCTCCTGAAGCTGAAGTAAAAGAGGACTGTAAACCCCCTGGTGTGGATGCTGGGAAATGAACTTCGGTCCTCTGGAAGATCAATAGCAGATCCCATTTGGTGAGCCATGTCCCCCACACCTCCTCCCTTTATGTCTCCATTTTCCCAGGTTTTGCTAGGTAGACTCATTTGTCAAGAAGACTTTTTTCTTCTTTCTTCTCTTCCTCCTCCTCCAAAGATTCTGTAAATGCTAGATATGGTGGTTTGATTGGAGATGAGCCCCCACACACTCATTTTTGAATTCTAGGTTCAAAGTATGTAAAACTGTTTGGGAAGGATTAGGAGGTGTGGCCTTGTTGGAGGAGGTGTGTCATTGAGGGCAGGATTTGAGATCTAAAAAGCCTCCACCATTTCAAGTTAACTATCTCTCTTTCCCTCTGTCTCTCTATACCTCATGCTTGTGGAGCAAATAAAAGTCCCCAGTTGTTTCTCCTCACCATGCCTACCTGCCCACTGCCATACTCCAAGCCGTGATGATCATGAACTCTAGACTTCTGGAACCTGGAACAATGAGCCCCCCAAATTAAATACTTTCTTTTAGAAGTTGCCTTGGTTGTGATCTCTTCCAAACAATAGAAAATTAACAAAGATACTAAGCAAGATATAACACAAGATTTTGTGCATATTAGTCAAGCACTCTATCAACTGAGCAGTATCTCTAGGCTCTCCTGACAGGATGACATCTAGAGATTCCATGCTTTCTCCTCTCTCCTTTCAGAACCCTCCAGTTTGCTTCTTCTCCCAGAGAATATGCTGGAGACAAGACGCCAGCATCTGGACTTGAAATATTGGTACCAACATTAGACAAAGAAGGACTAATTCAACATTAGGCTGAATTCTGCCCAGGACTGAACAATTGTGGAATATTAGACACTGTCAGGCCCTCACTACAAAGGGACATATGTTGGCATGTCCAACTATTGGCAGCCAGATGAAAAGCTCCTGAAATTTTCCCTGCATTACATAGGTGAAGGAAAGAGTCAGGCCAAGGTATCAACTGATGACAAAATAAACATCTTCAATCAATGGCTCTCATCACTTGTGTACTGCTCCTTATGTTGCTCAAAAAATTGAGCAGTATTTCTCAGAATGTGGTCTCTGTGTCAGTAGGATTTGTGTCACATGGGGACAGGTAGAAGTATAAATTCTTATATTTTGCCCTGCCAGAGAAACTGAGTCAGAAACTCAAAGTTAGAGGTCCAGCCAAGAATTGTAATAAGGCCCTAGGGTGAGTCTGGAGTGGGGAAGGCTAATGATCCACTGGCTTGCATTCCTGTTACACTCCTTTCAAGAAACAGCATTATTATTGATTACTACAGAAACACCTCAGAGAGGACATTTGCTGGGTCCTAGAACTCACAGCAGATAATGGGGACAGCTGGAGCTGGGATTCCACATGGCAACCCTTCTGTCCCCATGGACATTCCATCTGAGCAAGGAGAGACGCTTCCTAGAGCAGTACTGAAAAGTTGTGCCTAAGTGACTGAGAGAGCTGTCTACCTTGGCCTAGAGAAGGCCTTAATTGGCTCATTAATAGCTGTGATTAGTGAGAAAGGAGAAGCCTTTATCTTTGAAGTCCAGGGACTGAGCTAGAGCTCATGCAGGGGGCATGCTGTGGCTAATTAAAGCTGAGTCATGTTTCTTGTCAAGGCCAGGAGTGTTAATGGCTCCAAGCAAGAAAAATTAAGCTTCAATTTCCATTGAGAGGTAATGGATAGATCCAACAGAGTGAAGATGAGAAGGGGCCACTTAAAGGGGCAGAGCCCCTGGGCTGGAAGCAGAGCTCTGGGGGCTTTTCTAAAGTGGCCAAGGAGGTACTACTGGCCTTGGGGTGTCATGGGATAGAAGTCAGGCTCGGATTCCCACAGGAGCAGCCTTGAGGTTGATATCTTCATTCCTCTTATTATTGTATTTCAGCTTCTAGCCTGATTACACCTGCTCAAGGAAGTGTGAACTCTAAATGGTGAAGGATGCTGGATTGCAGTCCTGGAGGTAGCAGATCTCAGAGGCTTTGGAGCCCAAAATCTAACTACAGTCATCTCATCAGGCTCCTTTCCTCCAAAACGGCCTAAGAGCCAGACATAGGGCCCAACGCTTTACAGAATCTCATACACTGTTCTCAGTAGGTAGCTTAGCTTCTTGCCACATCTGAGCTGTGGACCAAACTCAGCTATTGCCTGTTGGCTACAAATATGACCACATCTCAACCCTGTCCTTGAACCTGTTTTCTTGGGCCCACATGACTTCAGATTGAAATAACCAGTTGCATCTGACCTTCTATCTGGTAAGAAGACCTAAGCCCACTTCTTCCTTAGCTTGAGTCTCCAGTCCACCCTCAACCCACCTGTGACCCTATGTGATACAGGTGTCTGTAGAGAATCTCTTGCTGAAGGCACACTGTGGTTAAGTGAATGGGTCAAACTAGAGCTACTATGTGAATATAAACATCGAGATGATATTTCATCAGAAATCAAGCTAATTGCCCTACAAATGGTCTCTTTTTTATGCCACCAGCTTCTTTCTCTGAAAAGTTTGATTAAAGACGTATCAGCTTCTGTTAAAATATCAGATAAAATAAATACAAAAATCAGCCAATGATTGGCTTATTAGTTGAAATAAGATCCTAGCAGTTTGAATAACTGCCCTAGGGCACCAAGTAGGTAGTAAACGTGATTCCCTGGGATCCTTGATCTTTAGCTTTGTGTAGACAAAGCTTTTCCTTCCTTCAAAGGCTGTACCTCTGATCTCTCTTTCCATAGAATGGCCTTAACACTCAAATTCTCTGCCATTCCATTCCTAATGGATGAATTAAGACTTGATAGTAGGCCCTGGTTGGCCTCCACTACTACCACCTCTGATATTCTAAATATAAAAAAGCAGTCTGAGTCATCTGGCTTTCCCAGGGCCCACAGGAGGCAGCAGGGACAAGTGCATACCAGTTGATGAAGAAATGCATGACTAGTCTAAGTCTCCTCAGAAAGGGGAACAATTGTTGGACTCTAGTTCATCTCTTTATCCCTCGGGACTTCTTGACTTTCTCATAACCCTTCAGCCTACCAGCAATCAGGGGGCTCCACTTCCACCTCCCAGAGCTGGAACTAAATCTACCCTGACCCCTGTCCCCAGGGGACAGTATTACAGAGGCCAATGGCAGGTCTCGTTGAAACAACCAATGACCAAAGAACTCGCAGTCACCCAAGTAGTGTAAGTCATGTCTTCCTTAGTAGGAAATCCTGTGTGTGAGCCTACATACCTACTTCAGTCCTTCCCCAGCAACCTCAATCAGAGTAGAAAGCCTTCCTGAGATTAACCAATAAGCCAAGCAGAGTAAATAAGGTTGGTGGTAGGACTAAAGTAATCATGCCGAGAGCACTTGCAGGACAAAGAAGGGAGATCCAAATGATTACAACTACCCACGTTCCCTCCACGTGGATGGTGTGAGAACAATTTCTCCAGGTACAGACTCGCTCAGAGCTCACAGGTACCCTCGGCATGTAAGGTTCCTCAGAGGTTGGTATGGTCTTGACCTAACTGAGAATGTCACCATAATGAAAGAGAAAAAGCACGCTGAGGAACTCCGACTCCATTGTGATCATATCGGTCCTTCCATATGTCCTCTCCCATGAGATGACCTCATGATCATACTTCCCCCTCCATATGTCCTCTCCCATGAAATGAAGTGATAATAATGATGCCACCTTCCGGCAGAGCTGAGATATGTGGCACATCGGCCAGTGGGAACCGTTTGGTGGCACCTTGCCATAATGACTTCCATAAGGACAGAAAGCAGTGATGTATATGGGAAGAAACCAGACCAGGCTGTGCTCAGGGTGCTATGAAACTCCCTTCCCCAGCACATTCTTGTGCCAAATCCTCGGCTGGTAGACACATGACCACACATTACTTCATTAATTTCCTTAGCCAATAGTCAGAGTAGAGATTAACCCCACCAAAACCACAGGGAAATTGAAACCAGAAAGACACAAGGAGGCAAAGATGTGTCCCACACTGGTCTAAAAAGTCAATACTGAGCCAGGCTCAAAGTCCACCATATGATCCCATGCTCACACTGCTCTTCCACCCACAGACACCTGTTCAAGCTCATGTCAGTCATGCACTTGTTCTGTTTCCTTAGGGACAAGACCATCCTGCTGTGTCTGTTGGCATCCTTCAATTACGTCTCTGTGCAGTCTACCCAGACCTATGACCACCTTCTGCCGTGACCACCTGGCACCATATCACTGTTCCTGGTACATTGGAAACCAGCATGGGTGTGCTTTCTGTGAGAAAGGATTGCAGGAGCCTGTACCTCTCCTTTGACATAGGGACACAGATCTTACGTTTTCCCTGCTCCATACAGCTCTATACAACTCAGCCACAGAACCCAGATTCCACAGTTGTTGGTACAAGCCAGAGCTTCCTAAATGATGAATGTGTGAATGAGTGTACTGGCCAGTACAAGAGTGATGAAGTGGATGAGTGCCTATTACAGTCAGAGGCTGTTAAGATTAGTATCAGTTTTGTTCAAATCAACATTTCCCAGTTTCATCTGACTAGTGTTCCTGCTCAAATCTGTTCCTGGGAGAGAATAAACCCTGACAGGACCCCTCCCACCCTTCTGTCCATGTATGACTCAGCCAGTTGAGAAGCCCTTCCCTCCTTAAGGATTTGCTCTCTCAAGGGAACTCATGCTTCACAGCAGCCCTCATTCATGGAAAAGACTTCTTACCTCTCCCAAGTCAGGTGACAACCATGAGTGATGCAATGAGACTCGACTCTGAAGAGAATGTATGAGACGGTCTCTAGCAAAACAAACAAATGTAACATCACACACATACAAAGACAGACAGGCAGGCAGACATGCACGTGCACACACACGCACGCACACACACACACACATACACACACACACACACACACACACACACACACACCAAAAGCACAGGACACTTCCAGAAAGCGGCAAAAATATCATCTATCACTCAAGTCAGCCTCTTTGCTCTTCAGATGGACAGGCTTGCCTCCTCCCCACCTCTCATCCCTTGCCTGCCAGGGGCCTGCTGGACTTCCTCTTAACAAGAACCATGACTTATGTTGGCTGGGCCCAATTAGCTCTAAGCTCTCTTGGGCCGCCAAGTGCCCCGCTGGCCAGCAGCTGAGGTCTGTCTGGCAGGACATATTTGGATGATGAAGCCATGCTGCATGCTAACTCAGCCCAGGAAAGAGCAACTCGAGTTGGATGCCCACCCTAGGCTGCCAGGCTTGGCTCTTGCCCATCAATTGGGCAACAGAGTTGTCTGGCAGAGGAAGGGACTGTGTTTCCTTGGCAAGATGGGGGAGACTAGTCCAGGAGCGCACCACCCTGGGGCAGTGTGCCCTCCCTGGGCTTGGCTGCGCCTAGCAAGTTCATGCAGCCAGAAAGTTCTGAGCTGAAAGCCAAGAGATCTGGACAGACACCAGCTCCACCCCCAACTCCTCCTACATGACCCTAGTGCACTGCTTATCTTCCGCTCTACATCTACCTATACAGTGCAGAGGATTTCCTCCCCTGCCTTGGGAAGCACATAGAAATGTATAAGAAGGCCTCAGTTTCCTCATCTGAAAAATGGACAAACTTGGCCTTCCTGGGTTTGTGTGAAGAGTTTATGTGAAAATGCATAGTGCCTGCATGCATAGTGTCTCAGTTACCCTGTTATATGGTCAACATTACTTGGGTGTGGTGAGTTTCTCTATCTGACCTTTAGGGTTTTTTCCAATATGCTGTTTCATATGGTTTGATAATGAAAGCCTATGAGTATAATGAGGAATTAGTAGATGTGGATTCTATACTTCAATCTCTCTGACCTTGAAGTACACATTCTAAGAATTCAGGGTCTTATTGCTACCCAGTGACTTTCAAATGACTTGTTGCAGTAGTGGATATGTAAACTAGAGAGACCAGACACACAGATGCAGAACCCCACCCCCCACTATCCCATATCAGCCCTGTTAAATTGATGCCAGCATTTCGGCAAAGTCTTCCAGGAGAGGAGACCAAACAGAAAGCAAGGAAAGGTGATTCCATGGAGCAGGGAGTCACGTGCAGGCTAAGAAGAGCTCAGACCCCAGGGAACAATCAGGTGTTCCCTAGCAGCATGCTCAGGCCACACAGGCGCCTATTAGTCTGCCCTGAGTACCCCCTGCTGGACTGGGAGAAAGAGCACAGGGGTTTTACTCTCAATCTCATCACTGATTTCTTAGACTAATTTGTCAAGTACTTTCAGCTTTATGGTCCTGAATGTATTGTCAGGAAAATGGAAGTGCCACAAAAGCCCTTCAGCATGGGTGTCCACACTCAGACATCTTCGCTTTTATAAACTCTTGGCAGTGAGACAACTGACTCCTCTTGGCTCTGTTTCTTCAACATCTCTTCTAAAAGAGAAAATAAGACGCAAACGATTTCCCTTTTTATTTATTAATATTGCTAGCACACCCAGTGGGGGTGGGGGTGAAGAATCCAAGGAAGAAGGCCATGGAGCCCAGCTAAGTGTGCAGTTCTTCATCCTCACTTGGGGGAGGGTAAACCCAGGTTCCTGCCAAGCTCTGTGAACACAAGAGCCTGCGACTTCCAGAGAAACAAACATACTCGAGGGTAAGGGAGGAGTTGAGCAAAGCTACTATGCTTGGAGGGACTTGAGAGGCTTTGGGATATTTAAGGCAAAGTATTAATTCATCTTGGGGAATTTGTGGCTTCTAGATGCCAAATCTGGACTAGATAAATAAAAATCTGCCCATGAAATGCTTTAAGTTCTTACCCTGAAGTGCCACCACCCACTGCTATTCTCTTTCCTTCTGAGAAGACAGGATCCAGTAGGTCTTTCAATTCACTTTGAGTCTCTTATATACACCCCTCTACCAAAGTGCTAACCATGCAGAGGTCCTCAGTAGACCTCCTACCCAGGCACCATCCCTAACTCTTCAGCTGCCTCATGGAGACACCATAATGATTCACTCAAGCACAGGGAACTAGTCCTGCTCTGAGGAGGTCATAGGTGTCCGCTGTGGCTAAACCCACATGTGTTGCAGCACATGGATTCCAGAAAGGCTAGTGGGCTCAGATGTGATTCATCCTAGTCACAGAGCCTTGGGGTGTGAGCTTAGATAAGTATGTGGGGGAATGTGTGAGCATCCAGAGCAAGGACATTGAGACATCATGATCCAAGCAACTTATAAAGAAATCCATGTCTGTTTATTAATCAACAGATGGTATCTTTCTGATCTCCCAACTGCTGGGCGTGGAGAGTCTACAGAAACTGGGGCAGAAGGAAGCAATATGTGAGGCTGGAATGAGCACTCATTTAGAGATAGTCACTGAATGGGAGAAAAAAAAAACCAAAGACAAATTTAAAGCTTGGTATTTTCAAGACTAACACTAGGATTTTGTAATTCTGTAAAAATGTCCCTTTCAAGCTGGTGAGATGGCTCAGCAGGCATACGTGCTCAGCTGATACCCTGAGTCTGATCCCCTGAGGCTTTGAAAGGGTAGAAGGAAAGACTGCAGAAAGTTGTTCTCTGACCTTCGCAGGCGCCCTGTAGCATGTTCGTGCCCGTGCAAGCACACACATAATAGTAACAGTTCCAAAACAGAGACATCTCTTCATTTCCCACAACTCACCCTCACAGCCACCATCATTACAACTATTCTACATACAGTAAACTGAGGTGATGAAGAATATGTTAATGGTTTTCTCCAATATTTTATTAGTAAAAGTATTAACAGTCAGAGTTACACTTTTGAGGTCATAGGAAGAGGTCATCAATTTGACCCGCTGTTTCTTTCCATGAGAAGGATGATGTTAAAAGAAATAAAGAGAGAGAGAGGGAGAGAGAGAATCTAGGGGGTGGGTTGTGAGTCATTAATTAAATTTCCTCACAAAGTGATTTCATAGGATGTTTAAAACCAACTGTCCTATGATTCTAGTCTGGTGGCAGGTTCCTTTTGAAAGATGGCTCCCACTCTTCCTGGTAAATGACTCTGTCCCTTTGGTTCTATTCACAACCCACCCTCCCCAGTGCCACATCCTGACCTGGAGCTGTACCTCTCCTGCATGGTTCCAGGGTGGACTCTTCTCCCAAGACTGACAGCTGCATGTTCTGCTGTGCCTGCTTGGATCTAAATGTCCCAACATCATTCACTAGCCAGACAGAGCTCAATGTTCTTCCCTAGGCAACACTGTTCTTTCTTTTACATTCGAGAATATGGGAAAGAAATGAAATAAGGGCTCAGAAAGCTTTTGGACAGGGAAGGAGAAAAAAATCAAGCTAGGGAGAGAAGAAAAATGCATGGTGCTGGATTGTGTTCTCCAACCCCTCCTTCTGAACATGAAGCAACTAGGCTGGCTGGAAACCCTGTCTCCTACCATCTGGGAGACCAGCAACACAACGCTGAGGAGAGACCCAGAGAAGGCACATGGCCAGGCTGCAAAGCTGGGTCTTTGTTTTGAAACACTCATCTCAATGTGTGGTCATGTATTCATCTATTGGTATGTGTGGTGTCTACCTTTGCAGAATAAGATCTTTATGGTCAGAGGGCCAAAGCTGAAGGCTTCTCTGCTGTTGGCACTTTGTGCCCTGCCCCCTGTCTGTAACCTGGTACTCCCTCATTAAGCCTCCCTCTGTTAATCCACTGGGGCCTATATTTCTTTCAAGAACACTACAGACACATATGTGAAAGAATTTAATGTATGTTCAGTATAATGTGACAAACCAACTCAATATTGACAGAGTGCTAATTAACACAGTGTGGGAGAAATCTAGCACATTAGATGCAGAAGGGTAATACTTGATCCCTTAGCACTATATCATAAGCAAATGTGGTGCTGTATTGATTAAAATGCACATGTGGAAGAAAAATATTAATAGTTATTGGGAAACTTGGAAAGTCTGAAGTTAGTAGGATGTAGAAGAAAAATTTTAGAGCTTTGATGGGGGAAGAATTCCCCATGTGACATATTGGGGTACAAAATATGAATTGGATTCGATTATGAAAAGAGTTATATTCAGTGATGAACATCATGGAGAAGTAAGTAAGGACAGAAGACATTCACAATGTCCCAAACCAATAGATCAATTCATCTTGTTTCTAGAAGATGCAAGAACACCTGCAAACCAGCAAAAGAAAGAGAACGCCTTTGAGGAGTGAGTCGACAAGAGGTATGCACAGATGATTCTAAGATGAAGGAACTCTACAAAGAGAAAGAAATGGAGGGAAATGCTCCAGGTCATTAGTAATCAGAGAACGATGAGTTAAACAGCAATGGATATCACTTCATAAGGTGCATGCCAACTAGAAACCTGAGTAATGGCATGACCTGTAGGGATGTGGGAAGATGAAGAGCCAAGTTCTGTAAGGGTTTGTTTAGAGAGAAGGTCTTGGCATTTAATCAAATGAGGTATATACATACTTTGTGATTCTGCTGTGGAGTTCCTAGGTGTGCATTCTCCAAAAATACTAACCCAGGTTTTTGTTGTTGTTGTTGTTTGGGTTTTTTTTTTTTTGGTTTTTCGAGACAGGGTTTCTCTGTATTGTTTTGAAGGCTGTCCTGGAACTAGCTCTGTAGACCAGGCTGGCCTCGAGCTCAGAGATCTGCCTGCCTCTGCCTCCCGAGTGCTGGGATTAATGGTGTATGCCACAAACACCTGGCAAAAATGTGACAGTTACCTAACCCAAGTTTGTAGAAGAATGAATACAAAGATGTCCATTGCAGCATTACTTGTGAAGTGAGAGAGTTCTGGGCCATCTGGAAAACCATCATTCAGAGAGTAGATGTAATGTGATAAACAAAAGACCCGGAGACATATGCTGGGGTTCAAGCTTCAAGCTGAAGACCAGAAAAACAAAGCAGCTGACACTAGCTCTTACTCTACCTCAGACTGAAAGGGGATCCTGGCTCCATTAAACCCAGACTGCTGCCTCTCCTCAGCATAGCTGGAAAATCCTGAGACTTCAGTGTCTTCCTATTCTCAATGTGGCTGGAGAATGAATGCAAGCTCTGAGACCTTGCTCCTGTCTTATACCCCGCCCTAATGTTGGAATTAAAGGTGTGTAACCTCAGGTGCTGAGATCAAAGGCATGAGCTCTGTTACTCTTCACTTTTGTGTAAGTCATGTTGGCCTTGAACTAACAGAGATCTGTCTATTTCTTAATCCTAAATACTGAAATTAAAGCAATACAAAAATAAGCACAGAATAAAATAGAAAACAGGATGGAAAGTGTCAGTAAAAGTCAGTTGAGAAGATCAATAAAAGTGATGCTATGTTTGTCTCTTAATGCCCACGCAAAGCTTGTATGCTGAGACCTTGGTTCTCAGCACATCAGTGTGTTCAGAGCTCAGGTTTTTGAGAGGTGACTGGATCATGAGCTCTCTGTCCTAGGAATGGATAAATCCATTTGTGAGAGTTGTAGTTTAATGAGCATCAGGGTAAGGGACTGTGGTGTGAGAGCAAGCTCTCTCTTTGCCTTCCAGCAACCATGAAATTCACAGCTCTCTCTATTGTGTGCTGTCTGCCACAAATCTCTACCTTGTCCTGTTGCTGGAGAGTTATTCATACAGCCATTCTACTGTGCCAATAATGCAACTTGAATCTAGGACAAAGTCAGCAATTGGCTGACCAGGATAAGGCATAAAGTTCTTGGAGGACTTTGCAGGGTGGCTAGAGAGGACAGGAAGAGATTCCTGGAGAGTTTGTGGTGGTGGGGTGGGGGAATTTCTGGTGCTGGAGGTTCCAGAGACTATTGGAGAGAGGGTCAATCGATCGCTCTGCTTTCCTTGGATTCTTCATGTCTTTATCTCAATTTCTGACTCTCAAGTTTTCATTATACTAGAACAAGTTAGGTAATTGTTTCATCTGGCAGCTACATATTGTGATTAATGCTTGGTGTTATTAAACTACAGCAAGGCAGTGAACCCACCATGGTAGCGGCTGCCTTTGTCTCCCTTCCCATAGGACCTCTTTGCCTGCTTTTCTGAGTCTGGGGTTTTTCTATTGCAGATTTTCTACAGCAGCCTTCAGCAGCTGCCTGCCCCTGGCCCAAACACTCCCCTGGGGTTGCCTGCCCCACCACCGACCTGTGCCCTTGCTCCCATGTGGGACTTCTTCCCCAGACTGCCAAGCCAGGCCACTCAGCTGCCTTAAGACCTGCTCAGAGCTCAGACTCTTACTGCTGCCGCCACCGCTACCATCTACCAAGGGACCCAGCAGTGCCCAGCCTTGCCGCACAGTGTCAATAAGCAAAGAACACTCTCGGTCAGGCACCCTGCCTCTGCTAATGGCAGGTGAGTGGTCCTATCCCATACTACATCCCACCCATGTGGATTTCTCTTACTGGTTTGCTTACATTAGCTCTTCAGACAGCTCACGCCCCTCCCCACACGGCATGTGAGCAGCTGCATTGACCCCCAGCCCAAGTGTGCAATTAGCACAGCTCAGGGCACTCCCAGGCCCTCTCCCCACAGTGCTGCCACTATATCATCGGATTTGGTGAGACCCTTGGGAATTTTCAAGTGGGGAATTATGATATAAAGGGGGGAGTGAAACTTTGCCATGTTAACAATCAGGAATATCACAATGCAGAGAGTTAGGACCTTGCTTACTGCTTCTATGGATAACTTACAAATGGAAAAAATAAATGAGGGGAGTAAACAATTTAGTTGATATTGACATAATATCAATCATAATTATGATCAGTTTGGTAATTCATATTTTATCCTTAAAAATGGTTGGATAACTGTGCCAAATATGATAATTGAATGATAAGATACAAGCCTTAGAAAATCTGAGCCAGGCAGTGGTGGCCCACGCCTTTAATCCCAGAACTCAGGAGGCAGAGGCAGGCAGATCTCTGTGAGTTCCAGGCCGGGCTGGACCGACAGCCTCAAAAACAATACAGAGAAACCCTGTCTCATAAAAACCAAAAAAAAAAAAAAAAAAAAAAAGAAAGAAAGAAAATAAAAACTAACTGATTAAAATAAGGAAAATCTGATTAATAAGATATAAGCTTTAAAGGAACTTACTAATGATCAAACAAAAACACAAGCTTTAGAAAAACTTACTACTGATAATCTACAAACCTTAGAAAAACCTACTAATGAAAATAAGAAAAATTCTCAGACACAGGCAGAGGAATTTGGAGCAGAACCTACCTCACCATTGCATAATGAAACTGAAGAGTAGCAACCGAAGGTTATTAGAAAACCAACCTTAATTTATCCAATTACCATACAAGAATGGCCACCAGCTGATATGCACTCCCAAGGCTATGCAGAAGTTAATTGGGATCCTATAGAAATGTTAAATTTGAGAATATTTGAGGAAGCACTAATTTCATATGGCATGCATTCACCGTTTGTGAAGCAATGTTAAATTCATGGGCATCTCGGAAAAGAATTATTCCACAAGACTGGAAAGATTTAATAAAAGTGATATTGGAAGCTGGTCCTCTGTTACAATGGAAAACATGGTAGAGAGAAAAGGCTAGGGTCATGGAACAGTGAAGTAGGACTACAGGTATTGGAATTTCCCCAAACCAGCTTCTCCATAAGAGCCATTATGCTGATTTGCAAGGACAGTCTACATTTGATGTTCACCCTGACCCTGTGCTATATAACAGCTTTGAATGCATGGGACAGGGTTGAAGAATCTGGAGGAGAGCTAAGTCATTTACTAAAGTTATACAAAGCCCCAAAGAAGCCTTCACTGATTTTTTTAAATTAACTTAAACTGCAAATAGAATGATATCAGATCCAGGAGTTAGACAAATATTAATTGAATCCTTGGCTTTTGAAAATGCTAATTCAGAATGCAAAATTGGAACTTTAAAGGTAAGATCAGCACTGAGAGATGAATGGATTAGAAATATGGTTGATATTGGATCTCACACTTATGATGCTGCTTTGATAGGTGAAGTAGTTTTTAAGAAATTTTAAGAAAAGTCAAAATGTCAGATGTTTTAATGGTGGTAAACAAGACATTCCTAGAAACAATTTTTTTCTAGAGATAATTCAAACAGAAGGCCACAGGCTTCTGGAATATGCAGAAGGTACAACAAAGGCTGACACTGGACTAAATAATGCAGATCAACAAGGGACAAGCAAAGTAACCCTTTGTCATCTGAAAATGCTTTGGGGGGGTGCTCTCACAGTCCCCAATGTCAAATTTGGTTCACTCATTCCCTGTCAGCATGGGGAAACTCTTCCACAGAGCAAGTAAAGGACCTGATGTCAATTGTTAAATATATATATATATATATATATATATATATATATATATATATATACTGCTTTAAGTAACAGAACATCTTCAATAGGTAAAACAAAACTTTTAGGAGAGACCATAAAACAAATATTTTGCCAAACTTCTATAAATTGTCAGAGACCAAAGCTTAAAATACAAATAAATGGCATTGAAACTGAGGGTCCAGTAGACACAGGAGCAGGTGTAACCATAATTCACCAAAATCTTGACATTCAAACTGGCCTCTTCAGGAGGTAAATATTTAGCTTCTAGGAATTGGAACTTTATGTCAAGTAAAACAAACTACATAATGGGTTGAGTGTATAGGATCAGAAGGACAAATATGAAAATTAAAATCATATGTTGTTAACATAGCAATGAATTTATGGGGACGTGATATGTTACAGCAATGGAAAACACATATTAACATTCCTCCAGTCTCAGAAACAAACCATAAAATAAAGAATGCTTCTAAGAAAAATATGAAAAGGTATTATCAAGAGCAATCACAGGCTATACAAGTTGTACATGAGCAGGACATAACAGCTGATGATCTTTCAAAGATACTGACAACCCTACCTTTAAAAGAGTTAACTAACAAGCCTATTTTGGTGGAATAATGGCCTTTGACATCAGAAAAATTCCAGGCATTTGAACAGCTTGTACAGGAGCATTTAAATGCTTAATATATTGAAGAATTGACCAGTCCTTGGGATTCTCTTTTATTTGTTATTTGAAAGAAATCTGGAAAATGGAGAATGTTAACAGATTTAAGAGTCATAAATAAAGTGATTCAGCCAATGGGCTCTTTACATCCTGGAATTCCCTTGCCTTCTCATTTACCTAAAGGATGATCTATTATAGCGGTTGATTTAAAAGACTGATTTCTTTTTTCCTGTACCTTTACAAAAACAGGATAAAGAAAAATTTGTGTGTACTCATAATTCCCAGCCCATTAAAAGGTTTCAGTGGAAAATTCTTCCACAAGGGATGTTAAAAAGTCTCACCTTATGTCAATATTTTGTATAACCGCCACTGAAAACAATTCATAAACAGTTTCCTCACTCTATAATTTATCATTATATGGAGTACATCTTACTATCAATTCAGATATGAATACCCTAGAAAAACTGTTTGAAGAAACAAAGAAAATTTTAACTTCTTGGGATTACAAATTGCTCCTGAAAAAAATACTAAGAGCACAGAAAACAGCTGACCTGAATAATGGGGCGTTCATGGACTCTAGACTGATAGCTGGGAAACCAGCATAGGACCAACCCAGACCCCCTGAAAGTATGTATCAGTTAGGAGGCCTGGGCAGCCAAGGGGGCTCTGGTATAGAATCAATATTTATCCCTAGTACACAAATGGACTTTGGGAGCCCACTCCACATAGAGGGATACTCTCTCAGCCTAGGCACATGGGGGAGGATCTAGGCCCTGCTCCAAATGATGAGATAGACTTTGAAGATTCCCCCATGGAAGGCCTCATCCTCCCTGGGGAGCAGAAAGGGGATGGGATAGGGGGTCAGTGGGACACAGGGGAAGATGGGAGGGAGAGGGAACTGGGATTGACATATAAAAAGAATTGTTCCTAATTTAAATAAAGAAGAAGGAAAAAAAAGAAAGAAATACTAAGTGGAGATTCTATTAATTACCTAGGATGTAAGATAAGTTTACAGAAACTTCATCACTAAAGGTATAAATCAAGAGAAGTCAATTATGAACTCTTAATGATTTTCAAAATGTGCTGTGAGATAGTAACTGACTATGGCCCACAATTGGATTGATAATTCAAGAATTAAGTAATTTATTTCAAATCTTACAAGGTGATAAGGACTTAAATAGTCCAACAAAATTATCAGCTGAGGCTGAGAGAGAATTGGCTCTGGCAGAAAAGAAACTGCAGGATGCACATGTGGATCACTTGGATCCAGAGCTTGACTGTATCCTGGTCCTACTGCTCTCTACACATTCTCCTACAGGAATTCTTATACAGAGAGAAGATAATACTTTAGAACAAATATTTTGCCACAGAAACAGAGTAAAAAAATTAAAGATCTAAATAGAAAAGGTTTCTGAGTTGATTCTGAAAGTAAGATTGAGACTTTGTCAATTGACAGAAATAGACCCATCAGAAATTGCAGTACATTTTACTATCTAAAATTTCCTCATTATGGACAGAAAATAAACATTGGCAAAGAGCTTGCAGCAATTTCTTGGGAGGTATTAGCAATAAATCTCCCAAAAGCAAGAGATTGGATTCTTCCTCACATTGTATGAGGAACATCAATTTATAGAGCCTCTAATTCTATACTGATGCAAATAAATCAGGAAAGGTGGGCTATAATTCAGGAAATTTATATAAAGTGACTCAAAGCCCTTACAATTCCATTCAAAGTTAAAATTACATGCTATTACTCATAGTTTTATTAGATTTTCCAGAACTTCTTAATATAGTTACCAACTCTCAAAACGCAAAGTCATTCTACATATCAAAACTGTTGAACTTACTCAAGATGATTCAGAATTAACTTTGCTATTTATTCAATTACGAGAAATAATTACAAATAGAAATCATCCCTTGTGTATAACACACATCGGATCTCATATGGGTTTATCAAGGCATCTAGCACAATGTAATGAGTAAACTGATCAACTATTGGTAGGAAATGTACTAGAAGCCTCAGAATTAAAAAACAAAAACCAAAACACCATTCTAATAACAAGGACTTGAAGAAAGATTTTCCTATCACTTGGCCACAAGTCAAGGAAATTTCCTAATTGTTCTTTGAATAACCAAACTGCCCTACCTTCAAGAAGTAATCCTAAGGGTACTCAAAGAGAAGAATTTTGGCAAATGGATGTGTTTCATTTTTGGAGTTTTGATGTGTACTATACCATAGATACATATTCAGGATTTCAATGGGCAACTACTTTGATTTCTGAAAAGACTGATTCTGTAATCACTCATTTATTACAGGTTATAACCATTATGGAAATACCTGTACAATTAAGACTGGCAATGCTCCACCATATGTTTTTTTGTAAAATGCAAGTTATTTGCATAACATAAAACATATTAAATCTATAGCACACAATCCTATAAGATGAGCAGTTATAGAAAGATTTAATCAAACTCTAAGAGGTATGCTTAATAAATAGAAAGGGGTAATAAAGACCTCCAGAGATACAGTGAATAATGCTTTATTAACTTTAAAATTTTAAAATGCTAATGAAAAAGGAACAGCAGCTGTAGTGAGACATTGGATAATAGAAAAAAAACTAACTAAATCAGCTTGTATACTTTAAGGATTTGTTGACCTCAGAATAGAAACCACGGTATGTATTACATTGGAGAAGAGGTTTTGCTTTTGCTTCCACAGGAGAAGAAAAGCTATGGATACCATCAAAATTGCTAAAGATTAAATTTGAACATGAGAGACCCCTTGATTAGGAAATAGATAGTTCTTCAACAACATGACAATTCAACCTAACAAAAAGCAAGACTCCCCAAAGTTAAGTTTGGGGCAGGGTTTTATTTTTGTGTTTTCAGGAAAAATAAAAGCAACCAAATAAGGAATTTAAACATCATTGAACAAATGAGTCATCTGAGGAAGAAGGATGAATTATCCAGAGAAAAATGCCCTAAGAAAAGCAATAATTTGGCCTAATTGCATAGCACCCATTCAGTAGGATTAAAAAAAAAAAGCATAAATCTTCCCAAATGTTTGGCTCTACTGTTCTCTACAGACATATATAAGACAAATGCTAGTTCCAATTCAATTAAAAACTAAAGCTGGATTTGGATTTGGAGCATTTTTTCCTCCTCTAAGATCAGGCATGCTTGTTAAAGGAAATCTACAATCTCTGTCTTATATCAGAAGAGCCACCTGGCATGGGACAAAAGAAAAACCAAAATTGGGGACTATTCTATTGCCCTAATGTCATAAGACTCTAATTTCTTTAGTTATAAATATTTTCCCAAAATTTTTAAGATATACATATATATATATGTTAAACCTTCTGTCATGATATTAATTATCATATAGAGTACTACTGATTCTAGAAATAGGCTTCATCTATCTTCCAGTACATGATTTATGGCTTGAGTCTATAGCAGATAACTAGGAATATGCTTAATAGATACATGCTTAATAGATTGTAGGTATACTTAATAGATTGTGGTCCTTTAACCCTTCCAATATCTGCTGCATATGACACTTAAATTCTTTAAGTTTCCTTCAGTGAACCATGACCACTCCTAACAGTGACCTTTGAGTTTTCAAAGGGATATTGGGGTCCCACAATGGTGAATACCCTGGATTGTGATAATACCACCAAACTGACAAACACCATCCAAAGGTCAGCTCTTGACTACAAACTGCTATGGACAATTTCAAGGCAGTTAGCTAAGATGATTCAGCCTCATGGACTACTCCAGCCAGGACTTCAGATAAGCCTTCCACGATCCTATCACACCAAGACTGAACAACTAGCTCCTCCAGGACTTGACCATTATCTTAATTTTCTCAGGGTTCCCTAAAGATGCCATCATATGTAGCATGAATTCTAGTTGGCATTAATAATAAAAACTCAGAGACATATATTGGGATTAAAACTGAAGATAAGAAAATCAAAGTGGCCCGCCACTAGAGAATTCTCACCTTTACCAATGCTCAGACTGAAGGGGTGATCCACTGAGCCTTAGACTGCTCTGCTCTCCAAACTTCAGACTACAGTGAGCTCCTGTCTCTAGTGATGGGATTAAAGGTGTGTACCATCACTGCTTGACCTCTATGTGATGGATGTTTGTCATCGCTTAGTGGGGTTGGTAAACAAGCTGTTATTGGTCATGTTCAGGAGGACAATAGGCAAAGGAAATTAGAATCAGGGATCTCATTCTGAAAAGAAAAAGGGAGATATAGAAATAATAAGATAAAAGAGTAGATTACTATATGTGCTTTCAAACAAAAGAAAACAACTATTATTTTACATTTTACTTTGGTATGAATTTTTGTGAATTGTTATAAATTTAAGGTTATTTTTATTATTCTTATGTAAGATATTTTTGTATATTGATATGAAGTTAAGGTTATTTTTATACAGTGTATATGTTTCTATTCCTGTGTAAGATATTTTTGTATATTGATACACATTTAAAGTTATTTTTGTTATACTGTATTTTATGTTTCTGTTTCTTGTTTAAGGTATTGCACTTATGCAGTTCATTTTAAAATGTAAAGCCCTAGTCCATGAAAGTTATTTAAGATATGAAGAGATACAGGTTAGTGATTAGTCATCTATAACAATCAAACTTATAATCATGTAAGGTATACTTTCTAGGTCAATCAGGGACATATGTTAAATAGATAAATGGTCTTTGAACACTCCAGACACCTACAGAATATGGCATTTTAATGTTTTAATACCATAGGACTCTTCATGACAGTGAGACACATCATCTCCTGGCAGCACCAATCTACTTCTTATAAGGATGATGGGTATCAAAGGACCTCCATATAGAGTTTGCTTTCTTTATGCCAAAAGCTAGCCTTTTGGACTGACGGTATGCTGTCCAAACTTGAAAAGCAGAACACAAAAGAAAACTTTGCTAAGACAGGCCAGGACAGTCCTTCAAAAATCACTGTTTCACCGAAAAGTCTGTCAGCCAATATTCTAGGTCTATAGGTCAAAAATGGATGCCCCAACATTACAAAGGAACCCTGAGGTAACTATCCAGGCAGCTATATTTCTGTCATTTTACAGTTTTAGAAGTTGCTTGCTTTACACTTTATGTTTAACAGGTAATATTATGTCCTTCTCAGGTCGTTGATGGAGTTGAAGACTAGATACTTATAGATATAGTTTCCATTAGTCATGACAGAAAGTAAATTAAGCACAAAACTCTCATCAAGAGGGGATAGAGAATGTCATATTTTTCTGTAAAATTGTCAAATACTATGGATATGGTAAATGTATTTCTTACTTGGTAATTGTACTTTTGCATTGTTAGAGTTAAACCCTTTCCCTTTCATTTAGACAAAAGGGGGGAAATGTTGGAGGACGATTGCCCATATAGCCATTGCACTGTGTTAATAAAGCAACCTTGACTCTAGGATGGAGTCAGTGACTGGCTGACCAGGATCAGCCATAAATTCTTTGAGGACTTTACAGGATGACTAGAGAGGACAGGAAGAGACTCTGGGGGAGTTGGGGAGCATGATTTCTGGCGCTGAAGGTTCCAGAAAATGTGGAGGGCTGCCCAATGGCTCTGCTTTCCTTCTTCAGGTCCTTATCTCAATTTCTGACTCCCAAGTTTTTATTATACTAGAACCAATTGGGTAATTGTTTCATCTGGCAGCTACATTGCCCCACACCCACAGTGATAGAAGCAAGTGACCATGGACTGACACAATGGAACCCATGAACTAAAATCAAATTAAATCTTCATTTAATGTTCTTATCTCAGACACTTTAGAGTAGTTAGTATTTGCCTAAGCATAAAATATAAAGCTGCAAGTCTTCTAGAAAAGAGGGAGTGGGGAAGAGAACAAAGGAGGAGGAGAAGGAGGAGGAAGTAGTAGAAGTAGATGTTAATGACCATGAGTTAGATCAAGATTTCTTAAGACATAAAAAGCATAAATTGTATTTTGAAAATTGATATATTGGATTTGCTCAGTGCTAAAACATTTGCTCTTCAAATGGCATGATTAAGAACGTAAAAATATAAGCCAAAATTCTAGGATGTTTATAAAACTGCATTTGAAAGGACTTAGAACAGAAATGAATAATCTCAGCTCAACAGTAAAAAGTCAAACAGTGCAGTGTAAATGAGCAAAAGACTTGAACAAAGGCTACATTAAAAAGATACAAGACTAACAAGCAAGCACATGAAAAGATACTTAGCACCATTAGTCATTAGAGAAATGTAAATTAAAAACACAATGAGACACCATTTCACACTCCACCTGATGATGGTTGTAATTACAAAAGCTGGCAAGGCCAAGGTTTTATGAGATGGTAAACAATTAGAACTCTCATATACTGTTAAATGTCTGAAATATAATACGTACCCTAATATATTATCAATTAGTCATATTAGTGAGCACTTACCATGACTATAAATGTGACGTATGAACCATACAAAATGAAGAAATGGCTTCTACCATCATAAAACCATCTAATCAGGCTCTTTCTCCCTCCATTCTTTGAATCATCTCTTAAAGACCCCTATCTTTGACACTGAGCTAATGCTGTGTGTTGTAGCTAGAAATAGCAGTCATCCCAGATGTGTTGTGTTGGGAAAGTCTTGAGGTAAAATGTCTACTCTAAGGATATAATGGACATTAAAGAGATTACTCTGGAGAGAGCAGAGGGGAGATGGAAATGCTGAAAACTGGAAAGATGACGTAAAGGCCTAAGGGCAGAAAACACAACCAAAGACAGTGCATAAATACACATGCCCTTACACATACATTCACAGACTCACACACACACAGAGACACATACAAAAACATATACACACTCTCATGTGCATTCACACACCCATACACACTCTCACACTCACACATACATACACACTATACATCCATGAACATACAAATGCCCAGTCACACTCTCACATACACATTCACATACACACACATACATTCAAACACACATATACACACACACTCACACGCACATACGTACACACTCATACATACACTCACATATATTGGCATATATACATACATACTCAAGTATACAGACACACTCATACTCACACATTCACATACACAAACACACACTCATACATTCACACACATACACTCCACACTCACTCACATACATGCAAAACCTTTCTGATAAAAGTTAAGATGTCAGCAGACATCTGTCATCATAGAGGCTCCATCTAGCTGTCAGGGTGGTAGGCAGGGCCTACTGGGGGATAAGCTGCAGGTCAGTGCCGGGAAATACATAGTTCAGCAGTCTTTTTTTTTTTTTTTTGGTTTTTCGAGACAGGGTTTCTCTGTATTGTTTTGGAGGCTATCGGTCCAGCCCAGCCTCGAACTCACAGAGATCCGCCTGCCTCTGCCTCTCGAGTGCTGGGATTAAAGGCGTGCGCCACCACCGCCCGGCGTAGTTCAGCAGTCTTAAGAGCATCTACAAGAGTAATAGGCCACCTTGAGAGGGAATAGGCTCCCCATCACTAAATGTCCTCAGCAGTGTCCAGACAACTACACGAGAAGATTTGTGAAAAGGCGTTTCCACACATAGGGAGTTGAGGATCCAGCCCAGTGTCTGAACTGATGGGGAAACCGGGCTTTCCACAGCAGAGAGGTCATGGTGTATCTAGACTAAAAGGACATGAAAAGAACAAAGGCCAGATACAGACTCTTCAGACTCTCTCCAGCACTGGATTTGGTAAAGGCCAAGCAAATGTAAACAGCTAGGCAACATGCCAGTGGGCACCATGAGAGTCACAGATGCCGAGCCTGCCATGTTTGCAGCGTAGTAAGACAATGCTTGCTGGACTTTGCCTCCTGCTCAGCTAGTCAGCAGAGCGTCCCTGGGCAAAGTGTATCTTGCCCAGCTCAATCAGCAGGGCCGAGTTCTGATGCAGACCCTCCACAGAGGCTCCCACATAAGGTGTCCACGTGTGCTTCTCCTGACTTTTTAAACATCAAAGTATTTCTCCTAAGACAGAAGACACTTTGAGGCTACCCCTTCCTTCTTCTTCCTCCTTCTCTCCCTCTTCCTTATATTGTTAACAACGATCCTAGAAGCCACCATAGCTCTTTACAGTACACAAAGTGCAACCCAGTCATCATCCTACTCTACCCCCAATCACAAGCCTGTGGGCCGCACATTACTACCGTTCTGACATCACACACAAAGAAGGTAAGTGTGGAGAGGTCCGGCTAGCAGGCTGCGATGGCCCAGCAGGCTGTGAGGGCCTTGCTAGTGAGCAGGGGTTTTCTTAAATAGCTATGAACTTTGACCACCATATAAATGTACAAATGTATTTGTGCATATCACACTAGCTTTGAGGGTCCATAGTAAAGGACAAAAATTGAAGAACCCTGAGCTCAACTCCCACAGCTAAACATTGAGCTGAACTCAAGGAACCCAGTGACAGAGAGGGAGGACTGATGAGCAAAGGGGGTAAGACTGGGCTGGTTTAACGCCCAGAAACAGCTGACCTGATAAGAGTTAGCTCTTGAATACCAGACTGATGGCTGGGAATCCAGCATGGGACTGATCAAGACCCCCTGAGTGTGGGTGTCAGTGAGGGGGCCTAGGCAATCTATTGGGCCTTGGGTAGTAGATCAGTATTTATCCCTGGCATACAAATGGACTTTGGGTGCCCATCCAACAATGAGAGATGCTATCTCAGCCTGAACTCTTGGGGGAGGGTCTAGGTCCTGCCCTGGATGAAATGACAGACTGGGGAAACGAGGAGGTATGGGGGGGCTGGTGGGAAGGTGTGGGAGGAGGGGAGGGAAAGGGAAAGGGAGAGGGACCTGAGATTGACATGTGAAGCAACCTTGTTTCTAATTTAAATTTAAATTTAAAAATAAAAATAAAAAAGAACCCTGAGCTCTCCTACTGAGATGAAACACTATAGCCGCACCCAGCCCACTTAGGTTTCTCTCAGTTCCACTTGCCAGCTGCAGTGAGTCCCTACTCCTGCTCGGCTGGGGACTTTACTTCTAAATCTTTTTGGAGAGCCTCATACATTTGGTTCTCTCCTATTATGATTCTCTTCCACAAATGTGGTCTTCTACACTCTGACTAGAGATGCACTTCCCCCGCAAGGTCAGGAAGGCAGTATCCAGCTCCGGGTACTTATAAGCCTCGTGTTGCTTTGATGGTCTTTCTCATTGTGGACACCTGCTATGATGGGACCTCTGTTGTCCCCCCCCCCTGCCCCCCCGGGATGTTCCTTAGGGAGAAGGGAGGTGGCTGGGCAGAACTGGGCATTCAGCCTATGGGTCTGGGCTCAGTCTGTGTCAGTGTTGGGGCTGGGGTTCAGCAGGGGTATAGGTGAGGACTCCAATTCCCTTGTGTGAGAACACAGAAGTTATGGCAGAGCCTCTTCCCCATCCACCGGAGTATTACACGATGCCTAGGCTTCCTTCTTCCCTCCCAACAAGGCTCAGCCACGTGTTCTTACTAGAGTTTACCTCCTCCCTTCTCTAGGACATCTCCCCAGTGTGTCCTGTGATGTCTCCCCCAAGTTCAGCGGTTGCAGAGGTTGCTGCCCCTGTGCTGTACTCTTCATCAGCCTAAAACACGCTGCACATGACCCATCCATTGGCCCATGCTCTTCGGTCACTCCAGGCAACTCTTTGGCACAAATCTAGAGAGATTTCTCACAGTGTCTGCTTCTATGTCTTTGCCTTTTCCTTTATTCTCATGCCATTTCACTTGCGTCTTCATCTCCAAAATTCCACTAAAAACGTTTCCAGTCAACTTCCAGGGTTAAATCCAATAATAGCTCCTGTATTTTTGTTGAATGCTGATGCCTTTTTTTCTCTTTCTCCCCACTTACCCCCTTTCTCTAATTTTATAGTTAATGTATATGAGTATTTTGCCCATCTGTGCACAAGGTGCATGCAGTGCCCAAAGAGGCCAGAAGAGGGTGTCAGATCCTCTGTCTCTTTTAATGGCTCTTTCAAAGTAGAAATGAATGCTCTCCCTGGGCTTAGACCTTCATTTCTACCTACCTGTCCTCCTGTCCATCCGTCTGTCCATCTGTCCAACTGTCTGTCTGTCACCTGTCTATCATCACCACCATGGCTAATGGGCCTTAGTGTCACATCTCATTTCGGTGCAGTGAATCCTAAATGTGTTCACAGCTCATCCCTGCTCACTCTCCTAAGCTGCAGGATGTTTCTAAGTTGCTTCCAATGACTTCCATTTGGTAGGTAGGCCATGACTAACATGACCTCATACTGAAGCCCCGGTTCAGTCTTCTCTCCACTACCACAAAATTCTGTTTCTTCTCAACCTGTCTCAACAAATGAAGAAGTTTCTCAAAATAAAACCCTCAGTCTTATCCCTCCATGCATCATACCCATCACAAAATGCTAGTTACTGGCTCTAACCCTGTGTGGACCAGACCTGTTCCCTTTCCTCCAGTCTCACTGCAGTCATGTGGGTAAGGACCTCCTTTCCCCATTGCCCCATCTGATCCCAGCCTGGATCCTCTCCGGTATCCTAGATCCCTCTCCTGCTGCCTCACCATTCTTCACGCTGAGGTATGAATGCACTTCCAAGATGTAAATCAGGTCACTGTCTTCTTTAAAACTTCCATAGCTCCTAAGTGAGGACAGAACTCAAGTTTCTTACCTCAGCTCAGTCATTCTTCATGAGGCCCCTGCTCTCTGCTACATTTTTACGAGTCGTCTCCCTAGTAACCCAGATCTTACTTCTCTTGACTTTCCCGTTTCCTGAACACACCATGGTGCCTCCCTACTTACTACACTTTGCCAAGGCTCTTTCCTCAGCTGATGGTACCTTCCCTCACATCTTCTGGCAGAACCCTTCTCGTCATTCATAACACAATTGTCTATGACTCACACTGTCTCCATTTTTATTTAGTCACCTGTTTATTATTTTTCTTCCGGAAAGAAAACCGAGTGTGAGCAAGCACTTGGATGCTTGTATGTGGCCTTCAGGAACAGCGGAGGGTTCCATTCTCTTCACAGAGATCACCATCGCTAACATGTCCCAGGCACTGATGCCATCAGGCAAGTAAGGCATGCGTTCAACACGAAGTATATCTGGGTCTATAGGCCTTTTGCAAATGCCTCTGCTCTACCACTTACTAGATTGGTGATTTTTGGAGAGTTTTCTCCCAGGACTCCAATTTCCTTATCTATAGGATTAGGGTAATGGTAGTATAGAATGAGGATCATAGTAGCAGTTCTCTCCTAGTTGTTACGAACAGGCAAGAGTTACTACATTAAAATAGTGACTGGAAGTACTTAACACACATCAAATGCCCAATCAAAATTATGAATGGTTGGAGTAATTCATAGCTACTCTATGAGTCAGGATTACTACATATTAGCAGGATTGACATTTGTGGTGCCATACTTCTAAATGAGATTGCTTCATGTGTTGTAAGATATTTAGCAGCATCTCGGTCCGAGCCACAAGATTACAGCAATATATTCCCAGTTATGACACCTACATATGTCTTCACAAATTGTAAAATGTCCTTCAGGCAGAGAGAAGGTTAAAAGCCACTGTTGAGAAAGCAGATACCATTGCCTGCTCATACTGATACCAAACTGGAAGTCCACAGGGTCTGGATAGCTTGCCCAAGGCCAAAGGAGATGAAGGTGGGATCAGGATTCAAAATCCACCCTACTCTTTGCTCTTTCCCACACCCTCTCTGCACTTGTGGCCTGAGCCCCTCTGCCCTCACCCTAGCACATTTGCAGATCCGTGCTAATTACACAGCAACGTAAAACTTTAAATGTGGTTTGTTATTTTATATCCAGGAACACGGTCCGCAGCCTTCATTACATAAAGCAGCTGTGTGTATACTTGGGGTCTAAGTGCCATTTAGTGGTCAGCTCAATGGGGTATTTTGTTTCAAGCATCACATTTCCTTTTCCCTTTCTATACTTCAGTAGGGTCCTAAAGAGAGGAATGGAGCCTCGCACAGCTTGGCCTAGAGGGACAGGCAAATCCTAAATGATAGTTACTCTGTATCCTAATTAGATTGGAAGACAGACAGAGCCCAGGGCTGTCACATGTGGTGCGGCTGTACTCCCTAATGACTGCATGTGCACAAGTTTGCTCACAAGCCACACCCTCGTCTGCCTGCTACCTGTGCATTTACCCCATTTGTGGATTGGAGGGGGTAAAGGGTTTAGCAGAGAGATTTAGACAGATGACTTTCTAACAAGCAGCTGAGTGGTTTGACTGTGTCATTGTTCCCCTCTGAGACATGTCCTCAGCTGGGGAGCTACAAGGACCTGAGTTTAGATCCCCAGGATGCAGGTGAAAGCTGGGGGCCATAGCATACACCTATAATCCCAACACTGGGGAAGCACCTATCATCATCCCAGTGCTGGGGAGGCAGAGATAGGAGGATCCCCGGGGCTGGCCATCTCAGTGAGCTACTCTTTTTGGGTCACCTCTTGGTCCCTAGCTGGAATGCTCTCTCTCTTTGCCCCTCCTCCAACTCATTGCTTTCACCATTATTCTTACCTCGGAATTAAACCTGCTCTTCCAGCACAGACCAGTTCAAAGCATGTCTCCTCCAGGAAAGTTTCCTGGATTCCCTGGCTTTCAGTAAGTCTGGATTTTTATGACAGCACATCACCTGGTCTTTATATGCTATTTTCTTTATCTTAAAATCCTTCATCCTGAAATATTTACTTGACAGGTTGTATGTGTTCAAAGTGACGATTTAATAACATAGATGTTGCATAATAATCATGACCTTGAAATTCATATGCATATACTATTATTAGACAGAACTCACCTTGTAACTGAAACTTTGTCCTTTTGACCAGTCCTGCACTTGTTGCTAGAAAAGTTAAAGTCAGCACAGCTGTTATAAAAAACAGCCTGGAGGCTTTTTGTTTGTTTGTTTTTATAGTAAATACAACAAATCTCACTTTGGAATGCATATCCAAAAGGAATGAAATCAGCATCTCAAAAAGATCTCAGCCCTCGAGTTCACTGCAACAGCATGCACTGAAATGTCTTTTAACTCAACACCTACAGGTGTTTCTTGTTCAAAAGTCCCAAGTAGCTGGAGGAGGGCAGCTCAGTTACAGCACAGAACATATGGAGACAGTACGCGAGAGCTGAGCCATTGCTATCCTGAGGGCTACCCACAGCCAGCCGTGATCACCTCCAGCCTGTCAGCCACCCTCCCGGCAGCCACAGTTTCCACAGGTCACACTGCGATTATCCCCTCTGACTGGCAGGCTGAAACACTTTCTGAGTTCCTGCATAGCACTTGCTGGCACACTCGGATTCTGACCTTGTCTAGTTCTACTCTACCATCCTTACCAGCTTCCCGAATGCACCAAGTGTTAGCACTCCTTCTCCTTTGCACGTGCAATTCCCACGGCCCTTAATGCCTTCTCTCTCTTCATTCTTCCCACCCAACTCCTGCGTGTTCTTTTGCTGGTGGTGATTTTGGGGGCTGGTTTTTTGCTTTGTTGCGATTTTGTTTTGAGGCAGTTTCTATGTGGCATAGACTGTCCTCAAACTCTCCATCTTCCTGCTTCAGCTTCTAAGTGCTGAGGTTTTAGGAGGTGTAAATTCCAGGTTCCTGCTCTTTTATTTGATTTTTTAAAAGCAGGGTCTTTTAATTCACCATGTAGTTGAACATGACCTTGAATCCCTGACCTTTACCTCCCGTTGGTAAGTGCAGAGACTGCAGGCGTGTACCACCACACCCAGCTTCCTGCTCCCTCTTTAAAGACTGATTTCCGCTAACTTGATCTTAGGTGAGTCTTCCGAGTAACTCCAGTTGGACTCAGTAGGTCTAAAAACAACAGCAAAAAGAAGACACCTTTTCAGCAACGATCTTTGCAGAGGTGTTGTTCTCTCCCCTAAGGCTGTCTTGGTCTGTACTGCTTGCCCTTCTATTTGTTTCTCCAAGCTCCATTTGTTTAAGTCCCTTTCCTCTCCCCTGGGTGGGAAATTCCCTGAGGGCTAAATCTGGGGCTGATTCCTCTGAACCTAGGATGTCCTGACTGGACTGTGTCACCTTAATGCTGTCCTTAATACAAGCCATCCTACTTAGCAGCTCTGATCCCTTGCTACACTTTAGGGACCACTGGCCTGTTGTCCTGCTTTAGTGACAGAATACCTTTTGCCTAGTCATCTGAGTGTCTGCATTTTTTCAGGTGCTTTCCCTTACTCTGTCTTCAACATTGCTTGTCGCTGGCTGATTCTTCAGTCCACGTTCCTTCTCCCCAGTCCCAGAAGCAATCCTGTTCTTCATTCACCAAGGATTAATTCCCAGGCAAGGCTGGGGTAAGGAACACAGAGCTGGGACCAGTGGGTGCATGCTGGCTACAGGAGTCAGAGCCAGAAGTCAGATCATTTCCATTTAAGAATACTGGGGTGGCCAGTGGCCCACAGCCCAGAGCAACGTTCTGCCTTTGAGCCAGCAGCTAAGTCCCTCATCTCTCACCCTGGAAAGGACACCCTTCAACAGAGCAGGGCTCCTGAGGCCAACTTTGTTGGTTTAGTTACGCTACAAGGCTTCTGCTCCTGCCCCTGCTGTTACAGCCTACAGATTCCTGGTACCAATCTGATTGAACAACTCAATTAAGATGCAATAAAAGAAAAGTGGTCCGGATGTGCCCCAGGCGGAGCAGTCTAGAGTCTGCAGCCATTGCCCCCTCTTGAGCCCAGAGTCCTTTCTCACCCTGCTGAAATGCCTTAAAGGAAGAGCTTTAGGGTTGGGTGCAGGGGCCCTTAAAGGTTAGTCACCCCACCAGCTTGTTTATGCTGCTGGTGGGTCACCTCAGTTCATTGTCATGTTCAGAGAGGATGGGGAAACTTCGCAAGTGGCCCAGCCTCTAGGATTTAGGATTTAACACCACCCAGGGCTTATCTCACAAGACCAACTAGGAGGCGGAAACGCTTTAAAAACTGACACTGAGCTGGAGAAAAGGCTCAATGACTAAGACAGCACACTCTGCTCAGTCCTAGTGTCCACACCAGGTAGCTCCTAATCACCTGAAACTCCAGTTCCAGGGGATGCAACACCCTCCCATGGCCTTCACAGGCATCCACACACATGTGGCAGACACACACATACTCACACATAACTAAAAATAAAATAATTTGAAAACCCACTGAACCCCATGTTCTTGTTTATTGTTTTTGGATAACAGCTATAGGAAATGTAATTCACATACCATGTACCCACTTAAAGTGGTTTTTCCTTTTAGTTTATTCAGAGTTGTTCAACCAATACCATTTGGGATGTTTTACCACTCCCCCAAGAAAGCCACTATCCATTGTTAAGGGCTCTCCAGCTCCTCATTCTGCTTTGTTCTGGGTGACCACGATCCCTCTCTCTGTCTCTATACACATGCTCACTTCAGTCCTCTCTGAAGTCAAGAAATACTCCATCCTGAATATGCCTTGTCTTTAAAAAAGATTTATTTTTTATGTGCATTGGTGTTTTGCCTGCATTTATGTCTGTGGGAAGGTGTCAGGTGCTCAGAACTTGAGTTACAGACAGTTGTGAGCTGCAATGTGGATGCTGAGAGTTAAACCCAGGACCTCTGGAAGAGCATCCAGTGCCCTTAACCCCTGAGCCATCTCTCCAGCTCCCTATGCCTCATTTTTAAAGAATTGTATGTCTTTAAGGTAGATAGCCTGATGTCTTGACATGCCATAGTTGGCTCTCCATTCACATCTGATGGACAGTTAGTTGGATTGTTTCTACCTTCTGGATACTGTGACAATGCTTCGGGGCACAGAGATTTGTGTTGCTCTATGTTTTCAGTCCTCTTGGATTGGCAAACTTCTTTGCCGCTCTGCCTCATTAACACTACCAATGCAACACGGGGGGGGGGGGGGTGAGCCTAATGCCTTATCACGCACATTGATTGACTCACTGAAAAATAGTGAGGCCAGGAAGAGGGTTGGAAAAAATCAGACTCCAAGATGCTGTTCTGCCCTTGCTCACAGTCCTACAGGAGGCCTGGAAGGAGGAAGTTAGACCTCTGACCATTACCTGCCAAAACCTTCATCATTTTAAGGAAAAAGATATGACATGAGAAAACACATAGTCACACATACTATCACTTTAAACTTGATCTGGTATTTTTTTTTAATTCCCTAATCTGCCATCTTCTAGAGCGTATTCCTGCTTCTCAGTGGAATAACACTCACACTCTCTAATCGACTATCCCTGTTCTCACCGAGGAGATGGGTGATTCTGCAGGCAGTTGGGGGCCTGAGTTGGGCAGCATCATTCAAGGACTTCTCTTCTGTCATAGCTGCAGACCTCAGAGCTCTGTGTGTGGCAGACAGAGCTACTACACTGTGTCCTGGTGCCCTATTTTCTGGGCACTCTGGCCTGCTTAACATCTGTCACCAGGTAGGTATGTGACAAAGAAGCTGAAATTGCTCCAGATACCCAGTAGTCTGAATCGTAGCCAATTGCCAGCATACACTTATTTTCAGCCTAACCCCGCCCCCCCCAACAAAAAGGAAATTTCACACGACTAGTGGAGTTCAACCCATCTTTCTCTGGTATGTACTTCCTACACTTCTGGTCTGCCTCTTAGTTGCTCACCGTCTAGGTTTGAAGAGGCCAACTATTTATTCTTCCTCATTCAGACTATGACCATTCCTTTCTCCAGTGTGTCCTGAGGCATGAGTGGGAGAGGAGGTGAGGAGATCTCTTAGCTGGGAGTCAAGAGGCCTAGGTTCAGGCCTGGCCTCCCACTAGCTGACCTGCCTCCAGTCTGTTCCTCAACTCATGTACCCTGTAAGGAAAGATGTGCCCGAGCCATCTACGACTTCAAATCATGGAGTAACTTCTCACGACTGTACATACAAAGGTGTGCTCCCAGGCCTGGCATGTAGAAACGGTGTCAGCATCTGCCACCTGCTTTCTGTGGCCAGTCCCTGGAAGGCCTTTCACTCTTACACCTTCGTGCTGGCTGCTCCAACTGCTTCCCTTCCTTCTGTTACCTACCACTGGCTGATTCTTGAAGATCACCTCCAAGGTCTCTTCCCTGACTCCGGCTGTCTTAGGAGCCCTTCTTCTACCTGTCTTTCCTTGGTCTTCTGGTATGATTGATTGTGTGTTTTTTTTTTTTTTTGGTTTTTTTTTTGTTTGTTTTTTGGGTTTTTACGAGACAGGGCTTCTCTGTATTGTTTTGGAGGCTGTCGGTCCAGCCTGGCCTCAAACTCACAGAGATCCGCCTGCCTCTGCCTCCCAAATGCTGGGATTAAAGGTGTGCGCCGCCACCGCCCGACTGATTGGTTGTGTTTTAATTGTCCATTTGCATTTCTGACCTCGTCTGTCAGCTGTAGACTTCTCATAATATCACCCAATTTATCCTTTAACCTCAGATGCCATGATACAGTACTTAGCTTTCATTTTTCAAGACAGGGTAGCCCTCTGCAGCTCTGGCTGTCCTGGGACTTGCTTTGCAGACCAGGTTTGCCTCAAATTCAGAGATTTGCCTACCGCTGCCTCCTGAGTGATGGAAGCAAAGGCTTGTGCCACCACTACCTAGAGACAGGAGGTTTTTATCCATTGACATCTTTAAGGCCTCCTTTATCTCCAAGGAACAGGAGAGGTTTGATTTTTAAGGACTTTTTCAGTGCCTATAACCTATGAAATGGACATGAATTATTACCCCTCCACATCCCACACACAGGAATTTTATGTGGACCCAGGAAACTGGACCTGCGGATGACTGGGTAAATGGAAGCTTCCAAAGAATTCTGATAATTATTTTATGTTCCATAGTCATGCTTTATTTTAATGCAGAGAGTGTTTGCAGAGTGCCTAGGAGCATGCATATCAGTGTTAGGTACAGCACAGCATAACACATAGTTGATAATTATTTTATGTTCCATAGACATGCTTTATTTTAATGCAGAGAGTGTTTGCAGAATGCCTAGGAGCATGCTTGTCAGTGTTAGGTACAGCATGACACATAGTTGTAAGTAAATACCACCTTCCCTGGATATCCAGTGACCATCTAACTTTTCGATATACCTTGAAGTGCCTACCAAAATCCTGTCCTGCTGGTTGTTTATTCTTGCCAAGACTCACATACATGCTCAGCGAAGATGGCCCATGTTCCCAAATTTGTCATTGCCTGACCATTGGGCTTCCACCTCTTAGCCTGAAGGCCACTGAGCAGAGCATCAGGCCGACGCCCTCTGGCGGTGGCGCTCCGGAGCTACGGCCCAGCGCGGAGCTGGCGAGAGGAAAGGAGAGGGAGGAGGGGGGAGGCGCAAGCAGGGGAGGAGAGGAAAAAGTTGCGCTGGGAAGTTTGGAAAGTTGGGAAGTGGCTGCTGCGGGCTTCGCCTCCCTCCGCGCGCGTGCGAGGGAACGAGCAAGCGAGAGGGCGAGCGCGGAGCCAGCGAGCGCCTGCCATGCCCGGCAGACCCCGCCTCGCCGCGCCCCGGCGCCGAGCTCGCTCCGACTCCCTGCGGCCCGGCCCGGCCCGCCGCGGCCCCGGCCCCCGGCCCCCCGCGCCGGGTCCTCCCCTCCCCCGCCCGGCGGCCCCAGCCCCCCGCCCGGCCCGGCTCCGCGCCGCTCTCCCGCCCTCCTCTCTCCCTCCCTCCCGGCCGCGGAGCAGCATGGCGGAGCCCGGGCAGCGGCCGCGCGGCCGCCCGCCGCCCCTCTGAGCCGGGCTCGGGGGTAGCCGGGCACCTCAGAGCCGACCCCCGCCCCGCCGCGCCCTCCGCCGCACTTGTCCCACTGCGCGCCCCCTGGAGCGCCGCGCACCCCTGGGACCCTTGCGCGCCCCGGGTGCCCAGCATAACCCGAGATCCCCCGCTCACCCCGGGATCTCGGGACTGCCCCAGGAGCCCCGAGTACCCCTGGACCCTGACGGGGCTCCAGGACCGCCACGCGCTCCAGGACCCCTGTGCGCTCGCAGAATTCCTGGGCTTGGCCAACCCGGCTGAGCGCCCTGGTGAGGGGGCCCCGCCCCAGAGGATCCCCCTCTTCCAACAGACGGAGCCCCGCCCCAGAGGGACCCCCAGGTCCGACAGGGACATCCAGCCACGCCCCAGCGGGCTCCCAGCATCTCGCGCCTGGAGCCCTGAGCTCCAGAAGATCCTCGGTGCCCAGCTGGGGGCTCCCCGCCCTGCTAAGGGGGCGCTGCCCAGGAGGGTCCCCCGCATCCCGCGGGCCGGGGCAGGATGCACGCCGCCCTGGCGGGGCCGCTGCTTGCCGCCCTCCTCGCCACCGCCCGCGCCCGCCCGCAACCCCCGGACGGAGGACAGTGCCGGCCGCCCGGATCGGTGAGCGAGCGCCAGCCCCGCCACTCTCCTGCCTGTCTGGGCACTCTAGCCCGAGGGGCGATGGTTTGGGACCTGCCTTCTTTAGCCTACTTGCTCCACCTCTGCCCTCTGGGCACAGCCTGGACTTCTTTCCCTAGCATCTGTCCTCTGGGGCTCCAACGCTGAGCCAGCCCAGCCCAGATGGTTCCTTCTTTCACTTGCGGACAGTTTTCTCTAGACTTTTGGTCTTGGTTAGACGTTTTCCCGTTCTGTGCCCGCTTCTGACTCTCCTGTCTTTTATCTTGTCTTTACCCTTTGGTCTCTTTCTGCCTACTTCTGACTTCTTCCCAACACACCTTGACCTTCTCTACACTCTAGCAATCCTTTGGTGTTTTATTCACACACCCCTGCCTGGGCTTCCCTCTCTCTCCCTGGTCCTTTTTCTGACCCAAGGCCGCCCCCTCTTCGCCCCCGGGCTCTCGCTCTGTACCCCAGACCCCACCCAGCACCTATTGTCCCAAATGCCTCTGTTTCTTAAAGGGTAGGAGTCCAAAGGAGAGAAACAGAAATGACAGAATGAACATGCTTGTCTCTTATTCCCAGAGGGGGTCAAGTAGTTGCTGCTTCTCCCAATTTTCCTCCTCAACCATGGAATCTCATGATTTTCTCTTAACGTCCTTCTCTTCAAATAGAGATTAATGAATTGGCAATCACCCTGAACTGGAGGCCAGGAGACCAGAACACTGTTGCAGGGTCCTCTTGGGCTGCCCTAGTAGCAGAGCATAGGTTGGCCATGGGCAAGGTGCACAGCTAGCAGCCAGCCCCTGTGTACAAGAAACCACAGCTAGCTGGAATGCACTGTGCATTGTGCATTCAGATTTACAAATCTTGATGGTAAAAATAAGGTACTGTTTCCACCACCCAAAATGAATACTTTTCAATTGTGTCAGAATCAGGTAGGAAAGTGTTATGACTTGACCTTAAATCACTGGTCACTGATCACCCCAGGGACTTTTCTAGATGCAAAGTGGCTTTGCCTGAGAGAAATAACAGTCCCCTAGCTTCTGTGTCTTTCTAAATCTTAATCGGTACTAGAAAAATAGCCCTGGTGTGTGTGCCCCTGCTCAAGGCACACAACCCTAGTGTGTGCCTAGGTCACAGAAAATGACAGACCTGGTGATGGAAAAACAGGTATCCTTTGGTGGGGAAGTCTGCAAAGCACCCCGAATAGGTGTATTTCTTGAGGGTAATTCTATGGAATCCTCTCCTCTCAAACCAGAAATTGAGACTTGATTTGGCTTTGCAAGGTTTTAAAACACTTTCTCATCTTTGGCCTCAGCGAGTGGAGCAAAGTAGCTAACACCCCAGACGTGCCCTCCAAGAAGAAAACCTTACCCACCCGGATGAATGGGAAGTGACTGTTGAAATAGGTGTGCTATTTTTAATAGGTGTTCTGCTTTCAGAGTGCTCTTGGCATGTGTCTTCTAATGGCTGTATTTAAAAGTTATATGACTTCCTCTTTTCTTGCCAGAGCAGGACTCTTGGTCCCCCTCTCCCCACCCTCTACATGAAACACTACTGGTGAAGGTTTGGCTTGGCCAAGCATGAATGTTCTCAGGTGGTGTGGCAGCCCTTGGCTTTCACAGTGAAAGCCAGTCATAAAGCGAGCCTCCCTTCATTGCCCACTTCCTCTGTGCCTGGCACCACTCTGAGGGCTTCAGATAGGTATGTTCTGTTTTTCAGTCCTACCAATAACTTCCATTCTCCCCCCCCCGCCCCATTTTACAGAAGAGGAAACTGAGTCTGTTGGAAGTGAAATGATGGACTGAAAATTATTCGATAAAGATAGGGCAAAGCCAGCATTTGAATGTGGAGCTTTTAACTTGCAAAGCCCTTGCCAGTGGGCCTCTGTCTTCTGGCCCCATGTACCCCTGCCACCTCGCTGTGCCAACTCTGGCTCTGGTCTGCTACCTTTGGCCTCACTGATCTGCCCCTCCTCTCCTCTCTCCTTGTAGCAGAGGGACCTAAACTCCTTCCTGTGGACTATTCGGCGCCATCCCCCAGCCTACTTGTTTGGCACCATCCACGTTCCATATACCCGAGTCTGGGACTTCATCCCTGACAATTCCAAAGCAGCCTTCCAGGCCAGCACCCGTGTCTACTTTGAGCTGGATCTGACAGATCCCTACACCATCTCGGCACTGGCCAGCTGCCAGCTGCTGCCCCACGGGGAGAACCTGCAGGATGTGCTGCCAAGAGAGCTCTACTGGCGCCTGAAGCGCCACCTGGACTATGTGAAGCTGATGCTGCCCTCATGGATGACACCGGCCCAGCGTGGCAAAGGGCTGTATGCTGACTACCTGTTCAATGCCATCGCTGGCAACTGGGAGCGCAAGAGGCCAGTGTGGGTGATGCTCATGGTGAACTCACTCACAGAGACAGATGTGCGCTCCAGGGGTGTTCCTGTGCTGGACCTCTACCTGGCCCAGCAGGCTGAGAAGATGAAGAAGAGCACCGGGGCCGTGGAGCGGGTCGAGGAGCAGTGCCATCCTCTCAACGGGCTCAACTTCTCCCAGGTAGGAACCCAAGTGCCAGCCTAGCCATAAGTGTCTTGGTCCTGGTCTCTGATCTTTGTCATGCTCCAGCAGACAGGCAGAGCCAGGTCCCATCCCCCTCTACCCTCCACCCTCCACTCTCTGCACCAAGCAAAAGCATCTCTCTGGCCCTGGGCTGCTTTGTTGGGGTCAGGGGAAACTACTACTACGTGCCAAAGTTTGGGTGTTTCTTTCCATTTCAGTGGTTCCCTGTTGGGGATATCCACTCCCCACCTGCTGTGCTTGCCTGAGCAGAAAGAATTTCCCCGGGAGCATCACAGTGATACAAAACAGAAAGGGGGAGCCCATTTGCAGCAGGCTTCCCCAGGCCCTGGGGACTTGGAGCCTGAGGCTGTCCTGAGGTTGTTTGGACACTCGCCTGTGAGTGTGTCTGCTTAGAAACCACACAGAGGCAGAGGACATGGAGCCTAGGCTGTGCTGGCAGGGGAGGTATTGTGGGCTTGGCCTCCACTAGAACTAGTTTGCTGGTTAACGCCAAGTTCTTCACAGATCCTTGGGGCCTTTGCTAAGGTCTACGACTCAGGAGCTAGTTGCCGCCTTAAGACTGGAGGAAGATCCAGTCAGTGAGGAGAGTTTTAGGGAAATAATTTCAGAGAAATGTGTTTGTTTAAGGTTGACAGTTTTGATTTCTGAACCTAGGGAGCAGGGGAGAAGGGAGGGGCTTAAGAGGTTTAAAGTCTCTGGCTGTCAAGAGACCTGATCCAGCAAAAATGTCTTTAAAAGCCTGTCTCTGTGGACAGAGGTCATTCTCAACTCACTGGTTCCAAACTCAACTCCGAAGCCCTGGGAACAATAAGTTCACATCTGTGCCTAGAGAACAAGGCTGTCAACCCAGGATGGGAACTCCCTGCTTGTGACTTTTAAAAGGGGGCCCCAATACGGGGTCTGGGTTGATGCTCTAAGTGAAATGTGGCCTCAAGACGTGTGTGCTCATCATTAAGGAGATAGACTCATAAAATGACTAGACCCCAAACTCTGTCCCTGGAATCAGACCCAATTGCTCCAGAGATGTTGCAAGCTCCTCACCAGGGAAACGGCTGCTGAAGCTGATTCCCCCTTCCGAGATCTCTGGCCTTTGTTTTTCCAGGGGAAATGCAATATTGTCCCCAGGGAGGTAAGAAGCCAGATTGATTTGCCGGCCAAATGAAAGGCGGGTTTGTGAGTTCTCCTGCTGGCTCTCCCATAATTGTGGAGTCCTTACCCAGAGGGCCCGGTGGCAGGAATATTGGGGCAGTTAGTCACGCCCCGCAGGGTTCTGACTACGCCTGCCTCCATCTCCACGGGGAAAATCCTGTGTATTCTATGCCTCAGTGCGGGAGCCCTCTGAACAGAGCGGCTCTCCTCTTCTGAAGCACTTCCCCTTTGCCAGCCCCGTGAGCTGATATTATCAGTGGTCCAGGGGCCCCCAGCACTCACCGCCCGCCCATCTCATTTTGGAGGCAGTTTTGTGGGCGGCCTCTCTGCCCATATTCCTCTCATCTAACCTCCATAGATATCTATTTTAGTTTTGGGGAGGTGGAGGATCCACTGTCACTCTCGACACCCTCTTTGTACCAACCACAGAGGAACCTGATGAGGGCTGGAGGGAGCATTGGAGCTCTCTGGTTAAACAATCCCTGGCTTTAATCTGTCTCTCTTAAAACAACAAAACTATCTTTCTTCGGGGGTCTGGAAACACTGCTGTTCAACCAAATGACGGCTCTGGTGGGTTGAAAACATTTGCTGCAAAGTGTGTGAGCTTATGTTTTAGGAAAAGTTACTGAGAACCGTTCATCGGCCAGCAAGGAGCCCGCTGACAATCTCCAAAGCCCATGTTTGAAGATCAAACAGACTCCAGTTTCTGTTGCAAAAACACTCCCACCCCACCACCAGCCTGGGCCCGCTCTTCAAATTGTTCTTGGGTCCAGCTTCTTGAAAGGGCTGTAGAAAACAAATCTCAGGCAAAAGAAAACAGGAATCCTCTCATTTCCTAATCTGCACACCCTTCACCACCTGCCCAAGAGCCTGACGGCACCAATTTGTCCTGATATCATTTTGGAGGGAGGTGATGAAACCTCTCCTTCATCCTTCTGGGCAGCAACAGGCTAACTGGGACAAGTAGGAATCCAGAACCTGGGCAGAGTTCATTAGGGATCCTCAACCTGACAGTCAGAAATGCAATTGCCTTCTCAGTAAAATTGCGTGCATACATGCATACACAGTTTGATAGGCACATCTGTGATGCGTTATTGTACCGAAATATCTGTTATGTGCATCAGATTTTTTATTCTTTCTTTCCTCGAAGCATTGCTGTTATTGCAAAATTGGGGGTGGGCAGTAAGCAAGGAAGATGAGGAAAAAGCTTAAAAGACTACTTTTATGCTAAGGCTGGAGATTTTAGTTTTAATTTTAATGTCTTGAAGCATTTTATGTATGTTTTTCCCTTGGTAGAAATGTGTATTTTTGCTTGACAAGTAAAGAAGGAAAGTTTAAATTGGGCTTATGGAGCAGGGGGACACGGGGAGCTTTGAAAGCTGGTAACCGTTCAGCTTGCAGGAAGAGCAAGCAGGTCTCATGACAGGTTTTGACCTTTGCTTTCGAAAATAAACTCAAGGTGCTAGCTAGATTCAGTATCACCAAGGGTTTGCCATGTGACCTTGGGCAAGTCAGTTCCTTTCCCTGTGCTCAGTTGACTCTGCCTATGAAACCAGACACCAGGATTAGGTCATCTTTCAAGTCCCTTCCAGCCCTGACATTCCGTAGGGCCATTCTAATCAGTTGCACGTGCCGGGCACCCAGCAGGGAGCTGCACATGTATTCCCATCTCACTGAATTCTCCTTGTAACCCTTTGGCTTTCTCAGGTGGGCACCAAGTTCGGTCGAATGACTTGCCCAAGGCCACATGGCTAATAAGGAACAGAGTCAGTCTGTGGGAGCTATACATGACTGAAGAACTTCCTACGTGTAATCTCTGTACTTGGTAGAGTCTCAGTGGGCTCCATGGCCGGGGAAAAAGAGCAACTGGAGAAGCGGGCATGCCATTCTTCCAGCCTCTATCCAACCTCTGCCCGGCAAAGCGAAGCTGGACTATGGGAGGGGCGGTGGAGAGTCAGGCCTGTTGGCACAGTCCCATAATTGCATCTCCTCATGAAGCCGGCACAGGCGATCACAAGTTCAAGCCTACTTACGGAGTCTGCCCAGGCAACTTAGTGAGACCCTGCGTCAAAGTTCAAGAGTAAAAAGAGGACTAGGGATATATGTCAGCAGTAGGAACTTACTGCACACTAAGTACTTAGGGACTAGATTCAACCCCTAGTGCTACAGAAAATGTGATGGTGACAAGCCCCTGCTTTTGGGAGTCTAGGATGCTTGAGCCTTTAGGCCAGATCTTATGGCAGTCTTAGAACATGGAGATCCTTAATGGCTCCGCTTGCTGCTTCCAGGGACTGGTACTGATTGCCACTACTCCCTCTGGGGCAGCGGTTCTCAGCCTGAGGACGGCAACCTCTTGACAAACCTCTGTTTCAAAAAAAAAATCACATTACAATACATAACAGTAGCAGAATTACAGTTATGAAGTAGCAATGAAAATAATTTTATGGTTGGGTCACCACAACATGAGGAGCTGTATTAAAGGGTCTCAGCATCAGGAAGGTTGAGAACGACTGCAAGACTCTCAGGTCTTTGGCTACTTCTGCCCATTCACACTATATGGTGGAGGCACTGGTTGAGAACACTTGAGTTAGACGGTCTTCCCAGGTTTGGTAAGAGAACAAGGATCATGCTGTTGCGTCCATTTCTGGGTTTTACCAGCGGGCACTGGTGCTATCCAATGGCTGGAGCATACCTGCTAAAAGTGCACAAGATGTTCATACAATTCTTCGATCTCTTCCTCCGGGAGTTAGAAATCACAGAATCAGTTGCTGATTTGTGCTGGGCGCAGCACTGGACCCCAAAGGATATTAACTCTAGTCCCCAGGGAAGGACTACAAACATTATTGTCATTCTTATTGTAAATTGAAACTTGAAAAAGCTGCATCATTGCCTGTGGTTACATAGACAGACTCAGTGGACTCAGGAATGTCCATTGCTAACACCCATACTCTTTAGGTGTTTCCAAGGTGGACTGATTTTGTTTTTTCATAGTTCATGACGTTATCTGGTGAATTTGTGTCTATGTATGTATGTATGTATGCAAACATGCATGTATAGGTGTGTGTGTGTGGTGTATCATTATTGATAAAGTAAAATATGAAATACAAAAGAAAAGTAATTTAAAAGTACTGAAACTTTTTTCTCTAGATTGTAAATTGAATCTTAAGATAATTTTAAAAGAGGAGTTCCCAAAGACATTCTGGGTACCATCTCCCTGGAATTCATCACCAGTTTCACTTGGAACTATTATGAAAATAGCCCCCAGTTGAAGCTTAGCCTGCTCAGAAAGACCTTCCGAGTTGACATATAGTGTTATCTGTGTCTTGCTCATCAACAGGTAGGAAGTGCGTTATAAATATTTGCAGAATGATGAATGAGCGATGGTCAGCAACTATGATGTGCTTCCTTTATCCCCTTCTGTAAAGCAGCATGGTGGGGTGAATGTATGAAGGTAGGTTACACAAACTGCAGCAGTGAATCCTCTCTCATAAACTTTAACAGCTGCATTGCTTCCTATAGGAACACAAAATAGAAAAAAATCATCAAGTTAGTTATCTTCATCCCTCTGAGACACTATGGCAAGACACCTTATATAAGTCCTTTATAAACACTGTCCACGATTCCGGAGACTGTGAAGGTCAAGGTCATGGTACCCGGAGATTTAGTATGTGATAAAGGTTCATTCTTCATAGATGGAACTTCTCAGAACCCTATCACGGTAGCAAGGGACAAGAGAGAATAGTGGCTTCCCTCAGGCCTCTTTCCTATGACATTGTGAGCCAGTCTCTTCTCAGAGTCCTACCAACCCTTAATTGGTCAGTCTGGGGGTTAGGTGTCAGCATATGAATTTTGGAGAGACACAGACATTGGATACATAGCATGGGGAGTTCTGATTCAAGGCAAGCACTCCATTTCTGCCTTACCAATGACTTCACACCAATCAGTTTCCCTCCACGAGCCTAACTTGTCTCCTTCGTTCATGGCAGTATTGGGCTAGACAGTTTCCAGTGCCAACTCAGTGCCCTCTGTAACTCACATGTGTGGCCCCATAACTTAGAAGGCCCGAGCCAACCCTCACCACAGCTTTAAGCCTGACTTATCTGTCGGGAGGCTTGTCCTTGGTGGATCATGGTTAATGCCTACCTGTCAGGAAGCTGGTGGTTCCTGGAGGTGGGGTGAGGATGAGGGATCCTCCTGCTAGTCTGCAGAGCAGAGAGAGACTCTCAGTCGGTGTGGCATAGCCCGCTTGACCCCTGCCCGGGCTTGATCCTCTCCTTCATTAAGGATCCCCTCCTTCACCTTTTCACTCATTAACCACAGCAGTCACAGTGCAGGATCTGGGCCAGGGACCTGGGAATGAATGGCATAGGGTTTTGCCTGCTGAGAGCTCATTACCTAGGAAGGAGTATGTGTTGCTTTTGTACCCTGGAAGGTGGCTGTTACTAGTCCTGTCTTACAGAATGGAAAATTCAGCCTCACAGTATCCTGAATATTAGCGGTTCCTGCATCCTGTTTCTTTACCCTGCATAACGGGAGACCCTGCTCTTCCTTCTGCTGGTGTCTAAAAGCTTTCAGAACCAGTCACTATCTCTCAGATTCTCCAAGAATGCCTGTTCCTGAGAGCTGGGGCCTCTTAGAGCGTCTGCAGCAGGCAACCCTCCAGTCCACATTGCTGGACTCCTCAGCTGGCCTCCTGTGAGAGCTCAGCGCTCTCCTTGGGATACTGGATATCCTGAGCAGACCTCAGGCCACACGAAGTGCCTGCTCTCTGACATTCTTGGTCAAGGGTTGATTCAGCATAGCTCATGTAGCTCTAAAATTAGGTCTGGAAAGTAGTGTTTCATATACATCAGCCCACCACCCATGCTGTGCCTACCCCAATTCACAACCCTGTGGCCAGGAGCTGTTCTGGGAATGTCTGCCACATGTTGGGGCAGTCCCTCCAGTGACCCTGTCTCATATGTACACATAGATTGTTTCTGGGTCCAGGTGGCAATTTGCAAAACCAGGCCCTGCTGATGCTACAGGCTCTGACTGTCTTGTCTCTGTGACCTGATTGATCCAAACCTTCATATCGGGTGGCAGACCCAGAAGCAGAAGCACAGGACAGTGTAGACACCTCCGTCAAAGGACCCTGAGTGCCCAAAGCCAGAGGTGATAATGCTTGAATCAGAAACTCACAGCAAAACTGCCAGGCTCAGGACTTCTCTACCCAGGAGCCCTAACTCTGTGGCTCAGAGAGCCAGAGAATGGTGAAATCTTAGACCCTTCAGCTCTGAGACATTTTTTGGACCGGAAGAATCTTCACGTCATGAAATCCTAGCCTCTTAGCTTTGAAGCATTTTCAGCTCATCAACACAGACTTCTAAAATCTTGGAGTTGGAAAGGGCCATTTCTCAAGAATTCCAAGAAGCCCCATGTGCAAGCATGTCTGATCTCCTTCCCCCAAGCCGCTCTCCATTCCCCAGCCCAGAGAAAGCCTTCCTTACCGCCAAAGCACTTTCTGATGGAGATAAAACTGAGCGCGTGCCTTTGTTAATAGTTCCCATTTGGACTTCTCTCAAAGCCAGAAAGAGGTTGCCTGGTAAAGCAGCTTTCTTAGGGAGGAAACTGAAGAATGCTGGCAAGCACCCGCAGCTGCCAGCCCAACGGCTGAAGCTCCCCCCCCCCCCCCTTGAATTTGCTTCTAAATATTATCCACTTCACTCCCTTTTATCTCCCATCACTGGCTCTCTGTCCACACACTTAATCCACAGGCAGCCGGTGGCCCAGCCTTCAGCTCTCCTCCCTGGCTGCCAAGCCGTCTCGCCAGGTTGCTCCTCCAGGATCCGTAGGCTTCTAAGTCTGTGTAGTATGTCCTGCCCCAAGCTTGGAAGCACAGTGGCTTCTGCTGGGCCCCCTCCCTCTCCAGGAATTTCCTACTTTTTCTCTCCCGCTTCTGACTCCCCCAGTTTTTGATTTTCAAGGCTCAGCTCAAAGCTGCACCTCTTCCAGGAAGTCTTCCGAGAATGCTGTCAGGTCTGAACTGGTGAAGACTTGGCCCAGAGATTTCTTTTATGACCGTGCCACATGTAGTGTTGCCCTCCGAGGAATTCTTCATCGAATTTTATGACATTCTTTCACCACTTCTATATTTGACTTTATTACTTGGGCAGACTTTCTTTCCTGATTCTAACCTAGTCCAACATGGACTCACAAGGGATTGCGGAATTGAGCTGAGTACACTCCAGTTCAGAAGTCTCTGTGGGGTAGCCTGTGACTGAGTGTTGACTACACTGTCTAAAAGGCAAGGCTGTCTCATGCCCTCAGCACTGACCCTAGCATCCATGGATCTCTTAGATTCATCACTCTCTATCCTAGAATATTCTGTTGTTTTCTTTTCTTTGTTTGCCATTTATGATTCCCCCCTCCCCCCACATGAAGTGCCAGAGCATCCCCAGGCTCCTTCCTCCCTAACATCTTTTCATGTCCAAACACCTAATCTGGTCCTCCGTGATCCTCATGGTTTGGGGCTCCAGTGACCTTGAACTGCACAGACTTTCTCTCCCCTCCTATCACTATAGTCCTTGGTCATGGCCACACGTCATCTTATACGTTCCCTGCTACTTGAGGGCCCCTTCCCAAGTTTTAATGTCTAGCTAGCTCCCTCTCACCTGAACAGACTGTCCTTGTTAAAATCCTGGGCTCTTCAAACAAAAGCTGCTTCATAGAAAGTCTTATCCTTGGTCACCGGGTTATGGAATAGTATCTATGACCATAGTTTAGCAGTTTGCATTTAGGTGCAACAATGTGGCTGGCCACTAGCATTGTGTTTTGGAAGGACTGATGTGTAAGTTGTACTTGGCCCATTCTGAATGCATGGCTACCTTTGAAGAGAGCCAGGAAGTCATTAGAGGGGGCTCATAAGTGCCTGGGCCCCAGAGCCATTTCTGTAGGACAGACTTGACCTTGGCATTTGTGTTCTTGACACCCGTTGCTGGAGCTGTTTCTTCCTTACTGTCCCTGGGGGAACCTGCCAGCACTCAGCAGCGTCCCGTCCGGCAGATAGTGCACACGTACATCTCTCTGTCCTGAAGTACCCAGACTTGTGTTTACCTTTTATTCTCTGACTCCTCTCTTTCCCACCCACTGGGTCAAGAAGGTCAGGAAGAAGCATTGGAAGTTTCCTTCTCATTTGTTGTGACCTGACACTGTGTTCTTTGCATAAGGATCCCTGGTTTTCCCTTATTTTCAGTAGCATCCGGGTAGAATTTACCTTCAGAACCCCATATTCATTCCTACTTAAGGTTACTTTACACACCAGGGGACAGGAGCCCCTTTCATTGGGAAGTCTTTGGTGTGCTTATTAAGACCACAAATAACCCCAGGCAGATTATACAGTCTGTCTTTGTCTTGGTTTCCTTTTCTGTCAACTTTATGGGATGCTGTAAGGGCTGATTGGTCTAGAGTACTGTAGTATAGTATTTTATTTTTCATTTATAAAATCACAATCAGTGAAGGGTTTTTTTTCAGAAATGTTTCCAGCTCCCTTGTACCATGCACATGATATGCGATAGAGGTGGGCGTGAAGAACACCTATGCTGAAGCGTGTACATATGTGTATGTGGGGGGGGGGTGGTGCTTCCTTTTTCAGGTAGAGAGAAGACAGAAATGAGCCTGCTGTGAGGCTTGGGGACACGACGTACATTGTACCCATCCCCCCCAACACACACACACTCACACACACACACACACTCCTGACTGCAGGACACCTCCTGGAGCCAGGAGGAACCTCTGAGTTCCATTTCACAGAAGAGGAGAGTACAGCCCTGCCCCAAATCCCTGGTGCAAAGATAAAGCCAACACATCCGTCCCCCCACCCCCTATCCAGTCCCGCCCTTTCCCGCCCTGTCAGGGGCATTTAAAGTTTTTGCTCTACGTTATCTCCATGGACTAAATGTGCCTGTGAGGCTCTTAGTCATTTAAGCCTTGGGTCCCATTGGAAAGACTTATTCAGAGATAAAGATACAGTGGAGAAAGGCCGATTAGGAATCTGGCTCATTGTAAAAGCCTTATTTCCCATAAGGTTCCTTTCTTCGAGGTGGTTGGCCATAAGTTCGACAAGCGACAAAAGTCTACTTGTCAATGATCTGTCCAACTGTTTATGCCCTGGTTGCATGCAGTCTCTAGAGCTTCTCCTTCTGTCCTAGAACAGATAGGACATCACCCCAGTCCCCTCCCCCTTGCATCTTCACCCCCCCCCTCTCCCAACAGTGTGGTTACTGAGCTCGGGAATGGTATCAGAAGTGTTTTCCAGTCACTCGCACCAGGTGTTGGGATTACGGGTGTGTCCCCCAGTGCTGTGGCTGTGGCATTGCTAGACTGTGGCCACTTTGGAGCATCAGGCTCTTTATGCAGGTTGAAGGGCTGTGGGCTGGTCACGGGCTGGGTACACTGATATACTTTGGGACACCTCCAGTCACAACACTCAGTCATTGTGCTTGATCCTCACGGGGATGTTTAGTTGACCCAGCAGTTGAGTCCCCATGCTGAGGCCAGCTGCTGGTCTTGGAGGTGATTTTATGTCCTTGGCTTCCATCAGAATAGTTTTGCTGGGAGGGTGGTGAGAAAGGAATGCCAGACTCTGGGTAGAGGTGGCTTTGAAGTGCTTTTAGGAATGGGAATGGAAAGGGTGGTCCAGGAAGAAGATGCCAGTTAAGCAAAGGAGCCAGCATGGAAAGCGTAGAAAGCGGCATGAGAAAATCCTTCCCACCCCACCCCCTTGCTTTATCTTTGCCCCTTTCTCTCCAGTTCTCAGGATAGCCACCCTGATTTACTCTCTATTATGTGCTAGGCCTCAGGTTTATCACAGTAAATTCATAAAACAGTCCTGGGAGGCAGTATTTCCCCATCTTTAAGGAAACTGAGAATAGATACCTTTATACAAATGAGGACACCTAGATTTGATGCCTTAATCAAGAAGCTGGACTGGAGCTCCCTGCTTTGACTGGATGGAAACCATGAGGCTCACACAGCCCCCACAGAGGTTACCGTGCAGTCCCAGAGATGCCTGTGAGCTGCGAGTATTAGCTGAGGTGGTCTGGTGGTCATTTTAGTTAGAACTCCTGGTCTCCTCTCAGGCTGCCTGTGTCCTGAGGTTGGGAAGCCTACCCAACACTAAAGACAGTTCTCTGTCCCTGTTCTTGGTCTCCCATGCTCACACACTGTGTTTGCTTGGTCAGCCTGGTGGGAGCTATGTGGTCTGACCACCGCAGCACACAGTCCTGACCGTCAGTGGTATGAAAGGTCTGACTAAATCCATTCTGGCTCAGTCTTGCCTGGTCTCTGCTTGTTCCCTAGGACAGGGACAGACTGAATTTTGAGAAGTTCAGGCTGGAGACTCAGCTGTGTGTGGGTTATGAGGGTGACGGGGGAGGGGGACTCTTTCTTGTCTAATCATCCTTTATCTCCGTTGCTTAGACAAGTGGACATTAACAAACAGCATCAGCTCAGAGTTCCCGGGAGGGTCAGGGGCAAAGCCTGATGGGACTTTAATAACAAGAGCTCTCTGCTCTCAGCAGTCCTCAGCCGTGTGGAGTTTCCCGTTTTGCTTTTTCCTAAAGAGATGTATCCTGGAAATACTTAGTTGACAGGATTAGTTATTAAAATATGCTTCATCTATTCACTGTTTTCACTCTTCCTTGGCAAGTACTCCTGGGAATTACCCTGTGCCAGACTCACTTCCAGGCTCTGGGGTTCAAGACGACTGTGGGGCTGGTGGAGAGGGGAGGAGTTGCTACGACAACAGAAGTGAGAAGAATAAAAACCCCGGGGCCTTTATACACACTGCCCCACTCCATCTTCCAGGCAGCTTTCAGGTAGATTTAATCCCACTTCGTGAGCCATGAAGAAGGCTCAGAGAGATTGTTCACTCACCTGGAGTCACACAGCAAATAAGCGGAGGGTCTGGAGTTGAAACCATACCAGTCTGGCTGCAGAGCCTGTACTGTCCTCTCGGCATCTCATGGAAAGAGGACCTGTGCTCCAGAGGAGGAAAGTGTGAGCAGTGACAGAGGGCTGAGAGACTGCTGAGTTCCATTGTTCTGAGGCAGGCTGCAGCTCTGGCAAGGAAGGAGCCAGGGAGGCCGCTTGCCTGCACAGGGGTGAGGGATCTAGACTTTGGGACTAAGAGTAGAGGCTGAGCCTCACAGGCAAAGGATGGCAGGTGTGCTCAGGGCGAGAGTGCAGAGGACCTGACCACTGCACATCCGTTGTAACGGCCGTGTGGATGGCTAGGACGCTGCCCTGAGGCACTGTGTGGCACAGAAGTCAGAAATTGTGACAGAGTGCCACCCTGAGAACTCTCTATGAAATCTGCCAAAGTAGCTTCACAGAATGCTACTTCCCAACTGTCTGTCACTAGTAAGTACCACCTACAGAGGGATTGACTAGGGCTCAGGTCATCTCGATGTCCTATGGCTGCTTCCAATAGGGCTGAGCCTGAAGGGGCTGAGCCTGAATCCTTGTTATTCAGATTTTCTTTTTTGGTTTTTTGAGACAGGGTTTCTCTGTATTGTCTTGGAGGCTGTCCTGGAACTCGCGTTGTAGACCAGGCTGGCCTCGAATTCACAGAGATTCGCCTGCCTCTGCCTCCTGAGTACTGGGATTAAAGGCGTGCGCCACCAATGCCTGGCTGTTATCCAGATTTTATGGTTACAGATGCTCCACTGAACATAGTAAACACTAACCTCTCTGCCCCTGCTGCCATGAATGCTTGGCTTTAGTCTGAGGCCACCTGATCTCAGCACTGAAGGGCCAGTGGCCATCCCCAGGTTCAGAAGCAGCTGCAGGTATGGGGTAAGGTGATGGTGGTAATGCTAATCCAGATTGAGGTGAGTCACTACTCACCACATAGAACACACTGGTGAAAGCCCCGGGAAGACACATGTGGCCACATTGTGGAGTCCTGGCAATTGGACTTAGGCTTGGGTGCATTGGCAGGAATATTGTCCCTACTATTGTGTTCTGCCATTCAGATTTCTTTCAGCTAATGACTGACTCAGTGGTTCATTTATTCATGGGTTTTGGATTGGAGCACCTCACCCAGGGTAGCCTGTATATCCCCAAGCTCGTAGGCCCGAGAAAGCCTCTGTGCTGTGAGAACCCATCACCTGATCTATTAGAACAAGAATGTGCCCACTGCTGTCACAGAGTGGGGATCCCAGCTTCCTGAACTCTCCATCATATTTGCCCTTAGATTGGCTGGTGTCTGAATGAGTACAGCTATGCTTATTTATTACAGGGTATTGGAGGAAAGCCTGGCTACCGTTTCTAACGTAGCTGCAGGGTCTCACATAATCCCTGAGTTTCACAGGATTTGTTTGATAGCAGGTTGAGGGGCATGTCACCTGTTCAAAATAGGAGTGAGTTGAATGCTGCCTGAGCAGAGGCAGGACACTGGAGGGCCTGCCATCCACAAAGAGAAGCATGCTGGTCATGAATCCGATGGTGTGTACTAAGGCCAGCTTTCTCTTAGCTGAGCCTCTTTAGTGGTGTGAGATTGGGAAACCCGAAACCGTACCCCTCCTGAAAGAGCACTTCCTCAGTTGGCTCTGACCCCACTGGAGAGTGGCATTTTGTCTGTTCTGTGTTTATGCCCTGACTTCTCCATTTGTCCATTTGGACTCAAGTTCTTTGAGGATAGGAACCTTACCTAATGACGTTAGATTCCCTCGGGGCTTGACTGCAAACACATACTCAGGGGTTATGTGTACAATCAGCAGCTACATCTCCATATCACCTTGTGAGTATGAGGGTGAAAAAGCAGAAAGCCCCAAACTCCTCACCTTACCCCCATCAGCACCACCGAGGTTCCAGATGTTCAGCTCTTAAAGTCAAGAAGCTCAGCAGTCACCTGTGTGCTCCATTGTGGCACCAGGTGTTTAGGGTTTTGGATGGCTCTAGCCACTGCAAGTATTCTCCCTTCTCATGCTCTGACCATCTCCAGGTGGGGCCAGGCAGACAGTGACATCCCACCGATTCCTTGCTTCCACAGTGGCCGGTCCTGTAAGTGGGAGCTGCTTCTTGCATGGAAGGGATCTTCCCAGCCCTCCGCAATAGCCTTCTTCCTCATGCCTCTGTGTTTTTTTCCAGGGCATGGATCAGAGCTTCTGTTTGCTGGTCATTCCACGATCCTCACACAATATAAATGAAATCTGCTAAAACCAATAAATTCAAACCATGTGTGAGGCATTGGGAGGAGCCAGGACGTCAGAGGGCCGCAGTGTGAGGTGGCGTCAGTTCTGATGGCACCCAAGCTGATTTGTATATGAGAAAAGTAAATATCCAAAGCCGTAAACAGCCCTGGGTCTCCCACTCTCTCTGGGATTCAAAGGCGTTTAATAGGAACACACACTCTCTGTTTCTTATAAACAGAGCCAGAGTCTCTATGTGTGCTGACCTAAATTCTGTGTTTTCAATCCCAGGCAAGCCAGCCAGGCATCCTAGTCATAGACTGCAGACAGGCTGGGCCGTCGGCTTGGTTTCCTTCTATCTGGTTTTGGCAATTGGTCTAGCATTTGTGCTTTATAAAGAATCACTTCTCCATTTCTTTGTTGTGTACAACCCTGTGTGTGTGTGTGTGTGTGTGTGTGTGTGTGTGTGTGTGTGTGTCTGTTTGTGTCACATTAGCAGAATAGCCTGGGCTGGATGTCTCAGGAACAACAGAAACATATTTTTGTCTGTTCTGGAGGCTAGGAAGTCCAAGACCTAGTTGTCTCTGTCTGTCATGACATACTTGGTTCTCAGATGGCATGCGTGCGCTCACGTGGCAGAAGGCGGTGAACTCGGGTCTCTTTAGTCCCTTTAAAGGCCCTAATCCCATCGCTACACACATCTCCAGACCTAACCTCTTGACATCACTCATTGCACATTAGATTCAGCATACAAATTTGGAGGCAAAGCATGCAGACTCTGACATGATAGCAGTGGGTGGAATGAGGGGCCATTCCCAGTCTTCATGTGAGGAATATGAAGTCCAGGGGTACAGTTTGTCCCAGATGGTACATAAGATTGCAGCTGAGCTGGGCCTTCAGCTTCTCTTCTTTTGACCCACCTAGTTTTCCCTGTGGATACTGACTCAGAACCCCAGAAGCACCTTTAGGGACCCCTTCCTGGTTGCCTCACCCCTGCACTATCTCGTGGAACTTGCCTTTCCCCTTGTTCTCTGAGTTCTCTGAAGTTTTTCTTTTCCATCCTGCATAGTTTTAGCTTCAGAAGGAACTCCCAGAAAGGAGAGTTGGGTAGGAGGCAGTCAGGTCTCTGCCCATCAATTGTGGGGACTTCCTAAGAGTTTTAAATGTGTTTCCACCTATGTAAGATGAGGGTGAATATGGCTGACTTCTCAAGATGGTTGCCGGGATAAGTGGAGCTCAGGCAGGCTGATCACCCATGGTTGCTTCACCCTGCTTTTTCTCCAGGTCTTACCCCTTTGAATGACCCCATAACTTGGACATTGGAGAGAAAGTGCCCATTAAAATTGCCTAGGACTGAATGGGCCAGCCTTGCACATTCATGAAGGTCCATAAAACTGGTGAAACCTGAACCTAATCAGTGGATTATAACAGTGTCCAATGTTTTTGATGTTGTGTAGCGGTGTTTAAAGTGTCACCACTGGGGAAAACGGAATAAAGGGCATCATATCTTCTTTTTTAATTTTAAAAATTAGAAACAAGATTGCTTCACATGTCAATCCCAGGTAGGGCATCATGTCTTCTAACTGTGTATGAACTGATGATTTGCTCAAATTGAAAATTTTAATTAAAATAAATGAATTAGAACTGGTGATGAGGCTTATCAAGTGCTTGCAACATAGTGAAAGAGGGCCTAGGTTTTGTCTCCAGCACTGGGGAAGGAAGGAAGGAGGGAGGGAGGGAGGGAGGAAAGGAAGGGAGGGAGTGAGGACTAAGAGAGGAAGGAAGGAGAAAATGAGGGGAGGGAGAAAAGACAGAGGAAGAACAATGGACTAACCTTGCTGCCGCCTTCCATCATTAATTCTTTTAAGCCTGCTGCATGACAGGAACTGTCAGTGAGTACAAATGAAAACATTCCCACCTCCATCTCCTACAGGTACTCAAAGGAAGTTTCCCTCGATAGCTCTGTTTAAAATGACAAGTTATTTCCTTGAACAGCTTTTTTCTCCCACACCACCCGCCACCTGTCGGCATCCTGTATGTCTTACCTGCATATTGCTCCTCACCCTGTCAACTCCATGAATACAGAGACTTTTGTCCCCGTTGTCATATCCTTAGTTCCTGGGACAGACCTGACACATGGCGAGTAATCAGCCAATGTTTGCCAAGTGACTGAGAGGTGGCAGACAGGAAACAAGTACACAAATGATTCGTAAGAAGTCTGGGAAGGTAAATGAAGAAAACAAACCAGGGACAAGGTGGGGGGACTGACTGTGGGTGTTTCTGCAAGCCTGGCAGGCCTCCCTGTAGTGTGAAGGGTAAAGTCCCAGTGTCTTAGCTTATAGTCTGCTTGTTAAATTTCTTCTTGTCTTCATCCACTAGTTGTGAGCTCTTGCTATGTGCAGGGCTCTGTGGCCCAGGCCGCGATGAGGCACACAGCATCTTGTCCTGGGAGGCTCACTGGTCAGGAGGGGAAGGGACAAGGACACAAGCAGCGTATGGAAAGGCAGAATGAAGACACACTTTGAGGTCTGAAAGCCTAATTTCCGGTCCTGCCTTCACTCAGTGGCCTGAACCCAATTTACCAGCCCCCCCCAGCCCATCGGGGTGACTCCACAGCTCTAGTTACACCACTCCCTAAAGTCTGAACTCACTAGGTCCTGTTTCCTACAGGAAGTCTTCCGTGACTGCCCCAGCTCCCACAACCTGTCGTCTGTAAGCACCCGTGCTACTCTAGTCTGTGCTGCAGCATTTGACCCCAGAAGAGAGTCTTGCATTTATTTGCTCAACTACAGCAGAAGCTGAGCTCAGGTGCATAGTGGGCCTTTGGCAGCATGCTTGGGGCTGATGGGCTTGAGAGCATGGGAACACTGACTCATCATCAAAGAGGGCAGGCTTTGTTGTTTTTCTCATTGACCCAAGCTCTCATTTAGCCACTGGTGGTTCAGTTGGGGGGTAGGCTGAGGCTGCCTTTACAGCGGTTCAAGTGCATTGTTAACAAAGAGATCATGCAAGCGATCTGCCCCAGACAATGTTTAACAGACTTCAGGAGCGGGACTGTTTGCTCAAAAATCCTCATAAAGCGAACAAAGATATCCGTGCAGTGTTTATTGCTGCACATTTGTTCATTGAACAAATGTGTTTTGGAAATAAACCTTTGACTGGAGAATAGCATTGATTTGTAGTATTATTTGAGGATGGTACTGAGTGTTCCTCACATGAACTTTCCCCATCGTTAGTATCTTATGTTAACAGGGTCCATTTGTCACAACTAATGAACCAATATTTATAGGCTGCGGTTATCTAAATGCCATACTTCACTTGCATCTCCTTATTTTCTTCCTAATGCCTTTTTTTTCTATTCCACAATCCCCTGTGGGTACCACAGCCCATCATTTTCATGTCTCCTTTAACTCTCTCTAGTTGGCACTGATGCTTTCTTGGACTTTCCTCGAGGATATGCAATGACCTCGGTAGTTTCAAACTGTCTCTCAGGTAGGATTAGTATGAGGTCTATATGTTTTTCTTCTCACAAGTAGACTGGAATTATGTGTTTGCAGGAGGAAGACCACAGAGGTAAAATGTTGCTCTCATCACAGCAGGGGACAAAAGAGATGTTGCTGTCTCTGGTCACCTGCATGAAGAAGTTCCTCAGGTTTCCCCCCAATCTGTCCACACTGCGTACTCTGGAAAGAGGTTGCTGTAAGCAGTCCATCCTGAGGAGAGAGTCACACTACCTCAGGAAGTGTGAGCTAAATCCTCACTGCGTGCAAAAGGAAGCGCTGGGATATGGAGCAGAGGGGGCGTTCATGAGACCACCGGCCTGCCTAGCGCAGGAAAAAGCATTGAGTTTTTATTCCAATGGTGGAAGCTGTTGGTTTGAAGCATGGAAGATCTAATTATTGTTATCATTTATTTTTAAAAGCGGAGGAAGCTAGGAGATCAGCAGGGGTGCTACAGGAGTTGTCCAGGTGAGGGATGGTAGTGTCTTCGATCAAGGGAACAGGCCAGTGGAGTTGGCTTTGTTTGGGAGGTGGAACTGGCACTGTACCTGGTGGACCACTTCCAGAAAGATGAAGAAACTGGTGCAGTGCTGGAATGTTTGGGCCCACAGCGGTGCCTCTAGCTAAAATGTGGGGAGGTGGGAGAGAAGTAAAATTAGAAAATAAATGTATGTATCTGGTGCTGTGATTCCTTGGAGAAGGCCATCTGAACCCTTGTTCTTGTGATGACAGCATCAGTAGCAGTGCTCTCTCTCACTCACATCACATGGCTGGAGGGACTAGAATAGTTTTCTATCTTCACTTATGTGCCACCTTTCCTGCAAGTCCACATTATTGAAATGGAGACAGCACACGTGAACTGTTTGTGGAGGGTGATCTTGGATCCTGGTTATAAAAACATACTAGGCACCTGGGGATCTTGCCTTGGGGTCACCTCTTTCTGGGCTCAGGCACTAGGTGCTAGGCAGTAGGTAGACATGATCATTTCTGGCCTCTCCCAAAGGCCAGCACATAGGATTTTCTTTTTAGTAATCATATTGGTTTGTGTTGATGTACGTTTCCAGTAAATTTCATCATCAAATACTTATTATCAACTCCAGTATGCTGTCTTAGAAGTGGACCCCTCTCTAGTTGGATGCCTAAGACATCAAGAAAATAGGACAGAATGCATGTGTAGCATGTCCAGCAAAGCATGCACAATCATAGAAGTATAGTTAGCCTCCAGACAGGAAGCCCATGTCTTCAGAGATCAGCTCTTAGATGGGATGAACAGAACTGTCAACGTGAAGGGCATCAAAGGACCATGGTATGTGGCTGGAGTTTCTGTTATGGAATTGGAGAAAGGGAAGCTTGGGAATGAAAATGGGTGTGAGGAGGTCGACAGAGGGGCTTGTTTTCATTTGTGCTCCTAGAATACAGTACCAAAGATCAGGTAGTTTGGCTTGTAATTCCATATCACAGTTCATCATGGAAGGAAGTCAGGACAGAAACTCAAACAAAGCAGGAACATGGAGGCAGGAACCAATGCAGGGGCCATGGAGGGGCACTGCTTACTGGTTTGCTCCCATGGCTTGCTCATCCTGCTTTCTTATAGAACCCAGAAACACCAGCCCAGGAGTGGCACCACCCACAATGGGCTGGGCCCTCCCACATCAATCAGTAATTAAGAAAATGCCCTTCAAGCTTGCCTATAGCCCCATCTTATGGAGGCATTGTCATTTGTTTATTTGTTTTTGAGGACAGAATTTCTCTGTGAAACAGCCCTGGCTGTCCTGGAACTCACTAGATAGATGAGTCTAGCCTTGACCTTATAGAGATCTGCTTGTCTCTGCCTCTGGAATACTAGGATTAAAGACATGCGCCACCACTGCCCAGCTTCAAAGTATTTTCTTAGTTGAGGTTCCCTCCCCTCAGATGACTTTAGCATGTGCCAAGTTGACAAACAACTATGGAGCATGACAATCCTCGAGGCTGGAAGTTTAGAATCAAGGAGTCAGGACTCTTCTGATCGTAGACAGTTGTCTCCTCATGCCTTCATGTGTTAAGAGAGCAAAGCCAGTTAGCTTTCTGGGGCCTTTTTTTTTTTATAAGGGCTCTAATTATCCACAAGGGCTTTACCCTCATGACCTAATCCGCTCTCAGAAGCCCTCCCCCAATACCATCTCATCAAGGGGTAGGATTTCAACACATGAGTTTGAGTTATACATACTCCATCCATAACAGTGCTGAAACACTGATTGTTGAACAGAACACATGAGTGATTGGAAAATAGATTTTACCAGTGCCTGGAGGGTTGCAATGCCAGATTGGGTGTCAGTGGTTTCCATGAGCAAAGGGGATCCACCACTGGGTGAAGCTAGTGTGTAGTGGAGGAACTGGTAGAAACCAGATCCTGAAGAAAGATGTTTGAATCTCTGGCCAGTATTTAATTTATTATAATAATAACAATTCTGCTAATAATAACAATAATTTTTATAACTACTTAATTAGTGTTATTTTTGCCGGAAAGGCCTGGTTAGTTGCGCGCTTGGCCCCGTCTGTGTGTGATTAGAGGTTATTGACTTATCTTACGATTTTGTTGTTTTCTTCGCTCGTTGGTCTCTCCTGATAGTCCGTCTCACTGTTGGCTCTTGGGCCTGTGTGTGCTCCACAAGATACCACAAAAGCACAATCTTTGACAAGGTAAATATGCCAAATCCTTATTACAACATTTAACCACTTAGGGAGGTTTTTGCTGTGGGGTGGGGGGGTGGGTGGGGTGGTGGGAATGGAAAGAAAAGTCCAGATTGCTTTGATTAGCTGCATTTTTTCTCTCTGGGTGAATGGGAAGGCTTTGGTGGGAACCTCAGCATTTGAGGCTGTTTCCAGGAAAGTGAGGAAAGTGGTGGTGGAAGTTCTGGAGTCTGGGTCTAGAGCACCTGGAGTGGTGTGGCACTGGGTCAGGTTCTTTAAGGGACATCAGAAATACGTGTCTATCTCTTCTGCCCACTAGAATGCAGTGTCTTTGAGGCATCGGGAAATTTAGACTGGACAGACCTATGTGGTACAAAATGGACCTCATCCTTGGTTGGGTGACCATGAGTTACATGGAGACTCATTGTCTTAAGGACTTGGGTTGGTGACAGATCATTTCCAGGGTGGTGCTGAGCATAACCTATAAGTTTCTCATGTTGTCTGTTTGGTTCTGCAACTTGGGCTGGGAAAGACAACACTTGTAAGATTAAGTGTTTGTTTGTGTAACCAGGAGAAGAGACACATTGCAGCTGCGTGTGGCTCAGCATCCTGGCCTAGGATCCAGCCTATTTCTACACATAGATTTTTAGTGCATGTGCTGAAGTATTTGGGGAGTACAATGTGTCAAGACCCCTCAGCAGATAGGATATTTAGCCATGATGTAAACCAGCCTTTCCATCTTCAAGACTGACAACTTCTTTTATTTGCACTTAAATAGTATATTAGAATTCAGTGGGCCACGACCCCTTTGGGGGTCATATATCAGATGTCCTGCATATCAGATATTTATATTATGATTCATAACAGGAACAAAATGACAGTTATGAAGTAGCAATGAAATAATTTTACGATTGGGGATCACCACAACATGAAGAACTGTGTTAAAGCGTTGCAGCAGTAGGAAGGTTGAGAACCACTGCTATTAGATGATATTATTGTTCACAAATATTCACCCCCAGCCTCCAAGGTTGTAGAATTTGACCATGTGACTTGTTTCATCACTTTAGTAGATAAAATGTGTTCCCTTGCTCCTTGACTTTGGGCTTGGCCATATGACTTACCTTGGTCATTACAAGGCAAGCAGTGCCTTAGATGTGATGTGCATACTCCACTCTTATCATGCCATCACTTGACTTCTGCCTCTTCAGCCTGGGTCCCAGAGTGAATGCAGAAGGTCCCATGGACAAACCCAGGCCAATGAGCACTCAGCTTGAGTGCAGTCCAGCTCCAACCAACGCACGGGTGAGAATGAATAACTATTGCTTTCAGTCAAAGTTTTGAGCTAATTTATCACCAAACCTGATGAGTAAGTCTCAACCAAGTGGTAGACCATAAATAGGCTGTGGATGGAATCAGGGGGTGAGGACAGGTGAAATGAGAGCACAGACTTCAGCTGGTTCTCAGAGTCTTCAGTGCCAGCACCAAGATTGGGTGTTTTTCACTAGGCAGGGGAGGCACTGAAAGTCATTGAATGGAGGAGGCCTGAGATCCCAACCCTGTTATAGAGGGTAAGTCTGCAAGTAAGTGCAGCATGGTTAAGTAGTCCCTATGGACCTGTTGGAAAGGTGTTAGTGTTTGCCTTCCAGTTGATCCTAGCTCCTGCCACTGTACCTTCTAGTAGGTACTTCAGAAACATTTGGTGAGTGAAGAAATGTGTAAGAGGATCATCTAGGCATTTGAGAATTAGGATGTAATGCAGACATCTCTACTAATTTGCCTCTTTGTTCACCCATTCACCTCTCCCCCATGTGTCTGCTGAACACTTAGGTTAAAAAGTGCTTGGTCTGGGGTTTGGGCTAGATAGCCTGTGGAGGGAGCCACAGCCATTTTCCCCACGCTTCTTGTAAAGGGGCTCAGGCCACCAAGGAGACAAGGCTGGAGTATGACAGTGGGGAGTAATGGCAGAAGAAAAATTGGGTGCTGGGAAGGAAGCTTCCAGAAAGAACATGGCAGTAGAATGTCTGCCATCTTTGGCAGCTTCCCTGGGACCAAGACAATGTCACCTACTTACCTGCTAAAGCCAAGAGCTAGTTCTTCAGGGGTCACCAGGTCTATAAAATGACCTTTCCCTCTAGGCCACACTCCTAATGCCTCACTGTCCTATCTCCTTAGTTTATGTGCCTTTGTTCTTCCGACTGCTTTGACTAGGCCATGGGCTGGGTGTGGAGAAACATGGATGTCTGAGGAACTCACAGTCCTGTGACTCCTAAATCCTGAAAGTGTGATGCTCAGTGCATTGTATTCCCCTTCTAGGCTGTGTCCCCGCCTGAGAAATGGGCACTGATAGGTCTGGATTCAATTCCCACTTCTACACCCTACTAACTGTGTGACTTTGAGCAAGTCACTCACTGTCTCCCTGAGCCCCTGTGAAAGCTGGTCTAATTCCCGTGCACAGTGACAGTTCTATGGCATGGATGTGTGGTAGAGATGTAATGTAACCTTTGACAATGCCATCTTGTTAAAAAGTACCTAGGGCTTGTTGAGATGGGATTAAAGCCCTGAGTTAATGCCCTGCGTGGGAGAACCAGTCTTTTCTTAATGACATATCTGTGAGCATTTCTAGAACTAACCACCAGCCTGCGAGACATGAAATCCCTGCTTGTGGGTCTCCTTGGGGTATAGTAGATATCAGCAAGCAAAAAAGCCCTCCAGGTTTCAGTGCTGTCTGCTTAGCCAGGATGTTAAACATCACATTTCCTGTGATAACTGTGAAGCTGGGGGTAGCCGGGTTCCTGGAGCTCAGGGTGGATGGTTCTGAGGATCCGCTGGATTTCCTGGGAGAGAGGACAGTGGTAGCCTGTGGGGCAGGTGCTTGCTGGGCTCATAGAGTTCTTCAGGTTACAAAAACAGCCACCCATTCGTTTCTCATCTATTCAGCAACTTCTTTCTGCTCACCTGCTCCGTGTCAGGGAAAGTCTCAAATTATACAGTGTTGAGGACCTTCATGAAGCAAACACCATTTGACAATATCATCCTCGAGCTGACCAGACAACTAAGAGTCATTGTCCCTCGGTGGTCACTCACATCCAGTATTCTGGCTTTTTGAGAGCTGGTTTGGACACTTGGGGACTTGCGTAATAGAAGTAAAATGACAACTATATGTGCCACAGGAGCACATATAGTTTACTTCTTAGTCTCTCTAGGAAAGGGAATTGCTGAGCAAATTAGAATGGTAATTACAGTGTGCATCTGGGTCATGAACACAGAGTTATCACAAGGCAAGAATGTTGTTATGAATCAAATATTACCATGCTAATTGCATGAGTTCTTATCTCTGTGAAAGCAGGTATTGGAAGTGTCTCTAGCAGGTGATCTTTCTGCCTAGTTCTTGTTACCATGGGAATCAGTTAGTCAGGGGTAGTGCCCAGCACATGCCCCACCACTGCATTCTGCATTACAATCATCAGTATTATTTGGCCTTGAAAACTGTGCTGTGCACTGGAAGATAACACACAGAGAAACCTCAATTAGGCAGCATCAGTGTAGAGTGAACACTTAATGAAACCACGACCCTCGGCTATTATGATGTTAGCCAAGGGATCGAAAGGACAGCTCTTAAAAGTGTGTTTACCTCACACAACATCCTACTCTTCTCCATGGAGACTTAGGGTCTGTAGTCGTCCTGGACCTCACATAATGCAGTGTAATAGTTGTTTCTTCCCTAGATGACCCTAGGCTGCTGTTGTTTCCTAATCTGGGGGGGGGCTTTCCCATCAGAGACAGACTGAATATTTTTTGTCTTATTGAAGCTGTTGTTCTTTGCAACTTACTAATTGCTTTTAGTTGTTGGTGAACTTAGAAACCAGAGAACCAGCCTTATTAAGTATGAATCCAAACCTAACCTGAATAATCTCAAATGATACCATGGTATTCTTCTGGGGGTCAATACCATGAATGCAGTAGGTTGTTAATATTTGTCTGTTTGAACATATGTTCTCGATATAGGGAGTTGCTATATATGGAACATGGAACTTACTGATCACATTATATATATATATATATATACATATATATATACATACATACATATATGTGTGTGTGTGTGTGTGTTCATTCTTAGTCCCACGCATGCATGATACATAGGAGGTGGTTAATTCAGCTAATTTAACTTCACAAGGATTCTCTCCATGAACAGGGACCCAGTCCATTCCTTGTTCATGAAAGCGTCTGGTGTCTGGGAAGTCACTATCATCTCACTAAAGGAAGATTTGGCTGAGTGAGAAGTATGGTCTTGAAATAGCTGCCCTGGGGAACCTGAGTTCCTGTCACAGGAATAGGGCCAGCAAAGGCCAGGCACCAACTCTTTCAGGCGCATGATTGAGAGGAGCTAAATATTTATTTATCTAGTTTTTTAACCCCTAAGACTTTTAAGTATAGTCAAAGTACACTGAATTACCAATCTCTTTGAATGGTCACATTGACTGCTTTCTAACACCCCCCCCCACCACACACACACCTTTGAGCTTGAGCAAAGATGTGTCACCTGACACTCAAGCAGGGTCTGCACACAGTTCAGGTGAGCGGACCTCTTGCTGGGGGCATATGCACGACTGGGGTGTGTTGCTTCTTACCAGGGTGTTTGGTGAGCACCTCTTTAATCGCTCTCATCGCGAGATGACTGAAGAGTGTCCCTTCTTGCCTTAGCTTTACCATATTCAACCAAAAAAGGACCAAATTTCCTCCAGTGCTGCCCGATTGCTGTGTAAGTCTCTTTTTGTGTGTGTGTGTAAAATGTTTGGAAAGTTAATTTCCATCATTTCAGAATTCAGGGTGAAGATCATGCCATTCTTCTGTGTGTCCATGAGTGACTTCTGCAGACTATCCAAAACCTAAAATTGTAGGTCTGTCCAGGAACATGTTAAGCTCGCACAGCGGGAGCTTAGAGGTGCCTCCTTGACCCCCACAGTCCTCTCAGGTAGAGATCCTGTTTGTAATGTGACCATAAGGTTCTCTTTTCATCTTTGTTAATTTCCAAATTGGCCCGTTTAATCTATACATTCCAGAGCCGCAGTCCAACATTCCAGGGAACCTTTCCATGGACAATCAGAGCAGGCGTTCTTTCCACCAGAGTTTGTTTAAGGAAAGGGAATGTTGGGGGTGGGGAAGCCCCAAGAGCAAATTGTCTTTATTTCTACAGAGACCTCAGATTTCAGTCTCAGTTCCCAAAGCCCGAGTCCCTCTTCTGCTTTGCCAAGTGTCTCAGTAGGTCCAGAGCTTGGGCCTGACCCAAGTTCACTTCCTCACATGTTACTTGAGTCCCTGTTGCAGACAAGATATTGTTAGCTCGTACCCTTGTCAGAGCATCAGTGTGGCACACTCCAGGACGTTCTTTCTCTCTCCTCTCGGTGCTGTTGTGAGGACACAAACATGCAAGTGTGTTTGAAGCATCAGCCTGCTGTTGCCAAGGGAAGTGTCAGTCTTGCTGCCAGATGGGTACATAATGTACCACACATGTGAGCTGGGCACTGGGAAGTTTTAGCTAGAATTAACAATTACACAAGAACTAGAAGCAAATGAATAAATAACGCAAGCGTTTGAAGGACTATCAGTTCCCTTGATCCTGCTGCCGAATGCTAGTTTCTTTCTTGACTGACCCTTTCTTTTCCACTGCCCTTCAGAATTCTTCCCCTCTTTCGGGATTAATTGAAGCCTCTCTCGCATTCTTCCCATTCTGTTAGAACGAATAGCCTGCTCTTTTTCTTTGGAGTGCTGTGGTCCCTACGAGGCAGCTCCAGAAAGTAAGATAATACCCTGGTTGGGAGGAATGGATTCTGACCTCCAGCCTTTCTTGTCTTTGGGCAACACCTGTAACCCGAGAAGGTTGCAGTGGTTTTGATGTTCGAATCTTGTTCAAGTATCACATGCCCCTGTCTTGAGCACACATGCCTTGGATACCCAGTGCAGGCCTATTGGAAGACAGCCTTTTATGTGGCAGTCGTTGATCTCCGGAACCTGTTTATGGCCATGTGGTAGACGGCTCATCTGATAAGCGCATGTGTATTTTTGAGTCAGTTTGGACTCACCACTCTGAGGCAGCCACAGTAGCTCCCTGTGTATAGTCAACATCTAACAAGCAAGTGAGTCAGACCTACCAGCACTACAGAGACATGGTTCAGCTCAGAGGTCGGCTGGGCTTAGCTAGTGCACACCTGGGCAGCAAGTATAATCTCTTTATGTGGAATGCAAGTAGATAACCCCTCTCTGAGCATGTGCAGCCCCAGCCTGGGCTCCCAAACCCCACATTCACAGAAAAATGCTATAGCTGAAATCCCAAGGCTGTTCACTGTTAACAACAAAACAACACACAAACCAAACAGCAACATCAAATCTACCACCAAAAAAAAAAAAAAAAAAGTAAAAAAAAAAAAGAAAAAAGAAAGAAAGACAGCTATTGGAAGCAAAACTGCAGAGGTGCCTCACAGCTTGTCCTCCTGGCTGCCGTCAGCAGGGCTCAGGCTGTGACAATGTGCATGCCACCATGATCCTACTAGGCTAGGCACAGATATGCAGGGATAAAGAGCCAATACCCTGAAGCCCACACTCTCTTCTTGAGTCAGCATCACCACTTTGTACCAGTTTCCCTGTCTGTGAGATGGAGATGTGCTAGGACCCACTTTTGGGAAGTGCCGAGGGGAAGCGACTTCCTGTTATCTCCAGGGAGCTCTCAGCAGCCACTCCACATTCTCCTGTGTGTCTGCAGCCCCTGTGTCTCTCTCCGCAGCCCTTCTCTTTAAAGTGCCCTCATCACCTTGAAGCATGCAGATCGGAGCGCTCTGTGGCGCCAGAGCTGTGGTGCAGAATGCGACTCTAAGTGGACATCAACTGTTTCCAAAAAAGGGGCTTGAGCAAGTGGAGTCTGAAGGTAGTTTGAGGCGTTTGACTAGGGCATTTGAGGGTGGTGGAGTGGAAGGTGGGGAACAGAACAGCTCCTGGGAGAGGCCTGGATGTCAGGAATCATCCATGTGTCTCCTAGGTACCTGTCCCTAGGAGGGACATTGTCATTGTACTGGATGGTGTTGTGTGTCAACTTGACACAAGCTAGATCATCACAGAGGGAAGAGCCTCAGTTGAGGAAATGCCTCCATGACATGCAGCTGTAAGGCATTTTCTCAACTGGTGGTCAGTGGAGGGGGGCCCAGCCCCTGGTGGGTGGTGCTGTCCCTGGGCTGGTGGTCCTGGGTTCTATAAAAAAACAGGCTGAGCAAGCCACGAGGAACAAGCCACTAATCAGCACCACTCCATGGCTTCTACATCAGTTCCTGTCTCCAGGATTCTGCCCTTTTTGAGTTCTTGTCCTAACATCCTTCAATAATGAACAGTTATATGGAAGTGTTAGCCAAATAAACCCTTTCCTCACCAACTTGCTTTTTGGTCATGGTATTTTGTTGTAGCAATAGAAACCCTGAATAAGACAGCCATCTACCCCATGATTTCACTCTGGTGGGAGTTCATTGGCTTTTCCTTGTTATATGCATCTCTCATCACTGAAAGCCTTTGAAACTGTAAGCTGAATTTTGTAGCTGGGCATATAGTAGGTCCTCAAGAAATAACTGTTTGATGAAAATCGGAAACATGGGGATCGTTAAAAGAGAGGAAACTGATGACTACTCAGAGAGAAAAACTGTGTCTGCTTCTAAGAAGCCACTTGAACGCCAAGGAAGGAGGCTCAACCTTTGCTTGGGAGGAGCCTGGTAATGAGCAGGAAGCCTGAGTGGATCATTCCCTCTCAGCCACCCAGCTAAAATTTGCATTTTTTAAGTAGCTGCTGAAGCCATGCATGAAGCTCAAAAGGCTGTTTGACTTCACTGTAGAGCAACCTTGGGGTGCTGATTCACGTGCTCTTTCATCATCATGTTCAGTTTATTTATGTTTGTTCTCTAATGAGAGAGAAAGAAGTGGTGTGGATTTGGTGGGGTGGTGAGACGGGAGGATCTGGGAAGAAACTGTGACTAGAATATATTGTATGAAAAATATATTTTCAATATTTAAAAGAAGAGCTTAGAAAATAGGGGAGCGGGTCCCCAGTTTCCAAGTGAGACTATAATTGTACATTTCAAAGGAGAAATTCAGTAAACTTCATTAAAAAAAGACACAGGGAAGGGCTGACAGATGGAAGCTCATAGTAGGGCAAATGTGTAAAGTAAGCAGGGCCCTAGGTTCCACTCAGAGCAAAACACGCACACACACACACACACACACACACACACACACACACACACACACACACACACACCCCACATCACTACTGAGAGAGAGAGAGAGAGAGAGTGAGAGTAGTAAGAAACTGAATGATTCTCTGAAGTCTAGAGCTGTGCTGACCATCATACCTGTCCAGTCTGGATGCCCTGGTTACTTCTGTAGGCAGAGAGGTATCTGTCTGAAGATAGATAAAGAATGAGCCTTCAGGAAGGCACGGGGTTGGCAAATTGCCCATGTCCATTTGAGGCCTGGGATCCTAAGAACAGGAAAGTGTGACTTGAGTACACAGCAGTATTTAGGTTCAAACTCTGACTTGGAGGCCTGTGAGCATTTGACAGGATGGTACAAAAAAAAATCCCCGGCAGTGTCCACAGCTCCAGAGAAGGAATCAGGCCTTTGCATGTATGTATGTGTTCAATTTTCATCTGTCCTGATTTCTCTCGATAGCTGCATTTCTTCCCCAGAAATGATCCAGGCCTCTCTGTGTCTCTTCTGCATTAGGATAAGTCCTGGATCCTTGGCTTCTCATGCTTGAGGGTAGAAGGGCGGCTCTCTGCACTGCTTATTCAGCCACATACTGCCAGGAGCTAAGAAATCTAAAACAAGGTATGGTCGCCATAGCCAAGGGTGGCCCTGTCCCAGGAGGCTTGAACTAAACCCAGAGATAGACAGACTGTGGCTCTCAGGATGTTCAGGCTTTTCATGTGGGAACAAACTGCAGAGAAAAGTCAGAAAGAAACGGATTCTGGCCTCATGGAGGTCACTGTCCCCCAAGAGTCAGGCCCCTTATGAGAGCAGTTCTGTAAGAATGGATTGGTTGGTTCTACTCATTTGATGTCTAACAAATGTGGAGAGACCGGATAAGGCATGGGTTGCAGGTACCCTAATGGCTCTGATCACTACTATACATTGCATTCAACCCTTGAGGGGCTCACTGAAGAGTGAGGGAGACAGACAAGCATGCATGTATACACTTGCGAATGTGTGTGTGTGGTGAGTGCTATAATGGAGGGGTTGCCTGAAGCCCATGGATGTTAACAGGATCTCAGAGGAGGAAGTCAGGGGAGGGGAGAGAGAAATTGCATATTAATGCAGAATGTCCTTTTGTATGCTGTGAAAATGTGTTGCGTTTATTGCTTTGACCTGTGGCAGGGCAGAATATAGCTGGGCAGGAAAACCAAACTGAATACAGAGAAAAAAGATGAAGTCTAGGGGAGATACCAGCAGCCTCTGGAGGAGCAAGATGTGAGGTAATAAGCCACGGGCCTTGTGGCGATACATAGACTAATGGAAATGGGAAAATTTAAATGTAAGAGCTAGCTAGTAATAAGCCTGAGCCATCAGCCAAACATTTATAATTAATACCAAGCCTCTAATGATTATTTTACAAGTGGCTGCAGAACCGGGCAGGACACAGAAAAACTCCGGCTTACTTGTGTAAGACAGAGCCAGTGGAGGGGACCAGAAGACTGAAGTAGTCATCATGCTCGGCTGGAAATAGGGTAGGCTTAGCTGCCCTCTGCTTCTAAGGGCGATGCCTCAGTGGCACTCAGCTGTCAGGACACAGAAGAGGCTGTTGTGGGCTAGGTTAGCATAGGTAAGAGGGAGCAGGAGAGTTCTTGGAGGAAGTACTAGGCCTGGGGCCTCAGTGAAGAACAGGGAGGGACAAGTGGAAAGAAAACAGAATACTAGGCCAACAGGAGCAAGAACCAGCAGCAGGTGGCAGCACAGCTTGGAGGGGTCCTTCAGGGGCACACCACACAGTGTCTGGCACCTTCCAGGAGTCTAGCTCGCTCTTCTAAGCAGCATAGAGGCTCAGGACGACTCCGAGTCAGAAGAGATGCCTGCCAAACGCATGGCTACTCTAGTCAGGTCACTAGGGATGCTGAGAGGCCCAGGCATCAGGAGACCCAGCTCATAGCACCAGATTGTTTCTTTACTACTCTGTACCTCGGTTGGACCAAATGAGGTTCAAGGAGACCTGGCATTCTGTCATCATCTTGCCTTGTAGCTTGCCACAAGGTCTGTCACTCCTGGGATATCTTTAGAGTTGGGGGAGGAAACTCTGCTGCTTTGCCAGCAACCTGGGCGTTTGAGAAGAGTGTGCGGATGGAGATGGGAAGGGCTCCAGAGCAAACCCCAGACAATGTGAGTTAGGGGATGTCTACTCTGCTGCACCCCGACCCTGCCGTCTCCTCCGAGATGGCACTTGTTCCTTTGGGCTTGAGAATTGCTCAGCTGGGCCAATCCTGCTCCCTCCACATCCACAGACTCCTAGGCCAACAACCCTGTGCCTGGTCCCTACAGATGTGCCACAGGCCTAGGACAGGAATGCAGGCAGGCCCACCTGGCATAGGAGCCTCCCTTACCCAGGGGGGTCAGCGTCCAGTCTGCTCTGGGACCGGGGTCCTGGCTCCAGTGCTCAGAGCTCACTGAGGTTTATTTATTTATCATTTGTTTGGGGTGAAACAGGAGAGAATTGGATCCAGTGGGCTCTTTTAGCCGCAGTTGGTGGAAGAAAGGCATGTCTGTTTCTTGCAAAAGAATCCCCTGCATTGTGGCCCCAGCCCCCTTGGTTGGGTTTCGGCTGACAATGCGCTCCTTTCTCCCTGTGCCCGTGGCTCACCCTGCTTGCCCGCCACCGCTTGTCTGCCGTTGGTCCAGTGGGTTGCCTGCTGCCCAGTTGGCTTGGCTGTGAGAAGGGAAGGAGCAAAGAGGCCTGAGGCCTGACCTATCAATCCAATCTGCCTCCCAAGCTGGCAAGGTTTCTGGGGTCATCCTATGTCCCTAGGACTCCTCCATAAGAATGTCAGATACTGTACTTAGAGATGTGACGCCCCCTCCTTCCTTGAGTGAGGATCAAGGGCTCGGGTCCCTGCCACTTCTGCTTGCTGCTTTCCATCACCATTTTCGGGTTGAAAAATGGAGGCTCCAGAGGAGTGGGTGGTGGGCCAAATTCACTCAGCAAGGTGGCATTGGCTGAGATATTTCCACTGCTCTGGGTTGAAGCAAAGATAACTGGATTGGCAGGAGCCAAGGGGTTCCTGGGAGTCCCCTACCCACTTGCCTGCATGAAGACACAGCGTCCTCCCCTCTCCCCCTGTAACCTGGCAGAAGAGCACAGAGCTCCAGCTCCCCTGTGACTTGCTTCCTGTTTGCCTTTCCGTTGTCAGCAAATGCTTATCCCTTCATTTTCCACACTCAGCTCGATCTGTGTTCTTTCTTTCCTTCTTCCTACTCACTTCTGCCCCGTGGCCTGCCTGGAACTCTTCTCTTTGGCAGCCACAGTATGTATAAATAGTACCCACCCCTCCCCCAGGGCTTATACTCCTCACTGCCCTACCTTCTCCTTCCTGTGTCTCTCTTGTGGCTTCCCAGAATGGCCAGTGAAAGTGGTCTAGTCTTCTGGGATTGTCCTGAGACAGTAATAGTAGAAATGCACAAGGGCTTTGCGGCGTCACGTGAGCTGAAGACCTGCGACAGAGGAGGGAGATGCAGGGCGAGAGGAGGGGTGTGTGGAAGCCTGGCTCAAGGTGGGTGGCCCAGCTGATATCTGGCGATTGAAAGGCAGGGAACCCGAGATTGTAAGCAACGGAGAGGAAGGAACCGAACCATCTTGGAATTTTGAGGGAAGAATCCAGAGATGAAGGAAGGAGAAAGATCATCTTATTTCATCACTTGGGAGGGTCTGGGAAATCCAGTGAGGAGCGAGAATGTTACATTCCTCTTCCCAGTGTGCCGTGGTGTGCAAAGCGAAGCATCTGGGTGAGGTCTGACACTGGATTTCTTCTTTGCTCTCTGAAAATGAAATGAAATGAAGGTAGTCATGTTTTTGAAAACCAAAGGGTTGAGACAGACAGGCAGGGAGGTCTAGACATTTGAGATTTTTGAAAAGACGAATCTGAAGGCTTGGAGCCAGTGAGATGGCTCAGTGAATAAAGGTGCTTGCTGACAAACTGAGGACTTGAGTTCAGTCCCCAGGATCCAAGTAATGGTAGATGGGGAATTGACTCCACAAGTTGTCTTCTGACCTACGCATACGTGGCTTGCAATGTACAGGCCAACATACATACCAACACACGCACTCACGCAAAATAAATTTTAAAAAGTAACACCTGAAGGCTCCATTTTTGCTTTTCACTGTTGTCTCCCAGCCTTTTGGCCAGAGGCATCTGGAGGCAAAATGCTAATGGCCTGCTTGAGGTGTTTTTTTCCACCAAGTACTCCAAGTACTGTGGGTCATTTGAGGGACCATTTTTGATTGACTGGGAAGTTTAATGTTTTGCTAGACTCCTTTTACCTTTTCAGTGACATTTGGTCTACTGGCCATTAGCTGGTCTGTCTGCTCCCCCTAAAGGCCGTTCCCGGAGTGCTGTCACCCAGGAAATGCCCTCAAGATGCCAAGACTTTTCTTGTCAGGCTGGAGGCTTAGTCTGACTGTTCTAGAGCCCGTTGCCATTGTTTCACAGTCTTTGACTGCAAGATGTTGTAGCTTGTTGACACATCTGGATTTCAGACCATTCAGCCTCAAGATGCCAAAGCCAATGATACCCAAATTCTACTTTCTCCGCTGTTTTAAGGGCCTGTGCCACCAAGGATCTGGAGCTTTTTGGGATGCTGTGAGCTCAGTCTGTGATAGCTGGCCTGCTCTGTAACTTGGAGTGTTGGAAGAGAGGTCTGCCCTGCACCTGGGCTTCTGCAGCCAGTCCCCCTAGTCCCCTGCTGCTCAGCTTCCTCACTTGTAAAATCCAGGCAACAACCTCATGGGGTGTTTGTGAGGATAGGAAGACAGTGTGCAGGGAAGGAAAGTGCTCCGCAGATGTCAGTGATTCTATGCCAGTGCTGTCAGCCCTGCTCAGCCTCAGCACCAAGACACTGGAAAATCCAGCTACTACCCTGCTTGCCTTGGCTTCCGTTTGCACCATGGGCCGTTGCCCAGCCTTTACTGTTTACCAAGATCCTTCACTCGGTAGACTGGACTCCTCCAGGTCTCTCCTTGATTGCCCTTTCCCTGGGAACTTTCCAAGAGCACTCCTGTCATAAGTAAGCCCTCTCCTACTTCCACCTCTGTTTATAACTTTGTTTATAAGATCTGCTTTGTATATACACATGCATTATATGCACAAATACATACACACATATATACATACATGTATATATATACATATTTATATATTTACTATATAAGTTGTTACACTGGTGACTGCCTGTCTGACACACATCTGGGTGTCTGAGGTCTCACAGCAGAGTGACTTTGGGTGGGTCCCTTGTCCTTTCTATACCTTAATTCCCTCACGTGGAGAAAGCAATACACACACCTACTATAGCTGCAGACATGAACAGTGACAAGGAGTAAAGTATTTAAAGTAGCTGCACTTAGCGGATGCTCCTCAATATCAGTAAAAGTGACGGGTCAAGAGCAGAAGTTTCAAACATGTGTTCGAGTCTCCCTGTAGGCGGTAGGTCACCTTAGATGGGCTGTGGAACCTTTCCAAGCAGTTTGGTGTTTTTTACTATAAATGCATAGAAAGACCAGGCTCTCACTCAGTGGTACCTTATATTATTGTGTCCTTTTATACCTTGTGGCAAAATGTAGCCTTCACTTTGTACATCCCCTTAAGTGGTTGTATGCATCATGATTGTGTTTCTGACATAATCAATACTGTTAAGCAAATGAAAAGGACAAAAAAAGAGCAGTGAAAGGAATGTGAAGCTTTGAGAGTATGGAAGAGGGAACGCCTTCCAACTTCTTGAGGCCAGTGTTACTCTGAACCCTAAACCCTGACAAAGACATTGCAAAAAGTGTGCATACGTGTGCCTCTTGTGTCGTGACTATGATGCAGAAGTTCTCAACAACAACTAGCCAGTCAAATTTGTCAAAACTAAAGGGATGATATTATGGCTGAGTAGACATTATCTTGAAAAACAAGGCTGGTTTAATGTTGGAAAATCAATCAATACAATTCATTATATCAGCAGATTTAAGAACATGAGCCTATTATCATCCAGATAGATATAGAAAAAACATTTGAAAAAATCAATATTCATGATTGAAAACTCTCAGTGGTCTAGGACCCAGGATCCAATAATGTTGGATTTTTACCCCACGCCACAACTAACAAACATCATGTACCAAAGTGAAAATTTAATTCCTGTAAGATTAAAGGAACAAGACAAATTGTATAAATAACAAAGAGCTCATATTCACAATATGTAAAGAAAGCTTCAAAGTAAATGATATGGAAAAGAAAGCTGGGTGTGGTAGCACCTCCTTCCCGTCTCAACCCTTTGGATTCTGAGGCAGGAGAATCAAGTTCAAGGCAAATCTGACTACATGGTGAGGTCTCTTTTGTAAAAGGAGAATGGAATAGAGGAGGACAAGAAGTGAATGAGAGATGTAAATACTCAACAGAAGACATAAGATAGCAAATAAGCCCATGAAAAGTAGTTAGAAGTCTTTAGTCATTAGAAAGATGCAGAAGAAACTGGTAATAGGACTCCACCACATAATACTGAAATAGCTGCATTAGGGATTTGTGAAGAAGCTACGAATTCACACACTGCTTCTGGGGACACGATGTCACAAGCATTCTAGAAGACACTTGTCTTGAGCCTAGTGAAGTTAAATGTTCACTGACTACACCCAGAAATTCCACTCCTAGGTACTTACATATGTGAAACAAAAACTTAAGTTCAAATGTATTATATTATACTTGAAAGTGCCATCATGAAACCCATTATCTTGTACAATTAGCATATACTAACACAAAAGCCCCTACGTGCATAGGGTAGACTGCTGTACACTAATAAAAGTAATCCAAATGTCCCCAAATCAGGGAGCTGATATCCTGTGGTCCACCTAAATAAAGGAGTTCATCTTAGCAACGAGAAAGAAGGAACGACTGCAAGTGCATCGTGTCTGATATGTGTGATGCTTGTGAAAGAGGCCAGAGTCAAATGGCAGCGTGCTGTATGAGTCACTTGTGTGACACTGTGGGAAAGGCAAAACTGTATATATAGAGAAAACATAAGTGGTTGCCAGGGGTGGGGATGAGGGTAGCGTTTCCTACAAAAAGACTCCGGGGAATTCTTTGGGGCATGGGAATTCCTTTTTATGTCAGTTTTGGGTGGCAATTTGACTATGTTTTAAAATCAAAACTGAGAACTGTCTGTTGAAAAGTACACTTACTTAACTATGCAAATTGTGTCTTAAAAATGAGGATAGTAAAATAGGTAGGCTAGTAAAGGTTTAAGTGAAAGGCATCCAGGTGTCTGTTGGTCGTGGTGAGCTCCTTCCATAAGCTCTTTCTCTGAAATCAGTCCAGAGCATCCGACCCAGGAGGTACTGTGCATCCTTACCATGGCTGCATAACGTGGTGAGAGCCTGCTTCTTCTCTGCCTGCCTCTCTGTCCCTCTACCCACTTGTTGTACTGCCATGAGGATCCAAAACAGAAATGAATGCAGACTCCGCCTTCCCGAGTTCCTATTGCCTGTGCTACGAAGCCTGATTCCATCCTGTAATTCATAGGTCTTCTGAGATTTGTTCCCATCCCCACCTACTCCTGATTTCCTGACTTTTCCTAAGGCACAGGGGCACAAACCAGGCAGACTGGTCCCCATGTTTGTGACTTTGGGGAACTGCTGCAGGTTTCAAGAGCCCCAGCCCTTTTCTGTAAGTTTGTTTGCAATCTCTAAGTCTCCTCCTCTGATGAGCTTTATCCAGGGAAGTCCTCCCAGGACAGAGCTGGAGATTTCTCTAGCCTACCCGCTGGTCACACCTCTAGGCATAGCATCCATAGCCTTATGTTTCTCACAGCTTCCTTCAGGGAAAGCATGTTGCCAGGAGTGTGAAGACTTGTCTGCCTCCTCAGACTACAGCTTAGGTCAGTTTAAAGGAATGGCCATCCCTGCCCAGCAACTCCTGGGACAGACTTCACCCTGGACCTTCTCATTGGCACAGATGGGACATTCTGGAAGCTTAAACCTGCAGCTTTCCTAGCTTGGTCCTTCCATCTTCCTCCACCCTCTCACCTCTCTGGGATAGGCCACATCATAGTCTGAAGGTACTTACTGCCTGCATGTGTGTCTTGACTTCACTTTGTACAGGCATTGCCCGAGGTTAACCATGCATACCTCTCACTGCCTTGGCTTTTGTTTCCTGAAGGACTTCCCAGTCCTTTCCCCACCTGTTGGTCTTCCTTCTTCCAGTGTCTTTTAAATCTTGCATTTATTCATTTACTCAGCAAATTTTCTCAAGATTCACTATCCACAATCTATTATCTGCTGCTCAGTGCCAAGGTTGTCCTCTTCCCATGAATCTCAACTGGATCTAACATCTCCCCACACACATACAGAAAGATACAGAGAGAGACAGAGACAGAGACACAAGAGAGACAGAGAGAGAGAGACAGACACAAAGAAAGACACACACACACACACACACAGAGAGAGAGAGAGAGAGAGAGAGAGAGAGAGAGAGAGAGAGAGAGAGAGAGAGAGAGAGAGAGACACTGAGTCAGTAGGAATTCTGTGGATCCCCATTCCTTGGGTCATGTGCTCCCATGCCATGCAATGCCATTCCTACTCCACACACACACACACACACACAGAGAGAGAGAGAGACACTGAGTCAGTAGGAATTCTGTGATCCCCGTTCCTTGGGTCATGTGTTCCTATGCCATGCAATGCCATTCCTACTCCACACACACACACACACACACAGAGACACTGAGTCAGTAGGAATTCTGTGATCCCCGTTCCTTGGGTCATGTGTTCCTATGCCATGCAATGCCATTCCTACTCCACACACACACACACACACACACACACACACACACACACACACACACAGAGAGAGAGAGAGAGAGAGAGAGAGAGAGACTGAGTCAGTAGGAATTCTGTGGATCCCCATTCCTTGGGTCATGTGCTCCCATGCCATGCAATGCCATTCCTACTCCACACACACACACACACACAGAGAGAGAGAGAGAGACACTGAGTCAGTAGGAATTCTGTGATCCCCGTTCCTTGGGTCATGTGTTCCTATGCCATGCAATGCCATTCCTACTCCACACACACACACACACACACACAGAGACACTGAGTCAGTAGGAATTCTGTGATCCCCGCTCCTTGGGTCATGTGTTCCTATGCCATGCAATGCCATTCCTACTCCACACACACACACACAGAGAGAGAGAGAGAGAGAGAGAGAGAGAGAGAGAGAGAGAGAGAGAGAGAGAGAGAGAGAGAGAGAGACACTGAGTCAGTAGGAATTCTGGGATCCCCGCTCCTTGGGTCATGTGTTCCTATGCCATGCAATGCCATTCCTACTCCACACACACACACACACACGAGAGAGAGAGAGAGAGAGAGAGAGAGAGAGAGAGAGAGAGAGAGAGAGAGAGAGACACTGAGTCAGTAGGAATTCTGGGATCCCCGCTCCTTGGGTCATGTGTTCCTATGCCATGCAATGCCATTCCTACTCCACACACACACACACACACACACACACACACACACACACACACACACACAGAGACTGAGTCAGTAGGAATTCTGTGATCCCCGCTCCTTGGGTCATGTGTTTCTATGCCATGCAATGCCATTCCTACTCCACACACACACACACACACACACACACACACACACACACACACACACAGAGACTGAGTCAGTAGGAATTCTGTGATCCCCGCTCCTTGGGTCATGTGCTCCCATGCCATGCAATGCCATTCCTACTCCCCAGCTACCTTCTTGTAAAGCTTTCTGCATAGCTTGCCGCTGTGGCAATTGGCCTTCTCGCTTGCTCACAGCAGTATATGGCATGCATTAGGTTGCAGAAATTAGTTGACTATCTTGACAGCATGTTGTCAGGACTGATTAGAAGAGATAATGTGCATAAAGCATCAAGCAAAGTTACATGATGAATGCTTACGATTGCCTTCTGCTAAGTTCCATTTAATGAAATACGTCATCATTTGAAGGTGAGATGCTGTCCTCAATACATCCCATATGTCGTTGGAAGAGACAGAGGTACAGATGTACATGTCTCCTGAGGTCATATAGTAGGCTGGTGCCAGGAGAATGAAACTCTAGTCTGGCTCTCTGCTAATAGCAGAACTCCTCTCTAGGACTCAGTCCCCTAATTTCTACTCAAACTTAGACTCTCATTTCCTGGGCTACTGCAGAAGAAGGATACTGCAGTATGGACAGACCCTTTTCTGTGAAGACTGTGGAGCATGTGATACAGAAAGTAGACTCAGTACACACTTCACAATATGCTAGTTATGACTTATAGTTTTCCCCGTGGTGGCATATAGATTATGTTTCGTCCATAGTTGACATTTTTTGTCAAAATGGAGGGGGGAAGCTAATGTTTATTAAAGGATAGCTATGTGCCATGACTTCATGTGAGAATGCATGTCTAGGTCTTCATTAAGTCCCAAAATTCCTGTCTTCTATTCTTATTTCTGTATCAGCAGACCAAGGTCAGAGGAATGCAAAACATTACCTAAATATTTAGAACAGGCAAATAATTGGATTCTGAGCTCACTACCACTGGCCCCAAAAATAGCAGGTCAAGTGATTTTGGCTTTAGGTTCTCAAAATAGAAAACTGAAATCTTCATGACACCTGTGAAAGCAGAGATCTGGAAACCATGGGAACAGGAGCCCTCTGGTAGCCTCTTGTCGCCATCCAGCTCTGCCTATTCGTCCTGTGGTTTTGACCTCTGTCCCATAGATAGATAGATAGATAGATAGATAGATAGATAGATAGATAGATAGATAGATGATATAGATAAAGACATATATATGTACATATATATATATTCATGTGAGAGGAGTGTAGTGATGCATCCTCCCACCCTGTCATTGGAAGCTTCAAATATGTTAATAACCAAGAAAGCATCAGTTAGTGCCTGTCACCTAATAAATAAGCAGTGACTGTTGGTAATTAATATTATTACTGACCTCGTCATTGTTTAAATCTTAGCCTAGGATGAGTAGGGGAGGGGTCTTCTGTTGTGCAAGGAATGTTCCTTTGGAGAATGCCACTGGGATGTGGCCCCAGCTCCTTTGACTCATGCAAAGGAACACCTGTGTGGTCTGGGTGATATGAGCTTGCTGTTGCTATTCCAGTAGAACACAGAACATGTGTCAACACCACAGCGGTGGAGATGCCACCTGCCTGCTCAGCCCCTTCATCCAACACCTCCCAGGAGCAGCCCCGCTTTGCTCTGAAGCGCCTCGTTGCTCTGGGCCCACAAGCCAGGCATCTCTGATGGAGTCTCCAAAGAGCACTTATTTTGGGAATGTGACAGCCTGGATGGAGCTTTTGGCATCCTGGTGAACTGGGTAGTCTGAGACAAAAGTGGGGAAAAGTCATTTTACACTGGTCCTCCAGTCCCAGGTAGGAATAAGCTGGATGGCTTCACCCTCCTTCCTGCCATTTGTTCACAAGACCTCCATTGTCCCAAGGTCTTCCCAGCTATTCACTCATTGAATCTGTGGCTATTACAACCTTGCAAGTGAGAACTCTGAGCCAGAAACAGTGTGACACAGATGATTTGTGGAGAGAAGGCACTCATGTCCATGCAGCAGGAGACCGTTCTCTCCAGAGATGGAAGCCAAACATCAGATTTCAAATGTGCTCTCTCGGGCTTCTCCTTAAGCTTCAGAGTGCCCTGGGAGGTTAACAGGATTGGCATCCAGGTTTGTAAGTGTGAGAACTGGAGCCATGGAGGGACTTGACTAGGCTTATACAAATAGTTAATGGCCATTCAAGTTCTCTGACTCATAACGGATTTACTTTTTTCTTCACTAGGCTGCCTTTGTATGTACATGTGTCTCCACATGTGTCTGTGTGTTTTCACATTTCCTCATGTGTGTCTATGTGCTTGTCATGTTCATGTGTGTACATATGACAATGTATGTATATCATGCTCACAAATGCATGCAGACATACTCTTTAGGATGGGGTTTGTCCTTTGCCAAAAAGCTATCATGTAGCTAATAGAGATGTAGAGGTACTTCTAACTGTGAGATCTGGGCTTCTCCCACGCAAGTTCTGGGGATCTCTGTAAGTCCCCTCTGCTCCCCCGAGTCTCTCTGATACCACAAAGCCAATGTCAGGTCTCACCTCAGTAGCCTGTCTTGAGCCTGCCTTCTGTGAAACCCAGGAGCCCACTGAACAGTGAGGGGGTCTGAGAAGACTTCATAGTGAGGTGCATGAAGCATACGATGTTTGGGACAGAGACGGCAGCCAGGATTGGTAAGTGTGGGCAGAGAGTGTCATTCATATGCCCGCTGCTCTTCTGGGCTGTGGTCCAGAAATAGCTGTGGTGAGAACTACATTTTTAAAGTGGGTCTTAATGTTTTTCACTGCTGGAAAATATGCCATTATGGGCATTTTCCCCTCCAAATTCCTGGACCGCCATGCCCCTAGTTCCTGCCCACATTGCTCACTGTATTTGCTCTGACTGAAGCCTGTCTGTTTTTATTTCTGCATCTGTCCTGCCTCTATCCCTTGATGGTATGCAGAAGAGCTGGGCTGTGGCCTTGATGTCTGTGCTGAGCCTTGGGAGATGAGGCTTTGTTTGTAGCTGGCGGCAGGGGCTTGCCCGGGAAGCTAGCCTGGCAGATGAGGGCAGAGCGCCACAGCTCAGGAGGCTGCTCTATAGTCCGATAAAGGGAAGATAGAGGTGTCACATACAGAGCAATTTTGGAAACAGCAGTGATACCACAGACAGTCACAGGACAGTTTCGGTTTGATCCTTGTCAAGGTATGCAAACTATAGTAGGTTCCTCTGTCTGTGTGCCTCTTCCCTCAAGTATCCAGTGTGGTCATACTAGTATCCGTCCCACAGAGCACGCCTGGCACCCACTGGGTTCCATCATCCTGCCTATCATCCCCACTGCTATTAGAAGAAGACATGATCGCTTGCTTCTGAGACACTCAAGGAGACCATGGTCCATCTGGATCCCTACATTAGGGAGCTGTGCTCCTGCAGTACAGTCCTGTATTGTTGGAGGCCAAGTGCTAATAAGCATCTTCATTTCACCTGGGAGCCAGGGGATTATCAACAGGGCTTAATCTAGAAGCCAAAGTCATAGGGGAAAACAGTGGCCGAAGAACATTGTAAAGTTGAAGCCCTAGTACTACTAGCAGGAGTCCCCAAGTGGAGACTACATGGTGATTGGAGGTAGGGAGAAAGAAAGCCAGTGGTATTGAAAAATGGAGCATTAGGCATGGTATATGACGAGAGGGTGGAAGATTAGATTGTGACAGGTTCTCTGTGACTGTTAGAGCCATGCAAGTTATTGATTTTGCTTGGAATTCAAAAGAGCTGTTCTGAGTGCAGTGTGGGCGGGAGGGTAGAGACAGGAAGTTCCAGTGAAAAGGCTTTGGGAGAGTCCAGAAGGAAGGACTAAAGCATTGAACTAGGGCAAGGTCTGGTACCTCAGAAGTCTTGAGTAGACACTTGAGTGAGTTACTTGGGAGGAGGCTAAGTCAGTTGTCCTCCTAGGGCTGCAACTTTACTATCTGTAACCATGACACAAACACTACTAATGTCAGTGTTAAGACTCTGAGCCCAACATCTCACTAGCTAGATGACTTGGGGTTAAGAAAATTAACCTCTGATGACTACAGTGAACCTCTCAAGGTAAGTACCTCCTGGCCATAGCGCTGTTAACATCATTGGAAAAGAGAATGCAGATAGCACATAGCATAGCCTAATACATTGCAGTTCTGGGTAACAGTGATGGTGCACCTAACATATCTTTCACTATCTTATTCTATGGTTTTTATTACTGTCAATAAAATCTTTTCTTGTGATAGGAATTAGGAGCTGTAGGCCAGCCTGGGCTATATAGCAAGAATCTATCTCAAAATAAGAGCAAAATTCTTTCCTTATCACTCCACAATACAAATGTTTTAAGCAGGATTTATGTAGATCAACTCCCAGCACCCATTCTGGACACTGTCATGCACATGACTGCTCATGAAGGGGCTTCTTTTCACTGCATTTTATTGGACTTTGACTTGAATGCCTTTAAAAGCTTGCTACCTGGGCTTTCAGTCTTATTCTTGGATGCCAAAACTCTTCCAAAGTAGACTTGATTAATTGATGGTAATCGGAGAATCCTGGGGGATACTAGGAATTCAAGGTTCTTCCCCCTAAGGCCTCAGCAACCCCTGCTCCTACCTTCAGCATTGTCACCCCAAGCACCTAATGCTGGAAAGCTTTCTTGCTCCAGGTTCCTCCACAGGGCCACCATTTCTTCTTCTTAACACCCCATGTCTGTGAGACTCTAAACGCATCAACATCTTATCCCACCTCTCCAGAGTAACTATCCTAGACTTCTGCTTCCAGAAGGAGTAAGTCTCCTCATGTCAGCCAGGACATCTTTCTGGCTGTCTGCAGTGTGACTGCTATCTTCCAGAGCTCTGTATGCATGGCTTCTCTCTGTAGGTCTCAAATGCTATGTTCTTCATGCTTCAGTTGAAAGGAATCCAGTTGAACTTACTCATCTTACAAAAGGGACACAGAATCCCAGTAAGAGAAGAGTGGAAAAACCTTTCTGGTCCCTCCTAACCTCAGCTCCAGAAAGCTTCCTTGGGGGACCACACTCACCCCCAAATTTCTAAAGAATCTAATGACACAGAGTACAGACTATTTCTTGAAGCAGGAGATTAAAACGCTTTTCTGTGCCCAGTGATTGCAAAATGAAGACGAGAGTGAGTGGGATATATACCTTTTACTACTCCCAGTGTACTTTCACTATCCTTACATTTAGCTCAGAGCTTGAGACAAAAGGTACCAGAGGGTTTTTTTTTGGTGGTGGTGTTTTTTTTTTATATAAATGGGTGAAAATATTTTTGCAGGGCCATATTCCAGAGAGGATAGAGCCAGGACAAGAACAAACAAACAAACAACAAAACAAACAGCAACAACATAACCAAGCAAGCTTGGACACTGTAGTTCTGAGCTCTGTTACTATGCCCCTCTGCTCACTTCTCCCCTTGACCTTTTCATAATGTCATTTTTAGTTCATTTACATAACAACACCCCAAATAAGAAGGGTCCTGCAGACAGACTATGTATGCTGTTTTTCTAGTTTCTTCTTGCAGGCCTGACTTCCCTTTGGCCTCACCTAATTTCCCTCAAGTCTTGTTTTATGGACTTTTGCCCAACGTTTGGTAGCTACAATATGTAATTTAGGTCCCATTTGCGGCTGGCAAAATATATAATGGTAACAGAACTGGAAGATGATAATATTGTTGCAGACCGCTATGGGACTGGGGTAAGGAGATGGTTTTCTTATTTCCTCTTTTAAAAAGGAAGTTATGGTGAATATGTGAATCCCCAAACCCTTCCCTGAGTGTGAGACTTTGAACTCCTCCCTAACTTAGGTGTCTGAGTTTGGAATCATGCACCCTGTCATTCACCTACAGATGAAGGAGAGTTGGGACCAACAGAGAAGAAAGACTGACCTTGAGAGAAAATCCCTTTGTATAAACATGGGTGACTAGTCTCCATGACAGCTGCTTCCTTATCAGGAGTCTCTGGACTCACACTTATATCAGGAAGTTTGTTTTTAGAACTCCTATGTTAAATAGTAAACTAGGTCTGAGAGCTGCCCCCAACTCTGCAGGTCACCAGGACAAATCCCTTCTCTCTTCTGGACCTCACTTTCCTCATTGATGATGAGTTGATGATGCTAGTTTTGCTAGAGGTGTTGGTCATGATGGTGATAATAGCAGTAATACTGATAATTTTTATGATGCTTGTCTATTGCTCTGATAAACACCATGACCAAAAGCAACTTTGGGATAAAAAGGGTTTATTTCAGTTCACAATTATAACCCATCATGAAGGGATGTCAGGGCAGGAGGGTGATAGTGATAGTAGTGGTAGTGATGGTAATAATGATGCTGATTTTGATGGTGATTATGGTGTTTGTAACAATTTTGATAGTGATGGTGGTGGAAGGTTAGCGAGGAAAGGAGTGATGATGATGATTTTGATAGTGATAATGTTGGTGATAACCATAATGGTGATGATGGGGATGGTGGTAGCAGTGATGATAGTAATGATAGTAGTGTTGGTGGTAATGATCATGATGCTAAATCATGGTGATGATGATGATACTGATGGTGGTGGAGACAATAATGATGGTCTTTATTAACTGATCAATATGTTAATGTTTTCCACATATTTATTTCTTACCATATTCCACAACGGTAGGTACTATTATCCTCCTCCAATGGTATCTTGGTTAGCATTTCTATTGCTGTGAAGAAATATTATGACCATGGCAACTCTGATAAAGGAAAACATTTAATTGGGCTGGCCTACAGTTCAGAGGTTTATTTCATTATCATGATGGTGGGACATGGTGGCATGCAGTCAGACATGGTACTAGAGAAAGAGCTGAGAGTTCTGCAGCTTAATCTGCAGGCAACAAGAAGTGAACTGTGACACTGGCCATAGTTTGAGCATAGGAGACCCCAAAGCCAACCCTCATGGTGACACACTTCCTCTAACAAGGCCACACCTACTCTTAATAGTGCCTTTGGACACCCTTTGGGGGCCATTTTATTTCAAACCACCACAAATACATAGGCAACATGGCAAGGATCAAACATCCTTTGAATAGAAAAGCAGAATGCCTTTGGCAAAAACAAATGTTTTATATATTGCTAACAGTCCTTCCATAAGTCTTAAATATAATTGTCAGTCTAGTTTGAAAAACCTTATCTTCTTTCATGCCATCTCCTTTGTCCATGTGGAACTCCTTTGGAACTAGAGAGTCCTGTCCTACAAGCTTCAGGCTCATCTTGTCTCTAGATCTCCCCTAACTTCTTCCCAGTGGTATAAATCCTTATCTGCCTGTCCTTTATCCCCATACTCTATGAATTGTCTCCTCTCCTTTACTGTCATTTATCCATGCTAGTATTCCATGGGCCCTTCCATGAGAGATAAGTAGGATTTTATCCATTGCTCTCTTGCTTCCTTGGGTAGAATTGCTCTTAGGGTGGCCTGTTATTAGACCCACATTTACAGTCAATCTCTGAGTGGTGAGACACTCAAGTCTTGATTTCCCTCCCTCCCTCCCTCCCTCCCTCCCTCTCTCCCTCCCTCCCTCTCTCCCTCCCTCCCTCCCTCCCTCCCATTCTCCTTCCCTCCCCCATCTCTCTGTGCATGTGTGTTCATGTCGGTGTATTTTTATTTCCTAAATCTCATATTCCATGGCACAGTGTGACCTTGGGGGTGTCTCCTCTGCCATGATACATCATTTAAGTGATACAGTTTAAACATACAAATACTAGGATTTCTAGGCCACACCCGTGGCAGAAGAGGCTAATGAGACAGGGCATTTAAAATGAGAACAAATGCAGGAAATCCAGGTCTCTGAGTCCCTGTGGAGATGCAGTCCTGATTTCTGCGGTCACATCTGGCTCTTTCAAGCCTTTGCATATTGCATATTCAATTTCTTTGAGTCCATTTAAATACATCACCAGTAATAAGAGACTGCCCTAATTTGTTACCTACTTTGTCACAGTGAGGCTTTCTTAGAACAGCAGGATCCTAAAGGGGTTTGCAGAGAATGGGTCTGCTTTCCTACCTGTGAGGAGTGGAGAAGTCAATGCAGAATGTGACATCACCAGCATCCACCCACCCACACACACCTCCACGATGGTTTACCAGGTAGATGAAGAAGAGGATGTGGGTAGGGTGGCGCTGTGTGCTGTGGTCTTGCCCCTTCTCTGTGCACGAATCATCCTGTACCTCAGACTAGACTTTACTCTAGCCTTAAGACAGGAGAACAGGATCATCCTAATACCACCCCAAGAATTCTCCAGGACTCAGACTCTGCCTTGTTGGGGCTCTTCCTAGAATTCCAGCCACCAAATCGTTCCTCCCAACTCCTCATCTGAGCTCTGAGTCTAGCCCTTGGCCCTCCTCCCTGGGAAATGCGGCCAGTGACGAAACAGACACACGTCCCGTTTGTGGCTTTATCAACTTTGGAAGCAGATCATGAGAATTTTCTCAATCTGGGCCCCCAGCCAGAGGCATTTATAATCAGACATGGAGCAGTCATTAGAGCAGAAACAATAAATTACAACAGCACCACGAGAACTCCCCAGAGCTGTGCATGTGAGGGGAACCCAGTGTACAGTGCACGAGCAGGCTCTCCAAGACCAAACTTTCCTCCTGCAGCCCAAGGCCCCGGCTCTAACATGCTCAAGCTGGACCCCAGACATCTACTGTGAGCATCTGTAGCTTTCAGTAAAGAATGGGGCTGGGTGTGGGGTGTGGAAGGGGGCTCAGAATGGGAAAGGATTCCAGATCCAGCAAGGTACAATTAGTGAGCACAGTGGAAGGCATAAGAGATGTGGTTATCAGAGACCTGATATGCAGTCTTCATTCAAGACACTGCCTCTCTTCAAGAGTAAGTTTTCATGCTGTAAAGTGAGAGCCGTAGCATTTGCACCTCACATGATCCATTGTAAAGATTACAGTATCATTCAGTGTTAATGGCCTGGCACATACTAGCCAGTAAGTAAACACACTACTTTCTCCCCACCCTCTGCCTGTGCTGTCCAATACACCACATATTCACCTTCATGACTGATTATACTAAATGTAAAAATCAGAGTCTCCTACCGGGGGAAAATACTTCAAGATGCAATTTCTTTAAAGGATTCCAACAGCACAGGAAATAATACTAATAATTGTTAAATGGGATTGCATGAAATTAAGAAGCTTCTTCATAGCAAAGGAAATAATCAGCAGATTTGCCCACTATACATCACATGGGGGTTAGTATCAACAATATATAAAGAACTGCAAAAATTAAACATCAAGAAACAAAATTAGGCCTGTGAGATCGCACCACATGTATGCTGTGGCATAGGCATGCCTGCTCACACACACAGCATCATGCATATATACACATAAGCCCATTAAATAGATATGAAAAAGGGAAACCAAGTGACAATATTACTAGTAAGGATGTGGACATGAATGGATCAAGAAAATGAGGTATATATTCACAATGAAATTATATGCAACTGTAAATAAATGAAATGATGAAATTTGCAGTAAAAGCATTGTGTTAAGCAAAATAAACTAGATTCAGAAACACTGCCTTGGTTCCTCTCATATGGACAACCTAGATTTTAATGTACATCTGTGTGTATTTTTGCATTTGTATGTTTGTAGGTAACAAAACTACATAGGGAAGGGGCCATGAGTGTAGAGGGATTTTTTAAAATTTTGAATACATTATTTGGGGGATGCTCCACGGAGGTCAGAGGACTTCCTGCTAGAGTCCATTCTTTCCTTCCATCATGTGTGTCCGGAGTCAGACTTGTCAGAAAATTCCTTAACCCATTGAGCCAACTTGCCAGCCTGAGGAAGAGAGCTTTGGGGAAGTGGGAAATAGGGTAGTAGGGAAGCAGCAGGGGAACTAATCGGAGGAAGAAAGGGGACAAGTGGGGCAGGGGAAAGGGTGTGATTTGGGGGTGAGGGAGAAGAACAGTGCAGGAGGGGAGTGCATGAAGATGCCATGATGGAAACCCTTACTTTGAATGCTAGCCCGAAATTTTAATTAATTACTTTCTAAAGTGGCATAGTTTAAAATCAGGAACTCCATTGCCAGCAGTATGTTTCAAGGGTATAGTAATCATGTGCGTGTGTCACATGTATTGGACAGCTTAGGCCCAGAACATTCCTGCCTTTAAAAAACTAGATAGTACTACCTACCTCTGTTACCCGGGAAAAAGGTCGGTTCAGCCAATCCCCATTGGACCAGAACCCAAGGTTACTAAGAGGGTTGAACTCTTCTTCCCCTCAAGAGACACATGGGGGGACAAGTAGAGTGATGTCTAGGAAGCTCTGCCCAGAGAAAAGGCCACCCAAATGAGGGAGCAAGGAATCAAAGAAAGATTTCCCCCAGGGGCACATATAAAGCCTGAGCTAACATTTAAAGGATACAAGGTGGAGGGTGACATTCCAAGTAGAGTGGCCTGAATAACAGTGTTGCCTACAATTCTGAGCTGATGGCAGCAGGGTGTGTTTGTACACATGGGATACTTCCAGAAGGTCATTGCTACCAGAGCATAAGGTCAAGGTGGAGAGCCTCAGGAACTGCTTCAAGAGAGGCCTGGCATGCCTGGAAGGTGGAAGCTGGCTTCCCTCTGCTCTGCAGATTTCCAGCTCTCCTTTCAGAGAAACTCAGACCCAGGAGCTTTGCAGAATGACTAGATTGCATGACTTGAGCCCCAGTTCTGGGACCACAGACTTAAGTAGTTGTTGTTGCCCTGCTCTCTAGTTTTTTGACAGCTATGAACAAGTGTAACTCCAGCAGCCCTGAGAAACGGGGACAGTATATCCCCATGCTAACAAAAAGAACCAGCAACTCTCTCAGAGTCCCTAACTTTAAACAGTATGTCTGTAACTGGTGACTTATGATCACTTGTCTCCGAACATTACAAGTGCTGATGTAATCATGGCTATGATTGGATGATCTACATTCACTTGATAGCTTGCTACCCTGCTCATAGTTGCCTCCATGAGATATGAACCCTTGCTCCTGTACTAAGCCCTCACATCATTACCCATCTTGGGTGATTGGCAGCACACATGTGAGCTGTATGATCCTCCTCTAAAACAGCTTCCTTGACCCAAGTTCTCTCCCAGGCATTAAGAGCCTGGCTGTCCTATGCCTGAGCTTTTCCCTCTTCTCAACTTGACAGCTGTGTTTTCACTGATGGAGGCAGAAAAATCAATATTTTCACAGGGTCTTGGGCCCAGCCATTCTAAGTGTGGAACCCAGAAGCTGTGAAAGAGAAGGCAAATTTTGTGATCAGAAAGTATGTGAAAGGGACATGTCACACAAGGGATCTGTTATGGGATATCATTCAGTTCTCAGTAAAATAAAAAAATGTAGCTTATCACCCCTACTTTGCAGATGGCAACACCAAAGCTTGGAGAAGTTAGCTAGCATTCCCCTGGGCTGCAAAGTTTATTAATGACACTGAAAGAGGGGCTAGACTTGAGTCGCCCTGATCTTAGCCCCTGTGACCCTTCCTTTATACTGCTCTGCTTGTTGGCCTGTCATTATTAAATGTGGTGCAATAAAGGTGGGCCTCAGTTTCTCCACTGTCAACATGAAGAGAACAGTGGCATCCTGGGGACCAGAACAGTATTTCTTCAATCCGTCTGCGCCCATGAACCTCCGGGACCTTGTTAAATTATAGATTCTAGTTTATAAGGTATGGACTGGGGCCCAAGAAGCAGCATGCCCTCCCTGTGATCCCAGGACACTCCCAGTCCATGGAGTGTATTCTGAGCACCAAGGGCTCTCTAATGACCGCCGCTCTACCGAGAAGGATGCTGACAGGGTGAGGAGCAGCCTTGCTCAGACCACATTGATTCTTGAGATTCCTGCCCATTCTCTTCTGCTTCTGGGAAGAGGTCAGGCAAGGAGAAAATTTGCCCCCGCTTCACAGAAGGGGAGGCAGGCTCTGAGATAAAACAAGGCTTGCCACTGCCTGGCCCAGTATCATTCCTTGTCATTCCCACTTCTGTCTCTCTGTATTTCTCTCTGTAGTAGCTTCTTGGTAACTGCTCAGTGGGACAACACCTCTACTATGTGCCCCCATCATAGGTGCCCCTCCACTTTTCTCCTAATAGGAGTTCCCCACCTCCTCTGGAGGGAAGTTGCAGGAGCAGGCGCCATCTCCACTTGGGAAGCTGGCCCTCCTGCCTGCAGGCTGGCTCCACCCCAGGGTTGGGCATACCATGCTCATGCTTATGGGATGGCTTTGGGCTTGTTACTTGGAAGAGTAGATGTTTGCAAATGGATTTATGGGCCCCATGTTTACCATATTGTCAGGGAAACAAGACTGCAAGACTGAGTCACCCAGAGCAGGCAGACCGACTCTAGCACCTCGGGTGGTCTCCACCACCCAAGCCCAGGGGCCACTGTTCACACATGCCAGACTAAAAGGCCGAGTCAGCTCTGACTGAACACACACACACACAGACACACACACACACACACACACACACACACACACACACTCTCTGACTCTGTCTCTGTTTGTCTGTCTGTCTCTGTCTCTCTCTCCATATTCTTTTATTTTCTTGCCTTTCTCCATTCTGGCTTTTCCTAGACCTCCATAATACTTAGAAAGTTCTCTTTTCAAGCAGCTGTGGGTGCACACACACACAACATGCCCCCACACCATCTGCTCTTGCTGTGAAGGGTGTTTGCTATATGCTATGTAACCCAGGACTTGCCTGCATTGTTCCTGTGTATTTATGCATTCTATGTGATCTTGTTTTTATGTGAACTTCGCTTTCTATCCATTTTTTGAACCTAGGAAAGGGTTTTATACTCAGCCTGCTCTTCTCAGTGGAATATGCATATAGCATTTAATAATGACTGCTAAGAGGAGCCTTCTGAAATGGGAGGAGATAAGGGACAGGGATTCCGACCTCATGGACATCACCTTGTCCTTCCCTTCCTCTATAAGAATGATTGAGTGCTGTGACTCACCCTCCATCTGCCATCTTCATTAGTCATCTATACCCATGACTACCAGATTTCAACGTCTCCACCTCTCAACAGGAAAGGGAACTAACACTCAGCTCTTACCCCTAGCTAGCAGCCTCCTGGTGGGATATAGAATTGGTGAGTGAATTCTCAGAAAAGGGGTTCTTTTTTTTTTCAATTAGAACACTGAAATATTTTTATTTATTTTTGTCAATTTCATACATACATATAACGTATTTTGGCCACATTCATCCCTCTTACCCTCTTTTATTACTTTCTCAATACATATAGATTCTTCATTCTTCCCAACATGCTCCTGTATTACTTGCATCTCTATTTTTTCCTAAGTGACCAACTAGGTTTAATTAGGGTTTCTTACATGCCCATGGGTGTGGGATCATTCACTGGAACATGGACACTAGTGGCAATACCTCAAGAAGAATGATGCTCTCTCCCCAAGTGCCCATTACTTGCCAATAGCTGCTTCAGTCTTTAAATCTTGATAGTCATCTAGTGACTGTGAAGCTGTTGCATTGTGATACATTCTACATTTCTTTATTGACTCGTGGACTGGCCATCCTTATGGATGTCTATTTGCTCTTTGTTATCTCATCTCATTTGAAGAAGTTTCCATTCAATTCCTTAGCCAATTTTTATTTTTATTAAGTTACTAATATTTTGAAAATGATAAATTCTATTGCTTCATAGGAAACAAATTCAAAAGGGACTATGGGTGTCAAATTTATGTGCTCATTTGCCTGGGGCATGGAGTACCCAGACATTTGTGTATTCTAGGGTATCAGAAAAGGGGTTCTAGAAGGACAGACTTCCTTCAGAACTGCTTGGACTAGCTATTGTACTATGTAGAAGCTCCCTAGAAAACCAAGACAGGAGGAGACAAAAGCTTTCCTACCTGGGGACTAGAGTCTGTGGGAGGGAGCCTTGAGCCTTCTCCAGACCCTAGGAGCAATCCATTCCTGCAGCATCCAGGAGCCATGACTTGGCTAGGTGTATTTATAGAGGCAGTGGAAAATGCAGTCTTGGAGCCATCCAGCTCATTGTATAGGGTGCAATCATCCATCTTCAGTTTACCCTTAGGTTGTGCTATCTTTTCCTCCATGATGTAGTAAACAGCTAAATGGGTAGGGACCCCATTTTTTTCTTTTACTCTTTCTTCTTTTGAGGGATAATTCCATTTTCATTAGCCACTAGTAAACACGGTTTATTCAAAGAAACATACAGACAAAATACAAGAATTATCAGAAAAGTTTAGAAAAATGACTTTTATATTTCTATGCATCAGAAACAAGTAAAGCAGGAAAATGATATTAATTTAACATTTATAATATCACATTTGAACTACATAGAGAAAAGTCAAGCGAAAAGTGCACTTCTTCTATTTAAGGCTTAACTATAGTTGAGCTAAGGATTAGGCAAAACAATAGTCATGTTGTGCTTAGCACATGCTTGGCATGTAGTGAGAGTTCAATAAAAAAAATCACTCCTACCTTTCAAGCCCCCCAGAAAGTCTTTATAGAACAAACAAGATGGTTCCAGGGTTTTCTGCATCCTCTGAGATCTAATCTCATTCACACTAGGGTGTGAATTAAGGCCTTTGACACATTTTGAGATGATTTTTGTGCAGAGTAGAAGGTATGGATCTAATTTCATTCTTCTGTAGGTAGATATCCAGGTTTTCCAGCACCATTTGGTGAGCAGGATTTTTCTAGCAAGTTTTTTCGACACCTTTATCAAGTAATAGGTGGCCATACTTGTGTGAGTTTATTTCAGAGTCCTCTGTTCTGTTCCATTGATCTTCATGTCTGGTCCTCTACTGTCTTTGGATCCTTATTAAATTTGAAGTCAAGTATTGTATAATTCCTTCAACAGTTTTCTTTCTATTTACAATTGCTTTGGCTATTTGTTAGTTTGTTTCCATTTCATTTTTTATTTTATATTTAAATCAGAGACCAGCTTGTTTCACATGTCAGTCCCAGATCCCTCTTCCTCCCCGCTCTCCTGCCTTCCCCACCAGCCTCCCAGACCCCCATCCAATCCCCACTCCGTTCCCCAGGGAGGGTAAGGCCCTCCATGGGGGATCTCCAGAGTGTGTCATTTTATTCCCCAAGTGTCCAGGTTAAGAGAGCCTCCCTCGTTGTAGGATGGGCACGCAAAGTCCATTTGTGTGCCAGGGATAAATATTGATCTACTACCCCAAGCCCCATAGATTGCCTAGGCCTCCTAACTGACACTCACATTCAGGGGGTCTGGATCAGTCCCAATCTGGTCTCTCAGCCATCAGTCTGGGGTCCAAGATCTCCCCCTTGTTCAGCTCAGTTGGTTTTTCTGGTTTCACCAGCCCAATCTTGACCCCTTTGCTTATCACTCCTCCCTCTCTGTCACTGGGTTCCAGGAGTTCAGTTCAGTATTTAGCTGCAGTCAGACATCCATTTTTTCCTGGATTTTTTTTTACAGTTCTGTGGAGAATGGAGAATGTTATTTGGAATTGTGCTTAGACTGTGGTTAATTTTGGTAATATAGGCACTTACACAATATTAATTCTGCCTATCCTGGAATAATGAAGGTCTTTTGTCATCTGGTATCTTCTTCAGTTTTCCTTTTTTTCTGTGTTTTAAAATTTTCTTCCTTGGTTAGTAGTCACTTTTTCTCTCCTAGCTTTTAAGTGTGATTGTGAACATAGGTCATGTAAGCAGAAAGAAGACCCCAAGAGGAGGAAAGGAGATACTGAGACAGAGGGAGGATAAGTAGAACATGTGTGGCTCGGAAGTGGAAAAGAAGCTCTAGACCTAGGGAGATGTAAGCAGGATGGCTGCTACAAGATGGACCAATACATCCCAGTCTTCCAGACTATTCCCTTGGCGGTTGGAAGATTGTAGAAAAGAAATCCAGGAACAGGATACTTCATATGTGCCTCTTCAGATGGCAAATGGTTGGAGGGTTAATGATGTGTGCCCACTTGCTGGGCCGTACTACTACCCATATACTTGATCAAAGATATCCTAGCTGTTCCTGTGAGTGCATCTTTTCAGATGATACTGAATCAGGGGGGCTTTAAGCAAACCAGATTACCCCCTTAGTGTGAACAGCGCTTACCAAATTAAGTGGGGGCCTCAAGAGAAGCAGACCTGGCAGGTGTGAACAGGATGCAGGGACCTATGCACCCCTTCGTCATCATGCCCTTTAGAAAATGGAAACTGTAGCTGGGAAAGGTTAAGTCTGGAGAGGCACAGACTTCTCGAAGGATCTCTGGACTGCGACATGGGGTAGAGAAAACACAAAGTCACTGTCTGTACAGAGCTCCCAAGGGTCTTCTTCACACCCCCTCAGGTGGCAGAGGCTGTGCTCCATCTCTGAACTCTTGCTTGGATTTTTGGTGTATGCTGTGAAGATGTTTCAGAGAACCTGATATGAGGTGCAGCAAAGCCACTTATCTCACAAGTCCCTTTTGCTACTAGCACGCACCTACTATGTGCAATGATGAGTGCTAGGAATTCAAATACAATGTGAGGAGACTCTGATGGCACACCAGTTATCTCGGGGTCTTTAGTAAAGGTCTCCACAAACATACACATTATTATGCCTAATATAGAATTATAAATAAAATGCAGGGAACTAACACATATTGAATACCTTGTATATACCCCTTCTAAGCATTGGGTAACCAATACTGTACACTTACTCAAAATCATTCTCAGCTGCATAGTGAGTTTGAGGTCAGCCTGGTCTATACTAGACCCTGCCTCAAAAAATAAGCACAAGACTGCAAATTCACATTGCATGTTGAAATGTCCCTTGCTCAAAATTGGCCTCACTACTAGTTTCATAGGAAAAGATATGGGATGGGTTGATGGATATAGCTTTTCCAAGCCTAACCCAGGGCCGGATGCAGGCCAGGAAAGATGAGGCAACCCTTCGGGGAGCACACCCAGCCAGCCTCCTGAAGAGGTGTCTCCAATGGACAAACACTCTTTGACTGAAGTACTCGCCCTAAATCTCGGTGAGGATAATGTCTCCAGCTTGTGGCGTCCTTAGTCTATGAATTGCTGGCAATTACACCTGAGAGCACGGGGCCCAGAAACACAGGGTCAACTCGTAATGTGACCTTTGGCTCATTCTTTCCCCTCTGGATCTCATTATCTTTGTTGTATAGTGAGGTTGTTAGCAGCCACCTCTTACTGATGAGCTCCTGTTCTGGACCAGGCAGGGGCAATTGATTCCATCACCTCATTCTCAGGAAAGCCTCTGAGCAGGCATCATTGGTCCCTGTGAAAATATCTTTCTGTAAAGAGGCTCTTGGTGAAGCTGAAACCTGTCTGTTCCTAGCTTGTCGCTGTTCCTTCCTCTCTCCTGACATAAAGAAGTTTCTGTCTGGGGTACTAGTCATGATGGGCTCCATAGTGCTCCAGAACCCCGACAGCTTTCTCCATCTGGTCTCATCCTGTCTTTCCGCACTTCTCCCCAGGAAGCCCTTTGGACACCCAGTGCTGCACACTTAACTCAGGGTATATACTAGAAAAACTGATGAGGAAGGCCAGTTGGAGGAATAAACCTATTCCCTAGGCACCAACCTTCTTAGAGATCTTCTGAGTCTGTTCTACTAAAATATCCTTACTAACCACATGATCCAGATAGGCCCATATTTTGCACATGTGAAAACTGAGGCCCTTACAAAAGTCACCCAGGGCAAGCAACAGTGGGACCCAACAAACAGTCCAGCTGTTTTCCCCAGTTTCCCACAAGTACAGAAGGTGGAGACTCCCCTGTTCCCTTATGGCCCTGCCAGATTGGGCCTGTAGCTCCAGGCAGACTTTAGGATGGATTTGCCCATCGTACATTTCTGGAGTTTTATGTGGCTAAGAAATGTGTGTTCTCCTAGGGTAGGTAGCTCACCGTGAAGAGGGCTGGGGCCTGTGGTTCATCTACTCATCCACAGCCATCATTCCATTCACTCACTCTGTCGCTGTCTCATTCACTCGTTTACTTCCCTTTTCATTGGCACATCCACTGATTTATCCACTCACACCTCCACAGATCCACTCGTTTGTGTGCTGGCCCTTTCATTTCACAAGCAGAGGGAGAACACCACGGCTGAGCTAATTAGGGAGACCCATAATAAGCAGAGAACCACAGCACAAAACGATTGTACGCTGGGCAGCCCTAGAAGATCGTAGACTCCTCAGAGAGCAGAACCAATTGGCGGATAACAAGATGATCAGGAACGCAGACTCAAGGGTGAGAAAGTACTCCAGGTATGGGAAGAAGAAGGAAGGAATGGCCTTAGTTACTGCTGGAACTTTCTGGGGCCACTCGGGTCTGAGCAGCCTCAGCCCCTCTGACCCTGGCAGCCTGGAGAGAAAAAAAACCACAACCCAACCTGTGGGTCAACTCAAGCTCCTGGCTGTGTTTCCCTCACACCCTGGCTCTGTGACCTTGCTTTTTCTAGGCTGCCAGTGGTGTAGGAGGAAGTCTGCTTGGGTGTGAAGAACTTGGTCTACTTTCTTCCCAGCCCAGTTTGGCTCATGACCAGTCTTGCAGATTAATATCTGGGTGCATATTTCCACGAGGCTGTTACTACCTCTGTTTGTCTGCCTCAGAGGAAAGGACAAGAGGAACCGGAGAATCTCTTTCCGTGGAGGACGGTAGTTAAGGCTTTTGGCTTTGGAATCAGATAGACCTGGATTCCAATTCTGGATTCCCCTTCCTGGCTCTGCAGCCCTAGACAGCAACCCCACCCTGCCCACGCCCAGAGGCTGTGTGATGTGGTGAAGCATCACGTGAGTTTGGTCGTGAGCTTCAAGGTTGAAGAGCAGAAAGTTCTCCGGATATGGAGCTTATGTTCTATTCTTCACTTGCCATGCAGCCAGTGAGCAGTTGCTGTTGCAGAACTGCCTGAACACTGCTGAGGCTCTGTGGCTGGCAGTGACTGCTTCAACTATATGGTTTCCAGCGCCTTGAGCTTCTGTGACCTCCTGGAATATCGGATGCCCATGCTTGCAATGCCCATGCAGTGTGATGCACCAGGAATCTGACACTCCAGGAGGTTAAAGATGCTTTAAGAGAGAGGGGAGGGGGGAAGGTGACATTCCAGCGATCCTGAGAGTTGAGTCTCTAGGAGCATTCCTTCAGAGGTGAAGTGACATCTCTGGCTGGTCAGCTACTCTATTCTGACTCTTACTTAATTTATCTACCTATGAAATGAAAGTAATATGCATTTTATGAATAAGCCAGTACAGTGCCTGCAGCGGAGTCTCCAGAATATTGGGCACACGTCTGACATCTCACTAGTGAACTTGGGGTTTTCTACCCTGGATCTGTGGAACTCTCTTCTCACCTTGACAGCCATGATCTTCCAGCACAGTCCTTGGGGCTGGCACTCTGAGTCCTGGACTCAGTTTATGACACCCGACCCAGTCTTTGGTGCTGGCCGCTGCCCCTGAGTCTGCTCTGCCAATGCGGTGGCCCAGCTGCTAAAAACCTGTTATCACATCTGTTAAGTGAGAAAATTGAACTGCTCCATAGCACAGATTTAAGTGCGAGCATTAGACAACCCAGAGATTTGACTGATTCCAGAGGTGGCAGGAACTTTCTTGATGATATCTCTTAATCACAGCTAGAATTGGGGAGAGGGGAGAAGGTTGAAGCAGCAAGAGTGCGCCCAAGGGAAGGAGGTTGGAGTAGGAGACGAGGCCTGTCAAGAGGACATTAAAAACAGGGTAAAGAGTCTCCCATAGAGTTCTGTCCAGTTGTCCCATGTCCTGGAACTTCCCATGCACATCTGGCCACACAGTCTCTCCCCATTCACTATGCAGTTTTCCCCTCTTCCCTGTGTCCTGCGAAACATGGCTTTTCTGGTGTGCCCATTTCGTCTCTCCTGAAAGCTTTTCTTGAAAACCAGGGCTCTCGGTAAGCGGGGGGCTCCAGTCCTCAATGTCCTCCCAGTCCTCTGCTGCTGTGCCTTCACAGAACAACTCTCAACAGCCTCTGTTTGCTCGTCCATCCTCCCTGCACACTAGAAGCAAGGCACACCTTTGGCTTACCTTTGTGGTACCCGGGCTTCTAGCAGGAGCTGGCACTTTTTAAATAACAGTGAGTGTTGGACTATTCAGCGAATGAATAGAGAACCAAGTGAAGAAATGCCTGCAGGGGAGGCAGTGAGGTGTCTTTTAAGAGCCTGTCTGTAAGGATTTTTCTCTCCCTCCTCTATGGATGCATTTCTTCAGTCTCTTCAGTCTGTGGCCTCACTGTTCTTGGGGAATTGGTTGGTGGCAAATGGCTCAGCATTTGCCACCCAGGGATGCCCAGCTCTGCTTTTCCTCCAGGCTGTCTGTGGCCTCCCAGGCAACCTCGAGTCCCTGGAGACCTGCAGAAACAGTGTTTTACTCCCATCCTGAGTCCTCCCCCAAAACAAACACAGCCACTGCCAAGAGCCTCGGGGACTTGCAATGAAAAACAGGTGTCTCCTGGAGACCTATCATCCATGCACAGCAGCTTGGGGTCATCACCTGGGGGCAGGGAAGAGGCGTGGCAGCAGGGCACACCCTACATGCAGCTCCTAGAGTCCAGCTCAGGGGCAGCAGCCACTTTTTGTCATAGGAGGCTGCGCCCCCACTTCACCCCCACCAAGCAGAGCATCAGGGTACCCTGACTCAGCATGAGCCACCGCACAAAGACAGACACCCAGCTCTGTTTCTGCCTCACGTCTCAGACTCGGCTCCACTGAAGGGAAGAAACACTAGGTGTCTGCAGTCACCTAGCTATGGATCCCTTCTTTACTCCTGCAGCTCAGTTTTCTTGTTGGAGCCAAACTGAACTCACTCTCTCTCTGAACTCACCCTCTTTTTTTTTTTTTTTTTTTTGGTTTTTATCAAGACAGGGTTTCTCTGTGGCTTTGGAGGCTGTCCTGGAACTCGCTTGGTAGTCCACGCTGGTCTCGAACTCACAGAGATCCTCCTGCCTCTGCCTCCCGAGTGCTGGGATTAAAGGCGTGTGCCACCACCGCCGGGCTTGAACTCACCCTCTCAATGAGGTTTTGAACCTGCTGTGGTATGACAGCTTGGAGGTATATAAGTGGACCTCAGAGATCCCAGCCAGGCTTCAGCATCCATGATTGACAGGCTGTGCAAACCATGGGCAAGGCATGTCCAGGTTTCCATTTTACTTTACTTCCCCAGTCTCCAGAGGCAGTCCCATGGCAGTATGTCTCGGCTGTGTAGCCCACCTGCCCTCTGCTTCTCCAGCCTTTGTGTAAGATGTCCTGTCTGCCTGCAGTGCCTGGTTGTCTTACTCCTTTTCATAGGGATACATGTTTACTGGGCACCTGCTATGTACCAGACATTGATCCTATGTTCACTGACATCCCTGTCTACAGATGGATCTACCTGTCTTGAGGTCTCTACCAGTGTCCTGGAGCAGGCTTTCTGCATGCCTGCATGCCTAACCACTTCTATACCTGGGACACTGGCCACAAAGGACGGTGTCTGCATGGTTCACCACTGATTCTTCAGCATGCCACCTACCGCCTAGTGCAGCCAGGGTCCAGTCGGTCCTGTCGGAAAAGAAATGGAGTATCCACACAAGCACTGTCTGTTCACCCCATGGCCCTTGCAGGAAGAGTCCTCTCACCTCTTCTCATCCTGCTTCTTTGAGACTCTGTCTCTGTAGAGGGACCAGAGCTGTATGCCCTGAGTGCCTTGTCTTTGGAGGAGCCCAGGCCAGGAGGTGCAGCAGCAATCACCTCTATTTGTATTGGAGCTAGTTCCTTACTCCCCAGCCCTCACCTCTGATTTCAATTATCCAATTGCACACTGCTGCTAAAATTGCCCCCGAGCAAAGGAGCTGCCTTGGCCCTGCCTTCATTATTTCCCACATTCCTTCACCTTGCACCCAGCTCTTGGCCATGCTAACAGGCCCCTGCTCTCCTCCCCCAGCAGGAAGAGCACAGTGTGCCCAGGTCAGAAAACAGGAGCCTGAGAGAAGAGATGAGAGGAGGGAAGCTCCTGCAAGAAATCCCCGTCACCCTGCAATACCTCTCACGCACATTCTTCACTAGTCCTACTTTTAGAACACTGGGCCGGTGGGTTATTGTGATGACAGAAGTGTGGGGGTCTTAGCTGTGGGGAACATAGGTTGGTACTGGGTCTCATTTGCCCAATGTGGATTTTTTTCAAATCTGGATTACTCCTTTAACTCCTATGGCCACCTTACCCAGGATTGCCCGGGGTACATATGTGGTAGCACTGAAACGCTATAGAGACCCCAGAAGCTGTGAAAGAGTTGGCAGTTCCACACTTCACCCAAGGCAGGCAGCCATGTGCCGGGAGCAACATGACATGGAAACAGTGGCCTAGATAGAGTCCAGCTTGGTGCTACCTACCACCAACTCTACTGCTGAACGCAGACACATTGCTAACTGTGCCTCGCTTACCTGGCTTACCTGTGAAGTGGTAGCAATAACACCCCCCCCACCCCGTGATGATGTGAGAGGTAGCAAATGATGCTTGCCTGCCTAGGCACATAGAAAGGGCTTTCTCTTCTCTGCTCCTTTGCTTTCCAGGTTGTTGCTTCTTCCTGATTTTCTTATTTTCTGTTTGTTTTTCAGTCAGAAAGGCATGTCTGCTGTTTTTCACCAGAGTCAGGTGGTGGGCAGCACAATCAGGAGGAGAGGAAGAGAAAGAGGAATTCTACTCTGTGTAGGACCTCAGGGCACGTAAAGGAAAACACTATACAAGTCAGGTGGGGATAGGAAGTCCAACACCTAACATGAGGACAGATGGCAATCCCTCTGCTCGATTTGCAGGACCTGAGTGAGCATCTCTCTCCAGTTAGAAATAGTGTCCGTTTTCATGGCTGTAGGGTACACTTAGCTTACTACTAAACTTGCTACTTGTGGCAGGACACCCTCTGGAAGCGTAGCCCATTCCCTGCCCTGGGGTGGGAGTGGGAAGGGGCAGAGACGAAAGAACTGAGGCCTAGCACAGAGAGGAGAAGCATGGCAGAAGTAAAACTATACTCCCCAAGTGTCTACCAGGCTGCCCTGCAGCAGAGAAGACAGTGTCACAGAAGGTCAAGGAACACACTGAGAAAGTGGGTGCTCCCTGTCCACAGCTGCTGGGGCTCTTGGATTTGATCCCCACCTACCTTGAAGTAGGAGGTGGCCTGGCCTCTGCTGGGAACTACTGGGAAAGCATCCTGGATTCTAAGAGAGTGAGAATGCCTTAGAGGCCCTGGACTGCCTCTTCACAGAAAAGTCATTTCTGCTGAGTCTGTCTTGGCCCTGTCCTGTGGGGGTAGGAATGGCTAGGGTGTGTGAGGTGCTTTCTCCTGGGGCAAGCTGACCCCTAGAACATGGGAATGTGCCCCTGCCCACAGTGACTGGTACAACATCCCCAGGTCCCTTCAACCCGGGAGCTGCCCTCCCCTCGCCCTCCCTAGTCCCTCCCCATGAGTTGGCCCTCCACTGCTCCAGGAAATGTTGTTACAAATTTTTTTTCCACCAGAGCACATGCTGGATTTTCCACGCCACCTCCAGCACATTTTCGGGAAGTCCCAGGTGGTAGGGATAGTGGCTGAGACCCTCCAGAAAGGCCAAAGACCCAACAAACCAAAAGACGCCTGGCTTTTATTTAGTCATAAGTACATATATGTCTCAACTTTTGAATACTGGAAAGGAATAAAAAGTTCAACAGACCAAAAAAAAAAAAAAACACACACATCGCTTTGCTTTGGAGGGTAATTACTCTGAATTCAGTTAAACCAACTTGCTCTAGCTAACTAGATTAGTTTACATCTTGTGGTAGAAAAAGAAATACAAATTACTTAGATTGCAATAAACCATGTTTTTCTAACTAAGTAGATTAGTTTATATCTTGTGGCAAGAAACGAGGAGAATGGCTCAGCAAAGCCTGATGCTTGCTCATGCCCACTTGCTTGTTCAGGGAAGGTTGTTTGCTGGGTGACTTCTAGCCTCTGACACCCCCCCCACCCCAGGACTCCCCTTTCTCCAAAAAAATGTAAAGAACGGGGCCTGGGAAGAAGAATACAAACATATTGAGCTCAACTACCCTGATGCTGAAGCCAGAGCACTTATGCTGTGCCCTGTGTGCCAATTCTATTCACTCCAGTGAACCATTGCCCCATATCTCCTACTAGCAAATTCCATTCACTCCAGCAAACTGTTGCTCCATATCTCCTACTAGCAAATTCCATTCACTCCAGCAAACTGTTGCTCCATATCTCCTATTATGTGCCAATTCTATTCACTCCAGCGAACCATTTCCCCATATCTCCTACTATGTGCAAATTCCATTCACTCCAGCAAACTGTTGCTTCACATCTCCTATTATGTGCCAATTCTGTTTACTCCAGTGAACCATTGCCCCATATCTCCTACTATGTGCAAATTCCATTCACTCAAGCAAACCATTGCCCCATATATCCTACTGTGTGCAGCTAGAGCCTGGGCCCTGGATGGGTAGGGCCAGCTCCTTGAGTGAGATCTAGTTGCCACCTAGTGTCTCATGCTGCTATCTTGTGCTCTGCTGACCCCATTTGGAGGCTGGAAATAATTTATGTACGAGGGGCTCCTCCTCGTTTTGTTCCAGAACTTGCAAATTATGTAACTGGTCCTAGTGGACAGGGGCAGAAGGAGGAGGACAATAGAGGAGGAGGGCTCTGCCCTTCAGAGCCGGGGCTTTGTTGAGGGCACAAGGTATTAACAAGAGGCCATGTTCACCAATGGAACAGGGGCCATAGGGGACATACAACCAGGATGTCATCCATGTGTGGCAGTGTCTGAAAAGTGAATATTTTCTCAGGGAACAGATGAGGAGGCATTGTCTGAGTCAGTCCAGTAGCTTCAACGACTTGGCAGATTTTTGGCTTGTGTTTTTCTAAGAAGAAAGATACTTGTTGCCTGAGGTCTGTGCCTTTCTGTCATTTCAGTCCTTTCTATCATGTCTGATACCTTCTGTCATAGGAAAGGCGCGTGGGAAGGGAGGTAGTTATAACTGGCAAGCACTAAGCAGTTTCTGAGGAGTCTAGTTTTTATAGACGAGAGTCCCGACTGGTGCAGAAGGGGCTCTCCAAGGGTCACTGCAGTAGAGAAAGTCATTCTATCCATTAGACTGCCACCCAAGTATTATGCCCGCACTGAGGCCATGTCTCCTCTAACTGTCCCAGGGATCTTATAAGTCCGTTAAAAAGAATATGAATTCAATTTACAAGCAGAGTGGTTTTATGTCTGACACTTATATTTCCCCTTGTGAAAATCCTGGCTGAGAGTGAGCTATGCTCCAGGAAGCTGGGGGAAATTTAGAATCCTTTCACTTTTCCTCTGTTGCCAGGGGTTTTCTGCACTCTGAGGTGGCCCAACATCCTCCCCGAATTCCAGACCTAGGGAAGAAGAGTCAGACCTATGGGCTACAACTCGGTCACTTGGTTATGCTTGGCCAGGAGGTCACTTCTAGGTGTGTGTGTTCCTGGATAAAATGGGGAGAGCTACAGCAAGGAGGTTGGATGCAAACCTGAAAAATAGTTAGTGCAGATGTCCTGGATACTTTAAGTATGGGGGAACTGGGGATTTTTGTTTTTAATCAACATTTCATATCTGAAAAGACAGTGGTTTCCTCATTTACCATTCAGGGTTTGGCATTTGGGGAGAAGGCACCTGAACTCCCACCAAGTAGACACACCTATATGTGAAGTCACCGCCTCCCCCACAGGACTCTGCAGCTGAGGGTCATCAGCTCATTGTCAACCGCTTAGGTGACAGTGTGCTTCTGCTTCCAGCACCATCCTAGAACTGGGTTGGTTATTAATGCTCCTGTTTGGTGAATAGCAGTTGGGCTGTCCTGGAAACACAGAGCTGTGAGGCTAAGAGGAGGGGTGTCTGGTCCAGTTTAGGAATTCGGGATAAGTCTTCTAAGAAAGTCTGGTTCTTGGAACCCTAGAGTTATATGGGTTGGGGTTATTTTGTAGTCTCCTGTTCTAAGACAGGTCATCTAAGCTCTCCACACATTTCTCTCCTGTAGAATGAGGTTTCTGAGCCTTCCTTACAATTTCCAGTAAGTGCCACAGCATATGCACACCCAGAAGAATGGAAGCACAGCAAGGGTGAAGTGCGGGCCATATGTACCAGCCCTTGAGGCAAGACTACACAGCAAGAAGTTAGAGGCCAGTGGCAGCAGGAGATGAGTCCCCTGTAGCTTAGAAGGAAGGATCTTCTTCATGCCCGCTTTTCTCCTGACCTGGACTATGCCCATTTTCTAGAAGATGAAGTTTGTACAGAGCTGTCCTAGGAATGGCTGCCATATACACCTGGGCATGGAAAATGTCACGCAAGGGACATCTGTATTCCTTCTCCCAAACCATCTCCTCTAGTGAACTAAGATCATGCAGTCTGCAGGGACTGCTACTTCCCCTCTGGGACACTGGTGGGACTTGGATTATTTGGACATAGCTGGCTCCTTACTCATTGTGAGTTGAGAATAAGTTTGAGAGGGTTGGAGGAGAAAAAGCTGCAGGGAGGGTAAGTGGAGGGACAGAAGACAGACTGGGCAGAAGCCCAGTGCTCCAGGATCTCCTATGAGATAGAGCTAAGCCAGCAGCAGCCTTGGGGAAGGGTAGAGGCTCTATCTCACTGGTGAGGAGGTCACTGCTCCAAGGACTTCTGACTTTAAGTCCACCCCATCAGTGATCCACTTACCATGATTTGTCTTTTTTTTTCTCCTTTTCAAAACCGAACTGTACAAGTATGTATTATTATACAGTATGTAATCGTTATAAGAGGCATAAACAAAAGATTATAAAATTCCACCATCTGGTGGAGTAACCACTGTTAACATTTGATGTATATACTTCTCGACATCTCCCCATGTGAATCTGTGTCTCCCAATAAATGAATACATATTTAGAAAACTGAAATCATTCCTGTACGTGCCATTTGGAAACCTCCACGTTCGGGTCACTAAGTGTCACAAGCATCTTCCCACTCCAGTAAACACATGCACATGCCGTGGTATCTTTTTTAGTGGCCATGGAATACATTTAGGCGTTTCCCAGGTTCCACAGTTTCATGGCAGAGAACACTGATCAGGTTTCTTTTCCATGAGACAGAAAAAGAAATCCAGAGTATTTGAGGGAAGAAATGAGGTAATAGCTCTCACCTCGCTAGTCTCACACTTGTTAAGCCAACCTGTTTTCCTTGCCAGACATAGTCTAAGATGCCCATCCCCAGTGAACCCAGCACAAAGACCCGGGCGACTCACTTTCAATCTGTTACTGTACGGGAAAGCAAGTCTCATGAACTCTCAGGATCATTTCCTGGTTTCTAGAGCAAGGACTCCTTCCTCTCATCTCTTCTTGTGTTCCCCAGAGGCCTGGGATTCTCCTCTCTTGGGGGATGAAGAGTGAGAATTTACACAAATGCACCAGCCCCTGGCTTCCCACTCCCAACGTCATGGTGTAATGGAAAAAAGCACCAGGCCTGAAATTCATACAAACCAGGACAAGTCAGGCTGGCCTCCATGTTAGCAGAGTAACTTCCAGCTCTGACGTATATCTGAGTCTGTTTCCCCTTCTGTTAAAAGAAATGAAAAAAGAATGTGAAAGGTGTCTGGTAGGTGTGTAACACAGGTGAAGTTGCTTAGCTGTCTTTGATATCACAGGATAAACATTCCTAGTATGGAATCTCACATGCTCCAAAATATGGAATTATTTTTTATCGCTGACATGAGGCTCCTAAGTGGAAAATTCCATGCCATGAAACTTTGTTTCATGTGCAAAATTATTTAAAATAATGTATAAAATTCCTTCAGGCTATATATATAATATGTATATTATATATATATCAAGGTGTATATGAAATTGTGTGTATATATATGTACATATATATATATCAAGATGTATATGAAACATGAAGGAATTTCACTTTTAGACCTGAGTCCCATACTCCTCAAACCTCATTATACATGTGCAAATATGCCAAAATTTAACCCAGTCCCCCAACTCCCAAATGCTTCTGATCCAAGCACCTCAGATAAGGGATCCACAGCCTGGATAGTGCCTGTTTATGTTTTAATATCACATCTACTCAGTGGCTTGAGGAGTGCTGGAGAACAGATCTGGTGACCATAAGCCTCCCTTGTAAAAAGTCATATTAATAGCTCCACCCAGCTAATGAACAAATGCCCGGTCATGAAAGAAAGTGTTTCTAATAAGCGTGCAAGTGTATCTGCCAAGGCAACCCAGCCCACAGCCCCAGCTGCTGGAGGTTACAGCATCCTGAGCAAACAGCCCCACTTTTGTGCTTGGAACATGCGTGTTATTGGAGCCAGACGCCCCCTCCTCATGCCAGCGACAGGCTTGTGTTCACATGGGCTGCCCATTGCAAGCAAGCAGAGAGTCCTAGCCTCTTCCATAGCAGAGACCACAACTGTCAATGGCCGGCCCAAAGCTGGACAAGCACTGTGTTCTCCTCAGTCTCTTGGTGCCTGTTGCCAGATGGGGACAGACAGCACAAGGGATTAGTGTTGGCAGGTCCCCCCACTGGGCTCTGGCTCCCAAGAGCCAGGCTGAGGGACTTGTGTTTTCTTTGCTGTGCTATTAAGCTGTCTTTTGCTTTTAAGATTCCCGGACCTGTCATAATACAGGCCATCCCAGCCAAGATCCTGGGCCGCTGTTCCTTTGAACCGCAGGGGCAGCTGTAGAGAAATCCCACTTTTCCTGCGGTGTGGCTGACAGCCGGCTGACAGCTCACAGCCAGGCTGCTACCAAGCAGGCTACAACATAGACAGGCTGGGAGTAGGGAACCAGTCAGTCCCCATGGGGAAAGTTTACAGAGCTTCGCCACATTCAGACCCTAGCAGGAGACAGCAGAGATGATCGGGATGTAAACAAACTCCACAATGCTCTCAGAATTTCTGTGTTCTCTGAAGCCATTACTTCAGTGTGAAGTTTGTGCTGGGTTTCTGGGGTTGAATCTAGCTCCAGGGTGTGTTTGCTGTTGACATTCAGCAAGTTTCTTAACCTCTCTGAGCATCCTTTCTGTAAAGTGAAAAAAAATAACGGTTCATCTCACAGGGTTGTTAGTAAGGCTAAATGTGCTATGTGTTTCTTCACTGTGTCTCCCAAAGTGTGGAGTCCAGTCCTTGGCACACCACATATGTTTTCCTTTCCTGGAACCCCAGTCATTGTTGCAGATGGGGATGGGGAGTGCTTAGCCTCGGTGGTCAGGAAGTCTGGATTCTGATTCCAGCCATTGTGGGCCCAAGATAAGTCACTATTTGCTTGTTTCTCAGCACGGAAGGTCGAGGAGCGGTATTGCTGAGCTGGCCTCTAAACACAGGAGCACCTGGTGTGCCAGGTGTAAGACTGGCATGTTTGGGGGCGGAGCGAGGGGCTGGTAAAATCCAGGCTAGCATTCACCCCACCTCAAAGGGAAGCTGTCCCCCTTTCCCCATACCACTCTCCCTGCTTTACTGGTTTATATATACCTGTGGGATTTTCTCACACCATGAACCAGAATGACAAAGTCCGGTTGGGAGAGAGCGCGTAGGAAAGGGAATAGGAGAGGAGACGGGTATACTGAGGCCAGCAGAGGAAGCAGGGGGGCTTTCACCAGTGAGAGTTGTGGAGCAAAGGGAAGGATGTGGAATGTAGATTTCCCACCGTGGTGGGGGTCCAGCCAGGGGTTGCACACAGGTTTGGAGATACTAACACACATTTTTACCTCTGTTACCTCGAGGTGGGGAATCACACTTCCTCTACCCAAGTCTTTGGCAGGATAAACTCAGAGATGCTTCGGATGTCTGGTTACCATCCTGCATCCCCTACCTCCTGGCCCCACCCCCCCCCTTTATACCTGCTGCTCTTCTCACCTGAGAAACACCCCCACCCAGTCTAGAATCCTTTGAGAAAAATGAAGGACTTTGGCGTATTTTTGTTAGCACTCTTGTGGAGGAGCTGCTTGCCTCCAGGTAAAGTGTGGACACACCCCTTGGCCTATTCAATCCAGTCTTTCTACTCACACATCTTTTATCCTGCAGCCTTGTTCTCCCACTACACCCCAGCTTCTGCTATTTGTGTTTCCACTCAGCCTTTCCTCAACTTGTATGTTGGCCACAGACAATACAGGTTTCGGTACGTGGACCGACCGGCTTCTATTGAATTAGAATATGCTGAACTAAACGATTCCGTTGAAAGAGGTATGATGAATTGCAGCATTAGGCACTGGAGAAAGGACTGAGATATCCTGAAAGCAAAGTGTGCTATATGGAGGACAGTGATAACCTGGAAGGGAGGAGGCACAGAGGGGAGACTTCTGGTGTGCAGGCTGGTAAGGTGGGAAGGCAAGGTATTTGGATGAATGGTGAAAATGAGTATTTAGCTGAGAGGGAGGTCAGCACAGCCTCCCATGGCTCCCCTGCCCCTACAGGCACACCATTGCCTTCTCTTCTAGTGGTCTCCCAGATCTGACCTCTGGTTTCTCTACTACAAACACCAGCCCCTCTAGTGCGCTGTCACAGCTTCCTGTGCAGGTCTCCTGCAGCTTTATGATTTAGGTAGCATTGAGGGACGGACCTCTTCTCTCTTCTTCAGCTCTGTGGAAGGACTGCATCATACAGGGCCTGGCCCATGAGAAGGGTTCAGTGGGTTCCTGCCTGATTATAGTGCTGATCCCATAGCCCAGGCCAGTGGAGCTCTGTGAGTTAAGGAGGGGTACATAAGATCAATAAATATTTATTGGGTGTTAAGTTTTTAGCCCAATGTAGGAATTAGCAGCCATTCTCACTTATGGTAATGAGAGGCATGTAAGTCCCTTGGGGGTTAGGGTAGGACTGCTCTCCACCTGCCTACAGACTGCTTGGAACTCAACCTGCACTAGTCTTTAAGTGGCCTCTCCAGGTCACCCTGGGAATCTCTGGAAAGGTAGTGTTAACAGTCCTGACTGTACCCTAGACAGTTCCCAATGCCTTTCTTCCCTTTCCCTGCTCAGCTCTGGGCTGGGTGTGAGGAACACAGACAGATATGTAAGAACAAGGCTCCTTCCCCATCAAGGATTCCCCCACCCCATCCTCAGATAGGATTCCCAACACTTTTTCTTTCCACATTTTTACAGAGGCACTCCCAGAAGATCTCTAGGGAAGGCAGAACTTACACAATACACAGAACCATGGATTTAGAGGTGTGCAGGGCCTTCCAGGTTTGGGGCTATTCAGAGCTCCCGTGGAATGGGGAGGAAGTGTAGAAGCTCCCAGGTGTAAGGGTACAGAAGCCATAGGTGATGCGATGAACAGCCTCTAAGGGTGTCCTCCACAGACATCACTCTTCTGGAAGCTGAGATGGACACAAGTAGGCAACATTAGACACAGTGGCTCCTAGAGCCAGAGGGAGAGTGAGAAACAGGCAGCTCCCCCAGAGAGGTGAACCTTGAACAGCAAAGTGGAGCAAGATGCAGAAGAGGAACTGTGTCTTAGGCCAATGGAAGAAAACGTGTACACAAACTAAGGCTAGGGGGCAGAAGTCTGGCCGACCTGAGAGGCCAGGATAAATTGAGAGTAGACTTGTGCTGTTCAGTTCAGGAGCCACTAGCCATGTGGCTATCTAAAAAGTTAAATGGGGTGAGGGGAGTTGGAGATTCGACTCAGTAGTTAAGAGCACTGTCTGCTATTGTGGAAAGGATCCAGGCTCAGTCCTTATCACCCATGAGTCGACTCACAAAGGCCTGTAACTCCTCCTAGGCTGTCTGATACCTCTTCTGGACTCCATGGGCACCAGGAACACACACAGTGCATATACATGCATGCTGCAAAAACACACATAAAACAAAACAGAAATCATTTTTCAAAAGTTAAATGAACTTAACTCCTCACCGAAAGAGGTGTGTCAGAGGTGTGGAATCCCAGGTGTCCTTGGGGAATGCTGCAAGTCCAGGCCCTCTGCCCAGTGAATGCTTGGGAATGGACTGTGAATCAGGGCCAACACAGGTATATGCAGCTGTGTGGGACTTGCTTGGTGTCATAGATCATGAACAATCATCCTCAGGGCCACTATGGGGACCTAGCCAGGCGTTGGCTGTACTGGAAAGGGAAGAGAAGAGCAGAGCAAAGAACAGTCACTCGGTTCAAGATAAAGAAGCTTGGTAGAGAAGTCATCCACTCCTTCTTCCCCAGTCAAAGCCTGTTGCATGTTCAGTTCCAAGGTTCAACTCTCCCGCAAAGCCTTTCCTGATCTTCCAAGAAGCCCAGCTGCCCCTTATCCTGGATTTTTTATGAGGTGTGTACCTGAAGGCTGCTATTAGGCCTGCCTTCCTATGTAGGCCCCGAGTTCTTTGAAAACCCAACCTCTCCATTGGGCTGGACGACTTTTGCCCATCAATTCACCCCCTACAACTGTCATGGATCAGTGTCATCATTACCTGTCCACTTGTCAGTGCCTGCATTAGACCTCGAACTCCTGGAGTCCAGAAGCCATGTTCTGTTGTGCTCTCTGACCTTCCTGATGGATGGGGGATGTCAAGAGAACGGAGACTATGCTATGGCAGTGAAGAGAGACTGTCTGCTCCTCCTGGCTTCCAACTTCCTTTCTGGGCCCCTCGCTCCTGCTGATTGCAGCAGAGAAGATAATGGCGGATCCCTTTATTTCTTGGACCAGCCTCCAGGCAGAAGGACTTGTTCAAAGTGCCACTTGGTGACTCTTGCAAATTGTGTCTGACAGCCCTGCGGAAGGCCAGGCCATCTGCCTTGCCCTCTCTCAGGATGGAAGGGGCTAAGATATTAGGTTTCCACTCCGATCCACACTTTGATGTTCAAAGCTGTTTAATATTCATTAAACCAGCCCTTCAGTTGTAATTGCAGTCATTACCCTCCCTTTTATGATCGTCTGTAAATGTTATGGGACAGACGGCACAGCTATCCTAATGAAGGGGCTTGATGATGGATAAAAGGTTGAATAGAGCCCTTCTAGCTGGTCTTCATGCTCCTTGGCCCCCACTGCCACCCATTTCTGCCTCCTTTTTCTCGGAAAAGGTAGTGCTTGGATTCAGAGAGCAGAGAGTGGTGTCAAGGTTAGTTAATTTTACTGAGACAAAAGGGCAGACTTAACCCTAACCTGATCTCCTACACAAGCCTGGGTCTTGCTCAGAGCTGGCTGGCTTGCTACTTCTGACACAGGCCGAATTCTGGTCCAGCCTGGTCTGTGGATCCAAGAGAAGAAAATTGGGATTTCTTTCCAACATTTAGAAAACCCAGAGTGTTAACAGGTTAGGCCCGTGGTGGTCACAGGGCCTTTGAGTTGGGGACAACACTGAGGGAAATGAAAGGTCAGAATTTGGAACAGAATTCCCATCTGATACAGGCACTTCCACATTTAGTTCCCAGGATCTGGCCAGTGTGAACCTCTCCAGTGCTCAGCTTCTTCACCTAGGAAGAATAAGGAAATGTGGTGCCTAAGGGGGCTGCAGATTCCTGTAGTGCGGGCAGGCGGGCATTGCTGAGAGAAAGCCTAAAATAAAAGAAGGTGCTGGGGTCCTGCCACTCACAGTCTTGGCTCCTGCCCTGAACTCCTACAAGAGCAGCCAGTCCTGAGGTAAGAATTCCACTCCTGCCTGGTGACTGGGACTGGTGGAGCTGGCAGCTAGAAGGGCAGGGAAGTCTTTGCCCGTCACTGGTCTTACCTCCCAATGGTCCTTCATGCATCCCTTTGTGGGCTTTGCAAGGGTCACAGGTGAGTTGTCTTGGAAGCATGCACAGAAGTTCTGGGCACTTGTTTCAGGAAGAAGGGAATTACACAGAGCTAAGGAAGGAATCAAGGTGCAGTGCTGGGGCATTTCCTATTAGGAAAAAAAGCCATTTATTACACATATCTGGGTCCATCACCAAATGTGGCTCTCACTGGATGTGGGTCATTCCTAGAGGGCAGAGCTTTGGTGAGGCCCCTCTGATATCGGAAGGCTACATTCTAACCGCACTACTTGCAGCTGAGGCATTACATCCTTTACTTATGCAGGATGAGGGTTGCATCATCCTATCTACCCTAGGCCATGCTCATCATTATGACTCCTTTGGGACACTGTGTGTTCATATCCCCCCCACCCATGATACACACACAAACATGCCACCACCACCATCACACAAAGCAAATCAAAATCTGTTTTATAATATTACCTGCTCCATAAATCCTGTCCTAATTTACTGCTGCCCACCAAGATCACAAATCACATCTCTCAGAGGCCCCAAGGTTCATGGGTGAAAGTTCAGAAAGGCAGATGTCCTCTTTTCAGGTAGCTAATTTCCTACAGCTAGCATGGTGTGTGATAGAGGGGCTCTCAACAGTGTCCAGGTGACCTTGGCAGAGCTTTTGTGCCCTTCTGAGTTGTGAGCCTCCAAGATGCCACTCAGGTTACTTGCTGTTCTGTGTGTATATCAGTGATGTCCTTAGAGAACAAGGCCTGGGCTTTGGTAGGATGCCTGAGGACATTTGATTTTCTGAGAGCCAAAAGTATGCCCTTGGACCTGGAACAGAAAGTCAGATAGAAATAGGACCATTGAACCAGTCCAGTGGTGATGGGTACTCAAGGGGAGCCCGGCTGGTATGCCCAGAAACTTAGCTGCCACTTGCCAGTGAGTATGTAGGTGCCTGAAGCCTTCTCCTACAATGAGGAGAGCATGTCAGTGTCTAAGGTAGGAAAGACATAGAAAGAATGGCTATATAGGTGAATTAAGGAATGAACAATGTAAAGAAGTCTAACTACATATCATTTCTTCATCAAAAGCTTTGGTGCAAATTCAATTTAGAATTGGAATTTTGCAAATTTTACAGTATCATATAAGGGGCATATACATGTTTAACTCCCTACAGCAGTGATTCCCAACCTTCCTAATGCTGTGACCTTTTAATACAGTTCCTTGTGTTGTGGTGACCCCTAGCCATAAAATTATTTTCATTGCTACTTCATAATTGTAGTTTTGCTACTGTTATGAATCATAATGTAATTATCTGTTTTCTGATGGTCTAAGGCAACCCCTCGTGATAAGGTTATTTGATCCCTGAAGGAGTTGAGATCCACTGTCCTATGGGGTCCTAGAGCAGTATCCATAACTGAACGTATTAATATTTATGAAGCAAACATAAACAATCACAAAAATGATCTAGATTAATGCATAGGGTATCTTGTAAATTCAGCTCAAGCTATAAAAACCTGTATGCCTTCAGTGTTTTGTGGACTTCAAACTGTGGCTGGATGGAGGGTGGGAGGGCCTGCTGCCAGCAGGATTGGTTCTCTTTGGCCTCAGGTCCTTTACAGAGCACCCCTCTCACTCCTGACTATGCTGTCCATGTCTCCTGAGCTTCTCTACCTTAAGCTGCCCTTCCGTTCTCAGGGTCTCTTTCCTTTGAAGCGAATCTGTCATCTGAGGTCAGTGAAAAAGAGATTCTCACACCAGGTCTAATCACAACTCATTAGCACTCCAGTGGCACCTAAGTGAGAGGGAGGTGACCTCTTATCAGGGGGAGGGTCAGAGTAGGCTGGACTCAGAGATTCCTGGAGGCCACCTGGGGAGCCAGAAGCTGGCTGCATTGGAGCCACCCTTAAGACCACTGCAGTGGCCTCAACTGTCAAATGGCTTTCACTGCATTCATCCGCCATGCCTGTCTAGGGTAGAAGACTGCAGGCTTTTGCACCTGGCTCTCTTCTTGCTTTCACTTTATCATTCTGGGCCTGTGCTATGTGTACTGTTGGAAGGACAATCTGCACAGGGTAGATAGTGAAGGATACCCTTCTAGGATGAAAGTGAACTTCAGCTACTTTTCCTGTCAGCAAATATATTTATTTTTCCCGGTGGCAAGCTTAGATTGCTGTGGTTTGTAAGATATCTATTAAGTATTATTTACCAAAAACTTCTGGAGAACCTCATGGCTGGGACCATCTTGTTGGCAAGAAGATGAATTGCCCCGAGGAAGCAGAGTGTGAGATTTGGAGAGAGAAAGGATACAAAACAAACATCCACACAGGCTTTCTCCTAGTGGCCTCACCTTGCCTAATAGAAAAAGAGCTAGCTCCTCCTCAGTTACAGTGAAACTTTTTCCAATTTGCATTAAAAACAAAAACTTCTAGACACCTCCACTGGTGGGGACACTGTTTGCTTTCCTGTGGACACAGCTTGGTCTTCCTGTTCTTTGGTTCAGCAAACTCCCCCTCACCTCAAAAGGCCATGTTTCAGGTTGAGCCTTCTGTCTTATCCCAATAAATACTGTACAGTGGCCTATATGGTATAAAATGATCAGAGACACCCTCCTCTCTGATCATCTCCTACCCTGGCTCCAGCCTCTTGGCTTCTGTACTGTGCCAAATATGCTGATACCATTGTCCTAAAAGCTTTAGCTCTGATCTCTGCCCATGCCTTCTCCTTGCTTCCTTCGGAAGGGGCACAGACAACGTGTTCATCTGCATGTCCTTTTTCCACTGTTCCTGCCGGATGACCCCTCTTTGTGAAACGCTGGCCCTGTGTTCCTGCCTTACCATTTCCTTCCCCTATTGCTCTTTAAACTGTCAACACAACACACAAGCTTAACCTGCTTGCTCTCACCTACCCCATCATGTATACTACACAGTAAGATCAAGAGTGGGAATTTGTTCCAGCTGTGTGCTGCATAGCCCCTGGCCTAGAACACTCAGAAATTGTATTTAGAAGTACCTCCCTCCTCTACATTCTTTGTTCAGTGTGTTGACAAATATCTCCACTCATTTAGAAGTTCAGGCCTATCTGGAAAGAAAGCTGATCTTATCTATGTATTCAGGTACATTTTCTATGGCTGTGTTTAATCTTTGTGACAGAGATTTCCAATTAGTTGTCATGTTCTGATGCCAAGGGTAATGGAGTTTATACCATAAAGTGACAGGATAGAACCAGCCATACCTGACTCCAGACCCCATTCTCTAGACTGTGAGGGGAAGGGTTCTCTGAGAGAATGAACTCACCAGTGAGCAGGAAATAGGCCACAGCCTAATGCCATGGCCCCACAAACTGGACTAGTCCTGGTATAGAACCTTGGGTCTGGTGGGCATCTGAGGTTCTTCTGTCCCAACCTCCCTTTCGGAGCGCTGGTTCCAGTCTAGAGAGAGGCTTGAGCACTGTTGGCCTTGACATGAGAGACCAAGGAGATCCATGCCTAGGTCACAGCCAATGCACCCAGCCTGTCCTGAGAGTAAGGAATGGGCAGTACAGCTCTCTTTGAACCCAGAGATCTTTGTTAGCCTTGGATCTCCACAGCTCCTATTGCTGCCTTCTCTAACCCACCCACCCTCTTGTCTGTAATCCCAGAGCCTCAGGCCCCCTATCCTCTCTTCCCTCTGGGCCCCAGGCCAAACCTTCACTGGCTTCCTTCGGCCAGCCTGTGAATGTGTCTTTGTGTGGTGGCCCTGACATGAGGTCCTTCCTGGGGAGGTGTTATTTTAATATATGAAGGGCAGTCATTGCATTTCATAAAGATAGCTTGTTTGGAAGGGCCAGCAGGGGCCCAGGAGAGATCACATTTGACAGATATAGGGACAGCCTGTGGTTTGGGGACTGGAAATCACAGTACGTGCCTGTGCAGCCCAGTGCTGGGCACCATGCCCCCTGACAGCCATCATTGGAATGAGGCCTGCAGTCTAGAGTGGAGCTACACAGAGCCTGCCCTGCACTGGTGGGGCAATTCCCAGTGGTAGGGCATGTGATTGGGCCCAGAGAAAGCCAGACAGTCACAGAACTCAGACCCTGAAGCTTTCAGAGGCTAGGGGCAGCATCTGTGCCAGCTCCATCCTGGTCCAGGTCTCAAGAACCTCAGCAGATCCCCCCATGGGCTTTCCGTCACTGTCATTCCAAGAGACTTAATCCAGCCTCCCAGAGGGACATGGTGAAAATAAATGAGGAGTGAATTCCATCTCCTGCCACCGTGGGCCCTACAGCCAAAACTGAGTGATGAACGGGGTGACAGAGTCTGAGCGGGGCTAGTTCCAGAACAGCCCTGGTTTTGCTGCAGAGCAAAACACCTGGTCCTTGGGGAAGTGAGACAGAGGTGGCTGCACCAGCTTCTCCCCGACAAGGAGCCTTTCTGTGCTTAGCAGGGAAGGAGGTGGGCAGGGCCAGCCAGACCCAGAGCACCTACTGCCAGCCTAGAGGTTGTTGAACTTGGAGATGTCAGCCCGTGCCCTACTCAGCACTGCACAGAGGGACCAGACACAGGCTGTGCATCATAGTAACTGCAGAGCAGAGGAGGTGGCGGGATGGACTTCCAAGTTGAGCGACAGGGACCAAGGGGATCAGATTGACCATTTGTGCCCTCTGGCTCCCCTCTACATTTGGAGTACAGGTTAAACTGGGAACCCTTGTCTTCTTTCCTCTCCAAGACATTCCCTTGGCAAGTGTCAAATCTTTGTCTTTGTGGATGACAGGGGGTGACAGGAGATGATTTCTGTCCTGAGGGCCCCTTTGATATACATATTGAGATAGCTCATTATGTAGGAGCCAAATCTGGGTAAACAGGTAGGTGGGCAGGCAGGAGGCCAACCGTTTGGTTCCTACCCTGCATTGGCTGAGCTCTTTCTCCCGAGTGTTGTCTACCTGGAATTGTGGTGGTTTGTGGTCATGTCTGACTATTTCCCTTAGGGGAGGAGGAATGCCATCTGAACCACACTTGTGTCCTTAGCAATCATCGTAGAACATGCACCAGTGCTGTGCAGTAGATTGCAGGATGAGTACACACCTTTGCAGTCACATGCTTTGTTCCTGACTGCCTTACTCTCCTGCTGAAGAGGCCATATGCTTCTTCATAATACTCTCCAAACCTGAATCCCTCAACGAGGTGATGGGACAGACTTAGCAGACTTCCTAGGGGGAGGCTTTACACTCTTCTGGAAGCAGGTGGGAGGTTGGGGGGGCAAGTGGGGGAAGAAGGAGGAGAGGAGGGAGGAGGAATTGGGAATGGAATATGAAAAATAAATTAGTGAATTTTTAAAAATTAAAAAAAAAAAGAATAGCAGAGACTAAGCCGGGTTGTGGTGGCACACACCTTTAATTCCAGCTCAGGAGGTAGGCAGATCTCTGTGAATTCGAAGTCAGTCTGGTTTACTGAGCAAGTTGTGAGTTCCAGGACAGCTTCCAAACCCTGTATCAAACAACAACAGCAACAACAAAAGTTCAAAGCTGAGCACATGCTCTGAATTGGGCATTGTTCAAGACATTGTGTGAGCAGCATATATAAACCCAGTGACCTAGTTCCATTCCATCTCAATGTATAGCAAATTGGGCACACAAGTTCAGTTACCTAAACCCAGGGTCGCAGGGCTAAATGGTAAAAACAGGGTGCGAGCCAAAGTAGTTTTTCTCTCACCTCTGGAATCCCGGATGCTTCTGTGCGTGCCCACTGTCCTTCCACCCCACACAGCTTGTCACTGTGTCCCTGGCACACAGAAGAGTGCCTCCCAGTCTCTAAGCATTCGATGCACTTGAGTGTCTGAAAAAGAGAGCGAATGAATGAGTGTTGACTGAGATAAGGTTCAAGGAGGAGGAATACGGTTAATTCTTAGAGGATGAATAAGTACTGTAGGTTTTATGAGGCTGGGGTTTTAGAGACCTCTCCTCAACTACGTGAATAAACGCAGGCCTGGAAGATCATTACCTCACAGAACCTCCTAGAGTCTTGGGAGTTCACACAAATGCCTGAGCCCCTAGTCTGTGTATAGAGATCTTTCTCATACCTTTTCTTCATCCCTGGAACAACTCTAGGAAGACAATGAATGACTTTTTTCAACAGTTACAGACATATGCATTGTCAGATAGATCCCAGGGGCTCTTTTCAGGGGCAGAGTAGTCTGTCAACAAACTTGCCAGGGCTAAAAGAATGCACTCTGGGATCACAGTGGCGAGGGAAGCTAACCCACCTTGGGGAGAGTGGAGATGAGCAGGGCTTTCTGAAAAGTGACCGCCCAGGATGTTTCCTGAGTGAGGCCAAATCTGTTGATCAACATCAACCAGCTTGTAAGAGAGGGAGGGAGACTTCATTTTCCGAATTGATTCTAAGAGAGTATTACCTTCACAGGGTATCCCATCACTCTGCTCCTACCCCTCATAAAGCAAGTACTAGACTACAAAGGACAGTAACCCAAAAAGAGCAAATTGGGGTGTTTGGGGGGTAGTTTTAGCTTTATTTTTATTTTATGAGTATGAGTGCTTTTCTTGCATATATATGTGACATAAATATATATCATATGCATGCCTGGTGCCCACAGAAGTCAGAAGAACTTCTGGAACTATAATTATAGACAGTTGGGAGCCATCATGTGGGTGCTAGGAATCAAACTCAGGTCCTCTGCAGGAATAAGTGTTCTTAACCACTGAGCAACATTTCCTGCCCCAAATTCCTTTTTTCTTAACTATTTGAATATATATGTGTGTATATATATGCATATGCATATATATCTGAATGATATACTTAAATGTATCTTACAACTGAATTGAAATTGGAAGCAGAAAACAATAAAGAAATCTGTAACTCTATCTGTTCCTCATGGTAACCGAGGGGGGTGGTGAGACCATGTTCAACAGCTGAGGAGTCGTCTGGCCAGACAATATTATGGATGTTATGTCTGGCCTCAGTAGGACTGTCCCACTGCTGACCTCAGGGTGGCTTCTGCCGAGTGCCCAGAATCCCTAGCCCCGTCTGTGAGCTTGCCTAGTGCATATAAATCAGTCTCCACCAACTCGCTTCTTTCCCCTCTTATGCCTCTGGATGCCCTCATAAAGATTTAAAAGCCTTGCTTGTCAGACTACATTTCCCAAGGCTTTAAACTGCAGCCTGGGTTCATGCCTGCTGGTTTACTTGCTGGACCTGTGGGCAACCCCCTTTCCAATGGCAGCTTCCTTTTCCTCCAGGTTAGCTGCTGTTGCCTCCTTCACATTCATTCACATTGTGCAGCCTCTGGTCATTTTCTTGCCCTGTCTTCCTTTCTTGAAGAACTTGCTGTCCAGAATGTCCACTCTCTCATTGTCACTCTCATCTCAACTGGCGAGTGTCCTTGCCATTTCCACTTCCCTCTGATCCCCGAAGATTTTGGGGTCCCAGGCTGGTTTTCAGTCCTCTTCTTGTCTTTCTGCACCTCATCATAATGCAGAGACTCTCCATTAAGGACTGTCCATCGCTCTCACCAGCCTCAGATTCCCTTTGTATGAACTCTGCAGACTCACTTATCACTTGGGTAGAGTCTCTACTTGAGCAGCAAATCCCCATGTCAGACTTAATGACTTCAAAACCAGAGGGATCATTCTCCCATCACTGTGTCCAGTCCTGCCTCACCCAGGCCAGCTCCGTTCTGTCATTTTTTTTCAGACCAGAAGTCTGAGACCCACCCTGAAATGCTGCCTTCCTTCAAATACTCCATGTCCAAACCAAGCTGTCACTACATTTTGGATGCACAAGGAATTCCACTGTTTTTACTACCTCCCCAGCTTAGTCCATGACCCAAGCAACCGTCACCACTTGCTTGTGATGCATAGCCCCCTAGCTATTCTTTCATGTTATATTCCCAGCTCTGCATCTTCACCTTCCAAGGCACCTGGAGCCATCCTTCAAACCATGACATTTGGTCGACTCATACTTCTTAGATCAAAACCCTCCATGGGCTCCAACTTTACTACTGGCAAAGGCATTAGCTTGAAAGTCTCTACATAATAAATTCCCAACTTCTTCACCTCACTGCTTACCCACCCCATCCCCACCCCTCACTCTACCCCAGTCACATTGGTCCCTTGCTTTTCTGGAAACATGAAAAGCATAGTTTTGCCTCTGTCAGCAACCGTTTGGCCCAGGTGGTACCAGCTGATAATCTCATTTCATCCAAGCCTTTTTCAAGTGTTCAGAAAAGACCACGCAGGTACCTGAACAGTAGCCCTTGGTATTCACTGTCTCTGGTCTCTGAAGTGTTGCTTGCAGCTGCAATGCCTACCTGATGTATATTTACTGACTTCCACCCACTGAAATGAGAGCTCTGGAAGAAGTGAGACTTCTGCTTGCATTGTGGCCCATGCCTAACATGGTCCCTGGCATTCTTACAGATCATGCTTCCGTGGCGCTGCCATGTGCACTCAGCACTAAACATGACACTTGCAGTAACATCTCCTGTAGTTCTTACAGCAGTCCTACAGACCATGAGTACTATGAGTATCCTTGTTCTGCAGTTGAAGAAGCCAAAGCAGAGATTAAGCACCTTGCTCGAGGTCAGACTGAGCCAGGACTGGGATTTCACAGTGCCTTTTACAAGTATCTCCTGTGCTTTTCTGTGAAAAGCTCTAAAAAGGTCTGCTGGCTGAGGGAGGATCCCCCTCGTAGTCCATGGTGTACCGGAAGATGGTGGGGCCATGCCTGGAGCTACCTACTGTCCATAACAAAGTTGCACTCAGGACTTCTCCATAGCTGGGCATCATTTTGTTCTCCAGGATCCACAGAAGGCCTCTGATAGATACTTATTGAATGGGTGTTCAGGGACTGTGGGAGATAGAATGCCTAGATTTGCTTAGGGAATTCTTGAAGGTTCCTAGAGGTGTTCATTTGTCAGACCAGAGACGTCAAGGGGCAGGTCAGTTGACCCTTTGGCCACTTGTGAGTATACAGTCCCTTGTATATTCTAGGACAGTGGTATCCTGAGGCAATGGCTCTCACTTCTGGGCACACTGGAGACCATGGATATTTGTTAGGGGCTAGAACCACATCACTTTTGCCCAGGAGAACAGAAACAGCAAGAGGACAGTGTGGACTGAGTGTGGTGATGACTCCTGCCATTGCTCCCTCTGCTAACCTGTCACTATTGCCGCTTCTACAGTAGCTGCCACCTCAGAGACCACACCAGTCACTGCCAGTGCCACATCAGAGGCAGTGCTAGAAGTTGGTCACCCTCCCTGCTATTTTATCCTTCACAACACTTCTGTAATTGCTACCCAACTGAGCCTGTGTCCCAGCTCTGTGGCCTGGACGTCTACCACTTTGAACCATAGCTACCAAACTGTTATTAAAACTACTAGCAGTTATTATTAACAGCTCCCAAGTAGAGCTCAGCCTACAGTTTACAAAGCAGAGTGACATCCAGGCTTGCTTTGACTGTCACATCAGTAACAAAGGACATTCTTCTAAGATGAGAAAATGAGGCACAGCTGTTGACATTCAGCAATTTAATAACATCCAGGTAATAAAGGGCTTATAGGGGATGAAACCAAGCTGGTAGAGCACTTGCCTAGTATGTACAAGGCCCTGGGTTCAATCTTTAGCACCATATAAACCAGATACAGTAGTGCATGCCTGTTTTCTCCTAATCTCAACATTTGAGAATTCAGGGTCACCTTATATTACATAGCAATTTTAAGGCCAGCCTAGGATACATGAGACCCTTTCTTTTAAAAATAAAGGTGGGGGTGGAGTTGGAGAGTTGGCTCAGTGGTAAAGAGCACTTGCTGCTCTTCCAGAGGGCCCAGGTTCAATTCCCAGCACCCACATGACATCTCACAACTGTCTGTAACTCTGTTCCAGGGTATATGATGCCCTCATACAAACATACATGCAGGCAAAACACCGATGTACATAAGACAAAAATAAAGAAATTTAAAAAATAAAAATAAATAAGGGTGGGGTGAGGGAGTTCAGAGTAGCAAGGAGGTTAGTGGTTTAATTTATGGGCAACTTCATGTAGAGCCTGTTCACAAACTTTTTAATTACTTATATATTCTTATTTTATGTGCATTGGTGTTTTCCTTGCGTGTATATTTGTGTGAGGGTGTCAGATGCCCTAGAACTGGAATTACACATAGTCATGAACTGCCGGTGCTGGGAATTGAACTCAGTTCCTCTGGGAGAGCAAGCAGTGCTCTTAACTGCTGATCTATCTCTCCAGAGTGTGTTTGCAAATTTTAACCCATTTCTAATTTAGAAACCTTCAGAAGTGAATTTTCTTCTTAATTTACAAAGCTAAATTCCAGAGAGGGTAAAGGCCAGGCCCCAGCTTGCCCAGCTGGTGGGACTGTCTGTCTTCATAACCATATCCCAGAGGCAGAGAAGGCTCATCCAGGGGGAAATGCTAGGTCAGGATTCCAGAGACCTGGAGGGTGGTCTACCACTGTGTTCTCAGTTATAGTCACCAAGACTTAACAGCTGTGTGTCTTTGACCTAGCAACATAACCTTACAGAGTCTTGTTTTGACAGTCTCCTGGTGATGCTGGACTTATGTACTTCACAGTTTGTTTAGGGAGAATGCACACTGGACTTAGCACCTCTAAGGACCCATCTGCCCCCAACCCTTCCAAGTTCAAGTTCTTGCTATTAGCAAGATATAGTAACAGTTCCACTGGCTGTGTTCTCCTAAATTCCGAGAGTGAGAGTGTTTTCTGTTCCAATGACAAATAAGGACAACTAAAGCTTAGACACGTGGAGAGAAGTTCTTGGCTTCTGTGTGGCAGAGCTGAGTTCTAAATCAGACTCTTGACTTTATACCTGGCAGCTCAGGAATTTAGCTGTGACATCTAGACCCGCAGTAGGTGTTTATTGGGTTCTTTATGTGTCCTGGGTGCTATGTTAGACCCAAATTTTCTTTTTCTTTTTGTTTTCTGTTCGTTTGTTTGTTTTTGATTTTCGAGACAGGGTTTCTCTGTGTAGCTTTGGCTGTCCTGGCACTTGCTCTGTAGACCAAGCTGACCTCGAACTCACATAAATCTGCCTGCCTCTGCCCCCCAAGTGCTGGAATTAAAGGCATGCATCACCACAACCCAGCAATCCAAATTTTCAGTAGGGAAAGGGAGAATGGTTTCTCTCCCCTGTCTAGGGGAGAGACAGATATCCTGCTATATACCCCTGGAAATGGGGTGACAGCAGAGATAGTTAACAGGGACTAGAGAAGAATGTGCCTCAGGGACCAAGCTTTAGACAACACAAATTGTTGGGACAACAGACACCCATACTCAGTGATTTCACAGGCCTAGTATGTTTGTTTGCAGTAGACCAGAGAAAAAAACCAAAGGCCCATCTCTAAGAAGAGACCCCTAACAAAATAACATGGATTACACTAGAGAGGGCCTTAAGGGCCAGGCTTGGAAGCAGCCTTCATTCTCTAAGCCATCTTAAGTCATGTGGCCTTGTTCACCTGCCAGAAGACTGCCTTCCCCAGAGGAAGAGGATGTGGGTTTGGCGAACAGGTAGCAGTTGCTATCACACACAGTTTGGAAATGGTCAAAAGCAATTTCCCCAAAGAAGTGACATTCCAGAGGAGGCCTGAAAAGGAGATAAAAGGAATGATGGCAGGTGTCTGGTGTGTTTTTGGCTGGGGGCCACAGGCCCAGCTGCTCTCCAGGCAGCACCAGCACCTTGTGGGGCATGTGACCCGGGTCCCACTCACCACCTCCCAGCATGGCTAAGGTGCTGCACCTGTAAATGAGACCTGTCTGGGGAACCCATAGTGTGGGGCATCCCTCTGGGTCAAGACCCTACTCTACTCTTAGACTGAGTAAGGGAACCCTATGGTCCCTTAAGAGAGGACCCAGATGGTTACGCCAAGGTTACTTCTTTACTGCTAGCAGCTACTCTGCAGGCCCATCTGACTAGACTAAGGTTTTTAACCCAAGATTTAAAAGGACTGGAGATCAGAAGCAGATGCTCCTGGAAGACGCCCCATCCTTCCTAGCCGTCTGGGGACAGGGCTATGGAGGAGAAGGCAATTCATCACGGAACCGTGCAAGCCCCTGTTCAATAATAAACAGATGTATTATGGGGAAAGAACGGGATGGGCATCAGCCCAGTGATTCATTTGTCTCCCGCTAGAAGTCACCTTCATCCCAGGCTTCAGAGGGCAGGCACGGGCGCTTTGATGCAGAGGCATCATGTCAGGGAAATGGAAACATTTCACGTTGTAAATCCTCAGGTTGTCAGAGAAACCCTAATGAGAAAGGAGGCTGGCAGGGAGCACCCGGGGCTGCTTGGGGAGGGGCGTGTACTCAAGACTCTGAGAGACAGGAACCTTGCCTGACATTCTTCTGACTTTCTTTCTTCACTGTTCTCCTGCACCCCTGGGAGACAGGAAGTTCTCCCAGGACCCTGCCGGAAGCCATGACATTTAACAGTTGTTTCAAATGCTTTGGTCAATTTAAGACACCCAGGGATGAAAGTATTTTGGAAAGTCTGGGGTTTGGGTCTGATTTCCTCTCCAAGCAGCAAGCTCTTGTATCTGATTTAGGAGAAACTGAGTCACGACTCCCACTCCACTCAGAGCTGCAGATAGAACCATAAACATAATGGGTATGCCAACCCTATTAGGAAGAGATAGTAGAATGGCAAGCTTAAGGTCAGGTTGCGGTGCTCCAGGGTCAATCTTAAATACAGAATTCTACACTTGCAGGTGTGTGACCTTAGGCAAACCATTGAAGCTCTCAAAGCCCCAGATTCTGTGTTGCAGAATAGGACTAGCATAAATGGCAACTACTAGGGCTAGAGAGAGAACTCTGTGACTAAGAGGGCTTGCTGATCTTCTAGAGGACCCACGTGCCATTTCTAGCACCCACTTCAAGTAACTCACAGCCATCTGTAATTCTAGCTCCAGGGAATCCAATGCCCACTTCTGGCATCCATCGGTACCTACCCCACATGTGAAAGTTATTCACACAGACATGTACACATAAATAAAAATAGATCTTTGGGGGAAAAGAAATAGCAGGTGCTATCTGAGACTTTTAAGGAGTGAGTTAATGTGTGTAATGGGCTTAACCTATTAAGAAATGGCCCCTGCTCCTACTTAGGAGCCTCCAAAGTAGAGCAGATCTGTTTTTTTTTTTTTTTTTGCAGATCTGTTTTTAAAGGGGTGTGCATATGAGAATGGGAAAGAATGAAGAATGAGTGAATGAATGAATGATTAAAAGGGGGCAGAGGACAGATTCTCAGACATCTCACATGGTGTGGTCACTGACATGGGGAGCACAGGGACAAGTGAATGGTTGACCATAGAAGTAGACTCTAGTAATATTTGGAGTTCCTCTGTGGGCAGAGTCCAGAGGCTGTAATCTGGGTGCTTTCATTAATCCAACCAGGTGTCCACAGCTTGGAAAGGTGGGGAAAAGAAAAGAGAAACCTCTGCCTGCCCCAGGGAAGCCCTTAAGAGTAGTGAGGTAAAATCACCCAAGATGCAAATCAGTACACATGCCCCGTGTGGGTCAGAGCAAGAATTCTCAGGAGACCCTGGCCAGACTGGTCATGGAGAGTTCTCTGGTGAAGGATGAGTTCAGTGACAAATTGGATTTAGACTACGGAGCTGAATGATAACCAGGACACAGATTTGGACCTGAGGATGGTTCTGGGTGTTAAAGATCCGATTTACATCCAGCCTGGCATCTCTGACATTGGCAGGAGATCTGCCGCTGACCAGGCAGCCACACACTTACGTTCTTTTTCTCACTTTCCCTGGCCGTCCAGTAGCTTAAGAACAAAGATTCTCTTCGGCTGTATGCCTGAAGGTTGAAGGCATTCCAGACCCATAAATATTATTTGTAAAAGCAACTGATGCATAAAACTAGACTTTGATTAAATATTACAACCAGCATTTGGTAATGGAGCATGAGACTGTCATTTATCAGCGAGCAATGTGGACATAATAATTCATTAAGCTCCTTTGAGCAGTGCCTCAGCCTAGCGCTCAGGACAAGGGGCTGCGTAAGGTTAAGTTTTGTTTCGACCACTGACTACCGCAGGACTCCCTCCCAAACTGCTCCTGAAAACCATTAGCTCCCCAGGAGGCCCAGGCTTCTGCCCTCCAAGTGTCCCAGCCTCGGAGCCACTTTAAAGGCCTCTATTTATCACTGCAAAGTCTCTTGCTTTTCTTTTGGGAGGTTGTGCATGGAAGCTGCCCTGCTCCGTTAAGACGCTGCCCCCTCCCTCCATCATAAAGTCTCATGCATGGAAGTGCTCACTATCCATTCATTCTGCTTCAGTCACCACATGGTAGAAACGATGGTGGACACTGGAGATTCTAGGGGACAAAATAGACAAAAGCCTCACTCTCAAGGAGTACACATCTTGAAGGTAGACTGACTGTGAGCCAATAGATGCCTTGCAGAGATGCGAACTGTTAAGGGTGGAGGTAGTAGGTGGCCACCTCACCTGGACTGGGGGTCGGGGAGGCTTCCTGGAGGAGGCAGGATGCGCTGAGAACGGAAGGATATTCAGAAGTTGGTTAATGAGGAGGACGCGTGAGTATTTTAGGTATAGGGCAAGCACGTGCACAGCTCTGTGGAGAGAGAAGCAAAGCTCCTTGAAATAGCTGAAATAACTTTGGTCTGAGTGGAGCTTAGAGGTTGAAGCAAGAGTTGGTTAGATCTGAGACTGGAGAGATGAAGTGACTGTTCCGCAGAGTTCTGGAACCTTATCTAGGGCTGCCGTGTGAAGAAGGCAGTGTATATAACATACTGAGTTAGAAGGATTGAGACAAGCCAGACACCAGCATGCCTCTGGGCACCCCCAGCAGGCATGTAGGCCCAGGAAGTAAATGTTTAGATAGTTGGATGTTGCTGCTGGAACGACGACCCCCAAAATTCTTAATAGCCTCAAGAAACAAAGGTTCATGTCTTGCATGTACAGAATATACTATGGAGAAATGGGAAGGGAAAGAAGACAGATTTGATGCCCATCCCCACAGTCACCCAGAAGCAACAGGCACCATTTCTGATCACATTTCACAGACCGTAGCAAATCCAATGACTACTTCCATTTTCAGCAGGATTGTGGAAGCCACCCTACAAGGGCACAAGAGATTAAGAACCAGACTGTTCATAGACCACCCTGCAGATGAACACCAGGAGGCTGGCATCTCTGTGGCTTCCCGTTAAATAACCATCCCAAGCATTGATCCGGGGCTTTTAGAATTTAGTCACTAGCAATCCTCCTCTGAAGACTGGCACAGTGGCTTCTAAGCCCCTAAGTCCCCAGGAAGAGAAAAGTACTAGCTTAGGAATTTCTGAGCCTCTGGGGTGGTTGCATGGGGTGTGAACTTCCCAAATGCTTTGCACATAGTTTTTACTTTCACTAAAATGAGCAGTACAAGCAACTTGCTAAATAAAGATTAAGCCAGTGGCATTTATACATCTAAGTGAAACATCATGAAGACCAAGCAGTGACTTTGCATTTGCCACCCCTCTAAGCATCTGCCTCCCTGTAGTTGGAACACAAAGATTGTAAATGTGTGTTGCTTTGGTGCAGACTCCAAATATGCCCTAGGACATTTGTTTATACTGGGTCTGATTAGCCATCCAGATATCATGACAGTGGGACACAAGCAAAGGCTTCAAATACCTGGTTCCTCCAGGATCACAGAGAAGGAACCCCAAGATACAGTTCCTGCCACTTAGGCTCTCAGATTCAAGGTCACATTTTTTTCCATCACTGTCTCCCCCTCCTGTCTCTCTGGTAGCTTTTCTATACTTGACCCCTTATGCCTGCCTTCCTACAAATAGGTTTGAATGTCAGTAAAATCAAAACTGTCAGCATAGTTGTTAAGGAACTTGAACACCAGGCCTAGCATACCAGTTGTGCTGGGTAGGTTGGTTTTGTTTTATTTGGGCTTTTGTTTCGTTTTGTCAGGGTCATATAGGAAGAGGAAACTTCAATTAAGAAAATGGCTTATTCAGTTTGTCCCACAGGCATGTCTATGGAGCATTTTCTTGATTAATGACTGATGTGGGAGAGTTGAGCCCACTCTAGTGAGCGCCACTCCTCGCCTGGTCTTGGGTTGTATAAAGAAGCATGCTGAGAAAGCCAGGAAGAGCAAGCCAGTAAGCAGCACTCCTCCTTGGTCTTTGATTTAGGGCCTTTCTCCAGGTTCCTGTTCTGCTTGAGTTTCTACCTAGGTTTTCCTCAACCAACTACAATAGGAGCGTGTAAGCCAAACAAACCCTTTCTTCCTCTAACTGATTTTGGTCATGGTCTTTCTCACAGCAATAGAACACAAAGTAAGACAATAGTACCCTGAGCTAAAGCTTATGACTATGTCAAGAGTAAGGACTTTGGGGGGGACATGACTTGGGGGCCAACCCTATTCTGCTGCTCTGATGGAGTGCAGCCTTGGGTGAATGTCACTCTGAACCTCCATCTGCTTTCCTCTAGCCTGGGGCACAGAGGCAGACTTCTGTAGGGCTGCTGTAAGGAGTAAGGTATAGCATCCAAGGGGGTGAGGACTGCTAGAATGACTCGTGAGTTTTTGAAGAAAAACTCACTCTTGGTGAAAACTTACTGTTTCATTGATGTGCCCAAAGTCATACATTAGCGTGTGTATAGTGGGTCCTGCACAGTCCTGGAATGAACTTTTCTAGACCCTGTTCTCAATCCCTTTGGTCACTGGCTCCCTCTGTGAGCCCCTACCTGCTCCTCCAGATGGGCAGCTTCTCCTTTGGCCTCCAGGAGCCTCCTTCCTTAGGCTCTCTCCCCTTCCTCAACCCATGCATGGCCTTTTCCTGATGACCTAATCTGAAAATCTATGTTAATCCTGCTGCCCTTTACAATTAGTACATAATCTGGAACTTGTCACTGTGGGGCCAGCACTAGAACCCACAGCATGGTGGCTACCATGGGTGACTGCTTCTGCACATAAGCTCTCTGTTCAGTGCTCAGCTCAATGCTACATATTCCAACTCTTCCATGTGAGTGACAAAGTCACAGATTGTCTGAAACAGCCATCAGACTGACCTGCATTTTACTCCTATAAGGAAGGTGAGCCAGTGCCCAGCAAGAAGATCAGAGACCCCTGCCTCCCTGCCAAGGTGTTTGCAGGAGTCCATTATGTAGCTGATGAGCCTTGAATGAGGCAGACTCCATAGTGAGGGAAGGAAGAGGCCACTTCTGGATACATATCCTGAGTGAAGATCCCAAGACCCCTGGAGCAGGCACTTAGACACACATGTGCTTACCACAGTGAGGCACTTACACAGTGGCAGCATGTAGGGGGAGGGGAGATTGGACAAGACTTCTGCCTTTGGAGCACTATGTTTATTGGTGTTTACAGTGGGAGTGGAATTAATTAAATACCACAGGGCCTCCTTGGTTGCCGAAAATAAACTGAGCCAGGCCCCCAGCAGTGCTGCCTGCTGGTCTGCTTCCCTGAAGAGGAGTCTTTCTGCTTCACAGGACAGAGGCACACAGAGCTTCCATGGTGGGACTGCTGTGTGGCCACCTTCTACCTTGCCTAACTCTGTGCAGATGCACAACCACATACAGCCACATACATAGGTATACACACACACACACACACACACACACACACACACACACACACAGATGCGTGCACGCGCACACACACACACACACACAGTGTTGATTCATCCAAACCAGCATGAACTACTGCTGTGCACAACTGTACATGTACACATTGATATGCACACATTCAATGAGCACACATGGACACACCATGCTTATGAGAGCTTAGAAATAGCCTAGTTAGTATGTTCAGTAAACTTGCCTCATCTGTCATTCAGGACCCAACATAGTCATTGAAGCATTTGGTCATACACACAAAGCCTCACCAAGAAGCACATGGGTGGCTTCAGAATGAGGAAGCTGTAGTCTGTACTTCAGTTACCCTAAAGGCATGACCTTGGGTTTGCCTCGTTTTCTCAACTGTACACTGGGGTATCAGCGGAACTACGTCGTGTGTACAAGTGAGAAAATGAGCACCGTGTTCTCAGCAGGGCTGTAACTGAAACCTCACGGAGCATAGCTGGTGTGATTCTCACTCAATACCCTTAGCTTTATTCTAAGGAAAACTGGAGACATATGGAGATAAATATGGTCCAAGTGACCCATAAAATCTAAAGGGACAGCCTGACCTATGAATGTGCCTCTGTCTCCCAGCACCACCTCTTACCAGACTACTGTATAGATCAACACCCATGAGGCCTATACTTAGACACCCGCCCCCATCCCCGCCACTGCTGCCACCACCAGCCCAAGTTGTCATGGGCAAATGACCAAACCATGCAGAGTTGAGGAAAACCAAAGGCATTCTTGGCCGAGAAAGCAAATGCTATGTGGCATGGGTTTTAGCCACTAAAACACACAGACTCTTCTGTGGCTCCCCAGGACCTGTAGCCAAGGTCCAACCTCCTGAGCCTGACCTATGAATGTCCATCCATGCTGTGTCTCTGTCTCTCAGGACCCTTGCCCATTAGGCTGCTTCTGACAGGGATGGCAAAATACAGGGTTCTGAAATTGAAAATAGGAAGAAATGGTGACAAGTGGGGCCTGGCTGTCATCCTTATTCCTTTGAAAGTCCAGATAGGTGAATCTCAGAATTAATCAGGCTTAACTACGGAAGCTCCTTGCTGGACGAAGGCAGGCCTCTTACCAGACAGAAAACTTCCCCTAGTGAGACTGTTGGGTTTCCATATCCTGGAGCATTTTTTTTTCTGTTGCACTCTTCATTGTGCAAGCTAGCCTCTCCCTAACCTGTCCTTCCACAGCCCCTCTTCTGACCTCATCAAAGTCCTATGCTGGGTACAATCTGACCCCCTAACCTGGTGACTTAAAACAACATCAGTTACCTCACAGGATCTGTGTACTTATTGTTTCTCCATTCAAAAAAATTAAAATGAAAACCTTAACCCTAGAGGGAATGGCAGCCTGGCTGGTTGGTTAACCAATTCATTTCTCTATGTACCTCTCTGAGGAAACTCCACTTCCTGGATACTGAAGGTGGTGGCACTGTAACTTAGATGTTCAATGTCATCCAAAGTTCCACCATGGTGCTATTGGGAGGCAGACCCAATGAGACGTCCTCAAGTCCTTGGGAAATGTTGTTGAAGGAGACTATGGGAACTGTCCCTTCTTTCTTTTGACTTCTTGGCTCATAAGATGAATGCTTCACTCCAGCACAACACTCCAACCCTTCCTGTCTTCCCCAAGGACAATTTATGAATGTCCTCAGAATTAGCTGATGCTTATTAAATAGCATAATCGTATTGTGGAAATAGAGAAGTACAAAAATATGAAACCATTCAAGTATAATTATTACCATTTCAGTACATTGCTTTCTTGTTTGTTTCTGATGAACATTTTATATATCATTTAAAATAAAATTGAAATCAATATTATATCTTCATATCTGCTGCCTGCCATGCTAGGCTATGGATGTTTTTAGTTTGTCTTTGCTTGTTAATTTTATTTGCAAGGAATATAATAAACAACTATGGAGCTACCATGGAGCCCAAGAGCTAAAATCATCCCTGCAATTCACCTAGACCCATGCACGTCCCTTCTGCACTGTCCCTGCCTCTCCATAGATGGCTTCATTTAAGCTTCCTATTTCTTGTTCTTTTAACACTACAGTTGGTTCATGCATGTTCTTTGCTGTATCGTGTCAGTCCTCCATGGTGTGGGCCCTTATGAGTGTATGACATTGTTTCCTTACAACTTCCTCACCGACCAAAGTTTGCAAACTTGTTAATAGCTACATAATGTATTGTACATAGAAGACTATCTACCTATCACATCTCTATTTCTGACTTCTAGGTGGTTTATAGTTCTATTAATGGTTCTACCACAAACATCCCTTCAGGTAATGTTTGCATGCCTCTAATGCGTGAAAGTGTTGTTTTAAAAGGATGGACATTTTGATAGAGATTGCAACATCCCCTCCAGGAAGTTCCTATTAATCCCTGTTTGCATGAGACCCACCAATACAGCTTACTGCCATTGTGAGAGAGAGGAAGAGGTAAAAGGAAGGGAGGGAGGGAAAGAAGGAAGGAAGGGGGAGAAGGAAAGAGTGAACACACACACACACACACACACACACACACACACACGTGCACAGATATATCTGTCTCTTATAAAGGACCAAAACCAAGGGAGCATTGGTGTTTCTGGAGTGGAATTCCCATCTCCCCAAACACTCACATCCTTTTCAAGAGTTCCTTGAGCCTTCACTGTTATTTCACCATTCTGTAGAGTCCATTCCAGTTGTCTCTGCTCACTCCCAACATTTTTCTCCACTCCTGCTGTGATTTTCTCTGGTAGTCATAATTTATAACATGCTTTCTTTGTCTCTTCCCCACCCAAGTGTACTTTAATATGAACAGGGTCACATGTGCCTTTCTGACTACTAGATCTACCTGGCACACAAGAAGAATTCAGTGAACATTGGTTACTACAGGATTGGTGAAATGAAGGGATGAATGTAAGAATGGCCCAGCATGTAGCCCAGGGCCAGCTCATAGTTGGCACTTACGTGCATATTTCACAAGTAATCAGAAACATGAATGAGTACTATTGCTGTCATCAGTCTCTGAATAATGGTAGCATTCACTGACACCCCCAACCCACCACCCTTTCAGTTCTGTTGGCCCCTGTGGGCAGGTTCTAGACTAGAGGTATGTCTAGAATATTCTCAAATATGCTTCTGAGAAACCATGCTGTGGCTTTCTTATGTGCACCTGTAGCTCCTTTTCCAGAAAGCTCTGAATCATGGGGTCCTGGGACTTTCCAGCCCCCACCCCTATCCCGCTGCTTCTATACACAGAGCCCTGCTCCCAGACTGGCTCTGTGCCCTTTGTCTTAATGATTCTATGTTGCAGGGATGGGAGCAGCCGGCTCATCAGTCTGCACCAGTGGCCAACAGCTATAGTAAGCTTTCCAGGGTTGCTAGGCTCACACGCCCCATCCCTGGATCTCTACTTCATCCTCTCCTAATCATGGCAACGATGACATCACATTGTTCTCTGTAAGAGTTTACATGGCTCTTTCCCATGAGTCATTTATTTGATTTTTCCCAGCAGCCCTATCATCTGAGGGCTTTCCCCACTACTTGAGTTTACAGAACGGAGGTTTGGAGGGTGAACCTCTTTTTCATGATTATATGGCTACACAGGGACAAAGCAGACATATCTGCCCCCAGACTCTTCTTTGTAGTCACAATAGGAATTGTGAAGTGACCCTTCATGAGGCTGGGACCCGTGGGGCAAAGGGAACACTGTTTTCTTTTGGTTTCCATAGCCTTGGCTCTCAGTTGTAGAACATTGTGTCTGTCTTGGGTTTCTTCACATGTTTATTCTGCAAATACATGCTGTTTCTGTAGCACACAGACCAATAGAAGACTCAGCGGGAATCATAAGAATAAAGAGACATGCATGTACTCAGAGGCCAGGACAGTTGGCTAGGGTCTTCGTCAGGGCTCAGGGTCAGGCTCTCAGATGGCTTGAGAGATTGAAAAAGTGCAGTCACATCCCCCAAAGGCATAGAGAGTTACTTTGACCTCCTTAGCTGAGGATCACAATTACAAGGTTTATGGGCAACATTTACAGAGCCAGTGTGTAGGACAGGGGTGGAGAAGAGAGAGAGAGTGAGTGGGAAAGAGACAGATACTATTGAAGACAGCCTCCAGCCCACATCATAGGAGCATGTCCAGCGTCCACTGGACTGAGGACCACTCTCCATAGAATGCTGACATTATGTTGACTGAAACAGATGCTGTCTCCTCTTTGGGGCCTGATCTCCTTTTAACACTCAGACCCAGCCCACCCTAGAGGCATTTCGGACTTCACATTGTGAACCTGAGCCCCACAGCTCAAACCCTGCCCCAGATTTTAGTGCATGGAAGAAAGAGCCTATCTCCTTTCATCATTCCATCCTCATCAAGCCAAGTCAGCCATGGACTTTGCATTTTCCTATCCTCATTAGGCCGAGTTCAGTCATGGGAAATATAGGAGGAGCTCTCAGGTGAGAGGTGGCAAGAGACATGTGTGAAGACACAGAAACGTGCACTCCTCATTTCTGGAACTCACTACGTATCTCTGAAGTAAGTAGACAAGAAAGAGGACACCACGGGTCTCTCCCTGCTCTGGTTCCCAGTTCTTCCTCATCTCTCAAGAGCAGTGAGAAGAGTATATGTATTGATGATGTCTCCTGTGATTCTCTCATGTTTTTATCTCCTATCTTGTCACATCTGGGAAAGGCCCGATGGGGTACTACAAGGGAATAAGGAGGGCCAGAGGCAGAACTTGTATTCCCATTTCATAACTGTGATATCCAAGATTCTTCCTGTCCTCACAGCTCCTTGAACAGTTGTTGGGCATGGTGCCAGAATCCTGACCACTGCTTCCCCCAATGATGCCCATGTGAACTCTCCAGATAGCAGACACTTACTGAAGGAGTTGTCACTTTTGTCTCCATCCAGCTGAGTATTGAGGGTCTCTCGTGTATTCACATACAACTTTACAAATGACCATGAACTTCCACCAGGGGCCAGGGTGACCCAAAATTGAAATCCAGACATCTCTTCTGGTTGCCATTATATTGCCTCTCTTCACATGGACATCCCAGCCATCATTTTGGTTCTTTCCTGAAGAGCGGGTTTCTCTAGCCTCCTGCTTTGTTATTCCTTCACCCAGACCCCTCTACCTCTTCGAGTCTGCTTGGAAACTCCTGACTGTCCTTTTTGAAAGTCTGCTTCCTCCCAGGCTTCCTTGGAGAGGTGAGTTGCCAGGCTGCTCACCTGCTAGCCATAGTCTGTTGAAAACTCATTCTCTCATGTCCTTCCTGTCTCCTCACAAAGCTGCACTCTCTCCTGACCCACACGAGCCAGGCTGGTCCTTTTCTAAGGCATCTCACAGTCCAGCCACGGTTAGTGCCAAGGCATGTGACAGAAGGCTCTCCATCCCACTGTTGTGCCCCACCCCCAGCACTGGCAGCCTCTCCTGCCCCATGCTGTGAGACCTAGTGTTTTGTCTTCAGAAGCCAAGATCCATTTCACTGAGCATTCCAGTATTCCACAGGCTTTTTCATGAATTCAAGTGGGTTCTGAACTAGTACAATAACATTTTGGGGAAGGTTCTGTTCCTCGGGATCCGACCCTTAAATAATGGTCTGTATGCTACCTCCTTGGGCTCCATACAGCCATTCAGTTCAGGCCTTCTCCCATGAGAAAGGGAAGTCAGTGGTGATGGGGGAAGTCCTTCTGTGTATATGTTGATAAATAAAGCACTGTTGGCCAATAGGGAAGCAATATAGATGGGACTAGGAGTCGAGGATGATTCTGGGAAATGTAGTCAAGGGTGAAGAGTTGCCATATGATCTCAGGAAGAGAGGACACATGAGGCTGTGTCCTTGGTAAGAAAAGTCCTTATAGAAATTTATATTAGTAGTCATGGGTTAATAGTTAAGACAGAACCAGCCAATGAAAAGCCCTGGACATTAGCAGACAGCATTGCAACTAATAGAGTTTCTGTGTGTTCTTTGGAGTTGACGCCACTCTGGGACCAGGCTGGCAGGAAGAGTCTCGTTACACAGTTGTGTGACCTAGACAAAAAAGGCCCTCCAATCCCCCCAAAAGCTAGTGGTGTAGCCATGTCTAAAAGATATCGTGCCATGAAGAATAGCTGATACTCTACTTTCCTCACTACCTAGACCCTATGGCTTGTTCTGTTGTATAGTTCTCTCCCTCCACCAAGTACCAGCTGCCACTCCTGCTCCTTTAGCGATAGAGTGTGTGTGAGCTCTTGAGTCAGTAAGTCCCAAATGGATGCAGCTTCTCTAAATCTGGTAAAGAGTGGCACTTAGAGATGGTGTTCCTACCGCCACCATTGAAGCCTTGGTGGGATCCCTCTGCTCACCAAGCTCATTCCACTCTGGGTCCTCTGCTCTAAGCAGAAGTTGTGGGCTGAATGTTTGTGTCCCTCACAACCCCAACCCAATGTGTATTAGGAGGTTCAGTCTTCAGGAGCTAGTAAGAGCGGTATTCTGGTGATTGGGGTTAATGTCCTTACCAAGGAAATCCCACAAAGCCAGCAGTAGGAAGACCTCTGTGAATTTGAATGGGCCCTCACAAGACACCAACTCTGCCAGTACCTTAGTCTAGATTTTCCCATCTCTGGAACAGTGAGAAGTAAGTTTCTGTTTGTGCCAGAACACAAACCAACAGGATGGTACTCTGGTATAGCACCTGAAGGGACTAGGCTGGGAAGCATCATTATGTAGCAAGCCAGGAACCCTGGGACCTCCATGGGAAACAGCCACTCCCAGGTGAGCTGACTGTAGCCCCTAGCCCTTCACACCACACTCCTGCACCTTCCCTCCAACAGTCTTCCAGCAGCTCAAAGGTCTTACTGTTTTCTGAAGGAGCCAGACACACCCCAAGTCTCCTCTTCTCCTTGGGGATGGATTCTTACCACAAAGAGTTAGCTAACAGTTCACAGCTTCAGCAAGGCCTACCCAAACCCTTGAAAACATTCTCCCACCATCATTCTGTTGGCTGCCAAATAGATTTCCTTCATGAGTATGCTCACACAAAAGAACAGGACAAGTGAGTACCTGGGTTTCTGCACAGAGCTTCCAGGTATAATCAACCGGGGGTCTCCTGGACAATGGGGTGCTAAGTTGGTGGGTGGATCTCCTTAGGACATAGGATTACAGCTGTGGATGGAGATCAATACTTACCCCTCAGGTGATACCATTTCATGCCCATCATTTTATGACAATAATGAGAGTGAGTGCCTCTGAGCCACCACCTGCCAGCTCCATCCTAAGTACTGAGAGCATATCAGCACATTTAACCTGACAACAAGCATATCAGGTAGACATTGCTCACTCACAATTCACAGATGAAGCAGTGGAGACACAGAGAGAAGTCAAGTAAAGGCTGGCCACCAGCTAGAGAATGATTCTGGACCGGCTGGCTGCTGGGACATATATTAAGAGCCAGCCTGCACAGCTCTGCCAAGACTACATTACATTCTTCTCCATCTCTCCTTTGTTTCTCCCTTGGCTTCAGCCCCACATCCCCATGCCACTTCACTCCCCCTCAGCCAGTGCAGAGTATGGACCCAGGTTGCGAGTCAGGATCTGGACCTCAATTCTGTTGCTGCTCCAGGTCTTCATGGAAACTTGGGCTTAACATTGATCTCTTTTATCTGTTCTCCCATCAGCTCTCCCACCATCTGTCTGATCTTTCCAGTTCTCCCCAGGGTGCAGTGGTATCTATAGACTCAGTGGTGTCTATAAGGCCAGAGGATACAGCAGCCTGCCCAAGGGCATCTGAAACCACAAGAAGTCTGACCAGCCATCCTGAGACATGCCCTAGTAAGAACTGGGAGATCATCCTGGGGGGCAGATCACAGGTCCAGGCAGACTGGAAATAGTTAGCCAGTAGATGGAAACATAGACATGAGCTGATGGAACCAAGGTCCCCAGACAGGACAGCAACTCTAGCACTGCCATGGCCACCCCTATGGGCTGCTGCCCTTCCATCAACTGTAGCCTCAGAGTATATCCAGCTCATGTATCACACATCCAGCCATCCTAAACATGCAACCCACTTCTCCATCACAGCCCACAGTCTGATGGGAATATAAGTAGTCACTTTCACTTGATCTCTTGTGTCAGATGTGGGAGGGCTCGCCGAGATCTCTCTGGAAGCTCAGCAATGGAAGGAGACACAGATATCTGTCTGCCCTTTGACTCTTCTCCCTCCGTAGGAAGCCCCTGATCAGGAGACCCAGTGCAAAGACCTAGTGGCTATCAGGAGAGCAGGAAGGGATGGGTCACTGAGGCAGAGAACCACTGGGCCCGAGGGCTCCCTTCAACCTTTTGATAGGTTGTAGGAATCATTGCCTACTTTCCCATGCCCCACCATCCCTATCTGTGAGGGGAGGGACAGGACCCCACCATCCCACCTGTGCTGACACTTCCCTGGTGAGCAGTGAATGTCAGGTATGGTCCTTACAGAAACTAGTGCACCTAGTGTGCGCACCTGGCAACTACAAGTCAATTCAGGTCTCAGTGTCCTGCTCAGCGATGTCCTGGTGGCAGGAGAGGGGTTGGGTGTCTTCTCATTTTATATTTTGAAAAATGTAAATTTTGGAAGTGAGTGAATTTCCTTGTTGTGACCCAGATGCCTCTGATCAGATTTCAGCCCCAAGTCTATATCTGGTCCTGGTTAGCATAGGGATAGAGGGCCAGTGTGAGTCTTGGAGGTATACAGGTCAACTATACTGGGCATCCTTGACCGTCTTGGCCCTCTCTCTGACACTTCTGCTTCTCTAGCTCTTGCCATAGTAACTCTCAACACCTTTCTACTTGTGCATCCTTCAGCAAATGTTTGCCTTGGTTTTTCTTTTAACTGTAGGATGGGAATAATGGTACCTAGTCCATGTGCTCATCTGTGAAGACTAAATAAGAGAGCCCAGCCTGTATAACACTCATAGTACCATCTGGTGTGTAGGGAGATATAAAAATATCTAAGTTGAACATTGCTGTGACTCTGATGGTTCTTATGCTGTGCACCCTATTTTAGAGGATTATCTCACTGAGGTCCTACAGCTTTCTGAAATGCACTGCCTCTCTCTCTGCCCAGATGCCCTTCTACCCTTCAATACTCATCTCAAGCTGACCCACCCTCTCTGACACTAAGTGGAAGAGCCCACCAGATGCTCTGCTGTCCTTCCTCCACATTGACCTGTCACACTGTCTTGTCATTTACTTCTGCACTGGCTCCTGAGTCATTTGAGGGCAGCAAACATATCAGATTAATCTCTGCCCTGACACAGGACAAGGCTTGAGACATGCCATAAATGCAGTTGAAAGACAAGAGAGAGACATGCACACAAGAAGTTGTAGTACATGGTGACAGATGCCATAGTGGAGAGACAGACAGACTGGAGGTGGTACCCAGGAAAGAGATTCATTTCATTAAAGTTGGGTTATGAGGAGTTGGGAAATTGAGGCAGGAGGGATGATGAGGTGGTGTGCTTTTGGCAAGATCTGAAAGTTCCATACAGGAATCAGTTATTCTGCAAGAGTCAGTTTGGTTTCCCATGGCTTTCCTTTTACAGCTCAGCAACGTCATTGTGCTATATAGTTTATTATCATCAACATTGGCCCAGATCTAGATCTCTAAGGTGATAGAGCTCCACCCACTGCTCCTCTGCCCGCACCTGCATCATATCTTCCACTCTGAGATGAAGATGCACTGCTCCCCTACAGTCACAGGTGGGATGGGAGCACAGGAAATGCCAGCCAGCACACTGTGGGTGAAAGTTTAGCTGCAAGTTTCCTGAATAGCTAGACAAAGGCACTCATTATCTGCGGTAAGTGACTGAGGTCTTAGCCCAGCTCTTGAGACACCAATTAGAATAATTATATCTGTTCAGATTTCTACACAGTTTCTGTCTCCTGACTGGAGTTGACGAATACTCTGGGGTACCCACTGTATTTGATGGGCTTTGAGCATCAGTGTGGAGGTCAGAGGATACCTTGTAGGAGTCAGTTCTTTCCTTCTACCATGTTGGTCCAGAGGGAACTCATGTTTTCAAGCTTGGCAGCAAGTCTTCTTACTTGCTGAACAGTCTCAATGGCCCTTTGCCTCTTCTTGATGGTTCTCTGCCACTAGGGTAGAGACTAGAGGGCTTGGAAGTAGGTGTATATCATCATAGCTTTGCCTGTCATTGGGGACCACATGGCACACATCTACTCAGATGAGCACACCCAACAAAGTGGCTGATTGGTTACTAGTTTACCCTCCATCCCAGTGTAAGATGTACCTTTTGAGCCAAACCAGAAAGCATTTGCTTTCTCTTATGACTAACAAGTCTTGAGGTGTTTGCTGTTCTTTCTCCTGCTAATCACAGCAATGTCTATACCTCTTTGTCAATTTTTATTGAGAACCTACAAAGTACCACCTGCGTCCAAGATGGGAGAAATGAACACCTGAAGAGACAAGTCTATGATAGGAGTCTCTTTATGGGAGAGTACAGGGAGAGTGTGAGCCCAAAGCATTTGAGGAGAAAAAGAGAGGCTATAAAAAGGAAGAGAATTAACCAGAGTTCTCTCCCCAGGGGCATCAAACATTTCTCTGACCACTTACAGGCAAATGAAAGAATGGGTATTCAGGAATAACAGTTGGCTGGGTTAACAGGCTCCAGTTTGCCAACAAATAAAGGAAGACATTTCAAGTTTTATAAAAAAAATGACTGAGGGTATCTGCCAAGCTAAGGAACCTGGGGTACTGTACCTCAAACTTCCATCTTTTTTTTTTTTAGCTGCTGCGCATGATCAAAGAAACAACTCCCCAGTCTGGAGCACACTTTGAAGTTTACAGACCCCTGCTCTGGATCTCAGGCCATTGTCTTCCCCACTTTTGTCCCTCCCTCCCTCCCCCACTCCCTCCCTCCCTCCCTTCCCCTTCCCTCCCTCCTTCTCTCCCTCCCCCACTCCCTTTCTCTCTTGTTTTTCTCTCCCTCCCTTCCTCTTCTCATCTCTTCTTTCCATCCTCCCTTCCAAATGTTTAGTGAAGAACAATCATGAGTCAGGTGCTCCACTGAGCAGGGCAGGGCAGGTCACGCCGGCCTTGGCTTCAGAAGTTCAGGTTGTTTAAAATTAGAACATGACACAGTTCCTATGTATACCAAATGCCATCAGTGTATACCAAATGCCATCAGTGCTCGGGGACTGCTGAGCCTCTCCACATCCATGTTTTCTATAAAAGCATTTCCCTTGCTGCACTTCACGTAGGGAAGGAATTCAAGAGAGAAAGAACAAGGAGCTGGTGTTTTCTCAGGAATCTGACTCACCTCGTTCCCCCTCCAACAACAGCATCCCCCTTCCTGCCCCTGAGGTATGAAGGCAAGTCCAACCCCATTCCAGGCCTCCTCAGCATCTTCTCCCAATAGAGTGTCAGTTTCAGTGGTCCATCTCCAGAAGCTTTGTTGCTGATTCCAGCCACGTTTTGCAACACTCTGTGGGCTGCTGGTGTTCAAAAGCAACACATTTCACATTTACTTTTTTTTTGAGCCCATTCCTTGTTGTTTCCCACATATTTCCAGTGAATGAACAGATTAGTAAGTGTGTCTTTTTTTTCTTAAAGGACAAAAGTTAAACATCCTGTTCTGACTGCAGAGCAACTTTTAAGGTTTCTGGAATCCATTAAAACCTAAAATGTCACAGGAAAGTTATTCTGGAGCCTGCAAAAACACAATTTTACACTTCTGATGTCCATTGGACATGTTTGCCTGTCCTTGGAAGGTATTCACCATTTCTTTTTCATTCCTTTTGTCCTCTCTCCTTCCTTCCAGAAAAATGGAAGGAAGCCAGACGTGTAATGCTAAGTGCTTTACAGACACTCTCTCATTTGATCGTCCAACAGCCCCTTGTGAAGTGGAAGTGGAGATGGGCTGGCTAACTTCACTTGGGTTGCCCAGCTGGGAAGCTGTGCTGCAACCTTCGCCCACTTGTTGCATCCTTCGCTGCGCCCCCACCTTCCCCTAGCGGCTCCTGAATTCACGCCCCGGGGCTGCGCTGACTTCCTCCAATCTCTGTAGGAAAGCATAGCTACTGGAAGCACTGAGGCTGGTGTGGGCTACAGAAGAACCGGGGTTCTTGCTTTCACTCTGTGATGAAGACTAAGTATCGTCATTTCTAAGAGGATTTGCCAACTGCAAACCTTACAGCTGAGAATGAGCACAGAGCATCTGGACCCACAATCCTGTAAATGCACTTGTCATTACATATTGCATTTTCTGGCAGGAGACAGGCAGGTGGCTCTGAAGTTGGACAGTGTGGCTAAATGTGGGCAAATCTCTCACCTGTTGGTAAGGGCCAGATTGGCTACGACAGACCTCCAGAATGAGGTTCTAGCTGGCTGCAGCTTTGCAGTCAAAACTGGGCCTTTGAAATCTGCTAATGGCCTGTTCCTGGACATTGAGGCCCCCGGGGCCTTCCAGCCTGCCTTCATTTGAGCTCTTGTTAGAAAGTGACGGCATAACAGGCCTGGACGGCATGGAGGGGAGAGGAGGAGTCTGGGGGGGGAGTACAACCAGTAAATTGCATCACACACAGCCAAGTTCTAAAGCATAAGAGGAACACAGCCAAAGGGCCTCCTCGGATGCAGCCCTCACCCTCATTCCAGCCTGGGCCTGGGGCTTTTTCCAGGCCTTTTCTAGCTGGGGAAGGGCTTGGGAGGTCTGTGCTGGCGATAGTGAAGTTGAAAAGCAGGGGCACTGTCTGGCTGGGTCAGTCACTGGCTCAGAAGCATCAAGGAAACATCCCTCCCAGAGCATGAACCCTGTCTGGGAAGCAGGAAGGCCAGACTGCCACTTGGCCTGGTAGTGACCCCCTGTCCCCCAGAGGAAGGGAAGATGCAGAGAAACAGGTCATCCACAGTCAAATGATGCCTCTTAATCCTTCTCTGATCTCCCTGGAAAAGACTCCCTTGAGAACTTGCATGGGAATGTGTTCTCCTTGCTCTTGGCAACCTTATCCAGTCCTGAGCTCAGATGGCTTGCCTGATTCTGCCTCCCCAGAACTTTCCCTGTGACTCTTAAAGAACAGAGCACTTCAGACACTAATGTTGACCTCAGGACGCACAGTTCCACTTGTTCCTGCAATTTATATGTCTAGACAGATATCCTATCAGCCTGGAAGCCACCAAATACACGGACAGGTCTCAGCTTCTACTTGCTCTCAGGGCAGAGTGCAGGTCCATGTAAATGAGTTCTTTGACCCTTGTGATAAATGACAGCTGTCCTGATAATTATGCACATACTTTGGTGGACTCCCCATGTTCATTCAGTATTTCATGCTTAAAGTAGTCTCGATGCCTTTACAGAGCAATACCCTAACCCAGAAAATGAAGAAACCTACTCCGGTATCTTAATTAAAGATGAATCAAGGCCCGACTGAGTCCAAATCACTGTGTGCATAGTAACATCTCTCACCAGTTTGTGTTTGACTCAGGACAGTGACCTGTACTGAAATATCACCACTATTCAAAGGAAGTGACATTTGTTCGTAATACTAGACTGGGAAACCATTAGAAACCAGTGTATCCAGCTAGGTATAGGGGCAAACAGGTGTAAGTCCACCACTGAGGCAGGGGAATAGGGGAATTTAGAGTTTGAGGATAGTCTGCCCTAATAGAAAGACAAAGGAAGAATGGAGAGAGAGAGAGAGAGAGAGAGAGAGAGAGAGAGAGAGAGAGAGAGAGAGAGAGAGAGAGAGAACACTCGGTGGATGTAGACTCTTACTTTACAAACAACAGCATCGTGCTTAGAAAAGACAGGAACCAGAGGTAGACAGCCAGTTACTTGTAAGTTTCATATCCCTATTCCCTCGATCTTAGAGAGTAACTACTACCCATGCAGAGAAGGTTTATTTGTTTACATTACATGAGCCATGAAATGTGAAACAAAAGCCTAGGTGTTAAGTCTTCAGTGAAACTTTGTCCAGAGTGCTAGCTGGCCAAGTAAACCAAAAGTACATCAGCAGGCAGACTGGCACCACAGAATTTGTGTGGAAGTTCAGCATCACAGCTTTGGTCACGGGAGTCAGCTTGTAGAGAAAGCAGTCCACAGAATTAGGGTTTGTCGGGTTGGGAATCCATCCACAAGGAGGACACTAGTCTCATCTCCCACTCCTGGCTTGCTAATCTCATCTTCAGGTCAACGGTAGGACTGCTCACAGAGGAAGCCTGGACCCAAGTGTAATTCTGAGGACAGATAAGGATGTTGGCACACAGGGACAGTGCGTCTTAAGGCCGAGAACAGATTGTCAGACCTCGTGTTCAGTTCTGGGGGGACCTCAGCATCCTCCTCTCTTCCAGTACTCATGTCTTCCTGCAGACCTCACCTGGCTCCCTGGAAGATTCTCCTGCCCCAATCTTAGAGCAGCAGAGACCAAGGCCAAGGATCCCATTTGAGTTGTCTGCCCAGGGTAGAGGGCAACAGGAACTTGGCACACGAAGGGCAGAGTCCCGAGGGGCTACCAAGTATGGAGGGAGAAACTCAGGGGCCATTGAAGGGTCTGAGCCTCAGTCATTGCCAAGATCATTGGGATGAAAAGCCAGGGGCTCCATACGGATGGACAAACACATTCCTCTTGCAGTAGCATGCCCTTCTCAGGCAAAGGCTGCTTGGGACAAGTCCTCTGCTATGGATTTGGCAGACCTGGTGTTCTGGGGCCACAACAGCAAGCTGGGAAAAAGGGGAGAGGAGGGTGCTTGATTATACAGTAAAACATGGGCCTTTTTATTTAATGCTGTCACCTAAAGTCTGCTCTGGTCCATGTCCTAGATTGTCATGGGACATACACACAAGATGCAGTGCCAGTCCTCAGCAGCTCACATCGCAGGGCCACCACAATAGAGTTGTCACTGTGATCCAGGGTCCAGGGAGGACGGCTGGAGGCTCCTGACAACAACACTGAAATCTAGGGCTGTGAGAATAGCAGGAACCTGCTGTGAGAGAGTGGGGACAATAGATGCTCCTACATGAGGTGCTGTCTGCTCACATGGCTGGAAATGTGGAAGGCACCAGCATTTAATATTGGAACATGCAAGATGACTGGGTTCAAGGTGTCTTGGTGTCCTCAAAGTTAGATGAGGAAGGGCAGGGCCAGAAATCCAAACAGAGACCCACTTCATCCTTCAGACACATGGTTCCTGAGCAAGGATGAAGGCTGTGTTCCAGGATGACCAAAAGGATATGCAGGTGTGACCTAATTGTAGGAGAGGAATAAGACCCACAGTCAGGAACAGTGACACTTGGCCAGGATAGGACAGTGATGACTGAAAGGAGGAAACAACTACACCAAGGCTTTTCAGGGTTTCAGGGAAATAAGTCCTGTTCCTGCTGGCAAACCAGCCAAAGAAGAGGACTGGAGAGAGGGAGACCAAGGCAAACCTCAGCCTCCAATTTACACAAGCCCTACTCAGATCAGGCCTGCAGTAAATGACTTAAATGCCCATGTGGGTGGGGCAAGGAGAGGACAGGGTGGCACAAGAGGTCAGTGACTCCTACAAGTTAAGCGTTGAGTGCCAGTCCCACGCAGGTACACCCACAAGACAGCTAACTGTCTGTAACTCTAGTTCCAGGGGAACCATTGCCTTCTGGCCTCCACAGACACAAGGCGTGCAGGTGGTGCACAGACAAACATTCAGGCTAAACACTTATGCACATAAAGTAAAAACATTCACAACTTAAACACATGTGCAGGCTTCTGTGTTGCTGCAATTCTCCTGGGTGAACATCAAGTGATGTGGTTGATAGATCATATGGCATCTCATTTTTTTTAAGAAACCACCCAACTGGCTTCCAAAGTAGCTGAAGCGTTTTTTCATTCTCAACAGCGGCGAATGTATTCCTGGTGTCCCACAGTCTCCCCAGCCTCTGGTATTGTCAGTGCTCTGGGTCTTGGTCTTTGACAGCTATGAGTGTGTATCTCATTGCCATTTGATGGCGTGAGGCAATTGTATAACACCTTCTATTTGCACATTTGCAGTCTATAACTCCTTTTGGTGGGATGTCTTTTAGATAAAGCCATTGGCACATTTTACTCAAATTACTTGTTATTTAATTGTTGAATTTTAACAGTTCTGTGTATATTTTGGGTAACAATTCTTCATCAGATGTGTCTATTCCTATACATCTTCCCAGGCTGGGGCTTAATTTTCATTCTCCTGATAGTATCTTTTTGAAGAACAGGGATTGTTAATGAAGTCCAGATTAACATGTCTTTCTCTCATATATTGTGATTTTTGTATTTAATCTAAAAACAGCCCTCAACAAATCCAAAGCCATCTAGATCTTTTCTTATGGCATCTTCTAAGCCTTTTAAGGTTTTTGCATTACATTGAGGTCTGTGGTCCGTTTTTTGAGTTAAATTCTCTAGAGGGTAAACATTCGTGACTATCTTCAATTTTTTTGCACATTGGTGTCCAATTGTCCTATCACTACCTACTGCATCTTTGCTTTTTTGACTTGCTTTTGCTCTTTTGTTCAAGGGCACTTGACAAAAACTCAGTGTGTTTTTTGAGTCTACATATAGGCTCTCTATTCTGTTCTTTTTCATCTGTCTATTTTTTTTGCCAATACACATTGTCTTTATCATAATATACTTTTTTTCATAAGTCTTGAAATTGGGTAGCATCATTCCTTCAATTATATGTGCACTAGTACAAGTCTTTTGCCTCTTTGTGTAAACTTCAGAGTCAGTTTGTTGATATTAGAAATTTTTCTTGCTGGGATTTTGGCTAAGGTTTCATTAAATCTAAAGGTCAGTTTGAAAAGAACTAAGATGTCAACAGTGCTGAATCTTTCTATCCATGAACATGGGGTATCTTTCCATTTGTATTTGCTTTTTTCTTTCATAACATTTTTTAACTTTCTACATATATACATAGTAGATTTTGCTAGGTGCATATCTAAGCATTCGTTTTGATTTTTATGGACCTGCTATTTTGTTTTTAATTTCTAATTACACTCATCCATTGCTGATACATAAGATAATAGCTGACTTTTTATATTAATATTCTATCCTACAAATTTAAAATCATTACTGTTGGCTTCAAAATTGTCTTGTTTTGGCATTCTATATTGTGTTTTATTTAGATTTCATTTGTCTTTTGGGAAATTGGCAATTGCTTCAGATTTCCTGCAGAGATTATCATGTCACCTGTGAACAGAGTGTTGTATTTCTTCCGTTCTAATTAGCACATTTTTTGCCTACTTTCTTAATCGCACTATCTAGGACTTCTCACATTATGCTTGAAGTGGAGATGGGTAACATCCTGGCCCTGTTCCTAAGTTTAGTTGAAAGATATTTTTGTTTGTTTGTTGTTTTTTCCTGACCTTGAACTCACAGAGATCCACCTGTCTCTGCCTCCAGAATGCTGGGATTAAAGCCTTGCGCATCCACTGCTCAAATGAAAGCTTCAGTTTCTTAGCATTAAGTGTGATCTGATAGTAGTTGTAGACTTTCTGTGGATATTTTCTATGAACCTGAGGATGAGAATGTTCCCCTCTATTCTCTTCCCTTGCTGATTTTTGTTGTTGTTGTTTTTTGAGACAGGGTTTCACTGTATTGTTTTGGAGGCTGGCCTCAAACTCACAGAGATCCACCTGCCTCTGCCTCCCGAGTGCTGGGATTAAAGGTGTGTATTTTTCTTTTAGCTTGTTGATGATTAATGTTAATTAGGTTTTTTTTAGTAAACTATCTACTTCCACTTGTAGCAATCAAAAGTGCCTCCCAGAGGGCCCTGGAGATGGCTCACTTGCTACAAAGCCTGGTGAACTGAGTGGGAGGAAGGAACTAATCCTGAAAATTATCCTCTGCCTGGGTCTGCACTGTATCTTCTGGAGTTTGTAAACCTCCCAATCCCGTAGTGAGGCCAGAAAGAGGCCATCTCACAAAAAGTTGTAAATTCTATAATCAGAGCTTTATAGGTCAAAATGAAAGTGTACCATGCCAGGTAGTGCCTGATCCTGTTCTCATATCTGATTGTTGAGGAGGGCTACCGGTGGAGGCAGGCAGAGAGAGAGAGCTGCAAACCTGAAACTCAACTGGCCTGGTTGGACCTAAAGTTCATTCATCCCCTCCATTCCCTAGCTGGAGTATGACTGGCCTGAGTACCCACCAGGACCATTGCTTTGGCAGTGGGAATGCCAGACAGGAAGGTTAAGCCAGAATAGAGAACGTGAACCCAACAGAAGAAAACGGAAGATGGGAGACACATCCGGACTAGGCCCACAGAACTGGGTCTTCTGGAGTAAAACACAATGCTAGCTTTAGGAGGGACATCTTTGTATCTGGGAACATAGGAGACTCCCCAGGAGGAGCCCCTTCGCTCCCTGACCACCAGTTAGAGCTCCGGATTGCTGGCTGCACTGTTTGCCTCCCAGTGGATTAAAGCCAGTGAGTGAGCACCCAGATACCACACATGTGGAGTTGGGAGCTGGGAAGCATGATTACATTTGGCTTTGGTTGAGCAAATAGGGCCACCCCAGTCCTCAAGTTCAGGAAAAAAATCTTTCATCTAGGTCTAGAGATCCTCCTGCTTCTACCTGCCCTCCAGCCTGGGGCCCTTCCCCAAGGTGGTCTGCAGCTTCATCTCGTCCCAGATGCCTGGCCTGCTGGACTTATCAGCAAAATGACTACATTCCCTCCCCATCACAGCTTGGCAAGAAGCAACACAAGGCCTGGGGGGTCCTGCTGATATGTCCTATTTGAATACTGGCCCACAAACTCCATGTCCCTTTGATGAGCCTTACCCTCATCATCCAGTCATTCAACAGGGTGCACTGGAGACCACTATGCTTTATGTGAGAATTGAGGTAAAGGACAGTGCCTAGAGTACAGGAAATCGTTGCGGTAATTGCTGCTCGCTAAACACTTCGTGTCACAGTGATGCTCCAAGAATGAGACTGTCGTGGGGACCAGGGCTGCTCAGATGCCCAGGAGTTTGCTCTCCCCCCACCTCTTTATCACTCCTGATTCAGGAAGACTTCTTCCAGCTGGGGTCAGTGATCTTGCGCACTGATGACCACCAACAGGGTACACCTTCTGGCAAGCCCAGAGCAGTAACTGTGGCCTGGATGGGGCTCACTGTACCTGAGTGGAGCACCTAGAGGGCTGGGGTGATGATGGCCCAGGCGACGTGCTGTAGGACTGGCTTCATGGAGGAGGAAGGCTCCTAGCATCTAACGGATACCGATTAGGGGCCCTTCCTAAAGCCGCCAGGGCTGTGAGAAGGAAGGTTGTATCATCTAAGGCTGCTGGCTTCGAATGCAGAAGCAGCATTGTGATGGTCAGGATCAAAGGCAAAGCTGAGCAGAGGTTACAGCTGGCCTGATTACATGATCATCTCCCAGCAGACTCATGGACTGGAGCAGCAAGGGTTAGGAAGGCAGAGCTGTGGTCATCACATAACCGTTGGCCCTCACCTATGGGAATTTTCCTGGAATTGTCACAAAACCTGGTTCAGCAGAGTTTTCCAGACACAGAGGAATGGAGAGTGGCAGCCTGTCCTGCAATCAGTGGCCAGAAATCCTGGCACTCTGAGCTTCCCTCCTCAGAGCGGGCCTCACACCCACTCCACTCTCTGCCCATGAGACCTGGCCTCATCATTTATCAAGATAAAATCCATCCGTCTCTGGGCAGGGGGAGGATGAAAAGAACTTGTGGGAGCAATAAATCTCCTTTACCATAGGTGGTGAGCAAGGAATTCAGCTCAGACTCTGTTCTTGAAAAATGAGAGGCTGTGTGTGGACAGTGTGGAGCCGGGGTGTGGGGGTGGGCTATCCTGGGCCTAGAACCAAGCACCAGGACTCGGCTTCCCCAGGTAGAAGGAGATAGCAGTCTGCCCAGTTCAAACTGCCTTTACATCCCAGAACTGACTGCACATACCCACCCAATCCCTTTAGGACTCACCCCCTCACCAACACCTTCTGTAATTATCTACTAAGGTTTCTCAGTACCTACTGTGTGCTGAGTGTCATGCCCACAGTGGGTCTGTGAAAACCACAGTAGGCTGTAGAGGGTAGAGAAGGGTCCATGCTGAAAACTGACAAGAGCCCTGCCAACTGTCCTCTCACCCCATACTGAGAATGCCATAGCCCTGCACACAGTCAGAGAAACACTGAGCTATCTCCAGGCTGTGCACCTAGGCTGAACATCATAGTAGGCCCAGACTGGGTTGATCCAGCCATACGTGTGAATAGGGGTTTGTCTGCTTCAGAGGAGAAATGGCATCTTCCCACATACCACTTCATGGTAGCACAAAACTAGAAAACGCTGGCAGGAACTGGAGTAGGCTGGGTCAATCAGTGTTCATATGGAGGTGTCATCACCAGTTCTGGCTGCTCTCACAGAATACTGTAGAGTGGATGACGACCTAAGCAACTAGCATTTATTTATCATAGTTCTGAAAACATGGTTAGGCTTCAGGGAGGATCAACTCTCTTGTCTGCAAATGACCATCTTCTTTCTGTATCATCACATGGTAGAGAAAGGAGGTAAGCTCTCTGACGTACAGTTTCTAAATACCATCACCCTGGAGGTTAGGGAATAGGGGATTAGGGAAGCACATTATCTGGTTTATAACAGCACATGAGTAGATGAGTCCCATAGTCTTTCAATGCAGTAGAACATAGCAGTTAGCGTGGATGGCATGTGACTTGGCCCCCTAAGAGCTTTAGGTGACAGTCTGTGACGAGCATAGGACATCTATAATCTTCATCCTCTGCAAATCTGAAGCTAGATTGTAGGTCATGTGCAAGTAATCAAAGGCTTTAGGGGGTGGACAGAAAGGATACATCCCAACCTCAAAGGCAATGACCTCTGGAGAGGAAAAGAAGTACGTAGAGCCCAGGAGGAGCAGTGGACTTCTCACTCTACCCATGGCATTTCTTTCAAGAGGTAGGACATGAACTAAACAGTAGAAGATCCCTATGGCTAAGGCTCTATGGCAAATGTGTACTTGTTAGGTAGTTTTCTCTACTTTTATGTCTATTTGAAACATTTTTTTCTTCTTTTCCCTGCCCTGCCTATTGCTAGGGACTGAACCCAAGACTACATATGCACTATGCAGGGCCACCATCACCAAGCCTGAAATACTTCATTTTAGACAAAATGAAGACAGACTGACTTGAAAACCTACATAAACTGCTCAAGGAAATCTCCTGAATCTTGCCATGCTTAACATTTCCGTCATCCCAATGCTTATCATCACGATTTTACAACTGAGGAAATAGGTTCAGAAAGAGCAAACCACTTGCCTAGGACCCACAGCTGTTTAGTAGTTGGTCTGAGCTTTGGACTCTGGTGTACATGACCCTCTGTCCCCTACCTCTCCCCATCTTGCTGAACTGCCTTAAATATAATATAGTAAGTTATTTATCTAAGCTGTTTTAAATAAAATGTAATAAGTTCAAGCACCAGACAAGACGTATATCAGCGGGGATGAATTCTTCCTCTCACCAGCAACCTGTAACCTGAGAAAGTCTGTCTGAGCTCCACTCATCCTACCTGCAAAATGCAGATTTGACATCCATTCTCTGGGTAGTTTGTCAACATCATTATTTCTTGCTAAGCTATTTGCAAAACTCTACACTTAATGCTTGGGGTTCTCACTACCAAGCCATAGAAGAACAAGACTCACTCCAGGCAGTTATCAAAGGGATTAAGTTTTTCTGGATCAAGAAAACATTTCTAATCATCTGTAAGTGGATTATGAGACTTCAAAGGAAGGATATCCTAGATAGGAAAAGAAGAGAGGAAAGAAGAGAGTATAAGGTCTCCTCAGGCGCTGGAGAGATGGCTCAGTAGCACCTCAGAACAAACCAGGCCTGACTGTACGTGCCTGTAATTCCAGAGCTGGGGAGGACAGACACAGAAGGATGCTGGGGTTTGCTGGCTACCAGCTAAGCTGCAGAGTCAGTGAAAGACCATGAAAGACCATGTATAAGGAGTATAAGGAGGACAGTGACAGAGCAGGACAGTGAATGCCCTCCTCTGACCTCTGTGCATTATTATGACTATATGAGCACACACACACACACACACACACACACACACACACACACACACACGCTCATACGCCACACATGCTCACCCTTGTATATATATACACACACAATTACTCATACACCACACAGGCTCACACTTGTACACACACATGGGGGGGGGGAGTTAAGAAAGTGTTGGGTATCCTCCAGTAGCCCATCTCCATTTTTCCTGGTTGTCCCCTGACTGTCTTCTAATTCTATAGGCAATAGGCATTGTGCTAAGGATACAGCTCTTTTCTTTTCATGCTCAAGAGCCTACCTTCATTTTAAAGAGGTGCCCAAAATAACACAGCGAGCAAGTGGTACCATTCTAATTTGTGTGTGCCTTTGTGACTTCAAACCTCTGCTTGTGGCTGTCATATCCTATGAATGTGTAGGAGATGCCAAAATGAGACCAGAGAAGGAAAGAAGCAGTTATGGTCTTTGAAGTCATTTGAGGTCTTTACAGGCAATAAAGACAGGAAGCCCTTCAAGGATTAAGCAGGGAAAGACATGGAGAAAACCCACTCAAGCTGAAGCCTGAAGAATAAGCAAGTCAAGAATCAGAAAGCTCAGATAGGAAGCTATTGTAGTTGACCATGCAAGGAGGGCTTGGCCCTTGGGAGGGGGAGATGAAAAGCAAAGCAGTCTTACAGGGTTATTTAATTAGCTGTTACGGGGATGAGTGGGTAGGTGGTGAGATATGGAAGGGAAGAAGAAGTAGATGATGACTCCCAAAACATCCCCTACTAACCAATACATTACCAAGTAGACCCTGGACTGGGCTTGCAGAGAAGCTGTTAAGTTCTTCCTTTCATGACTTTCTAATTCTGGGATGTATGTAAAGTTAAGGGTCAGATGCTAAGAAATATCGACTGACCTATCCCTAACATCCAGACTCTAAGCCCAGTGGCAGCTGTCCCATGGAGACCTTCTGGACCCAGCATGGCTCTGGAAAGAGATGCAGGGCAGTGGGAAGCAGGGCTGTCCAAACACAGATGCTGCTGGAAGTAGGACCCAATGTGTACCTGCAAATATTGATCCTGCCCCTTCGCCAGCCCAGGCCACTGCTGGACAATGCTGAGGCCCATTGGTGGCATTGGGCCCCAGGCTGCAAGCTGAGGAATGTGGATGTCCAGGAGCATGTGTTTGCTCATCCTCCCAAGCTTGACATTCCCCAGTGTGACCAGTCTCCAGTGAGTGGCCCTCTGTCCCAGCCACAACCAAGTCCCTGTCAGGATATTTGCACAGTGGCCACTCTGCTTAGCCAGCATTCATTAAGCAAGGCTTTTTCTCTGTTAGGCCTGTTTCTAGTCTCCCCTGTTCTTTCCCTTTACCTGCCCTGCCACCTCTGGCTGCTGTGGGAATCTGTGGAAATGAAATTTAATATCAAAGAGAACTTAAAGACTTGAACGGGCCTTTCAAAGAGGTGTTTGTAACCGTCATTCATTTTAAGGGTGACCAGGTAAAGCTCACTGGAAAGCGTAGCTTTGGGGCAGGCATGTGTATAAATGCTTTTGCATTCAATGTGCCACAACAAGGTTGGGCAAATGATTTCATCAGACCATCATTACCATCCTAACCCATCACCTGCAGACTAGAGATAAAATAGTGCTTGCAACTCCTAGATGAAGTCAAAGAATGTGTAATCAATGCTGCGAACACAACAGGAGTGACAAAGCACAGGGGACACTGGGACAGTCACAGTGGCTGTGTGAGTCTACTGGTACTGCAAGAGAGCTGCAGCTCCCAGGGGCTCTGGCCAGACATGACCGGAAGGGGTGGCCCTACTGAACTTCGGGAAAGGCTAGGATTCTTGGCGCTGTGTGGGCACATGGGACCCGTTTTCAGCTTTCAGAACAGGCTCACACCATTCAAAAGGAATCATGAAAATGAATCCCGCAGTGGGTCCGGAGGTGGGGAGGCCAAAACTCAATTCCCTTCATGCTCCGTTAGATTACTTTGGCCTGGAATTCCTCAGCTCCAAAACACCAACAAAGGCTGCCTTGGAGTCCTATATACAGTGCCTTGGGGCAGGATTCCCTCAGCCCATAAGCAGAAGCAGCCCTGCCCCATGACTCTCAGCCTCATCTAGGTGCAGATGTCATTCCTGAGGCCCATCAGCTTTCTTGGGTATTTGGATTGGGGTTATCCTGTGGGCAGTTTCTGTCTTTGTGTTTTGCCTCCCAGGCTGAGCAGTGAGCACAGATCTCTGAGGTGATTCCAGTATTTGCCTGTACTACCGTCTGTTTTTTTTGTTTTGTTTGTTTTTTCTTTTGTCATTTCTAAGACACTTATCAGTGGCCACATTGATTGAGAGCATAAATTATAGGACCAAATAGCCAATTCTTAAGTCTTACCTCTGCCATATGGTAGCTAAATGGTCCCAGGCTTTCCCCTTGACATCTCTGGTCTGCTTCCTCAATAGTTCCAGCCTCCTAGGACCAAGTAGAAGTTTCTGGAGAGTGAGACATGTAGAGAGGTATCTTCATGTCTGATATAGTCACTCCTTAGTATCTGCAGGAAAAGATTCCAGGAACTAAGCCCTGTATATAAAATGGCATAGTATGTGCATATAACCCACACACATCTTCCTAAATACTTACAGACTACCTATAGATTACCCAGAATATGTAATGCAATGTAAATTGCTAGTATACTGTATTGTTTAAAGAATTATTACAGGGAAAAGGGTCTGTATGTGATCAGTATAGGTTCTGGTTTTTCAGTCTACAGTTGATTGAATCTGATATTTGTCTCATGGAACTGTATAGTCCTAGGAAGTTGGGATTGATGCTCCCATTGTCACTGGGAGCAATGGTTGCCATTTACCTAAGCAAATAACAGAAGCCCCTAACTCCAGAAAAACATCTCACTTTGTTTCACCTTAAGTACAAATTTAGCCCAAGTGGCAGAGAGCTTGCCTAGCATGCCCAAAGCCCTAGGTTCAATCATCAGTAGTGGGGAAAAACTAAACTGCGAAGTTCTCAATCCCTTGCTGAGCTTTGTGGCAAATCTTCCTCTCCCCAGGTGTCTCCCCACCCACGAGGACCCACATCCACTCTGTCTCTACCTCTGAACTTACCCTCTGCAGGTCTAAGGAGTTCCTGGGAGTCTCTTGGGCTCCAGAGGCCTTTATTTAAGGGGCTAGGTACCCATTTGGTCATTTATCTATTCATTGTATTTCAGGGGCTGGCAGGCTACTTTAGTTCTCAAGAGCCAGAGTGAGGGTGGGCCATGGGATGGGAGAAAAGAGCAAGTGTACAAATGATACAGTCTGGGAGAGACTTCCCGAAGTAGGGAAGGAAGCTGAACTTGGATGGATGTGGACCACACGTGTGAGGACTGAGGCAGGAAAAGGAGACAGAGATGCTCGGGTGTCAGAAAGGATGGGTCTGTGGGTGGCATGCAGCCTTCCCCTGGTTTCGTAAGGAGATCACAATGGCTCCTCTCCCTTCTGTCTTCTACACTGGCCAGGGAGGCTGAGTTTTCCCCACAGTGTCCTCTGAGGAGCTGTCCTTGTCTGCATGAGACCTCTCCTCCTCTCTTTAAAGAGCCTCAGCAATAATGTTTTCTGGAGGAAAGCTCAGTCTGCTCTATGTTAGAAATGACTTCAAGAACATGCCCACAACCTGTCCATCAGAGAGGCAGGGAAGCTGGGTGGCCACACTCCACTTTCTGTTCTGGGTGGTCCAGAGGGGAGCATACATTACTCAGCCTGGGTTATGCAGAGTGGGACTTGCGGGCCAGAGAACTTTCAACAAAAAGGAAAAAAGAATACTATACTGCAGCTGGAAGTCACCAGGAGCATTTTTAGAGTAAGGAGATGTGGGCATGGCTGGGACAGCACATCCTGGGCATCCCGGGGCCCCATCTGTCACTGTACATGAGCCCTTACGTGTGTGTGTGTGTGTGTGTGTGTGTGTGTGTGTGAGAGAGAGAGAGAGAGAGAGAGAGAGAGAGAGAGAGAGAGAGAGAGAGAGAGAGAGAGAGATCCTCAATATAGGCCTGAATGGGTACTTCAGCAAAGAAATGTTCATTAAAGCATTGAATATAGATTCATAGACTTCTGCTCTTTCAAGGCTTAAAGAGGCCCCTTGAGGTCATTTTGGTCAACTCATATCATATCATGTTGGAGTGTTTCCTCAGCTTCCAACAGTAGCTCAAATATCGCCCTTACTGATAAGCTTGGCACTGTTAAGAATAGCCTAGTCCCTCCAGAGACAGCACTGAGCATGAGAAAGTCCTCTCTCAGCTGTCACTCTGTGGTGTCCAGACTGTTGTCCCTGGCTTGGACAAAGAGTGCTGGGTTAGCTCCTCCAGGAAGGCTGTAGCACCCTCTGAGGATTTGTGACCCGTGGAAGGCTTCCTTAGAAGCCGCGCCTTCTATGCAGTGTTCCAGTGACACCATTGTCTGCGGGCCAGTCACCTCCCAGCTGAGGGTGGGAAATAGATTTTCTTCTACATAAACAAGTAGCTCAAAGACCTGAGGCCGGGGAATTCGACCTAAGTAAATGCCTGGGGTTTTGCAATTCTCCTGTGAGTCTGTGGGCCAGTACTGGCCGGGTCAGCAGCTTCTTCTGGAAGGAATAGGCATATGAAACCCTGGTTTGAGCCAAATGGCCCATCAGGGGATTCTACTTTTGGCTGCAAGGGGTGAGGAACTGAACGAGAACAGAGTTGTGTAAGGCCAAGTGCTGGCCACAGCTGTAACAAAGGCACTGGGAGCCAAGCTTCCTTGGGGGCCAGCTTGGCCTGCCCTCCTCTGCTCCAGAGCTAACCATTCAGCCCCTCCCAGTGCAAAGCAGCAAAGACTCACAGTGCCTGATGCCAAATGGAGATATGCAGTGTGGCTCCTGTCTTCTCAAAATGTACGCACAGGTGACTAGGGCCCTTGAGACATGCCCACTAATCAGTTAGGGAAGAAGTCAGGAGGGGGCAGAAGACTCAGGTTCAAGCCTCATCTGACAGCTCAGATAAAGTACCATTTTATTCTGCTGGGACTGCTAGAGTAAGGTACCACAGACTGGAATTTATTTCTTCTTCATCCTAGAGATGGACTCCAAAGTCCAGGGGCTGGCAGGGCTGGTTTCCTCTAAGGCCTCTCCACTTGGATCACAGATAGCAGTCTTCTTCTTGTCTCTTCACATTTCGATCCTGCTGTACACACCCCTGGAGTCCATGTGTTCCAATTCCCTTTCATAAAGATGACAGTCAGGTTAGATTAGGACCCACCCTAAGGGCCTCATATTGACATAGTTACCAGGAGAACATATCCCATCTCCAAATGCAATTGTGTTCCGAAAGACCATCATAAACCTGGATGAGAGGACACGGTGTAACCTGTAACATCCACTTAACAGCTTTGGTTCTCAGTGGTTTTCTGTAACCCTGACTGGTGTGAAGCTCAAATTAAGCCAAACTGCTGAAAAAGCAAAACAGTCTACCCCTTATGAGAACAAAGGTTGATCCCCTACTCCAGTCCTCCAACTGTGTTTTGTCGTCTATAGGCTAAGGGTCAGGGCAGGAGGCTACCTTCTCCTTCTGTTGGCAGCAGCAGAGAACAGAGAGGGCAGTGCAGTCATGGGAGATAGTATCTCCTCAAAGTTCTGTTCCAAGCTTCAGGCCCTCAGGTAGCCGGAATTTATGGCTTCAGCCCCACCCCATGTCATTAATAAAGTAAAATTAGCCCTCTCCGGGTGAGGACATTTTTCACTGGCGTCTGAGAGCTGTAATGAGGAGCTATCAAAGCTCCAACGTGCCATGTGAATTTTATGTGCCCTGTTTCCTACAAGTTCTGAACAGCTTGGCCAATTTATAAGGTAATGATTTTTCCATCCATAATTTCTTTCGTATGATTTTTGTAATGTGGACAATTTCCCTCCTGACTGGGCTTCACACAACCTAGTTGAGTGGATTAAGGTGGGCCAGGATTTGGGGTTTCCTCTGAAGCCAAGAGCAATGTCAAAGAGCTGCCGTGTACAAGTTTCTGCTACCTCCTGCAGCCATCTTGAACACTTGACTTCATCACTTGGGACCTCAGTTTTCCCTTATCCTGTGGGATAACACTTTTTTGAGTCCATCTGTGTAACTATGTTATGAGCTCTTCATTTCTTTTCCACTCTGTCCTTTATGTCAGACATGTCAGCCCATGCCAGGTACTGTGCTGACCCTGGGAATATGAAGTAGTCAATTTATAACCCCATCCCCAGAGGGGTTAGATATATGAATGCAGGTTCAGAGAACACAGGTGATAAGTACTGGGGCTGGAATAAGTTTGCATAACATATCACAGAGAGTGAAGTCTACCTGCCTGGCCAGGAGAGACCCCTTTAAACATTCTCAGTGTCCTGTTTAGCCCTTGATAGCACTTTGGGAGTGGACTTAGATGACCACACACACACACACACACACACACACACACACACACACACACACACACAATTAATCTGGCCCAAATTAGGCAAAGACAGAATGTCTTAAAGTGTATGAATCACCTCCAGCTTTCTTGGGTACTGGAATCCCATTTAGTTAACACCTCTTGTCCATTTACCTGCACAGCAGGGTTTGAACTGTAAGACACCACTGAGTACCCAGACATTCAGTTTGCAGGCTCCATTGGACCCCTGCAGGTATTGACCAGGCATCCCTGAGACGCAGTTCCAATATTCCATGTACCTCATCATCCCCCTGCCTCTACCAGGCACTCAGAGGCAAGGCAGTCAGTCAGTACCTTTGGTGGTGAAAAATGAAGCCCAGAATAATCACAGCTTAGAACTGGAGCTCTCTGACTCCTAGAAGGATGCTCACTGTCCCTGCAGGTGCTGTCTTGTTACTGAGCCCACATCACAGATATACCAGCTGGGCAGTGGGGCCCACATGAGCCGGCCTGGAGGAAGAGAGGGTGTGGTGGCCATGGGCAGTTCTTGGCACCCCCTCTTTTCTACTTCTCAGAAGTTAGTGCATTTCCCTTGGAAAGAAAAGCCACTTCAGCCTTCCTGTAATAAAGTTTTCTAATTAACTGGAGAGAAGCATGCTGGATGCATTAACCACATCTTAGCTGCACACTGTCTACCCCCGCTAAGCTCCTTCACTGAGAGGTTTTGGGAGTCTTTGCACAGCAGCTGTTAAAGTCCTGCCAGAGAGCCAGACATAGGCCTAGAACAGACCACATACCCAGACTGCCTTAGCAGGATCACAGCTCCCTTCTGGCCTTTACAGAGCACAGAGGACTCTGGAGAGAAGAGATCCACTTTGTGAGTTTGGTATAAAGCTAATTCATTCACTAGGCATTTACTGAGCACCTCTCAAGTGTCAGGAATTGTTCTGGACTTTTCACTAAATGACATATTTATCTCCCTTAAGAAATTCACAGTTTAATGAGGACAAAACATATTAGGAGTTAATTACTTGCATTCTAAAAATGTATTTTCCACTCCTGAGAAATAACAGTTTTTAAACTGTATCATCTTTGGCTACATGGTCACAGACCTTATTATACCTTAAGTTCCTAAAGGCAGACCTTAAACATTCACTAGTGTCTGCCACACAAGTTAGAGGAAGCATGGCATGTATATTACTATCTCCATTGTCAGTAACAACAGGCTCTGGGTGAAATTCTCCCTGGTCCATCTCCCAACATTGATGGTTACTAGCTGGGTGACCATGAACAAATTGCCTTTCTGAACCTGTGTCTCAAGAGACATAACATGAGACTAGCCGACTATCATAGTTTATTTTGAAGTTTAGCATTTATCATGCCTATAAAGCACTCAGTCCAATACCAGACACTTTAATAAGAGCAACAAGAAGTAGCCACTACCATGGCTATTATTATCCTGTATCAAAGAAGAGGAAATTATGGGTTGGGGAAGTGAAATGTGGCATGTTTGGTTAGACCCAAGTCTTACCTGCTAACAGGGGGTCCTAACTGATTTTCAGTTTACAAACATGCTAAAGGGCCTGCTACTCTTTCTGCCAGGTCAGGTAAAAGTGGAACTTTTTGTGGGTAGAAAAGTTCTGGGGACCCAGTAGGGCAAGGCTGGTCACAAGCACACACCTGAACTGTATCTGGAGATCAATGAATGGGGACAAAGGTACTGAGCAGATGTCTGTGTCAGATACAATCCTAGCCTACATCCCCACCCATCTGAGAAGATGCCACCCTCCTGAGGAGGTCTGTCCAGGTACACTTCTTCCTGCACAGAGTCTCTACTCTTACATTCCAGGATCCCATTAGTCTAGGTTTCAGATAACCTGAGGGTTGAAGGTTCTGAGCATCTTAGTCAAAACATCTGGACTTCTGTGACAAGCCAGGAAGAGAATCAGCTAGTCCTTAGACTACTTGTGTACCTCTTTTGCCTAGAATTCTCTTGCCCTCATCTTGTCTACTGAACTCTTATGCTTGTACATCCAATAGATGCTCCAGAATCCCAGTTGAAGCCACATAGGAGCTAAACATAGGAGTTCATCAGAGAAGAACCCAATAGAAGGTGATTGAAGTAATGCAGATTTGAGCAGAAGGACTGCATGGTGTTTGGGCAGTAGGCAAACGGCTTTGAAATAATACAAGCAAATGACACAGAAATGATAGACCTCATAGCTGGGCTGCCAGCCAGATCTGGACTGGTCTCAAAAGTCATGTGGACCTTGTCTAAGAAGGAGGCTCCAAGAACCACCCTCTCTGACTCCTGAGGAGACATGGACACACATGACTCTTGTGGGCTCTTAGAGAAAGAGACCCATTCAAAGAGTGACCTATGAAACCTTTTTGGCTCATACTCATATTCTTAAAAGTGTGGTCAGCGTAGTGTTATTACATGGGAGCTGCAGAGGATGGTGACATGATTTACTTGGGTAATTAATTGGTTGCTGTTCCCAAACTCTAAGCAAACATTGTGTACTTGGCTGAAGTGACTTGCTTCTGATCTCTACCTTTTCTTGTAGGGCTCAAAGACATTCTAGGAATTAGGAACAAAGGCAACTTCTACAAGGGCTTCCCTCCCCAGGACAGGACTAAGGTGGGAACCACTATAGGGAGGTTCATCAGTCATGTTCCTCCATTTCCAGACAGAGACACTCTGAGTTGGCGTCAGGAGGAAAACAACCGACCTTGGACTTGGTTCCCTCTCCTCCCAGGTTCCATGTACCCCTGTCTACCTTTGCCTGTGGAGGTATCATCCAGTCAGTGGCCTTTCCTGAGTTGACAGACTTTCCCTCTGTCCCTGATTTCTAAAAACTAAATGTATCAGAGCCATCTCCTCAAACCCCCTTTGTCATATTACCACCACCATCTTGGGCTTCCTTCCTGTACACAAGACTCCTCACCATCTCCACCTGTTTGTCCAGCGGGCACTTCCAGAAGAGCACATCCCAAGTTAAGCTTCTGACAAGCCCCTGACTATAGCCATGCTGCTTCACCCTCGCCACCACCTCTGTATCAGGAAGTGGGCTTCCTCTCACAGTCACTCACATCAACACAGCACAGCCAGAATCACCCTTAACTCCTCCTTTTCTGGCACCTTATTTCCAGTTTGTCAGCAAATCCTACTGGCTACATTTTTCAGGCATGCCCAGAGCATCTACAGCTCGTACCCTCTTCCATCAGCTCCGCATTCAAAAGCCCACCATCTCTCCCGGGATCACTGCAGCAGCCTGAGTTTCCAGCCTGTACTCTTGCCATTTGCATCTGTCCTCCAAAAGACAGGCAGGCAGAGAGGATTTTATAATGCAGTGAAGTGTATATCTCAGTGGTGGAGCCTTTGCTTCTCACTGAGGCCCAGGTTCAAATCCACTGAAACATAACAGTAGTAGCAGTAATGATAATAGTACAACACAGTGCCAGTCAGATCTTATTGCCTGTAGCTAAAATGCCTCTAACAACCTCCATCTTGCTCAAGGAAAAGTCCATGTCCAAAAGCCCATCCATATCAAAAGTTCCTACATGATAGTCAGGACCTTACTCAATCCCCATATTAGTACCACCTCCCCTTACACCCCTCTCCCAGCCTCTCCACTATGCACAGCTACTCTGTCTTCTTGCTGTCTTCCACATGGGCTTACCACACTCTCTCTAGAGCATTCTTCAGATAACATCATGGATGCTATCTTAGCCCCTCCATCATTCCCATCTCAATAACCTCTTCCCTGCCCACTTGACTAAAACACCCTGAACCTCCCTCGGTGTTTCTCTACAGAGGTTCTCAACATGCAGAATATTGACTTGTTGTCCTTGGTTCTTTCACTAAAATGGTGCCTGAGTGTGGTAAAACCAATTTCATTCACTGTCATTTCTCTAGACTCTGAAATAGTTTCAAAAAGGGTGAGGCATGTTCATTCAGATGAATCACCCTAATTAACTATTTTGTAAACACTGTAGAGAAGGAAAACAAAGCTGACAGCAGTAGGCCATGTGTACACAGTTGCACAGATAGCATGTGGCCACCGTGGGGGCTCCCTTCATTTTGGGCTGCACACTTGTCCTGTCATAGAAAACACCTTTCCTGGAGTATGAACTGCCCAACCATGAAGGCGCTGTGCAGGGTCTGGCGCCAAAAGGGACAAGAATCTCACTGTAGGAGTGGAGGAGCTGGTGGAGGAAGAAAAGCAAGGAGGGGCGGTAAGGCAGGCGAGGATGGAATCCCTGTCCCAGGCATGGCTCTCAACAGTGTAGTTCCTGAGCAATGTCTGAGATGGCCAGATGAGTGGCCTGAAGCATTCCAGTGTTCTCTGCCAGTGTTCATGGTCCACACGAGCCTTCACACAGAAAAGCTTGGAGAGGGAACCAAATGTCACACCAAGGCAGGGCTTTTAAGTGTTCACAGTAGCCAGTCTTTTTGTCAATAGTGCAGAAGAAAAGCTTGGCCGCCCTGCAGGGTTTGTGCGTGGAAATCTGGCTCTGTTCACATCTGGCTCCAGAGGCTTCCAGCCTGTCCTTAAAGCCCTTCCCCAGCTGATTTGTGTGCCTGGTATGGGTCTCCCTGGGTACCTCCATCCATACTTTCCCACTGGGCTGCAGGCTTCTCTCGGTGGGGTTTTCCACTCTTTCTCCTCTCAAATTGCTTCTCTCTGAGAGCCTGAGTAGTAGATGGTCATGAGAATGACTGAATGAAGACACAGTTCCAGGTCTTAGACTCTGACCCAGACATTTCTACAGTACAGATAATGGTCTGAAAGGTCCATATCCAGGCAGGCAGAAGCCTCATCTTATTATTGTGGCTTCTGAACATTTGTTGGGTTGGAGAGAAGATTGGTCTATCTTGGGAGATGATCTACATAGGGCAGAATGTATGTAGATTCCAACAAGAAAGCCCCCAAAACACATGTCAGCCCCAATATGGGTCCTAAGAATGGTTCATATAGATCTAGCATCCCCAGCATTCAGAAACTCAAGAAAGCTTTTTAGATGAAGAGAAATATTACAGGATGGTGACCACAGCCACAGAGCTGGAGAGCCATCCCATACTACGCTGAAGCAATGAATTTTTCTCTGCTTCATAGTCCCTGAGAAATGTCATCATGCCCCAAGTTGATTTCTCCTCCCTGGGCCCCAATTCAGGCAGAAGCTATGCTGCCAACAGGGAGTTTGGAGCTCATAACTCAGCTGTGGGCAAAGCCTGGGGGGCCTGATTCCAATTAAAGATGTCAAATGTATTTATGGATTATGCAATCAACAGGTATGCAGCAGCCTCGATAGCCGGCGGGGCCACCCTGAAGATAGGCCTGTAATTAATTAATCCCAGTGGGTCTGCCAAGTTCTGCTTCCAAAATGAGTCCCTGTGCTCAGAGGGATGCTGAGGACCAGGGCTTACTTCTGATCCTGTCTTGTTTTAGAGAGAGACAAGGAGCTGAACTTAGAGAGTCTATCTGAGCAGAGAAAAGAATGACAGAACACGGGGGTGGGGGTGGGTGGGCTTGAATCATGGTGGGCCTCTTGCCAGACAGTGGTGTGACCTGGAACAAGTCACAGAAGCCCTGTCGATGGATGGGATGGTACACACTTCAAGAGGCAGTGTGTGGGGGAGGGCCTCAGCCAGTGGGTGCCCTCCTGTTAAATGAATGAAAGAACAACCTTGGAGAGGACTTGCTTGACTTCACCTGACAGAAACCTGTCTGCAGACAGCAGGGACTGCTACCAGGCTATGGAAAGAGGGACAGGCTCTTCAAAACCTATCTCTAAGTTGCACTTCCCTCTCTATAGAATGGGCTTTCCAGGCCTGCCCTCCTGTCCTTTACTGCCCTTGACCTCTTGTGACTTGATGGGGACCCAGACAGAAGTCTCAGATGGTTTGCTCAGTAGCTAGGGATCTGGTCAAGTCCTGAGCTGGACCCCAGGTCCCAGGACCGAATCTAAAGACATGACCAGTCTCAAGGAACCCCAAGGAACCCCGAGTCTCCAAGAGTGCGGGATGTCCATGCCAACCGAGACAAGCAGTGTGGTGATAGTAACAGCAGCAAGCTCAGCTTCCCCCCGTCTGCCCACTTGCCAGCTTGCCATCCTTGCCCTCATCCTGCCAGGTAGACGGGTCTCCGTTTGATGGCTGAAGCACGCTTGGCACATGTTGACCACGTGGCTTCTGGATGCTATTGGTGGAGGCTATGTTAACAGCAGTGGTGTCAGAGTGGAGCTGCTGTCAGGGTGACCCCATTACTACACATGCCACGTAGAAGCTGGCCTCCTCCAGAACTGCTGTACTGGGAATCCTTGCTTTGTTCCTTCACTCCTTTCTTTACATCAGAGGCATGGGTTGCGTTTCATAACGTTTACTCTGGTTAAAGGGAAGACGTGACCATTAGTCACAGGGGGTGCCAGCATGGGAAAGTGGTTATGGTACTAGGGACATTCAGGTGGCCACATCTGCCAGCTGGGAGACGGATCAGGTACAAGCATGAGTACAAATGCGCATGCACTCGAACCCTGTGTGTGTGTGTGTGTGTGTGTGTGTGTGTGTGTGTGTGTGTGTGTGTGATGTATGTCAACATGTGATGTGGTAAGATATGCAGGGGCAGAGTAAAAGGAGGCAAGTTAGAAATGTAGTACACAATGTGTTTCCCACTTGCACCCCCCCACCAACTAGGTAATGGTTTATCTGTCAAAGAGGATGCCTGCCAGTGGCATCCTCTTTGTGAACACATGGTAATGTGACTATTCAAATGACATTTACCCCAGGGTATCAGATTCTGCCATCAGATTGCGACACAGCTGTAACCTCATTGGAGCCCACAGAACCTGTAAGATGGGTCTTCTCCCATACTACAGGACTTGAAGCTGAGAGAAGTAGCTCTCTCTAGTCCCTTGTGACCCAGGAAAGACATCCTCTGTGCCTACCTAATGCCTGCCTCCACCTGCACCATCCAAGCAAGTGCAGGAACCTCTCCCACAGCAGCAGGCCAGGTGCAACTCTAGCCTTAGCCTTCCACTGGGTATCTTTTCCATTTCCTCCTAGAAGAACTAGGTGTTACTCTCAACCCTGTGAATAGCCCGCCACCTGCCCCTCCCCCAGGTAGCATCCCAGAGGCTGAATCTTCTGTGGCACCCAGTGTGTCATCTGGACCTTAGTCTTCCCATCCATCCGTTTGAGAATTTCCCAGTTGGAAATCCAGTCCTTTCTAGAACTCACCACTGATAGTTTACACTACACCACCAACTGGGCATTGTGGTGCATGCCTATAATCCAAGCAATCAGAAGGCTGATAAAATGGGAGAGGGGCTTGGCGCTGCCCCAGCCTATTGTGCCAGACTTTGTTGACCCCTCATGGAAGCCCTTACCCATGAGGTGGAGTGGACTGGGGGTGGGCTGGGGAGGCAAAGTGGGGAAGGAGGAGAGGTGGGAGGGAGAACTGTGGTGGGATGTAAAATGAAATTTAAAAGAATAAATAAATTTTTAAAAAAGTAGGAGGCTAATGCAAAAGGATAAAGTGTCCAAGGCCAGTCTATCTTAAAACAAAAATCTACTACCAAAGAGATTCATCTTCTTTAGTGTATGATTTGAGTGAATTTCCAAACCTCTCAGCAACTCACCACAGAGACCCGTGTTCAACATCTGTATGTTACCGACCAGGAAAAAGATTAATGCATTGACCAGAGACACCCAACCAACTGTAGACAGTCAAGCCGCCCAGAGTCAACAGAGCTCTCCCAGGTGACCAGCAGACTCTGCTTAGGGTGTGACCTCTGCCTCTTTCCTCCAGGGTTGAGGGTCACCTCCTTATTGGGAAGACCATTTTGTGTGTCACTGATTACCTCAGAAGCTTCAACCTTCTTTGCTCCACCTCCCAAACTGGACAAGTAGCATTTGCTTTCTTGCAAGCATCCTCCCAGGTCCAGGGTAAATGGTTTCCAGAAAAGTTGGCTTGGCTCAGAAAGTGGCCACAGACATTTCTGACAAGGAAGCAGCGTTCCCGGACAGGGAATAGTTGGACTGCACCCTCTCCTCACTATTGTCCCTTCTGCTCCTGGTGTTGAGTGACTGAGCACTGAGCTGAAGCAAAGTGGGCCTCCGCTGCCCTCCATGACCTCCCTGGGATCAAACTTTCCTGGAGTGGCTGAATGGATTATGGCAAAGCATGTAGGCTCTGCCTTGAGAGTTCTGGGATGCTAGTAGTGGTCCCACCCATTTCTGTAATTGAACTGGGGTCATGGTGGTATCTACTTCCTACGGTCATTGTGGGGAATGCAGGAGTAGAGATGTGGAAAGGCCTACTCACAGCACTGTATCTCTTCCTTGCCTGCTCATTCTCCCCTGTGAGAGCCTGGTATGGTACCCGCCCTCCAAGATGATTCTCACTCAGCCTATCAGAAGCCTTCAAGAGGCCACAGAAACAGAAGATGACTTCCCATCTTTGATCTCTGCAGAAACCTGAAGGGACAACTGGTATAGCCATTCTGGAGGAGAATCTAAGTCTGTGGACTTGGATTCTATTGAGAGGGTCCTTTGAACGAGGTAGAAAGATGGGAAGGGACACAGGGAAGGGTCCAAGTTAGTGTTGTGTTCAAGTGTGTAGGAGGCAAGAGATTCCAAGTGGAGACTGCAAAGGTCACTAGTGAAGAAGGGAGGCAGTGCGCAGTCCAGACTAGCTGTGGTGGTCCCTTTAAGAGATTTTAAACAGTCCCAGTCACCCTTAAATTCCAAGTATCTCTCGGGGCCAAGAACCCATTCTTAGCTAGATGTCCTAATGTGGGAAAAACGCACATCTGCTCCCTCTGGGTGCCAAGGTTATGGCATTTCCTGCTGAGAAGTCCATTGCATTGCTGAGTCTGGTCTTGGACTCTCTCAGAACTCAACAGGGGACAGAAATGGATCCCATAGTGACTCCTTTCCTGACTCCAGCTGGGGTCCCCTGAGCCCCAGTGTTCTCCTTTGTGGTGTGAACTTTAGCACGAGCTTAGACTTTGGCTGGATGATAAAGAGATGTCCATCTGAAGGGCTTTTAACCCTAATTCCTACTCTTGTAGGACAACTCAGTTGGTGATTAATTCTAGTTTTGATGTGGGTGTCATCCCAAAGTTCATGTTTCAAAATGTAATCCCCTATGTGATGAGATTTGGGGTTGGAGCTTTGGGAAGGTCATGAGGATGAGGTTGTCCTAAATGAGATTAGTGTGCTTATAAAAGAGACTCTGAAGAGCTTGTGTGTCCCCACCCCCATGCTCCATGCTATTAGGACACAGGACACCTTGTGAACCAAGATGTCACCATGAACCTATTCTACTGATACCTCGATTTTGGATTTTGCAGGCTCCAAACCTATAAGCAGTGAACTTCCTTTATCAGCTCCTTAGTCTCTGGTGTTCTGTTTTGAGATTATTTTAAAGTCTTAACCTCTACGTTTTTGAGAGATAGTTTTGCTAGATATAGAATTCTTCGCCTGCAGCATTTTTTTTAAACTATTGCCTTCCAGCTTCCATGACTTCCAGTGAGAAGTTCCTGTGGATTGAATTAAGCTGTTTGAGGGTCACTTCTCTCCTGGCACTGTCAAGGTTCAGTCTTTGTCTTTGGTTTCTAACAGCTTAATTATTATGCATCTATGTATAATGTTTTTGAATATACACAACGTATAGGTCATTGAACTTTGGGCTGTGTAAGTTTTGTTTTCCAGTGAATGTGAGGTATTTTCATATATTACTTTTTCTGTCTTCTTTCTGCTTCTTCCTCTTATCTCCCTTTTCCTTACAAATGTTAATACACTTATTGCATACCATTTTTCTTCATTATATCATCTCTCCCTTCCTCAGGCTTCAATTGGGCTATTTTCATGTTTGCTAATTTTCTGATAAAAATATATTGAGACCCTTTCATGAAGGTTTTATTTCAGCAACTGAATTTTTCAACTATATAAGTGGGTGTTTATTGAATTTATAGATGTCTACATATGCATTTGTATATATTTACATATGCATTTATAATCTCTACTTTTATTGATACTCTGTACTTGGTAAGGCATCATTTCATGCTTTAGGTATTTTTAGATTTATTCAATTTTATATGTATGAGTGTTTTGTCTGCATATATGTATAAGTGCTACAAGCATGTCTGATGCCCACAGAAGTTGAAAGAGAGCATCAGATCCCCCAGAACCAGAGTTATGGGTGGCTGTGAGTCACCAAGTGGGTGCTGGTAACTGAACCTGGGTCTTTGAAAAAGCAACGAGTGCTCTTAATCTCTAAACCACCCTTCTAGCCCCCAATAGTTCTTCAGACACTGTTTATTTCTTTTATAATATTTAAAATAGTTTAAAAGTCTTTGCTTGCCTCTGTACTTCCTCAAGGATATTCCCGATTGACTGCATTTCATATTTATAGGCCATATTTTATTATTTCTATGCATGTCTTCTACATTTTGTGTGCGACTAGACGTTTACAATAATCTGATGCTCAATCTAAGATTATAGATCTTCCCTTGTTGTTACTGTTGGTGGCTGATAGTGTTTAGTGGGGGGATTTTCAGAGCCATTTCTATCATTCCCTTTTCATTGGCATACATGGACTTTGAAATCTCTGCTCAGTTTCCCTAATGAGTGGCTAATGGTTAGACAGAGATTTTCTTAATGGCTAGCGCCAACAATCCTTCCTGAAGAACTGAGTGTGTGCTGGACATACATTCAGCATCACTCATGCTGTTTTCAACTGTCTTCCCTTCCTGTTACTGAGCCTTTGGGTTAGCCAGAGGTGAAAGCTTGGAGTCATTTCAGGTCTTTTCCTAAGCAAGCCCAAAGCTCTGAGCAGTCCAATGCTTGCACGCTGCTTTCTAGATTCCCGGGAATCTATTGGAGTTTCTCATTGTCTCGGACTGCTGTGATGTTAACCAATTTCCTCTGGTTACTTTCTGCAAACACCCTCAGGAAAAGGCTCTCACTGAAATGCTCCAGTCAAGTCAAATACAGCCTCGACAGTGGAGGCTTCCGGAAAGCCGCCAGTCATGTCAGATAGTGACAGTGCTGTAGGTATGGGGCTTCGAAGGCATCCCTCTCTGTTCTTCCCCTTTTAGTAACAACCAGGCAGCTGCACACTGTGATTTCAGGGGTTGGTTCTCAGGTCTATTGATGAGGCAGTGTTGGGGAATGGAGCGAGCTAACATGCCACCGAGTATGTTGTTCTTACTGGGAGCTATTTTTCTTGATTAAATTTTTCCTGAATCGTGCAAGCCTTTGGTTCATATCCAGAGTTCTGGAAGAGATTGATTCTGACAGTTTGCCCAGTGTGCTTTTTGATTTTGAGGAATATTTCAGAGGTCCTTGGCCTGTGAGCTCACTGGTAGCCAACATGAGCCAAGAGGCAAGTTGGCTGTAAGAGAACTCAAAGACATATTACATGCCCAGAGGCATGTCCATGACAGTAAGAGTCACTGTCTTCTGAAAGGTATAATCAGGGCAGAGTGAAATACAGGAAGTGTCATTAACAGAGGCAAGACCAGCTTGTTACAGCCGCCTTGAGGAAAGACTGTGGGGTCCCATCTGCCAGCAACCTTTGTCACCTCAGATCTCTTCTGTTAGTTCTCACCACTCTAGCCAGACCCTTCACCAAGGCTTCAGCTTTCTCATCCAAAGGCACTGTTCTATCTGCAGGAGTCATTTTCATGTTTTAAGTTGCAGACAGTCACACCTTTGGGTCTGTCAGAAAGGACCAGGGACTTAACTTAAACCCATAACTTCCACATGTAACTATGCTCTCATATGTTGTATGCCCTTCCTTCTGATGGACTGAGCTCAGAACCAAGGAAACAAGGCCTCCAGACCCTCCACCACCATCCCTCAAGCCTGCAATCACACTGTCACCACAGCAGCGTTGTCTTGCCCAGGCCTTTGTATTGAAATAAGTTCAGATTTTCTGACAACCAAGTCCCAGGGGAGTTCTCAGCCTGGAAGTCAAGCTAGGTGGTTTTTCCTCTTACCTTAAATGTTCTCTGGACAACTGACATGCTCCTAACTTCTATAATTATAATAAATGGTAAATTTTAATAGAATTAGAAAGCTAGGAACCTAAGACTGTGGTTTCTGGTAAAAGTCACTTTCTCAGAACCTTCCTCTGTCCTGCATTGATCACTCCAAATAGTTGACAACTGTCCTCCATAGCTACCCTGACATAAAAGGGACATCCAGACTTGCACATATTAGGCGTTCAAGTAGTGTTAGTCTCCACTGTAGGATGCTTGGGACTTGCCCAGTCTTTCTGATAGTCTATTGTGTCCCTTTAATACGAAGCCTTACTACATATAAACCTTAGCTAAGGTTTCTATTACTATGCTAAAACTCCCTGACCAAAAAAAGCAACTTGGGGAAGAGTTTGTAGTCCCTCGTCCATGGGAAGTCAGAGCAGGAACCTGGAGGCAGGGACTGATGCAGAGGCCATGGAATAGTGCAGCTTACTACCGGCTTGCTCAATTTGTCATCTTATAGCACCCCTGAGTACCCACCCAGGGGTGGCACCAACCACACAGTGAGCTGGGTCCTCCTACATCAATCATCAATCAAGAAAATGCATTACAGGATTGTCTATGGGCCCGCCTATTAGGAACAGTTTCTCAACTGAGCTTCCCTCTTCCCAAATGACTCCACTTGTGTCAAGTTGACATAAAAGTATGTTACATGAAGAGAGGGTAGGAAGATAACAGCCCTCCAGTGTTTATCAAGGTTTTCATATCTTCTAAGCCCTTCACAATCAAAACCTTAAAAGACCTTTATAGTTGCTACACACTTGTTTCCCCACAAAGGGTTACTATTGTTTTTTGTGTTCTGAGAGACTGTGTCTCTCCTCCCTCATAGTGTATGTCTGTCTGTCTGTGGCTAACCTGGGCCTCCAATCTATATATACCTCCTACACCCAGCCTCTTTGGGTCTGACCCTAGGACAGATGGAAACCAAGGATTATAAAGTAGAAACTCTAGAAGGCATGACTTTTCAGCTACATCTCCATGTCTAAAATGGTGCCAGGACACACTCGATGGTCAGTAAATGCTCATCAAATGATTGAATCTTCTTAAGTGTATGTAAAGATGAGTGTCAGCTAGCTTTGAAACAAGAAGCCTGGCAAGAGCACAAGGAGCCATGCGTTCACACCATGTTCCATGCATGTTTTGGATTCATTTCATTCCATCATTTGTCCTAAGGGGTGGGAACAACACATGGAAGCCAAGGGAATACACCAACTTGCCTAGATCACCCAGCCAATTAGGTGGCCAGCAGGAGATTTGCACCCAGGCACCTGGTGGGCCAGGGACCAGTTCTTCCCATTCTCCACTGCTTTGACTACCCAGGTTGGAAGAGTCCTTAGAACCAGCTAATTCACTCCCTTGCTTTATGGAGAGGACCAGGGAATGAGCGATAGCCCTGCGCAGCAGCTCGGTTGCTGGGCTGTCATTCTTGGCACTTAAAAGTTGCCCAGAGCACACACCCTGTGAGCTGACAAAGGTCCCAGAACCCAGAAGTGTGGACACATGCCTGTGAACACACAAAGACATTCATGCTGCGCCCGGCACAGCAAAGGAGCCTCAGGCTCCTAGAAGTGTATTTTAAATCCATTCTGACTCCCCAGAAAGTCTGGTTTTGTTATTCACGCCGACCTTTTAAACTCCACGCAGTCCTGCATTTTTCCCAAGGCCTAGGTAGGACCTGTTAATAATTGCGCTCTCCCACCGAGGCCCTGGGCCACAGCCGGCTTTCTTACGTGCTGTAAAAGCCAGTCCCCCCAACTGCTGGCAAGCTCACCCCTCTCCAGATGATCAGAAGGAAAACCCCAGCACCCCAGTCTCCAGCCGTGGGAAGGGGAGGCTGCCTGCCTGCTTCAAAGGTGAGGACAGGTGGTCCAGCAGCGACCAGGGACAGAATAAGGGCATGCGAGGGCTGGGGGCATGTGGCTGAGTTGGGCCCCCTGCCTCTGGCCGCTTTCTGCTCTCTCTGAACAAACATCTCTGCAGATAAATCTCCCTTTCTTCCTTTCTCTCTCTCTGCTGGGTTACAGCTTCAGTTTCATTAGAGACTCTGGAAACATTCTTTGGGCTCAGCTGAGATATATAATGCGGAGAACAGAGATTTACTTCATAACCCACAAACTATTAAAAATATTAGTGTCCCCCAGAGAGTCTCTCTTAAAGATCTCTGCTCCCTTTCTGCCGCCCTCTCCCCCTGGTTCCCAGTGCCAACAATAATGCAGGCGGACTGGTTGGAGCCATTTCCTTGAAAGAAAATAAAGAAGAGATAACAGACCTTAGAGAAACCTCTCTTTGTGCCTGAATAGCATCCGTCATCCTGTATGTCTTGTGTGAGCTTTGTACTCATCAAAGACCCTTTCACCACCAAATATCTTGTCTGATCCTCAAAGGCGTGCAAAGCGGGGTCACGTCCCCTTTGTTAAGAGAGAAAATTAAGGTCCAGGAGAAAGGAGGTGATTTGGCTTTGAGGCAAAACTGAGACTAGAACCCAGTTCCTTATGATTCCCAGCCTATGAAGCTTTCTTTTTATTAAGAAAGACCTATTATAGTTATTGCTTACATAAACATTGCTGTGAAATAGGAAACTACAGGCTAATCACTTGCTACACTTAATTAATTGATTAATTAATTTTATATTTGTGTGTATGAGAGAGAGCAAGGGAGGGAGGGAGGGAGGGAAGGAAGGAGGGAGAGGAGGAGAGGAGAGAGAGACAGCCTTGGGAATCAGTACTCACCTTCCATCTTGTTTGAGCCAGGTTCTCTCTCTTGTCAGTTGCTCATGCTTGCAGGCTCATACTCCATACTTGAGCTTCCAAGGATTCTTCTGTCGCAACCTCCCATCTTGACATAAGAGCACCATGATTACAGATGTGAGCTGCTGCATTCAGCTTTACACGGGTTCCTCTTGCTTGCACAGCCCTGAGCCATCTCCCCAGTCCCCACTGGGTTCTTTAAAAGTCTATTTGCTTTTTCACCGACACACAGTAGTTGTATATATTCATGACATATACTGTGACATTTCAATACATGGATACTATGTGTATGATCAGGTCAGGCTGACTGATCAGACAGTTTTCAATTTCTTTTGTTCATTCATTTGTTTGTTTGGGAGGGTGTGCATGCCATGGTGCATACTTGGAGGTCAGAGGACAACTTGTGGGAGTTGGTTCTCTCCTTCCACCATGTAGGTCCTAGGGAGGGAACCCATGTTGTCAGGCTTAGCACCAAATACCTCTGCCCTCTGAACCATCTTGCTAGTCACCTCAGGAATTTATCATTTCTTTGTGTTAGGAACATTCCACATCCTTCCTGCTGGCTATTTGAAGCCTTCAGTTAACCACCAGCCATAGTTATCCCGTAGCGGCATGGAAATGAGAAGCTCTTCTTCATACCCAGCTTCCCCTGGCATCCGCTGACCACCCTCCAGCCCTCCTCCCCCATACTTCTTAGGCTCTGCTAACACCATGGTTCTACTCTTTCTCTAGGGCAACTCTTCAGTTTTCACATAAAAGTGAGAACATGTGGGTTTGTCTTTCTATACCTTCAACAAGATACCTCGTATGTCTGTCCATGTTATTACAAATGACAAAATTTCAATCTTCTAATGTCCAAATATTTATTGAGCATAAATAGCACATTTGCTTATCTGCAGACATCCAGGTTGAATCTTACCTTGACTACTGTGAATAGCATGTCAGTGAACATGTACAGATGTCTCTTGGACATAATGGTTTCATTTCCTTTGGACATGTACTCGGTAGTGGGATAGCCAGATCATGTGTTTCCCATTTGCTGGGGATCTTTTGTACTGTTTTCCATAATATCTGTGCTAATTTGCGTTCTCACCAATAGTGCCTTACTTTGCCTCCTAACTAGAATGTGTCTCTTTCTTTCTTTTTGATGATAACCACTCTAACTGGAGTGAATGATAGTTCCTTATAATTTTGATACATCTTCTTGATCACTAGTAATGTTGAACAGTTCTGAAGGGCTTTCTCATACAAATGTATTTATAAAGTGAATGCATTTCTTGATAACAATGCCAGGTCCATAAGTAACCACTGACCCCTCTGTCCTGATTGTCTGGCTGAAAGTCTAGTATTGAATGTCATTACAAGTATTAACTTCTTCGTTCTTCACCAATGAAGCATCAAGGATATACACTGAGCCAGACACACTTTGGGACTATCAAGCAAGATGAAAAGTTAGTAAGGGTAAAAGATGCTGCTACCTTTGGGGAGATCTCATCTAGGATGAGGCCATTCTGAGACACGGGATGAGACTTCAGACAATACAAAGAGAGCGCAAGAAAATTCCTGGCCAGACAAGCCAGGGATCATGGGGTGCTGTTCAGATGTGATTCCAAAGATGGACAGAAGTGGGGGACATGGAAAGGGGTTGCAGTAAAATTGAGAAGCAAGTTCAAGGCCTAGAATCCAGAGACGACCTGGCATTTTGACAGATCTACCAAGAATCCTAGAATTTTTTTAGACATAGCCACGGGGTAGCCAATGACAAGAGGCAAGGCTACCTTCCCTTGTGTTCAGAGTTAAAGTTGACTTTATCCTAAGAATAATGTGATATAGCAAAGGTCTTGTGGCTGGCAGTATTTTGTGGAATGTCTTAGTGTCATGGATGGATTTATTTGTGGAATGTTCATTGAACATGCTGTGGATGCATATGTCCCAGACTGCATCTTCAAAAAGTACAGGAGATAGGGATGAGGCAGGAAGGGCAGAGAGGCTGCCCAGTGGGTGAGAAGTCTGCAATAGTGGTGGATTGAAGATATGGGGGGTAGATTTGGGAGTTCATTACTGTAGTAAGTGAGAGAGTAGAGACCAAGTTGACCCTAGACCAGGGCATCTGCTCCTTCAGGTGAGTCTAGACTGTGAGCCCTTCTAAGGTGTAGATGTTTCATGTCTCCCAAAAGCCCATGTTAAAAGCTTAGTAACCAGAGTTAGCAACAACAGAGCATTTAGCAGGTGAGAGGTGGGAAGTCCTTACTTAGGTGCTGTGTCCTCTAAGGGGGTTGTGAGATACTCTTTCACTTCCTAGCCATGACATGGTCACCCAGTAGTACCACACTTCCCTACAGCTGTCATCCAGCACTTCCACCAGAGGTCTAAAAGCAGCAGTTGTCCACGGTTACAATCGGGATTCTTTGAAACTATGAACCGAAACGGCCTCTTTTCTATGGGTTACTCAAGTGTTTTGTTATAGTAGTGGGAAGCTCACAAACACAGGCCCTACTGAGTGTGAGGAAACCAGGCGCAGAAGAGGTACTTGCCTCAGCACGTGCCTGTCATTGTGGAAGACCGGTGTCAGATGCAGATCTCCTGAGCTGTGTGGGGGCTCCTGAGCCCCCCTCCCACATGCCAAATCCCTCTAGGGCAGAGAGAAGGGACAGAAGTCCTCTAGAAACTATCTGGAGGAGCCTCCTTGTGGCCAAGTGGAGCTGTGTATGCAGCCCTGAAGTCTGAGAAGCAAACACACTCTTTGTGTCTCCTCCTCCAAGCCCCAGGATGTAAAAAAATTAGCTTATTGTAAGCATCTGTAAAATCAACACAAAGCCAGTCCTGATGTCACAGCATAAGGGGCAAGGATGGCACAGCACTCCTCTGGGTTACTTAGGGCCAGCCATTTCCCAAGTCCATCTCCGCAGCTGTCAGGATCCCCCCACAATCTCACTTTCCAAACTCAGGGTTAGCCTGAGATCCGTTGTATTTCATTCACATTGCTGCCACTGCTTTATCCCCACAGTGGACAGATACTTAGTAGATAAACACACGCACACGCACACGCGCGCACACACACACACAGGACCGAGGCAGCAGCCTGCTGTGGCCCAGGAACCAGTGAAGGAGGGCCTAAGTGTTGGCCCTCCCTATCCCACAGGTTTGTGATGAGACCCCTCTATACTGCACTTGTTATATGTACACCTGATGCTCTCTGATCTCTTAACAGCCTGACTCCCTAAGGTATAAGGGCTTGGCTTCAAGACTCGTTTTGTTGTTGGATGACATTCAAAGTCTGTTTCCTAGTCCAAAGGACTAGGAAAGACTGGACTGCTGCTCCCAGGAGAGTCTGAAGACAGGAGCCCCAGTCCTGACCAGGAGCTGTATGGACAAAAGCTTTGACCAAGTGCCATGAACCTCTGTCCTCTGCACACTTGGACCACAAAGGGGAGCCATTCACTGAGTGTCCCTTCCATGTCCCTCAAAGGCTGTGTGTGGATGGCCCCTGTGCCGCCTGCCAGTGCTGCTCCCAGGGTCTGGGGGCTGCATTATATATTAAACCGTCTCTCTTCATCCTCCAGGCAGGGGTAGCAGGGGGGAGAGGCTTAGGAAACTTTCAATGCAGGGGTCTATTTTTGAAGGAGGGAAACTGAACTGTGAATATACACAGAGGGAAGGGATCATCTGCTATTTAAGTCACTCCCATTGCATGGGGCCCTTCACTGAGTCCTTAAGTTGACATTTGAGTCATATCTCAGGCAAGCAAGTAAGGAAAGGATCTTTGTCCCTAACATGAGGAAACTGAGGCTCCCAGCTCAAGATCCTGAGACTAGAGAGCAACAGTCTATGCAGCCTGGGCAGAACTCCTATTACCTTCTGAAGCTCTAACATCTCAGCTCACTTAAGTTACCTTTGAAGTGGCTGTTACCAATGGTGATGGCCTCGTGTGACCATATTTTAATCCTCCCTATTAATAAAGGGAGGTGTGTCTCATTGTAGCCAAAGCATAGGTGGCTGCCCCTTCCTGAGCCCCAGCTCCTGTCCTCAGAACAGTGAGGGTGACTGTGGGGGTGATTTTCTGAATTATCCCCTGGTCAGGTCGCCTTCCCTTTCCTCAGGACTGGGAAGCCTCAAACACACCCCACTGAGGACAGGGTGGTACCTTCAGGAGAGGAAAATGTATCCTTTAAGTTTCTGCATTCTTCAGCAGCTCCATTGACTGCCTGTCTCTGGATGCTATGTGCCACTGCAATCTAAAGCCCCTGTGCAGAGGATAGAGATGAAGGAGCTTGCTGTGTGTGCTGTAGAGATTGTGAGCTGGCCCTGCAGTCTGGTGGTCCCACTGCAAACAGAGCAGGCACAGACACCGACTGGTGGTTGGAGAGATGAAACCCATCCTTGGTGCTACCTGCCCATTTCCCTGATCCTTTCACAGTTTTGGAACCCCCCCAGCCAGCTTCTGGAGAATTTGCTGGTGCTCCCTTCTTCCCGTGTCCCACCAGCTGGAGGCTGCAGGTGAGCCTCTGCCTGCTGAGGTGGGTAGGATCAGAGAGGACAAAGCATACTGAGTAGTCCTCGTGGGAGCCCGTGGAACACTCTCCTCACCATGCTGTAGACACCGCCTCCCCATCTCCTCTTGCAGGAAGCCTGGACCCAATGACAGAGTAGGACTGGAAGGCCCACGCTTTACTCCGCTTTGCCCAGTCTCCCTGCATGTGACAGTTGCTACAGAAACACAACACTCAGGGCCTTGCCCAGATCCTTTCTGGAGGATACTAAAGGCTCTCTCCTCCAGGAATGGCTCCCTAGACCCATCCTCCACCTGCAGTGTTTCTAAACTGCATCTCAATTGTGAAGATGTTCCTGCCACCACACAAACATCTCAGCTGCTAATCTCTTTTCTATGTGCTTGTTTTAAGATAAATTACATAAAAATGTATGTTATGAGTTAGGTTTGTTTTCAATAAATTATGTGCCATGGATTAAATCACAACCAAACTTGATATCAAGTTCTTTCCTCTCCTCCTATCACAACGAAGCCTGAGGCTAATACTCAAGCCCACTGCTTTTGCCCTGGCTTTGGATGATGGATGGAGATCACCACAGGTGACTTCAAGCGACACGGCCAACATTGTGGTGCCCCAACCAAGTCTCAGCAAACGTTTGGGACCTCACTCACCTTGCTGAGAGTCATTGCTGGTGTGTGACCAAATGTTCCTTTAGCCTCCGCTATCTGCTGAGCCCCAAGATTTCCATCCTTGTGGAGTTTCCAACCTCTCCCTACTGGACAAGAAACCAAAGCCAGTGAGGGTATGGGCTTAGCCCGTGCCACCCACAAAGTTAACTGATGGGAGGTGGAACCTGCACCCTGGCCCCAGACTCCCAATCCAAGGTCTTCACACTGTTACAACCTCAGAGAAATGGGAAAGGCGGCTACCTACATGAAGGGAAATCAGCAGCTTCCTCCCAGCTGACTCCACACTGAAGAAAGCATGGACAGGGGTAACATAGTGATGAGTGTCTTTCTGAACAAGGTGGCTGTTAAGAGCTGTATCCAGGAGCCCTGTGTTTCCACCCTTGCAGGCCTCAGAGTCCCATCCCAGAGATCTATAATTCATCCATGCAAATCCATGAAAAGATGTTCAGCCCAGGCGGGTGCCCACTCGGTGATGGCATGCTAGGAGAAACTTCAGCTTTGTATGAAAGAGCAGAGGCCTCAGAGAACTTGTGAGTAGTAAATTGGCTTTGTGTATGGTGGGCACATGCGCATCTGTGTGTGCATGTACACATGTGTGCATGTGTGTGCATGAGTATGAAAGCCAGGAGTCAGCCTTGGGTGTCATTCTTCAGGAGACATCCACCTTGTTTTCTGAGACAGGCTTTCTCATTGGCCTTACAATTGCTGAGTAGGCTAGACCGGCTGACCAGAGAGCCCCAGGGATCTGTCTGTCTCCGCTTACCCTCCACTGGGATTATAAGTATCTGCCACTGACTTGTAAATAGGGTTTGCAGAACTCTGAGGTGTGTGAGAAGTAACCCTAAAGAAGGTAATGTCAGGTCATGAAGATGAGGAGGCAGGAGGGTGTTACAGAGGGTTGAAAGCAAGACAGTAGCAAGCAAAGCAGCCTGAGTGTTGCTGTCAGCCGGTCGTTCTAATGGTGAAACTGGTGACAGGCCACGGCTCTCTGACGCTGAGCTTTGCTGTCTGTGTTTACAAGCTGCCTGCAGATTTGGGAGTGCCTTTTTGGAGGTCACCAGCACTTCATTCCTGCTCATGTTCCATGTAACAAAGGCATCCGGTTCCCACTCCTGCTCAGTCAGCAGTCTTGGGGAAGCCACTTTGGGGTAATACTGGGCTGGTCACTCAGTTTCCTCACAGGGCATGTGATAAGGACAGAGTGTGCTGCTGGTCAGCCTGACTTCCACCATAGACAGCCATTCCTAATGGTAGGTGCTGGGGGTATTGCCTGGCTCGGGGAGGGTGTGAGCCAGGCTCCCTGGGCCTTTTACAGACTGTTTACGATGTGCTGCTGTGGTAACTGTCCATGATTAGCCACTCTGCAGGACACTCAGGGCCAGGGACAATGGAACTAACAGAAGGAGAGGAACATTTAAAGGTCCAGGAGCCTCAAATGTCACCCTCAGTAATTCATCCTGCACCTGTTCCCAGTGTCTTGATTTCTAGGGCCTCTCTGCTACACAGTCCTTCTCTGCCTGTGCCTTCTGCTGGCAATGAGTTTGAGATCCGGACTAGACAAGGCGTGGCCTTAGGAGTCAGGTAGATGTGGCGTCAGGCGCCGCTTCCACTATTCTACAGATGACCTTTGTGCAGGACAAGCTGCTGCACCATACTGGGCCTCAGCTTCCTCCTTTTTAAAGTGGCTGTGGCAGCCCCATCCACCCATAGGTGGCAGTAAGATTGCTGGATGGGTGGTTGAGTGGGGTTGGAACCCCCATCAGTCATTCCCCCACAGCCCTGCCTTTGCAGAGTGGGAAAAATTAGTTTACGGCTATCTGTTGCATAAAGAGGGAGGTCTGACCTAACGCTGCCTCTCTAGGTGAAGGTGGAGCAAGCCGGAGGGCATGTGATCACAGATTTCTTGGGTCCTGGTGTGCCATCTCTCCAAGTTACAGCAAGGATTGGGGAGATGGGTGCTTCCCTTTCCCTATATTCCTTGATACTGATCCTAGCCTGGGGGTCCTTGGGTGACTGTGTGTCATGACTAATGCAACCCTGAAAGATTGGTTTGAGTTACTAGGAGGAATTCTAGGCTCAGGAAGGATAAGAGGGTTGCCAGCCAACCTCCCAGGACCAGAATGGACCCATTCTCTGGGGTTTCCTGGAAGCTGTTTGTATCCGAGTCATTCCTAACAGAAAGCGGCTGTGAACATGCCATCACTGTGCTGTATCTGGGTTCAGGTAGAGCCCTGATTCCTCGAGGTCCTCACCTATCACTCTCCGTACAACTCCCTCTGTACAACTTCCCAGCAGAGAAATTCTGAGATGGGAGCTGGGATTCTTCACTGCTGGGCTGTGGCCCTGCCTAGTGAAGACACAGAGGATGAGCCTCAATGGAGGACCTTTCTGACTCTCTGTAGCCTTTATGCTGATCCTCTGTGGCATCTCTGCTTACCTGTACAGCAGGATGAAGCCTTGCCTCTCCCCTACATCTATTCTCAGGCTGCAAGAAGACAGTACCTCCCTCCTCCCAGTAAGTTATCTCCACTAGCTCTTTCTGGCCCAGCAAAAGCACACACTTGGTCCCTTAAACCAAGTGTACATATGGAAAAGGCCTTCCACAGCTGACAACACCAGCAAACCCCCCATCTGTCAGAGAATGCGAGCAGGGGCTGGTGCTCTGGTACAAAGAGGCCAGGCAAGGTGAGAAGGCCTGCCTCAGTAGAGGCAGAGCATGACTGGCAAGGTGCCAAGGCCTCCCCAGACCCCAAAGCCTGCAGCCCTAGTCAGTGACCCAGGCACGACCCTGCCGGGGCAGTGAGGCCCTCACTCTCACTTAGAAGTGAAGTCAAGGAGGCTTTGCAGTACATTGCCCCAAGAATGTGCTGACGGTGCAGCAGCTTGGCTGGCTTTCCACCGTCTGTTTCTCCTGTGCAGCTAGGGACCATCCCTTTGCCTTCTGAGTCTGCACCAGGACTCCAGACCACAACCTATGGCATCTTAGGGGACCAGTGAACCATAATAGCAAGACATGGTCACATCGGTGACTTTGCTGCAGGCCAGTGCTCTCTGACTTCCTGTGTCCCTGCCACTCTTCCATCCAGGTGAGGAAGAAATTTAGTCCTGGGTTGAGAGGCCCTGAGAGCAGATGACACCAGGGAGCTTCTCCAATACCAGGGTCTAAGGGTGTGGCATAGGTGGCACTCACTCCCCTTGCAGGGCATGCTGCCTGGACCCACAGCACTTCCAGCAAGACTGCCTGGACAGGGGTAGTGCTCCATTAGGAGTACACGTAAGTCATATTGTTATAGGCAGCAGATACTGGAGTCTGGAGGCCACTAGTTCAGATTTCCAGGTTCTTATGTTCTGGAACAAAAAACTGGACAGCGATGGATGAATCGTGGTAGAAGTAGAGACAAAAGAGAAAACCACTTTCCAGGACAGAAGTAGGAGAAGCTTCGAAGGCTTAGTAGCTCTGGGCCATGGCAGTCTGACCCTTTAATGATGACCCTACCTTCCCCAGGCTTTCCTTAAGCATGCCCTGACCTTGCACACTCCCCTGGCTGGGGTCTCTGGTCCTTCCTCTGTTCTTGGGTTTCTGTTATATGCTAGACTTGATGCCTATCTCTGCCCTTGAGCTTCTCTCTCCTGCCACAGTTTTGATAGTCCTTGAAGTCTGTCATTGCTCCCTCTTCTGCCACACCCAACCTCCCACTGCTGATGGAAGGGCGGGGGCGGGGGAGTCTCACAGGCCTGTCTGGCCATTTAACCTCTCATGTTTCCTCATCTTTAAGGTAAGGTCTTGATAATATCTGTTTAGAATGCATGTCACAACCTTCAAGAAAGACCATTTTACAGAGGGAAAAGTCTCTTCACAGAGGCCTAGTATCCAAGTCCAAGGCTCTTGACTGAGCTGGTGAAGAGCAGTCAGATTGAACTCCATAGTCAATCCTGTAGCTCAGTACTCTTCAAGGTTTGCATACTCATAAAACCTATACACTGAGAAATTTTTGCACAATCCATGGTGCATGTGTATATATAATAGACACACAAACCAGACATTTATTAATAACAAGTCCATGAAAGATTTATGTATTTTATTTTATGTGTGTTCTGCCTGCATGTATGTATGTGTACCAGGTGTGTGTCTGATGTCCTTGGAGGTCAGAAGCGGATGTCTGATGCCCTAGCACAGGAGCTTTATGGGTGGTTGTGAGTCCCCAATGTGGGTGCTGAGAATTGAACCTGGGTCCTCTGCAAGAGCAAGTGTTCCTAAGCAGTGAGCCTTCTCTCCAGAGCCAGAAATTTACTCAAGAGCATGACTTTGGTGTATGTACAAGTTTACCATTCATTAGACATGAATACAAATCTGCACAGTAATGAGGTGAATGTATTTGCTTATTTTCACACAATAAATTAGATCTTGGATGAATATTCAATTCCACTGGATACAGAACATCATCAACATTTCTCAGAGTATGATGGAGACTCTGGTTTCATAACCATCAAATCAAGAATGCAACTGCGCATAAATACATAATACAAAATGGCAAGACTGTGCTTAGGGCCACTTTTGTCTTAATTCTGAGCCAATATTCATTTAATTTTTTAAATGAAACTCGAGTCACTAGTGTAAATAATTTTAAAATTCATATATTCTAACGCAACAGAATGCAAAGACATGTTAATGTGATAGTTACATGCCGAGGAATGATGGCAGGAGAAAAATGTAAAGTCTTTGCTTCTATAGTTAACCCATTATGTCTCTACAAGAACAGAAAAGTAGGTGTGTACAGAAAAAATTCTGCAGTTCATCCCATGCAACCCTCTGCACCTTGGTCTGAGCAGAGGGGTTTCAGCTGGCATTCATTAGCATTGCATGTATAATATAAGACCCATGACTGCTACTGTGGTTCAAGCTGAAGATCTGAAAAAGCAAAGCAGTCAAACCACCAGAGAGCTCTTACCTCTGTCAAGACTGGGACCATCCTGTCCTCAACATGGCTGGAGAATAATTCCCTAGTGAATACTGAATGCCAGCTCTGAGACCCTCCCTGCTCCTATCTTATATACCTCTCTAATGCTGGGATTTAAGGTATGAGCTCTGTTTCTCTTTTAGACTGATTAACTCTCATATAGCCCTGGGTGGCCTTTAACTCACAGAAATCCATCTGCCTCTGTCTCCTGAGTCCTGGGATTAAAGGTGTGTGCTATCGTTGCCTGGCCTTTATGATTTTGGCTAGCTTTGCATTCTGATCTTCAGGCAAGCTTTGTTAGCATAAACAATATATCACCACACATAGCATGACATGTACAGTTCAGGGTACACATTTTGTGTTCAGAACTAAGTCTGTAGTGACTGCCTATGGTGTAACATAGACCAACACTGCTAGAAATACTTCAGATTAATCCCACTTTTGATTTCTTGAAATAATTTTTAGTCATTTCAGGTTCAGGAATCTTCTACTGTTGGCAATCTGTGTGTGTGTGTGTGTGTGTGTGTGTGTGTGTGTGTGTGTGTGCGCACCACATCTAGTATTGTAACACAACATGGAATTATGACCCACAATTTAAGAGGGTGGGTGCTAGATAACCCCAGGGACAAAGAAGACAAAGGGGCTCAGTTCCATGAGTGATGGACTGTGTGGGGCCTGTTCAAGTCTAGACAGCTAGAAAGCTACTTCACCCTGGACCCAAAGGCCAAGCAGTGTCCATTCCATTCCCTGGGGGTCACAGATGCTGGAGACAAGGCTGAGAGATCCACATTCAAAGCTGGCTCACAGAGATGTGGGTACACCGAGAGGTTTGATGCCAGTGGACGGGTCAAGCCTGTAGATGTGGGGGGGCAGTTATCATTGTATAAGACAGTGAGGGTTTTCATGCCTGAACATGTCCTAGCAGGGGGCTATGGAAGGCCTCAGGAAGAATTTTCGAGTCTTGCATGTGACTGAGTACTTGTACACAGTGGGTGAGATATTTACAAGAGGGCATGCATGCCTTGAGCAGTGCTGGGTGGGCAGTAAGGTTAATTACATTTTCTGGTTGGCTGAGAGTTAATCGGCAATGCCTCTTCCTTCTAACCCAATGAGTATTTGCCTCTTCAGATGTCTACATCCGCTTTGGAAAAGAGGTGATGACAACCAGAATAGGGTGTAAGAGGTGATGGGGGTGGGGTGGTCTACAGAAAGTTTGACAAGGATTATCTGTGGTCACAGGCCTCTCCAGCCTTTCCAGAATTACAGAGTGCAGATGAGTTCTGGAGAGCCATAGACCAGACTGAACCAGTCAGGCAGGCTCCTGTTTCGTGTAAGGGCAAGGATGTGACGGGCTACTGCTGGGGCACAGAAATACGACACAGCCCTCTGACTGCCTGTCTGGAAAGTACACTGGCAGGCTAACTTCACGCTCTGAGCTCTGAGGCCGTTGAGTCCTGTTTCCCCCAACCCGATCCCTGCTACTGAGACAGGTTCCTGCAGGCTCACCATGCCCCAGTTAGCTTGGGGCTTTCTTACATGCGGATGTATGTGTACTTGGAAGCGGTGAACTTAACTGTGCAGGTGAATGCCAGCGCAGGACCCTTGATTGCTAGTGTGAGTCTCAGGTCACCCCTGACTCCATAGCACAGAACCTTCTGCAGAACAGCCACAGTCTGGCTGGTCACTGCCTGTTTAGCTACCTACTTATTGCTATCGTGTGACAAATGACACCCTGAAATTGCTAGAGCGCTACTGAAAAAGCCAGAGAGAACTTTCAGTACCGAGCTGAGTGTCTGTGCGACTGGGGAAAAAGGCTTTCTAAAAGAAAGCAGCAAGGCAGGCAGACACAGGCCTGCATGCCTAGAGGAAGCTGAGGGCAGGGGTACCCAAAGACCCGGGAGATAGGATATAAAGAAAAAACTTCACGGTCAAATCCTGAAGTCACCTGAGTGATCTTGGCAACCTCTTCTGGGTTTTAGTGCTGCTGTCTTGAAAACAGATGTTAATTGTTTCACAAGATTTGGCAGGAGGTGTAGAGAGGAGATGGACTTGAGACCAGCCTGGGAGGTTCCTGGTGTGCATTAAAGGGGAGGGAGGCTAGCCTGGCTAGAGGAAGGAACTGGGGAAGGGCAAGCTGAAGCAGCAGCCTTGCTGAGAGCGACCACTTGTTTCCATTCTTGCCTTCAGCCTCTCTTTCCTGGGACCCTCACTAGCCAGCTGGGGAGCAAACTGGTCCACAGTTCCTAGACGCATCATCACAGGAAGGGTCTGGAAAGACTTCCTTGTACTGTATGACTTGGATTACTCCTTCCCTCTCTGAGCTTTGTAAAATGAACAGTTGACCTGGTTGGTGTTCAACACTATTTTGCTCCTCCCCAGGGACTAACACTCTGAAAGGCTGGAGCCCTGCCACAGAGGTACAGCCTTGCGTGAAAAGAAACAGGCATGATGGGGAAATGAAATGCCAAGAGTATCATTCATTCACTCGTGAGACACTGGGCGTGTATTCAGTGCCAGGGCTGGAGATATGTTTATGAATGAAAGTCACTGGGCTTCCTCCATCATGGGAGGTCTTCTCTTTGAAAGGTGACACAATAATGTGGGAGAGAAGAGTTTAAAGTAGAGGAGAAAGGATGGCAGAAAAAGTGGTAACAGAGGTACCCAGGAAGGGGTCCACATAGGGGCAGAGTTTTGTTCTGTGACTCCATGGAGAAGTTGCCAGGCACAGTTATCTCCTGTGCAAATTTATCCTGAGGTCCCTGGTCTGCACCACAGAGAACAGCACTATGTCCAAGCCCACCTCAGAATCCAGGGCTGGAAAGAATGAGGCGAGCATCCCTCAGCACTGATTAACTTTCAAGTTACTCTGCTATGCTGGGTGCAGTTGAACTTTTAGCAAGTCCTCTGGGATCCCAGGCAGCTTCAGCCTGAAAGAACGATTAAGATCCAACCAAAACAAATAAAGTCAGATCCAGGAAAGCGACGTGTTTGTGACTGTAGACCAAACACTTGGAGTATTCAGGCAGAAACCCAGCACCCCACTTCTTTCAGAGATTCCTTGCTGGACTGGCATGGGCCCATCTTCACCACTACCTCTTCTCAAGGCTCAGAGCATGGTAACGCAGCCAGGACCCAGCTCTGAGCCCAGCCAGGGCCTCTGGTGGCCAGAGAACAGGCAGTTCCGTTCAGGAGGTGTCTGAACATGTGTTCCCATGATGTGTGGCCAGGCTGGCAGCAAGGAGATTCCCAACCATGGGCATCGGGAATGGAAAAGGTTGGCCTTACAGCACACAATCTAACAGAATCAAAAACTAAACCATGAGCCTGGTGTGGTGCGCACACCTATAATCTCCTCACTGGGGTGGCTGAGGCAGAAGGATCATTAATTTGAGGCCACATAGTGCGACTGAAAACAAAAACTGAAGGTTTAGCAGAGAACAAAAAGAGGAAAAGGATGAAGAGGAGGAGGGAGAGGAGGCAGAAGACTCTAAATTGTAAGGGGACCAAAGACACTAAGTGTAAATGCCAGCCTTCGCTGCCCCTACGCAACACAACCCCAGTGGGTCAAGCTGGAACACTGAACCCTTATGCTTACAACTAGATACCCCATGCATAACTCTAGACACCCGAGTGAAACAGATGAAAACCAGGGCAATGCTGAGGAGAGACGTGGCCATCCCTTTTGCTGAGCGCTCCCTGATTTTTCCCTGCCACTTCCCCCTCTCCCTGACCTCAGTGAATGTTTGATACTTCAGCTGGTGTTCCTCGTTGGTCCATGGAAGAAAAGCGAAGATGTGTGGAGAGAAATCACCAGCAATACCAGAGGCACCTGCCCATTCTTAAGGTTCATAACAGCCAGCATGGAAGCCACTGAGACCCCATCAGCCCAGTGGGTGCTAAGTGCACTCACCCTGTTGGAGACTGGCCTACAAGAGTTATTCTCTCCGCATGCTCGGGATAGCTTCCTTGACTCTGGCTGCCCCCGTGTTTCCCTTTGCAAGCTTCCCAGAGTCCTAGATGGTCACTGGCCTCTACCCCGAAGTCCTGTGAGCCCTCTTTCCCACTGCCGTGCAAACACACACACACACACACACACACACACACACACAGAGCGGCTCAAAGGCCCCTTGTGCCTGCTGAGGCCACACCGCCTGCACACAGAGCTGGTCTCTTACCTCATAAACGGCTAATTTGTTACATATTTTCTGACGCTGTAAATGGGAGAACAAAGACCTTTTCTCTCTCATATTTTTGTTCAATTATGTTTGTGGGGGAACCTGATCCCCTTCAAAGGGGGGTCTGGGGCTGCTGTGATGGAAGCCTCCTAGACCAGCTGACACGCTCCTGAGGCAACAGCCTGCAAGGGTGACTGAGGCCTGCTGGGCCTGGGTGCCAAGAGCATGGCAGGGAAGGAGGTAGTTGGGAGAGCAGCTGTCAGTCTCAGAAGCAATTCAGATGATGCAGGAGGCGCCCATGGTTCCTCAGAGGAAAAACCTCTTTCTCAGCCACCCATCACTGAGCTGGCAGGAACATAGAGGTGATAGTCACTGAGGTGATAGTCATGTGTCAGGGGCCATGGGTGGGAAAGGGTGTGCACCTTAAAAAGGAGCTTCCTGCTGAGAACACCCAGTCCATTCCTGGGCCCCTCTAGTTCTGAGGTCCTTACCCACAGTTAGGCGCCACCTCTGGGTTCTCAGTATCCCCCGGCCCCCCAAGTACACTTACTGGTTTGAGCCAGGACTGCTGAAGGCTATGCCTAATGGAGCTGGGTGCTCTCAGAGTGTCACAGCTGTGTCCTAGGTACCAGGGATGTGAGAATGAGTATGGGGAATTGGTTATAGCTGCATAGAAGGTGGTAGGACCTGCTTGGCACATGGTAAAAATCTCCATTTCTTCTTCGTTCATCTACCACGTGCTGTACGGCCTATGCAAGTCACTTAACTACTGTGTCTCCCTTGTAAACGGAGAATAAAGATGAAAACCATCTCATAATTATTGGAATGTGTATGCAATAAAACTGGTGTAGAGCCTTGTACAGTGCCTGGCATAAAACAATCAGTGACAGTTGATAACATTACTAATAAGACAGTAAATAAATATTACCCTAGTGTGTGGATTAAGACAAACTCTTCTCCATGTTCAAAAGAAAGAGGGAAGGGTTCCCCTGAACCCAATACAGATCCAGAGAAAGAATCTCCAAGAGATGGTACTTGAACAGTAGCTGAAATGTTAAATAACGCTTTTGTGGGCAAAACAGGGGCAAGATGGGAAAGGCGTGCCCGGACCAGCATGTGCAAAGCTCTGAAGTGGGAAAGAAGCAGCACACCCCAAAGCAAGCCTGTAAATCGGCACATGAAGCTAGATGAAACGCAGAGAACAAGGAGCAAGGGAAACCTGGGGAGTGCAGCAGAGCCCTGCCAAGGAACGCAGCGAGCCCATGTGGAAGCAGTTTGTCGTTATTTCTAGAGCCATCGTGTGCTCGCGTTTATGATGTTCATGGTTCACAGCATCCACAGCTGGCCTGTCAGCTAGGGATGTCCAGGGTACCAGATGCAACCTGGCCCCTAGGGCTCAGGGCCTGAGGTCATGGCATGCAGTGTCCCCATGGAGAAACAAGAGGAAAGAGTGGAGGGATGAGGCAGAGAACACACACACACACACACACACACACACACACACACACACACAGTGCCGGGTCACAGGGCCTGGTCAGATAGTCCAAAACCAGATGATGGAGAGAGGTAGAGAGGCCACTTGGTGTTTGTAAGCCAGACTGAATTACATCAGTCTATGTCTCCAGGACTCCTGGACCACACCAGCTCAGATCATAAGCCATGCGGCTGACCACAAGTCTCTTTGGCTGGGATAGTGTGGCTTCTATCCTGTCTCTTGATCTCTGCCTTTCCCTTGCATATACACAGGCCCATGCAATATTCGATGTCACTCAGAAACCTCATTCCTAATCCCAGGGCAGACCAATGCTTTGGTTCGTCATCTCTGAGCCTTCTGGTCACAAGAGCCCAGAAAAGGGAACCCCAGACTGGAGCTAGGATCTAGGAGACCCTTTTAGAATAGGTGGCTTCCTGGTGGAGCAGGAGGGAAGCATAGGCTGAGGAGAACAGGCTGAGAGAAGCAAGGTCACTGCCCCAGAGAGAAGTTAAGGAGGATCATGAAAGCCAGCATAGACCTGAGGCTCAGGGGAAGACTCTGGCCAGAGGCTGAGAGGCTGGGCAAATTTCCTGCCCACCTGTGGTGGATTCTGAAAGCACATGAGCCCTTAAAAGCTATCTTCTGGGGGTGAACTTCTGCCCCCCCCATAGCACATTTGGTCCACCCTCCCAGTCTGAAGGCTGATTAACACTTATCCTACTCATACACAGAGCTTTGCTCATCCAGAGTGAGTTTGCCTTTTCTGTGTTCTGGCCCCAAGTCCTACGCTTGGGCTTCAGTTCGACATTCTTTCATCTTACATTCTTTCTGTGGTAGAGGGAAGAAGGGGATAAGAGGCCACAAGAGACTTTACCAGAGCCAGAGAAGCAGACAGATGCCTCACCCTGACTTCATCTGCATCCTCTGGCTGGCCGTGTTACCTTGTCCTTGGGCACATTCTTGTCCTCTCTGGGCTTCAGTGGCCTCTGCATTGTGTTCTGAGCTTTCAAACAAGCTAGAGCTACAAGTTGGAACTGCTCTGCCATTCTCTGAGATTCTGCAGCTTTCTCCTTTGATGTTTCCTAGGATGGTTGTTCCACGTTGAGTGCCAGCACTCGGGGCTGGACCTCCGGCACTCGGGGAGTGTGCAGCACCACAGAGCCTCTATCTTTCCCTCTACTCTGGGCTGCCCTTCCCCTGTCCAGCTGCTGCCGCAAGGGATGGGTCTGAAAAACAAAGGAGGAAGAGGAGGAGGAGAGAACCCATCCTCGGACAACGGGGTCAGTGCTGGGTTACAAGAAAACCTCAGAACCCTGACCCAGAACACTCTAGCAGTCAAAGCCAGGAGAGAACTGTGGTTCCCACCTGCTCAAATAACCCTCAACATCTCCAAAGCCTAGGTCAAGGAAGGCTTCCTCACCTCTCTTGGCCCCAGGGTTGAGACTGCTGTTGTTCACCAGGTTACCCTCCAGTCTTCTTTTGCAGGCACCACAAAGGTGGACTTCTAAATCCAAAGCCTGGCTGGTCCTTCCTGCTCCATCAGTTAAGTTACCCGCGATGTCTACCAGTAAAGCCTGGACCACCCTGTGCCCTTGTCCACCATCACTGATGCTGGCCTCTAGCCTCTAGCTGCTATTGACAAGGCTGTGGAGCTATGGGGGTCCACCCAGTCACCTTTTCCTTCCTATGGCTGCACCCAACACTATCAGGACCCACAAAGTGCCTCCTTGTTCATCTACATCACCTGCAATTTCTTTTCTTCTCCTCTGTGTGACAAACACATGCTTGCACAGTGCACTCATTGCAGCCACCGTCTTTGAGAGTCCCCTGATTGTGGTCCCTACTCCTGTGATGGACTCCAGTGGCATAGTGTTCACCCCTAGACACTGGTTTAACAGGTATTGCTTGATCACAGCCAGTCCTCCCCATGAGCTACCCCACACCTGGAATCGATTTGGTCCATTATCCCAGCAACCAACACAACCTAACCAGGAACCCTGTCCATGCTTGCTTGAGTTCTGGCGCCTCCTCTGAACCCCTGCCACAGAGCATTTGGAGAGCAACCCAGCTCATAGGAAGCAAGAGTTCCCACATGTCCTAAGGAAGGCTAGTAAGAACTTGATGAGGTTTTTAAAATGCTAGCCTCGAATGGCAGAACTAATGTTACACACACACACACACACACACACACACACACACACACACACACACCTGACAATGGGTAAGCTGAGGCCCAGAGAGGAGGATCCAGAACAAGGCTTCCATGGTCTGTAAGCACAGGTCAGGACTGAAGGCCATCGAGCCCTTTCTTGTCCTCCATTGTTTGCCGCAGAAGCACTTGGCAATGGTGGCTAAGCAGGCAAGCAGGGAGGCTGTTACCATTTCTCTCTGTGCTGTGTGCTCACAGCCAGGTCCTCCCACACTAGGCCCCCAACAGGTGTCCACTCCAGTCCAGCCCTCCCCAGCTATTGCTCAAGGCCAAGGAGAGCAGAGGTCCCCACACAGCTGGAGAGCCTGGGAGGCCATTCCCCCTCCTCTGTAAATGGGTAATTGCTGTGTGGTCAGACCAGAGGAATTAGAGGAGCCCTCTAGGAATTCCATACTGATTTTGCAGATGAATGTGGAGTCTTGCCTTTTGAAGTCTAGGCAGCTGTGTCAGCAGGGCAGGTCTGAGGCTGAAGCAGAAGTACTTGTATCAGGCTTGGAGTCCATGGATGAAGAACACGAATGAGGATGATGGTGGTGGTGGCTGCCCGACTCATAACCTCCCACAGAAACTGTGGGTTCTCACTCACTCATGCCTTATCCTGATCCACGGCAGCTCTGCAGGGAAGAAAGCAGGGTCCCAACCCCCCTACTCTTCAGACTTCACTTCCACACCTCTGCCCTGAATGCATTTACTTCTCTCTGCACCCCATGGTCTTCCTCAGTTCAGCAAATGTGCTGATGCCTTCACCTTCCTACGCTGAGTCAAGAAGCCAAGTGCTCTGGTTTCCATTTCTCAGCAGCTTGCCACTGGTGCCAGAGCCAACTGGTTCTCTCCAGCTTCGTCCCCTTGAACTTGCTCCCAGCCCTGTAACCGGGAGAGACTTGTCTAGGTGCTTCCCTGGGACTTGATAATGTATCCTATTCTTTTTTCCTCGTGTGTAGAATGCAAGGGGTTTAGAATCTCTGAGGCTGTGGCCTCTGGGACAGATATAGATGTGGACAACAGGAAGAGCAGCATGGAGAATGCGGTGGGTTCAGGGAGAAGAGCCCCAGCACTCTGGGAATCCAGCTCAGAGAAAGTGGGGTGTTGCCTCCTCTGAGACTGTCTACAAAATGAGCTCGGTAACACCATCCACCTGTCACAAAGGACAAAAGGAGCCTAGTGAACAACACACCAAGAACCATGGGCTGTTGAGTCATGAAGGGTTAGCTATCACAGCCTGCGATGTCAGGTTCTGGAATGGGGCCACCAAAGCTGAGAGCTACAGCCACTCCTCATTTCATGTTTCACAGGGAGCCTACTGCCCTGCTGCTGGTCTCACGGTTGGGCTGGTCTGCAGCACCAGATTCTGGGTGTCACGTCTCCCTTAGCCTATCTGTGCTAAAAAAAAAAGGAGAGGTCCTCCTTCCACAGGATGGCATGCACACAGACTCCTTCCTGGAGCCCCTTGCCACCAACTTCCCTGCCCTGCAAGTGCCACTCTGCTCATGTGGGTGACTCTGCTTGAAGGACAGGTGAGGAACCCCAGAATTGTAGAGTGGTTGTGGGAGGAATAGTCTGGCCCCCAGAGAACAAAAGTGAAGTGAACACAGCCAGCCCCCGCTGCAGGCCAGGGAGGGTCTGCCGCTGGCTGGCACAGGGCCCACCCTGTAGAGTCCACAGAACAGGGACATTTGAGTGTGAAACGGAGCCCATGGTCCTCTGTGTGGTGTCTAAGTGGGAAGAAAGGAGGGAGCTGCTTGCCTTCAAGCTGGCCTCTTCCCTTCACAGCTGCCTCCTCCACTCCACATCCAACACTTGTCAACAAGAGGTCTCCCACTACCACCCTCTTCCAATAGCCATTCCTAGTCCCCTTCTTTGGAATGACAAGATAGCCCCTGACCCCAACACTATATCCATTTCAGTGGCGGATAATGGCAACTGGCTGGCGGGAGGGGAAGGGTTAGGGATCCAGGCCTTACTGAGGGTAGCTGGACTTCACTTCCTGGGAGTCTGTGGCTGTGGTGCTCAGGTCCCCAAAGGGTTAGGAGCAGAGCTTACTTCACTCCTACTCCTCTTTCCACACCTTTGAATATTCCCATCCTCGAAGGAATTCCAATCGCTGTCTCTCCTTCACTTTGGGTTTCCTGTTCCTCAACCCTCGCCCCTTCTTCTGCCTCATGGCCTTTGCCTGAATCCGTTTTCATATCTCCACAGAGCTCCTCCCTTAGCATCTTCACAACTTTTCCCAATATCTAATCCAAATTGTCAACACCAAAACACGTATGCACACATGCCACATACACACATAAGCACCACATATACACACAGCACACACATGCCGTCCCCACACATAAACACACACACACACACACACACACACACACACACACACACACACTATCCTTTCCTTAGCAGCTGTCACTCTCTTGCTTATTGCTTCTCTCAGTACCAGTGTTCTCCGACTGTAGTGAAAGCCCCACTAGGTCAGGGGTCTTTGCTTGCTGTGTTTACTATTGTGCGTCCTGGCTTGGCCCAGCAAGCTGCTGTGTAAGTCCTCCATAAATCTTCAGTCAATGAATGTGTAAACTGGTACCTGTCACAGGTGGGTAATCCAAGGCCTCAAGAAGAAAAATGATCCACTCTGGGTGTCTGTGATAAGTCAGATGGTGGCTAGATCTCTCTCTGGTCCCTGTCACTAGCCCATAGCCAGGCCCCAGCTCCAGGAAACCTTGTTTATATTTAGATGCCTACTGTTCCATAACCTAGTGTGTGTAGACAGAATCTGTGCTGGAAGCCTGGGAGACTTCAAAGCCAGTCCTGGAACAGGAAGCCAGGAAATAGTCGGTAATGCTTTGGTGCAATCCATGGAGCATGGAAAATAAACAAACAAATTGCAGTGCAAGCCTTGAGGGCTGGAGCCTCTGCATAAGTAAGTGTCCCTCATGCCAGAGATGACCTACACCCCTGCACTGGGTCCTGGTGCGGAGCTGCTAGGGATGAGGGTCATGGGATGAGTGACACCCTCTGCACACCACCAGCTGACCTGTTCATTTTAGAAGTATCTCTCGAGTATCTACGATGTGTGTGATTGGCACTGTATTATCTCTGGGGAATAGCCAGAGCCAAGATGGACATTGTGCCCCTCAGAGGTGTCATGGGTTGGCCTGAAGTTCCATCAGGCTGACACAGAGTAAATCTAATGGGAGGCTAGGTACCAGTGGTTGGGGTTAACCCAAAAAAGATAACATTTTTCCCAACTCATGTGTCATCCTTGAAAATACCTGATAATTAATACTCTAATTCTCTCTCTCTCCCTCCCTCTCTCTCTCTCTCTCCCTCCCTCTCTCTCTCTCTCTCTCCCTCCCTCCCTCCCTCCCTCCCTCTCTGTCTCTCTCTCCCTCTCTCCCTCTCTGTCTCTCTCTCTCTCTCTCTCTCTCTCTCTCTCTCTCTCTCTCTCTCTCTCTCTCTCTCTCTCTCTCTCTCCAGCTGAGCACTCAGAATACAGGCTCTACAGACGGGCTCCAGCCATCTGTTGATGTCTGTCCTTCTACTAATAGATGATTGGAGGTGACTTGAGAAGTAGAGCTTGGGAGAGCAGAGGGAACTCAGGACCTGCCTGTTCGGCCTGGATCTGAATCCCAAGCCTAGTTCTCCAATCAGAAATCCTGAGCCGTGACTTCACTATCCCCAAGGCCTCAATTTTGTCACATTGGAATGGCAAAGCTCATCTGGAAAGATTATAGCATGAGATGTCTCCAAGTGTCTCTGCCATACTCCGTGCCATCTGGCATGCTTGTCAACTCTAGCTACACTCCCATCACTCTCCTTCCTTGTTCAGCTCCACTTACCCTGGCCTCTGCTTCCCATCATGTGCGCACACACAGGGCATTTGTACCTGCTGGTCCCTCTTCGCTCCACACCCCTGCCCCTCGTTCTTGATTCTTTTCTGAAACACCTACTCATTTTTTTATCCAAGAAATGGACCAGTAGAAGGTATGTACACATATCCACGTCTGCAGCTGATGTCCAGCCATGCACAGCTCAACAATGGGACTATGTTCAGAGAAACGGATCATTAGCTGATTCTGACATTGTGCACATATTACAGTATGTATCTGTACACCCTAAGAGCCCAGCCTCCTGCACACATAGACTAGCTACAAATCTGCACAGCATGCTACTTACTGTACAAAAAACTATAGACAATCGTAACATAATGCAAATATTCAGGTACCTAAATACACAAAAGGTATAATAAAAAATACAAGACCATAAATATCCAGCTCCACCGTACTCTTATGAGGGCATGTTCATAGTGGAGTTCACCATTGACCAAGCACCATGGCATAGTACATTTGTATGATTCATAGCTATATGTGTGCATGCATGAATGCATATGTGTGTGGGGGGGTTCAAAGACAGAGAGTGAGCAGACAGAGCTGTACTGAGAGACAGTGACAGATATTGATTACAAATAATTGTCTCAATGGTATAAGATATTGCAGATCTTCAGGATGGGCAGCAGACTGGACGTTCAGGGGAGAATTGATACAGCAGTTCCAAGTTCAAGGCTCGGCTGGAAGAATGCAAAAAGTCACTTTTCTCTTAAAACTACCCCTTTTTTGAGCCTCTACCCACTCAATGGATAATGATTCATTTTCTTCACAGTTCACTAAATTAAATATTAGTCTTGCCAAAAATACCTTCATAGAAATGTCTAGAAAAAAATGTAGACAATTCAACAAATGGTACTGACAATACTGAAATTCTACCCACAGAAGAACGAAGTTAGATTTATACTTTTCACCTATTACAAAATCAATTTTTTTAAAAAAAGATCTTAACTTAAAACCTGGAACACTGAAACTTCCAAAAGGAAATACAAGGTATTCAGGTAGGCAAGAACCTTAATAGAGCAACAGTACGCCAAGTACCAACAGATGGAACTACTGTTTCTCTACAACAAAGGAAACAGTGGCAGAGTTAACAGGCAGCTCAAAGAGTGGAAGAAAATCTACTGGCTACACTTCAGACAAGAGGCTAATATCCAGAATTTACAAAAAATTTCAGAAATTAGAGAAGGAATAAAACTGCCAGTCAACAAATTGGCAAGTTAACTGAATATATGCTTTTTTACAGAGACAGAGAAAGTAAAAAAGAAATACAAATGGCCAATAACTATTTTTAAAGTGTTCAGTATCCCTAACCATCAGAGAGATATATCAAAACTACTTTGCGACACAACTCACATCCAGTCAGAATGGCTATCATCAACAAATCTGATAACAAATGTTGGAAAGGCAATGGAGAGAAAGGAATCCTATTCACCGTTGGTAGAGATGCAAACAAATACAGCCTTAATGGAAATCAGTTTGGAGATTCCTCAAAAACTTAAATTGAACCAGGTATTTCCTTCCTGGGGATATACCCAAAGAAGTCCATATCCTACTATAGAGATATTTATACCCACATATTTATTGCTACTCTATTCACTACAGAAAAGAATGGGAATCAACCCCATTGTCCATTAATGGATGAATATTAATGGATATAAAAATCAATATATTCATAAAATAGAATGCATCAAAATTTAAAGAAAACTCAAGTTTGAAAATTTGCAAGAAAATTGAAAGACTTTAAATGTATACAAAGTGAGGTTATATAATCTCAGAAAGAAATAAACCACATGTCCTCTCTTGTATGCAGAATCTAGCTAATAATATATGTGTATGTAAACAAATGTACATGTACATACAGGGTAAATTGAAGAAAAGAGAGCAAGAAAGGATAAATATAAAGGAATAAGGAAGGAGTGACTGTAGTTGATGGAGTTATGAAAGAGGATATAAAGCTAATTGTTTTTCTAGTTCTAATTCTGTCAAGGATTTTTGTTTGTTTTCTGCAGTGGAAAATTGCATAAAATATACTCAAGACCCAAACTGTAAGGCTTAATGTGAAGCCTCACAGCTTCCATTCTGAATACCAATCCTAACTGCATAGAGATTTATTGAATTGCATAGACTTTGAGTCTAGCTAATTTTGGTGTGTGCTGTTTTATTTGCAAGGATTTTTAAAAAATAAAATAAGTTTATTTTAGAAAATAAACATCTAGAGAAATCTTTCCTTATGTATTCGGCACCTCAACTCAGTCCATTTGACATGTAAAATTAGCCACATCTACTCTTTTTCAACTTGGTACCCATATTCATTTCCATAAGCCCTGCCTTGGCTTCAAATAAAGACAAGGGCAAGATGATAGCTCTGCTTAACATGAGCAGCTGTCTTGCACATAACCAAAAATGCAGGAGGCCTTCCCCAGAAGAGGATGCCAGGCTCTAGTCCACTTATTCTTCCCCTTGGCATCCTGTGACTAGTGTGTTATAAAGTGAACAGTACTTAAACACGATGATAGAGACAGACAATACATCAACGTTACATCATTAGAGGACAAGTAAGCAAAGATATTTGAGATAAATATACGCAGATATGCATCCACACTTACCCTCACACATAAAATAAGCATAATCAGGACTGAGGACATTTGCCTGGCACCCACATAAACTAGGAATGTTGGCACATGCCTGTATTCCCGGATCAGAAGTTTAAGATCATCTTCAGCTATATAGTGAGTTCAAGGCTAGCCTGGGCTACACAAGATGCCGTGTCAAAAATGAGGATTTATGGCTATTGCAGTCTCCACTTCTTGTGAGTGACCACACATGGTCGTTTCTGGTACTTCCCTCTCTCTCTTCTAGCATCCATTCCACACTTCCTTTGCTTCAGCAAGAGACTCCACTTCTGAGGTTCGAAACCCAGCTGGGACCTAAAGCTTCATTTTGGGACTTCATTCAAGGATCTGCCTGAGCACAAGTGCTGTCCCTTTCCACTGACTCTAATCACAGGGCATGGGAGCACAGAGTCACCTAAAGACACTTTGTGTTCTACACACTCTTCACCACACTGTGGGGAAAGTAAACCAGTTCTCTTGGTGTTCGGGGTCCAGCCTCCAGCAGCACTGGCTGTTCTGTCCTCGTTGCCTGTGGTTGCAGAGGTATGCTAGTTCAGCGGGATCAGCATTTTACTGATGGCAGTGTCCTTCCTGTGTACACCTAGCGAGTATGCTGTGTGAGAGTAAGGCTTTAGTCTGTGCTGATCTTGCCTGATGCACTGGCACCTAGAAGGTACTCGGTGAACACTGTCAACCTGCTTAGGATTGGCTGTTATTATTCTGGGCTCCTGTCTTGGTAAAAGTCCTCACTGGTCATCCTTGACCCTCAACCTGAGACCCAGGTCTGTCCTAAGAGCCCTGGATCCAAACCTTCCCTTCGGGTGACAGGGCGGCCAGGTGAGTGTAGGCCTCAAGTCTAGCATTCTTGTATTTCTAGGACTATTTACTAGACTGTTCTGGAACAGCAAGCCTGTTTCCAACCTCCTGGCGCCCGCCACTCTCCACCTTAGTCTTCTGTTTGAAGAACTATTTAGATTCCAAGCCTACACTCCACAGACGCCTCCGGCCACCCCGTGCCCCGTGAGCTCTAGTGAGGGGGGAGGCAGTAGAGAATGCTCAGGGTCTCTTGTTGACCAGGGTTCCCGGTGGCCAAGACTGCACACAGGCATGCGGGAGAGCGAGGCCTCTGCTCTCACTCAGTGTTTGTTATTCCATGTCATAGGCTTATCATAAACATTATCCTAGTGTGGGCCACTGAGGTTCCTTCCAAGGGAGGTTTGTTGTTCTAACGTGGCCGGGAGTAGAATGCCCAGAGGCCTGGGGGATTCTGGGAGCTGGAGAGGGAAGCAGAAGTCAGGGTGGCACTTCATTCTAAAGCTTGTGCCTCTGTCACCCTGTCGTGAAGGTCAGTGGCATGTCTGCCTCCTCCATGAGTTCCATGTGCTTAAAAACCAACTCACAGTCCCCATCAAATTCAAGCCCCTGCTGGGAAGCTGAAAGCCTTTGTTTGATGAAGGAGAGAAGGGAAAGGGGAGTGGGGGAAATGGACGGATATAGCTTCCCTCTGCTTGCTGCTTGCTGGAAGCACCAAGAATGCTCACAAAAGAGGACACAGTGCCTAAAGGCCTGCTTGTAGTAAGACAGTGGTCTGGAATTCCACCTCAGCTCTTTTTGTGGAGCTGGGTAGCCTACCACTCCCTCTGCTTCTGTCTGTTGAGCCCCATCTGTACGTCCCTGCTGTCTCTCTCCTCAACAGAGCCGAGGGAGGCCTTGTGAGCGGTGATGGCTAAGGATGTGTGTCAAATGTTCATCTCATATCACGAGCCTCCTCACCTCTCTTATTTAACGCCTCTTAATTTTATCTGGGAGTTTCTGTAAAGACTACATAACGAATCCACTTAGGAAGTTTATGATGCATAGTAGGTGCTCAATAAAACCAGGGGTCCTGATGTGAATGGGTGATGACTCCCCTATGAGTTACAAAGAGTAGGTATGGAGCAGGAAGTGGGGGGCACACGATTCAGGGTCAGCACCTTCCTTTGTAGTGATTCCTCAGTGTCTGATGTTTGTGATGTTGGGGTTCAACAGTGAATGAAAAGACAGAGTGCCGAATCAATTCCACAGGACACGTGCCTCTGAAGTGGTCTGTGTACAGAGAGTCGGTGGGAGGCACCAGATCCCAACAAGATACAGTTAATGTCACAAACTAGCTGAGACATGCAGGGAGCTCTCAAACTCTCAAATGGCCTGACGGGCCCTTGGCTTCCTGTCTGCAGCACTCCAACAGGAAGCACCCCTGGCTGCTTTACAGAGATCCAGAGAAACAGTGGGTGTGGCTGTGCCAGTAGACACCAGAAGGTCCTGCATCATCAGCCTTGTGACCCAAGGCTAGGTCAGGACACTTGGGTAGAAGCCCTCTGCCCAGCTCCTGTATAGACTCCTGCACACCCCATCCTACCTGCCTGAGATGCTGTCCCCTCTCTTATTTTGCACTATGAATGCACAAAATGAGATCTGGGGTCCTTAATGGGCTCTGGGGTCCCTGTGGAAACCCCTATAGCAAGAGGGCATCCCCACCCCATCCCCAGCCTCCCTCGTATCGACAGGACCTTACTATTTAAATCAGTTACATGTTCAAGACTACAAGTAAGATTCCTTTGGAAGAAACAATAGCAACAGAAGAATTCTATGGCTAAAAGCAGTTTGAAACCTCCGCACCAGATGAATTCTTAGGACCCTCGCTCTCCCAGCACCGAGCTGGGAAGATTTGGCGTTATTTTCTCCTAAGTCTTATGTAACAAACACGTACTCAGCACTCACTTCATGCCAGGACCGTTCTTAACACCCTACAGCCGGGAATACACTTAATCCCCTGGAATACCTCCCGGCTTCATCAGGCCACATCATTGCAGACCTGACTTCATGAGTCAAGCAGGGTCCAGGGGAGACATTTACCCTCCAGCCAGGTCTTCTGGTACCCAGGCAGATGGTGCCCAGGTCAGGTGGTGCCTTGGCAGGACTGATCTAAGAAGCAGCAGATCAGGTGTGTGCAGCAGCTGGATGTGACCACAGGAAGTCCCTGTGTCTTGGGCCCTCAGAGGAGGCATGTGGGTCAGCTCGACACGGACACTTTCATCAGAGGCATGCACCCTGTGGGAGGAAGTGCTTGTTGCCTTAGCAATATCCACAGCAGAAAACGTCACTGCCTCCTGTAATTCATCCCCAGCCACCAAGCTGCCATCGACACTCTGCACCAGATGGCTGAAGATCTGATTTCAGCGGTGGCAGCCAAAGCCCAGAGGCCTGGAGAAGGCCCAGACGTGGGGCAAGGGGTCTGACCTCACCTGCAGCCCTCTCATTAAAGGGAAGCGTGTGGGTTTCTACAGTTTGTGCAATCCAGTTCTCCTGCCATTAACAAACACAGAGGGAACCCAAGCATGGCCTTATTGCCTGTGTCACCATATTGTCCTGGCCCTGTACACCTATTTCAAAAGCTTTTTATTCAGATTACATGTCTTGGCGGGAATGTCTGCCAGCCTTCTAGATGTTTTCCATAAGTTCTTATAAGGCACCTTTAACTATGAAGGGAACCGCAGGTCCCCAGGTCCTAAAGAGAAACAGAGATCACACTGCCCTCTCTTCCCCAGGCAGGGTGCTGAAAGCTACAGATTCAAGAGCCAGGAAGGATATACTTCCTGACTTCAGAAAACACAACCTACTGCAAGACTTCAGTTAAACACATCGAAAAGCTAATATATACACACTGGCGGAAGGAAGCATGGTCCATCAGTCATCTGTCACTGAGATCATGCTGTGTAACAATAGCATGCAGAGCTCAGGTAGCCTCGACCAGTTGCTGGTAGGCTCCACTGATTTTGGTGGTCTCACATGTCTGGAAATTGGCTGCCTGTCCACTGGTCTGAGTGTCACTCACTGTGTAAGTTTTGCCCTGTGTGTCTCCCACCCTCCATCAGAGTGGAGTCAAAGGCAAAGAGTATGTGAAGACTGGCTAGCCACAGCACCCAGGTGTCATGTTTCAGGCCTTCCTGTGTAATGTTTACTGCCATTGTCCCATTGGCTGAAGCAGGTCCAGCATCAGAATGAGTGGGATCAACAAAGTCCCTTAGTTGGCAAAAAAGAAAAAAGTCTCTGATGCTAGACCTTGTGGTACAGACTCCAGCTCAAGCCATGTACGTAAACTGCCCTCTATGTCCTGGGCCTGTTTCCCTGTCTAAAATTGGGGTTTCTGGCTAGGTATGGTGGTCTGCGCCTATAATGCCAGCATTTGGGAGGTAAGATAGGAGGACTGTGAGTTCAAGGAAGCTGAGTCTACGTAATGAGAATCTGTCTCAAGTAAACAAAAGTGAAGGCTGAAGCAGGTGGTCTCCCAGGGCCTGTGTCTAAGACCCCTGTGCTCTGGGGGAGCCATGAGCTTCAAATGCTATAAACTGTGTAGAAAGTGCATGGGAGCCTGGGAAACATTCTGTAGTTTACTCTAAGTGGCCCTGATGTCTGGAAACTTCATCCTTGGAGCCAGTAGCCCAGAGATCAGAGGAGATGGAGGGAGCATCTGCTGAACGCATGGGACGGTGGGCTCCAAGGATCCTGCTCCTGAGGCCACTAGGACTGGACACAGTACTTAACTTTGATTTCTATTATTCATTGCCTTGACTGCATTTGGGGTACTCTTGACTATAAAACGGGTTTCCTTGTTCTAGAATACTTCTAAGCAAAGCAGAACAAAGGAGTCAAGAGGCAGACTCACCCCAAACTCCAAACTCGGATGGTTTGCCATGTCATACTCCGTCTGCTCCATGCCTATAGCCCCAACGTCCTGAGGGTGGAGGTCGGCTCCCAAAGGCCAACCAGTCCCTGAGCACATCCCTGATGCCCTCCTCTTTCCTCGGCCAGGTGCTGTTTGCCCTGAACCAGACTCTGCTGCAGCATGAAAGCGTGCGGGCTGGGAGCCTGCAGGCCCCCTACACCACAGAGGACCTCATCAAACACTACAACTGCGGGGACCTCAATGCGGTCATCTTCAACCATGACACATCCCAGGTGAGGCCCTCCTCTCTTCCTGCCCTGATGGCCACAGCATCACCAGCTACGAAGACCTGGAGCTAGGCCCACATGGTCGCATCTGGCATTTATCAGATGCCTACTGTGTAGTGGGTATAGGCCAGCTTCTCACCAGCTATGATAAATAGGAGCTACTGTCATCTCCTTTCTAGAGGGGGAAACTACAGCTCGGAAAAGAGCAGACTTACGTGCTCAAAGCTGCATAGCTTATTGCTGTTAAAACATCAAGAACAGCAACTTGAACCAGAAGGTTTCCCACAGAAGAGAAAACCTAGTTACTGTGAGCTTGGCCTTGAATCTGTCTCAGGACCTTCTACTTTGATACAAATTCTAGAGCAAAGGTCACAAACAGGCTAGCAAGACCCTGAGTAGGGCCCCAAATGGTTGAGTTTGGCTTGACCTTGTCCACTCTTTACCACAACTCCTCATTGATTTCCAACAAATTCCCAGACACTCCATCTAGCACTCAATGATCCTCTAAGACCTACCCTCTGGGAGCTTTGTCACAGCCCATACTCCCTGCCCCAGGTCTGTGGAATTTACAGCTTGTCACTTAGTACTTCTGAGTCTTGGTCCAGGCTCTTCCTTCCTTGGATCCCTCCAACTTGATCGTGGTTCAATGCTGCCCACTCTGAGAAACCGCCCCAGTGCCCTGGATGGAATCAGGTATCTCCCCAGGGTTTCCTCTGCTGTGGTACTTGGATGTTCATCCACTCAGAAAGCTCAGGTTAGGCAAAGGAGGTCATATCCCTGTTCTGGACCTGCCCACAGCCCCCATTTTCTCAGGGCAAAAGCCAGTTTCTGCGGTGATGTGTGTGCTCCTCCTGTTCTGCCCCTGCTCCTGACCCCACGTCCTACATACACCCAGCAGCACAGTCTACCGCATCATCTCAAGAACCCATCTACAATCTTCTGCCTTTTCACTGGCTCTTCCCTCAGCATACGTGCTTCTCCCAGATGACACCATAATGTGCTCCCTCTCCATCTTCAGGCATCACCAGATCCATAAGACTAACCTCATTCACCCTGTCTGAACTGTAGTCTGAATGCCTCCCCCCAAATAGACCAACTGTCATTACTTTATTATGCCCCACATTGCTCCCATGGACTGGAAGGCCCTCTAACACATGACACACTCATTAGTGTGTCCTTCATTAGTGACTACTTACTATCCAGCCCTTCCCACTGGAACACAAGCTCCATGAGGGCAGGATTTGGGTCTGCCATTAATTCTGAAGTAGGACTCCGCAAATATTTGCCAAATAACTGAAATAGTCTGTCAGTGAGGTAGCACCATGAACAAAGGGATGTGGTGGGGATGCCAGGGAAGACAACTCTCATGAGGAGCCTGGGAGACCCAGGAAATCACTGCCTCATATAGGGACCCTTGCTGTGGGGACAGCTACAGCCCATGGCAGGAATCTCTCCGTTAGATATGGCTGCAGCTGAGATTGGGGCAATAACAAAAGATTCCTGTAAAGTAGAAGGCCACAGAAGAACCGCCATGAGCCACTGGGAGGAATGTTCCAGCATTGAGCCCAGTGTGCGAGTGAACCAGAGACCCAGAGAAGAAATGGGGAGAGTTCTGGCTGGAGGCCAGCCAGACTGGGGCCACAATGTTCTGTCTGTGCTTGCCACCCAACCCCCAGACACAGGCTCCCTGAGGGCAGGGATGAGCTGCTCATCCCTTGGTCCCCACGGTTCTAGAGAGATCCCTTGGCGCCTGGTGCAGAGTACTTGCCAGTGAGTGACTGTCACGCATAACACTGTAGGTACATCATGTACTTAGGGAAGCTTAGAGAATGGAAGAAGGGACCCAGCCCTTACTGTGGGAGGCTCCAGGTCTGAGGACTCTAGTCTCGGTGGTGGAGGAGCGAGGAGTGGAGCCTGACACCATGAACAGATGCCGCACTTTTGGTGAGCCTCACTCTGAATCTACTAAGGGCCAGGTTCAGAGCGGGTAGATTCCACAGCATAGAGAGCTTGGTTACAAATTGGATAACTGACTATGAAGTGGCTTCCCTAAGGAAGAAGAGGTAGACAGGCCAGGCCTGTGGCTGACAGTAACACAAGTGAGAGATGTAGGTAATGAGCTTGGGCAGGGGTCAATTCAGATTCCCTTTGAACTTCTGTCCAGAAGCACTGCTGATCTTTGATGGCAACAGCCATGCTCCCCAACAGAGCAAGTGTTCCTCTCAGATTTGAGTCATAGTCCAGGCTGCATATGGGGTACCCAGGAAACCTGCCCCAAGGTGCAGAAAAGCCAGGGTCACAAGGCTGAACCCTGCCTTTGCACATCTTGCTATATGGGGCCGCATCTGCAATCAGAGGCCTCTCGGCATCCGGGTCTGGGGATCTCATCACCCTGATGCAGTCAGGAAGGCTTCATGGTAATTGTCAAGTAGGAACTAAACTCATTAGCAGAGGTCCTAGGTGACAATGACAGCTAACAGGAGGGACTGGTGGGTGTCTCGGGGGGCATGGTTTGCATGGCAGAGAACAGGTGTAGGGTGGGAATGCAGCTGAGGAGTGGAAGTCAGGGAGCATTGCAGTCAGAAAGATGCCCCGGCTGCAGTGGGGAGGGTGATAAAATAGCCTTTGGAGGCTATATTGGAAGAAGTGCCTGAGGCCGATGCTCCTTCCCCCCCAACTGTGTGCATTCCACCACCACCACCCTCTACGGTAATTGTGCCCAGTCTCTGAAGCTCTGGCTCACTGATGTTGTTGGTGTCCATGGGAGGGCCACATAACAGTAGCCACATGTTATGTTTTACCCAAACCCAGATACTTTTGGCAGTAGATTATTAATCAGACTTAAGATAGTTGACAACCGTGTAGCAGTCTCCTCCAACCACAATCCTAGGCTGACCTGGACAAACCAGACCACATAGCCACACATCAGGACCTGCTGTGAGCCCTGCTCCCCTCCTCATCCATTCCAACTACATACCCCACAGTATTCTTACAAACATGGCTGACTCTCATACTGGGCAGGTACCTCATGAGAGACAGCAGATCCAGCCTGAAGGTGCGGGGGGGGGGGGGGGTGGTCCCTAGCCTGACACAGAGCAGGACCTAGGAAGGTCCTCAGAGGTTGTCTACTGGGTAGGTGGACACAGGGAAGTGGGTGGTTGGGTATTATCAACAGATCCAGGCACTTGGTCTACATTGAATCCCTCCCCCATGACCTGACCACAGTCCTGCCTGGCCCATCTCCTTGTCACTCCATCACACACCAGTCTCTCTGAGGCTCTAGGGACATTCCATGATCTCTTCAAAATGTTATCATATGCCCTGCACTTAAACTTGTCATGGGAGATTTAAGGCCCCAGACAAGTCTAATGACATCATTAATTTGCTTCTCCCCCAGCCCTGGCCCAAACCCAGGCCCCATCCTTGGCGTGGGGCCAAGGCCCTCAGCATGAGACACACAGAGAGTGGCTAGGAAGCCCAGGGAAAGCTGAATGCCCAACTTCTTCGTGGTTTTGAAATACTCTTTTCCTTGTCCTTCTTGTAAATGCCTTCAGTTCCCTGGGGGAATCTTCTTAGGGTATGCCCCTATGGGCAGAAAGTATAGCAGGAAGGAAGAACATGTGCCCACAGATCCCATAATCCATGAGAGAAGGAAGGGAATCAGACCTCTGTCTTCACATCTCTCTGGTGGTTCTAATGACCATCTGTCATCTCTGGAGGCCACCCTTCTCTAGAAACCTGTGACATCATACGGGAAGGCGACAATGAAGGTGAGGTGTATAACTCAGTCTTTTCACAGTGCCTAACTGTGCTAGCATCTTCCAAAGCTGGTCTCATTGAATACATGCAATAAGCCATGCATGTCACGCTGTTACCAGAGAGGAGTGTGAGACTGAGAGAGACCATACCCTAGTGAGCACCCGACAATGAAAATGGCAACCCAAGCTGCCCTGGCTGTGCTCATCACCACTCTTCCTCAGCCGCCACTCAGCCTGCCCATCCAGCCACTTGCTCACTGACTAAACAAACACTTATGTGTAGTAGAGCATGGCCTCCTTTCCTCTCCCATACCCCATAAACGGGGAGAGGCCTTTGGGAGACAGTGTTTCCAGAAACAGCCCTTCTAGTCATGGCCTCTCTGTTCTCCACCCTGACTCCAAATCTTTAGCGTCTCCTGTAACTGCATCAAGTCAAGTGTGACCTAGTTCATCAGGGCTGCCAGTCACCCCTTCCAGGGTGGAGGAGGGGAAGGCCAAACATGCAGTCTCTGGGTGCTAGCTCTGTACTGGCCTAGGCAGGAGCAGGGCTGCTGTGTACATTGTATACACTGTGCACTGCTCATGTTGAGACAATCATATTGTTTCCATATTCATCTCAGAGCAGTGAGTCTGGCCTCTCTGACAAAGGGGCCATATGGTACAGGTGCTCTTACCACCCATTCACCCACTGGTCCTTGGCCAGCATACCAGAGGCAGATTCAGTCTCTGTTGACTCCCCCATCTTCTCCAGAAAGGATGTTGACAACTCAGCAGTGGCTGGGCTAATTATTGGCTCTTCTGAAAGACTGAGTTCTCTAGGAAGTTGGCATCTTTAGGCACAATCTCCCCTCATCTTTCAGTCAGGATGTTACTTAGTGCTCGGGTAGAAGACAATGAAAAATGGAAGATGTTCTATGAGCAAGAACTTGGAAGATGTTGTGACCGTGGGTAGATTGAGAAGAGAAACAGTGTGTTTTGATTCATTGCCTTAGTTCCCGCAGCAGCCCCCATGCATATATGTCGGAGGAGATAGTACTCCAATGCCAGGATCTACCATCCAGGCCAGACAGATGAAATGATAATACAGAAGTCCAGAAGTAGTAGTGCAATCTTATTATAGTAAAGGCTTGATTCCCGATAGGCATCCTCATAGCAGGCCCTGAGGACTTGGAATGACATAACTTCATCCTTGAACTCAGGGATCCCTCTGATTAGTTCAAAAGCACGTCAAAAAATCTGTTGCCAGGCCTCAGACTAGATGTGGAGAGGAGTAAGGGTAAAGGACCCAGACCTATAAGGATGGACAAGCCCTAGGCAGCTTATCCCACAAGCATCAGGCTGGAAGGATCTGTGATCTTAGAGGAGTTTTCAAGAAAAGACAAAGGTCTGGAAGTGTGAAGCAGATGGGCAGATAGCAGCTCAGACATGGGCAAAGCCAAAAGTGCTGCCCTCCTGACTCGGTGGAGCAGAAGGCAGAGTGCTGCCTGGGGGCACACGTCATCTCATTTAGTCCCTCCCATTACATTGGTCCTTCCTACAAGAGAGCCAGGACTCTGCAAAGTGGAGTAGCTTGTTCAGTATACCCACCATCAGAATTGAAGCCAAAGCCCAAGTCTCCCTAACCCCCAAGCTCTCCGGCCTTCTTGCCATACCTGTCATCGACACCCTCTTGCTGAACTAGGTTCCTTGTCCAGGACACGCTGATCTCAGGGCTGAAGAAAGAACATAAGGAACTCAGCATGGCCCCAACCTCTCGAGAAATACCAGGCAGGCCTGTGTGGGAGTCTTACCACCAGGGAATGTGGCTGGACTGTGACTGTCCTAGCTGTAACTACACATGTCTCAGGATTCCCCCACCCCCTTGCTTCACATGTAAAACAAGAATAATACTCGTCTTTGATGTCCTGAGGGTTGATGAACCAGGAAACACAGGGCCTGCTATAGGGCCTCAGAAAGGTGAGTTGCCAGTCCTACCTGGACTGTGCGTTTATCTGACATGTGCCCTGCTCCATCAAGACCTAAAGGTGGCTTCTCTTACCATTGCAGCTACCCAATTTCATCAACACCACCCTCCCACCTCATGAGCAGGTGACAGCCCAGGAGATTGACAGCTACTTCCGCCAGGAGCTCATCTACAAGAGGAATGAGCGCATGGGGAAGAGAGTCATGGCGCTGCTGCAGGAGAACCAGGACAAGATCTGCTTCTTTGCCTTTGGAGCAGGTTTGGCCCCGACCTCCTCTCGTCAAGGGAAAAGCTGAGGATCAGGAGAGGCGGGAAAGCCACGTGGTAGCCAGTAGCAGAGCTAAGATGCTAGCACTTCCCCAGATTCTAACCAAGTAGTCTTTCATAGCATCTTCCTTGACAAGGGAAGCAGCCCCTGCCCAGTCCATGGTAACTCTTACAGCCTCTTCAAGTGCCAGGTGGACTTGTAAGAGCCCCAAACAATCCTAGTGTGCCCAGCCCAGCCTGGACCCACCCAACTCAGAACCAGGATTAATAATAAGGGTCCTGTGGCCACAGGGGTAAGGGAGGTGGACTTTGACATCCCACAGTTCAGACTCCAACTCCAATCAGGCCATATGTCATGTCACCCTAGCTGGTACTTTCCCAAGGCTCCAATTTTTTCTTCTGTTAATGGGAAAGATAGCATTAGATGTTTGATGAGTTAAAAGTTTCTGTGATGTAGAGTAGTTGTAAGGATATGTGACATTTAAGTAACCTGCTGTGTAGTGGGGATCCAGAATGGCAGCAACAATCATCATCATCATCACCATTATAATGAACTTAAGCAACACCATGGCAACACGGGGCATGTGCCAAATGTTTCTGGGGAATCTTTCTTCTCCTGAAAAGGGAACTAAAGATGTCTACACATGGTTCCCTGGGGTCTCTATTTTTTCTCTGCCCCTCCTCACCTCTTCTACCTTCCTCTGTGGCAATCTCTGCAGTGGCTGCATTGGGGCCGGGATATTGAATTTGAGTTCTTTGTCAGTCAACTTTTGCTCAGTGACTTATGGTAACCATTTACTTCTTGTCACCTGCATTTGGGGAATCCATCTGCGTTTTATGAGAATTAAAAGATACAGCCAGGTGTGATGTTGTACACCCACAATCCAAGCACTCTGGAGACAGAAGCAGGCAGATCTCTGAGGCCAGACTGGTCTAGCTAGACAATGCAAGGCCAGCCAGAGATATGTAGTGGGACTCTGTCTCCAGCAAACAAGATGGCAGCTTGTATCTTCATCAGTCTGCTGCTCTGCCCTCTCTTTATATGGCCTTTACCCTCCTCGCCAAGAAGTCAGTCCAATTCACAAGGGCCCCGATGGGCAGCCTGACTTTGTAATTGGGCTGTCTACTGTCTATGTCTCCCTACCCGCATTCATCTCCAAGTATGTCAAGGGCAAGAGCCAGGGATATATTTATCCAGGCTGTTCTTCTCCCTTCTGAACCTCCATTGTGGCGAGGCTAGTGGGAGGAGCTCAGTCATGGATTCAGGCCCTTTGAAGACAGCTCATTAAAGACACAGAAGCTGCACACAAAGAGCTCTGGATTCCTACTGGCTCTGCTGTGGCCCACGGTGGCCTCCAGCAAGTCTTCTCCCTCTTACAACCTCAGTTTACCCACTTACACAGGAGGGGCTGGCTTTGACTTACACTGTCTCAGATTACGGGCTGTCTGGGATTCTGGCACAGGTGAGGAGACAGGCTTGGGGCGGGGGGAGTCTCAGAAGGGCCTCCTGGAGGAGCCTATAGGAACAGAACCCAGAGTAAATACAGAGAGCTAGGAGGACCACTCTCCCTTTTGCAGGATATATGAAGGGGGCCTGGTGCGAGCCAGGTAGCTGTGAGGACCTGTGCAAAGAAGTGCACCCCCGCCCAGCACCTCTCCTCTCACCACACGGCTGCCTCTGAGCAATGATTCTGTCCTCCGTGGCCTTAGCTGACTGCAAAAGGGCAGCCGTTGGAATCACCTAGATCCCTGGTTCCTCAGACTTGCAGGATCCTCTAGGAAGCACAGCCACTGAGCGAGGCCAGTGAGAGAGCAGGATGCCCCTCCAAAATGGGTCCAGGTTGCAGGTCTAAGGTTACCCAGAAACCAATGGTCTTTTGGCACCAGCTCTCTCCAGTAGCTGAGGAAGCTGAGAGCCTAAAGAAGCAAAACATGGACCGTCTTGTGACATCCCAAGCCACAGGGTACAATGATCCACTCAAGCACCTTTTCAAATCCAAACATCCTGCAAAACAAAACAAACAACAAAAAAAGAGTGGAGATAGACACAGAAAAGGATCTCAAAGTCCTTACTTGGCAACACTAAAAACTGGCAACTTGTGTTTCACCCCACGCCCATCCACATTGCTTTTCTATGGGAAGTAGTTTGGCATAATAAAGGGAATAAGGGGAGAGGTGCTGCCAAGTTCAAGGCAACTTTTGTGGCACTTTTAAAGCCTCATTACCTAAGTGAGACGGCAGAGGTCACCGGTATAGAAAGCGGTAGGAAAGGAATAAGGGAGCAAGGGGAGAGAGTTGGTCTCCAGGCAGAAGAGGGCACCTCCTCACCTAAAGTGTGTATGAGCATGGCTTCTAACCAGCCCTGCTCTTCCTGTTGGAAGGGGAAGCCGAGAAGGAAGACAAAGGGCTCTTGGTTAGAAGAGGGGAAAGCATTTGACATGAATCCAAGAGAAGCTGATCACAAACTTGACCAGGACAGGAAGTTAGAGGGTTAATTTGTGGTTGATTGCTAGTAGGTGCCTAGAGTGTGGTGTTGTAAAACAACCACATCAGAGCCCAGTAAAGAAGAGCCCTGCCTGATCCATAATGTCTGCTGGGGGTCAGCATTCAAGCAGGTGCCTGCCAGGTGCTTGCTGTCTCTGCTGGAGATGGAGGCCCATAACCCTATGGAGTTGCAAGTGGTTTCTCTAGCAACACCCAGCAGCTAGCACTTAAAGAAGCTGCCTCCTGGTTTTACCTGCACACTTGCCCTGCTCTGTGACCTCCGGTGCGTGTGAACTGTATCAAGACAGTGCCCACAGTCTCAAAATTGCTAGCACCTGGCAGATTTTGTATAAATACATGGTCAACCAAATCTTGCAGAATTAAGTTTATCTCATTCAGTCCCCGGGGCATCTCGTGAGTGAGAGGGACCTTACTAGACACTAGGAGGAAATGACAATTTTATCCTTCGTTTTGGGAAATAGATTTTCTCAGGATACTTATTTGTTCAACCACCCAAGGATTTTGTCGCATCTTGTTTTCAATAATAAAATGTGTGTTCAGGAACTGGAGGGGCTGAGTGGAAGCAGGAGTCACCAGCAGGTTGGAGTCGGGGGCAGGCGGGTAACTTCTAGGGTCCCTCCATTTCCAACTCCAACAGTTGAAAGTTATCCATTTCTGTGGCTCTAGCACACTTTAGTCTGAATAAAATCCAAACTTCTGACACCCACAATCCTTGGACCCCAGCATCCTATTGGACTAATTGCCCAGTTGCCATATCCTGGCTCTCTAGGATCACAGCATTTAACATTCCAGCATGGTTTTTGCAGTTACTCTTGGAGACTTGGGAGTGGCATGGAGCCTTGCAGAACCTGTGCATGCCTTCCAGGGCATCCACCAACTGCCCCACAGAAAGAGAAGTCCAGAAAGAAGGCAGGCGGAGTCAAAGACACAATTTTGTTCTCTGAGTATTGGAACATCCAGAACACTCAGCCTTCAGGCTGATGAAGGGCATTCAGAACCACAATCATGGGCCCGAGGCATGAACACACTAGTGGTAACGATTTAAACTTGGTGGAAAGGAGAGGTATACGCCCACCATACTGAACCATGAGATCACTTTAGCTAAAGGCAAGTGCATTGACAGAGATATCGATCAAAGATAAAGCTTTTGCTCAGCATTAATCCAACACCAAAAAAATAATGAATGAATGAATGAATGAATGAATGAATGGGCTACTTCCGGTAGAAGGCACATTGTTCTGTTTGACTATCTGCTCATACAATCCCCATACTCCTGTAAGAACAGGATATTCCTTCAGTTCCATTTGGCAGACAGATAAGTAGATATGCACACAGGAAGCAAGAGAGCCTTAGAGTTCTCGTGAGATGATGGTGATGGTCCTTCCTTGTGTCTAAGCTCCCCAAACATCATCCAGCTACGTGAGTCCTCTGTCTTAAGTTCCCACAGTGTCCTGCAACTTCATCCTCACTCTGCTCACACAGAGCACTGTCATCTCTTAGTTCAAGTGGCACCACTGGAACTTAGAAGATGCTCATCCTCACTTGTTGAATGAATGAATGAATGAATGAATGAATGAATGAGATGACCCTGTGGTATGTAAGCAAAAGTGCCATTTACTCCTATGGTACCCCAAGCAAAATTTGATCCAGAATCTAAGTCTTCTGTCCCCATGGTAAGAATTAGGGCCTCCGGCAATCTGTGCCTACCTTTTGGAAGGTGGGACTACAGTAACAAAAGGCCTGAGACCTCACTAGAAAGAGAGTCCTAGGCCCTGTTGATCAAACCACACAGGCTGAGGCAAGAGGCAGAGGCTTAATGCTAAACAGGGTTTCAGGGGCGGGGGGTGGAGGCAGCAAATGGTAAGAAAGAGAATCGGTGAGAAAAGTAAGCCACAAGAGTTAAGTCCAAGCCGTGAGAGTGGCAAAGGGAAACAGCTTGGTGTCATGGAAACAGCTTGCCTTCTGAGATATTCCTGTAGTCTTCTCGGAGTCCTTCCCAGTCCATCTGTCTACCAAGGGACCCACAAGAGGTGAGGTGTTAGGTTCCTTCCAGACCCTGCGTCCCACACCCCAGGCATGTTGGCAGAGCCTGACTCGGAGACGGTTTCCTGGAGAAGATGGGAGCCAACTGAAATGTCCCTTGTGCAGGTCCAGAGGCCCTCCAGTTTTTCCCGTCAGCCCCTAGTCCTCAAGACAAGGTCCATCCTTGCCTGCACTTGCACCTGCTTCTCAACTCACTGCCTTCGGGAGAGAAGCTCCTCAGAGCTTTCAGATGGCCCAAGGACAGCAGAGTCTAGAGCAGGGCTACACTCCTAATAGTTTCTTCCCCTCCCCCACAGCATCTATGTGTGTCCTGCTCTGCTAGCACAAACATGAGGCTAAACCTTCCAGAAGTGCTTCAGAATTCCCAACACTGCTGAAAGAGCCCTGTGACCATACCGCACATGCAACAGGCATCTAGAGACTAGCATGTTCTCAACGGCTGCCATCCTCAGCCAGAACCATTCCAACTCAATCCAGAGCATCCAGACAGGCACCAAAAAAAAGAAAAAGAAAAAGAAAAAGAAAAAGAAAGGAAGGCAGGAAGAGAGAGAGAGAGAGAGAGAGAGAGAGAGAGAGAGAGAGAGAGAGAGAGAGAGAGAGAGAGAGAGAGAGAGAGAGGGCAAGTCAATAGGAACTGTGTGCCATGTCCCCCAGCTTGTCTCCATGGTTGTGCTGTTGGTGGAAGGTTTGAGAATCCCAGCTATGGGCTCAGCACTCCTGCTGGGCAGTGCCAGCAAGGCAACAGGAGGAAGTGACAGACTAGATTGTGGCTTGGTGGTAGGCTGTAGGAGAGCCCTGCTTCTCCTGAGAAGTACCCTGGACTAGTCAGCACCCTCACTTCTCCCAGCCTCAAAGTCCCCTCGTAACTGCCTGGAGTCAATGAGCAGCACATGAATAGCTTAGTACCAGACACAGCTTAAATGGCTGGTCAGTGTAATTTTGTGCAGCCATTACTACTCCAGGGCCTCTGGTTCCTCACAGCCTGCTGTCCTCCAAGGACGGGGCTCCTGGCCATAAGAGAGGCAGGCCACCCCAGATGAGGAGCTAGAGGACCTCTGTGGCACTGCAGGGAAATCTCAAGAACCAAGATTGGTGCTAAGTAACAGAGCCTCGGAACAGGGTGAGTCTCTGCCCCTGAATGTGTTTCTAGCCAACAGAGGGTCCTAGGCAGAGCAGAGTCAGCCTTTCCTCCATCACTACTTCATTTTCAATGCCTGGCGTTCCGGAAGCTGCCACACAGCAGCACAGAGCAAAGGCTACTAAAGGACACCGGAGATGGGGTACCACCCAGGCATTACCAACTCCTGAGGATGCCGGTTTCCCATTGCCACACTTCAGGAAATAGAGAGTTCCCTCCAGGCCAGTCAGACAGTTCTGGGGAGAGTTTTCTGGTCCCATCTAAAGTCTGCCCTCTTCTTGTCCTGTTGCAGTCAGAATTCTGCAGCTCGTCCCTCCTGCCCCGATCCTCACAGTCCCCAACTCCTCCTTCTCTATGTTCAACTACAGAACCACCGTTGTCACCAGCACTGTCTACCGCCACTCCCTGGTGCCATGCCCCCACAGCTACCCTCTCCATCACCCCTCCGCCTTCATTCCCTGAACCCTATGCCACTTGACCGCTGCCCTGTGTGTGCCTGTCTCCCTCTTCAGTGAACAGAGACTACAGTGCGTCTCAGATCCTGGCGTGAGACTGGCTACACAGGCAGTGTCAAGTCAGTCCCCAGTGAGCTGAGCAGGCTCAGCCTTGTGCTGGGTGACTGTAGAGCAGGAGAGGAAGCCCAGGTCAGCCAGGTCCACAAATCCCTGGGTAGACTAGAAGCCCTGGTGCCCCTCATTATCCTACTGTCCTGTCACACTTCCTAGGGAAAACAAACATGGCTCTAGCTTGATATCCAGCCGGAGGCCCTGGCAGTGAGATTCCCATTTGAAAGTTTCCCTTGCATTAATTTTAGACGGAACATAAATACGGACTTGGGATGCCTCTTCCAGGAGGAGAAAACTGGAAACCCGCGTGCTCACCGGAGAGAAAACATGTGTGCTGGCCAAAGGCACCCGCGTTACTCTGGAGCCTGTGCGGGGAACATCTGGTTCTCTCCTCCTGCACCACCCAGCCCCCACTGCACTCTTGAAATTGCCCTGTTAATTGGTGCATTGTTCATGCTGAGCACTTGACACACTTCCCTCTCCAATTTGCTGAACCTTGGAAGGTACACACATTTCTGACCATTTCCTGTCCCTAGCCACGATCTTGGCATCTCTGCAGCTGCCAAGTACTTCAGAGTGGGCGTGACGGAGCTTGCTGTGAACTGGGACAGTTCTGGGGAGAAGCCCAAGAAGCCTTGCCTCTTACCAGCTGTGTGACCTTGGGAAAGTCCTGTTCCCCTCACTAAACCTCAGTTTCCTCATCTATAAAGTGGGAGCAACTTCAGGGGCTACTTCGAGGATGAAACGGAGCAGCATGGTCTGGAGGCTTGCTTAATGTGTTCAGGTCACCACCTGGTGGAGGGAGGCCCAGGAGCCAGGTGATGCAACCCTGCATGGGGAAGCTGACACATAAAGAGGGAAAGGAAACTACCCAAGGCCACAGGGTCATTGGTGAGTGGAGTTTTGTGTCCAAGCTCTGCCCTGCCCTACTTACCATGCAGGAGGATAGGATGGGGCTCCCACACTGTGCTCTCTGCTCCCCAAGTCTTGTGCACTGGCACAGCTCATCATGCACCCAGAAAAAAATGAACATTTTCTCAGCTCTGAAACATCTCACGGTCCCCTTTCATATATATATATGAAATATATGGCCCCTGGTTTGTTTCAGAGAGACAAAGCCAGCCCCGCCCCACAGTGTTGAAGCTCTACTCTCCCTCCCTGAACCTAGATCCTCCTGATGCCCTTCTAATACCACCCATCCTGGGGACAACTCTCCACAGTGCTCTTTGCTTTCAACTCTGGTCCTCTCTCCTCTTCCTTGCTCCATCCTCTTCCATTTCTCTGCGGATGTCATTCCATCTCTATCCTCCCTGCCTCCCTCCTCCCTCCCTCTCCCTCTCCCTCCCCCCCCCCCCCCCACTCTTTCCTGTTCCCTCTTCTCTCTGTGAAGCTGCATCTCTTACAGATGATCTCCTCTGTCTGCTCCTGCTTCCCAGGTCCTGGAGTTCTCCCCCCCCTCCACTCACCCCTACCTCTACCCTATGATAGTTACCTCTGCTTTTCTTCCTGTTTCCTCTTGTCTCCTTGGCTCCCTGTGACCCACCCTCTATTTCCTCTTCTGTTGTCTGTCCTCTCTGGACTCAGCAATCGAAATGGAACGTGCCTTCCTGTAGGGAGCTGGCCAGAGAACAGCTGGAAACTAATGCTGGAGGGAGATGATGAGTGGTGGCCAGGAGCCCCAGGGAGGCTGGGCAAGCCAAGCAGGCTGAGCCCCAACATTGTGGGGCCCCTTTGGAAACCTTCCACCACCTTGCCTGCAGGTTCCAGCATGGGGGTGGTGCCTTGTCCAGAATTTCCACCTTTGGAGACAAGCCTAAGCCCTGTCTGCCAAGCCCTGGGGACAGCACACACTGGACCCTGACTCTGGCCTGTATAGGGGCCAAGCTCCTAGGATTGGTGGGTTCTTGGGGAGAATCACCAAAGGCCAGGGCTGGGCTACAAGAATGGGGGAAACGCGGGTCTCCTGGGGACAGGATGAGATCATGGAAAGGATGTGGAGTAACAGGCTGTGTCACTCATTCATTCAACAAACATTCACGGAGCCATGGTGGTGCGCCAGATTTGGGCTTAGCTCTGGGGACAAAGATGAATCAGGCATAGTCCCACCCTCCAAAAGCTTTATCCCACCCCCACCCCCATCAGGTGGCTCTTAGAGAGCACGTTCTAACAGAGTCAGTTCTGGGCCGTGGGCAGGTCAGGCTAGCTGCAGTGGGAAGGGAGTACAGAATGGTGATTCCTGAAGTTCCACTGCAGGTGTGGTGACTGGGAAATCCAGTGTATTTGAGAGGTGACATCGGGGGTCTCTGTTGGCTGTTGGAGGATGAGAGCCGGTGTAGCTCAATTAGCAATGTCCAGTAGAGAGGGCCAACAGGGTTGGTGGGCTCCGTGGAAGGGTTGGGTGGAGATGTCCATGGGCCACTGGGCACCACTATGCCTGAAGTAGAGGGCATCAAACTTAACCAGAGGTGAGGCTTGGTAGTTGAGGTGTGAGCAGGATGAAGAGGAAAGAGGCCAAGGGCAGGCTTCTGAGGCTCATACTTGGACTTGGCAAAAGAAAGTCCACCAAGAGTGTCACCAGAAGAGTAAGACCCTGTTGAAAATGCACAGGCCAGAAGGAGGCTTGGATACTATGAAGTTGCAACCGTGGGTCTCATGAGACCAAACACCAGAGAGGGTGGGTGTCAGGAGTACTGGGGGGTATGCAAGACTCACATCAGAGTTCTAGGCACAAACCATATAGAAGGGTCCTTCTTGGGGTTGTACAAAGAGAGTTGGGGTGAAGTACCATCCTCCCATCCCAGGAGGAAGGATGAGAGGCAGAGGGACAAGTGTTGCTCAGAGAAAGAGAAGGTAGAAATTTAAATTTGACCTGCCCCTACTTGCCTTCTCCTAGTATCCCTGGCCTAAGGAAAGCGATTCAGTTCAAAAAGCCTTAAGGTTGAGGGAGTGCCAGGGCTCTCCCAGCTCACATGGGAGAGATCCCGTGCTCAGGGTTTAGCAGCATCCCTTGAGGTCTGCACCACAGAAGCCACATTGGGCAATGCCGAGCCTCAGCACTCTGACCACCCACAGTACAGCCTTGGGACACTCAGAGGATGTTACCTGCTTCTCCTGGGCAGACAAGACTTGCATTTTTCTCTAGTGACTCTTGAAGCCTTCTCGGCAGATGTAGGGACCATAATTGGAGCACCAGAGCTTGTCTTTAAACCCAGTTCCCCATGGAAACAGAGGAGGACTTTCTCATTTTCCAGAGCAGAGGCCGTGAGCTCCTGGCAGAGTCCTTCTTCCTGGGTACTGGTGATTGCTGCCACTGCTCTCCTCCAGCCAGAGAGAGGAGAGCCAAGTGAGAGAGATGACTCCAGCCTAGCCAGGGACAGTTTTAGCTCCCTTATGATGGCATGCCGGCAAAGGGTTTTTACTCTTGCTCCCTCTCTGGGGCTTCAAGCTGCCCTCAGAGCAGGTCAGAGAGGCACAGGCTTATTTGACCTTCGTGGAGGCAGGACACTGGTGACAAGAAAGCCACTAGCTAGGATCGCAGACTGTCTTAGTTGCCTTCTGTTGCTCTGATAAAACGCTGGCCAAAAGCAGCTCAGGGGAGGAGGAGAGGGTTTAGTTTATCTTATATCTCTAGTTTATCTCCCAGGAAGAGTAGAGCAGGAGCTTGAGGCAGGAACCTGGAGACAGGAGCTGAAGTAGGTACCATGGAGGAACACTGCTCACTGGCTAGCTCTGCTTGACTTTCCATACAACCCACAGCCACCTGCCCCGGGCTGGTACCACCCACAGTGAGCTGAGCCCTCCTACATCAGTCTTTAACCAAAAAAAAAAAACAAAAGCCCTGCAGACACGCCCACAGGCCAATCTTATGGAAGCAATTTCTCTTCTCACTTATTTGAGGTTCCCTCTTCCCAGGTGACTCTGGTCTGTGTCGAGTTACCAGAGGTTAACCAGCACCCAGGATGCGGGAGAGACACAGGGCTTGTCCTCAGCGTGTGAGATCGAAGCCAGGTTATGGTGGACCTGTTCACACCTGTGCTTCTGTGTCAAGACCCTGCTGGCTTCATCCCTCTCCCAGGCTTTGCAAATGCTGCCCACCGCCTGGAGCCCCTGTCCCTATCCCCAGCGACTCCCATCATCGCCTAGCAACACTACCTCCCCCAGGAAGTCTTCCCTGTCACCACACGAACGTGGGTGCCTCACATACCTGCACAACTTCCTGTGTCCCTGTGGTGTCTCGTGCTTTGTAGGTAGTGCCCACATCCCAAAGCCAGATCCTGAGGCCCCAGAATCGGACTCATACTGTCAACCACTATCCAGCATGGGATGTGCAATAGTCAATGCTCACTAAACCAATGACATAAGTATATGAGAAGAGGGGGAGTCAAGGAGAAAAGGAAGGAGGAAATGAGGAGGGAAATGGGAGAGAAATAAAAAACTAAAGAAGAGGAAGGCAAAGGAGGAGACAGAGAGGGATAAAAAAAGAGAAACATCTTTTCATAGGGGTTTTAAAGAAGCAAAAACTCTCTGCCATGGACCATGAACATGAAGCATGTTCATCCTGCACTCCAACATCTCCCTCTGACACAGAGAAACCTGAGACACTGGGAGGTGCCCTGTATGCCCAAGGATTCAGAGGAAGTAAGGCAGATCCTGGACTAACACCCTTAGCATCTTCCCCTGTGTGGTGATCGTTCCAGTGATCTCCAGGTGGAACTACAGCAACTCTGACTGACCAGCTAAGGAGACATGGCTGGACTTGGGGAGGCGTGTCAAGCTGAGCACGTCCATTCTGCTCCAGCCGCTGCACAAGACCTGCAGACCCCCTCTATGTCAGGAGCATGCCTGTTCCTGTCAGTTTGTCCACTGTGTTCTTGACCTCCCTGGGGCTGTCAGCATGCTGACCTTCCCGCTTCTCACCTGTCACCACTCGTCACCAGCAATCAGAGTCATGGGACAGTGATTAAAGTCCCTGCTTCCCATGCCCAAGTTAAGCAGGAAAACAATGTTACATGTGGGGTCATGAGGCAGACTCAACATGCGGAGATCCCAAAGCACTCAGGAAGGACAGGCCAACCCAAACTGCTCAAGCAGCAAACGTAGGGAAACTGAGGCCTGGAGGCTGGGATCAGAGAGAGGACTCTCCCTAACCAGAGCTATTAAAAAGTGCAGACATCTTACCCACCTGTGCTGTGGAGAGAGGAGGCCACTCCCTTCTTCTGAGCCCTGAACTAAATTCTCTGTCTGTGTATTTATCGTATCTCATACAGAGGAGGTGCACCTAAATGCTTGCTGAGAGAATCAGCTGTGGGCGGGAGATGAGATGGACATCACAGCACACGTGTGCACGCATGTGCACACACATACACACTTCTGAAGGCCGTCTCATGGGAGTCACTCTGTTTGCACCTACTTTAGGTCACTGTCAATGTCCTGGGTTTGGGAGGGTTTTATGGATTCTCTAGTACCTAGGCCATCATGGGTAGATAGTGAAGAAATGAGTCTTAGATCCACCCAGCACATACTGAGCATGTGTAAGACCCTGGCCATGTATACGACTGTAGTAAGGTGGTCTCTGCCCTTGGAGGGCTCTCAGGGCACTAAAGAAAGTAGGCATGAGTTGCTGATGGAGTTTACAAAGAGAAACCATAGACCTGTGGGGAGGGGCCATTCCTAGAGCTAGGCCTTTCCAAGACTGCTGTAGGCTAACCACTCCAGGTGGGCTGGCACTAGGGTCAGCTTAGTGGCATTAGGCACAGTAATGCAATAGGTTGCTGCACACGAGCCTCTGAGTGCAGACTGGAGAAGGTGATTTTAATTACTCCCACTTTACAGGAGAGGAGACTGGAGCATACAGAGGTGCAGTTTGTGAACAGAGCTGGGGTATGAATACAAGCAGGCTGGACCAGATTTACATCTCCCCACTGGGACACACTATCTGGATTTAAAGGGACCCTGTTGCTAATGTATGGGCATTCCTAGTCCCAGTACCCATCCAGGAGACTCTTGGGGAACCTCCACTGGTATAATTCATTAGCCATCTATCCACTGGATGACAACCTAGCATGTGACTGAGACCACGCTGCATCTTATGTTCCAGGTCACTTTCTGGGGAACAACACTGTCATCGATGTCCTAAGACAAGCAGGACTGGAGGTGGACCACACACCCGCTGGCCAAGACATCCGCAGGTAAGCATCAGGGTGTGTGGTGGCACCTTAGAGCTGTTGGGTGACTGCTCCCTGACCACATGCTGTGATCACTGCCCCTGTAACCTGGTCAGGCCTCAGGGAAAGCTGTGAAACAGACTGCTGTGGGATGGGGCCTCTCCCAGGAATAGGCTGGACCAGGGGTTGTGACTAGAAGGTGATGAATGGGGTCAGCAGGCTGACATGCAGCATTGTTGGGATCGCCTGGTGCAGTGGGAATGGGGGCAAGGATATGAGTGACCTCAGTTATCCTAGAAAGTCAATGGACAGCCAGACAGTGAATGAAGATGATACCATGGGAGGAAGATGCTACAGTTTATTTTCTTCCCTGTGTTCATCTCCCCTGCATGGCCCTTTTGCTGTCCCACTGTATCTGATCCGTTGTCTTCTCAGGCTGTGCCCCTGGCTTCCAGCTTTGCTGCCAGGACTCTCTCACTTTGCCCACAGAGCCACTCTCTCAACCTCTTCCTGTGTGGGTTCCTATTCTGCGCCACCCCACATAGCACAACCCTGGAAATTTCCCCAGGACAGGGCCCAGCTCTGTCTGTTTGCTATAACCCCGGCATCAGGCATTGACCAGGCTAGAGCTCTCCTGAAAAGAGTCCGTCTCCTCAAACTCAGAGATTTATGCTCCAGCCATTATGCAAGAACCTTCTCACCAACCCACAGGGATGGCCCCGTTGTCATTTCAGCCCCTGTCCTTATGGTTGCAAGACCCAAAGTCCAAAAAACGGCCTCCTCAGTCACAGACAAGCAGATACGGGGTATTGATGGCTCACTCTGTGTGGGGCTCACTGTGTATGTTTCTAACTCTTTGTCATATCCTGGCAAGGAAGAAACTATGAATGTTCCTGACCTAGTTAGGGCATCTGAGCCTATTGTGAACTCTCTTGCAGAAGGACACATTGTAGGGCAGTCTGGTTCTGTGACCTTTCTTGTCTCCTAACTATTTCTTGTGCTCCTTAAGCAAGGAGCTCAGGAATGACTGAGACCTTGACCGTCAGAGAGGAAACTTTCTTGGGTCCCCAGAACACAGACTGCCCCATACTATACCCACCCAGATTCATGTGACTTCTATAGGAAGTCATGAACCTCAGTGCTGGGACTCCATCGCAGCCTAGCCTCCCACTTCTTTCCCCAACCTCGGCCGGAAGTTTTTTTGGGGGGGCTAGGGCAGGTGTATTTGAGGAGTAAGGGATGCAAGGTAACCTCAAAGTCAAGGCATTCCTCTAGTTCCCTCCTCTTCTCTCACTTCACCCCCAGGGACCTTTCCCTTGAAGCTCATTGTGTGTGGCCAGGCAGGGCAGGGGAGGTAGGCATGCTCCTACTCATCTCGGAGTGCAGGCATTACGGGAGGCGATCTCCTCCTCTGCCCCCACTGGCTCTGCTGGAGGCTCTGCTCAGAGGATTCGCAGCCTTGGTCTCCTGTACAGGGGATGGAGGAACTGGCAGGGCAGAGGGGGTGGGGAAGCTGAGGAGGCACGGACAATAAAAGCCATCCTTGGCCACAGGTGCTTCCTGTAGCTATCTTTTGTCTGACTGTTTTGAATTATCTCCTCAACAGCTGCAGCATCTCCAATAGCCTGGACCCTGGGAGTCTGGAGTTGTCATGGGGGCTGGGAGAGGATGAACTGAGCCAATGGCCTTTTTCTCTTCAAAGAGAGAGAAGCCCCTCACCCACTCACTGTTGCCCTGTGAGGGTAGGATGGGAGGACAGGCTGCTTTCAGTGTTGGGTACCACCTCCCTCACAAGATGTTTGCTTAGACACAATTCCTAAAACCACTTCTAACCCCCCCAGGGCCAAATGTCCCCAAAGAATTCCTTTGGGGCCACAGAAAGCAAAGAATAAAAGGGAATATCTGCAGGCTGAGAGGCAAACCCCTACTTTGAGCACGAACTCCACAAGCATGACTAAATGACCCTTGAGTGCCTGCATAGTCAGGTCCTTTTGCTTGGTGACCCGCATCAGAGAGCTGTAGTGGGTATCAGGCATTGTGCTGAATGGCGATGCTCATTCACCCCCATGCCATCCTGATGAAGTGGGTAACAATATTCTTCCATGGCCTTTTCAAGCGCTACCCAGCCACAATCTGAGCCATGAGTTACAAAGTGGGCTGGGCACTGTATCTATCAGCCTTCAGGTTGTGCTCTAGGGACTTAGCCCTGTCCTGCCTCCATTCAAAAGATGACCCATAGATATCCAATGCACACCAGCAGCTTGAGTAGCATCAACTACTCAATGGCCTGGACTGCCTACCACTGCCAGGCACTGTGCTAAGCCCTTCGCCTGTGTTCACCTATAAACTTAGTGTCCCTGGGAAGGTCAGGACCATTATACCACCATTTTACAGGAGACTGAGGCACAGCAAAGTTATATAACTCACCTAGAGTCCCCCTGCCAGGGGTATTGCTGAGTGAAACATTGATCAAGATCAAATGATAAGCATAGACCTTGTTTCCAACCAGCTCCTCCATCCCTGAGCCCTCACACCTGTCTCTGTCACATGTTCGTGTTCTCCTCCTCAGCAGTGTGGTGGCCTCCTGATATCCTCTGTGTTTCACTGTCTCCCATTTCAGGGTATGGTCTGGAGCAGGAGCCTCTGTTTGGGTCACTGCTGATACTTAATTTCCCGGAAATGCTAGCTGCAGGAAGTGTGTGGACTAGAAGATGAAAGAATAAATCAGTGTTCTCTCTGTAACAGACAATGGTCGCCCTGCGTCCCTCCAGGCCATCCCAGCAGGGACGTTCCCCTTGCCTTGAAGACGCCCCTCTGCATCCCCCCTTGCACGCATGGCACACTCACATCTTGGTCCACTTTGCAGCCCTGCTACTGGGAGCCCAGTTCCTTCTCCCGAGGGCACCTCTTCTGCCAGTCCAGCCCCAGCCACCCCAGCTGCTGCGGTCCCAGAAGCAACCTCAGCAACCCCTACCACCCCTCCTGAGGAGGAGGATCCAGGCCTGTCCCCACACCTCCTGCTGCCCGACAGCCTCAGCCAGCTGGAGGAGTTCGGACGGCAAAAGTGGCGCAAGAGACTGAACAAACACCAGCGGCCGAGGCAGTTCAACGACCTCTGGGTCCGCATCGAGGACAGGTAAGCAGGGAAGGGACGGGCTATCTAGGGGCTAGTTGCCAGCCTCCTGTAGGGCTTAGCGCACTGCCACGGGCCCGCCCTGCTGTGAGAACGCAGGGGCACAGGTGTCAGAGTGGAAGCTTAGAGGCAGGCTCTCCCCTGACTCTCCAGCACCTCCGTGAGCATCTTTTGGGGTGTGTAGAACATGCTCACGTCTGACTCTGGAGGTTTATTCTCAACATTACATCAAGTAGAATTCTATTCAGTTCAAAAGTGGCATGGGACCTGAAATGCTGGCACAAGAAGATAACAAGTTCGAGGCCAGCCTGGACAATTAGTCAGAGTCTGTCTCAAAATAAAAAGTAGGAAGAAGTCTGAGGATGTAGCATCAGGATAGAGTGCCTGAGGATGTAGCATCAGGATAGAGTGCCTGCCTAGTATGCACAGGGCCCTGGCCTCAACCCCCAGTGCAGCCAGTCACTAATTGTTTCATTATTTAAAATTAAATGAAGACGTGGACCCATCCTCCAGTGCCGCAGACGGAGGTCTGTCGTGCCTGGCCTGCCCCTGATTCGTTTGTCCCAGGGATGAAGCTGGAAGCAGGAGCAAACATGGCACGATGGATATGTCAGAAGGTGTCAAACCCTGTGCTGGGAATGTCTGAGCAGTGTCACTGTAGCATAGAGAGCCTGGAGGAGCCCCCACCCTTTGAAAGAAAGGATCACCAGGCGATGGATGCTGTGACTCTGATGTGTTACTGTGGGCCTTTCTGTAAACGGGCAGGCACAGAGCACAGTCTAAGGTTCTAAAACTCCCCTACCCTCCTTCCATACGCTCCTCCTGTCACCAACACGTCCTGCCTCAGCCTGTCACCAAAACTCCTGTTGCTCCAAGATTCTGTCTAACACCCCGCACTCAGTTCCTCTCCAGAGCAATCTCACTAAGTCAGTTGTGTGGCAGGAATCTTTACAGACAGGGAATGGTGTCACTAAGGAATGTCTCAGGGATGGACCTGAGTCCTCCCCAACTGTGGCAGCCCAGTCCTGGATCTGATATTTCAACAGTGGAACCTCAGAACCCAGAGTTCCAATCTGGATCTTAACGCCCTCCAGGATTTTCCTCAGCATCCCAAACAGAATCGCCTTACTTGTTAAATGAGCAAGTATTCAGCGCCACACAGACCTCATGCATGAGAGTCAGAGGGCAGAGGCCTGAGGTGTATGTCCCAAAAGGTTCTAAGCAGCTCTAGGGAGTTCTGGCTCAACTGTTCATTCATGAATATGAACCAAGGTATAGAACCGAAGTGCCTGTCCCCGGCCACCCAGGGAACCAAAAGCTGACCGACTGGTACCTTCCACTCCCTGGCTGTTCTGCAGCCAGGTGGCTGAGCCAGTGATAAGAGATTGATGTAGTCCAGGCCTCATCACAAAGAGCACGCCACGCGCTATCAGGAAAAGACTTCCAATGGGTAGGCATCAAAGCCACTGAACCTTTAGGTGTCGGTGCCACAGCGCCTCCTGTGGGCTGTTGGAGAATGTACTTCTGCAGAGACATCAGCCCTGCCTCCCACAGCCCTGCCTCTCACGGCATCATTGTGGCTATACTGGCTGAGACATACTGAGCCCAGCCAGCATGAGCTACTCCACCTAACTGGGTGCAAGAGACTAGAGTTTAAGAGAGTTGCATCCTTCAGGTGTGAGCAAGTTTACAGGCTACCAGAGTCCACTAGAAACTCCCAATAGTCTGATCACTCACAGTCCTGGTCAATAGAGAACTCTAACTCATGGGGTAACAACTCCAGCAATGAGTCCCCAGCCCCTAACTGCGTCTGAAAGGGAAATGCAGACAAATGACACCGGACAGTTTCCGTTTCATAACATGGGATCTGGAATACAGACCCTGGCTTCAGGGGAAGAAGGCAGCTGTTCTTTGGCAGAGGGAAGCCCTTCTCCATCCCAGCAAGTAAAACTGTGGTTGGCTGATCACCTCCCTCTGCTCAGGCTGGAAGAGAATATTCCACCGAAGAGCAATTTATTAAAGTTCCTCACTGCTTCTTGAGAAAGTGGGCCCTGTACTCCCTGGGAAGCCCAAGTACAAGACATAGGTTCCCACATGCGAAGGACTCATTCCACCTTCCCAGAGTCCCCAAGTCTCCAGTTTTCTGAGAAGGGGCAGAGGGCAAGATGGAGCTCATTTGAAGCCCTTCTCACATGCCAGCTTTCTTAGAGCTTTATGCTGTTCCCCTTCTCACTTTGTTCTCCGATCCCGCTGGGGCTGGCTCCTGCCCGTCTTCCTCCTTCACTACCATGCAGGCCCGGGGTCTTCTGGTCCACGGTCTCGCCTGCCTCGGGGATCTCCCTTCTTTTCTCCTTCCACCCCCACTGGGGCCTCTTTAGGCCATGTGCCACCGTGGGCTATGCCACGTCCCCCCCACGCAATTACAAGTGCTTCCCTCTGCTTGGGGCCTTTGTGAAGCTCCCTCTGCTGCCAGGAACTTACATCCATCACTTCATAGTCCTATTAAGAGTCACACAAAGCAGGCCTGTTTTACGGGGAAGGAATCAGAGTCATCCAGATCTGTGACCCTGCTGAGGGATGGAGACTCAGAACTGTCAGCCAACTCCAAGGTTCATATTCACCACCCACCATCTAAGTGCTCTTCCCATCCTCACCTGGCTGAGCTCTCCCATCTGCCCTAGCCACCTATGGGAGCCCTTTTCTTGGCACCATGACCCACACTATACATTTCTATGCCTTTGTTTCTAGGCTGGGGAATCCTGAGCACAGATCTGGTTTGAATGACTCCAGGTCACCTGAGGCCTCACTAGGTGGGAACGGTCTTTGACTGTATGCTTGAGCCTGAGGAGGAGGGAACCGGGGATGCAGGCTGTGAGTTCCTGGCTGGGACACCACCTGGAGCAGGCTGGCCTCGCTTCGCCCCTCATTACCCCAAGCTGTAAACACAGCGGAGGAAGTTTAGAGTAGCAGCAGCCTGTGGCAGGATGATTTATGGGGACCCGTGGAAAGGCTGAGTGTGTCCACAGATGGATGCGTGGCAGCAGAGCATTCTCAGGAATCCCGTACCTCTGAGTACAGACAGAGACAGCGGGGAAAGGTGTGAGCAGGGCAAGCCAGGACAGAGACCACTCCCATCAAACATGGGCCTGTGGCAATCCTAAAGTGAGCCCTGCTCCATTAGGGCCTTGGCTGGTTTCTGGAGGTTATGCCAGATTTCACACTCCATGTCCCCAAGTCTGCAAGCACACGTGTGTGTGTGTGTGTGTGTGTGTGTGTGTGTGTGTGTGTGTGTGTGTGTAAGAGAGAGATGGAGGCACACTGACTGGCACACCTGAGTTGCAAGCATGTTGAGGTTGCACAGGTGTAAAGAGTACCTTGCAACTGCTGGACAAAGCCTGGCTTGGAGGTGAGCGTGAGTATGTGACAGAAACAGAGTGGTGAGCGCCACTAGGCAAGTATAGGCCATACAGGGTGCACATGTGGCTGAGAGGAAACACACTATACCTCCAGAAGGGCTCTGCATTCCTCTTGTCTGCTGCCCTTCCTGCTCAAGGTATCCCTGTCATTCCTCACAATGTGGGGTAGTCCAGGGTAACTAAAGTGTCCCTGGCACAAAAGAACCTCACCTGAAGTGGGTGGTGCCCTTTGAGGATTGCAAAATGAAGTCACTCAATCATCAAGAAACTACTGAAAGAATCACACAGAGTACTGTTGCAGTCCCTCCGCACAGGGCTTTGGCAGCAGGGAGATGCCTGTAAAGCAGCCCTGCAGTGACCCTGAAGTGACTGTTGCTAGTGTTACTTCCAGAGTCTCTGTTCCAGCATGTTCCAGGCTCAGTCTCCCCAGCAGGCTGCTTCTTGGGGCCTTCAATGTGTATTAGACTCAAAGCCATCAATGAGCCAATGGGGGCGCTGTGAAACACCGCCCCCAGTGCAGCGAAGACATGCTGGGTACACACCTGTCACCCATTACTGTGGATTAGTGCTGGTGGCAGACAGTGGCATATGGCTCCCAAGATAGTGTCACTGAAAAGGCCCTGGAGCCTCAGCTCTACAAGACCCTGGCGATTCCCATCTATGGGCCCGTTTTTCATCTCAGGATGGAAAGTTCCTTCCACCTCTGGTCCACTATTAGGACGCATCACAAGGTTAGCCCACCGTCTGCAAGACTGAGGGAAGGGTAAAGACATTCCTGGGGAAGGAGCCATGGCACAAGATGTGAGGGCTGATAGGCTCCAGGTTCTGGGTGGAGGCAGGGGAAGCAGCAGGCAAGCTGAGCAAGATGGGTCTTTGCCCACATCTGATCTCTCAGTCCAAAGAGGACAAAATCCAGTTGAGAATCATGTGTTCTCCTCCAACAATGACGTGGAGGGTCCTGTCATCCAAGCCTTGCATTCTCCAAGTCTGGTGCCCCTGCGTCTCTCTAAGGGGGTAACTGGAGGCCGGTCCTCTGAGGCGATAACTAATTGGAAGCTGGTCCTCTTCACCTCCCCCCATCACGTCTCTGAGACCCCACTCAAGCAATAAAAAATCTCTAGTCTTTGGCAAGGGGCTTTCATCTTTGGTTTTCAATGAGCCAAAAGTTCACTTGTGCCCCTAGTTAGGCACCAGCTCCTCTTACTAGCAAAAATATAAATGTAGGTGATGCCCAGTGCCGACTCTTGGGGGGTTCCTACAGACCTCTAGTGCCAGAATCCATCCCTGCTTCAGGGAACCCCAGGAAGGGGTGACAACTGACATAGTGCCTGGCACTAGCCTCACTTGTCTATGCCTTCCCTTGGATTTCTGCCAGCGTGTGACCTTACTTCTGGCTTTTACCGCTCCATTCTTGCCCTTTCTTCGTATAGATTGGGAAACTGAGGCCTGGAAAATGGTACTGGCCCAAATTTACAGATCAAATCAAGGAGGTAACCCAGACTTGCACAGAGCTCTGTCTTCCAGCCAGTCAGAGGGGCCTTCCCACACTTGGGGTCCTGTCAGCTCTGAGCAGACTTAGCCCCCAGTGCCAGCCAACTGCAGAGCCTGGGAATGTGCAGTGTGTTTGGTTTGGCCTCTAGATCGTTGTGCCATGAGACAGTTTTCTCCTACATGAGCCTGGGAGGGGGTGGGGACCTGGACTGGGGACCAACTTTGTGAGCTGAGTAAGCTAGGAAGGAAGGAGGGAGGTTGCATTTAGAGGGGCTCGTCCCCCTCTTCAGTCCCACTTCATTTTCCTGGGACTCTTTCCAAGCCATAAAAACCCCACTTGGGCTCCAAGGGAGAGTTTTCATCTTTATTTTTCAAAGCGTGAAAGAAAATGCCTATAGGTGCCTTGTGAGACATAATTCCCATTTGGTCTTGTCCTCCTAGTATAGCCTGGTCCCTGGCTCCAGCCACTTCACAGGGCATCTAGCCCACTGCCCTGAAGATAGCCCTCAAAGCCTCCCAACTACCCAGGCTGGGACACACAGCAGCAATTAGGCATGGACGTGTGTGTGTGTGTGTGTGTGTGTGTGTGTGTGTGTGTGTGTGTGTGTGTGTGTTGCTTGCAGTTTTCTTTTTCATTAGACAAGAAAGGGAGAGTGGAGGCTGAGGTAATGACCTCTGCTAGGCAAGGGCCTTTATCTCTTCCAGGGGCTGCAGCCAACAAGGCCTCAGGCTGATCCTGGAATCTGCACATCACTGTTCAAGGTCTTACCAGGAAATACTGCACTTCACAAACGCCCACAGTTCATGCTACAGAAACAGAGGGTCCCAGTGCATCTCATCTTATTAAGAATCCCCATCTCCTTCAAGCTCAACAGAATAGTAATATGGCATAGGTATAGCACTAAGCATGTACTCAGAAGTACGCTGTAAATGAGGGAAGTTATTAGGGGAAGAGGCAAAGACACAAAAATATTAACGATAATTTCAAAACAAACAAACAAAATCACCTTCCCACACCAGCCAGGGCCAGGCACTGTTCTAAGATTCCTCGGTTTAGAAACCTGTTCTGAAGCCCTCATATAACATATGTCCCACTGACAGTGAGGAGAGTGGGGAGCGGAGAGTGTTTTAGGTGAGCCTTCGCTCTTCAAGGTAGAAGGGCAAGTCTCTAGAGGTGAGTGAGACAGTATCAGCACGACAGTGGATATGATGGGCATGAGGTAGCGGTAAAGCGGCCAGGTGTAGTGAGATGGCGACAGGCCCCATGTGGCTGAAGGCCGGCATGACATGAAACAAAGCCCACTGGGCTCTGTGAGCTAAAATGTGCCGTGGAAGCCTCTGGCTCACCCCTGTTTTGTATACACACCCTGCAGGAGCACCATACCTACCTCCTCTGAGAGAAGCAAGTCTTTCCTCTCCTGACCCATGGGTGTACAAACCTGCTTTGCCCAGAACCTGGTTACCAGTAGCCTCCTTGAGGTGCCCCCCCTGCTGAAAGGGGGTGGTGGTAAGACACATTCTGAGGGCTTATTGTGACAATGGAAATCTTGTTTGAACCACTGGCATGGGGGAAGCTCCAACCAGGGCACATAGGATGCTGTGGTGAAAGTGTGTGTGTGTATGTGTGTGTGTGTGTGTGTGTGTGTTCTGTCACCTTCAGAAACCTTGGAAGGAGCAACAAGGGGCAGAACACCTGTAGACAGGTGGAATCTATACTCTGGAAACCTCAGAGCTATCTCCTCCACGACCTTGCAATTGTTTCTGCCTGGGACCCACCGTCATGATTGGTCACAGGTGGGCCCAGCCTGTCCTTGGAGGTCAGTTGAGCTAGAAAGATATCTGGAAAATATAGAGCTGAACCCAAGCTCTCTTCCTAGGAGGAGTATGCTGACAGTCACTGTTTCCTCCTTCCAGCACCACTGTCTCGCCACCCCCGCTGCCCCTCCAGCCTACCCCCAGCTCCGGGACCACCGAGCCCTTTGTCAAGTCCTCACAGCAGCTCCAGCAGCAGGACCGTGTGGGGCCTACCAGCAACTCAGCACCTACACTGGGCCTACCCCCTGCCATCGCTGCTGCCATTGTTGTCCCCTTCCTACTACACACCCTTGGGCCGTCCTGACCTTGACCACCCTTGCAGAGAAGCCAGAGAAACCACAGGAGTCTGTGACCACACCCACCACCTGCCACCACCTCAGAGGGTGCTGCCACCTCAAGGCAGTTCACACAAGACAGGGACTTTAAAACACTAGAGCTTTATTGTACCCAAATTACATCTTCTCTTTTGTAGAAGGTCTTAATTTCCCATAGTGCTATGGGGCTCTTTTGTAAAATATGTGTCCATATTAAAAGAGAAAGTGTATTTATTCTATGGATAAAACTATTTTTATGTAGCCTATGTTATAGTCCCTGAATTAGCCCCAGCACCAGCCCAGGGAAGGAGCCCAGGTTCCCGTGACCTCTGTGACCTGTATGGACTATGGCTTTGAATTGGTCCCAAGCTTCCTAGTCAGGCTTGGCTTCTCCCACTGTAGGCATCTCTAAGGGCAGCCCCATGCTTTGGAGAAGCTGAATTTCATAGCCAGAGGCATGGTGGCCAATCATCCTGCCCATCCCTGGATGTGTCCAGGCCCTGGAGGGACACTTTAAGAAAAAAGAATGCTGCTATTTTTGAAGTCCCTGAGCGTCTATGGACTGGGCCTCCAGAACTCCTGGTGAGCTTTTCCATCAGAAAGGGAGACTGGTGCTGAAGCAGGTGAACCCAGTCCCGTGGTCAGATGGCTACACTGAGACCCAAAAAGTGACTGAGGTTTACCCAGTGTCACAAAGCAAGTGGGCGATCTACGGTCCAGTGGCACTGGCCCAGCTTCCGTTCAAGAAGGGGTGATAAAAGCCCAGCTGAGTGAAGTGAGCTGGGCAGAAGGACAGGAGTTGGCACAGGACGGATTTAGGGGTGACTGAGTTCAGGAGTCCCCAACTGTGGAGATGACAGCGGCAAAGAGGACCACGGGCCAGAAGCCAGCAGGTGGACTCCCTGCACTCTCCTCGCCATAGATCCTCACACTAGTGCTGTGAGATGTGATGACCCCATTTCGAGGATGACACTGAACCCCCAAAAGAGGGGAGAAGATCTGCCCAAAGTTTACTCCCCGCCCCAGATTAGTGTGGTACAAGAATGATCCTTGTCTCCTGGACTGTGTTCTGTCCTTGTTCCTATCTGGAGAAGTGCCTAGGGAGGTGCAGCCCCCAAACTGGAACCCTCCCTGGCTTCCCATGGCAGGCAAGGGGATGTTTCACCAGCTCCCCCTGCTGGTCCCTGTGGCCAGGGGGCTCTAGCAGGATGATCCATCAGTACGGGCAGTCAGAGAGTTGAAGCACAGAGAGACAGATGTATCCCTCTGCCCCCGGGGGCTGACTGGGGACACAGTAGACCAGTGTGGGCTGAATTGCAGCCTATAGCTCAAAGCTGGACTTGTGGTTCATTGGTTATTTAAGGAGTCCTAGGTTCGGAGAGCAGGGACGACCCACCACCTGTCAAGAGCAGTAAGAGTAACACAAAGGTCCAGAAAGAGGAGAGACTTCTCCAAGGTGCCATAGCTGGGGCAGGCATGTTAACTCCAGTCCTGGTCTCTCACCTCACTGCACATGGGTTTCCCTGGCAGGCTCGATGGCGCCTGGTTGGCGGAGGCACCGCCATGCTCAGGTTGGCAGACGTCTCCCTTTTGAGATGGCAGGATTCTGGGCAACTCATTGGATAGACAGGGGTCCCACAGGCATCCTGGCAGGCTGCAGAATTCTTTCCAGCTCTGCCCCAGTGGGCAGGTTTAAGCCTGAGACCTGGCAGGATTCTGGAACTCTGCTTCACAGGGTCCCGCCAGCCTCATGGGCACCACACTGTAAACTGAACTTGACCTCAACCAGGACTGGAGTCAGTTTATCCTTGGCAAAAAAAAAGAAATTTTACTTCCTATTGCTGAGCGGAAAGGGGCTTAGCTGCCTTTTAAAGCAGGCTCAGAAGTTAGACATCAAACAGATCGTGCAGAGCACTATTGGGATGAGATAAGTGTAAAGGAATTGGAAACACACAGGCCAGATTCCCCTGTTTGGGGCAGAGTATGGCATGAGATGTATGGAGATCAAGCCTGAGGTTAATTAAAGATGAAGCATTTGGGGAAACAGTCCAGGCACCTGACTGTGTGCCCAGACCTGTGCCAGGCATGGGGCCAGAATGGTGAATTAATGCAGCATGTAATCACTGGGGAAGCACGGTGCCAGGGTTACACATGCAGACTGAATTGTACCCACCCTCCTGGGCACAGAAGAGTCCACCATCAAGGTGGGACTGGTGGGTGCAATCCTGGGCTAGTCCTGCCCCAGCCCCAATCTTGGGCTGCTGTCTGTCCTTTCTTAAGTTCCTCAATTCTGCTTTAAAGTTTTTGAAGAAAGACAATGTGCCGTGCTTAGCAGCACATCTCTGGAATGACTGTTTTTGGGAGGCTGAGGCAGGAGCATCATAAGTTTGAGGTCCAGCCTGGGATACATAGTGAATTCTAGAACCGCTTGAGCCACATAGCCAGACCCTATATGAAAAATAATGGAAGGAAGAAAGGGCTAGGCCGACAGATCGACAAATGTGCAGGGTGGCATAGACTTAGAAAAGAGCAATTGCTGCTCAGACATCTAGGGCCGGCGTTCCTGGTTCCTGGATCTCTACTAAGCCAGGGTTGGAGTAAGGAGCGAATTCAACTTTGATGGCCAACATCCCAGGAGACCTTAGGCACAAAAACAGAATGTATATCTAGGCCACTTAAACTTCCTATCCTGCTCTGAAAACGCCAGTAATCTATCAACAGTTTCTCAGACTTCGTGTCCCGTCGAGCTGGACTCATAAAACACAAAGCCCTATTCCTCTGAGAGTTCCTTGTGTATTTTTAGGACTTTCATTTTGACATTGAGGCAGACAGAAAGACGGAAGGCCAGGGGCCCAGCAGATTAAGTGACCAACACATGCTGAGGGTAAAAGAATCAGGGAAATGCAGGAGGTGCAGGACCAGTCCCCAGGGTCAAAGGTTCGGAGTCTGCCATGTGTGGGCTGAGGGTGACTTGGAATGTTCATCTCACACTAGGTGACCCACGCACATCCTCCTCACATGGAGTGTGGTCACTTGCTACTTTCTGGCCTCATCTAGACTTGGGCAAGCCTGGGAGCTCAGGTACTTTGTCCCATCACCCCACCCAGTACTATTGTCACAAGAGATCCCAAAGAAGAGAACTGCTACCAAAAGAGAATTTCTTTAAAAAGGTGATATTCTATGCAGGAGTTACGGCTTAGATAACATCCTGGATGCCAAAAAACAAAAACAAAAACAAAAGCCAGAATTGGGGTAGTGATAGCCATGAGATAAACACCAGGTCCACCACTTGGCATTCCAGGCCCGCCGTGACCTGGCTCAGCTGATCTTGCTGGCCATTCTCATCCTTCCCACCCCAGCCCTGACAAATGGAATCGTGTTTGTTATTTCTAGAATATGCAGTATTTTATACGTGCTGCACATGCTGCTCCCCAGGAGAAGCTCTCTTTCCTTCTCCCAATCATTTGTCCTATAAGAATAAGCCGGGTGGCACTGGCTCCCGGATGTCCCCCTGGAGCCCTTTATGCAGTCCCAGTACCTATTTGTTACCATGCCCACGCTCCAGAGATGGGCTGTCTAGATATGAATTTGCTCCCTGTTGTGAATGCAAGCAACTTGATGTGTCAGGTTTTTTGTTTGTTTTTGTTTTGTCTTTGTTTTTTTAATGTCCTTCAACACAAAGGTGATACTCCAAAGATGTGTTTGAGAGGGACAGGGGAAGAAAGGGAGCCAAAAAGTGAGGAAGAAAATTTTGGAGCTAGGAAAGGGGAAAGAGCCTCGGGTCTCTTTTGGGGGCAGCTTCCACCTTCCCAGCCGGTAGAGGACAGCACCAGAGAGCAGAACTCTCTAGCGGGAGGGAGAGGCATGGTGTGCAAGGCCCCAAGGCCCACTGACTAAAGCCGTGGTAGCCAGCTGGAAGTCTTGGCACAGGACTGGTGTAAATGACATGGCGGTGCCCCCCCCCCCCCCGGCTCTGTAAGGCTCAGGTTCTTTAAACATTGTTAGTTTTCCAAAAATTCATCTAAGCAGCCAAAAATATCACCCTGGCTGGCTGTCTAAGCCTGTAGATTCAGGACTCAGTCAAGTCTCCCGTTGCTCCTCCCCCATTCTTCCACGGCCCAGCCAGACTTGCCATGAACTGGCAGAAATGTCTGCAGCCCTTGGGCAGGGAGGGGATCTCTTGGGGAGGAGAGGACTGGATTGAACCCCTGCCCGTGGCTCCAGCCCAGAGCCCTTCTGTCTGTGCCCAACCCTGGGGAAGGAAAGGCAGGGCTTATAAGGCCCTTGGGGCCCCTTCCTGACCCTTTCCAGGGAATGTCAGCTCCTCACAGCCTGACTGCAAAGGCAGCCTGTGATCTTTCCCCCTGGAGGTGGCCTGCACCTTCCCTTTCTTGCTGGCTTTGGGTAAACCCTTGTCCCTCTTTGAGCCTCCGTTTCCCCATGGACCATAGGGAGAGTTTCTTGGGAGCAGGAAGGGAATTCTGTGTATAATCTCGGGTCTCCTTGGAGGTGAAGTTCCTCCCTTCCCTAGACCAGCTTTCCATGTAGGCCCCACAGGCTGCCATGATGGGAGCATGTGACAGACAAGAAAGCATTACTTAAAGGCTCCCTCCATCCTAAGGCCTGCCCTGGGGAATGTGGTTTTGAATGGGATCCAAGTCTACAGGGCCCGGTGTGAACGACCAGGGACTCTTAGGCAGGAGTGTCTCTGGTTGCCAGGCTGGGTGGGAGGAGCTCTTGGTTCCCGGCGGGGAGGCTGGCCTTACCCTTTGCCCAGCTCTATGTCTCAGATTTGTCGGCCATCCCACTGTGCCTCACTGTACCAAGCTGGCTTCAACCCTCACAATACTTGTGGTGTTCTTTGTCACCTCCTCCCTCACCCCTGTGAATTGTCATGAAGAGTTCTTTAAGAGTATAATAGAAGACAAAGAAAGATGCTATTAATGTTATTTTGCCAAAAATATTTTTGTAGCATAATATATTAATAAAAGATATTATGAACTTAACCCTGGTGTTTCCATGTGCTGAATTTTATCACCCTTTCCTTCTGCAGGGAACACTTGGGGAATTACCTGGCTTGTGAGGACCAGGGCCTATAACAGTGTGGCGTAGAGAATGTGAATGACCCCATTTTATGCATAAATTTTGGTGTGGGCTGAGAAGGTGACTCGAGCAGGGACCTTGTAGGTGCAGGGCCCAGCACTGGGCAGTGTGCATGGCCCTTGCCAGGCAGAGGGAGCTGCCTATGTTTGGACCAAGAGTTGTGTAGCTGTGTTACACACCACTGGGGCCTGGGCTTTGCTAGAGAAACCTCCTTCTTCTAGCTTCCTCTCTCATCAGAGTTGTTACCACTCATGGTCACAACTTTTACCTGCCTCTCCTCTCGGTGACTATCCTTGGCTTAGACCTACTGGGAAATTTCTGCCAGCCACATCCATTTACCTTTAGTCTATTCTCTTCCCTGAAGCCAAAATGAGTTCTTCAAACCACAAAAAATGGCCATGTGTTTCCCTGCTTTGAATATTCTACCTACCTCCCCAGTATTGTTGGCAAAAGACATCCAAATCCCTCTAAGATCCAGCCCCTGCTTATGCTTCCAGCAAGAAAGCACCTCTCTGCAGTCCCTATCCCAGGATGCAACACTCTGTAGTCATCGCTTGTGCCTTCTGTTGCTTGGCACTGTCAAGCTTGTGTCAGCATGTGTTGTTGTCAGTGCTGCTAGGCTCCCTGCATCTCCATGTCTCACCCACTCTTCCCTGGGCCCCTGTGCATCCTGCATGGCGCCAGCTCCAGAGTCCCTGCTCTAAGGAACCTTCTAACCCCCCCCACCTAGCTTGTTCTCCCAGCTCTCTGTACCTCATGAACTGAGGGGCTGAAGTCATTGGCACGTTCTCTCTTCTTGGCTCCAGTACAGTGCATCTCTCTGTTGTTACCTCCAAGCACAGTGATCGATTGCTGCCTCATAGACACTCTCTGTAGTGAGTCCTTGTGGAAGAATCATGGAGTCCATGAAAAAGGAAAGAGTTAAGGGGGGGGCATCAAATAAGACACGTTGAACCTTTTCTGCTTCATCACGTGGAAGCATCTAGTGTCAGCTCCTGGGACCTGCAAGTTTCACCAGGAATGTCATCAGAACTTGGGCATAAAGGAGATGTCCACTAAAATGTTGAAAGTCATCATGGGCTGCAGAGATAGCTTAGTCAGTAAAGTATGAAGAACTAAGTCCAACCCCTAGAACCACTGTTTTGTTTTGTTTTGTTTTGTTTTGTTTAAAAAAATCCTGGCATGGTGATACACATCTGTAATCCCAGTGCTGAGGAGGTGGAGATGAGCAGGGTCCCTGGGCTCACTCGACAGCCAGTACAGCCTACTTGTTGAGCTCTGGGTCAATAAATGTGTCATGATGGGCCCATTTCTAGGCATGGATGTTAATGCTGCAACTGGTAGCTAACACTTACAGAGTATTTGTAGTATATCTATAATCCATTCACCTTCAGAACTTCTATACCTTAGTTCCATTTTAAAGATGAAGTGAGCTACAGAGATGTTAAGTAACACGACCGTGATCACATAGTGAGTGTGCTAGGCTCAGAACCCAAGTCATGCACTAAGCCAGTCCCATTCTGCTAGCCTGGGGATGGGAACCATGGTTATGAAGTGGACAAGGAAAGTGTTGACACCCACACCCTACAGAACAGGTAGTTGAGGTCGGCATTCCATGAGGCCAAACGTGTCCTGGGACCCATCCAGGACTTCCCTGTTCCTGACAACTGCATGAAAGATCTCCTGGGAGGAAGCCATACCCCGTTCCAGCCCGTTAAGGTCTTCTGCAGTGACATCAATAGTAGGAGGATTCCTGTTGTGGACCCAACCCTGTGCTCTGCTCTGCTCTCTCCCTCCCTCACTGTTTCCCTCCCTTCCTCTTTTTATCCCTATTTCCCTCCCTCCTCCTCCCTCCCTCCCTGGGAGCCTTGTTCCTCAGTTCAAGTACTCCCTGAAGAAAGCTGTGACCCAGAAATGGGACATTATAGAACAAGTAACTAAGAAGAAAAGATACTCCTCCAGGCACCTGCCATACTGTTTTCTACACGGCAAAGGTGACAAGAGGGGACACCCCCATGTTTGTACCTAATGTTCTGTTTGTAGGCTTTTCTCTACCCACCAGGAATGCCTTCCCTGACCCTTTCCCCCTGAACCAATAATCATTAGAGTGGAAGACACAACCAAAGCCACCCCTCTCTGTAACACAGCCAAAGGCAGGAGACCTTTCTATACTACTATTAACAAGTTCACAATGAAACTGACTCATGGAGGAATCTACTAGAAGGTGGGTTTCAACTCACTGAAGGGGAGAGACCTCCCTAGGACCCATGCCTGCTGGGAAAGGTAACAGTTCTTTAGCAGAGAATGCTAGGAACTCTCCATGGAGAATGGAGCCCCACAGGCTGTCTTTCTCCCCTTCCTCTGTCTACCCCCCCACGCTTACACACACACACACACACACACCACACCACACACACACACACACACCACACACCACACACCACACACACACACACACATGCACACACACGCACGCACACACACACACACGCACGCACACACACACCATCTCCTGACATCTCATTCCTGTGCCCTCGTTCCTTCTCCACCGCATCCCTCCCTCTCACTCTGAACATCTGGGGTTTGATGATCCATCCTAGCTCCACTGTGGAGCTAGGCTGGCCTCTTGGGATGAAACCCACAGACCCTGGTTTTCAGTCCTCTGAAAGCAGACCTGGGCCTTGGTCTGCTTTATGGGCTCAGGCAAGCTCTGCTCATCTCTGGATGGGGCAAATCATATTCACAAAATCCTTTTCAGGAAAAAGAATAATCTCAGGAAGACTGCCTCCCCTAGGATTTAAAGTTGGAAGAAAAATCAGCTTCTCCCATCTCCAAGGAGGTGGGTAGAAGACATTCTGTATGACCAGCAGGATAATTTCCATTTCTTTCCTGACAAAAAGAAAACTGAAGAGGCAAAAGGAAGAGCGATGTGATAGTCAGTTTTCTGTTACTGCAGCAAACGCCTGAGGCAGATGAGTTTATAAAGCCAGAAGGTCCCTTTCGTTTCACAGTTTTGAAGGCTTCAGTTTGTTCTGCTGCTCTGAACCTGTGGCATGACAGCAAAAGCACAAAACAACTCACTTCATGGCTGGGAAGCAAGAAGCAGAGAATTAAAAACAGACCCAGTGGTTCCCCCTTAGAGGGGGGCCCAAAGATCTACTACCAGGCCTCTACTCTGAAATTCCCACCCCCTCTCAACACAGCTAGGAATCAAGTCTTTAACGTGTGGGGCTTTGGAGGACATGTCAGAGGCAAACTATAGCAAAACTCAAACCCAAGGAGCTCAAAACTGAGAGAAACAAAGAACCTCTCTCTCCTGGGTTGAAAATCTGCAAGCAGGTATTTCCGCCTCTGAGCCCCATAGCCCTGCCCTCTCTAAGAGGTCTCCACTGCCTGTGAAGAATGAGCAGAGCCCACTGAAGGGCTGATTTTCATAAGCAAACAGACATGGCAAGCTCTGGGACAGGGAGGAGTTGGGAAGGGCTGGGGATGCAAGAGGAACTTGCCAGCTGCTACAGAGTAGGAACAGCCTGGCCGTGGGTGACTGGGCTGTGAGCAGACAGGGCGAACGGTTGAGCCCACCAGACCGGTGAGCTAAAGGAGACAGGAGGCTTCAGGCTATGCTGAGCCCAAGCAGAACCCTGCCTCTCTCCATCATGGAGATGCTAGTGCAGGGCAGAAATCAAGCAGAATGGGTAAGATGGGCACGGGATGTGACTCCAGCTGCTGTTCACACAGCTGTCAACCCAGGTGACCAGGCAGGCCACTGTATGACACTGTAAAATAAAATTATCATCAAAAATGCCCTTTTTTGTGTTGGTTGGTTATGTTGGTGCATATAGTGGTGTGTGTGTTGTATGTGTGTGTAATGTGATGTGTGTGATGATTGTGTGGTGTGTGTGTGATGTGTTTGTGTGGGTGTTGTGAGGTATGTGGGTATGATGTGTGTTTGTGTGTGATGTATGTATGAATTTTTCTCTTTTTTTCAATTCTTTCCCCCTGATCAGTTACAAATAAAAAGGAATAACATTTTCAACCTGAAGATCAAATTCCCAACAAGGAAAGCTGGAGCATCTTGGGGTTTCCTGGTGCCCCTTCCTAGCTTCCCTTCACTTCCTATGTCCTTGGAATGATGGCAGTAGATGCTTGGTCCTGCCACACAAGCAAGACCTTGACCAAATGCTGGGAAGAGAATGCATGAGATCATTAAAAAAAACATACTTGGGGAAGAGTGGAGAGGAAGCAAGGATGCGGAGATAGAGAGGATGCTAGAGACAGGAGGAGGAAAAGCAACAATGGAGAGGGTCTGGTTGGGAAGTCAGAGAGAAATGAACCTATGGGGGTCGAATCAGGAGACTGGACCACTGCAGTCTGAAGGCAGGAATAGAGTGGAGCAGGGTCTCTGTGGCATGAGGAATGTCACCATGCACTCAGCAAGCTCAGCACAGATTGGGACCAGAGGCCCAGACATGGGCCTGGAGACAGCTCTTCTCAGACAGAAGCCTCCTCTGCACAGGGAGACTTGAAATAAATCCCTTCTGGGACACCACTCTGTGCACATCCGGGGGCCACAGCAGCTTTAGAACAGAGAGGGGCATGGTACAAAGTAAAACTGATGCCCTGGGGTCAGTCTCATCCGTCTACTGAGCCTCAGTGTTCACACCCTCACGGTGGGAAAGCACAGCCGGAGCCCAGAGTTGCCCAGAAAAGTGGAGCGGGTACACCTGTGCTTTGGAGAGACGAGAAATGCAGGCCATTACTGCTGATATCAGGATGAGCAGAAGAAAAGGGAAGAAGAGCACTTACTGGGCGTCCTGCCTTAGGCCTGGACACAGAAACAGAATGGCCCCTGGGCTCTCTTACCTCGGACACCCTTCTGCTGCCTCACTGGGATCCCTACGAGGATGAACTCAGCTGAATCCTTTCAGCTCCTTCCATCTCTGGATCAGCCACATCCCAGGGGCATAGGAGTCTGGGGGGTGCTTAGGCTTGGAAAGTGGTCCCCTACATCCAGCAGCTGCCACCAGAGGGTCACACTACTCAGGCTGTGGCCTTGAGCTCTAAATGGACCTGAAGGAGCAAGGCTGAAAAGAAGGGTGTGGAGAGGCAGGCAGGTAGCCTGGGGCCCCTCAATGCACAGAGAAGGACCAATAAGAGGAAGCTTACCTGTGGACTCCGCACATTGAGGTCTCGGCAGTGGTCCCAACACCCTAAGGCTCCTTCCTCTTCCAGCCTTGGCACACTGTGGCTTACCTAGATACACAGCACTGGGCCAAGTTCTGTTCTCGGCATCACAAACCGATTGCTCCCCAGAACCTGAGACAATGGGGTACCAAGCCCCATCCTGCGAGCTGGCATCATAGGGATATGTTCAGAGGAAATGATCCGTCCCACAGAGACTGTGCGTTGACACTGCTGTGCTCCCAGAGACAGCAGCGGGAGTCTGGGAGCAGGCAGTGCTGTGTATCTCCTGTGGGTGTCTCTGGCCTCAAGGAATGGCTGGTCCTCAGGGAGCAGGGATGCTGTGGAGCATGCACCTGCATCCTCTGCCTCCTTGCTGTCTACCTCCCCACAAGTCACTCCCTAGGACTCTACAGCTTGTTTGAGCAAGGTCTCCAACCATGTGTCCCATCGCATCCCGCAAACCAGGCTCCAGACACACAGAGCTACTGAGGGCTGGGCTCCCTAAGTATGCACTGGTTTCCCAGCTCCACCTTCCAGCCCCACAAGCCCCCCGCCCCCACCCTCAGATTGTTGCCCTTTCTCCCTATTTCCAACTGAATGTTTTCTTCCTGTTCAAGGCCTGGACAAATTTCTACCTCCTTGTAAGCTTGTCCTGCCCTCACCCTCACACGTAACACCTCTTCTGAAGTCCCAGATTGTTCTGTGAATCCAGTCTCAGGATATGGTTTTCTGTACATCTAACTATTAAATGTTTTTTTAAAGGCAAAGCCCAGGCCTTATTCATGTTTGTGTTTCATCAGTGATGAGAAAGTATTTAGAACAGAGAACATGCTTATTTTATCCATTTTAAACATGAGATGAAGCACCACCCAGTATGTGTGTTAAATGTGTGCAAAGTAGTGGCTGGAGTTGCAGAACTTAGCATGTGCAAGACCCTGGGTCCATCCCAAAAAAAAAAAATAATAGCAATACAAAAACAAAAGATGGAGGCAGCCACCCATCTTTATCTGTAAGTTAGCTTCTAAATATGTTTTCCCCAGGGGTTGCACCTGTAACTATAGGTACCAGGTGGTACAGGGATTTGGGGTGTATAGTTGTTGGGGGCACAGGGGATGCAACTGTGGATCAAAGATATTTGGTAACTTGTAGAGAGACTCATATAAAAACTTGCTGCACTGCCTCAACACCCCACCGCCACCCCAACCCCACCATCCAGCCTTGACAAACATTCTTAGGAAAGTTCGTTTGTAATTATCCAAACCTAGAACTAAAATGATTTCATATAAACACAAAGTATGTGTTTGCTAAGTTTTAATGCACACTAGTGCTTACAGGAATGCGATGTCCATAATGGAAGGAGGCTATTCTGAGGCTATTCCAAACATTACCAAGAGTGGCCCCATTTGCAAATCCCACCACTTCCAGCAATGCTCTACAGAGGCTGACAGTGTGAGAGCCTCATATACCTGCACCACACTCCTCTGCAACCAGATTTTACCTGTCACGACAGCATCAGACAGGTGCAAACTTTTGTCTACTGTGTTAGATCCACAAGTGGTGTTGGCTACAAACATTAACATATCCAATCACATATAAGTTTGTTCAAATTATTTTTCTTTTATTTCTTCCTCTTGCAGCTAAGGTATTTGGTTTGGGTTTTTGCTTTGTTTTGTTTTGTTTTTATTTGTCACCACATTGGTGTTGCCCATAAGTTTTACAGAGGGCATGAAATGTTTGCACTGACATAAGACACTGGATCTGAAAGTCTGAAGGCACAACCACTGCTCTGCACGTCTCCCGAGGGTCTGTGCTCAGAACTAATGCACCTTTGCCCTGTTTTCCTGTGGCCTTCACTGCGTGGTCATCCTCAGGAAAGCAGCACTTAGCTCCCAAAGAAGGAGGTAGCATGGTGGAATGCTACAAAAGACAGCTGGCCTGAGTCCCAAGGCCTGCCATGGCTGCTTGCTGTAAGTTTGTCCTTGAACATGTCCCTGAACCCCCAGTCTGGTAAGCCAGAAAAATGAGGCTGCCTTTATAGAGCTGAGATAGTGATCCGCTGAGACAACACCCTGGAAAGCTTTGGACCTGCAAGATGACAGCAGTGTGTGTTATGACGGTCCTTGAAAGAAGCAAAGCAGGTGCCCTGCATCTCCACAATCCCTGTGACTTCACTCAAAGTCTCCAAGGGGTTAGTTCAGGCCCCAGTGGTGTTTCCAGTTCTGCTTTGCCAGCAACTTCATAACTAGCATCAGGACAGAGACTCAGTTTCCACCCTGGAAAAATGGAGGACTGGAGCAGGTATCTGCAAAGTGCTGTCTGGTTCTAATGGGCTGGAAGTGTTTCTCCACCTTCCAACCTCTTGACTCATCTGCCAGATTTTGAAATCATCTCTTCTTTTAAAAGAAAGTGGTTGTATCAAAGGCTAAATCCTACCAGATAACTGCCGCATGTGTGAGCTCTCTGCCTGGTCAGTTTGACTCTGTTAAGCTTGTCCAGGATGTGGCAGGGAGCCCCAGGGACTTGTGAGAGGCTCTTCTAACACTCCGGGATAGAGGTCAGTGTCCATCATAGCGTAGAGAATAGGCTTGGGACATGTGGAATTGCGGGCAGGAAACTCAGCCATGGAAGTGTGGGTGGGGTATGGGAAGGCAGGTGGAAAGGAAATCACAGATCTAGTGCTGTGTGAATGACAAGATGCAGAGAGAGATGACCAGAGCTCCACCAAGCTCCTTGTCTGGGAGTATTGAGCAGTGCTGAGGTCTAGTCTGTGGACCTGGGACTTGATCAATGACTGCCATCTTACTAAATACAAGTCTTTTCTCTGTGTGATATCGTTACTCTGAAGGCACGAAGGAGTAGCAACTTAACCAGGGAAATCAGGAGGCCTAGAAGGCTGAGCCAACTCTCCCAGCGGCTTAGGCCAGTTTTCCAGAATAGGGAAAGAAAACAAACACTGGGGCCATCAAGCACCAAAGACCCTGCTGAGGGCCCCCTGGTTTCCATCCTTGGTTCCGCACTGGTGTCCACAGGACTGACTGGCTCAGCCCAGGTTAGAAGCTGCCCCCAGGCTCACCACCGTCACTCCGGTGCTCACTGCCTAGGGACTCCAGCCAGCAAGAAGTGCTCTTCTGCCTGTAGTTAGTTTTGCTCCATGAGGCACTCTTTCCTTTCTGGAGAAATCTGCCCAGCCTGCTGCTCTGGCTCCAATATCACACTTCCCTTTCAGCTTTTGAATTTCAAAGCAAATCTGAGACTGACTGCAAACAGATGGATGGGGTCATTTAAAAAATCCCCAAGCAGGGAGCAAAGAGGCCCAGGGTTGTAGAGAGGCTCCCTGGGAGAATGCATGCACCCAGACTGTGTTCCTCCCTCTCTACCTTCTGTGAGCTCTCTGCAGCAATAACACCACACACGGCTTTCTCACCTTCCCCTCTCCAAACTGCACTGGCCTTCAAACCTCAACCTCATTCTCCATTTCCCAGGAAGCTTTTTGTGGCTTCCCCTCTCAGACTATAACCTTCCCCCACCTAACCAGCTAACAGATTCTCCCTGGATCATAGCACCATTAACTTCCTGGATTCGTGGTATCGATCATATGCATCTTGCTATATTCTTGGCAAGGACTTTACAAGTCTTACGTCTCCAAATAGATTATATGCTGAAGATTGGGAAAAGCCTCTCTCTTTTTGACTAACTCAGTATTGGACAAATGGACGCCAACTAGGTACTTTATGTGGTTTAAATGACAATGGTAGGAAGTGAATAGAGTCACCACTACTAACCGGTGTGAGGATCTGTGGTAAATGATTCAGGGAATGTCCTTCTATTGGAGGGGGTTGGGGCACTATCAGGGTACTTGGCTGCTTCCAAGAAGAAAGTGACTGAATGGTCTCAGATGGAGTTTCAAAAGGGACACTGAGATGGATTGTTGGGGCTGTGGAGTTTATTAGAAGAGTTATTAATGCCACTGACAGGCAGACAAATAAATAACAGCATGGCTGAGACTCTGAGGAGAGTCTATATCCCAGCACCAGAGACAGACAGCATGGCAGGCCTCTGAGGAGAGGAATCAGAGATCACATTGCAGAAGTGAGAGTCCTTTCTTTCTAAGGGTGGATAGGTTTCACAGCATCAGCCAACAGTCATGCTCTCTGATTCCCATGCAGAAAGCAAGGTAGGAAGCAGGATGTGTGGCCACCAATACCAGCTATGATATCATCTCCCTTCTCCAGGTGAGAGATCCTGCACCTGGAAGTCTGTTAGCTGGGGCAGGGGGAGCCAATATCTCAATAGAATGCCTGTCTATATCTGTGGAGGGAAAGGCTGCTGCCTGTGCTGTGGCCTGAGCAGCAGATGGAGTCTAATATTGCATTCTTAAAGTGACTTCGTTCAAAAGGATGCCCTATTGTGTCCATGGAGTACAGAACACTTCCTCTTGACAGAGATAACAAAGAGACAAGATGCAGGGCAATCTGGGTAAGGGAAGTAAAATGAGTTGAACACCACATGCTTTCAAGTTAGATGGACCCAGGCTCAAATCCTTGTTCTGTTCTTCATGAGTTCAAGTATCTCAACCTCTCTGAGCCTCGGGGTTTTTTTTTCTGTAAATGAGAATGATAGTAAAACCTATTCTATAGGCCTTCTAAGGGCTGGACTTGTGTCACCTGATACTGAAAGGGCAAAGCTGTCTTCCAGGGGAGTGAAGACCTCACCCCTACTTTATAGAGTAAGAGTCAAGTTTCCATGAGGTGAGATGCTTTGACCGTGGTCATTCAGTCAATGTCAAATTCCACTACCTGAGGCTTACCTGCCCTCTACGCTTCAAATAAAAGTGAAGCACCTGAGATGAAGGAAATAATGTCTTAGGTAACAAGATGTTACTTAGAATTTTTCTCAGTATCTCCAAGACACAGCTAAGGCTTCAAAAAGACAATGTGTCTCTAGTGGAGAAAAGAGCCAGTCAGTCCCTGTGAGGCTTGCTGAGGTAGGCCAAAACTGGATGAGAACTCCCCACACTCCAGCTGTCGAGTAACAACCAATGGAGACACTTAGGATAACTGGTAATGATGGATGAAAGTCATGGGATCTACATGAGTGGCCCTACAGGGCTGTCTATAGTTCATTGAAGGAGTGGTTGGAAAAAAGTGAGTCATTTCCTCTTCTGCCCAAGTGCAAACACATCAATAAGCAGGTTACATGGGGAAGCCAAGCCACCGAAGGGGGCCACACAAGCAGAAGGAAAGGAATCCAAAGCAGATTGTCATGAGGCTCTGCCCTCAGCTATTCTGGGTAATCATTCTTCCTGGGTCACTTGGAAGGGACATGGGAGACCCATCTCAGAAATCAGTGATGTGGCACTTCAGAACAATTAAGCATAATTATGATTGCATTAGCTACACAGCAAGTTGTGTATAATTTTCATTCCAAGGGATGACTCAGACACTCCAAAAATGAAAGTCCAAGTTACTTAAACAACAACAACAACAACAAAATACCCTGCAGACCTTGTGGTGCAGACACATCTTAGCTGAGTTTAGATTGTGGAGTCAGGAATGAAGGCAGTCAGCACTTGATAGTAGTTCACTTCAATAATGAATTTCTCAGAAGAGACCCTGAAGGTAGCTTCTCTCCAGTTCAAAGTAAGATTTTAATTCATGTAAGCCTATGTCTCACATGAGAAATGCCAGTATCAAGCATCCATTGAGAGTCTGATAGAGTGCTGCATGCCTGTAGTCCTAGCCAGGCTCAGGAAGCTGAAGTAGAAGGATCTTGAGTTCAAGACCAGTCTGGGCAACATTGCAAGACTCTCTCTTGGAAAATCACACACACACACACACATCTCTCTCTCTCTCTCTCTCTCTCTCTCTCTCTCTCTCTCTCTCTCTCTCTCTCTCTGCTCTGCCTTAGCCTTAGGTCTTCATTCACCCAGTGTCCCCGCCAAGGTGCTGTAGTTAAATTATCTCATGTGTTCCACCAATGATCCTGAGAACCCAGTTCTCCTGGTCCCAACATACAGACATAGATGCTAAGGTTTTGAAAGATGAGAGGCATGGCTGAAGACATCATAGGTCTAAGTTTTCAAACCAGCCCCTTCTGTCACTCTCTAGCTATGAAGTCTGGAGAAAGGTTCTCATCTTTTCAAACGTCAGTATCTATGTCTACTCCTTCCCCTGGCTTATCCATGCTCCCGTACCACATGGCTCTCCTTGCCCTTCCCTGAGGCTCTGACATCTTCCTGTGCTGGGCCTTTGCCATTCTCTCCTCTGTCCATGATATGCATTCCTCTTCCTAATATCTGTCACCTTCCTCCTGCCCTTTTCACACTCCACGTACAACTCCTTTGCAGAGACACCCCTAGGCACCCCCATGAGAAACGCTGCACCTAGACGCTGTCCTTCTCCCACATTAGTTTTTATTTTTTCATATCAACAGTCACCTTGATAGTACATTGTAAATCTCTTTATGAGCCTGACATACACCCCACACCCCACTAGAACACACAGTCCCTGTGACTGACACCCTTCCTGCCCCTCAGTGTCTGACTCTGAACTGCCTCTCAAAACTCTGTGGTGTCATTTGAAAGCTCTGATGCAATGAACTTGGACTTCTCTGTTTTAATGAGGTGTGAAAAATCATAGACCAAGTCCAGCCAAGACTCCCATTTAGGAACTTACCCACTAGCCAGATCTCAGATGTGCATTCTGTGGGAGTCCCCAGCCAGGCTCTAAGGAGCCACAGATGACTAAAACACACTTCGTAGTGTACAACCCAAATCTGCACTAGAGAACTTTCTGGCCTCCTGTGAGGGGCCCACACACTAACAGCAAGCTTTCTTAACTGTGGACCATACCACGTTTCACTACAGGTCATGACTCTGGGTTATAGGTCTAGAAACCAGCCAAGAGAATACCAATGCCATGAGAAGTGCTTGAGTCCATCTGTCTGCTCAGCCTGAGATAGGTAAGAGGAACACATGGAGAGTGAGTTACGGATCCTCAAGGGCTTCTACTCTGTCCAGTCAAGAAAACAACCTGTGATAGGCATGCTTTTCGCTTTGAATCAGTGTATTAAGTCATAGCAAGCAAACGTGAATGGATAAAGAGCAAGCAGCAGGAAAAGAGAGGTGGCAGGTACCAAAAGAAACCACGATGAGATCAGAGGCTCACCTAGTGGAGATGACTGGCATGGCCTGCCATCATCAACTCAGAGGCAACATCATCAACTCAGAGGCTTACAAACATCCAGCAGAAAGCATCTGGGGAAGTTGAGGCAGGCAACTGGATTTCCCGACTGATCTGCTCTCCAGGATGAGCTTCCCATGACTGAACTTCTGCTTCTCTCTCCCACTGCAGAGACCTTCATATTGTGGGATAAGCAATAACCTCTGACGGACATGCTTTCCCTTACAGCTGTTCCTGAGGACACTGCTTTCACTCTAGGGCTATTTTTGCTGTTCCCATCCCTTCCTGTCACAGAGTGGGACACAGCCAACCCACTCTTTGGACAAAGGGTCTTAGAGGGTTCATTGAGACGACCATGCTTGGCTCTGAGATGGAGGAATCAACCTGCTTCCAGAAGCAGCTTCTCACTGAACCCCAACAGCACAGGACAGCTGACAAACACAGTGTACTTTACAGCATCACAGCTGAGGGCAGTGATTTGCAAACAGACTGAAGACTGGAGAGAAGGGAACTGACTTACAAGCTAGTGATGGAGAGGAGAGCAAGGATTCAGTAACCGGGAGATGAGATGGGCGTGAGCAGGGGAAAGTGGGGCCTCTGCCTCTGCGTGGGGTTCCCTGCTCTGCGCATCATTCCATGGCCTCCCTTAAAGCCTTGGGCTGGATGTGAATTATCCTCTTTGCACTCCATGACTCCAAGAGGGATGTTCAGAGCACCTTGAAGGAAGGAGCAGCAGTGGGAGGCTGGCTTGGTATAAGGGCCAGGAGGGCAATGACAATAAGATGAAGAGCAGCGGGCCCTGGAAGGAGGCAGGAGATAGCCAGGAAGACAAGTTGCTCTCCTCAGGTCTGACAGCAGGAAGGGCATACGTGCTGTCCTGCCGCCTGCCTGCACCAGCCTAACTCAGGACTGGACATACCCATGTCCTACACAGACTGCAGACACAAAGCTTGGAAAAACACTGTCAGATACAAACATTCAGTTGCAAAGCACACACCCAACCTGGAGAACAAGAGTGCCCTGCAGGAGTGCAATCAGAGAAGGCCTTCTAGAGAAGTCACCACAGGAGCTGTGTCATCCCCGAGAGATGAAGTCACTCCAGCTGGGAGACAGGAGCCTAGAATGCAGCTGGTTTCATCGGGAAGCGTAGCTCACCCATCTTGGGCTTCCTCAGCCCTGTCAGCCCCTTTCCTTCTTGTTCTGCTGATGCTCTGTGCAGCAGGCTTTTTCTCTTGGGCCACCAACCAGCCCTGCATTCATGACACGGAGACTTATTAGTTATGAATGCTTGGCCTTAGCTTAGGTTACTTTATTACCAGCTCTTATAACTCAACCTGTTTCTCTTCATTTATGTTTTGCCTTGGGCTTTTTGCTTTTCTTCCTCTCTCCCCTCTCTCCCTCCCTCCCTCCCTCCCTTCTTCCTTCTTTCCTTCCATGTATCACACTTTCCTGCTGTCTCCATGTCTGGCTGGCGGCTGCCTGGCTTCTAGGCCCCAGCGTGTCCTTCTCTTTCTCCCTCGTTCTCTTCTTCTCCTCCTATTTATTCTCTCTATCTGCCAGCCCTGCTTATCCCTCTCCTGCTTAGCTATTGGCCACTCAGCTCTTCATTAGACCAATCAGGTGCCTTAGACAGGCAAGGTGAAACAAATGCAACACATGATCACATAGTTAAAACAATATTCTGCAACAGCTCCCTTTGTGGTCCTTCCCAGCCCTCACTCACAAGGGAGAGTCTGCACCCTACCTCACTCAGCTGGCTGCCTCACTCCCTGTGCCCAGTCCTGACGCACCAAGCACTTCTACGCACTCTCCCTAGGCCCCTTCTGTCTTTCAGGGATCGTCTTCCCACTCACACACAGGACTCCAGTCTTCTCCTTTTGCCTGTCCCAGGACCTTGAGTCATTCATCCACCTCCCTTCTCCTTTGCCCTCAGCCTCTCCCACTTCTCTATATAAAAACAGGATCAAGTACCCCTCACCGTCAAGGGTGTGAAACAAACAACTTGGCCCTGAGACCAGAAACTGTAACCAGCGTCTTCTTTGTCATTTTCCAAGAAGCATCTCTGTTCACCAAACCAGTTAGGACTTCTGCTCCAGTTTACTCAAAAAGATGGAGAAAATGAAAACTGTTAGACTGTTAGTTTTGAGTAGAATCGGTCATTCAGGCTATTAGAAGGTGCATTTCCACCAGGAAACTGACCACAAAGGTAAGCCCCACCTCTCTCTCTCTCTCTCTCTCTCTCTCTCTCTCTCTCTCTCTCTCTCTCTCTCTCTCTCTCTCTCTCTCTCTCTCTCTCTCCACTCAAGCACATACCAAACCTCGCATTTTGGTTGAAAGCTGAGCCAAGTACTAACTAACATGTTTTCCTGGACCTCATTATTACCCACAGAGAGTTTCTAACATGCATGCTTTCATAACATCTCTATGATAGAAATTCAACTTAAGTCTAAAATCAATTGCTGATAATCAAGTGTAATATTTGATGACATCCTTCATCAAAGGTCCTCCTCAGCGTCGTTGGCTCTCTCTCTTTTTAATCACAATTAAGTTCTGCCATGAGCACAGGGCAGGAAAGAGTCAATGAGTCTCTTTAGCTGCCTTCATCTCCCCAAGAAGCAGTGTAAGCATTTCCATCTGCCTCCTAGATTTCAATGTGAATTTTAGAATTGGAATTTGGTGTTTAAGTAGTATTTTTAATGCATAAATAAATCTCAAGACATGCCACCTTTACCTCCGCTAAACCAAGCTGCCTAGAGAAGAGACGATATTAGTGACCACATCTGTACTTGACAGAGGGCCTCTGTCAGTCAGTCACACCGTGTAACAAAGCACACGCACTGTGGAAGCATTTTCTCTGCTCACAGATTACCACTGACGACACTCCACTTAGCTGTTACATTGTAGATTCTGCTGAGTATCAGTGTCCACAGCGCAGAGTGGCTGACTTTGCTCCATGTCTGTTCCTTCTTAGCAATGACCAAAGCACAGACTCCTTAGGTTCACTAAGTCAACCAGGAAGATCAACTCATAAAGACGAGCAAAACTCAATGGAAAGAGGCAGTTACTCCCCTCACTGTTAAAGTGTGTGTCAAAGCCTGGGACTGTGGAATCCTGCTACGTGGGGTGAAGAATTGGGCTAGAAATGAAAACTAGCCCAGTGGCCAGTGAGTTCCCTAGTCCAGCTGTCGGAGTCTGTGTCTCTATTGCATGGAGAAGTTCCAGCATTTATATGATGAGCCTGAGTGCAGACCTCTGGCCACTCAGGCCATACTGACTGGGCAGGAGAGAGCATTTGGACTTGAGTTCCCATAGACCTTAGGAGCTGTCCTGGGCTTTCTATGGGACCTAGTCAAGACCCTTCCCTTCTCCGTCCTTGGGGTGTTCCGTCTGGCACACCAGTCAGAGCCCTCTATGCTTACTTATCCACTTAGCGGATACCTATCCTGCCACAGGTCTCTTCAGGATTGTCATCAAGTCTGCTGGTCTGCTTAGAAACTCCCCTTCGCCCCTGCTCTCCTCGGGCCTGCCTCTGAGCACTGGGCTGTGGTGAGACCTCTACAGCAGGCTGTGGGTGCGACCCTCCTGTCAGACATTAACCTCAACTGGACTTCCGTGTCCAACCACCTCACTTCATCTCTCTAGTCCCTGCCTTCTTGCCCTCCTTACAGCGTCCTTAGCATGCCTTACCCCTCCCCATGACCTCTGTCCCCCTGCCTCCTCTCTGTCTGGTTTTCAGCCTTGCTGCCTGTTTCACAGTAAAAGCTGAAGCCCTCCAATGAACCTTCCCTCCTGCTCACGTGCCGGCCTACCCCATCCTCTGCTTCTGCCTGCCCTACACTTCCCCTCCAGCCGAGCGAGCACCCTGCCCCCTCACTCCCTTACAGGGTTCATATCATCCATTTTCTCTTTCTTCAGCTGGCCCCTGCCGAGCAGATCATGAGCAGCAATATTTAGGCACAGTCAAGCCTTCTACACCTTAAAAGTAAAATACTTCCCTGACCCCAACAGCTCCTCACAGCTTCTTTCTTTCTGTTGGTGTGGGATTTCTTAGCTACGATTTGGACAAAAGCAAAACTGACTGACGATGCTTGTGAGGAGCCGCCCTCGCTATCGCTATTGCCGTTAGAAGATGGCGCTGACATCCACTGTCAGTTGGAGTTAACTGTCGCTGTCAGTTGGAGTTAACTGTCGCTGTCAGTTGGAGTTAACTGTCGCTGTCAGTTGGAGTTAACTGTCGCTGTCAGTTGGAGTTAACTGTCGCTGTCAGTTGGAGTTAACTGTCGCTGTCAGTTGGAGTTAACCGTTTAAACTGTGCCTCTCCCGTGACGTCATCTGGGGTGATGTGCAAACCACCAATCCCGGCTCTACACATCTCACTCGGAGCTCCTAGGCTTATATAAGGGGCTGGGTTTCTTAGCTTGGGGTCTCCCTCTAAGAAGCTGATCATCTATCTCTCAAGATGCATTAAAGCTTTACTGCAGAAGGATCCGAGTGTTCTGCGTCGTTCTTGCTGGCGAGACGGTAGCGCGGGACAGATGCTAACACACATCACAAAGAATCCTGCACACAAATGTTCATGGCTGCCTTGATCATAGTAGCCAAACACTGGGCATGACCTTAGTCTTCCCCACGGTGGGTGGAGAAAGTGTGATATACACAAAGGGCACTCCTCACAGCCATAGGGGCTGACTTGCTGCTGCAGATCCACACATTTTCTGCAGAGAAGATACTTCCATGTGAAACCTCACAGCTCATAATGCCTCTCTTTCTCTCACAGCTGAAAGGAGTCAGATACAATACACTTAGTCTGTATAAAACCCTCAAACAGGAAACTATCAGATAGATCTATGGAACAAGGAGCTCCCTGGAGCCAAAGGTTCAGATAGAAACTGGCTGCCGTGGGGTACAAGAGTGATGGACATACACATACTGATTGGAATAGTGAGACCATTGGTGTACGCATTTCTCAAAACTCGTTGGATGGCACCACATTCGAGTTGACTTAAACATTAGAGATGCACACGGGTGATAGGTAGGTGGATGGATTCCCTTGCTTACAAAATTGGCAGGAGGACAGGGACCCTAGATTGGGTCTACTTCTATCACATTCTCCACTGCTCCTGCCACTCCCCCTCTCTTGGTGCCATGGCAACTGCCTCTCTACCCCTTCCATCTCATGATCATTTCCCTCTGGCCATCACCAGCTTTGCTGCCCTGATATCTGGGATTCCTTCCACAACCATCATTCCTCCAGGTCCTTCCTCTCCTGCTTGACAAATTTTCCAGTCTGAGCTGACACTTGAGCCTGCACTGGAGTTGTCCCAGATCCAGGTCAGCCGTGAAGACAAGCAGCAAGTACCTGCCTTGTGTTGTGTGCGGCAGGAGGTAGCCCTGCTTCTCGGAAACACTTGAAGTCAGGGAGTTCTCCAAACACAGGACAGTGAAGCTACAGGTGGCTGGAATGAATGGGAGGCACGTATCCTTCACCCCCAAATTTCAAAACATTTGTCTCCCCTGAACTCCTCAGTCCCACCTCCTGCACACTCTCCCACTGCAAGCTGGCTTGTGCAGCCCCCGTCACCCTTCCAAATGCAGCTTGTTAAAGTTGCCAGGGGCCTTCCTGACAGTCTAACGGACGTGTTCATGAAGCCCCATCTCCTACGGGTTTCTGAGGTTCCATCTCATCTTCAGTTCATTCCTTCCCTCTCTGTTCAGTCTCTGTCATGAGAACACCTTCATCTGCTCTCCTAAAACACTAAGCTCCTCAAGGCCCATCCAGAGCTGGCTTTCCCACTCCGCCCTTCTTACTGGTGACTCACTGTACTCTCTCTGTCCCATGCCTCTTCTCCAAACTTCAGACTTGTTCAGCATCTACACTTAGGAGACTCTAAAGCAATACACTACATTATTCTCTTCCTTCTAGGACAACAAAGAAAAAGACATTATGGATCCTATAGAAGGAGAGAAGCATCTCAGCTTTAGCCCCAGTGAATCCAGATTTTAAAACTGCCACGAACCTCTTTTGTGAAAGTCACCCCAATGCAAATCCTAGGAAAATGCACCCTGGTAAGAATTTGGGTCAAAATATCAAACATAATCCTGCAGATTTCCACCCCAGTGTCCACAGAGCCATAGCCACCAGGTCCAAGTTCCAGCTTGAGGAAATCTCCACTAGGCTGATTGTACCTGATCCCAACATGCTCTCCACAAAGAGGGGACAGAGTGTACACACAATCCTGTGTCAGACAGGCTCAGAATGATCTAGGGGGATGGTCACATCTGCCAGTGGGAGGAAGTCCACTCCTTACCTGTCCTTGCCTGCTCCTGAGTCAAGGAAGGAATAGTGGATGAGATTATGAATGTCCCTACAAAGATATCAAAAGTCAAGTGCCTGGTCTTCTCATCCAAACCTGATCATGATGACACCAACATCCATCCCTGCAGGTGCCAATGGCAGGTGTCCACCCAGAGTGAGAGCCTTCAGTCACCAGATGTGATCTGTCCACTTCGTTCTGCTGTGTGGGGTTCACCTCTCCCATTGAGTGCCACAGCCCCTTCCGTACCTGAAACAACTGTACTGCCTGATACAGAGCCTCCTCTCTGGTTAGCCCTGAGACCTTTTCTTCCTCAGAGCAACATGGTCTTCTCCACGAAGACCTCTGTACCCAGCTGCCACCTTGCACAAAATAGCCCTCAACCCCCTTCCATACTCTCAGGACGAAGGCCAGAATCTCTGGTCTGAAATGAAGTGCTATGTGGGCGTCACTCTGTGTCAGCTATGAAGCTCCTCCCACATGTCCAGCTGGCTCCTCTCAGCACAGACCGCCTTTGCAGCTTGGCTTCCTCCATCATCTCTTTCTTCTTATTCTCTCTTGGCTACTTCAAGCCTCACCTCTACTAGACAATCATCCTTAGCTATGCTCACTCCCAGACTAGCTCAACTCCATCACCCAGGCCTCCAGTGTCTGTCTCAAGCACATCATCGCTTATTCAACAGGAGCCAGCTAATGTTGGCCGCTCTTGCTTCTCACAAACCACGTGGTTTCAGAGATGCAGCTGCTCAGCCGACACTTTATCCGCATCATGCCGTGACAGACCTCAGGTGGGACTCAGTAACTGTTCATTGAGTGGGTAAATGGGTGAGTAAATGAATGGATGGATGAGACCTTAGCCTGGGTCATTTCTCCTGGACCAAGCATGACCTGTGGCCTCCCTCCCTCTTTTTCTCCTTCTCCCCTTTCTTTTCCTTTCTTCCTCTCCTTCCTCTTCTTCACCCCATTCCTTTTTTTCTTTATTTCTTTCTCTCCCAAATTCCCAGTAGCTTTGCCCAAGCACCTCAGCCCAAAACTTCTGCGGCCACAGTGCCACCTAGAGTCCACCTATGAGATGGACCAGTAGCCAGGAAGTCCATCCCTGCCCAGCCCATTCCAACCCACTCCAGCCCAGTCCAGGGAAGTTCTGCCCAGTCCAGCCCAGTCCAACCCACTCCAGCCCAGTTCAGCCCAATTCTGCCCAGTCCAGCCCAGTCCAGCCCAAGTCTGCCCAGTCCAGCCCAGTCCAAACCAGTCCATCTTAGTCCAACCCACTCCAGCCCAGTCCAACCCACTCCAGCCCAATCCAGCCCAATCCTGCCTAGTCCAGCCCAGTCCAAACCAGTCCATCTTAGTCCAATCTACTCCAGCCCAGTCCAGCCCAGTTCTGCCCAGTCCAGCCCAGTCCAAACCAGTCCAGCTCAGTCCAGTCCAGTCCAGCCAAGTTCTGCCAAGTCCAGCCCAGTCCAACCCAATCCAGGACAGTCCAGCCCAGTTCAGCCCAGTTCTGCCCATTCCGGCCTCGTCCAGTCCAGTGTAGCCCAGTCCAGCCCAACCTAGCCCAGTCCAACCCAGTCCAGCCCAATCCAGTCCAGTCCAGCCAAGTTCTGCCAATCCAGCACATTCCAACCCACTCCAGCACAGTACAGCCCAGTTCTGCCCAGTCCCGCCCTGTCTGGCTTTGTCCAACCCAGTCCAGCCCTGTCCAGCTCTGTTCAGGTCAGGCCAGGCCAGTTCTGCCCAGACCAGTCCAGTTCAACCCACTCCAGCCCAGACCAGTCCAATTCTGTCCAGTCCAGCCCTATCCAACCCAGTTTTGCCCAGTCCAGCCCTGTCCTGTCCTGTACATTATCCTGAGTATGTCTCTGAGTCTTGACACTTGACTTCCCTAGCCTTGAGACCCACTGTTCCTTCAGTCTCCTAAGTGTCCCTATGGAGACTTTAAACAGAAAACTGAAGCAGGGCAAGGAAGAGTGTGGGCAGGGCTCCCAGGGGCATCTTCCTCTGGCATCCCATCTGACTTCCCTTGCCTGCTGCTCCGATCTGTTCCACTCAACTCAACTTTAGCCAGTCATTTCAACTGATATTACAATGCCAGGGGTTTATGAGAAGCAACAATGCTTAAGGGCCTATGCAAGCTCTCAAGTATAACTTGCTGTCACCAAGGAAACCATTGGAGAAGACACAGGTGCTTCTCTTAGCCTAAACTGCCAGTTCTCCCCCAGAATCACCATCCTTATTTAGACCAAGAGTCGTAAAAGTCATGTAGGAATCCTATCAGTGGATGCTGGTGCATAGGGTGCAGCGAGGCATGCAATAGTGAGGAAGCAGAAATAACCAACCTGCCCCACAACTGAAGACTGGGGAAGGAACTGTGGCGTGTGCAGTTCGTGCTTGAGGGTGCTCGGCACTTCAAGGCATATAATAGTAAGGAGGTAGAAACAGCTAGCCTTCCCACTACTGAAGACTGGATAAGGAATTAAGGGATGTGCAGCCTCTAAAAATAACACGCAGGCGTGTTTTACCATAACACAAGAGCTGTTTTGTAAGCTAAATCGGGGTCTGAAGAAATAAATCAAACTCCCCTTGTGTGCAAGTTTAGTTATCTCCACCATGTGAAGTAGCAATCGATGTGGAAAGATTCTTGTACAGCCAGATATCCTCAGTAGTTATTCTGAGGGTTTTGTTTTCTAACTTGCTTTTCTGTTTCGTACCATCTCCATGGTGAGCTTGTTTTAACTCACAATGAAATGTTGCAACAAATCTGAAAGGAAATTTATCTTGAATTATACATAATAAATCTACATTTACGTACTTTTCTGAATAGTCCCTTAGAGACTCAAACTGAGACATCTCCAGACATTTCTTCCCCAAGAGTGCTGGGGTCCTCTGAGACTTACCAGATTCAAGGGTCAAGAAACCCAAGTTCCTGTGCATTACGAGGGCCTCAGCCAGCATCTTCCGGGCGCTTAGTGATGTGGTTGGCCCCCATAGATGGGGAAGAAGCCCCACCTGCCAAGAACATCTCTGTCTTGCTTCACTTCTTTGCCTCAGTCCCATTGCTTTGCTCCCACTGCAGCGACACCTTGTGTTGTGGTCATGTAATTACAGAGCAGGCAGGCGGGTCTACTCTATAAAACCAGACACCAGGTAGGGGGACATTTAAAATCTGTTGAATCTGAATCCTTCAGAGTTTAGTGCTTAACTTACCCTGCTTCATTTAAGTTTCACTCAATGAGGAGTAGGATAGCATTATTATGTCAGTTTTACAGAGGAGGAGAGAAGAGGAGGAGAGGGAAGGAGAGGGGAGGGGAGGGGACGGGAGGGGAGGGGAGGGGGAGGAGAGGAGGGGAGTGGAGAGGAAAGGAGAGGAGAGGAGAGAGCTGCCCCTGCCCACCACCAGCTGCAACACTCGGGAGAACAGGCCCTGCACCTCAAGTGGGCAACACAATGGGGCCAACCCTATTGGCAGAGGCATGGGTCAGCCAACCCTGATAATGTGAGCATGCAAGAGCTTCCCCATTCCTCACCTGTCACGTGGCAGCACAGGGAAGAGAAGATGCCCCCCTCCCCCCCCCCCCAGTTCATCAATGCCTGAGGCAGCCGGGAAAGCTGGCCCTGAGGAGGTAAGACAGGAGAACTGGCCCCGCCCCCTACTCATCACTGCAAAGGGTGAACTCGCTAAGGCAATGCTAAGGCAATGTAGGAGAACTCGCCCTGGTGCTGAGGACAAGGGAGAGCTTGTGGGCTGACCAACCCTGCTCTTACCCAGGTCCAGAACCAGGGTTATGTGTTGGCCCATCCTATCTATGATCTGTTGGAGCACATGAAGAGACCAGTCCTGCAGACCCAAAGCTGCAGGATCTCCACTACACAGGGCAACAATAGGATAACCAAGAGGAGTTCCAGTGAGTGCACAACATCAATAATGTAGTAAAACCCAGAGGGTTTGAACCAGACCGATGACTCTTTGCAATGAACTTACAAGTAAAGATGTGTGGACAAAAGTGTTTACTGTGTCTTACTGTGTTTACTGTCACACTACTCTTCCATGGCAAGATTTGTTTTTCCTTTTTTTTTCTTTTCTTCTTTTTTCTCTTAAATTTTATTGGGAGGAGCTGCAAGGGCAGAGGGTGAATAAACAGGAACAGGAAATGAGTGGGACCAAGATGTATGATGTGAAAGACACAGAATAAATAAAAAGAAAGTTAAAAAAAAATGTGTTCTTCCTGACGTGTGCAAAGCAAGGCCAAAGAAGTATGATGTCACAATGGCAGGAGCACTGAGAGGGTTCACGTATGGGCTGACCTTCAGGGATCACCCTGAGACACCAACAGGGGGGTACAAGGCAAAAGAATGTGAAGAGCCCCTAGGCAAAAGCCAAACCCCCTGGGACTGTTGGGAGGTGCCCTGAGCAGGTCACTGGTCCTCTTTCCATGAGCAGTTTGCTTTTGGTTGAGAGGGACAAAGCTAGATGGTCACAGGGTGAAGCTACCTTAGCAGGGGGAAGTGAGTTGGAGGGGAATGTAAGTGGCAGGGGAGTGGCTTCACCTGTCTGTGGGGTTTATTCGCTTACAAGGACAGGAGACATGGGCGTTTAAAAAAAAGTGATGTGAATGAGTCAGGAGGTCACACAAGGAAGAGTAGATGATGAGAAGCATTCAGAGGGTGGGGCTTCAGTAGACAAAGAACAGTAAGCTCACACAAGGAACCCCAGCACTGTCAAAAAAAGGAAAATATGACAAAAGATTGGGTGATCAGAAACTCTCTCCAAACCTCCTAAAATTAAGCCTGAGAAACAGACCTAAAGCAGGTGTTAGAACCAGGAACGTGCCAATGCATGCTATGCATGCCCTTAGCTCTAGTCTTCCCTCAAATCTCTAGACTTGGCATACAAGTCACATGTCTGTAGCTGTCTCCCCATTCAGCCATAATCCCTTAGGAGTAGATACAACATCTGGTTCACCTCTGAATCCCCAGCACCTAACACAAGAACAAAAGCATGTTAGCACCATGTGTGCTCTGGAACATGCTGATAGATGAGATTTTAAAAATCTAATAGATAGTGTATGACTGTAATCTAAAAGCACATACTAAAAAGAAAGTGTCAAGAAAAGGCACCTGACTCTCCTGCACAACACCTCAATTTGATCTGACATTTGAATTGTTCAAGGGCATACAAATGTATAGAACTTCAAATCACTTTAAAGGGGAAAGTGTAGATGTCAGAGAGACAGATCAGCAGTTGAGAGCACTTGTTACTCTTATAGATGACCAGGGCTCAAGTCCCAGGTCATAATCACCTCTAATTCCAGTCCCAGAGGAGCCAATAACCTCTCCTGAACACTGTGAGCATCAGGCATGCATGGGGTGCAAATATGTACATGCAAGCAGGACACTCGTGCTCACAAAATAAAAGACCCGAAAGGACAGCTTAAGGAAAAGGGTTAAGCATTGGGGTGGGGACCCAGTGATTTTTTTTCACAAAACGAAGAATAGGAAACTATGGGAGAATATCACTTTGACGTTTGGGTGACAACCCTCAGTAAAACACTAACAAACGGAACCCAGAAGAACACTAAAAGGATACTGCTTTTCCAAGTAATCGCCTGCCTGTTACAAAGATGGATTAGGGCTAAGCACCCTATTAGTGAGAATTAGTATGGATGGGAAGTTGTGGACTCTTAAGCCAGCATTTGAGAAACTTAGATAGCTGAATTATTAGAGTCCAGGAGTTCAAGACCAGCCTGAGCAATATAATGAGACCCCATTAAAGAAAAAAAATGGAGCAATGAGGAGTAGGCAGGGAGAGACAGAGGTTGCTATTTATATTAAAGACCTAAGAAGAAAATTGAGGTGATAATCTCCATAGATTGATAGTATTCAACCTCTCTCAATGAGAATATATATGTGTGTGCGTGTGTGTATGTGTGTGTGTAATATACATATACATATGTATCCTACAAACAGAATGGCAATGAGCCTGATGCATAGGCTCATAATCCCAAACCTTCAGGAAACTGAGGCAGAAGGATTATGGGTTCAAGGCATGTCTGGGCTGCAGAGTGAGCTAAAAGTCAGCCTAAGCAACTTAGTCAGACCCTGTCTCTAAAAATAATAGAGAGATGGGATCACTGTGTAGCTGTGAGGCGCCTGCCTAGCATGCACAAGGTCCTACCTAGATTTTGTGTCATATTTGCTGTTGTACAAAGGAATGTATTTCCTAATGACATTTTAACACCATTCCATGTGCCAACATCATCTTTGATGTCCCAGAAGCACTTGCTCTGAGCTCAAGAAGAAAGGTAAGAATTCTTGCTATTGCCAACATTTCTTCCTTTGTTTTGGAGATACTTGTTGCAGAGGTAGGATGTTTCTTTACTCTCAAAAAGAATCCAAATACAGTAATATTCCTGACTTCTTCATTCATCCACTCTGGGGAAAATGGGTGAATTTAGGAGCCTTCTTCCTGGGGAAGATCTGCCCATAGAGATGACATGTTTCTCCTGCATACACTCAGTCTTTAATCTCACAGTACCAGCTGCTGCCACCTCACCACTTTGGGGGCATAGCCCGGGATTCAGCTGACAAGTTGGTATTAGAAAATACTCTTACCAAAGGGGCCCTAATGAAACAGGGGTGGAATGAAAGTAGAAAGGAAGATATTGGTTGTAGCCATCTTGCAGAGAACTTGGTACAGTGGCCACACCTCCTTGAGCGTGGCCTCAGGCAGATGGAAGTAGAAAGAGGGAAGCTTGAGGCGTGGCTTTCCTTTGCTTGCTCTTTCTGGTGGGTCCCTATCTGGTAAGAATGGCAGAGAAGTGCTCCATGGTTCTTTGTATTTCTTATTACATCCTCACCTTCAACTGGTGGTGAAAAGGTTTTAGTAGGGGTGGGGTTGAGAAGACAAGGGAGACAAAGGAACAGGGAGGGAGAGTCAACCAAAGGAAGGATGTGTGAATGAGCTATAAGGAAACTTCCACTTTGTGAGACAATTTTAAAACTATAACTTAAAAAGAGTTAGAGATACCCTGCATGGCTGGATAAAGCTGTTTCTAGAAGCCATTGCTTTGTTGTTGCTGTTGTTATTGTTATTGTTGTTGTTATCTCATTGCTGCATATAGAACACCCCCTTATGAACTTTTGTCAGGGATGCCCCTAGTGTTCCCAAAACAATACAAGTTCTTGCGTTCTCCTTAGTTGTCCATAGATAAGACTCTATTCCTGAGCTCCCCACACTCCTCGGATGCTGAAGACAGAGAAATCAAGCTGAAACTGAGCTTGGTGCTTTCTCCCTGCTAGCTAGCCTTCATGGTGCTGAAAGGTGCTATGTAGACTGCTGGGGGGAGAAATCCCATCTACAATCTTACCTAGCTATGGACTCTATGTCGACATTAACCTTCCTAGAAAGATGTGCCAAATGGTGCAATAGTAACCAAAGTCCTCTGATTGCATTTGAGGTGTCTTCCACGGTAGGGAGTCTGTGCCTGGCATTGTAAACTTGATCAAAACTTATGGTTGAGGAGGTCATAGGCCTAGGTGAGTAATCACTAGTATTTAGTTGAATTGACATGGCACCAAACTACATCCTAAATACTTATATTTATACTCATATGCTCATCCTAGTCTCAGCCTTAATCAGAAGTTTTTATTCATGGTGAATGATAGGAACAGTAACAAATTCAGAGTCCTGTGGGTGTTCATGGTGCTAAGAACAAGTGACAGTTGGAACACTCAACCCAAAACAAGAAATCTATGCCTGTCTCTAAGGTTCTGTGAATGTCAATGGAACAGAAATAATATAAGAGGGACACAGAGAAGGCCTGAAAATGTTCAGATGCAGCCACTGCAAACTCACAGAATCTGCAGTTCTCTGTACTAGGCAGACTAGGTCTGCCAACAGCCAATCATGCATTGAAGAGGGGCTCACGAGGCCCTACCCTTCCCTGTTGAACTATTGACCACTGGTATATTCTGGGGAAGGAGCATTTATTGTTTTCCTTTGTGTATGCAGTGGTAGTGGTGAACCTACCAGGGTCCAGTGGGTATTCCTGGCTAAAATCAGTGGGTCACAAAACAAAACAGAAAGACAGGACTGTGAGGGAAACACATATAGGGAAAGGGGGGAGTTACAGATGCAAGACAGAGAAGAGATGGTGAGGATGAGCATAAACAGAATGTGAGTGCATTATAAGCATGCATGCAACTGTCAAGAACAAACTTAGTCAACGATAACTTAGTAAGTAAAGAGAAAAATCTTATCTCACACATACGAACTACAGTCTCCACAAGTAACACTGTGATAGTTAGCCCTCTTGGACTTGGCTATCTGATCAATGTTAGTTCTGAGTATCAAGCAAGAGGAAGGTAATTGTTATGTCATTGTATCCCCATGAGACCCCACTACCAGTATTAGTCACTGAAGTTGAGAAGATCAAAACCAGAAGACCAAAAGTATTTGACAGAGACAGAGAGCAGGACTGTGGTGGTACACACTTTTAATCCTAGCACTCAGGAGGCAGAGACAGGTGGATATCTGTGAGCTCAAGGTCAGCCTGGTCAAAAGAGATAGTTCCAGGACAGGCACTAAAGCTACTCAGAGAAACTCTGCCTTGAAAAACCGAAAAGGAAAAGGGAGGGGAGAGAAGGGGGGAGGGGAGGAGAGAGGAGAGCTGAGCATGTTAGTATACCTGTGACTCCAACTCTCAGAGTGAGAAGGAGTTCCTAGGCTATCTATGCCTGAGAGAGAGAGAGAGAGAGAGAGAGAGAGAGAGAGAGAGAGAGAGAGAGAGAGAGAGAGAGAGAGAGAACCAATAGGCATTCAATTAGAAGACACTGTGTAATAGGGGAAACTTACAATAAAGATAAAATACCTAGGAGTAATCTTAGCTAGAAAAGCTCAAGGCCCATGTGAAGAAAACTTTAAGGCACTTCTGAGAGACATGAACACATGCTTGAACGAAGAGGAGGGCAGAGCACATCTGACTGAGAAGACACAACATCATAAATATGTCAGTTCTCTCTAGGTCAATACCATGTGTCACATCATCCCAGTGGAAAGATCAACAGTAGTTTTTCAATGAATAAGTTGACCCTAAGGTTTATATTACAAAAATATGTATGTAATAGTATTTCAGAAAAGTCTAAAAGGGAAGAGTAGTGGATTTTGCTGACCCTGCATTTGAAGCAGTGCTCACAAAGCCACATTTATTACAACTCGCCCCTGGCACACAGATAAACAGAACCCAATGAAAAGCACAGAACAAGACCGAAAGACATATGGAATTGTGTGTTGTAAATCTGGCCTCAGAAATCGGTAGAGAAAAGATGAATTGTTCACTAGCTGGTATGGAACCAACTAGGTAGCTTTCTAAACTAAGGCTGAGTTTAACTTCACACCTCACCCCAAGTGGCTCAAAGATTTGAGTCCAAAAGATGAAAGTTCACTAGAAGCGAGGGAGGACAGTTTTATAATTCCAGTGAGAATGACCTTTCTACATATGATAAAGGCAAGACATTTGAGGCGAAAAAAAGATAAATTTGACTGTAAATGAAAAAAAAACTAATGTTTCTTCTATGGTAAGAACACTCAATAAAAATATCAACAGTTTTTTCAGCTTCACAAACTCTGCAGTTCATATGGAAATGTTAACGTGTAACAATTGCTCCTAAAGAACTGCAGGCTAAATACTTTCTTCTCATATCACAGACGACAATCAGTTTCCTTTAAAACATAAGCTGTAAAGCTCAATTGAAAGCATGAACATCACACCTAGGCAAGGTGTAATGCTCATAGTGAGAGAGTAAGAAAGATGCTTACGATCACAGGAAACAGAAACATGCAAACTAAGGCTAAGTAAAATCTATTTGATACCTACCAAGACTGAGCATCCTTCTAAAGCTTGATACTATTCTCCATTGGCAAGATGTGTGGAGGCCACGAGCCTCTCATTGTAAAGATATCTAACCAAGGTGGCTTGCTCCCCTGGGGGCAGTTTTGCAACGTTGGCAAAATAATATAATATAATCTGGGAGCCCTGCCACTGTATCGCGGGACTTAGCCTGCTATTACAGTTACACCCACACTAAGAGGTTTCTACAAAAGTTGTTTTCTGTAGAATCTTTCATAATAGCACATAATTAGATACAAGAAACCTTTAGTCCTATGGGAAAGTTAAGTATGGTATAAGGCATATCTGCCAATGTTATTCTTTGTAACCATTCTTTGTGAAATTCTATAGGATGATTTGCAAGATACATCATAGAGTGAAAAAAGTGAGGTGCAAAATGTAAAATATGGTGGACTGCCCTTAGTAACTTTCAAGAAGCAGAAGACCATATATTCATATTCACTTGCAAATACGTGAAATAGCTCTGGGAATCGCCACAAGAAGCTCACGGCACTGGATCTTCTGTGGGACAGTGGTGGCAAGCAGCTTGAGCTAGCCAAAAAGTGTCTTGCATTCTGTGTCACTACTAAAAGTCTATGTATTATTTCCACCCTAAAGTTAGAATAGCCATTTGTTTGGGGAAAGTGAAAAACTGGCCATTAAGTAATACCATATAAAGCTCCTTTGGAAGGCGTGTACATAGCTTGGGAAATTTTTAACATATTAATTGCTATGCATGGCTGTGGTGAGTACTATGTTTCTGTGGATTTGTATTGTCTCTTTAAATTAACAAAAGGATAGGAGGGCCACGGTTGCTATTGTTTTCTCTGAATGAGTTAGACTTCACTGTGCTAGTGAGTGTATGTGCTCACACAAAGGCTTGCCCTACAGCCTGATCTTACAGAGACATCTTCCCAACTAAGGTTCCCCCTTTTCCAATGACTTAAGCTGACATAAAACTAGCCAGGACACATATGCTTGCTGGTCCCCAGAGGTCTGAAGCATGATACAAAAGCTGGAACCAGAACAGAAGAGCTGTGGTCCCAGCACTAAGACTTCATTTGCTGACATAGAACCCACAGTCCTAAGCTCTGATGCTACCCTTTGCTACAAAGAACTGGGGCCTCTTCGAGGAGGGTGGTTCCATAGTGTGTAGAAAAACTAGAACATACGGATAGCTAGGGAGCCTCCTGTCAGAAATCAGGGTTGCCTTAGAGACCAGTAAAGAATCTTTTAACAAGGAGCCAGTTTGTAGAGCCTTCCAGTGGCAATGCAGTGGTCATCTGAACAGCTCATGGAAAAGAGAGGAGAAATATGGTTACTACACCAAGATAAGCTCACAAAAAGTCGTGGATTCTTGACGGCACCAAAGTTAATAAAAAGCCTACAGAAAGGTTGTTATGGTGAAAAGGTAAACGATAAGAAAGTCACTTTTATTATTTCTGTAGGTTGGAGATGTTTACATATGGGTATTTTACTTTTCTAGTAAATGTCTTTCTTTGTAAATCATTGTTATCTGTGGGTTTCTAGCTATGGAAACAGGAAGGAAAAGTCTCAGGGAACCATGAAGTCATGAAAGGGAAAAAGCATTAGATGGAAGATGAGCCCCCACTGAGCCAGCCAGCCAAGCAGGCAGCCTCTGCAGAGCCAATGCGCCAATGCACCAACGCACCCAGGTGTTCCACCGTGATGAATTAGCTGTGTTCTTAGGGAGGAGAAGAGACATGCAGACTCAATCCCTCATCTCCTAGGAAACCTCCAGATGACCCCACTAATTATAAGATAATAAAAGGATCTAGAAGCCCTAAATAATTCTCACAGACTAGATCCATCTGTCACAATGACAGGACAATGGGTTGTGTAACTCCGGCCAAGTGAGACTTGTAATGTTAAAATTTTGGAAAGAGACACCAGATTGCAGTAAAACTGGAGATTGTGTGAAAGGCTCAGATTTACAAATTTTAGTGATGGAACAACTGAAGATTAAGCAGGAGAAAAAGCTTCCCAGCCTCCTCCATGCCAGAGGCTCCCTTTTCAATCTCTTGGAAGACAAACAATGTTCTATGTTCAATCAGAGATCAAGTTGACTGCTACTGTGTCCTGGCCAAGCTCAGTAGCACTTTTCGATCTGGAAGATAACTCATGCTGAGTAAATAGAAAAATAAGATACCTAAAACATTAAAAGGTTACAACATTGAGTGTAGAAAGAGTAAAGAAATAAGCTAACTCACAAAACGTATGCTTTTAGGATAAATGGAAAACATAGTCATAAATTTGGGGAGCTTGTTGGTTTGTTTTGCTTTGCTTTGCTAATGAAACAGGGGTTTCATATAACCTAGTCTTGCCTCCAACTCGCTGCATTGCCAAGGATGGTCTTGAACTTCTGGTCCCCATGCCTCACCTTCTGTGTGCTGAGATGAGATGTTCTCTGCCATGTCCAGTTTATGTAGTGCTAGGGACTGAACCCAGGTTTTCATGAATGCTAGGCAAGCACTTCACCAACTCGACCCTCTTCAGTTTTTAAAAATTATGTACGCATGTGCATGTAGGCATATATGAACATGTGAGTGCATGCCCATTAGGGGACAGAGGTCAACCTCAGATGTCATCCACCTTGTTTTGACTTTTTAGACAAGGTCTCTTCACTGGCCTGAAACTCACAGAGTAGGTTCATCTGGCTGGCCAGTAAGCCTCAAGGGTCCACCTTTCTCTGCCTCCCTAGTGCTGTGATTACAAGCATAAGCTACCGCACTAGGCGTTTTTAAATGATGACTCCTAGGATCAAACTCAGGTCCTGTGCTTTCACACTAACCACTTTACCAGCAGAGCTATCCCTTAGCCCACAGTAACCTACTATAAGATACGTCTCACATAGCAAGAGCAGTGGGTCTTTCTCTGCAAACCTAGACACCCATTGCTCATTGTTTCAGCTGTCTACATCTATGCACAAGCAATCTTAAACTGACCAGCTTTGACAACAGTTTTAATCTGTCTCTCCATCTCAGAGGCCAGGAGTCAGGCAGGCTGTCTAGGGAGTTCTGCTCTGTAGACTGTTCACTTGGACACTGGGCAGTTTTCAGATGGTGGTGAGGTGTGGGGCTTAGGACCAAGATTCATTTGGAGTCCTAAAACTCGACAGGATCACTGGGAGGTGGACTCTGGGACCCTGTGGCTCAGGGTCTCTCCCAAGTGATGGGGACCATCAGACTTCTTACCAGAACCAGGGTGAAAAGCTCAGAACTGGCATGATGTCACTTCTGCCATAGTTTAATGACCAAAGTAGCCACAGGCCACAACACATTTAAAGGAACAAGATGGACTACACACAAGTCTTTAAAGTGAGAGCAAATGGTGTTGAATCTTTCTCATTCCCTGAAGACTGAGAAACAGGTCAAAGACTTTGGCTCAGGACTAGTTAGGAGCTGACAATGATGACGGTAGTTAACCCTGAGGATTTTATTGAGTGTTTACTAGGTGCCTAGCAATGCTATAAATACTTGGAGTTTGTGTTGTTGAGTCTTTGCAGCACCCTGTGAAGACACTGCTACCATCCCAGTGTGCAGATTAACAGGCTGACTCATCTGGCCATGGTCACTCGCCGCAGAACCACACCTTACAGAGCAGGAAGGCAGAAGCTACTCACAGATGCAAGTGATGAAGAGCTTTTTACCCTGAACAAGGGCCCGGGACAATGTCCTGTGAGTGCCGGGGTCTTGGTGCAGCAGGGCTCACATTGCGGGTGGGGAGTAAAACAGAGGAGAGGGACATGGGGAGGCTGGTGAGGAGACTCGCATGTGATGAGAGAAGTGAGGCATGAAACTCTATGGTGAGAGAAGGGCGAGTGAAGGCAGGACCCGGGATGTTAGGGCAGAATAGACCCAGGAAAATCTTTGGAGGCAAATTCCCCGTAATTGTACCCCAAGCCTAATGTAGACACTGTGGAGACGTGAGTAACAGAGCTCACTCTCTTCTATCATCTGCTCTCTGAAGGAAGGACAAGACCCCTCCCTGGACTCTCACACACTTGGATCTTAGAGAAATTGGGGTGTTGGTGGGCAAGATGGGAGCCAGCAGGAAGGGCCCTCCAATGAGCAATTTTGGAGAGGTTACTCCAAGGTGCTTGAGTTGGCTAAGGTAGCTTGTCCCAGCCCCAGCCCTTCACAGTCTAAACCCTAAATTCTGGGAACCAAATTCTGGGTCACTGGGTACAGGAGATGACCTGGATTTTGCTCAACTTGGGGGCACATAGGTTCAGCATGTTAGAGTGAAGAGTGAGTATGCATGAACCAGGTGCAGGTTTCACACAGAGCCTGCTACCTCCATCCCTGCATATTGTAGACCCCCTATGGCCTACATTTGTAAGCCAGTCTAATCATTTAAGCCCCACCCCCAAAGCAGTGTGACACAAACAGTTGTTAAAAGCTTCTGCATCAAGTAAAATCAGACTGAATCACAGGTCTGGAGATTGCTGGCTATGTGAACAAGGGTAAGCATCTAGACTCCCCAAACTTCTGCTTGCCCACCAAAGGGCATGGCAAGCGTAGGGCTTAGGGCACAGTCATTACTGAGTAATTAATAGCAATAATGATGATAATAACCGTAAATCCTGCTTCATTCTTTCTCAGCTCACATTGGCTTCTTCCCTCTCCCCCACCCCACTGTGCAGATGACCACGGGTGACCATGACGTTTCCTGATGTTTCTGTCTCTTGAATCAATTCTGCTTCTCCGCACTCCTTCCCAAAAGAAAGTTAAACAGCTTAGAAACTGGAGCTGGGGTTTCTGCTCCCCCTTCCCCCTCTCCCAGGGCCCAGCTTGTCCTGGTCAGGTACCCATAGGAGCACAATAAAGATTGATTGGGCTAAATGGGCAATTTATGGCTTCTCTTTGAACAGGCCTTAGATGATTACCTTTTATGAGGCTTACACTTTAGACTTAAGATGTAAAACAGAAGCTCCGGCTAGGAAGCAAATAATGGGATATTTTATGTGCTGTTCTGGAACAAAAGTCCACAGCTTTATGGCGATGGCTGTAAAAAGAGCATGATTGGTGAAGCTTTGATTGAGAAACCCACATGGAAAGAACCTTGGGTCAGGTGACCAGAGGCCCGAGTTTCCCACCCTGTAGCACCACCTAGCCAGGCTTTATATTCTCCATCTTCGTATGCAAAGCCAGGGAGTATCCACACAACCCCTGCAGCAAGACCTTCTCCATCCTAACTGCCCATGGTTCCTGATCCTCACATCTAAATGCCTCCTTTTCGAGGCGCGATGATTCCAAATGTTGATTCTCCAGACATGAGTAATCTAGGACACTGAACTTGAAGGCACTGTCTGAGCCGTCTCTAGAGTAGAGAGACTGTGATGGTTGCAGGCAAAGACCTAGAGTTGGGAGGCCTGGATTCAAGTTTCCAACCACTGCTCCTCACAGTATGACTCAGGACAAGTCACAGTACACAGTGGAGACAAAGCCCAACACTGTGGGATGAGGTGCTGGAGAGAATGAAAAGAAAGCTTGCAAAGGAATTGCCGTCGTGTCTGACACAGAGAAAGCACTCCAGCACTCAACGAACACAATGTCTGAAAAATCTAAAATGATCAGCCACACAGGAGCCTGAGGTCTGCGAGCCCAGCAATCCAGGAGCAGGGCTGTCAGCATAGCCATGGCCACCAGAGGGCAGGCTCGGGTTGCTGGTCTGCCAATCCTGCAGGGCCAGGAACTGTTCTGGGGCCAGCCCTTCTCCCCTCCTGCTCTTTTAGTTTTTTTCCCCTAATGGGAACAGAGAGCCCTGGCATAGAAAGAGACAGTTGCAATTACTAAGATTTTCTGAAACCTCCAAACTGGCAGCACAAAATGAAAGAAGACCTTATGAGTGGATGGATTTGTTATGAAATGAGCTCCATGTGTGCAGTTAATACCTGGAGCGGCCATTGCTCCCCCTGGCTGAGGCTGGAGAAGTCTAGCCTTGGTATCAACATGTGGAGGCCTTCTCCAGGAGGTGGCCCATTGCCCAGCTGCCTAGTGTCTGCCTGCCATCTTCATGATGCCCCCGGGATTCAGGTGTGAACTTTCCACAGACAGTGGTTTGTCCTGGATAAGCTGAGCCTAGCAGAGGCTAGCTCAGAGGTAGATTGAAGAAAACCAGGTAAGAAAGACCAGGGGTCTGTTTCAGATCCTTGGCTATTACTTCTCTAAGTCCACCCTTCAACAACCCTTAGGAAAAGGATTTTAAAATGACACCATGGGGACCCTGCCGAGAAAGATCTACTTTATTATAGGGCTGGAGCCTGGGATAAAGCCATGTGTACACAGATCAAAGCTAGGCACCAGGCAGGAAGGAGGTAGGAAACTGCTGCTCCTCAGCGACCTTGGCCAAGGCCTGTTGATGTCTGGCCTTCAGGTATCCCGTCAGGCCCAGGGTCAGTTGAGAAGGCAAGAGAGGGCCCTGGTGGTCCCTACTCAGCCCTGGGCTGGGGCACCCAGCGGGGCTCCAGGATGCCTGGGCTGCATGCACTGTGGCCAATATTGACTTTGGTAAACACCATTTTGCACCGAGCGCCAGGCGAGGGCGGGGGCGCCCTGACCCGGGGGCGGAGGCAGCGGCTCCGCATTTAGACGAGGCCATTAGCAGAGATCGATGGCTGCTCTGCACGCTCCGGCCGCTGGGCGCTCCCAAATGAAGGTTAAGTTTGCTCTGCGCCCCTGTGAGGCAGGCCATGCGCCCGCATAATGGCCCCAGACCTGGCTGCCCGCGTGCCCAGGTTAAGCTCAAGTGGCTTGGTTGGGAGGATGCAAAGAGAATGGATGGAGCTTGATCCGCAGACACAGGCAGGGAGGCCTTGCGGGTGTGCTTAAGAACAGTGTGAGTGTCCTCGGCTGTCTCCCTATGGGTCACTTGCTGGGCTCCCATGGCTTTTGTCTGGTTGTTTGGTGTGTGCTGAACTTCTGCCTCAGCATCTGGGTACCCGCTGGAACGGATGGTGTGAGTGTGTCTGGCCCTGCAGCTGGGTCCTGACCATCCGGAACTAGCCAGTCTGGGAAGCAAGAAGTCTGCCTGCTATTCTTCTGACAGACACACCTCTCTCTCTATTTAGCCCCATTCCTTGGAAACTGGTGAGCCTGCTCTAAAGGCAGGGACCTGCTCACACGTATGCTTGTGGGTGCCCCAGTTGTAGGAGTACCCTGGAGGTCATGTGAGCCTGGTTCCGCAGCAGCAGGTTGAGTAGCTCCAGGCTGGAAAGAACCTCCTGGGCCCTATTGAATGTTCTCCTGTAGCTCAAGCCTTGTGCCACAAACTGACAGTGCCGGTCCAAATCTCCTGGCTGTTTCATCTGTCAACTCTACCTCAGACTGAGGACAGTTGCCACTTTGCATATTTCATGAATGCCCCCAAAGTGTCCAGCACGGCAATGCTATCACATTAATTCTTGTACTTAACTTCTCTGCACTTTGTGCAAATGAGGAAATGGAGACAGAGAAGGGGAATAACTTGCCAAAGCAATGAAAGTCAACGGGGGAGGGGAGGATTCAAACCATGTTTGGCTTCCTGCACCTTGCTAGGCTGTGGCTGCAATCTTGGGGGCAGGCAATTTGAAATGGCAGGTCCCTGGCGAGCAGGGGGATGTGAAGAATGCTGAATGCAACTGCCTAGATGTTGCTGGTCTCTTTTGCAATGCTGCCTATACCCCTGTTAGAGCCCAGCAAAAGGCAAGGCTCAAAGATGGAAACGGAGTTGCCTCTACTTATACAGCAAGTTAACGACAGAGAGGGAGCAAGGTGCCACTGGCCCTCTTGGCTTGTGTGCTGGGTGCTGCAGGAGGAGACCATGTTCTAGAAGACAGTCATCAGAGTGGGGAGGGGAGAAAGACCAGCCAGCCTCCCTACTAGAAGGTTAGTGCTTTGTTGGCTACTTAGACAAAATCCTGATTCTCTCATGACTCATCAGTAAGAGAAGACTGGAAGACCATTGAACTCTGAGCAAAAGAGGTGATGGGTCAAGTAGAAAGGGTTGTATACTAACTCCTGGGGACATTAGAGAATGTCTATAGACATGTTGTCATAGCAGGTGGCCTAACAATATTGATGTTCTCTGCAACGGTTTCCCTGGGAGAAAGGATGTCAGAAGGGGAGAGTTCTCAGGTTCACTGTCTTTGGATAGGCTGCTGGCTGGATGCCCTGGAACTGGATTCTGTTTGGGGCCTGCTCATACATCCAGGTCTCTCTAAGACACAGTTAAGATCGTCAGGTAACCAGTGGGGTGGATGGACTTTCTATACCTGGCAGCTGAAGCCAAAAGCATGGTGCAGAGAGAGAAGCCACCAGCTAGAAACAAAGTGAAAGTGAAATGAGACTTGAGGTTGAGGCAGCTGAGGACGAAGGTGCTGCAGATGGGAACACAGGGCAGGGCCCCTGAGGGGGAGCTGATGCTGGGCCCTGGAGGGGGAGCTGATGCTGGGCCCTGGAGGGGGAGCTGATGCTGGGCCCTGGAGGGGGAGCTGATGCTGGGCCCTGGAGGGGGAGCTGATGCTGGGCCCCCGAGGGGGAGCTGATGCTGGGCCCCCGAGGGGGAGCTGATGCTGGGCTCGCAGGTGTAGTACAAGCCCTTCTCTGGTCCATGCCGGATGGATCCGTGGCACATAGCAAGGGCAGTCAGCTCCAGGAGGACCTCTAACCACAACTTCTCCCCTCAGTGCTCCAGGTTTCTTAGAGCATCTCTCACCCCTCTCTGGGAAAAGGGTAGATGGTAGAAAGGACAAGGCCTTGGAGCTACCAGGCTGGCTTCTTGTAGGCAGGTGCTCTCTAGGTGCCTCAAAGCTCTGTAGCTGCCAAATGGCATAAGAGCTGCCGGCAGGCTTCATGCATACTGTGACGATCAAGGGACACCATGAATCTCAATCTCATTCTCTGAGTTTGGGTCCAGCTGGACCAGCAGGGTCTGCTGTCTCTTACTTTCATCCAATCAGTGAGCTCTGTTCAGGGCACTTCTTGTATGAAGATCAGCGGATCCAGGCCAAGTGAGACCCAGGAGAACCCCACCCCCACCCAAAAGTGTAAGGAGAGGCCAGGGGAGGGAACAGAAAGATGGCACCAACCCCAGGAGGGGCAACAGCTTGAACACATTTTTCCCAGTTGAGGAGGCCAGGGAATGACTTCCCTGCTGAACTTTGACCTCCAAGTCACATATCTTCTTTGAACTGTCAGGCAGCCCCCAGTCCTGTCACTCTCCATCTAAGCTAGGCCAAAAGTGAAACTCCAGCCCTGCCCTGAAGCAGTTCCCATGAGCTCTATGCCTGGTTTGTGTGTGTGTGTGTGTGTGTGTGTGTGTGTGTGTGTGTGTGTGTGTGTGTGTGTGTGCCATACTTCTAGCCAAGACCAACTGCACATCCCTGGCCCAGGTTCCTTGGCTATCTCTAACAGCCTGAGTTCCCTGGTGACTTTTCTCCTGCTGGGAAAGGGATAATCAAGTCAGTCTCTGAGACTGGGCAGGAACCCTGCTCCCCACCACACACGTGGAGACCTGAGGAACTGGGGGAGCTTTCCTCACAGAACTCTGATGGCCACAGTTTGCCCAAGGACAGGGACCCTTGGCAGGAGAATGAAAGTGTTCTAGAATGCAGGCACATAGCTTGACAAGTTTGCTTCCTCTCCCTCACTTCAAACAATGGGCAGAGGAAAGGGAGACGTGTCTCCCCTGTACCACCAGCACCTCGTCTCACATAAACTCAGGCACTGAATGAAGCAGGCCAGGTGTTTACCCCAGTTTTACTTGTGAGGAAGCCAGGACTTATAAATTAAGGGAACCTGTCCAAGACCGAGTTACTTGGCTCCAAAGTGGCAGAACCAGGATTCTAACGTAGGTTTTGTGACCAAGGCTCAACATGCCTGGCTGCAGTGAGGACAGAGTGAAGGCTAAGAATTGGGTGGGGTTTCCAGTGTCTCAACCCCCTACCTTCTGATCCACTGGCAAGCACAGATCCCCCTGGCTCCTCTGAGCCCCTCTCCTTGCAAGAAGTTCGAAGGTCCCATGATTCTATACAGCTGAACCCAGAATTCCCTCTTGGTGCAAGTCATCTCTGCATCTGGCCAGAGCCCATTATCCAGAAGCCCTTAATAATTATCTGTTGAGTAACTGAGGTCCCAACTCTTTCTAGAACATTCATAAAGCAGTAATGTCATCGATACGGGAAAGTAAACATGGATGATAGAGGTAGATTAATGTAACAGAGTCACTAACTTACTAATCTGAAGTTTTTCTTTGTGTTTTTTTTTAATCTAGTACCCTCTCTTCCTTTACATCAATACTGGTGGTTTGAATAAGAAATGGCCCCCATAGGCTGGTACTATCTGGGGAGTTTATGGAATCTTTAAGAGGTGAAGCCTTGCTGGAGGAAGACATCACTGAGGGAGGACTTTGAGAGTTTATATCAGTGGTTCTCAACCCGTGGGTAGTGACCCCTTTGGAGGGGATCAAATATCAAACATCCTGCCTATCAGATACTTCCATTATGATTCATAGCAGTAGCAAAATTACAGCTATGAAGTAGCAATGAAATAATGTGGTGGTTGGGGGTCACCACAGCATGAGAAACTGTATTAAAGGGTTGCAGCATTAGGAAAATTGAGAACCACGGGTTTACAGCCTTGCCCTACTTCCTTTCTTTGGTCCTTCCTGTGTGTGGATGAGATGTGGTCAGCCTGCTTCCTGCTTTTGCTGCCAAGAAGTACAAGCTGATATTATCCCAATTATCAGATCTGGAAACAGAGACCAAGAAATTAAGTAGCTTCTTCCAAGTTAGTTAGTGGTGGGGCTGGGCTGGCAATAGAGTTAAATGTGTAAAGAAGCTTGCTGCCAAACTTGAAGACTTGAGTTCAGTTCCCCAGGACTCTCATGGTAGAAAGCAAGAGCTAACTTCAATAGGTTGTCCTCTGACCTCCACACATGTTCTGTGGTGACACCCACACATAATACATATGGTAATTTAAAAAGAGAGTGGCAGGGCCCTGATTTCCATGTGGTAGTCAAACTTCAGAAGAAAAGGAAAACCCTTTCTCGGCCTCAAATAGCTCACAGATGACAAGCTAAGATGTGTGTGCAGTTGAAGTCAGACAGGAAGCAGACCTGAGAAACACACCAGGGCTCTCTCTAGTGTGGCAAGTTGGAGTACTATTTTCATCATCACTTACTTCCCTATTGCTGTTTGTGTTTCCTCTCTGGCCCTTGGGATATAATGAGCTACCTTTTACAGGTCTGTACAAGGTCAGGAATGGTGGTGCATGCCTTTGGTCCTAGCAGTTGGGAAGCAGATGCAGGCAAATGTCTGCGAGTTCTAGACTAGTGTGGTGGTTTGCGTGAAAATAGCCCCCACAAGCTCATGGGGAGTGGCACTATCGGAGGAAGTGTGCCACTGGGGTGGCCTGTGAGGTTTCAAGGGCTTAAGCTAGGCCTAGTGTCACTCTCTCTTCCTGCTGCCTGCAAATCAGGAGGTAGAACTCTCAGCTCCGACTCTGGGGCCATGTCTGCCTGCATGCTGCCATGCTTCCCTGATGATGATAATGGGCTAAACCTCTGAACTGTAAGACAGCCCCAATTAACTGTTTTCCTTTATAAGAGTTGTCATGGCCTTAGTTAGAAACCGTAACTAAGACAGCTACCTTGGTCTACCTTGGGAGTTCCAGGCTAGCCAAAGCTATGTCCTGACTAGAGAAAAAAAAGCATATAAAGAACTACAGCATTGATAAAGAATGCAAAAGTTGCTGTTACATAAAACTGAGACATCTTCATACCTGTCTTTTCCACTTGCTCTGAGATGCCAGAGAAAGGATGCCTCTCTTTTCTGGTCCTTTGGTCCACACAGGGAGACCTCGTGGGCTGATCCCCATAGTTAGTCCTGTATTGATCTCTGTATTCAACCTCAGCTCATGTTCACTGCTTGCTCCTGAGTAAGCAAATAACTAATTCAAGAGCTTGTCTCAGTGCCAAGCTGATAAGCGACCCCTCGGCAGATCCCCTGTGTGTATCTGGAGCTCTTCCTCTGTGTCCAGTCAGTGGGTGTGACTATAGTTATCCTGCAGTCGGGGGTGAGAGGAGGAGTTACCAGAGCCTTGGTGGGCAGGCAAGTGAGAGAGGCTGGTCATTGGGAACAAAGGCCATTGGACAGAAGGAAGAGCTGACCGCTGGTGGCTGCAGCACCGTGGGTGACTATGGTAGACAAAGTTTCCTGGATATCAAAATAGCGAGTCAAAAGGATCTTGGATGTACCCAAATAAAAGAATGATAGATGCCTAAGGTGATAAACATGCCAGTTATCTTGAGTTGTTCACTGCATATTCAATACTTGTATTGAAATGCCACACTAATGTACAATATGTACAATTACTGTGTGTCAATTAAAATGCATTAATGACAATTATCTTGCTATTACCATTGATTTAACTTAAAAAACAGTATCTTCACACATTCCAATATCTTTGAGCTGATTTCCTGATATCACAAATAAATACTTAATTCCTACTATAAGTCATACATGTGATGTGTGATGTGTTTAATATTCTAATGAAACAGTCCAGGAAAACTATTGTCTCAATATTTTACTGATGAGCAAAGTTCTGTTTAGTGAGATGACATTGGAGTTAAATGGCCAATAGGTGACTGAACCAGGATCAGAGTCAAGGTGTCTTTTCTTCTACAACTCATCTTCCAAGCTGATTTGGAGGGAAGACATCGAAATAATTCTGAGAGAGTAGAGTCACTTTAGCTTTCTATTTATGCATAATGAATTACCACATACTTAGCAGTTTATAGAAAATGTATTGTCTCATGGTTCTGTGACTCAGAAATCCAGATGAGCACCCCTGACCCCTCTACCCAAATCCGCACAAGGTCAAAATCAAGATGACATCTGCCTGGGATCTTATAGGAGACTTGGGGAAATTTGTTTCCAAGATCAACAAGGTTGTTAACGAAATCCATCTCCTCTTCCCACTTCTGGTGGAGGTCCCTGGTTCTTGCCAATTATCAGCTATTTGAGCCCATACATATCCCTCCTCTTGTGGTCCCCTCCATTTCAAGCTAGCAAGAGCTTATCAAGCCTCTCTCACACTTCAGTGACCCTCAGTTGTCCTCCAGCAGTCTTCCTCCCCTGCCAGCTGGAGGGAGACAACTGCATTCAGGGGTTCCTGTGATTGTGTTGGGACTGACTGCTGTCCTAGTCCTACTTCAAGTGTAGTCTATGTCACAGGGGAAGACGCCTACACATGCAGATCTCTGAGCATACCCGGCACAGATTTGGCAGTGGGTATACAACAACTGTCACTCCCTTCTCCATCTACCCTCACAAAACACCCTCTGGAACACGAGACAGAGAAGTCAATTCCATCTGCTGTACAGGAAGCTGTGTGGTGGAGAGGTTGCTGGGAACCCCTCTCGGCAGGTGCCACTGGGATGGAAGGAGCATCCCCCTAGAGGTCTGGAACCTCCACAAAGCACCATGGTGATACTGGATGCCCAAATGGGAAGAACATAGACAAGGAGGAGAAAAGGAAGAAATAAATACTGATTAGAGAATTCAGCTGTATATCTACAGAGAAGTTCAAGTTTATTTTGTGCCTTCTCAGGGGCTCTCACACTATCCTCAGTAGAAATGTGCATGATGAAATAGGCTGTTCTGCTCAGTTTCCAATGAAATGGAGCTGGTGGAGAGTCCCTGGGTGGGTTGGGATGAGATGGAGTCTGGGAAGTTGAATGCACACATTCAGTTAAAAATCGAATGGGTTGTTTGGATTACAAGCGCTGGCCTAATGTGGTATGTGATGCTTGTTCATGAGGGAGGTGGGTTAAGGGTGCACTGATTGGAGCTGGACATGACTGGGCATGGCTGAAGTGGACTGCTTTGAGGCAGGCTGGATGGAACACACATGGATGCGTTGGAATGGTTCAGGGGTGGGGTTTGATTTGGGACAGTATTAGACTGAATGGAGGACAGGCCAGGTTGGAGATTCCTTAGCTTCTAATTTCAGACACAGAATTCACTCTGGGTAGTTGAAGCAGAAATAATGTAGTAACTGTATTGAATGGCTTACAGAAATATTTGGAAAGCTGAAGAAACAGACTCTGGGATGCATCTTCGGGAGCAGCTCCCAAAGCTGGGCTGCAGAAGTGGACCACCAAGGCAGCCGCTCCTGGTGCAAGCATCAGGAAGCCATCTGCCAAGCCTGGAAGCCGCTGGCCCAGCTCTGCTTCTAGAAACAGGCTCTTCTGCATGTCCACGCCAGCCAGATGCTCATCTCACTTGAAAGCCCCAATAGCTTTCACCTCCAGGAAGGGAAATGTGGCAAGGAAATTCTTTGGTTCGATACCACAAAATTGTGGAGATGCTCCTAACTGCTATAGCTGGCTGGCATGGACACCGGAGCATGCATACTTCTCTCCAAACAAGCATGCATTTCTATCTACGAATGTCTTTTGGATGGGTACCTCCCTCCTGTGGCTCCATGCTCCATGCATTTAGTTCACATCTGAATTCAAGCCTGACATGAATATGTGATGTTTGGTGGAACTCTCCTCACATTCATAACCCTAATGACAAGGGAGTGTGGGAAACACAGATTTTGGGTTTTTCAGCACGTGTGGAATCCAAAGCTCATCAGAAGCAGAGAGGTGTGAGGGTGGACTGGGCGGGAGCAGGGGCAGGAAAGTTCTGGATATGCATGGTTGGCTGGCTGAGCTAGATTGGGTGTGGCAGCAGTGGGTTAGAAGTGTTCCATGTGGGAGCCACCGTGAGGCTGACATTTGGACACTGGTGCCAAGCCCTTTGAGCCAAATACAATGTCTTATTCAGCTGGAACTAGGGAGGCAGGACTCAGAGGATGACCTTACTGAAGACAGTGACACTCCTCAACCTGACTTTCTCTCTATTCTCTAGTTCCAAGCCCATGAGCCCTTCATTCAAGCCAGGCCTGTCCCTAGGCCTAGGACAGTTCCTGTGTGCAGTACGATCACCTCTGCCTTCCTTAAAATGGAATCTATGTTAGCAAGAGGCTTGGGAAATAAGGTCCAAGCAGGGAAACTTACAGGATGTATTGTTTCAGGGCAAAACAAACCCAGTCAGGATATCAGAGCCAGATGCCCCCCTCTCCCCACCTCTGTGGGAGGGATTGTGGATTTGATGGAATTCAGTACCAGTTCCGGAGTCCCACAGGTGCCGTGCTCACTGAGCCAAGGAAAACGGGTGCTGGCAAGCATGCATGTTTACCCACACCCAAAATACTGCATACACCGCCTGTAAGCTCAGGGCTTTCCAATCAGAAAGGCATCTTCAGTTTATGCCTGTGTTTCAGAGCAGTGCTGTGTTCTGAATGCCTACTCTAACTACAAAAGTTCATTGAATTGTATAGTAGTTGGGTCTGGATAATGAGAGTATGCTTTTATTTGCAACACTTTTAATAATAAAATGGTTTGAGGTTTGTTTCTTTTGTTTTTGTTTTTATTGGGTTTTTGTTTTTGTTTATGTTTGTTTTTAGAAAAGTAAGGCAGGGGTCCCTGTAAAGCATGTTCAAAGAGACAGGGTGATTCACTCAACAACATCCAGCAGATCTAGGATTAGCATTTTATTATTTTTGCTTTACATAAACATGTATGAGCTTGACTGAATCTAGTCCACAAGGTATATGATTTGACCATCTTATTTGTGGTGGTAGCCTAAGCATGTAGAACATGATACAGTGGGCACTCAATATACATTTTCTCAAATAAATTTACTAAATTAATGAACAATGATATCCATGCCTCAAAAACTATATTCATTCAATGGTCACACACAAGGACATACATAAGCACACATGCTCACCGCACACACACACAAGTCCTAAGATCTTGAAGTCCTGTCTCTGCTCCCTGGAGTAGTCTGAACCACACTGTAGGCTCCTGCTTTTGCTAAACCCCTGCTCAGGGTCTAGGGAAGAGGCCTCTGGACTCAAATCTCTGAGCATGCCTGCCACAGGCCAGGTGTGACGAATGTACAATTGTTGCCCCCTCCCCAATCTGATTTTATATAGACACTCTTTGGGGATAAAATGGAAAGGCCAATTCCAGCTGGAAACAAGGTCTGATTTCTGAGAGAGGATGACGATTCAAGAGCACTGGCCTTTCCTCAGATGAGCCCCCAGAGCACAACCCTGAGATGGAAGAATCATTGTACCATCTTGCTCCTAAGGAAATTCAGTCTCCTAAGGAAATCGCCCAGTTGCCCAAGGTCACATGGCTAGTCAGCACAAAGCCTGGATCAGAAAGGATCTAGTCTGGATGATTCCAAGGTCTATGGGCATCAATGACTCACAGTCCCTGGATGCCAAGAGACACCATCTTTCTTCCATACATGGGCTCTATGAAGGGTAGGGACACATCCTCTCTTCCCTCTACCCTGCCTCTGTTCTCAGGCAGGTCAGCACATGGTGGGGGTAGGAGGGCATTGCTAGCTGTCTCTGTCTGATATTGACAGATGGAGTGACTATTGTAAATGCTATGGTGTCATATAATCAGTAGGAAAATGTGACTGTGTCCCCAGAGATGCCAATGGCATTTTGGAGCAAATCCTATCCTTGGTTTTCTGGACCTTCTCAGTTGAAATGTCTAAGTGACTGGTATGGGCTAGGGAACTGTGATACATAGGACCCAAGCAGGCCACTTGCTAGTCTAGCTTCTGTCTAGAGCCTGAGCATGGACAGGTGTGTGTGTGTGTGTGTGTGTGTGTGTGTGTGTGTGTGTGTAAGAGAGAGAGACAGATATACACACACAGAGAGAGGGAGAGACAGGCAGAGATACAGACAGACAGACAGACAGACAGACAGACAGACAGACAGACAGGCAGAGAGATGGGGTGGGGACTGATTCTGAATGGGAATAGGGTGGCATAATGGCCAGAGCGGGCAAGGGATCTCAAGTCACAGAGTTGGCTCTGTCTTAACTGTGAGTACCTTTCTATCTTTGTTAGGATTAACGCTGCTGTGTGCTGTGATAAAACACTGACCAAGAGCAACTTGAGAAGGAAAGGGTTTATTTGGCTTACACATCCTGAATCACAGCCCATTGAGGGAAGCCGAGGCAGGAACCCAGAAGTAGGCTGATGCAGAGGCCGTGGCAGAGTTCTGTTTAGTGGCTTGTTCTCCATGGCTTGCTCAGCCTGCTTTCTTGGCACCCATTATCAGTTCGGTGGTAGCACCATCCAAAATGGGCTGGGCCATCCCCTGTCAATTACCAACTAAGAAAATGCCCTACAAACTTGCCAAAGCCCAATCTTATAGAGGCATTTTCTCAATTAATGTTCCTTTCTCTCAGGTGACTTTAGTTCATGTCGTGTTGACAAAACCAAACAAACAAAAAGCCAGCATGCTCCCCAGCTCGCATTTCTTCTTCGATGAGGAAGAAACAACTCACGAGGAGGAGAGGTGGAAAGGGCTGTAGCACTTACCTCAGGGCCTGGCCCATAGCTGTGCACAAAACGTATGTGTTAAGTGAATATATGAACGAACAAATGAATAAGAGTGTTCCAGTAGCAAGGTGATAGCATTCATCCAGGAGACACAAATTGAAGCTGCTTTTGTCACCTACTGACTGAGTGACCTTAGGCAAGTCACTTAACCTTGCTGAGCCTCAGTTAATAATAGCAATAATCCCTGCCTCTCAGGTCAATGTGAGAATTAATGGAAAGTGCTGGGTAGAACCACTCCATAGTGTCAGGACACTGTGCAAATGTTAGTTCTAATTATTCCCTGCAATTATGATGGCTCCATGGGAGGTGCGTGTGTTTGTGTGTGTGTATGTGTGTGTGTGTGTGTGTAAGTTTTATAGGGAAGCTGGGTGTGAGGATGGGTCTGTGGCCAGACTGTGTGTGAGTGCGCATCGTGTGTGTGTGTGTGTGTGTGTGTGTGTGTGTGTGTGTGTGTGTGTGTGTGTGTGTGTGTTTGAAGAACCGGGGCCATTAGAAAAACCATCATCCCTCTAAGTTGTTCTTTCGTTGGCTAAACTCAACCTGCCAGGCTGACATCGGAAACAGGCATTAGTGGTGAGTCTGGGGGGACGGGATTAGCAGCTGAACTTTCTATTCCTGGAGACCCTCTTTTCTCAGGAGGTCAAAGCAATTTCCATATATTATCCTGATGGCAGCTTGGGAAGGTCAGGGAAATGGCAAACACATGCCACAAATTCCTGGGATGGAGAAATCAAGGCAGGAAGGGCAGCCACTACTGAGACCACCCTGTTCTGCCGATTTTCCATAGGAAGAACTTTGCAACCACCTGGGCCTAGCCCTATCATGTCAGGCCAGGCCTTCTCATGGCTGGTACCAAAGCATTCCTCAGAATGACTGCTAGAGACACCCACCCTAACCCTCAGCCCTACGCTGAGTGTATCAGGAAGAAGGATGAAGTGGGACCCTAAGTCCCTGACACGTATGTTTGCAAACTATTGAGGGGCCTACTTTGCTTCCAAATCTACTTTTCAAGCCCTGGTCAGGCTGTAGGGACCTGTCACCTGCTCCAAGATGTCTGCCTATCCCCAACAGAACAAGAACCTGCCATGTCCTTTGCTGTCCATGGCCCACCAAGACTCATTACCAGAGTAATGTTCTCTGTGTCTCTGTGTATTTCCATAGTGGCTACTTCCTTAGCCCCCATGTATGCCCAGTCTTAAGGACAAGGTCTCATAAGACTTGCTCAAGTCCCTTCTCACCCAGACTCTGCACTGAGAAACCAACAACCAGTTCTGCTCCCAGCACAGCAGCTGTTCCACCCTTGATGTCCCTGGTCTACAGAGAACCACAGGAGGGATGTAATTCACCATCCTTCAGCCCCTCAGCAAGGCCCCCACTCCCAGCAGCTGCCCGCTTTCCAGGTTAACACACCTTGCTTCTAGGAAGGTACCAGGACTTCAGTGGGTTTCCAGAAGTCCGACCTAGGTTCATTAAATCACTCCTCCCCCAGCAATCCTCAGGCATCCTCATCCACTTTGACTGACATCCAGAGAGGTTCTGTGGTTTGCCTATGATCTCATCATCAGTACCTGACTGGACTCATCCTAGACTTCGAGGTCTGAATCCTAGCTCCAGGGAACTGCAGAGCTGGAAAGGGCAGCAAATCAGACTGGGCCAGGGTTCTGCCCCTCACCGCTTACCCACCTGGCCTCCACTGTCCTGTCTATATAGTGGGAATTCATCCCTGCACTTTCAGCCACCCTGGACACCTGTAAAACTCAAAGTCAGGAGGTCAGGACTGGATTAAGGGAAACCAAATTGCATGCCCTGACCCAGTGTGCACCATACTTCCTGGCATGCTAAGAGTGTATTCGTGCTATTCTTCCCTAATTTAGCTGTCCTTCACCCAGGGAACAAACTGAGGCAGCAGTGTTTAGACAGACTAGACCTGGAGCGGCAGGCCTTGAGCATGGTGCGCCTCTCGCCACGAACGCAAGAGGGAGCCATGGCCCCGCAGCGGCCGGTCCGGGCCAGGCAGACCAGCAGGCGGGCCATTCCCCTCTAAGGCCGGGAGCTGTGCCCAGAAGGCAGTTACTAGGCTTCACCAACCTCAGAGAGGTGCCTAGAAACCTGGCGAATCTCGGAGGAACGGCAGAGAGGTAGGAAGAATCTGGGCTGGAAATATGTAGCCCAAACAACTCTCTGCTGCTCCCGTTGTGCGATTTCTGGTGAGATGTTTGACCTCTCTGACCTTCATCTGCAAAGGTGGAAAAAAATTTCTCTCCTGCCTCCAGGCCAACACAGCCACCAAAGACTCTCCAGCCCACAAACGGAGATCTCTGCGCAAGCTTGCCATACAAACTGTTAAAAAGGAATTAGCAGGAAGCCCTTTCTGGCCCCGCCCCTACCCCCTGTAACTCTATCTGAAGCCCCTTGCCTACCCATTTTATGGGCATGCAAACTAAGGTTCAGGAAGTTGTTCTTTTAGGAGTCAAGTGGTTCATACACACGGTTAGGCTGGTCTTCGGATTCCAACTGTGCCTTCCTAGTCCCGTGGCCTCAGCTTGGGTGGTGCTCATGGGACCACCGAAAGACCGGAATGCGCAGCCAAATTTCTCCAGGCCTGCTGGGAGAGCCAGCATGTTCAAGCCTCAGGTCTATCTAGAGTCTCCATCAGGTGGGACTACAAGCCGCCACCCCTGGATTCCTGGGCCGCCTCGCATGTCTGTGGTTCCAAGGGCACCGGCATCCTGAGTCCCGTGGTGTCTCCCACGCCCTCCCCCAGCCCTGTGCAGCAGCTGGGCGGCTGCGGTGGGATGCCCGGGTCAGACCGGCCCGAGCCCCAGCCCTGGACTAAGGCTGTTTGCACACATGTAATCAGCGCTAATTACCCAGGGTTTTCAAAGCTTGCCGACTCCCGGCGGCGTGAGAGCCAGGCAGCCAGGAGCTGCTGCCCTATGGGTCGGCCCTCTTCACACAGCTACAATAGGCCTTGATCCCGATGCCTAGGACATCGTGTCGCCCAGCTGTGTGTGCTCCAGGGTCTACAGGGACGCCACGTGCTGGTCAGCCAGCGTCTTTGTGTGTCCGCTGCGGTGTGTCCGGAGAGGCCACCGGGGCACGTTTAGGAAACCGCACACGGGGAGCTGGGGGTGACTCGGTGCGCTGTTCCGAAGGAAGATAGCGCCAGCACCTGACCCCCTCAGCCACCGCGGGTCCTATAGGATACCTGGTGCTGTGGCTACAGCTGCCCTGTGCAACCAAGGTGTCGCCCACCGAACCCCCGGGGCTGGTCTGTCCCTCAGGAAGCGGCCACCAGTGCTTTTCTCCTGCAGGTGGCATAGCCCATGTGCAGAAAGGTTAAGCAAAGGCGCCACTCAACAAACGAGGCACGGGATTCCGGTTCTGCTCAAATTCAGAAGGTCCGCAGTGGGGCTCCAAGGAGGGAGGGTTTCAGCCTCACCACAGCCTGGGCGTTTGCTCTCTGATCTCGAATCGCTAACTAATCCTAGATCTGCCACTTCCTTCTAGTCCTATCGACCTAGGCCTATTCAACCCCTAGGACTGAGACTCATAAATGAACCGGAGAGTCCAAGGAAAGCCACCACAATCTCAAAGGCCTTAGCTGCAGTCCCTTCCTTCCCTTGCCCTGGGGTCTTGAACCCATCCTGCTGCTGCTGGGGCCTTCCTGGGTTCCAATGTGTTTCTGTCTTAGCTGCTGTGTGTCCCTCTCCCTTTGTTTCTGTTTTGCTCTGACCCCGATGACCTATTTTCAACTGTCTCACTGAGCCTTTGTCTATAGCTGCCCCTCTCTCATCAGATCTCTGCCATGCAGCAAACACCAGCCACCACCCCAACACACACATGCACACACACACATGCACACGCACACACATGCACACGCACATGCACACGCACATGCACGCACACACGCACACACGCCCCTGCAAGGAACACACACCGGCAGAATCCGCCTTTTCAATTAAAAAAAAACCGACAACTGGGAAACAGAGTGAATTAAAAAGCATTAACTTAAAAACAATCCATGTGTCTGCAAATGTGTTCCAAATGGCAGTCCTTTGGGGGGGGTGTTGGGAGGGCAGCAAGTTGGCTACATTTCTGGAGTCCCAGATACATAGGGGTGAAGGGGGCCCAGATCCTCACAGTGCACCCTCACACCCTAACCACAGGGACCTCAGGAGAGGGGACCTCTCTGTCCTCATCATGCTGGACCTCAGCAGGTTGCTTGGACCCTCCTGGAGTTATATTTTAGCATCTGCTAAATCTTTCCCAAGCCCTTCTTTGCACTGACCTCAGCTCTCCAGGGGCATCAGCCCTCCCAGGACCCGGATCCAACACACACACACACACACACACACACACACACACACACACACACACACACACACACACACACAGGAGGCCTGGCCTGCCTTGCCCTGCTCCACCCCAACCCCCTCCCCATGCTGCCCTCCTGGCCCTAGACCACCCAGCAACCCTAGCTCAGGAGGGAAAAGTGGTTAGAGCCAAAGCTGGTCTTGGCCTAGAAAGCTTCTCCTGGGAAGCAGCCATCAGAAAGTAGTTGCTGAGCACCCCACCTGCAGCTTTTGTCAAGCCTGTTCAAGCTGTTTGGAAGGCTGCTTCTCTAAGGTGGCAACTCTGCTGTCCTTTGAAAGCCCTTAGGAGAGAGGATTCCTCCAAAGTCTGCCATGCAGGTACCCTTACCATCCCCAACAGCCTTCTTTCTGTGGGAGGGAGAAAGAACTGTAATATATCAGTTAGGTAGGTGTGTGTGTGTGTGTGTGTTGCTTGATTAGTGGCTCAGGGGATGAACCTAGGTCCCTTTTCATGTTAGGAAGCAGCCTTTCAACTGATGCTAATGACTTACAGCTATGACACTACAATAATACTATAGGTAAGTCAGTGCTTACTGTATGGACTGCATAGAGTGCCACAAAAATGACAGGTACCTGGATGACTTTGAGCTGTGTAGCTTGTACTACCTTGAGCTTCAACTTCTGTATCCACAGCAGGAAGAGATGGGACCTTCTCAGCTCAGGCAGAAACATGTAGCTGAAGCAAAATCTGCTGGGCAAGTGTTTGTTGTTATTGCTCCTACTGTTTAAAAAACAATAAGAAAGGCAGCTAGGAAGGCGTTTGCTCCAAGTTATTTTGCTCTTGAAACAACAGAACAAAAAAGTCATCGCTTACAAGAATCACAGCCATTCTCACCAAATTACTGTGCTCTTCCTCTAAGTAGTAAAAGATGAGTCATTTTATTTTTAATGACCAAAGTGTTCTGTGTTCACTATGCAGAGGAGCCTTTCAGGTTCACCGGTTCCCACTCACATGCTAGGCCCTGGAGGAGCCCGATAAGGTCAGTACACAAAGCTCACACTGGTTGTGCTCTGAGAATTCTGATTCCTACACAGTGTCTGCGAGTGTGTCAGTCATGTGATGCCGGCCCTGGTGTATCATTCTTCTCTGTTCTCACTCTCCTGCATCTGATGGGACTTCTGGCTGAGAATCGCTAATGTGGGCTTTGGAGAATTTTTGTTTCAGTGGAAATATTTATTCAAGCAGCTTCTGCCCCCGCGTATGTGTGTGTTCCTGGGAGCTTGTGGAGATGTGTGTGCTGCATGCTTAAGTGTAAGAATGTGGAGGTATGCCTGTGCGGGCAGCCATGTGCTTCCTTGGGTGTGTAATACAACTATAAGTATGTTTATTTGTGGGTGTGCTATATATGGAGGGCCTGGAAGATACTCTCCTCCGTGTGTGTGTGTGTGTGTGTGTGTGTGTGTGTGTGTAGGTGTGTACTATATTTCCAGGAACATTTCTGTGACTATGCCTTTGTGCCATATTCATATGTGCAGGGCAGTCAGTGCCTGTATGTCTGTATGTGGACATGCCACGTGGGTTGTACTGCCAGATCCACCATTTTCTGCAAGGATTTCTGTGGTTGGAGCCAGGTTTGAGCCACTGAGTCCTGGAGTAGTAGTAAGACCTCTAGGACTCCATTTTCCATGGGTCTCCTCTCTTGCTGGAGGAGAGAATCAGCATATTTTGATCCTAAATACAGACCTCTGTGCTAAGCATTCTAATCCCAAGAGTCAGAAAGGAGTGGGGAGCCAGCAGCTGCCTGTTAGCTACCTTACTCTGGAAAGGGCATTGCATGTTGGAATAAGTCATATGTTTGACTGTTTCTGAGAAACCCTTGACCATCTAGATGCTTTTCCTTTCCTTGTCACCCTCTCCCAGGGGTCTGGGCCTCTACCTGCTCAGAATGGTGGTGTGATAAATTCACAAGCCAGGGCACTAACTCATGAACTTTTCAAACAGACCAATTGCTAAGCAAATGCTGCTTAAACTGGAGTTTGGAAGGGACCAGTGAGACATTGGAATAAATGAGGATGGGTCCCAGACCAGATGGAGATGAGCCATTAAGGTGCCCATAGCACCAAAGACAGAAAAACTGCCCCCAGAGCCAGAAGCCCTTTCATAGCAGAGACAAAATCCTTGGGTACCTGCAGCAGACATCTTAGGCTGGATGAATCCTCAGACCAAAGAGTCTCTGCACCCCTCTTCCAGGGTGATAAGTTGAGGTGAGCAGGAGACTTGCTATGCTGAGCTAAGAGCCCACTGTGGTCCAAGTCATTCTCTCCAAATGCATGTATATAACATGTATGCATGGGAACTCTGTATCTACTACTAATTTTGAGCCTGTGACTTTAACCTTTGCTATAATATCATGTATATACAGGCCTGCAAGCAGACATATATGTAAATGTCTATAAACCTCCATGCACTTTTGATTTATTTTAAAACATGTAATACATAAGTATACACTAGTTTACACTAACACAACACACAGACTCATAAGCACTGCATCGATGCTATATACAGATGCTGTTACAGACTGAATGTGATCCCTAGAAATTTATGCCAGTCTCATACCCCATGTATGGGGGAGATTGGCATTAGAAAGTAATTAGATGAAGTCTTGAGATGAAGTCTTGATCCTTTGCAATGGGATTACCATCTTCATGAAAGAGGAAAGGGCCAGCAAGATGGCTCAGCAGACAAAGGCACTTACCATCATCCCTGAGTTCAATCTCCTGAGTCCACGTGATAGAGGAGAGAACCAACTCCCAAAGATTGTCCTCTGAACTCTACATATGTGTTGTTACGTTTGTGCTCTCCCCGAAGAAAATAATAAATGTAATAAACATTTGTAGAAGGGATAGGAAGAAAGACAGCACCCGGGCTCTTTCTGCCATTCATAGAGACGGTAAAAAAGCTGGGCAGAGTCCCTCCTGAGAAACCAAACCTAGAGGCACACTGTGAGACTCTTCCCCCCTTGCCCCATAGCACTGTGTAAAGCTGGGCAGAGTCCCTCCTGAGAAACCAAACCTAGAGGCACACTGTGAGACTCTTCCCCCCTTGCCCCACAGCACTGTGTAAAGCTGGGCAGAGTCCCTCCTGAGAAACCAAACCTAGAGGCACACTGTGAGACTCTTCCCCCCTTGCCCCACAGCACTGTGTAAAGCTGGGCAGAGTCCCTCCTGAGAAACCAAACCTAGAGGCACACTGTGAGACTCTCCCCCTTGCCCCATAGCACTGTGTAAAGCTGGGCAGAGTCCCTCCTGAGAAACCAAACCTAGAGGCACACTGTGAGACTCTTCCCCCTTGCCCCATAGCACTGTGTAAAGCAAATAGCTATAATTTAAACTACCCAGGCCACGATATTTTGTTGTAGCATCCCGGGGAGACTAGCAGATAAAGCTATGAATTGTGCAGGCTCACATTTCTACATATTTGCTCTCATATAAATAAAAACCACTGCTATTGCTCTAGAGGGATGCTGCAGGGTTAGTTGGGCACCGTGCTTACAGTGCTGAGGGGCTGCCATGCCTACTTACTGCACTCCCAAGGTAGTCACGCAAGAAGGCACTTCACAGCTCTATTTTATCAAAAAGGATAGTAAACCCTGAGTACACACTCAGGGTTGCTTGCACAATTGCTGATCTGTACAATTCAGTACTATGGGATCTGAACTTGGGTTTTCAGACCCCAGTATATAGGAATACATGATGCAGCATTTAGGGCTCAGGGAGAGAAGCTTCACCAGCATCCAAAGAGAACAAGTCTACAAAGCCCACAAAGCCCAAACCCCCATTGTCCAGGGCCACCTACCTTGTTGTTTAGTTCAGCACCTCCTAAATGGTGTTACTGAAACAGGAACAGCTGACTGCCAGAGTGGGCAGGGTTTTCCCAAAGTGCAGATTCATGGGCACCCTGAAACAGCCCAAGAGTTGCCTTTTGAGTTTGATTCAAAGTACTGGCCATGAGAAGAGGAGGAATATAAACTGAGTTTAATATTCTGTCCAGCTTAAGCGACAGGCTTAGTTAGCCCCATGCCACAATTCATGGACAATGCAACTATCCTGTTCTCAGCGCTAAGCGGCTTCTCTGGGGCTGTAGCTGGGGGGCGGGGTGGGGGGCGGCAGTGTTCAGTTCATCTTGAAATGGCAGGATACTGCATTTGCATCAGCCTCTGCTGCAGCCTTGCTCCCTCATATGGTCTAACCGATGCCTGGGTGTTCTGATCCTTCAAGTCGGGCCTCCCCTTAATGCTCACACCCAGCACCGGTGAAGCCTCCACCTTGTCCCCATCCAGAGGGGACATTTGGAAATACCCACAAGCTCTGAGCCTGGAGCAGGCCCACAGACATGTCACCCTCTGTTAGTCTGAGACTACAGTGTGGCTAGCTCCTGCTGAAGACAGATGAAGGCCCTCCCGACAAGCAAACATAAATATTTTCTTTCCCAGCCTGATTCAGATGGAATCTTTACTGTTAATATAGCGGCAGTTGGCTATCTAGGAGTGTCTGAATGTGGCCTTTCCTGGCAGGGAGCATGTCATCTGTCTCTGTCTGTACCCTGTCAGGTGACAAGACATCGCTGGCCTCCTCCCCTTTGGAATGTGCCTCAAATGGCAGAAAGTAGGCAAGGAATATTTGCAAAATACCAGTCTCCTCTCTGTCTGTGGGGGGCAGGAAGGAGTGGCCTGAGCTTGTTGTCTTTGGCAATCTGGCCACCAGTGCCAGCCAGGCTACTTATTTAAGCTCAACATCAAGCAGTGACATTTTATGTGTGAGGACAGGAGGGAAAGAGCTGAAACAGGCTCATCTTCCCACTTTGAAATGTCCTCAAACTAGAAAACAACGGGACTCACTGTAAAATATACCATGCTTCGTGACGTGCAGCCTGGAAATGGAGCAGCAGGGCCAGGGAAGGGTTTGAAATAACATTTCAGGTTGAAGTCCTGCCACCACCTGCAAATAGGTGTTAGGATGGAAAACAGGTCACCTCTCTTGGCCCCTCATCACCAACCAGGGTTGTTTGAAATGAAAACAAAAACTTCTTCCTTAGAAGAACACGTGTTTCCAAGACAGCGTGAGTTCCCTTCATGAGCTGCGAGCCCAGAAGAGGCCTCGTGAAGGTTCCGTTCACAGCTTGCAGCTTTGGAGGCTGCTCTGGGGACCAGCAAGCTGCTGCTATGGGCTTAAATGCCACCAGTATCCAGGCTTCAGCAATGGTTCACCCAGAAGTTTGGTGACTGCTAAGTCTTTAGATGACAAAGGTTACAGAGAGTTCCCTGGGTCTGTTTTCAAATCCTGAAGCATTGGGTAGCCTCAGAGAAGGTTTTCCAACTTCCTGTGCTTGTTTCCCCAGAAGACTGCAGACACTAATCCAGATGTCTCAGGGAAGTTACGAGGAAGTCTGAAAACATGGGACCACACAGCACAGGACTCTCGGTAGCCTGGCAAAGGCTTGCATTGTATTGTGTGTTCTTTCAGAAGTTTCCTGCTGCTCACAGGATAGGCAGAGCTCTTCAGTTTTCTAGTCAGTACCCTCTGGGGTTTGATTTCAACCATGTCTCTTGCCCAGTGTCCTAATATTCTCCTGCAGGAATCAGGGTGCCTACAAGCATGCCCACTCACCATTGCTGAACTCATGCCACACTGTAGACATACCCACATGCTTGTCTATTCTGCACCATGCACTCACCCCACTCCACCTCCCAACTGGGTGCCCTTACTTAGGGAAGCTGGAACTACAGCTTACAGAACGTATGTCATGTATCAGAGGCTTTACATTACAGTGCTAGCATGTTGGCACTCAGAAAGGGTCAAAGTTTGAAGCATTTCAGATTTTCAGATTAGAATTATTCAACTGTCTATCTAAATTAAATAGTCTAAAATCAAAAAACCTCCAAAGTCTAAAGATGGTACAATTTTAGGCATGCATTTTACAGGAGGACACATAAGATCAAGAGGAAAGAAAGGGGGGCAGTAAAGAGTTTCTGGGAGCGAAATAATATCGTCACATTTACCATAGAGCAGAGATCACCATAGGCCAAAGAGGATATGGAGGTCAGGGAAGGAGACAGGTTTTGGGGAGGGAGACAAGTATTCAGAATAGAAGCTGAGGTCTAAGGAGAGGCTATTATAGTGTCCACCAGGAAAAGAAAGTAACCGTTTTTCTTTTTTCTTTTTTTCAAGACAGGGTTTCTGTAGCTTTGGAGACTATCCTGGAACTCTCTCTGTAGACCAGACTGGCCTTGAACTCACAGAGATCCACCTGCCTCTGCCTCCCGCGTGCTGGGATTAAAGGCATGTGCCACCAATGCCTGGTGTGATCGTTTTTTCTTACATGGGAGAGAAAGACCAGTTTTGAGATATGTGAACACCTGTTGTATGGCAGATTCTGTTCCAGATGTTAGATACAATTGTGAACATCGAAGCAGAAAGCCCCATCTTCCTGGGATTTGTGTGTAGCTGGGAAACACATATAACGAACAAAAAAGTGTAGTATATTAGACAAGGGCTATATAAAAATTCAAAAGCTAGGCCTGCTAGTGCGGATCTGAAAATACTAGTTACCTGTGACTTAAGGCCTCACCAACTGGGTAATTTTTTATGTAAGAAAGTGAGTTTATATGTGTTTGGTAGATCAACCCAGGCAAAGAACTGCCCCCCCCCAAAGACCCATCCTGAGCCACCAGCTCGCTGTGGATGGTGTGCTCCTGGGTGGGGCATCTAAAGCTATGAGTGTTGGCTGACGCAAAGAGCAAACCCCGTACCTGCACCTGGTAGTCTGCACAGTCACAGATGCCCATTCCTGAAGCTGAATCGTAGGCTGTGGCAGTGGTGCTAACCCCTGAATTCTGCATCTCTAGCCCCCTGATGCAGAAGGATTGTCTTTGGACAACCCCGACTTTGGGCTTCTGTCAATAAATAATACATCACATGGAATATGGATTTTTTTCCTCCATACTTAACCTTTATCCTTTCCTTCATTTCTCCCAACACCCACTTATGTATTAATTCATGTATTGGTTGTCTCTCTTATTTTGTTTGCTTATTCCTTTCTGCCCCCATTTCTCATCCATGTACTGATTCACTAATTTACCTTCCTTGTGACATTTATCACATAAGTAAGTGGGACAGGGTGTGCAGCTTTTCATGCAAGGCTTGCATCTAAGCTCAGAGGTGCGAGCATGGGACAGACACATATATTACAGCTGTCTCATCAGTATCCATTCATCCTAAGGCTAGCCTACAGATCATGCTCCTTACATAGATTCTCGCAACCATTTGTTCATGCAAACTCAGTCATTATTTCATTACATTTGCCAAACCATTACCAGTGCAAAAACCTGGGTCTGACATGTTTCAGGACATAAGGGATGGGGAAAAAGATAATCCAGATAAATTATGCGAGTCCCTGTCATCCATCCATCTTTCCATCCCTACATCCATACATCCATCCATCCATACATAAGTACATCATCCAACCATTCTGATAAACCACAACTGGCATTGCTTAGCACCAACTCCTGTGCTGGCAGTTGCTTTACCAAGAATGACTTGGGGAAGGCCATGTTCAACTGCAGCTAGGCCTTGAAGGCTGGATACAACTTCAGGACTATGAAGCAGAAATGCTGTCCAGACAGCTGAATGGCATGGGTGAGTGTGGGGTATGGGGGTCCACAAACACCGCATCACAACTGAGTAAGGAAATCACCCTGCCCAGTAGCTAACATCACTACTTTGAGAGAGCTCAAGGCAAATCTCAGTGAGACTGATTGCCAAGCCAAAGAGTTTTCTGTGCCCCCAGGAAGACCTGGCTTGGCCTCTCATTTCCATTTGTGAGGAGGCTATGGAGCGAGCAGGCACCAAAGTGTCAGGTTGGTTGTTCCTGACACAGTATGCTTTCCTGTCCCTGCCTCCTCTACCCAGAAGGAAAATGCTCCAAAAGGTGGTTAAGATTCCCCACTAGCCCCACACCCCTCATGGCTGTGACAAAGCTTTGTGATGGCTTTCATGCTGAATGAATCAAGAATATGTAAATGAAGTTTTCCTCCCCAAAGTAAAGGTGCTGGTAGAATTGGAAGGAAAGTGTTAGCCCTAGCAGAGCATTCACCCATGAGCCTCCTGGGCAGAGATCAGCGGGCCCTGCAGAATTGCAGAGACAAGCCAAGTGTGGGCTCCCAGGTACCTGGATTCATCTGTCATACCATGGAGCTGGTTAATCCCCCCACCACCATTCTAGCTACAAACTGAGACTAGACAAGGACAAAGGAGCTTGAACCTGACTCTGTTGTACCCCATGTCTTCTGGGCCTGGATACCCCTAGCTGAGCTCCTGAGCCTCCTCTTAGCCCTTGCAGATGGGAGAACTTGCACCTAAGTCCCAGGTCACCAGAGGACATCTGACCCTTCTAGCTAGGCAGAAAGCACAACAAACATCAAACAAGAACAAAAGGAACAGGTACCACTCAACACTTACTTGCTCCTATGGAAACACATCTGACTAAGTACTTTCACCCTCCAAAATCTGAGGGGATGGACTAATGTGGGAAGGGTAGAGTATAATCCCCACTTACATTCAAGCCCATACAAGTAAATGACAGCTTTGCTAAATGTTCTTGGGGGGTCTATTGCATCAGACTCCCAAACCAGTAGGGTCCAGTTTGTTTTTCCGGGAAGATGGTATTTTGAATACAAACAGCAGTGAGTGATCCCATAGGTGGAATATGTTTCAGAAACTCTAGTCCCTCCTATATCCACCTGAACCCCATGGAGAAGGTGAGGCTGTACTGAGCCAAGCCTGGGCCTCCTGACTGCAGCCCAGGCTCTTTCCACTTTATCTGCCCTAACGTTGGCCTTGAACAAGGCACTCCCCATTCCTGCAGCCTCCCCATGGGTGCTGGGAGCATATGAGACAGGTGGCTTTGAAGGCCATGTCCACATCCAAGCTGGTGCTGGAATAGCTCTGAGGACAGGAAATGAAGGTAAGAGATCAGGAAGTCGCTGGACTCCATGGGTGGAGTAATCTAGCTAGGGGGCAGGGGCAGAGGGCACTGAAGCAGCCCTTGACCGACTTCACAGGCAAGGCCCACTGTCCTCTGCTTCCTCCTCCAGCTGGAGGGTCTCCTGCACTTCCAGGTCTTGTTGACTTTTGAATTTACAAGGTGTATGGGTCGCCAAGGCTTGGGATGATTGCACCCTGGGGCCAGACCCGCCTTGGGAAAGCATCCTTTTACTCAGGCCCCACAGGAGGGGGTGGGGACACAACCTGAGGTCTCCTAATCTGCTTAGAAGAGGCAGAGGAGAATCACCAAAAGGAGAACAGAAGAAGGAATGAAAGGCTGGCGCCATTCTGGAAAGGGCAGGGAGACGCCATGGACAGCGCCACTGCCGCATCCCGAAGCCCTGAGTTCCTGACGGTGGACTCTGCTGGTGGGTGAGAGCTCAGGTGGGTGAGGAGCTTTATGGTGTTTACTTGGTTTATTGGCTCTGGGGAAGAGGATATGAGGCCCCATGTAGTTTTCTGAAGATAGGACCCTGCAAGGAAAGGCAAGATTTATGACTTCCGGAAACCTTCAAGGTTACCAGGCTGGGCATGGTCAACTCTCCTTGGCTGTGTGGGCTTAAGGGAGGGGAAGCTAGAGGAAAGGAAATCTCAGAGTTCATCGCCCCCCACACTCTCTTTCAGTCGTTTCCCAGTGACAGCTCCACAGGGTAGACCGTGCTGGGATTCCTCTACCCCTTCAACAAAGCAGGGACTAGGTCGGAGGAGCCCACACTGGGGCCCTTTCTCTCTGGGCAGCTGTCACTAGAGTGCCCTATGAGGCTCAATGGGGAAATACCTGAGTCACCCACACTAGGGTGGTGGCCTATAGTCACCTGTGTGCCACCCCAAGCAGGCCTGGGACAATAACTACTCATCCTGCCCAGCAAAGTGGTCAGGCAGCCCCTAGCACGTGACCACAACAAGGGTGCTTGCCCTCCCAGGAAATGCCCACCCCGCCACGCCTGTGGACACTGGCCCTGGCCAAGTGCTTCTAGAAACAAATGTTTCGCTGACAACCCTACTTCACAGGCACAAGAGGCTGGTTCCTGACACCAGCTCCCAGTCTTCAGTGGCCCCTGTTAGCGGGATAGATTGTGTTTCTGGGCTTAATTAAGGGACAGACCATAAATATTCATGCAACCAAATGAGCCTGCCTCACAAGTGCAGCTGCTTCCCGCTTGGGGAAAATTAACATTGTTTTCCAGAGGAGAGTAATGAGACTGCGCACCACAGAGGAAGCTTTTCAACAGCCTCTCTAGGACAGAAAGGGACAGCCACACTCAGAGGCCCCGCACCCTGGGGAATTGTCCTGGCCTCTGCAGACCTCTCTGATTCCCCTGTGAGGCTCAGCCAGGCTCCTGAATGGGGGGCATTTACCAGGGTGCTCGACAGAGCAGGAGTCTCCTAGCTGTGAAGAGAACTGGTTTTGGCAAAGTGTTGGTTAAGGGCTAAATCCACCTGCCACCACTTGTGTTGGGAAGCTTCCCTGGGACCTGGTCATGTTTGTTTCAGTATTGACTAAAGAGTTGAGTCATTGTGTGGTGGACTTTTTAACCTGCAAAGCCTGAAATGCTGACCACTAGGTCTTGTGCAGGGCCTTTGCTGGCTCCTAGAACCATCTAGAACCACCTCATGCTGGATATTTGTTGTTATTATTAAAAGTCTCATATTTGGGCTGGCAAAATGACTCAGTAGCTAAAGACCCTTTACCCCACAGGCCTGATGACTTGAGTTCAGTCCTCAAAGCCCAAGGCAGAAGAAGAGAACCAGCCTCCAAATGTTGTCCTCTGACTTTCACATGCATGGCATAGCATGCACATGCCCATGCATGCATGCACACATGCATCATCATCATAAATAACAAAAGGAATAAATAAACAGAAGTCCCATCACTTCCATCTCTATGGAATCTAAACACTGAGGGCTGTTTTACCTTGTGGACTTAATCTTCTATGTAGACCCCGAAACCTGAGTGCTGCCCCTTCCCTAGCTGTGACTATTAGCAAGTTACTCACCTTCCTCCCTGCTGGCATGTCCTTTGAAGTTAGGGTAATACTGTCCATAGGTAGGTTTCACCTCCCAGGAGCACCATAAAGTGTGTGCTAAATAAATGGGATCGGTTTCCTTTATTTCAGAGTTCTCAAGATTCAGGATCCTAATCCCTATAAAAATCAACTTGTCAGATCTTAGAGTCTTAGTTTCATCAGGAGCCCCCCACCCCCACTCCAGCCCCTGCCCTGACCCCTGAATTTCTGATACTGGGACAAATGTTTTCCATATAGTGTCTCACTGAAATCCCAAGTTACATTGGAGTGGGGGTTTACTGGCAATATTTATAAAATATATCTATTACAATGATATATAATTGACATGTGATATGATCATAAACTATAATATTAGAAAGTAGGACTTTAAAATATTAGGAGCCTGATCTATAGTTTGGTCACTAGGAGTAGACTGCAAAGTCAGAACCCAAGCCTGGAGGGCAAAACCTGTCTCTCGGGCAGCCCACTTCCCACTGAGTCCTTAGCCTCTGAATTCCTGTTGTGATGAGGGGCTCACCTTCCCCCCTCGCCCTTCACACGGGGGTCTGTTCTTACGTTCACCACCCTCTTGCTCCTAGTTCGAATTGGCTCTTCCCATCTCCTTAAGGCCCAGCAGGAGAACAGGCACATTTCAGGGCCATCTTCCAACTTTCTGGGAGCCAGCAGCAGGCTGAGGCTCGAGCATTTGCAGCAAACTAGATCTGGGCCAACGTTTCCTGTTTCTGTCAGACTCTCCTCCGGGAAGCCTTCCCTGGTGCCCAAAGCTCCCAGAGAGCTTTGCCTGAACCACCTCTCCCTGAGACAGGTTATCAATAACCCCAGGACTCTCTGAATCCTTGCATTCTTTATGCTGGTTTTCAACCTGCCTTGAGATCTCCTCTCTGTCTGTCTGTCTGTCTGTCTGTCTGTCTGTCTGTCCCTCTCTCTTTCTCAGTTCTGTGTCATAATGAAGCTCAGCAAATGCCTTGCATTGTAATTGTCCTCACAGCCAATCCCGCTAGTGAGATGATAGACCGGGGACCCACAGGGAGGAGGAACAGACAATCAATGAGAGAAAGAGACACCTACAGAGAAGCCCCATGTGCCAGTGACCGGGAAACCCTTCAGCCACTTTCTCCTCCCGTGGGTAGTGTGAGCAGGCAGCTGTAGCTGAGGCAGACTCTCTGACTGGTTGGAGGCAACAAGACAAGCAGGAAGCTGTTGAAACAAATCCCACATGTCAAACAGTTTCACATGCACACTGGGCAGGTATTTTGATTCCTAGCAGGTTGGCTGTCCTGGGCATCAGGCTAGACCAAGGATGCTTGCGGAGGGGCGGGGGAGCTCTAGCCTACCCCCAGCAGCCCTAAGAGGCCAGCTCATATCCTTTCAGGGAGTGGAAAAGGAAACACTGGGCCCTTTTACAGGGTTTCTTGTGTGTGACGAGCAGCCTCTGAGGATGGCCGAGCTGCCACGGATGGAAGAAACCGTTTATTTTTCCTGTGAGCCGCTCTGGAGCCTTTCAAAGGTGTGAAGTTCCAGGGCCTGCAAATGCTGACTCTACTGCCTGCACAGAGCCAGCCCTGCCTGGGCCTCAGCCCCCCAAAGCTCCAGCCTCTTCATGTGCCGGGGGAACTCCCCCAGGCCCATCTGGCCTCTCCTGCGCTGAAAGGCCGCAGAGTGACAGGCCAGAAACCTGACTCAGTGTTTATTCACCAAACACTGAGAGGGCCCTCCCGAGTCTCTTCCCCACCCAAAGCCTCTGCTGCTTCGGAGGGGGAGGTGTCACTGGCCATCTCCCATGCTCAGCATACCTGGTATTCTTGTCCCAGGAGATTAGCCTCAAGGAAAAGCATCCAGGCTGGCCCCGAAGCAAGAGAAAATCTGTTAAAACACAAGAAAGAACTACCACTGAGTGGCATCAGCCAAGAGAAGACCTCCACATCCTGTGGACTCAGGTAAGGACTTTGGGTACCTCCACCTCCCGTGACAAGACCCCTGCCCATAAGTTATGCCCATGTTGTAATCCTGCAAGTCTACAGCAGAGAAGGGGGCTCAGGCTGAATCAAAGGGCTCTGCGTGTATTTCTCCAGCCTGTTTCAAAGTCTGCTGTTCAGAAGAGATGGGCAGTTGCACCCATGAAATGACTCGTTGTTTCCTCATGCAGCCACCCAGGAAGCTGCACTGGGGTTGTGTTTTCTGTTTCACTTGAGACGGGGTTTTTCTATGTAACCCGGGCTGGCCTCCAAGTTGTCTTAATTCTGCTCTCTCAGCTTACTAAGTGCTGGGATTACAGCATGAACTTCTATGTTCAGCTACGCAGTTATTTAAAAAAAAAAGTCTGAACTGATACTGTTTGCTGACGCCTTCTCCCCATTCCATTTTGGTAACATACCATACTGCTGTGTGGTTCCCATGTGTTGTCTGTCTGAACCTATGCCTTGTTATGGAGCGGAAAATGTGGCCATTTATCCAGGATGGTCAGCTGTGTGGCGTGGCTGAGGTACATGGGTTTGATCTGTCCTGGAGTTGCTTCAGCTGAACCGATTGAGAGGGGTCCCATCATCATAAACAGCCTCGTGTCCTAAGCTCATCTGGAATCCCAGAAAGATGCAGTGATTTCACGACTAGATTCCATCCTCATCACCACAAAAGGACACTTCATACTTCTGGGGTCTTCAGGCCAAGGAGCCAGGGCATCCATCACACAGCACCTGTCAGCTGGCCGTGCAGGGCAGCAATCACTACCTGTTCATCCTGGTGGCTGAGCCGAGACCTGTGACCTTGCCCATGGTCTGTCAGGGCTGCCACAGCCCTGTCACTCTCCTGCATCTTTGACTGACTGCTGGCACGAGAGGCCCACTGACTTCCAGTGGGACAGTGGCAGAGAACCCTCACCACCACCCCACTCACCCTGGGCACATCCTCCACGACATTCCCGGCCTACAGTGAAAGGGGCTTGTTCACAAATGGGTCATTGTCCTTGTCCCTTTGTAAAGGCCACCGCCTCCCTCAACCCTACTGCTCCAAACCCCAGAATCAGTGGTCTCTGTGAGCTGAGAAGTATATGGAGCACAGTGTTGCCCAGTGCCATGCTGCAGAGTCACGCTGGTTGGGGACTGTGTTTAGGAGAAGACAATCGTGATATTTTCCCTAGCACTCCTCCGCTTTTATAGATTAGAGAAACCAGGTCAGACAGTGTGGCCTCTTGATGCCCCTGCTGCTACATCACTTTCTCATTCCCACATTCCTTCCCTGACTTCCCTCAGGACTGAGCAGGCGTCTGTCCCTTGTTTCACTACGATCTACCCACACCACTGGAAAATGTGTGCAACAGCCACAGCCAACATTCTAGGAAGTTTGGGGTCGTGGTTTTTCTGTTTAGCATCGGAAATCAAAAGTGAGAGCCATGAAAACAGCAATTTTTGGTTGAGCGGCCTCTGAAATAAATAGGAACACCGGCCTGGCTGATCTGAAACACAACTCATAAAAAGGAAACAAAGACAAATGGTTCTTTTCCTGTTTCTAATATTTTCACTCCCACACTGAGATTATTTAATGCAACTTCCTACTGGTGGGTGGGCTATTAGGGATCAGAGAGGAACTGGGACTTGCCTGGAGGCACACAGCACGTAGGCAAGGCTGTGCACCTGGAACTTTCCGTCTTGCACTTCTCTGGTTATTTTCAGTTTGGGGAAACTCTTGACTCCATCGAAATAGTATCTTTAGAAGCCGAGGAGAACTGTGATTTCTTTGGCTATGAGGATTTCCAATCTCTAAACTAAGTGACTTGTTCAGAAAAATATTTGAAATTGGCAAGTAATAAAATAAATAAAAGGGGACTGCTTTCCCCATTTTATCTATAGGACACCCAACTAATGTCTTGGGATTTCTGGCCCATGTTCCTCTCTCCATATGGAGTCTTGAGGTGCTGTAGATGAACATGAGGGCCCCAGGACTTCTGGGAGAAACTGGAGGAAAACCTGACTGTCACTGTCCTTAGGCAGAGGATCTGTATTCAAGCTGTTTGTCTTTGGCTAGTCCTTTAACACTGCTTCGGAGTGGACTCGCTAGAAGCCAGTGTTAACTAAACTATCAGGGTACCTCTGAAGCGATGTAACAGAATCCGGAAAGTTACTTCTCCCCTTGATATCTGACCAGCCTCTCCACTGTGCCATCCCCTGCAGGGATTTATAGCTTGGTCAGGAGCCTCCGCGTCTCCTTGACGGGAATTCCACCATCAACTCATCACCAAAGTGTCCTCATCAACCTGGCTTTAATCGCCTCCAAACCCGATAACCATCGGAGGCTGTTCATCCCTGGCAAATTATCTAATCCACATGTTGTTCAATTTGTGTAAACCCCAGCCCACGAGGATTATAAAACAAATAAGCATGAAATGGTTTATAGTTTCCAGTCTCCTTTCACCTAGACAGGCTAAGCTGCTCTCCCGGACACCACCATGGCTCCCTCCTCCTTCCAAGATAGGATAGATGGTGTGGCTTCTAGGAGTACCTGTTTGCTGCCATATCTGCCACAGGCACACACTGTTCTGCCCCATCTCTTCTGCTACCCTTCCCATGGCCCAGAGGAGCCAAGGCTTCACATTACTAACATGTTATCCATAGACTTGTCCTGCGAGGCTCCGGCATGGTGAATTAAGACACTGGGTGATTTGCAAAATGAAAGTAAGCTGTCTCTAGGAAAAAAGGCTGTTAGGAATTTGCAGTGATGGGAGGTAGAGCAGAAAAGAGAGGCAGAAAAAGATGCCAGCAGCTCTAAAGGGTGTAGGAATGACAAGAGTAGAGTGTGCAGTGCAAAGGTCTCCAAGGCTCATGTGTGTGAACCTGTACGTGCAAAGGTACAAATGTAACTGGGCCAAGAATGGAGCTGATGGGCCAGCAACTCCCCCACCCCCATCCCTGAAATTCCTCCAGGCTACGTCTGAAATCCTATAACACCAAAATTCTGGGATTTGTACATCTACTTCTCTTGCAAACAGACACTGATTGTAATGTTCTGTGGTTCTAAGTGCCTAGCTCCGAAGAGTCTGTAATTATGGACTGCTCTGAATCTCTCCTTCCGCTGTTCCGGGATGCAGACGCTCCGGTTCTGAGATTCCTTCCACAACGTTTCTATATTGATATTCTAACACTGTGCTTGAGGTCGCTAGTTGTTAAGAGTCCACCGACTTGTTTCTGTACATTAACTCTGCTGTATTGCTATTCTATTTTTCTTTTCTTTATTTATTCTGGTTCTTCTAGGCATAGGGTCTCATCATGTGGTTCTGACTGTCCTGGAACTTAATATATAGACCAGGCTGGTCTCAAACTAATGGAGATCTGTCTGCCTTTGTTTCTGCATCACTGCATCCTGCTTCAACAAAATCACAGTTGCAATCTCATAACCCCCAAATTCCTTAATTCTAATATTTGCACTACTAATATTTAAGACATTTATGTGAATATGTCATTTTTTTAAGAATTCTAACAGGATGACTCCAAAATTCTTGGTTGCTCAGACTCTGCAATTAAAAAATGTTACCTTTCCCCACAGTCTACATTTTCCAAAGTCTAAGATTCTCAGTTCTATAATTTAAAGATAGTATGTTATACCCCCAGCATTATAGTTTAAGATTTTGTTATTTGAAATACAAAGTCATTTGATCTGCAAAGGACAGGAATTAAGCCGTAGTAGTACAGAGACCAGGAGTGCAAACTGGGTCCCTGGAATCAGGCTGCAGGGCTTCCCAGGCAGTATCTGCCATAGCAAAGGAGACCCAAAGAAGGCTGGCAGTTCTAAGGGCTGAGAGAGACAAAGACAGCGGAAGTGGAGGAGAGGTGGAGAAGATGGTTCCAAGCCCAGGGTCAGGTGAGGAGTCAGGCCCTACACCATGGGTCCTTCCCCAATAGCCAGGTTCCCAAACATCTGCCTGCACCCGTATCCCGTATCCACATCCTGATTTCTAACTTTTAAAAGTATCCCTCTCCCTTTCTTATTCTCCATCAAGGGCTCCCATGACAATCATCTCAAGCAGCTAATGAGTTTCAGATGGGCCTCAGAAACCGGGTACCAAAGTGACGCTCAAAGAGGGGGTTCTTTAGCTGAGTTTTGTGGGGGTTGGGGAGAGAGTCAAAGGCAAGAATCTTATGTAGCAAACAAATTATGGGGCCACACACACCTTCCCCGGGCCTGGGGAAAGAACCAAGAAAGAAGCTGGGAATGTTGTAGTCGCTACTTGCTCTCTGTACCCCGGCTTGCTGGCCTCCTCTCTCTCCCTCTGTAGATAGATTTACAGACCTGCATTGCCCGGCTTGCTCTTCATTGCTGTTTTGAACTCAGACTGCATAAAAGCCTGAAGTATTCTGCAAAAGCATCAAGGATTTCTTCAGGTCAAGATGTCACCATTCACCTGCTGATAATGTATCTTTGCAATTATATCTGTGACCTGGTGACCTTTCAGATGTACAGAGGTACAGCTCAGAGACTGACTGACTGGCCTGGAGGGGCTGGTCACTCAGCCACCCTGGGGAGTCCTGCTGGTGGCTCTCTGCTTTGGAGCCTTCCCCCTTCAGTCAGCCAGGAATCAGGACACGCTGACTCAAGCAAGGCTTTTCCACTCCTGTGCACCAGAGGGCACCGGTAGGGAGGCAGGGGACACGGGCAGGGGTATCTCTACCTTCTTTTCCATGGCACTCAGAGCACCAGAGACCTGGCTGGAATTACACAGTGGGTTCTGCGGTGTTCTCAGTCCCTAGCTGCCCGGCAACTTCCGCTGCTTTCAAGATCTAATTTAGGAATATGCGGAAATGAGCAGAACACTGAAAGAGACACACCAGTGCATTACAGAGGGAGTCGTGGCCCACAGTCCACCGAAGCTGTTCCGATCAGGGACGAAGGGGGAAATGTTTCGACAGGATGTGTTTTACTTAGGCTTCAGAGAGTATCTCTGTTTCCTTTCAGATATCAGCAACAGCAACCATATTTTCTCCACTGCCTACACAGGACAAGTCCCAGGTTAGGCAGTTCCTGGTGGTCTACACACACACACACACACACACACACACACACGTGCAGAGAGAAGAAAAAATCTGCCTGGAAGCAGGCCTCCCCAGCCTCCCCCCTTCCCTACCCAGAGCCCCCCTCCCCATTTGCAATTAGGGGTAATCTTTTGTTGCCTGGAAAGTGTAAAAATCACCAGCTTTTCTTTTTGCATGCATAATATCCATTTCCCCTCCAAGTGAGCTATTTGGTTAGGGAATTACATCTATTTACAAGAGTAGATGTTGCACAAAGGTTGTGTTTATGTGGAAAATTATATCGGTGACACGGGCTGATTGGCATGTGGAGGCTGGGAGAGCAGGCCGAAGAGGCCTTCTCATCAGCTTGGAATAACAAAATGATTGTATTTTCAGCAAAGCTAATTGATCACACACCTCACCGGGCTATCTGTTTACTCAAAGGCCATCCAGGCCCTGGGAAGGTGGAAAGGAGAGAGCAGCGGGCAGTGGTCACCACCAGGCAAGGCCAGCCAAGGCTCTGGGGGTATGTAATAGACAGGAGATGGGATGAGGGGGCAGGGTGGCCCACTGGGGCCTGCAACTGTGCAGAGATGGGGGGATTTTCTTACCCTGGAAAACTAGGGCTAGACCTAACACCAGCAATTTTGTCATTTCTGCGAAGCCCTTAAGTTCACATGGGCATCAAAACTGCGGGGAAAGGCAGACCAGAGTGGGACCCGGAGCCACTGCAGAGAGAAGATGCGCTCATTCCCTTCCCCTCCTCCTTTTGGAAACCAACCCCACGCTTTTCAGGCTGATGCTCAGCGGTCTACACTAGCATGGAAGAGCAGAGGCTTTGGAAGCAGGCCGGGCTCACCTGCATGTCTTGACTGTCACCCCAGTGCAGAGTTAGGGATCAGCTATAGTGGAGTGCAGACCTTGATAGAGGACATCCAATTTCCAAATGTGCTCAGCAGAACAGAACCCTTCTCCCAGCCACCACAGAGGAGGCGACTAGCCTTAGTCCATGCCCTGCTCCCCTGAGCTGTCTGATGACAATATGCTGGGCCTCCCAGAGAGGTAAATGACCTCCCCAAACCTGGCTAGCCCAATGGGCCCAATAGCTCAAACCATCTTTAAAAAAAAAAAGAATTCTAATTCTCCCTAGAGTTCAAAACTCCAGTTGTGGAGGCAGAAAATAAAACAGTTGAATACAATTAAGCAGGCACTTGAGTGAAAATGACTGGTTATTGTAAAATTAACTGGAGACTAGTGTAGGAACTGATTCATTTACCAGTACTTTGCAACTGTGAAGGTCCTTTGGAAACCACCAGTCAAAAACATCGTCAACACCTGCCATCCCATGACACTATCACCAAGTTGTCTTGCAAACTTCCCTCGGGACCCTGTCCTGTGACTAGTTACTCTTTTTGTTTGTTTTGTTTTTCGAGATAGGGTTTCTCTGTATTGTTTTGGAGGCTGTCCTGGAACTGGCTCTGTAGACCAGGCTGACCTCGAACTCACAGAGATTTGCCTGCCTCTGCCTCCCAAGTGCTGGAATTAAAGGCGTGGGCCACCAACGCCCGGCATAGTTATTCTTTTATAGTGACACACCACACAAGCACGGTTCCTGGTTTGTCAGGTTCTAACTCTGGTTTGATAGTTTTCCATTGCTGACCAATATTAGATCTAGTAATTATTTCCTAAAGCAAAAATGAAAAAACACTCCAGAACAAGCAATAAGTGCCCATGATTTCCTAGAGAATTCCCAAGATCCTCTGAGGCCACTGAAAACAAAAAGCTTATTTTACAAATAGGAAAAATGGGACCTAGGATACCATGCTGACTCCTGCTCTGTTGGGCACAATTTGTACATTATTTGGGGTACTGGATCACACGGCCCCAAATAAACCTCAGGTGCTTTTGCTCCAACCTCAATCAGGACTCTTCTCTCCTCTGCCCAGATCTAAGGGCAATTTGTAACAACCTCCAGCTTCTTGTCACTGTGTGTGTGTGTGTGTGTGTGTGTGTGTGTGTGTGTGTGTGTGTGTACACGCATCTACCACAGCATCTCTGGCCCTTTAGGAGGACAAGCTGTGGCACTCTCTGAATAGTTTTTTTAACTGGAACCACTTTGCAATGAAGGAACATTAATAAAACCTGAATACAAACCAAACTTCTCTGTGTACATTATTTTTACTCTGCAATCAATGCTTTTTATTAGATTTAAAACTTTCACTGTGCTTTTTATCTCTGACTGTATAGTGTTCTACAATAAAAAAGGGGGGGAGTGGGAACCAGTAACTCCAAAGTCTGGCAAAATAATATACTTTCTTGGATGTCTCTGTGTGTTGCCAATTAGCTTTGTTGAGAGCATGGGCCCCATCCATCACCCGCCTCTGGGTGGCTGTAACGGAGACCTAATTTGTTTCATATGCCCTGTGTTCAGGCGTTCATCCTTGCCTCCAACCTGCCATGGAGCCCCTGTCCAAGGAGGAGATGAATGACAAGAAAAACCAAGCCAAGCTAGCAGGACCCCTATCAGAAACGTCTCTGCCGCGGGTGGGAAGATCCCAGCTCTCCTGGGCTTGCAGTTCCTCCCACAGCCCCTGCCCCTCAACACACACGCCTCTCTCCCCACCACTCCTTCTCCCCTTTCACCACCCAGAAGACCCAAGACTCACTGGCGGCCCGCAAGGCCCTGAGTGGACAATGGAAAGCTGCCTCTTCTTCCAGCTTCCCAGGGCTGGCCCTGCCTCGCCCCTCTCTGCCGTTTCCACCCCTCCCACCTACTCCTTCCACAAGCCCGACTTTTGAACCTCCAGTTCCCTAGGAATTTTATGAATGCTCAGCACAAGCCAAAATAAACTCGTAAAGAAAAGGCTTCTAAAGAAGGCCAGAGCCGCGTACAGCAAGTGCTAAGCGGTAAATACAAAAGTTCTCCAGGTCGCTGGGAGCTGTGCTCTGGGTGGTAGAAGGTTGGGGTCAACCAAGGGAAAAGAGGACAAGGGGGACAGTGAGTGGAGACTTCCTTTTCCTTCCTTCAAGGGGCGGGGGAAGCAAGCTCCAAATCCTAGACTCAGTCTTTATTTCTTGTAAAAGCCTGATAGTCTGTCCCCTCATTTATTGATGAGCTAGCCCAGAGAAGTGGAGAGATTTAGCATGTCACACAGTAGTGACCTGTCCAACCTTGGAGCACCCCCTCCCTGTGGAACTGTGGGACTGCAGGGTAAGAAAAGAAGGAGCCTACTGCAACCAAGAGAACCTTCTGTTGTGGCAGAATGCACTGGATCTGAGAATGCAATTTTCTGCCCAATGTGTCTTTCAATTACATTTAAAACTCAGTCTTGGCACCAGGGAGAGAGATGGCTTAACTGGTAAAGGTACTTGACACTAAGCATGGCGGCCTGAGTTTGATCCCCTGGACTCTCATAGTAGGAGAGAACCGACTTCTGCAAGTGATACACATGGATACAAATAAATAGATGTAATGGAAGCATTATTAAAAAATAAACTCAGTCACTACGCCGCTACCTGAGGCCGTCGTCCCGAGTACCACAGCTCTTATACGCCATCACCTCTGTCAAAGTATTACCAGAAGATAGTACTCCAGAGCACAAAGGCCTGGGAACTTGAAGTAATCTTCTGGAACAAGATGGGTTGCTCTGGCTTCCATAGAACTTGGCATGTCTGTGGCTAGTGAAGATATTTGTCACTCAATGTGAAGGGCTCCTGTCCTGTGTACCCTCCCATCAAGGTTTGTCCCTTCCATGCTGGAGACTCAATCCAAGATGCTAGAGTTGGAGAAGGCCACTTGGTTAAGCTCCTCCTGGAAAGAATCTCTCCTCAACTTCCTTCTCTTTAAACTGAGAATGGTTCCTCATCAGTATCCCACGCAGTCACGCTCAGCACACCCCCAGATCCTCCTAGGCCAGGTGGAGCTCAGATGGGCAGGGCAGTTACGTGGGACTGTTCCAGGGAGCCAGCCTCCATGGAACCCATGAGGGCCTGGCCAACTTGGGCTGCAGTTAGGGCAGCTTCACTCATTCCCTGATCTCCACACTTGATCAAGAAGGAAGTGTCAGAAAGAGATGCCAGGGCTGAGAAGAGAGGGCTTAGCAATTGGTTAGCAGTGTGTGTGTGTGTGTGTGTGTGTGTGTGTGTGTGTGTGTGTGTGTGTAGAAGTAGAGCCAAGACTGACTCAGGGATGTGGCATGTGTGTTTTCCGGAAGGAATCTGACAGTCATGACAACATCAGCTGGCATTGATGGAGTACTTACTATATGCTGAGCATTTTATATATGCGACCACACTTAATCCCCTCAGCAATTCCGAGGGTTTTCCAGAAGGAATACAAAAGAGTTGTGACAATAGCTGGCATTTATTATATGCCAGGCATCACGCTAAACATTTTACATACATGCCTTCATTTAATCCTCACAGCAATTGTGAGGAACCCCTCCCACTCTACCCTTTATTCTACAGATGAGCAAACTGGCTCAGAATGGGTGCAAAGTCACAGCCTAGCACTGGTGTTCAGCACCCAGCTCCTCCCTCCTCCCCCACTAACACTCTATCATTTCCTGAATAGCTCCCTGGGTTCCTGTTCTTGCCAGGCTATCCCCATGCTCATGACTACTCAGGCACTCAGGCAGGGCTGTTTCCTTCTCTCTCCTCCTCCAAGATCTTCTATACGAGAACTTACCCTCCCTCGATCCCATCTCTCCACATCTCTGTCCTTCAGCAATGCACACGTGAACCTCGTTCTGAGGCAGGCCCTGCGGGGACCCTGGAGATTCGGAATTGAGTTGACCCCTACCCATGCCATTAGCCAGTACAGGCCTCTCTTTGTAGAAGTCTCCTCCCCATACAAAGGTCCTGCTCTAGTCTTTCCTAGTCTCCCTCCACCCGTTCAGTTTGTTCGTAACTATCATGGCTGAACCACCCTGATTTCTATCTGCAGTGTCTATCTGCCCCCAGAGGCAAGTTCCCCATTACAGATCACACCCCCCACACTCTTATGTTGAAGTCTATATTATTTACTTTTGTGTCACTGTGATAAAAATGGTAGTGGTAAAAATATCAGTCAGAAACAAATTAAGCGGAGAAATATTTATTTTGGCCAATGCATTCAGGAGGTTTCAGCCACTATGTTGGCAAAGGCATGGTGAGAGGAAGAGGAGCCCACACAGGGGGGAGCCCACAATGGCGATAAGGAGTGTGATGATGAGGATGGTGAGGGCGATGGCAACGATGGCACTAATGACAGCGTGTCAAGATGACTCCATTCTCCTCTTGCAGCTTATCTTGGCTTCCTCTTCACACCAGCAGGGACCTACTCTCCAGTTAGCAAATGTTCCCTTTTCCAAAGCAAAAGCCCAGGAGCGCTGGGAGGCTCCGCTGAGAAGAGAAGATGACACACAGGTGAGCCAGTCCAGCTTGAGGGTCCCAGGAAGGACAGGCTTCTGGCCACATTCAGGCTGTGCAGAGGACAGCAGGGTGTGTGGATCCCTGAAGCAGAACTCACCGTATGGGACAGAGATGTGTCAGGCCGACACACCCCAGTACTACACAGGCCAGAAAGGACTAAGCAATGAGGCCAAGTGCTGTAAGCCGGGGCCTCCAATATCCTGATCGTGTTCAGGCAGTGGGGGGGGGGGACCCTGACCTGAACCAGTGTCGTGAGATCACATAACATCAATGGCCATCACCAGTCATTGCAGGATTGTGCCAAGTCTCAAGGCAGGCTCAGGGGAAGGTGCTGGCATCCTTCCGTTTGAATCGTGGAGACACCAAAGCTCCAGACAGCTTAGTCACCATGTCAGGTCTTCCTCACCTCCCCCAAACTGTCCTCCTCAGTGCCTTGCCTCCAGGAGCCGGGACCCTCCCAATTCTTTCTCATCCTCTGTTTCTCCCTGTGGTCTGCTTCTTGACCCCTTGCTTTCTGGACATGGGTCTCTGCCTCTGCGTGTTCCTGCAGGCTACTCTGTATGCTCGTTTCCTGAAACATCCTCATTAGCCACACAGCTTATGAACTACTTCCTCCAGGAAGCCTCCCTGGCTACTTTATTCAGCTGCAAAGAAACTCAAGAGGTCCCCCAGATTTTCTTCCCAGTTCCCCTGGTCCCCTCTTGTCTTCTCATGCAACTCTATCCACTTTTCACTCTGGATGTGTCAACCCAAACGCTGCCAGTTGCTCTAAGGCAGAAACCATGAAGAGCATACAGGTGACCCAAGCACTTCCCACATGGTGTGATACCTAGAAATGTCTAATGGATGAATGAATGAATGAACGAATGAACGAATGAACAAACGAATCATGATGGTGGTTTCAGTTGAAGCCAGGCTAACGGCTTTCTGCTCCATGACTTTCTGAGGATGCATCACGGGGGTAGGAGAAGAGGGTTGGACTTTTGAGCTGGCTGCCCTCAGCTTGGCCCTCTGTTCCTGTGACCCTTTTAGCTCCTGCCTCTCAGTCTTCATACTCCCCTGACTAGGACGGAGCTGAGAAGCCACCTTGACTGAGAACAGGACCTCACCACCACAGACTGCACAGCCCCAGGTGCCCTGTGTGGCCCACCCTGGTGTTCTCTGCTGGAGGTCTTGCAGATCTATGGCTCTCCCAGCTTCGTTGACTCTTGGGCCTCCCCTCTCAGCACCAAATCCAGCTGTGCAAACCCCCTGCTGCCCTAGAAGGACCTCAACCTTAGACATGTGGGTAAGTGGCTACAGATGAAAGTCAGGCTGGCAATTTATGGTGTGTGGAGTCTGCTCCCTCCAGGCGCTCCATCCGTCAAGGCAAGGCGGTGTTTTCCTTGGAAACTACACAGGTGGGACCTCTTCCTGGCAAGGCGCTTGTTCTCCCTCGGGTGCTGCCAGGGTCATCCACAGGGAATTCCTGGGAAGGTCTTGTTCACCAGGAATGGCAGATGAGTTTCCTCAGTTCCAGCCTTGGTCTGAGCATGCTCCTCCGGCAGAGCAAGGTGGGCAGCTCTGAGGGCTGAAGGAACTCCATGTGGAGTCCTTCCTGCTCCATCTCACTCTCCCTTCTTGCTGTCGCCGACTACAGAGCAGCTGATGGGACAGAAAGAAAGGAGTGAGCCACAACACACACCATGCGGGCAGAAACTAGAAATAAGGCAGAGGAATTCAGACATAGACCAAAGTCAGTGACAGCTTAGAGGATTAGAAAGCCACAGGACAGAAAGTGACCAAAGATGCGCGCAAAGGACTTGGCCTACAACAAAAACAGAGACAAGGAAAGAGAGTGGCCAGGAGAAGAAATTGTGAACCAACCCCAGCATGAAAGAGATAGTCCTAGAGAGAGATAAATGGAGAGAGAGAGAGAGAGAAGAGGGAGTGAGGGAGCAGAGGTGGAGGGAGTCACCATGGTCCACACAGGGAAGACATCAAACTCCATGGTCTACATGAAAGGCAGTTCCTGGTGAATGAATGATACACACAAATGATACATCCACATGATACACAACAAATGCCTGGGCCAGTGCCTGTGACACAAACTTTCCAGTGCTCCCTTCCTGAGTGCAACAAGTCTAGGGCCCGTGGCCAGGGACTGGAACACGGGTCAGCCCCATCCCCCAATATGGAGGCTGTGTGAGAGGCTTGGGTCAATCCTATCCTAAGGGGCTGTATGGGGGACAGAGAGGAAAAGGAAGTACCAGGAATCCTGGCTGGTCCAGGGTAAGACGGCCTTTGTATTTGTTATAAACTTAGACTTGTGTGTGAATGGCAATCTCGTCTCTAGCACAGTGGTTCTTAACCTTCCTAATGCTGCCACTCTTTAACACAGTTCCTCATGTTGTGGTGATCCCCAAACATTAAATTATTTTGTTGCTGCCTCATAACTGTAATTTTGCTACTGTTATGAATCAAACTGTAAATATCTCTATCTCCCGATGATCTTAGGCGACTGCTGTGAAAGGTTGTTCCATCCCTCAGGGTCATGAGCTATGTTGAGAACCACTTCTCTAGCAGAACAAGAATTTACTCCCTGGGTGTGTTAGGTACTTTTGTTGTTTCTATATGCAGTGGTTTGGACAAAAATTTCCTTCATAGGCTCTGGTATTTGAAGACTTGGTTCCCCAGTTGGTAGTGCTGTTTGGGGACATTATGAACCTTTGGGAACTGTGGCCTTGCTAAGGGAATATGACACTGGAGACAGACTTTGAAGGTTTATAGCCGCTTCCAGTTTGCTTTCTCAGCTTCATGTGCAATGAAACCAGGTCAGTCAGCTTCGTGCTCAGCCATGCCAAGCCTCCCTGACCAGTATGGACTCCTCCTCTGGAACCAGATGCCAAAACAAACTCTTTCTTCCTTGAGTTGCTTTGGGTCATTGTTTGTTTGTTTGCACAGCAGCTACATTGTAACAAAACACCTGACAAAAGTACCTTCAGGAAGGGAGGGTTTGTTCTGACTGATGTTGTGAGGGTTTCATGATCTGGAGAGCAACTCTAGCTGAAACACAGAGTGTAAAGTGACTGGTAACATTGTTTCCACAATCAGGCAGCAGAGAGATGAATGATGGTGATGAGCTAGCTTTCTCCTTTTTACCCTTTCAGCCAGACCCCCAGGCCATCAGAGGATGCTTCCCACAGTTGGACTGGGTCTTCCTTCTTCAGATGACCCTCTCAGGAAATACAGACACTCCCAGAGATGTGTCTCCTAGGTGACTCCAAGTCCTGTCATGATGAAGATCAACCATCACTTTTACTAAGCCTCTCCAAGAGCCAGGCAGGCCTCTGTCCTGAGAATGTCACAGCAAACAAATGACAATGGACCGTGCCCTGCCCAGCTTGTTTCCAGTAGAAGACAAAGACAAGAAGCAACAAGGCATGCATGCATACATGGCATCTTGGGTACAAGTAATAACTGTGACTGGTAAGAGTCAGCTGGAGCTCTAAGTGTGGTAATAAAGAGACCCACAAAAGACATCTGGAAAGACGAAAGGAATAGGCTGAGAAAACATCTGCGGAGTTCAGATCCCTATATCCAAGTAAGGAGTGTGGTGTGGACATGTGTGCCTGTGACCCCTGCACTATGGGAAGCAGAAACAGAAGTATCACTGGGGTTTTCTTTCTGCCAGCCCAATGCCAGGTTCAATGAGAGACAATGTCTCAGGGAATAGGCAGAGAGGACAGAGCAGGGAACTGGGCATTCTCCTCTGGCCTTTGTACACCTGGTCAAACATGTATACCTGCACACACATGTGCACATACACCACACACACATCCAAAAAAGCACAACTGGAAGGAAAATGTATGTCACAGTTACTATACAAGAGTCTTAAAGAAGAAATGATTTTCTGGGTTTCAAAACCTGGTGTGTGGACCAGGAGTATTTCAATGGCTGAGTCCTACCAGATATCTTAAATCTACATAAGCACAGACACAGTAAATCATGCTTGGCTGCAGAGGCACACGGGAGGACACCATCACACAGTATTTACATAGCACAGCTACAAATTAATGGCAAATTAGGAGACCCTAAATTCAATCCCCAATACTGCAAAGAAGAAGAAGAGGAGGAGGAGGAGAAGGAGGAGGAGGAGGAGGAGGAGGAGGAGAAAATACTCACAAAATTCAACAAAAACCTGATATACAATTTATAAGGTGTTTGATCCCATTTTTCATGAATGGGTAAAGTTCTTTTATGCTCATCTTACCTGTCAATATTAAGTAAAATTATCATCAAATGTTTACATCACAATTACATTCATTCATCAGTTACACCAGATGAATACAAAAACTAGTGAAACTAATCTGTAAAAGTTAACTGGTTACATGGAATTCACAGTAAAAACAAATATATTCAAATATATATAGTCTATGAATGAATTTATATCTAAATACACAAATATAAGATACTTTATTTCATAGTTATGTGATATATTTATATATTTTTATTTATTTTATAGCAGTAAAATCTGTAACAAATGTATATACATACATGCACACATTTTAAGACTCAATTTTAAACATGGAGATTACCAATTTCATTTTTATTATTGTCTTTATACATAGTTCAATACAGTTTCTATATTGGTACAGTAATTAATTCAGACCAAATTCTGCCGTTACATACAACCAGAAACTAATCAACAACAATGACAACAAACTTATATGCCTGAAGTCATTAGAGGGCTGTTGGCAATAAAGCCTTATTTTCATATCAGGCATACATTTTTTTAAAAAATCATGATTAGTACATTTAATAAATTAACAACTGGAGAACTTATATTGAGGGGAAAGTCAGCTAGTGCAATTTCTAGACCAGAAATTAAAATCTCTGGAATTTAGAATTTGGCTGGTCAATGGATCAGATTAGTGGCAAACTAGATATAGTTGAAGATAGAATTAGTGAATTAGAAGAAAAGTTAAAAAGAATTAACCAGAGTAATGTAATGAAAAAAGAGATATAACATACAAGAAACATATATGTATATACGACAAACTTAATGTGATTATAAATACAATTCAAAGTGGGAAAAGAAAGATAATAGAATAAAAACAGTATCTAAAGAGATAATAGAGCTTCCTCGGCGCTACCTGCGAGGTGGCTGCCATCTCTTTCGCGGCATCATGGCTGCCCTCCGCCCTCTGGTGAAGCCCAAGATCGTCAAGAAGAGGACTAAGAAGTTCATCCGGCACCAGTCAGACCGATATGTCAAAATTAAGCGAAACTGGCGGAAACCCAGAGGTATTGACAACAGGGTTCGGAGAAGATTCAAGGGCCAGATCCTGATGCCCAACATTGGTTACGGGAGCAACAAGAAAACTAAGCACATGCTGCCTAGCGGCTTCCGGAAGTTTCTGGTTCACAACGTCAAGGAGCTGGAAGTGCTGCTGATGTGCAACAAATCTTACTGTGCTGAGATTGCTCACAATGTTTCCTCCAAGAACCGAAAATCCATCGTAGAAAGAGCAGCCCAGCTGGCCATCAGAATCACCAATCCCAACGCCAGGCTTCGCAGTGAAGAAAATGAGTAGATGGCTGGTGTGCATGTTTTATTTGCATTTAAATAAAACCACAAAAACTGAAAAAAAAAAGAGATAATAGACAGGAACATTTTAGAATTATCCATCAAATCTCAGAATCAATCAATTTTACTCAATTTGACAAAGCCCAGACACAAAAAGCCACATTTTAATTTAAGTGAATCACTAAGGAACTAAAAAACAATAACAAAAAAGATCTTTAAGCCAGTCAAAATTTAAAAAGCCCATACTGACCCCACAGAAGCAATAACCAGGCTGACAGAATAATTCTTCAAGTCAGACCAAATGGAAACAATTTGAACCAACAGAAAGAAAATCAGAAATGATGGAAGCCGAAAGATAATAAATTGACCTCAAATAGCTATAAGAAAGACATCTGCTGAAAAACCTATTTCCAGGGAAAATTTTCCTCAAAAACAAAATAAAAACGTTTTAGACAAACTTAAAAAGAATTTATTACAAACAAACCTGAGCAATAGGAAATGTTAAGGAATCTCTTAAAGGAAAAAATTATCTCAGATAAAGGTTTAGAGAGACTGGAAGAAATGAGGAACACAGAAGAGTGTAAGGATACATGCAAAAAGCATTGGCTACAAAATAGCAAAGGCTTGTGTGCATTAGAAATATTCGGAACTCAGAGATGCGAAGATAATAGCATTGGAATTAAAATAAATGCTAAGTATTCTGAAATGCTTATATTTTCAATAAAATAGAGTTACATTATGTAATATTTGATATATTAATATCTAGATTAAATAACTAGAAATTGCAACAGCAAAATCAACAGAGGAGATAAGTAAATGAATACAAAGAATGAAGAAAATAAAGCAAGAATAGTCCTGACACATAAAAAGTAGAGGGAAGGTGTAGCTTCAGATTCAAATACTTCAGTGATTATGTTGAAATAGGGGTGAACTATTACCTTGCAATTAAAAGGAGAGACAGCTGTGAGATGGTTCCACAGGTAAAGGTGAATTGCTGACAAAGCTGATGACCCAAGTTCAATCCTTGAGTCAGAAGGAGAAAGCCAACTTCCAAGTTATTCTGTCTTGTGGCACACACACATACACACACACACACACACAAGAAATATACTAAAAAAGATAAATATGCACAAGTGTTAAAATCAACTTAGCCTTATCTGTTTATAACATAAATATAAATAAACCAAAATATTTAAAATAGAACTATGTAAGATGCAAACTATTCTTAAGGGATACAGCTATGTTAGTATCAAACCTTGTGAACATTAAGGAAAGGGTTTACAAGACTAATGAATATAGGATCAATCACCTAAAACCCAGCATCAATTCTATGTAGAACACCAAACAGTTTAAAAATGACAGATACTGAGGCACTAAAAAGTTTTAAATATCTAGGAGAAATCTAACTAAAGGTATTATAGCATTTTGAATGTAATTAGCCCCCATAATCTCATAGGGGGTGGCACTATTAGGAGATGTGGCTTTGTTGGAGTGAGTATGACCTTGTTGGAGGAAGCATGTTACTGTGGGGGGTGGGAATTGAGGCTTCCTATGCTCAGGATATTATCCAGTGTCTCAGTCAACTTCCTGTGGCCTGCAAAATGTAGGACTCTAACTACTCCTCCAGGATCACATCTGCTTGCATGCCACCATGCTCCCCACCATGATGATAATGAACTGAATCTCTGAAACTGTAAGTGAGCCACCTCAATTAAATGTTTTCCTTATAAGAGTTGCTGTGGTGATGCTGTGTCTTCACAGTAATGGAAACCCTAACTAAGACAGACATTGGTATCAGGGTCTGGGGTATTGCTATGATAGGCCAGACTATGTTTTTGTTTGGAGGAATTTGGGCTTTGGTACTCTGGGTTATGAAAGAGGTGGAATACTTTAGGTGCTGTTTAATTAGCCCTACTAGTAAGAGCAAGGAAGACAGTGGTACTGAATATGATTTGATGGACAGTAGGAAGCTGGCTCAAGAGGTTCCAGAGGAGAATTTTAGTATGTTGCCTAGAGATTGTACTTGTGATACTCTCAGGAAGAAAGTGGATGCTCTTTGCCCTTGTCCAAAGTGTCTACCTGAGGCTAAAATGAAGAGTTTTGAATTAATTCTGTTGGCAGAAGAAATCTCAAAACAGCTTCATATAGACTCTGCTGTGTGGTTTTTAGTGGTAACTCTAATGAAGATTTATAATCAAAAGGAGCAGACTGAACAGGGTAAATTGCAAAATGTAAAATTTAAGAAGAAAAGGAGCACCTAAAAGTGGAAAGGAACTAAGTCCTATGCTCAAAATAAACATATCAAGAAATGAAACAAAGGCAGTAATGACCTCAGGGCAAGACCCCAGACAGCCACATTTCCAACATGTGAATTAAATGAAAAGCATAGAGTGGGTGTGGTGGTGCATGTCTTTAATTCCAGCACTGGGAAGGCAGAGACTGGCGGATCTCTGAGTTTGAGGTCAGCCTGGCCCTGGTCTACAGAGCGAGTTTCAGGACAACCACGAATAGACAGTGAAGGACAGAAAGCTGGTGGAGACGTAATTGAACAGGCGGCCATGTTCCAGCCCCAGCAAGCAGCAGAACTTGGCAGCTCTGGCCACATGGGTCTGTCCTTAGAGTTAAGGATAGAAGAAATGGGTTGTGGAATTTGCTTCTGTGCTTAAAGAAAATCACTAAGGCCAGGCATGTGTCAGGGATGTCGAGGCCATTGCTTGAAACTATAAAGTTGAAGCCTGGATTGCCTTAAAGAACCCAAGATTATAGAGATGCCAGAGTTATGGGATACCTGTTGAGGAGGTCTGCTAGCAAGCAGTGGAACAAGCCCAAAAGAAAGACATATGTTGGAATAAAAAAACTGAAAAGAGTTGGAAATCTGAAGAGCTTTTTGACATCAAACATGAAGATGCAGAGTTTGCCCAGCTGGCTTTCAGTTTTGTTTTGGTCCAGTAGTTCCTTACTATACTCCCTTCCCTATATTTAGGGATTGTAATGAATATTCCATGCCATTATATGCTGGAAGTGTGTGTTCTGCTTTTTATTTTGATTCTTTTACAAGTGATTACAGTTAAGAGATTACATGAATCTCAAGAGAGACTTTGAACCTCGGACTTTAAAACATTATTGAGACTGTGGTAGACTATGGGGACTTTTGAAATTTGGCTAAATGAATTTGCATTATAATACTGTTTCAAGCTTATGAAGGCTGGGGAGTGGAATGTGGTAATTCAAATGGAATTGACCCCCATAATATCATAGGGAGTGGCACTCTTAGGAGGTGTAGCTTTGTTGGAGTGGGTATGGCCTTGTTAGAGGAAGTGTGTCACCGTGGGGGTGGGCTTTGAGGTTTCCTATGCTCAGGATACTGCCCAGTGTCTCTGTTGACTTCCTGTTGCACGCAAGATGCAGGACTCTCAGCTATTTCTCCAGCACCACATCTGCCTGCATGCCACTGTGCTCCATGCTGAAATAAATGGAGAGACACTGCAAATTCATGGATTGAAACCTTCCATGTTGCAGAGACATTAGTTCTCTTCAATTTGATCCGTCAAGTCAGTATAGCTCTAATAAAAATTCTCAGTAGCTGCTTTGTGGAAATTGATACTTATTAAAATTTATACAGAGATGCAAAGAGTCAAGAACATGTAAGTCCTGTCTAAGAAAAGGGAATATGATCAGAAGAATATTCTACCAACCACACAAACTTTTACTGTGAGTTGCAATAGGCTGCAGCAACTGCTGCTTTGCTATTACCCACAAAATAGGTTAACTACATCAATGAAACAGAATTCAGAAATTGAATGTTTATATAGGTGCTTAATTAGAAACAAGGGTGACGCAGAGAACCCTGAAATAATCATGGGCTTTTTGCAAATGATGCCCAAACACTTGTTTTCAGCAAAGAGAGTTAAAACTAATCCTTTCCTCACTCCATACACACTGACTCAAACTGAATTGTAGATCTGAAGCGAAACAGGAAACAATATAGGTAACCTAGAGGATAATAGGAAAGTATCACCACCAACTGGGGGTAGAGAAAAGAGGTTTCTAAAGAGGGCACTGAAGTGAAAACTTCTATTCATTGTAAGACTTCATTGCGAGATCAAAAGGCAAGGCATAGAGTGAGGACTATTGCAATACATATAACTTTAAAAAAATTGCATTTATAAAATTCAAAGGAGTGATACTAAATAATATGAGATGGGCCATTCAAAAGCTAAAAAATAGATTCCAAAAGGCATTTAATTAAAAAGGGAAATCCAACTAGCTAATGAAAATTTGAAAAGGTGTTCAACCTCATTAGTCACCAGGCAGATGTAAATTCAAGCCACAGTGGGAAAATATGACACCCCCAATCAAATAGCAAAGCAAAACAGAATCCACAGCAATGAGTGTTAAGGAGGATCTGAAGCAAGTAAAACAAATATTGCTGGTGGGAGTGTTGTTAGTATTCAGGCATCTGTACTGGCTTGTCCTTGGGGTTCTGACAGGATATGCCCTCAGCTGTAGTCACTAAGAGCATCATCAATGCATATTCACTGTGTTCCCTTTTGAAAGGGCTCTGTCCACCTCCCATCCTGCTGTCTGTCTTTCTCTCCCTCTCTCTGTCTGTCTCTCGTCCCTTTTCCCTCTCTCCCCACTCTCTGCCCCTCTTTTCTCTGTCCTGCTGTTCCTGTCTCCAGAGGCCAAGCTCCCTGCTTATCCTTTCCCTTTTTTATGATCCCTTTCCCTAATAAAACCCCCTCTGCTTGAACCCTGTTGCATGGCATCTTTATCTCACGTGCTGCTTTTCTTTAAAATATTACTTGACATAAACAATTTTGAGGACATTGTTTGACATTATCTACTGAACTTGAGAATATATACACCCTACTGCTGTAGAACATTCATGCCTAGCATATGCCCAGCACAAATGTGTGCACATATAAAGCAATACCATGTCTAACACAAATGTTGCTTATAATGACGGTAAGTATAAAACCAGTAGAAGTGAAAACATCCAGTGACAGTAGAATGGATAGCTATATATGAATAGTGTGCATGGACAAGTATGCATAGAGAACCTTCTGACATAGGGATAAAGTAACAATGTAGATAAACCTTACCAGTAAAAAAAACATGTCTGAAGTAGATATTCCATGCTTCTATTCATGTAAGTTTTTTGGGTTTTGTTTGTTTTTTTAAGTTTTACTTATTATGTATACAGTATTATAGGATGTAGATGGTTGTGAGCCACCTTGTGGGCACTGGGGAATTGAACTCAGGACCTCTGGAAAAGCAAGCAATGCTCTTAACCTCTAAGCCATCTCTCCAGCCCTCATGTAAAGTTTTTAAATGGATAAAATCAACTTACAGTAGCAAAGATTAGAAGAATGGCAAGTCTTGAGGATGAGGAAGGGACATGAGTGTGGTGGTGACTTGAAGGGTTTGGGGAGCTGGTGCATGGGCTGAGACAGTGAGATGCATATTTGCATCAGTGCATTGGTCCACAATGTGCTATATCCACATGAAAATCTAAACAAAAAGGAGTTTAATTTTTTTCTCCTCCAACCATCTTCATGATCTAAAATGTCTTCACTGGCTTGGGTTTCACTTACCCAATATCTTCCACTTCCGTCATTTGCTGCAAGTGACAGGACATCATGAAAAATAAATAAATCCTGTGTGTTCTTTCATCTGTGGATGTCAAACAAAGTCAGTCTGAGTGCAGAATAGTGACAATGAGAGGCTGGGAAGGGTTGGGGGAGGTTAGAGAATGGTACCAAGATGAGGTCAGACAGAAGGGAAAGTTCTATTGCTGTCAACACCATCGGGTAACTACAGTTCTTAGCAACCTATTTTGTGTTTTAGGCATCACTAGAGGAGAGGAGCTCAATGTCCCCAAACACAAAATGATGAGAAAGAGCTAGAAATGGTAATTACTCTGTTTTGATCCCCCTATGTATACATGGGCTGAAATATCATTGCATCTCAGAAATATATGCAATTACTACACAATATTTTAAGTGGTTATTGGAGATGGGAATGCTAACAACTCCAATTTGGTCATTATATATACATTTGGAATTACCACCATGTAGCTCACAAATATGAACAATTAAAAATGGTAATTTTAAAGCCCAACTTTCATACTGCAGCCAGCCCCCTTCATTATTCTCCAATGAAAACTTTCTATCTTGTCTCTGTGCCAGCACTAACCTGAGCAGAAGAGACACAAAGGTGGGTAGGAAGAGAAAATAAAGCTAACAAGATGCCCTCAGGTGATAGCTGAGACATGACTGTGTCAACCAGGCTACCATTGATGGAAATGGGGTTGGCCATAAAGGGAACATGGGAAAACCATGAGTTTGAAGCCATCCTGGACTGCATAGGAGAGCGTGTGTTGGCAGCAGCAGACGTCAGTGCATATCTCAGCTCCATCTCATCCTCGGTGTGAACTTGGACAGGTTCTTTAAGTTCTTTACCCTCAGATTCGTCAACCATAACAGTGGGTTCTACCAAGAAGTCTTCTGAGGACTAAACATGAGCAAGCCAAGTCCATGACACGTCATGTATGCTCACAAGACCAAGTCCCTTCCCTCTTCCTTCTCAGCAACCGAGTTGAGTCTACGCTGAAAGAAGAGAGGTATTCCCTAAGTGATGCTCACTTGAAGGGGTCTCCTCCCACTTCCCTTTCTCATATCTCCTCCAGCAGCACCAGCCTGGGCACTGGGTCCTGAAGAGCACGGGCTCAGCTCTGGGCTCTGCCATCCCCTTGTCTCAACATTTCTGCGTTTTTCTATATATAGTAGGACTGTAAAATCCTCCCTCAAATGAGTAAGATTAGAATTCAGTGAAATTATGCATGGACAAGCCCTTGTGTAAAATGCAAAATGCTGTGTAAATGTCAGAGGTTATTATGAGAGGAACAAACATGAATTAGCACTTTCTCTCATCAGAGTACCTTGGAAGCATGACCTCATTAAACCCTTACAGGCCTGGGAAGCAGTTCCAACAAACACTGCCGCTTTCCACGAAACAGATCTGAAGCTTTGAGAAGGCCGACCATGTGTCCAGAGACTGGACTAATAGATGTTGAAGTCAGACACCAAAAGCGGGTCTTCCTGATCCAGGGTGACCTATCCTGGGAACCCTCATATGCTCCATCACTGTTCAAGCAGAGCCGACTGAGGGTTCTCTGCCCCCTTTCCCAGGGTACTGAGTAGTCCCTTAAAGAAGCAGAAGGTCTGAGGATGGGGACTTCAGGCTGTTCCACAGGTTCTGGAAACTGCTGATGGTGTGCGCTCAGGTTCCCCTGCATGCCCCTGTCTCTCACTGAATGCTCTCAGGTCAAATGTGCTGCCGCCTGATGGAAAGTGAGCCTCAGTCACTCATCTGAGCCTGGTGCCTCTGGTTCCCATCCAACTCCTTCAAAAATGGAGCCTGGGGCCAAGACAGGGCACCAGCCAGTTTGTTGGGTTTAGTGGGTTGGGGTGCCCTGACTGAGTTCCACTGCCTTGAGCTTTGTTGAATCTTTTCCCTGCCTGGTGGTCACTGAATCTCACCCTCAGTTATAACAAAGAGCACTTCACTCTAAAGTAGCTAGAGAGGTGTGGTGGTCTTGATTTTTTAGGAAGTCCAGGGCAGCCTCTCCAGACCAGCTTCTCCAGGGACCGGAAGCAGGTACTTTCTCACCCGCCACCCTGTGCTGTCTTGAGTCATCGGTTCTCATCAGCTCCTGCGTTAGGTGGCTCTGCCCAACCTCCTGATGGGTGCATATGGAGAGGGATGACCCATATTTTATCTCCTCTGGGTTAACCCCAGACTGAGCTACTAGTGTTGATACAACCACAACAAGGATTCGATTTTGGGTCATGTGCTCAACCAGAGCCATCACCACATTTAAGAAGTGAAGTATTGCCAGGCGGTGGTGGCGCACGCCTTTAATCCCAGCACTCGGGAGGCAGAGGCAGGCAGATCTCTGTGAGTTCGAGGCCGGGCTGGACTGATAGCCTCCAAAACAATACAGAGAAACCCTGTCTCGTAAAAACCAAAAAAAAGTGAAGTATTATAAAAAATAAGAAATAAGACACCCTGAACCGAAGGGACAAACACTCTAGCTGGTGACAACTCTCGTGGCAGGGCAGAAGATCAAATTTCTCTTTAGGAAACTTCCCAGAGAAGTCAGGCCGACTTAGCAAAGTGTACATAGAAGTTTTTGTCCTGCCCAATCCCACAGCCGTTTAGTTCCAAATAAATGCACAGAAGCTTATATTAATTATAAACTGTTTACCCAATGGCCTAGGCTTCTTATAGACTAGCTCTCTCTTAATTATTAGCCCATTTCTATTAATCTGTATTTCTCTACGTGGTTTTGGCTTACCAGAGAATGCTCAGGCATCCTACATTTCCAGCAGCTACATGGTGTCTTGATCATGACTTATTATTCTCCGAGTTCCTCTTCCCAGAATTCTCCTAGTCTAGTAGCCCAGCCTATACTTCCTGCCTGGCTACATCCTCCTGTCCATTGGCCGAAACAGCTTTATTCATCAACCAATAAGAAAAACATATTTACAGCATACAGAAGGACTTCCCTTGTCAGCAAAGGCCAGGCTGACTCAGCAAAGGCAGACTTTATTTCTGACTGGTTCGCTCTATAGGCACCTCTTCCTGGACTGTAGGAGGAGAAAGGTATTAGGGAAGGAATTAGCCTTGCTCTAATGGACCTCAGAAAAAGCCCAGAGTAATTCTTGAGTGCAGAGTTAACTCCCTCCCTGGACCTAGGTCACTTCCCCTTTACCATGGGAATGATAGCTATGCCAGGAGGAAGGTCATGTAGATAAAGCACGATCCATGCTTGGGCACTGGGGAAGCCCCGTGGGAAGTTGCCTGTGTGGGTGTGACTCAGGCCACAGAAGGGAGAACATGATTGGAGAGGCTGCCAGGATGGAAGCTAATTCATTCACTCCACACATTTGTTTATTTACCTGTATATCAGGCTCTGTTCTAAGCATTAATACAACAGCAATTAAGTTAAAATCAAATTAAGTTCTCAGGGCAGTAGTGCCCCCATGCCAAGGGAGGGGACACACAACAAACCACTAACAAAACAGCTAAGTGAGCAAATGATACAGAATATTAGACCAAATATGATTGGTGTGGGGATGGGGGTAGGTACTAGCCGTGAACAGAATGCTAAGAACAGACTTCACTAAGAAGGTAGCTTTTATGCAGCCTCAGGAGGGATGAGAAACAGGTCATCTACATAGAAGAGAAACTCAAAGGAAAACAGTGAGTCTCATCTGCAGTCCATGAGCAGACTTCCAGTGCTCATGAATACCTTAAGATGAGATATGTATATAGGTGTCTGTGTGTGTGTTGTATATGTCTACGTAGAAGCCCTTGACATCTCATCCCTGAAACAGCTCTCAGAAAGTACCCCATCCTGCTCCTACCCTTCCATGTTGCTGCAGGACTCTGAAGTCAGAAAGAGAGCTAATGGCTGGACTGAGGTGGGAATGCAGGCCCCAGTTTCTGGCACAGGATTCAGGCTCCCTTGTGAGTAGGAAGCCTAGTCATTCCGTGGCATCACCCTCCATCTACCTCCAACTTTGGTAGTCTGGGGTGACTATGTCCTCAGTGGTGGACAATGGGCCACATGGAGAACAAGGGCCAGGACCATATGACAGGCACAGTCTGTTTATCAAGAGTCTCTATGCCTTGCCCACTCTAATGAAAGATCATCTTCGGTTGTTCACTCCAGAGTCACAATCCAAGGGGCAGTGCAACATGCTTGCTCTTCAACTGTGCCTCCAGTTACATTTTAGATGGTTCAGTATCATCTTCCAGACCTCACACACTGGGGCAGTGCCTTACTTCAAGATGCTCTCAGGCTTTGGTTCTCAGGGTCCTAAAAGGCACCATCCTCCTGCCTTAGCACCATGAGCCTTGAAGAGGCCAAGTGAACAAAGCTCTAGGCAAGAGAGATTCATTTGTTATGCAAACATCCACTGATTATCTTTTGCCAACATCACTGATTATCTTTTGCCAAGAGTCACACTGGCAAATGAGGTAAGGGTGCTGCCGGAAGGACCTTGACTCTCTTGGTGGACATGCAGCTCTGCACAGCTGCTTTGCTGATCTCATCATGGAATGGGATCTAGTTCTCAACTCTGCAGCTCTGTGCTGACTGGTGAAAGGAGCTATGACCAGAGACATCTGTGCAAGCACTGTGAAAGCACATCTATGAAAACATGTACAAGTCCTGCTGGCGGCTGATCTTGGGAACCCTGCAGCCACTGCCACACTAGGACACTTAGGCTAGCCTACTGGATAAGAAGCATGCCACTCACTATCCCTACCCACACCTGAGCTGACCACAGACACTTGAGGAGCCCCAGATGACATAACAACGGGACCACCCTTACCACAATCTACTTGGCCCATCTTCCAATTTCACTTTTCAGAGTAACAAAGGATGGGCACACTTGCACGTAAATATTTGTCTGTATCTCATGTTTTCTAGGAAAATTTTCTAGACACAGAATTGCTAAACTCAAAAGTGTACGTCAGGTTATACTCTGCTATATGTTGCAAATGTCTGAGGCAGAAGGTAGTCCCCTCCCACCAGCAATGTTTAAGAACCTTGCACTGCCTCCCAGTGCTTCTGTAATCTTAAACCAGTGCCTGCCAGTAAGAAAAATAGGATCTCAGCTTAATTTCCATTTCTTTTCCCTCTAACAAACCAGTTTAGACCCATGTTCTCTTGCTTCTTGGCCATTTTGCAGTTGTGACTGGCAATTCTGCCACTAGCCTCTATTTTGATAAGGATCGAGGATTTCTACAGCAGCAGGCCCAGCACTGTGTGTGTGTGTGTGTGTGTGTTCAGTTAGGTCAGCAGGCCAACAGAGTGCTTATTAAAACCCCACTGTGTGGCAAACCTGGAGCTTGGTGTTTGGAGGCATCAGTGACGGGTGATCATTACCACAGAGGTCTTGAGATTCCACAACAGACAAGGCCTTACACGAAGAAGACAATTAGAGAGTGAGGCAGACACACTCTGATCAATGCTAATCAGGCAGCCCAGCTACGTGCTATGAGAGCCAAAGGAGGAAGAAGGAAGTTTGGCCTAGCCAACTACAGCCAGGGAAAGAGGCTTTCAAGAGAAACCCACAGACAGGAGCCATGGCATTTAATGTGTGACCGTTGCGTGGTGACACATATTCCTGTCCTCAAGCAAGGAACATGACGCTTCAAAGCTCCCAATCAAAAAAGTAAGCGTGTTGGCCACTGCCATGGCCCAGCCTGGCTAGCGTTGCTAACCATTGCCATCATTGCCCTGGTAATGGCAATGACAACTGGCATTTATTGGGTTCTATCCACATGTCAGACACAGCATATTAAGTACTTTGTTCTCAGTGTCTCATTTAGGTTCCTGTAGCTCAGGACGTAGATGCCTTCATTGGTCCTCTCACTGGTGTGGAAACTAAGATTGGATAAGCCACACACAGGGCATCACGGAGAGTATCAGATCCTGCCAATAGCCAGGTTTGGGTGAGAACCCCAGGTTTTCCACCCATCCAACCATCTCTTCATCCTGTGTTGCATGTGGAGGAAAAGCATTCCTTTGATGTGATTGATAAGGAAACTACACCCACTATTGACGGGGGAGGAACTGAGTTCTGGAAGTTCACAAAGACTGCCCCAGCTTGTGCTAGACTTCTGTGTGGCATGGGGGTTCCTGCTGCATGGAGAATGAGGAGGGGCTGACAGGGGCCGGTGGAGATTCTAATGAGCAGGAAGCATACAAACAGCAAGAGAACCTCAAGCTCAGGCAGGGCTGGGAGAGTCGGGAGGTCTTCCAAAGGCAGCTGCTAGCTGAGTCAGTACTGGACAACAGAGGGATCAGGAGGGACAGCGTCTCCACAGGAGGCATCTCTGGCAGGAACCTGAGAGAGGCGGCTGTCACTGGGGACAGACGGTCACACCCTTCATCATAGCACCAGTCATGTCCCTGCTGACGTATCTTCTCTCCAACAAACTGGTACTCCTTAGGCCAGAGATACCATTCAACATGATCCCATAGTGGCAGGGAGCATACTGGGCAAGCAGGTGAAGGAGGTAATGACCAAATGTCCTGTGTGTGCAACCAGACCGTGCGCCCCTTTGAGACTGTGTAGGCAGTCACATGCCGTAATAATCATCATCCCTTCTATAGTAAAAGCACCTAGAAATAACTTGCAGGCCTTACACTAAACCACCCTCCCACGACTACCTCAAAATCTCCCCTGTATCCCTCTTACAGACCAGAAAGGGAGTCTCGGGAAGGTCTAGTTGCTCATCCAAGATTACCTGAGGAAATCAGATTGGACCTACTTTCAAAGCCTAGTTACTGTTAGGCTGTTGCATAGCATCTCTAGCCTCAGTTTCCCATTTGTGAACTGGTCATTATTATACCAGTCTCATAGTTTCCTCAAAAGGAGAAAATGCTATCATGAAGTCCCTGTGTCAGCACCTGGCATAGGTAGAGTTTTGGGTATTCGTAGCCATTTTTTTGACCTTGGAGTCTGGAAAACAATTCCCAGTTAAATGGGTCACACACTGTCCTCCCTCTCCTAGTATCTTCTCAGGCTCGACATCCTCCCACCACCTTTGAGAGGCACACAGGAAGAGGCATGAATCAGACCCCATCCATCCAAGCTTTTAACCTCCCATCGACAGACTTCTTCCATATCGAGCAATCTTTTCCACGACCTGGCTGCCAACAGAGCCCAGCATTGGAGAGCATCTTGGCTCCCATTGGAAGAAAAACAAACTTTGCAGAAAAATAAACACTTTTTTAAAAATCCTGCGGTTTTTACATTCAAGACCTAATAGTTTTTCCTTTCCTTTTTTCCCAGATACTACAAATCTTCTGTTAGAGGACGAGAATATGAAGAGTGTCTGGGAAGGGACTTCTTGACTGTTCTTTGATAAAAGCACAAACCAACATGGCAGCACCCAGGAATCAACATCTCAAAGCTGTCAGCAGTGAGAATTATAGCAGCAGCCTTCCAGACCCCAGACACCTCTCTGCCCAGCTCTCTGAGCCATCCCTTCTCCTTGCTCCCAGAAGGGTTAGGAAGCAGTCCTTCTGGTCCCTTCTGTTGCTCAGAGACACAGAGATAGAGTCAAGCAGGACCAGACAGTGGTTCTCATGTGAGAGGCCTAGGACATTTTCATTCCAAAATACAGTTACCTCCCACTGTGAGCCTGGCTGGACAGAGGCCTTCTTGTTCCACTGACAGGTCTAAAATAGGAAACCAATTCTTAGAGAAACACGAAACCATCACTCTGGAGTAACACAGCAAGCAGAACCAGCCCACTGGTGCGGAGGGCAATTGCCTGACAGTCTCTGCTGTGCCCATTCCCCAGGCAGAGGGTAAGCTCTGGGAGCCATCACTCACACACCCACAGTAGATTCATCCCCAGCCTCACGTCTGGGTCACCTGTGGTGGGCAGCTGCTGGTAGTGATTTAAGGTGACAGGTAGCGCAAGGACCTGGAACATCATGTTTGTCCTTTTCATTTCTGTTCCTTTAGATCTGGAACTCTTAAACTTGGTACCCATGGCTTCCAATGTCCTAGAAGTATCATTACTAGGTGAAAGGATTTTGTGGTGACAACATTCATTAAAATCTCCAGGGTAGGGAGGGGCCTGAGGAGATAGTTCAGTCAGCGTAGTGCAAGTATGATGTTCCCAAGTTGTATCCTAAGGCCCTCGTTTTTTTTTTAAAGCCAGGTATGGCAATTCATATGCATAATCTCAATACTGGAGACACAGAGATACATGGACACTTGGAGCCTACTGGCCAGCTAGCCTAGCCTACCTGGCAAACTCCAAGCCAGGGAGACAACCCAACTCAAGTAATAAGGTGAATGGTACTTGGGAACCATACCTGAGGCTGTCTTCTGACTTCCACACGCATGTGCACAAATATTCATGTGCACCTGCACAGACACATACATGCATGTGAACACACACATGTGCAATGCACCCAGGTGCACAAGGGTCAAGAGTTCCCAGAGGCTCAGAGCCCCCAACTTATAATTTACCTGTTTAATAGTAGAGCTTCATGGAACCAAGGGCATGTCTTATCTGTCTTGGCATCATTATAGCACAGGGAAAGATTTGGCATTTTGGACATTTAGTGAAATGAAAGAATGAATGAATGAGCAAATGAATGACAAATGTCATATTCCTTCTAAACTCCAGAGCTTGGAAATGGGGCTATACAAAACAAGAAATGGAACACTAGGCAGGAAATTATAACATTAAAAATGGGGGAAATAAAGAGCTATAAAAGTCAAGAGGGATGGGGAGATAGAGGGACAAAGCCAAGTCTTGGCACTGGGCGGGACTGAGGACAGGGACAGTCCTAGATGCAGTGGACAGGGAGCTGGGAAGACATTCGGGAAGCATACTCTTTCTAAGACAAACATGAACTTTTTTTTAATAGAAATCTGTGGTTGGCTTTGCATCCAGGGCTAATGGGTGTTCCTTTCTTTTCCCATGCAAGCTGCCCAGTTTGGCTAGAGGGGAGAATATGTTCAAGGAAGGGGTGGGCAAGAGGTTTGGAGACAGAGACCGGGCCCTGAGCAGGAAGGGTGGGCCCCAGAGGCCATCTGCCATAACCGTTCCCTGAAGCCCGAGGAGAGAGGGTTTTCTCCTGTGGGGTCTGGATCTGCCTATGCCAGCCAGGGGCTGCTGCAGGGCTCCACACTGAGACTGAGAGGCCAGCATGGAAAGAGGGGTCAGGCTACAAGGGACAGGACTTCCAGCAACTGCTCACTGACGTCTTGTAAGCTGTGTGAGGAAAAGCTGTCCTCAAACAGTCCTGTGCTTTCCACAGCCTCAGGTATGAGCTGTTCGTGGCAAATATGGAAGATGAAATTAAATAATATAAAAAGCAAAATGAAAACATGAACAAGCAAACACATGGACTAGGCGCATGATGGGATAATTTTCTTCCCTGTACTCAGTAATTGTTTCTACATCTCCAGCTTTCTCCCTCAGGCTCGCCCCCTCTGCTTCCAGATCCCCATAGATTCTGCCTTGAGTCTCTGCCTCCTGTGCTTCTCATGGACCCCTTGCAGCACAAGGCAACCTTCCTAGGTAGTGGCAGCCATGAGGATTGGATGGTGGACACTGGATGCTACTGAAGGTCACAGCCAAGGTCATCATCACCACCACAGGCAACGCGTTTTAAAGCTGCCCTGAGTCCCTGCATCTGGCCCTTGACCTTCTCTCCCAATTGCACTTCTACCTGGGCCTCAGTGGCTATGAAAGGTACGAATGGGAATCAGTCACTGCTGCTACTGCATCCAATTCTCATAAACTCCCCGCAGAGAGTCACAGATAAGACTGAGGCACAGGCCTGAGCCAGGCAATAGAAAAGCCAAGATTCTGTCTGTACTGGGCTTCTGAAACCCTACCTCTTGACGCTGTCATGTGAGGATACTTCCCTCATGTGCTGTCATGGATGTACTGCAGTGGAGTTTGTCACTGTAGACATTCATACAGAAAGAGGAGTTGGCCAGAGTGCCTTGCAATATTCTTAGGAATACATACTTGTAAAAAGGCTAGAGGACGGCTAGGGTGTAGCTAAAGCCCTCACCTAGCTGTGCAAGGCCCAGGTTCAATCTCCAGCATTGCAATAGTGACACTGACCCTACAGCAAGAGCAGAGAATTGTTAAATGATGTGCCCTGTACTCCATAGTGACCTGAACCCCAGTCTCTGCCATGACAGCCAATCTGCAAAATGGCCTTGCAAAGTGAAAATGAGCATGGGTGTGCAGACCCACACAAGAACACAGGTGTGTGTCTCAAGCAAGGCACCAAGGACCTCAGGGGCCACAGGAAAACTGTGATTCTAAACACAAGAGAAACACAGCACTGGAGAAACCCTGCCTAGGGATGAAGTTTCTGTTTCTTTACTGGTTCAGCCACTTTCCTAGCTGTGAGAGTGGAGTGAATTCTACCCTCCAAACTTGGGCGGGTCCGTGTGAGTAATCTTCATGCTGCATCCATGACCTTATTCCTTTTCTGCTTTTGTTCTCATTTTCCATCAGTTGAACTTCTACTTATCCTTCAAAGCCCCATGGAAATGCCCCCCCACTCCTCCATGATCCCCAGGGACTGTGGATGCATGGAGCTCTCTTCAGGGGACGTCTATATTTTTGTGCCTTGCATTTTATGTGTCTAATTGTTTTAAAAAGTGTTAACTTGATATTATCTCCTGAGTCAAGGGTTGTACTGGGGCCTGGGAATACAACCAGAAATGAGAGATTGTTACAGGGGAAATTGTGGTCCCAAAAGATAAGTTTGAAATTCCAACCCTAAGTACCTCAAGATGTGGCCTTATTTGAAAAGAGTCGCCACAGGGGTAATTAGTTATGTTGCTGTGGTCAAAGTAAAGTGGCCTGGTCTTAATCCAATATCCCTGGTATCTTTCCAGGAGACACAAACAGGACACGCAGTCATGGAGATGTAGGTAACACTGTCACCATACAATGAGGGTTCAGGGCCACCAGGAGCAGAAAAGGCCAGGGAGGACTTCTCCCTGGAAGGCCAAGAGGAGGCGTGGCCCTGCCACATGTGGTTTCAGCACACTGGACTGTAGCTTTGTGGCCACATCCCCTTCTGTGTTCACCACGCCTGGCCGGGAGTCCTCTGCTGTGGCAGCCCTAGGAAGCTAACATAGAAATGATCTCTGCTTTCAATTGTTCCTCGCCTTACACAGGGTTCCTCACTGAGCCTGTCTCTCGCCAGTGGCTGGCAAGCAAGCCCTGGAAATCCTCCTGTGTCTGCTTCCCCAGCAGGTGGGGTAACAGGTGCACACCACTGTGCCCAGCCTTTTACTGATGTTCTTAGACTCTGAACTCAAGTCCTCATGTTTGCACAGCAAGCATTTTACCCATCCAGCCCTTTCCCCAGTCTCCCTGAAGCTGGGTATCGAAGGATGTATAGGAGTTCACTGGAAGAAGGTTATTGGGGAGAGGGAAAGTGTAGATTAAAGAATGACAGCGACACCCGTGTGTCTTCATGGTGTCTCCTTAGGAGCTGTGATCTTGGTACAAGGTGCTGCCTTTGACAGATGCTCAGCATCCATCCCCTGGGCCTACAGAAGAGTCGGACTTTACGCAAGAGGAAGAAGGAAAGGGGATGGAGTGTTCCTGGCTGCGACTGTGATGTACTACTCCTGCAATGGAGAGCAGATGCCGAGCCCAGCAGAGGCCCCGAGGAGATTTAGAACAGGGCAGGCTTTTAAAAGAAAACAAAAAGCAAAATCGGGTTGTTCTCTAGGGCTCCGGCTCAGCAGAGAAGGAAAGCAATTTATGGTCAAAGGAAGTAGCTTGACAGTAAACAAAAATACAGTGACCCCGAGTTCCCACTGGACAGAAGATAGATGGGGCCGTCGTAAAAATGAGATTAATTTTAATAAGGGCTTTCACCAAGCTTCAGACCCTGGTGGCCAGAGCCTGTCCAAGTGCCAAGGACAGGCAGCACTGTTGATGGATAGGGCCGACCTCAGAGAGCTGGAGACATGGGGACACTCGGAAGTTTAAGACTGGCCCCTTGCTGTGACGTGGCAGCCTCTCCCTGCAAGCACCCTTTGTCTCTAAACTATGGTTCATCCACTGCAGGTGGGAATCCCCTGTTCACTCCCCTTGGTGGGGATCATGAGCTCTGTGCATGTGTAATTCTGAGAATGGGGTGCTGACTAACTAAGCAAGCCGTGGGATAGCTCTCCACACACAGACACTCAGAAAGCTCTGCTTCATTAGTGGTGGGAATATCCTGCAGTGTCTCTGGTCACTCCTGATTTAAAACAGCAGGACTCGATTCTGCACAGACTGCCTGAGGACTCACTGAGTAATAGGTTATGAGAAGAGAGACCCCTAAGGATTGGCTCCTGATTCCAGAGGCGAAGACCGACAATGTCCTTATCCTATCTATTGACTGAGCCCAAATCCTGATCAAAGGCTGAACCCAGATCTCTTACAGGGCTAGCCCTAATCTCAGATGGCAAACTGAGCCTTGAAGCTAAGTCCTCACTCAGATAGGTCTTGTAATCTGAGTCCTGATTCTTCTCACTAAAAGTGAGCCTGATTCTCACTCACTCTCAGGCATAAGTGTTCATGTACTGAAGGGCAGAGGGGCTGAGAGAGATACAAATGAGAACATACACAGCTCACTGCAGCTCATCATGAGCCTAGAACAATATCCGAGTCCACGGTATTACAGATGTGTTCAATACACAAGCCTTGAAGCACTGTGCTGAGTGGAAAGGATTATAAACATTGCATCCCCGAGCTCGCAAAGCTCCTGCCACCCCACCCACATGGGGTCAGAATGTCACTGTTCCTGTGTTCCCGCACACTGCATGGGCTTCTGCTCTACTGATGGGCAGAGCTTGTGTTAGTCACTGGCTGTTCTTTTCCGCCTCACTCCTGGATACCCATTCTGTGTGCTAAGCACTGGCCCACTCAGGATACAGAGCTACACAGGCTCATAGAGTGACAGGTATCTGCAAAGGCCAGATTAGATCTTTAATCATTTTCCTTATCAGCATGCTAAATGGAGTGATGGCCCTGTAGAAAACATCGCCCTCTGGGGTTTCACGAGCCAAGTACCTGCCAGCCAGAGAAAACCTGCCCTGGTGACTTCCTAGCTCTTGACCCCACCGGCATCTGATAGCCCAGTGTCTTGTCAGCTGTTCTCCCAATTATGTATCAATAAATGTCACACAATCGAGTCTTAGCTCCCAAGTGAGTGTTTGAAAGTCAGAGATATTTGCCTAATGCAAGCCGATGTCATGTCAGGAATTAGTTTGACTAATAGGCCTTTAATGAGATCCTTGTGAGGTCTGGGCCCCAAGCAGAGGCTTTCTGAAGTTTTCCTGCAAAAGATAAACTGTCTGCCCCCCCACCCCCAGCCCCAGCCCCATGGCCATGTCAATCTCTTGCCAGGAAGCTCTCAGCCAGGCTCAATCTGACTGTTATACCAACCACCCAAGAGTAAATTTCCAGAGGCCTTTTACATCCCAAAGCAAATTGGGGAGGTGTAGGCTAGTGCCACCTGCCTGAGATGAGGTCCGGGGTCATGGAGGCATACCCTCAACAACAACATCAAATGTCCATTTGCCACCCTAGGTCACCTCTACAGGGCCAACTGTGACAGAGAATAATGCAGACTCACCACCTGGAGCTTTCCTCCTAGGGACAGGAACATGGATTCTGGAGAATGGCATCTTCATGCCAGCCTGATGGCCTGAGGGGAGTTCACTACTGATGCATGCAGAGCACCAGGCACGGAGCTGACGCTTAGTGGGAAGGAACTCAGTCACGAGCCATGCCTACTCAGCTGTTGCCTGGACTGACTCAGGAGACGCAGGTCAGTCTCACTCTAGCGAGTCCAGGGCCTGGTTGTTACCCGTTTGTAAAGTCACAGAGGTTGAAAGCAGGTGGTAAGAGAGGGAGTGACATGACTCAGGGTGTAAAGGCACTGTTGCCAGACCTGAATCTGATCCCCCGGAACGACAAAGGAGAGAACAGAGCAAGCGCGCAGAGCTCTAATCTGACCTCCACACTCAGGCCGAAGCATATGCACCTCCCCACCTACATATAAAATTAATGGTTTTTTTAAAAGAAAGTGGTTAGAAATGTTTGCGGATAAACGGCATTACAACATTTATTGTATTTTACTAAACTGTGACTGGTCAGTGAGAGATGAAAAAATCAAGTCTTTTCACCAAATACAGTCTGAAGGGAGGGAGCCAGAGAAGCTTCCAGGAGAGGCTTTTGTCTCACACCATCTCACACCCAGCAAGCTGAGCCTCCTGCTTCGTGTGCCTGACTTCACAGGGTCTAGGTAGGCCTTGTGCTCAGGTTCTGTTCTAAAACCTTGCTACTTACACCATTTAATTTCAGAGGCCAAAAGAGTTGAAACCTGAATGGCATGCTCTTTGAACAATTAAAACTAACAGTGGCCCGCAACCAAGTCGGACACCTCAGCTCTGCAATTGGCTCTTACAGTGAATCGTTTCCCCATATATTGCAAAGTGGGGTGTTGCCTTCAGTTACCATAAGACACCTTCATGTTGACCATACATCTCCAAAGGAGGCCTTTAACATCATTTGATCAACTTCCCTTCAAGAGTGACCTGAGCCGGGCCCCACAGCCTTCTGTCTGCTCCCAGCATGTGCTTCACCTGGCTCCTCACATGCAGACTGGCTCTCCCTCTTGAGTGCTTCTTCCATGAATACTGGGAAGGGACCTGTCATACTCTAAGTGCTAACCCCATATCACTCTCCTGGGGCATTGTTCCTCAGAGGTGGGTTTTTCTCCTACCCTTCCCTGTCCATTCTCAAACACCCAGCCTCACACTGAACCAAACACATGCTTTACCTTAGGAAGACATTGTATCTCCTGGAGAGGCTCACCTCTGGAGCATAGAAGACACCTGTGCTGTAACCCTGGGAAAAGCCTGAGAAACCCCTTTGTTCAGCCTCCAAGGATTCCATACCAAGAATGATCCCCAAAGCTTCCTATTTCCTTTTGTAAGAAGCCTGAAGGACTCAGGAGATGCCAGAGGCTGTCCATAGGTAGATAATGACTCCAGGGTGCTGCTCACTTGAGCCCCTCCCCTCCAGAGTCCCTGGGCTACACAGCAGGATGCTGCCTGCCCAGGCAAGACTAGGAAGACCCTACAAGTCCTATTAAGTGCCCAAGTCCACTCTTCATAAAGACCCTTCCAACCACCCACATCTGCCTACAGAAAGAGGCTCTGATGAGGCTGTCACAGGCACACAATCCGTCACCTCATGTTCCGTTGCTGAGCCTCTCCTAGGTGTGTCTGCAGTGCCAACAAACAGCAGAGCTCTCAGGCTCAGTTGATCTGGAATGCAGTAGCCAAATGCAGATCTGGAAATACAAGCATCTCAGGGCCATCAAGCCCAAGAATCCAGACTCCAAGGACCCTGGGGGGACTCCATCCAGAACCTCTGCCAATCTTCACAGCTCATGCTCTGGCTCACCCAGGCCCACTTGGCATGCCAGAAGACTTCAGAACAGGAAAGAATGCTCCCCTGCATTGCCAGTGGTAGGATAAGGTCAACACACCTGTCATAAGACAAGAGTAGCCTAAAGGAATGGTTACAGTAGCAAATGGACAGGTGTTCTGGGGAAGCAGGAGATGAAGACCAAAGACAAAGAGCCCTGATAGCGTAAGACAAGGCCAACCAGGCTCTGGCAGGTGCTGGCAGGCTCCTTAGCACCCTGCCTGCTACCTGAGGATCTCCTGGACCCTGGGAAAAGCCGAGAGCTTCAGGGCAGCTCTCTCAAGTTGAGTTTGCCTGTGTGGCTAGCACTGAAATCCCACCTCTCCTCACCTCTGTGATGTCCTCTGCAAAATGACATCCTGCAGTAAGCAGGTTCCAGTACTTTGTCTTTCATTAAATCACTTCTGGCAAGGACAGGCACACTGGCAAAGGCAGAGAGGCCAGAGCATGGGGCATATTCATAAGAAGTGGTCAGTTCTGGGTGTGGAGGGCAGGGTGAGTGACAGGGAATGCTGGGATGACATATCGACATAAAATGACAGAGGTCCGGAGGCTCAGGGGTTGGGTTCCGGTGCCTCTTATCTTTCCACATCCTTCTGTATCACGGTCTGTAGGCACAGAGGCCAGAGTCACTCACTGCTCATTGTATGACCCTCGTACAGCCCAGGCAAGACCATCCTGTGCAGCAGATCTGTAGGATGCCCTTTTCCTGCCCCTGGGTGGCTCCGTGAGGCTCTGGAATAGTCATGTGGTGGGCTCAAGGTGTAATGTATAGGCTTAAGTGTCTCTAAAACAACTAGTAAAAACCCTAACCAAATCCAAACCAGATGCCCCAGGACGCATGGGGCTGAGAGCTGTCAGCGCCTCTGCATTTTCACCTGCTCATGTGGGTTGCACCTGTAGGCAGCAAGCGTGTGGGAGGGCTCCAGGCTGCCCACTAATGCTGGCCCACTGGCGTCCCCAGAGAGCCGGTACCCAGGACTGCAGCGTCAGTCTCTTGGTCCAGTTACCACTGTTGGTTATCTCTACTTCCTCCAATACCCACGGTAGTCCCTCGAGATTAATTAATGTCCAAACTGTACTCCAGACTCTGAGATGTTGGGCAATTAGCCTCAACTTCCTATAAGCAACACGAACACTTGGATATCATCCTCCAAACTCACTGGATTGTTCATTCATTCAGCAAGACAAATGTTTATTGGGTTTTACTCTAAGCCAGGCATTGGACTAGGAACTAGGAAAAAGGGTCCTTGACTCCTTAGAGTTTGCAGAAGTGGTTCTCAACCTTCCTAATGCTGTGACCCTTTCATGCAGTACCTCAAGTTGTGGTGACCCCAACCATAAATTTATTTCATTGCTACTTCATAACTGTAAGTTTACTAGTGTTATGAATTGTAATGTAAATATCTGATATGCAGGATATCTGATATGCAATCCCCAAAGTGGTCAAAACCCACAGGTTGAGAACCACTGGTTCATAGTCTATAGAGGTGACAGATAGGCAAAACACCCTCTCCCTCATGTGCAAATAAATATGCAATTTGTAGGTCGGGCTAATACTCTCAGAGGATGTGTCAGGTGCATATGAGTGCCAGGAAACACACAAAGGAGCTGCAGTAAAGGAGCCTTCTTTGAGGAATTTAATGCTGAGACCTAAATCCTGCACATGACCTCTGGGGAGGCACAACAGCTCGTTTCACACAAAAGAATAGCTTGTGTCAAGGCACCGAGACAGCGCAACTGCCCACTCATTTTCTCCTTGTGGCCAGAGAGGAGAAAGAAGGGAATAACATGAAGTGAGGCCGGAGACCAGACAGAGATGAGATGGAGGCCAGACAAGGTCTCATGGGGGCAAGCGCAGGAAGGCCTGAAGGAATAGTCAACAGAGAGCTTTGGCATGGCTCTGCAGGCAGAGCTTTAAAAGATCCCTCCAATGGGGCACTGAGAGCATGGGGGCAACTGCCTCACTTCTGCCCAGCAGAAAATCTCCACTAAGATCTGAGGTCCTGTAGGTGGAGGGATCAGCACATGGCCAATGAACCCCCAGGTCCAGGAGCTGAGCAGGTCCTGGCTCTGGGATGACTCCCACCATTATAAGGTAACCAATTCCCACCCACTGTCTCATTCGGTCCTTCCAGCCTTGAGGACAGAGACAGAGAACAGGCAGATTTGATTCTCTGCTTCAGTTAAAGAGAACCAGGCTAGGAAACTGACTAAACTCCATAGTTTGCAAGTTAGTAGGACTCAGATCTACATCCTGACCCATGATCAGACAAGGTCATTCCCAAGAATGAATGAGCCCAGCGCTGCAGGAATGACCAGCTGAGAAGATGGAGATGAGCATGTGAAGGGAGACTTTAAAGTCAAGCACCACGCCAAAGGATGGAGGTATGGGACTTGAGGGACCAAGCTCACCCAGTCACTACAGGGACTGGAGTGAAGTAGAATGAAGCCAGGTGGCATGTCCGGGGACAGGGTGACAACTCTGTAAATGCCAATGGCTATGATTGTCCCAGGCTCATTCCAACCCTCCCCAGAGACCTCACCCTCAAAGCATAACTGCTTTTTTCTCTCCAGAACTTGTCTGCTGGGGATCAAGGTTGGTGTTCCACCCATTATCTGATCATCATCACATTAGGGTGGATCACTATCCCCCCCCCCCCACCTAGAGAGTATCCTTCCCAACCAGGGTGTCCATGGTCCAGAGAGCCCTTGGCCCTTTGATGAGATCTCTGTTGGTGCCACCTGGCCGTGGCTCCTTTCACAGCCACACTTCCTGTAGCACCCTCCTCTTCTTCCCCAAGCTGTCCCTAGCCTTGCTTCTAGGTGAATTCCTACCTCCCAAGGGCTCGCTGCCCTGTTCTCAGAGATGCCGGTCACCAGTAAGACTCCTGGTCCTCAGGGACTTGTCTATGCTCAGGGCTCATACAGCCCAGACTTTCTGTTGCTGCTTCAGGGGATATGAGCTGATGAGCAAGATTCTGTGTCTCTCCTGTCTCCTCTACCCAGAGGCCAGTGAATATCTAGATCTCTCCTCTTCCTTTCTGGGAAGAGAGCCCAGGAAGGGACTAGGAGCATGAAAAATTAATTTAGAGTTTAAGTAGTGCCTGTTTAAAATCCTCCAGTGTCTAACAACAAATTCCTCCTCAACTGCCCCCTCCCAGGGCTGCAGTGGCCCCAACACCCTGACACTCCTGTGGCCATCCAGGAGATTGAACAAAGGTCATTCCTTCCTTGTCCCCAGATGCCCGTTCTACTCTTCCTCTTTCCCTCCTAGCCAGTGACCAATGCATTAGGTGACTGTGGCTTGAACCTTGGCCCAGGTGTGATGGGGCCATTCCAAGCCCCAAGTGCAGGACAGGCCTCCTGCTCCTAGGTCCTAGGCCTGGAGAAAATGCCAATGTCCCCTCTCCCTCATGCTTTCCTGTATAAATCTGCTTTCTCCTCCAAAACCCAGAGCTAATCCCTCTCCTCTGGGAAGTCTTTCCTCCCCGGCCTCTGCTGAGCTTGAAGATGAGGTGACCTCCCAGCCCTTGGGTCCCCTCGCGGTGCACTGCGGGGCAGGATGGAGCCACCTCTAAGCCTGGATAAAGGTGAATTCCAGCAGTTGGGAGAGGTTATTTTTGGAGCTGACACGGATGAAGCGCCCCTCGCCTTCCAGGCAGTCTTTGCTTTGTGCTGCAAGGCCCAAAACTAACATTTTCATAATAATTTTCCAGTATCAAAGTGATAGTTTTGATTCAAGACAGCTGGAGCCTGCAGAGCTGTGTGGCAGCCTCTCCCTCCCTCAAGCCAAACATGTGCCTCCTTCTCTACTTTAACACCTTTAATAATCGCTGAAAAATGCATGGCCCCAGCACTTTTCACAGCTCCCTAATCAGAGGAGTCGGCCCTGGAAGGAGAGCGCTGGGTGTCTGTTTTCCTTCTACGATGCCTGAGCCCAGGGCTTAGTCCTCCCAACCTCCCTCTCTACATTCCATTAGTGATGTCTGATGAAGGAACTGGCCTTTCTGCTACTATTAAAAATGGGGGGAGCCCAAGAAACACAGAAACCCAATAGCACGGAAAACTGATATAATCTTTTCAAAACTGTAAAGATTGTTCACCCTAAGGAACATCTGCACAGAAAAAGAAAAGGGCTTTAAACAAACTGGAACGGGGTCGAGTAACTTGTAAAGGCGGGTGTGCTGGAGAGATGGCTGGCGTGTCCGTGGCCTGCTGTCACTTTGGAGGAGGAAAGCCACCTCTAAGGAGCCAGTTCCCTCACCGAGAGCTCCTGCCATCTGGAACTCATTGCAGGGTGGAATACTGAGGTTTGTAAAAAGAAACCCAGCCTGACGATAATTGTTCCTTAAATCATTAATACGACCTGAGCACCAGATGGAGAGTGGACAGCAGCGACAGGCTAGGGACCCATCCAGAGTCCTGGCCAGCCCACTGTCATCTACTTCAGAAGCTGTGGCCACCTTCTCCCAGGAAACAGCCTCGGCACATTCCCTACTGCAGCCTCTCCGTTATCTGCAAGGACCTCCTCTGGCCCTCAGCACCTTCCTTCTGGACTGGGGCTGGGCACGGCTGATGCTTGAAGCCTGCCTCCCAGAACCTTGGAAGAGGAAGTATGGCCTCTTCCATGCTCAGGAATCTGCCGATGACTGAGTCAGACACTTGGGCCACATGCACTCAGGACAGAGCCAGTGTGGGACAAGGTGAAACCAGTGACTTGATGTGTTGGACATGGGGTTTTGAGATGGAAAAGGTTAGTGTGGGCCGGTCACTGGGCCTCAGAGTAACAGAGATTCCGTTGTGACATCCTTTCTGAAACCTGGAATCTGAGCTCCCCTGAGGCAGAACTCTGGCAACTACTTTCTGCCATTCATTCCCAGAGCCCTGGGAGCCAAACTGTCTCTACCCCTGATACACTGATGAACTAAATAGGGAACCATAGGTCCTAGGCTGTTGAGAGGACACATGCAGGCCCCAGCATCTCCAAGGACTGTGTGAGCCCTCAGAATAGCAGGAGACCCTTCCTCAGGGACACTAAACACCCCTGGATGGAGTCCCCGCTCCAGGGGCCTGGAAAGGATCACTAAGGCCTGTGCACTTGTCTCTGGGGACACCTGTGCCTTTTGTCCCTTTGCTGTAGAGACAGTTGCAGGCCTCTGCGCTTCTGAACCTGACTCTATCCCAGCCTATCTCTCTTTAGAATGAAAGCCAGGTATCCAGAAGCTGCCACACACACTGGCCTTGATCCCTCTCAGAATCTGAGACACCCAAACATACAAATCAGCTTCTGCATCCCTGGGATCTGGTTCCTTAGCAAGCTCCCTATCTTGTGGACAGCAGCACCATCCACTAGGAATACAACTCATCCCTCATGACCTTCTTGCCCTCCCTCCCTCCCTCCCTCCCTCCCTCCCTCCCTCCCAAGTCAGTCCTTACTGCCTGGAGTCGTGTTCTGCCAGCTCTTCCTTCTAGAGTTCTCAGCCCACTCTCTGTGTCCCACTATTGGATGACACGGTAGTCCAGGCTGTCCCGCCGCAGGCCTGGTCACGCAGCTTCTTCTGCACTGACTTCTAAACACCTGTGAGCCTCCATTCCTCCCCCACCCAGCAGCTGCAGCTCTCCTGAAAGTTCTCACCTCACCTTTCCTCCTCACGCTCTGAATGCTTGGAACCCTTGAAGGGTGTCTGTAGGACAAATATTCCCCGCCCTATTGCTGTAGCTCACATAGGTTACCTCTGACATCTACACCCTAGCTTCTTGTTCACACCCCATCAAGGGCTGACAGCACCTCTGCTTACTCAGGTTTCAGGCTGTCAGATGTTTTCGGGCGCTGTGTTATATGGGAATATTGCCACAGAAAGCTTTGCATTGGCAGTTCGACACATGAGCTCCTTACTTCCTAGTGTTGTAGCCCACTGGGGCCCAGGAAGAGTGGCACTCGGGGAGGACCAAAATGGTGACACCTTAGCCATATGTGTCTCAAGGTACCATTCCTGAGGTTCTTCAGAGGCTGCCCCTTCCTCCCAAAACCTCGACCTCCTGCTTCATGCACGGGGAGTCTCCCTGACAGCTAGGATATCAGGCGTCCTGAGAAGCAGGGCCGCTTCCTACTCTCAGCCTTACCACAACTGTCTGGTTATTGTTTGCTTTGTCCCGGACTGCGTGTTGTGTGAGAACAGTCACCTGCATAGTCCACCCCTCCACCATCTGAGCAAACACTGGTGGAAGAGAATAGTGGGAACTTGGATGAATGAACAGACATATACATGAATGAGAGAGAGAGACAGGGAGATGCATTAAGAGTTCCCTCGCAGGGCCATCAAGAGTGGCAAGGAGCCCAGAGTGCTCAGGAGTGAAGTCACCAGTCCATGTTGAGTGAGCAGCAGAAGGCAAATGTGGGCTGGGGAAGTGGAAAGGAGCCTTTGAAAGGCAGCCTACTATTAACCCCGCAGTCCAGAGCTTCTCACTGGGGTTGAAGCCCGGGCGGATGTCGCAGGTCACAGCAGAATTCCTGTGCAAAGCCAGAGCCAGCACTGTGCCTGCCCTTCCCCCCCTTCTCCCTCCTCTGGTGACCTCTGACTCAGATCCATCCCTCCTCTCTATGCCATGAGAGCTCAGCCACCTGGATCTGCTGTCCCTCCAGTCACGAAGGCATTGGTGTCTGCCATTTCCCCCAGTCCACTGCCCAACCTGAGTCCCTGAGTGGATACAGGACACAAACGACAAGTGTCTCAACTTCATCCTCAAGCTTCATTAATTTCAATCTTCACCAAGATGAGAAGATACCAGGCAGCCTTCTAGGCACCCCTATCCAAAGCTTTGAGGGACAGACAAGACAGAGTCTGTTCAATGTAAGCGACATTAGAGTCTCAAGTTGAGAGGCCAGGACAGTGTCCAGGCATTCAGCAGGGTCTGTAGATGGTAGTCAGAGTCCAAGGGACTGATTCCCATAGTGATGACCATCACTCTTCTCCTTCTTCCTTCTCATGACCATCCCATCCCATCAGTCACTTTCTGTCACCAGGTCTTCCTCTTCAACGTCTCAAGATCCTTATGCTCACATGAGTTTCAATAGCAGCCCACTCTGCAGCCTGAGCCATCTTGAAAGCACACCCCACATGGGGCATGGCCCTGCTACATACCTTCTGCTCTGGAGTCAAGGTTAAGGATAGCAAGATTTTCCACCTCCTTAGCTGAACGAACCTCCAACAGCACCCATTTCTGCAGCATGCCTCTCCTCTTCTGAGAAAGCAGACAGTGTGCACAGGGCCTGGCCAGAAAGGAGTGTTTTGTTATATGCTCCTTCTCCATTGGTTAGGACCTGCCTTAAAACTGGGACAAGCCTCAGTTTCCATCCCTGCAGTAGTCCAGTTGCCAGAGACCACAGCACCCAGCATATAGCAGTTGCTCAATAAACTATAGGTGGCTGACTGGCTGACGGTTGGGAAAGAGCCCTGTTGAGCACATACCTGCTTGCTCATTCAGGCATCATCTGTGGGTGCCAGGGATCCAGCCGAAACCAGAACTGCCCCTCCACCCTGCCATAAATCCCAGTGGCCTAGTTTTTGTTGAACACCCCCCAGTGTTCCTCCCTCCCAGCAGCAACTGTAATGGAAGAACTGGGTTTTGCCAAGGCAGCGGTAGCCATGGCGCCCTCACAGCCATTCTCCTGGCCCGCCACACTGGGCAGCCTTTCTCCTGGGAGTTGCATGCCAAGCAGTCCCACACAATTGGTTCCAGTGCAAACTCAAAGGTTCTTGTTGGAATGAATGACTTCTAGGTTTTGAGCAAAGAACCTGAGCGCTCTTGCTCATTCTCTGTACCCCTACCCAATCACAGAAGACCAGTGCCTGCATGCACACTTCTGTTATCAGAGGCCTCACTAACAATAGAGTTTCCTCCATGGTTGGTAGAACTAAATACTGCGGCCATCATTAGGCAGAGCTGGCACCTGCTTGCTGTAGTCATCCTGGTATCAACCCTGAGGTGTCACGTGCCACGTAGGTCCTTCCATCTGTGGCCAGTCTATGAGGTAGAGACCTCGCTCTGCACTCCCACCTGCTGCCTCCTTCTGCAGAACACTGAGTTCCTTCTCTTTCTTTGTGGATTTTAACAAGAACTCTTGAGTCTCCATCTATAAGGTTTTTGTCAAGGTCCGTCATTGTCTTTCTTGTTCTATACTTCTGGCCCCAAACATGCAGACTATAAAGGTGAGCCTGAAATTCTGTCTTTTCTGGGAGGGTGAAAACTTGGGTACTGAGTGATTTGGCTAGAGTCCTGCAGGTACCCAGTGGTACAGTGGAGGCAAGATCCCAGGCTGTGGGGGAAACCAATGGGGTCAAATAAAAAAGAACATGATATACTCAAATCACTGGAGACCAGGGGGTGACTCTGAGAGCCCTCGGCAGTGACACAGGAATGAGGAATGGGCAGGTGGGAGGCTTCCAGGGTGCAGCATGGCACACCTGCAGCCACTGCCCAGCAGGTAGGGACCACCCAGAGGGCAAAACTTCAACAGGCATCAGGCTATTCCTGTTCCAGGACCACATTCGTCATCAGCTTAAATCCAGATACACAGAAATCCTAGCGGAGACGTCAAAGTTGTTCCTTTAGAGAAAGAACTAGAAGGCCCCAAGAGGAGCTCTGCTCATGGGAGCCCTGTAACATTCAAGGTATAGGGGTGACAGTCATTCTGTAAGATTCTAGGTTAGGACCTGTACTGCATAGGACACCAGTTTCCCTGTTTGTTCACAACAGTCAGTAATGAGTAGAAATCTGTAGTTAGTGATCTGTAGCTAGTGACCTTGCCAAGTCTACCAACTACCCACAACTTAATATGAATCGGTACCTCAGTGTTGCCAATGAGCGAATCTCCAAATGTACCAGTCATTCATCTAAGCTGGAGAGAATTAAAAGCAACGTCAGCTAACTTGAAGAAGGGGAAAGAGGATAGGATAGAGGGAACGAGCTGGCGTAGGAGCACATGGGATCGGGGGACATCAGAGAAAAAAGAGGCCTGACCATCAGATGTCCTCACACCAGGCCTCCGTTGCTCTATCATCAGACAAACTCGTCTGATTTTCCCTATACCCTAAGGTGGAGACACCGTACCCACAAAGCTCATCACTCCCAAGCCACTGCCTCCTGGAAGCCCTTTTGGCTTTCTCTACTGCCCTTTCTCTCACTCCACTATGATAGGTGTGGGTGTGAGTGGGTGGTCTTCATGGCCCAGGATAGAAGAGAACAGATAAGGTCGTACACAGGTTCTCACTGTGCCCATCCGATTCAATGCTTACTCTCAGCTGAGTGGGCCCTGCTCTCTGAGCTGTCAGCATCACACAGAGGATGTGGGCTACTGAAGTTAGTAAGGCAAAAGTATATGCTCTGATGGGGACACAAAGTGAGAGGGAATCATGGTCCCTTCCTGTCGTCAGTCTCTATAGTACAGGACTGGCCTCCAGAGAGCAGTTATCAGTCCTTACATTTGAAAGGGACCACCATGAGAGGGAGGGGGAGTCTCGTTGCTGTCTTCCTCTTTGTTAGCTAAGTGTCCCCATGGTGTGCCTTCACTGGAGGGAGCTGTGGATGGGAATGAAATGCACATGTTCTACTTACACTCTTTCTCTGCCTTGTGGTCCTCAGGATCTCCTACACTTCATGAAGCACTGTGATTCCATCATCATGCAGAGTGCATGGGGAGGGGGGGTGGAGCAAGGCCTTATGGGTGGATTTCAAAGAGCCTCTGGCTTTATCCCTTTCCCCTTCTCATCCCTGAGAGCACACCCTATGCCACCCCTATTCAGGGGGAAATTATACCAGGTTGTGATGGGGGGGGGGGCAGAAGGGAAAGCGTCTCTGCTATTCATCCCAGCCACTGCACGGACCTCTTGAGCATCCATTGTGCTTGCCCGGCTGGGCTGCCTGGGCCTCAATTGTGATCAGGTGGTCTATGTGGTCCCCTCCCCCCTGGCCTGGGATAGGAACAGGCACAGGCAATGGGCTGGCCTGCAGAGTTCTCTGTCCATCTTCTCGAGGGGCTTTTGTTGAGTAAAACAGCACCCGCCACTTGACCACTTTAAACGGAGGCCAGGCACTTGAACGTGGAAATAGGGGCCCAGGCGCTGGGAGCACAGGGACAATGGCCACCCTCAATTAGCTCACTGAGGTGCCCCAAATGGACTTGAGGAGGGGCCATGACCATGGCCTGCTCATACATATTTATCACAAGCTGGGCTTGCAGGTTCCCATGGCAGCAGGAAGGGTGAGGGGCTCACCAGGCCCTGCGGAGACTGTGCTTCAGAGTCAATCTGGCCTTAATTCCGCAGATCAAGGCACTGCCTTCAGCCTTTACTTGTCCTTTTGCCTTTACTTGGCCCTGAGGCTCATGGCCAGCATGACTGGAGATTCTAGACCATCAGGGACACAAAAAGCCCAACAATGTCCTGGGCACATCTATGAAGACCAGAGTGGAGAGAGACATGCATTCCCCCTTGATGAGACACCCAGGGTGGGAGGCAGCCAGCCACAGTATTTATTGGGTGTTGGATAAATTCTGGGGCCCCAGATAAGTTTCCTCTGCTGTATTATCAGAACAAAGACATCAATTCTGGATGCCATCCCTGGAAGAAGCTGGTGCTTCGGGTGAAGTGGGGGATTTGTCTAAGACCTAATGGATAGTACAAGCTACAGGGCTGGATTCTCATCACTGGGAATGAGTAGGTTACCAGTGCTTATGTAAGCACTGTGTAGGCTGTGTTCAAGATACTTCCTTAATCATTCATAATAACACGGAAAAAACTTAACTTGCCAGATCTGAGACTGGGGCCAAGAAAGTACCCTGCCCCGAACCACATAGGGCTAACAAGTAACAAAATGAGACACAGTTCACACTCAGGCACCTGTTCTCTTTAAAATCCCCATTGGTTTCCAACCCCTCTTAGGCTATGGGAAACCTCCAAGGTTATCCAGGGCACAGACAGCCTCTGTGAAAGGCGACTGCAGCCGAGCTTCCCAGCATCCTCCTAGGAGACTCTGGAGTCCCATCGGGAGCCTCTGCTGATGCCCCAGATTTCCCAAGCAGAGCTAAAGGTCCTCTTCCTTCTAGAATGCAGCTTTTCTGGGAATTCACAGCATCAGCCCAACACAGCACCAAGACCAGGACCACAGAGATGGCCCCCAGTCCAGAGGGATAGCAGGGTAGTCAGTGTCCCCAGAGCCCCCATTTCATGGCAACTTGATGCTTCCTGACTGATGCCCTTCCAGCAGGCCAACCTGCTACCCCTGAGGAGATGGTCCTGCTTCCCTTCTCTCCGCCCATGCTTGGAGATGAGCAGGTGGATAGAATTGGGTTAACTTCAGTTCTTACGGATAGAATTGAGTTGACTTTATTTCTTATGGATGGAATTGGGTTCTATTCCTCTTGCTCACTGGGGTTGAACCAGGTTGGCTGGAGCATGCTTGTTGAAGGATGAGTTAAGTACTGCTGCACTGGGTTAACCTGGGCTAAGCATGGTAAAGGGAAAAGAGTTGACAAGGATTCCTTAAGTTCTTTCTTCTACTAACTTGACCTATGGCAATGGGCAAGTCTCAAGCTGGGGAGCTCCCCGGAGCCAGAGTGAGAACTCTGGAAAGAAAAGGTTCCAAGAATGAAGAGTCCCCATGGGCAGAGGGGGAGTCCTTTCCATTCTGTCCCTAACGTGCTGTTGACACCACTCAGTAAAATGGAAAGTCACTTGGGTTTGGGAGTTTCCTTGCTTTTGTGACAGCAAGAAAAACAAAAGCTTCTGTCCCATGATGTTCCACACATGTCAGCATAAGTTCTAGTCCTTTGACTTATGATGGGCAGACCCACATCAAACAAGCCACTTCAGGAAAAGTAACAGTAACTCCACTGTGATTGACCATGTCCGATATCACCTCCAACACCACGATCCTTCCACACTCTCCGAGAGGGGTATAGGCAGATTTCTCTTTGGGCCTCCAGCTCACAGATAATGACACAAAGACTTATTAAGAAAGCTCAGCCTTAGCTTAGGCTTGTCCCATTAGCTCTTATAACTTGAATTAACCTGCTTCTATTCATCTATGTTTTGTCATATAGCTTTTTACCTTTCTTTCATTCTGTATGTCAGACTCTCTGAGTCTCCATGGCACCTCCTGCATGCCTTGATTATCTTCTTCCTCTCTTTGCCCAGAAGCCCCGCCTATCTCTCCTGCCTAGCTATTGGCCATTCAGCTTTTTATTACACCAATCATAGCAATACCCCTTCACAGTGCACAAATATCCCACGATAGAGGGGTTTGTGGGCACTAAGACAAAAATGTGCAGAGCACTTGACTCCACACAAGGCACACCGCGAGACTGAGTATTGGTTGCTTTTTCAAAGGCTGTGACAAAACCCCTTGGCCAGAGGCAATAAAATGAAGAGTTTATTTGGGTTGGTGATCCCAGAGAGGCAAGTGTCTGTCATGGCAGGAAGGCATGGTGGCAGGAGCAGTAGCCTGAGAGCTCACATCTTCAGACACTAGCATGAAGCAGAGAAAGCAAATTGAACATGAGGGAACAAGAACAAAGTTCATCCCTGGTCACACACTTCCTCCAGCAAAGCTGCATCACCTAAACGTCCCCAAACAGCACCGCCAAATGTTCAAATACCTGAGCCTATAGTGGGCATTTCTCATTAAAACCAACACATTCCACTCCCTGGCCCCCATCAGCTTGTGGCCATATCATAACACAAAATATATTAAGTCCAACTTCAAAAATCCTTATAGTCATTCATAGTCTTAACATTGTTTAAAAATCTAAAGTCTCTTCTGAGGCTCAAGGCAGTCTCTTAATTGCAACTTCCCATAAAATCAAACAGTAAAATACATGCTTCCAGGAGCTAATGGAACAGGATATGCACTGCCATTTCAGAAGAGAGGAATTGGGGACATAGTGAGGAAACACTGGATTGAAGGAGGGCTGAAACCAGCAAAACAAATACCAAACCCTGTAGCTCTACGTCCTGTTCCTGGGACATTAGATGGCTCTGTGTCTCCAACTTTGTTCCCTGCAGCATACATGTCTCTTTTAGCATGAGTCAGGCCTTGTGTGTGGCTCTCCTTGTCAGAGATCTCATGGCTCTGGCACCCCTAACACCTTGGGATCTCCACTGTAACCCAGCCTTCACATTGGCTTTACCCAATGTCTCTCACAGCTTCTAGTCTTCTAAGGGCCTTCACACAAGGTCTTCTATGCCACCCACTGCCTGACCTTAGTGGCTCTCTGAAATATTGAATGAAACATCCATGACCACTGTACCCTTGCATCCTTCTTGCCTCTAAAGCCAGCAACACCTGGGCAACACTGTCAAGTTAGGTTGGCAGCTTTGGATGGACACTGGCCCACCTTGAATCACATTAGCAATAGTGCATTTATTCTGCTGCTTTTTTTGTTTTTTTGAGACAGGGTTTCTCTGTATTGTTTTGGAGGCTCTCGTGGAACTCGCTCTGTAGACCAGGATGGCCTCCACTCACAGAGATCCACCTGCCTCTGCCTCCCGAGTGCTGGGATTAAAGGCGTGCGCCACCAATGCCTGGCTTTATTCAGCTGCTTTCTAAGAGCATAAAATGCCTCAGGCTCTCCTGTACAAGTTGGAAGCTTAGCTCAGTGGGTCTTTCCCTGAGTGCACCCTTCCCTTTGTGCAAAGCAGGACTCTCTTCATTACTGTTTTGCTTTTCCTTTTATTCCTCCTCTTCCTTCTCTCTTTCCTTCTTCTCCTTCCTTCACCTTCCTCCCTCCTCCCTCTCCCCTCTTCTTCCATTCTCCCTCCTCCTCCTCCTCCTCCTCCTCCTCCTCCTCCTCCTCCTCCTCCATTTTTTGTAGGTTTTCCCCTAGGCCCATGAACTATCTAGTCTCAGGTTCTTGGTCACATTAGCAGAGTCACGTGTGGGTTCCACCTCATGGAGTGAGCTATAAATCCAAGCAGAAGGTATTTAGTTCTCTCATAACATTTGTGCTCCTGTTACACTAGTGTATTTGCAGGTAGGTAGGTCTCCGTAGTAAGTCACAGGGTTTGTAACTGGGCGATACTGATGCTTGCTTTTCTCATCCAGTAGCATGCAATGCTCCTCCCAGCACCATAAACACTAGATAGTAAGGGGTGAAGCTTCTAGGTGGGCATCAGCTTGATTTCTCCACGTGCGATGACAGAAGTAAGTTGTATCTTCAGCAATGCCTCCCCTTAATGGAGTTAAGCGCCTCAACAATAAGCCTCTCTTCCAGCACAAGCCTTGGCTGCAACATCAAGAATCCTGGTGTTCTTTTTCTATCCAAAGCATTTGCTTTGTATTTCCTTTTGACCCACTTACTCTTTTTCATTATAGACCCATTAGTAATCAAATTAAAGACTCGACACTATATAGTCTTGAAACTCCTCCCACCAAAGAAATTAGTCTGTTGGGTTTTTTTTTTTAATTTTAGCCTTCAACCAATTCTCAGGACATGGGCAGAAAGCAGCTAGATTCTTTGCCAAAATATCATGGGACAGGGCCGCTAACCCAGTTGTTACTATTGTTTCCCTCCAAAACCTCTTGAGCTGAGCCTATGCTGTTCACACTCCTCTCAGTCCTGCTTTCCTCCATGTTCCTACTACAGGAGCCCTTCAGTCTCTGTTTACAATATTCAACAGCTTTTCTAACCCAAACTCCTAAAATCTTTCACATTTCTCCTAAAAGCCAACATGTTCACATTCCTCATAGCAACAGGCCACTCTCTGGTACCAACTTCTGTATTAGTTACTGTTTCTCTTTCTGTGATAAGACACCGTGACCAGAAGCAACTCACAGAAGGAAAAGTTAATTTGGTCTTATGGCTTCAGAGAGATAGACATCCATCATGGCAGGAAGGCATAGCAGCAAGAGGCAGGCATGGCAGTAGGAACGGGAAATTTTGAGCTCACATCTTCAAAGGCTAGGATGAAGCAGAGAGTGGACTGAAAGAAGGGAGAGACTGTACAATCTTAAAGCCCGCCTCCCGGGAGCTACTTCCTCCAGCAAGGCTGCACCACCTGAAGCTCCCCAAACAATGCTACTAACTAGGAACCAAGTTGAGGAGAGTTTTCACTCCAGCCACAGCAGACTGTCATCTAAGGAGGTTCATACTCCCAACATGAACCATATCAGCCCTGGCTAGCAGTAACTCCTGATAGCGCTGGACAGTGCTGAGTAGCCTGTTGCCAAACAGGCTTCTCCACTCTGAGCTGGGTCCTGAGAAGATAAGCAGAAGGCAACGTTTATGACCGGCAGCCTCTAACTCACACAACCCATTCATTCTCTCTCTGCTCTCACAAAGTTACAGGCTCTCCCTGCTCAGCCTAGTCCTAGCCCCAACTTCAGCACTGATTTTCTAAAAGATACACCTCGTCTCGTAGCCTCAGATAACCCATTCATACACCTGAGCCAAGTATTCTCTCTCCTCCAGCCACGCATCTGGCCTAGGCTGTTGCTGGACAGTCCTGAAGGCAAGCCCCCTCCAGATTCCATGCTGATATTCTAAACTTTCTGGACCCAGGCACTATTTGCAGGCCCATACAGTACACACTGAAGGCTGGAAGATTTCAAGAAAAACTTGCCAGGCATGTTGGTACATGTCTTTAATCCCAGTACTCAAGAGACAGCAGCAGACAGAACTTTGTGAATTCAAGGCCAGCCTGGTCTACAAAGTGAGTTCCAGGACAGCCAAGGATACACAGAGAAACGTTTTCTCAAAACACAATGAGAGAGAGAGAGAGAGAGAGAGAGAGAGAGAGAGAGAGAGAGAGAGAGAGAGAGAGAGAGAACTGCCAACTGTTTTTGAGTGTTTTCCCCAGGCAGGTAATGGGCCATCAAGCAGAATTGGGGCAAAATTCAACTCTTAAAAATTTTGGCTATCTGTCTACCCATATGAAGCACAATAATTGAACACTAGCTGTATACCATATACTGCTAGGCACTGGGAATAACAAGGCAAATGAAACTTGACCTACATGATCTAAGAATTCAAGAAAGTCCCTGACAAGAGAGTCAGCCATTTGTCACTCAACAAACATACCAGCCTACTTTGACCAGGTCAGAAGACCAGCTCAGCCCCCCAAACCTGCTTCTACTCCCCACAGCCTTGCCCCTGTGGTAGGGGAGAGGCCTGGTGGTAGGGAGGCCACCCACCTTTTTCTGAAGGGACCTATAGGCATGAGCTCATGTCTGGAGGCCCTGCAGCTCTCAGAGCAAGCTCTGCACACAAGGCTTCTTGTGATTCGGAGAGTTGCAGTGGGGGCTGCGGGGCCCCAAAGCTCTGGGCACTCGGGGCTGTCAGCAGACACTCCCATACACGAGGGTGCTGGGCTTTGATATGGCATTAATACACTAATATCTTAATCCCACCGCCACCGGCCAGCTGCCTGGCCACACAGCGGGACCCTGGGGACAGAATTTCCAAATTACATTATTGAATGTTTACCTAGTGAGCAATCCAAAGAGTGTTTAACACCAGCTGAGGGCAGCGCATGTGCACAGGACAGCCCCACACCACAGCCTTGAGCACGCCACCCACACTTGAACCCTCTCCTGGTGAGATGCAGTTGGGCACACAACACGTCCCTTAGAAACACATGTGTCCCCGCACAAGAACTTCACGCCCTCCATGCTCACAGCATGTGTATACATTATGTCATACATTCGCACAGTCTCATGTGCTACCACACCAGTTACCTGCCTCCCTCTCTCAGCCAGAGACAACTCCCGGCAGCTAAACTGGGGAAAGGCGTTGGCAGAAGGCTGTCCCTAAACATGCCCTAGAAAGCCACTGTTTCAGGGTCTTAGAAGTAAGAATCCAGCCTCACCAGGCTCCCTGGCTCCCACTGCCAAGTTCAAAGCCACTCCAAGCTCTCCCTGATGGTACTGCTCATGTACCATGGAGAAACGACAAGCCGAGCTGGTTGCCGCCCCTTACCCTGTTGCCCCGGCCAAGTGTTCATTCCTCTTTCCAGACTGGCAGGCTGTTCTCACTGAAATCCTTGAGTCCCAGTGATTCAGCCATCGTAGGAAGTTCCTTCCACTCCACACAAAAAAAGACCACTCTGCTCCAGGGTTCTCTACACTGGCCCTGACTTAGGGCACAAGAAAGGTCCTACCTCAACATGAGGATGGGAAAAATTTCTACCTTGTGGGGTTATGGTGAGGATTGAACATCCATTCGTTCACAGGCTGGTACTCAGTAAGGCATCTCTTGTGTACATCATTAAATGACCACGATGAAGATGATGACCATGTTTCCTGGTCCCCTTAGTCCAATCTCTTCTATGTTCTATGAGCAGCAAGAAGTGTGTTCACCATCACTCATCAGCCAACAGTGGAACTCACAGTCACTTGAGAAAGCCATTAAAAGAATCCCACTGTCAGCTCTGAGCTTTTATGAATGGATTTTTCTAAACATGCTCCCTTAGAAGGTAAGTGTGAAAGCTCACTGAACTAAATAAGAGTGTTCCCACTTAGATCTGCATACTTATGGCTCTGCCACAGCACCCTGTGGCTTTGGTAAGTCCATTCTTCTCTCTGGGAATTTTTGTCAAATAAAGGTATTGGTTAACAAGACCTCCACATCTCCTACAGTTCTGGGGTTATACAACTCTGAGTCACCCATGGCTGTGAGGACTCCAGTCTACGTGAGATTGTGTCAGCAACAGCAGCAATGGGGAAGGAGAGGAGTAAAGGGAGGAGATGACAGTGCAATGACGGGACCAACAGAAACAGAGATGAGGGCCTGGGTACCATGTGGACAGGACAGTCCCTAGGCAGCAGAATGACTTAAAGAAATAGTTAGCTCCAAGGGTGTCACGGACAGATAAGGCTAGACCAGTGAGCCAGAACTGTTCTCTCAAAGGTCTTATGGCCCTGGCTGAGTAACCAAGGTTTTTTTTCTTGTAGACCAGAAGATGTCAAGCTTTCCTGATCACCAGGGTCCCCGGTGGCAATGTCGAAAGTCCAGATTCCCACGTGTACCACATCCCAGTTGAGACACAGATTCTTCCTCACCATTGTTGAGATACACATATAGGCAGGTAGGTAGGTAGGTAGATAGATAGACAGACAGACAGACAGATAGATATAAAAATAACTTTTCATGTAATGTATTCTCATCAGTTTCCCCTCATCCAATTCCTTCCAGATCCTGTCCACTTACTCACCCACCTCCATGCCCTTTCTTTATGTCTCTCTCTTTAGAAAACAAAGTGGAGGTGGAGTTGATTATTTTACTCTGCTCCTTGTGGGCCCACCACACTCAATTCCCAAATGAATACTCAGAGACTTATTTAACTTATGAATGCCCAGCCTTAGCTTGGCTTGTTTCTAGCCTGGTTTTCTTAACTTAAATTATTCTATTTACATTTTGCCTCTGGGCTTTTACCTTTCTCTATTCTATATACCTTTCTTTCATTCTAACTCCAGGGCTTGCTGTGTAGCTAGGTGGCTGGCCCCTGGTGTCCTCTCTCCTCTATTTCTTCACTCCTTCTCTTCTCTTTTTCTCTTCCTATTTAGTCTCTCTGCCTGGCAGCTCCACCACCTATCCCTTTCCTGCCTAGCTATTGGCTGTTCAGCTCCTTATTAGACCAATCAGGTGTTTTGGGGAGGCAAAGTTAAAACTTCACAGTTAAACAAATGTAACATAAAAGAATGCAGCACATCTTTGAATAATTAAACAAATATTCTACACCATAAACAAATGTAACACATCTTTTTTTTTGTTTTTTCCAGACAGGGTTTCTCTGTAATGTTTTGGAGGCTGTCCTGGAACTCACTCTGTAGACTAGGCTGGCCTCAAACTCATAGAGATTCACCTGCCTCTGCCTCCAGAGTGCTGGGATTAAAGACATGTGCCACCAACACCCAGCTAAATGTAACACATCTTAAATCAATATTCCACAACAGAGGGGACCTAATAAAAAATAAAAAGAAACACACACACATACACAAAATCCATAAAAACACAAAATTGGAAACCATAACATACAAGCAAAAGACCAGTAAGAACAACAACAACAACAACAAAATGCCCAAACAAAGCAATATGAGACAAAAGTCTACAAAAAATGCCATTGAGTTTGTTTCGTGTTGGCCATCAACTGCTGGGCACGGGCACTGCCCTTAACTGTGGGTGAGGCACTCAGTGAGACTTCGTTGGAGAAAACTAAGTTCTCAGTTGCAAGCTTATGAAACAGGTGCTGGGGACTCTGCCCTTTTATCGAGTGCTCCAGGTGACTCCTGAAAACGGGCAAGCCTGGGAAGCACTGCCAGGTGAGACCAAATTGCTAACAGGATTGTGCAAGGAAAAAGCACTCACACGCCCTCCTTCCATGACGTGAGAAAGGCAATAGCTCAGCCTTAGGTTTCCAGGGTCCTACCTCCTCCTTTCCTCACCCTGAGACCTTGGGCACCTTTATTTTCCCACCTGTAAAATGTCATAGAGGTTGTTCCAGTTAATCAAATCTGCTAAGGAATGATTTCCCAAGGCTGAGAGCATGAGGCTGTTCCAAGAAGCATGGATGGATGTGCTGTCTCTGAGGCGTTTGCAGAGACAGCTGCCCGAGAGGTGAGAAGCGGGGGGGGGGACTGAAGAGAGAGTAATCAGCAAGAAGAGGGCTTCATAGGTTTCCTCTGGCTGTCCAAGATTACCTACTTTGTTCACTCTCTCCTCCACCAGCATTCACTGTGTCATGCCCACACCTGCTAAGTGCTGGGCGTGCAAACAGGAACCCAGTTTCCCCAGCTGCCACCCTTCTCTTTGCAGATTTTATATTCTAGAAAGAAGAGTTTTTGTTTGTTGGTTGGTTGTTTAGTTGGCTGGCTGGTTGGTTGGTTGTTTTCATTGTTGTTTTGTTTTGAAGGCAGGTTTTCTATGTGTAGCCCTGGCTGTCCTGGAATTGTTCTGTAGACCAGGCTGGCCTGGAACTCAGAGATCCACCTGAATTCCAAGTGCTGGAATTAAAGTCATGCAACACCACACTGGGTGAGAGAAGGGTTTTTTAAATGGCCAAATAATAAAACAATTCTGAGCCCTAAAGGGGGATAATAAGGAAATCATCTAGAAGAACAAGTAGGTTGTCAAAGAAGACCCCTCTGAAGATGGCCTTACTCTTGGGTAGAATGTTGAAGCATGAGGAGAGGACACCAGCAAAGAAAAGTCACCTGGAGTGCTCTGGGAGCTGCAAAGGGGCCCGTCTAGCTGGAATGTGGGTAACAAGGGGTACAGTGGCACAGATGAAGGTATTGGGGTTGACAGAGGTCTTGATCAGAAATCTGGATTTTATTTAAGTGAGTGAAGAGGTTTGAGGCTAAGGAGTGATGTGGTTTGATTTATGTTTTTAAAAAAAATCCCTCTAGCAACTTGCAGAGATGTATGGGGGTGAGCAGATGGGGAAGACCTACTAGAAAGCCTCTTAATCCAGGAAGTGGCAGCCAGGGAAGCGGGAGATGGGTGAGGGGGAGGCAGGTGAGGTGAGCAGAGTAAAGAGCTCTTCTAAGGCAAAGCTCAGTGGTCTCAGACAGGTGGCTGTGGAAAGGAAAGCACCAGGGATGAGTGATACCGGGTGTCTGGAGAGCCACACAGAGCTAGGGCAGCATGGGGAGATGACAGAGAGCCCTGTTCCTTGAAACCTGAGGTCTCCCAGAACCAGGAGTGACTTCCACAAGCTCTGCACCAGGTCCCCAACACTGCTGCCTCTCCTCCTGCAGACAATAAGGCACCTCCAGGAAGGTTAGGACAGTCTTCACATGTCACTTAGGTCCAGAAAATTCTTCCAGGGAATTTGCACACTGCCAGTGTTTTAAGAACATGATGTCTGAAGTCAGACTGCCTGGGCTCAAACTGAGCAGGCTGCTTCCTGGGTGTGTGGTGCTAAGCCAGCTGTTTGTCCTGCCTGTGCCTCTGGTTCCCTGAGAGACCTAGGGTAAGAACAGCATGTCCTTCCTAGATAGATGTCATGCTCTGCTCATCGAGTTCCTAGATGAATACCTGGCATGAAGGAGATACTGAGAAATGTCAGCACCCCCTGTCCACTCTGTTTGTGGATGCAGCTGCCTCAGTGGTGTCATGGCCTTTGCCAGTGGAGTTCCAGAACTTTCTCCTTCACTTAGTAGCTATATGACTGTCAATCAACTACCACACAGTGGGCAATATTACCTCTGCCCTGGTAATAGTGCCCCATGTGGAGGTAGGGACTCTGTCCAGTGGTTCTACTCAGGGGAAGACAGGGCAGTAACCCATCCTAGGCAGCATCCACAGGACTGGTCTCAGAACCAGGATGCCCCTGGAAGCCATGGTGGTTGAGGCCAGTCTGTCTTGCTGGGATTGACCCTAGGTGCGGGATCATACTTGATTATTATCACCATTTAAACATGAAGTATTAAACAAATGGATCCCAGCAAGTGGCACCATTTGGGGAGATTCCAGACACTTCAGGAAATAGGGCTCACTGGAAGAAGCAAGTCACTTGGGATGTGTTCTTGTAGGGTCTGTATGTTTTCCTGGGTTCTCTGTCTCTCTACCCTCTGCCTATGCAGTGAAGAGCCTGGGTTCCTGCTCCCTCTGCCATGTTGTTCTGCCTTGTCAGGTCCCAGAAGCAACAACTGTGGGCCAAATCCAATGAAACCACTTGCTAAGGTCAATCTTTCCCCTGAAGTTGTTTACGTAAGGACTTGTGTCCCAGGGAGTCAATAGTCGAATACCATTGTCCCTGTGGAATGACAATGATGACCAAAACATGATCACTTTTTGCTGGGCCTTTGTAAGATCCTATTGATTCATGATATCCACAGACTGACAGTCACCTGGCAGCTCAGGTGCCTCATGGTAAGAACACAGGGTGTCTGGAGGTTCTTATAGTCCTCACAATTGGCTGCAGGGCCCTAGACCAGGTGTCCCCATGGCTGCTCAAAGCCCCTCCCATGTTAGCCTTCCCCTTGCCCACCACACATATGTAAGCCTCTCAGCTTCCTGCCCTGAACTCTTCTTGGCTTGCCCCTCACCTTCCCACAGAGGTCCCTTGCTGGCCTTCACTTCTTGAGTTTGCCAGCCACAGACAACTCCTCACTCTCAGAAGGCAAACTCAAGGGAAATGGAAAGAGAAAAGCATTCCCCCTACCCCTTGTATCACACAGTTTCAGAACCCATTTCCAAACACATATACCCCAGCCCATAAGTGACCTAAATTCTGGCTGTTTTACAAGCATCTCACCCTTAAAAATGGGATGCAAAGAGTCCCTCAGGAGGCTGAGTGCCATGCTATAGAACAAGGAACACCAGGACAGTCTCCCCTGCCTCTTCCCACTGGAACTCCAGGCTTTTAGAGATAAGCACCTGTGGGACAGAGTGAAGAGATAGACACTCCTCCTCTACCCTTCTATGACTCTGTTTCTCATCAACGAAGGAGAGTTGCACTAGATGACCTTTAAGGTCTTGTCCTGCTCTAGAGGACACAATGTTTGGCCAGAGGCATCATGAGGGCAAAAATGAATAGCCATCTACACCAGCACTGTGCAGACCGTGGCACCCAGAGGGAAATTGTGTATGATCTTTGGCCGCATACTGCAACCGTTGCGAGGCAGAGTAAGAACTGATTACATTACACTTGCTAAGGTCTTTCTGGCAGCCTCCACCCACTTCCCACAGTGCAGTTTCCACTTCCGATGATCTTTGCAAGCAGGCTTCTCTCCGGACTATAACCACACTGGCTCCTACTTTCTTCTCTTGGGAGCCCTTGTTCCCTTTCCAGGCTCTAGTCTGACACCTCCATCCTCCCCAGAGCATGCTGGCCTGGGGCTATAACTGACTGTTTACAGATGGCTCTCCTGTCTCAGACTGTGCCTTCTTCTGAGGGGCACCCCAAGAGGATGAGCCTTCCACAGCTTGCTTGCATTTAGCCTTTCGAGATAAAAAGGGAAGGTGGAATCAAATTCTCAGAGTTCTAGTTTGTCCTAACAAAAAGTGTTCTCCCCCTGAGCCAAGTAGGCACACTGGTTGACAAGGAGGGAGAGATAACCCTACTCTACAGTGGGGAGATAGGGGCTGGGGAAGCTAGGCAATGGCCCATCTGCACACGAGGGCAAAGGGCAACGTATAAAGGAGAAGGAATGCTTTAAAATAATACTGCCATCTAAAAATAGTGCACAGCTTGGCCTGGCTGACGCGGAGGGGTCACGTTTTATGGCTGCCCCCATCTGCTTTTCTGGGACAGTGAGGCTCAGGCTGCTCTGGTTATAGATTTTCCATGAGCTCGGCTCGGATTTCCCTGTCCCACTGCTCAGCCCACGGGTCAGTGGCTAATTTTCCAACGTTTATCTTTCCCCTTTACAATTTCCCCATGTAAACGGCCTGTGCCTTCAGCCCCCTTGATTTCTGTCTTGGGGCTGGGATGTGGGACAACCAGGCAAACAGACCTCCCAGGCTTCTCAGAAACCCTAGAGCCCTTTGTAAGGACCAGACCCACTGTGACTGGAAGCAAGCTGCACTGTGCTGTGAGGGAACCTGACAGCTTACTTTTGTTCCATAGGCCCAGCTACTTCAAAGCCCATCCTCAGTCTCTCTTATAGCCAAGATCTATGTTAACTTTACAGCATTCAACTTGAGAAGCAAGGGTAGAATTGACACCCCAGTTGGCCTCATTGCAGTTCCACTGTCAGAAGAGGCTGAAGTGACATCACTGTTGTTGCTATGAGTGGTCACATGAGAAACAGCAGGACTTAGCTGGGGCTGTGTTGACATGGAATCCCTGAAGGAAATACTTGCTCTGCAGCACAGATAGGAGGGTTTGGGACTCAGATGTGGAGCCTATCCACATGGACCAGTCTCCTATTTACCCTACCTGATCACAGAAAGGATCCAGGTCTATATTCCATATTGGGTTCAACATTCTCTTCAATTTGTTCCCAATTGCTTCTCATGTAATAAGTTTCATCTCCCCTGAGACTATCCTGGAGTTCACCCACAGCAGGCACAAGGACAACATAAATTCTAGATATGTCTGTCTGGACAGTTCATTCACATCTCCAGGGAGGAAGACAAAAGAGAAAGAAAGGATGGCCCCAGGCTGTAGGTTTGGCATTCCTCTGCGAAAGATGAATGTGGGCCTGGTAGACCAGATGGTTGCTCTCTAAGCAGCTTGACTCCTAAGAGAAGAAGGCATCAGGCTACTCAGGCCCACATCCTTCCCACACTCAGTAATCAGAAGAACCCCAGGGAGTAGCTAAGAGTGGGTACACTGATGGGAGACCCCAGTCCCAGAGTCAGTCTGGGAGGTGACTTAACAGATGTTGGTATCCCCACTGAGTATGATCTGTCAGAATCTTGTACTATGTCCAAAATCACCACCTGGACTGTAGTTACTTTTCCTGTTGCTGTGATTATATATATATATATATATATATATATATATATATATATATATATGCTAATAAAGCAACTTAAGGAAGGAAGAGTTTGTTTTGGCTCATAGTTTGAGGTTATAATCCATCATTGCAGAGAAGCCATGGTGACAGGAGTGTTGGGACATTGGTCACATTGTGTTTGAAGTCAGGAAGCAGAGAGCAGTGAATGCTTCTCCTCTACTCTTTCTTATACAGGCCAGGACCCCAGTCAGTGGAATGATGCCACCCACATCCAGGGTGGATCTTCTCACCTAAATTAACCCAATCTAGAGTATCGCTTACAGACCTGCCCAGAGGTTGACCCAAACTAGATAATCCTTCATGGGTATATGCCTATAGGCTTGTCTCCATATGCTTCTAGAGCCTATCAAGTTGGTAATCAATATTAACCATCACACAACCTCATTCTGTGATGAGAATTTGTTCTGTGACCATTTCCTCTAGAAATTGAAACTTTCCTGCTTTCAGGGAAGCTTCTTAAGCAGGAACGCAAACAAGTGAAAACAGCTTCAGGAAGTCCCTGAAACCAACCAGATTCACTGCCAGAGTAAACAATAAAAGCTGAGAGTCCCTCTCAGAAGAGCAGAGATAAGCTGCAAAGAAGACTCCGAGACCAGAGCAGCTGCCTGAGAGAATCAGAAACCAACTGAGCTGCCTGGAAGAGGTTTAGACCAGTGTCACTTGGAAAGGACACTCTCCAACCTATTGAGCTGTCTCAAGGCTGTGCCATGTGCTTAGATTTCCCAGATTTTAGAGCTGTCACCCATGAAAAGACCCATAGCTGACTCAAACACACATTTTCATCTTCTACCTTACACCCCTTTAAATACCTTCAGTCTGTCTCTGGCTATACATATTCCCTCCATTTAATTGACTCAGAAGTCCAAAACCATAGATATGAACTCCATATATGTTAACACAGGCGTCTTGTTGATATTTTCCATGTTCCCTCTCAATTTTAGATTTAGTACGCACATGCACTCACACACACAGTCCTTACTGGTCTTCTGAATTCTAATGGGTAGTTTACTTTTCATCCCCCGTCTCTCATGCCTCTCTTCTAGTGCATTAAAAAGCATTAAAAAAACATACTCTGAATCTGTCCACCCCTCTAATCCATCCTGCTGATATTTTAATTGAGACTACACCATCCTTCTTCTGGACTCAACCATCACTCCCATAGAGTACTCTGCGTTTTATCCCACCTCCTTCTGTATTATCCTGGACTCTGGCCAGAGCAATGCCTACAATATAGATCAGATCAGTCCGCATTGTCTGACCCCTTCCATTGACTTCCACTACAATGAAAGATAATCTAAACACTCCGTGCTGGTCTAGAAGGCCTTGCTAACCCATGCCCCTCATCTCTCATCTGTGCCCTCTCCCCCACACATGAACTACCATCACCTTCTTTCTAGCTTTCAAACATACCAAGGTTGTTCCAGCCCCCAGAACCTTTTCAGTAGCTTCCCCCTCTACTTGGAATGCTCCTCTGAGAGTATAATGTGATTTTAGCTTTTTTAGTTTGGAAAAGACTCACTTTCTCACCGGGTGTTGATGGCACACACCTTTAATCCCAGCACTTGGGAGGCAGAGGCAGGCAGATCTCTGTGAGTTTGAGGCCAGCCTAGTCTACAGAGCAAGTTCCAGGACAGCCTCCAAAATAATACAGAGAAACCCTGTCTCGAAAAACCAAGAAAGGGATCCTCTCTCAGCCTGGTCACATGGGGAAGGGCCTAGGTCCTGCCCTGGATGAAATGACAGACTCTGGAGATCCCTCCCAAGGAGGGCCTCACCCTCCCTGGGGAATGATGTGAGGATTGGGTTGGGGGTGGGGGTGGGGTGGGACTGGTGGAGGGAGAAGGGGGGAGCCTGGATTGACATTTGAAGCATGCATGTTTCTAATTTAAATAAAAAACATATATCAAAAAATAAATAAATAAAATGGAAGGTGCCAAAGGAGACCTTATAAATAACAAATAAGGAGCAAATACAAAAAAGAAAAGAAAAGAAAAACCAAGAAAAAAAAAGATTCACTTTCTCTAACTTCACTTCCAAGATAGTTACTGCCCCACCCATCAGAGCCCTCCTGCTGTCCAGGGCATAATACCTGCCTCTGCTACGGAGCACAGAAATGATTTTTCTTATCTACTCTGATGTCTCGACCAGGTGTCCCAGCACCTTGAAACAAGGTTGTTCCCAGGGCAGATATTGGGGGAACAACTGGGCGGATGGATGGATGGGTGGGTGGACGGACGACGGATGGACTGATGGACGGATGGAAGGGTGGGTGAGTGGGTGGCTGGGTGGGTGGGTGGGTGGCTGGGTGGGTGGACGGACGGACAGAAGATGGATGGATGGTTCTGCTTTCAGTTCACAAATCAAGAGCTAAATCCAGTCTTCTGAGGCGACATCACCACTGCTACCTCCCTTCCTACAGCATGTACATATGATATATAAATATCTGTAAAGAAACAAGAGGTTAGGGGTAGGAAATATTTATTTTTATTAGTGATACACCTGAAAGACCTCAATTTACTCATTCAAACCTGGGAAGAATATTTTTCTCATTTAAATGGTGTGAGGATTTGGTATCAGTCACCGGTGGCACTGAAATTGTGGTTCATTCACTGGGTGACATCTGTCATTGTTCTTATTTGTTGTAGCTTCTTAGGTTCCTTGCTTGGTCAGAGGAGATCTATGGCTTGCCCTGTGACCTTGTTTCTCTCCTGATCCCTCACTTTTCACTACAAGACTCGGGCTCTGTGGTGAGGACAGACAGCAGTGGAACCCAGATCTGCCACTACAGCTTCTCAGATGCTAAGTTTCTTGCTCCTAAGACCCCCAGTTTCCATTCTGAAATGATTCTGATGCGGCCTTAACATTGATGCATCATGAATATTACCATAGCAACCCCATAGAACAAGTCTTGAGCACTGGGATAAGCACAGTGCCAAAGTCTGATCAGTGAACAGATGACTAACCTGCCCCTGTACACACACCTGCACTTACACATGCTCGCATTTGGGAGTACATGGGTCCACCTGCACACAGCTCTCCCATCTTAGCTGGGCCTGGGGCTACCGATTTGCACTTTAGGGATGGAATCAATTAGACTTATTTTAAAAATCTCATCTGTTTTGATTTAACAGGAGGCTTCTGCTCAATGAAATGCAGCATTCATCAATGAAAAACCAAAGGCCCTGAATTCCAAGGCTCAGTTGTCAATGAAGGCTGAGCAGAGCACCCCCCCAGGCCAGCCCCTATTTACACAGTTCCCTGTCTATAAATGACGTTGTTCCTACTAAGTTCTCAGAGAGAGGGGTATGTCCTCAGTCAGGTCCCTGTCTACTAGCTCTAAGCCATGACCCTCTGAACACCATGCTTCCTGATTTGCCTACTTTTTAATCTGTGGCTCCAGTACCCAACCCAAAACCTGGCACACAAAAGAAACTAGATGAAACCTTTTATGGAAAAAAATGTGTGATGATTAGATACATGAATAAATTATTTAGTTGCAGGGGTAAGTAGTATTTCCTGCACCACTTACATAATCTCTGCACCAAGTTAAGCACTTGGTGTATTGACTCTGAGCCTTCAGGACGATGCCATGCATGAGGCTCTCTTATGCAGCCTCATTTCACAGATGGGGAGACACAGAAGAAACCATTTTTGTGCTTTGTCTCATGAAGTAAATGAAGTAACTGGGATTTCAACCCAAGCGTCAAGACCCTGACATTGTGCTATTCATTTATTCATCGATTACAGGACACCAACATTGTGCTTGCCCTGAGAAGAGCCCTGATGGATTAGATTCACTTTCCCAAGGAAGTCATGGTTTAGGAAGGAATAAGAGAGGAAAAGTGTTAGTAAAGAGTGGCAGGGCAGGGGTGAATGTGAGGAAGTGGCATGCAGAAGTAAGTATAGGTAACCCGATGTGGGGAGATTCTGAGGAGCTTTTTGAAGGACATGGTCTTTTACTTCGTCATCCAGACAGGAGCGGGAGAAAGGGCATCACAGACAGAGGGACAGCATTTGTGATGAGCATGGAGTCAAATGGGTGTGGTGCATTCTCAGCATGGCATGCACCTTGGGAGAGGAAGTAGAATGGGAACAACAAGAGGAGAGATCACAAGGCCATAGGCAAGTGTTGTCTACAGAGAAGCTGGGCATCACTCAAGAGACATGAGATCCTTATAAGGGCAGGTGACGCAATGTGATCAGCATATCAGACACTTCTAAAGCTAAGCAAACACCAGCTGTCCCCATCAAAGCTGGGAGGACAAGAATGTCTGACTTTATAGCATTTTACAAACTAATTTGGGATGATTGAATGAAGGCAAGGATGTAAAGATTTCACTAGGCCCAAGATACATGATAAATGGGTGTTTATTGGGGACCACTTACACAGACAATAAAGAACCACAGGAGCACCTCTCTGCCCTTCCTATGGGATCCAAGAGAAAGAGAAGCGCCTCTGAGACCACACCTCCCCCTCTCTCTTTCAGCTTCCATCTGCCCAAAGGGGTGTGGCCACCATTACAGGTTCACCAGCAAGATACAGCTACAATTGAACATTGCATCAACATTAGGTTCCAATACTTTGGCCAAGTCTTTAGGTCTTCTGTAGAAGTTTTCAATCTTTCCCCGTAAGGTTCTGATGCTTTGGGGGTGTGGGCAATGCTGGGATCAAAGCCAGGCCTCACAAATGCTAGACAAGTGCTTTACCCCAGGGCTTCGTCCTTAATAAGTTAATAGTTTGATAATTTATAGTTTCTGTTGCTGATGTGAAAACCAAAAAGGAAAATTACATCGCATTTTCTAGTCAGTTGTTATAAAGGACACTTAAGCTTGTGTGGAGTGAGTTAGTGCAGGCTTACTTTTCCATTAAGATTACATTATCCCAGTTGAAGAGATTGCATTGTCCATTACTGTTCATTGGTTTGGCATGTCGCGTGTCATGTTTAAAGTTTCTATAGATGAACATATTAAAGTTAGTTACTGGAAGTGCCTATAGGGATCAGCTTACCTCGAAAGCCCCACATTTGACTTTGATCCCCAGAATCCACAAGGTGGAAGGAGAGAATTAGCTCCTCAAAGCTGTCCTCTGATGTTCAAACGTGCACTCTTGCACTCTGACATGCACTGTTCCCAACAACACTGCTTTCTCTCTCTTATGCCCCCCCCCACACACACCATGTACAATATGTATATATGATACATGCACATATGTATATATGCAAAGTACTTGTTTTATTGTATTTTAAAGAGAGGGGAAGAAGGAGCATGGTGGGAAGGATCTGGAGGAATGGGAGAGGGGAAGGAGTGATCAGAATACACTGTTTAAAAATATTTTCAATTTAAACAATAAGGTGCTTAATTACTGAACAAGGGATGTGATGCATTCATACACAGTCAAATAAAAAAGATAGAAACTGTCTTAGTTACTGTCCTATTGCTGTGAGGAGACACCATGACCAAGGCAACTTAGAAAGACAGGCATACAATTGGGGACTCGCCTACAGTTAAGAGCAGTCCATGAGCATCACTCAGCATCATGCAAGCTGGCATAGCACTGGAGCAGTAGCTAAGATCTCACATGTGACCCGTAAGTTTTAGCAGAGTGAGATTGGGTCTGACCTGGGCTTTTGTAACCCTGAAGCCCACCCACAGTGATGCATCTCCTCCAACAAGGCCACACCTCCTCCAACAAGGCCACACCTCCTCCAACAAAGTCACACTCTCCTAATCCTTCCTAAACGGTTCCACTAGCTGCGGCCCAGGCATTCAAATATAGGAGCCTATGGGCCGTTCTCATTCAAGCCACCATACTGACCCCTCCTCACAAAACTCAGCCTAGAAACTTACTCTGCTGTGGGTCCAGAGGTTTGTCTCCTAGGTAACCAACATGACACCCTCCTGGCACCATTTCCTCAGCTTTGCAGAAAGGGTGCGTCCTCAGACTCTTGGATACTTTTTTTTTTTTTTGGTTTTATGAGACAGGGTTTCTCTGTATTGTTTTGGAGGCTGTCGGTCCAGCCCAGCCTCGAACTCACAGAGATCCGCCTGCCTCTGCCTCCCGAGTGCTGGGATTAAAGGCGTGCGCCACCACAGCCCGGCCTGTCCTAGATGCTTGCCTCTCTCCCTTGCCCATTTTCTCTGGACTCTTGCTCCTTTATCTCGTTGATTCTAAAACCACTTCATAAATCAGGGAAATCAATCCTTTGACGAAAAATGAGTGTGGGATTATCTCCCAGTTAGTTACTTTTCACTCTCTGTTTTGGTATAAAGCATTCCTTGGTGTAGCTTAATTTCTCTATTTTCCCCCTCTGATGTCCTCTCTTCTTCAATTGTGGTTTGAAAGAGCTTCCTTACTCTGAGTTTATAAACAGCTGTTCTCATGTTTTCTTCTGGCATATTTGTGACATAGTTTTTGCTCTTCAGTCTTCGATCCATTTGGAATTTGTCCTGATAGACAATCATAAGTTTGATGCTAACTTTATCATTTTTCCACATGGCCAACCAGTGACCCCAACCACATTTACTGGACAATTAATCATTTTAGATTTTAGAACCCACTCTTGCTGCACTAATATCCCATGTGCATATTTGCTGCTATTTCTGGGCTTTCTATTATGGCTGATTGGCCTGTCTCACTCTTCATGCATCAATTCTTCATTGGTTTCAATTATTGAGTCTTTTAATACGTTTTAGTATCTGCTTGAATAAATCCACTGATATCACTCCTCTTTTCAGAGTTTTTCTTAATGTTTTCATTTCTTTATTTTTTTCACATGAACTTTAAATTCAGCTTGTCTGGCTTTAAAAAACTGTTGGTATTTTATTGGGATCACATTAAATTTAGAAATGTACTTAGGGAGAAATGACAGCTTTATGATGTTGAGTCTTCCTGGCCAAGAGCATGATCTTTCCGTTTCTCCAGGTTTTCCTTTGTGTCTGTGTGGAGTATTTCAGAATTTTCATTGCACAGGCCTTGCTCCAATGTGTAACTTCACTCTGAGCTGTGGATTGCCATTGCTCCTGTAAATGAAGTGTGTTTTTCATTATATCTTCCAATGCAGTACTATTTATACACAAAGACGATATTTCTTATTAACTTCATTTAATCATCTCACTAAAATGAGCTTACTCTTGCTGATAGTTTGCTGTAGGTTCTATAGGTTCTTTAGGTTTTCTTACTTTTTTAATGTGTATGTGAGTGTGTGTAGTATGAAGTGTGTGTGGTTTGTGAAGGGTGTGTGTTTTGTGCATATGTGTGTGCATGGTGTGAAGTGTGTAGGTGTGTAGTTTGGGCATGTATGTGTGCATTGTGTGATGTATGTGTTGTGTATGTTTCTGTTCATGCCTAGGCAGGAGCCAAAAGAGGCCATTGGGCCATTGGGTGTCTTCTTCTATCACTCTCCACCTTTCTTTTAGTGTGTATGTGTGTGTGTGTGTGTGTGTGTGTGTGTGTGCGCACACATATATACAGATGCCCAGGAGACTTAAAGAAGATGTTGAATCCCCTAGAATTACATGTAGTTGGGAGCCACTAGACATGGGTGTTGGTAAATAAACTGGGGTCTTCTTAAAGAGCATCAAGTTCTTTGAACAGTTGGGCCATCTTTCAAGCCCCTCCTCCTTATTTACTTAATTATTTGCTTACTTATTTAAACAGTGTCTTTCACTGAACCATCAGTTAAGTTAAGGTGACTTGGAAGTGAGTCCCCACCCCAATGCTGGTACAGGCACATGCAATCAGGCCTTGCTTTTCAATTGGTTCTCGGTATTAAAAATCAAGCTGCTGTGTTGCAGAGACAGCCACCTTACCCACTGAGTCATCTTCCCAGCCCACATTCTCTGGTTTTACTAGGACCACACTCATCTTCTCTCCTAGATGTCATTCTTCTAACATTTCTTTTGTCTAATTGCACCATTTACCAGTATAGGGGCAGCTCAACAAATAGCATAGTTCCCAGATAAAATTCCAAACCCACTGAGCACAAAACAGATGGGCATCCAAGTACACTTAATTACAGATATCATTTAATTGTTAGAAAGCCTGGTCTCTATATACTCATGCAGCCATTGGCAGCAGGGAACCCTGGGCTCTGGTGAGGCATGCTCAGTAGGTGTCCTGGGGCATCAGTGGACCAATCTGGCTCTGATGAGGCATACGCAGTAGATCCATTATCAAGATGCTTTTCACTTCATCTTGGAGTTTGTCTTCCATCCTTGCTGCTGTGGTTTTAATTTTTAGGTGGGTGAAGGCCCTCTTTGTTTTCTGATCTAGGGGTTATTTTCAAATTTGTAATCAGAGACTGTAATCCATACTGTATTTTGCATATTGTGATTTATCAAGATATTCTACATGGTCTTAATGGTGTGTGTGTGTGTGTGTGTGTGTGTGTGTGTGTGTGTGTGTGTGTGTGTGTGTATACCCACGCACATGCTCTGGTGTGCCTATGGATGTCAGAGAACAATTTCCAGGATTTGGTTTTCTTCTCCCACTATGAGTCCTGGGAACCACACACAGGTCCTGCGGTCTGCACAGTAAGTGCTTTTATCACTGAGCAACCTTGCCGGCCATAGAATTAATTTTGATGAGCATCCTTTTTACAGGCAGCTGTTTTTAAAAGGTAGATTACTCACTTTACAACATAGATTTCAAAGTTGTATTTAGGTTTTTCTAGCCTCAATTCTTTGCTACTCATCTGTCTTCTAGTATACTGGTTGCTAAGTCAGGTAGTCTGTTCCATGAGTGCTAGTTTATTTGTAGCTCCTTTCCCTTGTATCTCCTACTGTTTAGATTTTTGGACGATGATACTGGGCTGTTTTGTGCATAAATGGGCAGTGACCTTCACTGCCTGTTATTCATCTACTTGTATGACCTCTAGGACACAGCAGAAATGGGGGATATATCACTTCCAAGATCAGGTGACATAAAGCGACCCAGCTTTCACCATGAGCTCCCTTCCGCCACCACCCACTTTCCCTCCAAGCAGATGAGAAAACACTGACAATAATGTGCCTGTCTCTGTTTCCTGTAGCCCTGGGCCAGCAGCTTCCTTAAGACCCCTGAGCAAGCAGCAACCCCAAAGCTAGGCTGCCACCCGCAAGAATCCTGATCCAGAACAACAAAGCCTCCTTGTCCAAGGCTGCTAAATTCGAGGGCAATTTGATAGACAGCTCTAGATAACTCATAAATATGTCCCTTGCAGTTACAGCCTTCATCACATGTGCCTGTCTCTGGCTCATCTGATGCTTCTGAACAGAAGTCCTCCTCATCAGCTGATGGCCTCTGTTGCCTTTGTGGTTTCTGCAGGACCTGATGGACCCTTGCCAGAACATATATTTCAACTTTGTGAGTGGCTTTTCACTAGTCTTGTCTCTGTTGGGCTGCATGGGATTTTCTCCCATTTTGCCTAACGTATGGCTTTAGTCTTTTCACTTTGTTGGTATGAATTATGTACCTGACCTTGGCTGTTGCATGTCTTTTAGTCTTGCAGTTATTTTCTGTTCTTTAGCCCACTGCTTTGCCTTGATAATTTTGTGAAGTTGTTTGATAGGAAAATCGTGGTTTTGTGTTGGTGTTATATTTATCATTAACTTCATGTGACTTCATTATATAAATATCACCATTAGTCCCCTCCAACAAACAATAAGCCCTGTGAACTTTTCACTTCCCCCTCCTTTCTTCTACCCTCAGTTTTTGGCATATTACCTTTTTGCTTATAACTTTCTGCTGTTAAAAAAACATTTGAGATGGGTAAGACAGAAAATAGGCATTATACCGTTATACCATCTAACAATCCTTTTACTAGTTTGGATGTTGGCTAAAGTTGATGAATGAACATTGCCTACCAAATCTACGCTGAACCTTTGTTTTCTTGAATTTTTAAATCATAATTCTAGCATGGAGCTATTTATAAAAGTAACAACACTTTAGTGAATTCAACTTTGATAGGTTATTTTTATAAACAATGAAGTTTTATTGAAACATTCAAGTTTTCACCATTGTCTAACTACACCTAAGTATAGAGAGGAGCAGATTGCTCCAATGCAGTTTCCTGCTCTCAAACAATCACTAGTCATCAACTTGAGGTCCACTGGCAATCAGACACTCAATAGTATCACATCTCCCCAAAACATTTCCACTGTAGAAAGTTTTTTCTCCCTTCCACCAAGAGCTATTCTGCTGGTATTTACGCAGTTGGCATAGAATTGTAAATGTCTTTGCCACTCTTCTTAGTTTTAGCTTCTCACTTATTTTTCCTCCTAGCTTCTTTCTACCTTGTATTTGCTACTTTATCAGATTATCTTAACATCTCTTACAATTTCATATGTTGTCTGCAGCAATTAAATTTTCCCTAGGCTATAGACCCAATAAATGTCCTTGAATAAGTGACATGCTCTGGCCAGTTCTACAGCTAAAACTTGATGCAAACAGAACCATTAAATTTAACTTAAAGAATAATAAGAATAATTATGTATTTAGAAAGAAAACAGAATCTAAAAATCACACACGCACAAATACACAGAGAATCTTAGCATTGAGAAAGACATAAAAATGAGGAATGATTATGACTTAGTCCTTACATTATTCTGACAATAGTGACTTTTTCTATTTTACTCCATAAAAACAAGACTATTGGTTTGATTATATAGAACAAAATATATACTGATCTGAGAACTAACTCAGTCATGAATGCTTACTTAACAATCACAAAACCCTGGGTATGACCAACAGAACCATACAATCAAAAATACAAACTAATCAAATCAAATACAACTTTAGTATTGTATCTACTACCATATATCAGTTAAAAGTTGCATTGTTAGATTGAAAGCTTAACCTGTTGAGATATTTTAACTCTTTGTCGTGTTAACACACTATTCATTAATAAATGAGCATGGTGATACAAAATGATGTATACTATCAGTGGTAGCTAGGCATTAGTCTACACAATCATTCCTTCATAACACTCTTGAACCAATATGTCTTTGCTAAGAGTTTTGAGAAACAATTAAGAATAAATATTATCATGGTAGCTATGGCTGTAATAAAACACCAGGACCAAAAGCCCTAGGGAGGAAAAGGATTATATCACCTCCTAGATTATAGTCTGTCACTAAGGAAGTCAGGGCAGGATCCTGGAGGCAGAAACTGATGCAGAGGCCATGCAGGAGTACTGCTCACTGGCTTGCTGCTCATGACTTGCTCAGCCCGCTCTCTTATACAACTCAGGCCACCCATCTAGAGGTGGCACCACCCAGCCACAGCAAACTGGCACCTCCCACATCAACCATTAATCAAGACAATATGACCCAGGTGGGTGAAAGGCACCCACAGGCCAGGCTGGGTCCTCACAGTCTTGGCCAGCTGAATACATCCACAGGCCTGCCCAGTGCCTTACAGTATTTAGTGGGTAGGCGCTGTTAGGATGAGTAGATATGTGGTGGAGAAATGGGAGAGGAAGAGAAGCAAAACGGTTCACGTGCTGTGGGAAGAGGCAGAACTGAAGAGGCAAAGGCAGTGAGGAATAGGCTGACGTGGGTGGCCTCCTTGTCAGGGTGTCATCCGGGCCTTAGCTGCTGCTAAGGGCTATGTCTGGGTCCATGGCCCTACAGCAGCCAGGATCTGTGCATATATCCATGACTTTGGAAACCACTGAAGGCCATGTGGATGCCCATGGTCTAGTCAGCCACCTGAGTCCATGTTGATGTCCAAGAGCCACGCTCCTGCTGGGACCATGGTGACATCCAGGCCCAGGCTGCTGCCAAGGACCATAGCTGGGCCCATAGTTTTACCACATTCAGGCTATTTGTCATTATCTGTGTCCCATGTTGCCACCAAATGCCAAGCGAATACCTGAGATCTAGGCTGCAACCTGTGGTCATGTTGGTGTCCAAGGGTTGTGCCACTGCCAGGGCAATGCTGATGTGAGTCGCCTGTACTGCCACCCGGGGCCATGATGTCATCCAGGCCCATGATGCTAAGAGCCATGTCTGGGTCGGTGGCCTCAGAGCCAGGGTCTGAGTTGATGTCTATGGCTCCTGTTACCACTGAGGACTGTACAGATGCCTGGGGTCTGGTCAGCCACCTGAGACTATGATGGTGTCCAAGGGCCCTGCTGCTACCAGGGTCGTACTGATCTGGGTGGCCAATACTGCCACTAGGGCCATGGTGACTCCTGGCCCAAGCTGCTGCCAAGGGCCATGTCTAGGTCAGTGGCCCTGCTGCAGCTTGGGTCTGTTTTGATGTCCATGGCCCATGTTATTACAGGGAGCCATAGGAATCATGTATGTTGAAATCTGAGGGCTGTGATAAGCTAGCACCGCCTTTCACTCGACCTGGGATAGTTGGCCCTGCTCCTGTGCAGCAAGAGAGTTTGTCCAGCCCCTCATGGAAGAGCTGCCCCCCCACTCAGGAAAGCTGGCCCCAATGTCATGGGCATAAGAGGGCTGACTCCACCTCTTGCCTGAGGGGGGCAGCCCCCAGCAGCCCTGAATGACCAGCTCAGCTACCACCCAGGCTCATATCCTGGGCCTTAGGTTGGCCCACCATAACATCTACCCCATCTAGATACATTCACTAGCAGGGAGTAAAAGCAGGCAGGCAAAAGCAGACCTTTGGTTTTTCTCAGACCTTTTTATGTCTGAGTCTCCACAGGAAAATCCTGCCTGGTCTGGCACTGAGGGTTCTCTTTCAGAGAATCCTTCCAGGAAATATATTCACAGACCCATCAGAGGTATGTCTCTTACGTGGTCTCACATTCTATCAAGGTGACAACCAAGATAAGTCAACATGGGCACACACTTCAATTACTCTAATTGTCAGCTTTAAAATACGTTTTATTTTCCGTTAACTTGAGACAGATAGCAAATGTTCCACCATAGCAGTTTATATTAGCTGTATCAATTCTATAATTCTTTAATATAATCATGCTGCTTTTAGATTTGTGGTGGTTTTGCCTCCCTTTTCCTGTGATTTATAGACCAGCAATCATACATGTTCATCAGTGCTTGCCTATACCTTTTGCAACTGGAGAGCTGTGAACAACTGGGCTGGGTATAAAAATCCTCAGCTTTAGATCTTTCTGTGAGGAACTTAAAAATGTAGAATGGTGTTGAAAGTTTATGTGAATAAATCTAAGTCTATGTTTTCTTTCTATTATACATGACCTAAAATTACCTGAAAGATGCTTTTCTTAATCTTTAAATAAATATGTAGAGTCATCACTATTTTATCTCCTAAAGTCATCATGAGTTTATCCCTTTAATAGTCACTCTGTACTGTTGTTTAGTTAGCTTCTTGGGGGAATCAAAAGTACAAAAGATGGATCTTCATTGTCAATTTTCTATCAAAAATTGCTCTAAGATGTCTTTATGTTTCATTCTGGGAGCTTGTGTTGTTCTTATTCTTTAGGCCACTCACTGGGTTTCTCTCAATGCCCATTCTCTTCTTTGTACTCTTTCTAGGCTGTCTTTACCTCTCGGTAATTTCTTTTTCTAACTTTCTTGAATTCTGCAAGTTCTTGTAGTATTATTCTTGTGGTCCCTGGGACCTTCTTCTTGGCTTCACTACATTAAAGAGGCAATGGCTTTAGGGGAATTGTTGTAAATTTGTGATAAAATATTTGGTCCCAATTTTCATCTGCTATGTGGAAGCTTTTCTCTGAGGTCCAGTCTTAGAGTCGCAGTAAGCCTCTGAACATATTTTCCTTCTTTCTTCTCTTTGCACACAAGACTAGCATTGTGTTGATGCATTTCTTATAGCATCTTTGGAGTCATTAGAGCCTGATTATTATCCCTGATAAAAAAAACACTAAAGATCCTAGCTAGTCCTGAATAAGATTGGCTCTCATTTCGTGAATTTTGAATTGACAGACAGAAGTATTCTCTGACAGGAAAAAATGGAGTTCTTCAGTTTCCCAGCAAGGTCTCTTCTCTGCTGCCATAGGAACAAACTGCTCTCCAAACAAGTTCTCCTTGGGGATAACTTATAGCTCTGTATCCTCAACTTTTTTCAATCAGATCTAGTCCAGGAGGCTCCTTTATTTAGCCCATATAACTCTAGTTACACTACAAGTTTTTTAAATGAGATGGGGACTTCTTACACCTCTGTACCCTTTTGCATAGCAAGCTTTCTTGTCCAACTATCTTTGGACCACCAGCCCCCAAATAATGACACACAGGCTTGTTATTAATTATTAAAGTTTAACCTTTAGTTTAGATTTGTTTCCAAATAGTTCTTATAACTTAATTAATCCATATTTTTAATCTATGTTCTGTCATGGGGCTCAGTTACCTCTCCTCAGTTAAGGCACATCATACTTGCTCCAAGTCTGCTGGCCAATTTCATCCACCAAGGTTTCTCCTCCTCCTCCTCCTCCTCCTCCTCCTCCTCTTTCCCGGAAAATCCCACCTGTCCTTTCCTGCCTAGCTATTGGTCATTCAGCTCTTTATTAAGCAATAAGAAAGTGCCTTGGCAAAGACATATTTTCACAGTGTACAAAAAGATTATCCTACAACAATTATGCCTTTAAGAAGGATATTTTTCTGCAAATCAAAACAACTCTGAGATACCATCTCACTCCTGTCAGAATGGCTAAAATCAAAAACACCAATGACAATTTATGCTGGAGAGGATGTGGTAAAAGGGGAACACTCCTCCATTGCTGGTGGGAGTGCCAACTTGTTCAGTCCCTTTGGAAATCAGTATGGAGATTCCTCAGAAAAATGGGAATAAACCTACCACAAGACCTAGCAACTCCACTCTTAAGCATATATCCAAAAATGCCCATTCATACAACAAGGATGCCTGTTCCACTATGTTCATAGCAGCATTATTTGTAATAGCCAGAACTTGGAAGCAACCTAGATACCCCTCACCTGAAGAGTGGATAGAGAAAATGTGGTACATTTACACAATGGAGTACTATTCAGCAGAAAAAAACAATGGAATCCTGAGATTTGCAGGCAAATGGATGACACTAGAAGAAACCATCCTGAGTGAGGTAACACGGTCACAAAAAGAGAAACATGGCATGTGCTCTCTCATATATGGATTTTAAACATAGATCTGGGGAGTGCCAGCCTACAATACTATGGCTAGAGAGTCTGGGAAACAGAACCTTCATTTAGTGGCTGATGGAAGAAGAGGCAGACTCCCCACAGCTAAGCACTGAGCTGAACGCAAGAAAGCCAGTAACAGAGAGGGAGGACTGACGACCAAAGGGATTAAGACTGGGCTGGTTTAACCCCCAGAAACAGCAGACCTGACAAGGGTTAACTCTTGAATCCCAGGCTGATGCCTGGGAATCCAGCAAGGGACTGATCAAGACCCTCTGAATGGGGGTGTCAGTGAGGAGGCCTAGGTAATCTATTGAGCCTTGGGCAGTAGAGCAGTATTTATCCCGAGTATACACATGGACTTTGGACTCCTATCCAACAATGTGAGATGCACTCTCACCCTGAACTCTTGGGGGAGGGTCTAGGCCCTGCCCTGGATGAAATGACAGACTACATCTTGATCAGAAGGCAACAGGAAGTAGACTGAGTGTCACACTGAGGGAAGCTTGAACAAAAGAGACCTGAAAACCCACTCCACAATGACACACTTCCTCCAACAAGGCCACAGCTCCTGATAGTGCCATTCCCTTTGGGGTACATTTTCTTTCAAACCACCACACCATGTAATGATTATTTGACCAACATTGTTTACAGATATGCTCTTATTTGCTGGTCTTCACCCACCCACACCTCTTTGGGCATCACATTCCTTCATTATGAGTTAAATATGTTTTTTCCCAAGTATGTTCTTTGAATATCCCTGCAGAGAAAGCTTTTGGTATAAACTCCATATGGGTGTTGTTCTTATTTCTCTTCAATTATTTGGACTTGCTTCACATTCTAGCCTCTCTTTGAGGAAACTATTTCTTTCAATTCTTCACTCCCTTGTTCTATTAACTTTCCCCCTCAGGTTTAATAGTCTGTCTCAGGTGAGGATTGAGAAACTCAGAGGGGATAGAGTGCTCGGGATGATAGTCATAACTACTCTTGTGTTGTTACTGCTGTTGCCAGTGCTGCCTGTCCTACATGCCAACAGCAGGGGTAACACCCATCCCATGAAAGCAAAGGTGAGTAAACGCAAGGCATGTGTCATCCACAGCTACAAGTGCCTCTACCTGTTTCAGGACAGGCCTTGTTCCCTGGGATGCTTGGGCTATCTCTCTCTGCCTGTCTCCAGGTCAGACTTCATGCTCTGGAATGATTGAGCTCTCTCTCTCTCTCTCTCTCTCTCTCTCTCTCTCTCTCTCTCTCTCTCTCTCTCTCTCTGCCTGCCTCCAGGTTAGGCCATCATGGAGGGCCTGTATTGCTGATGTAGGAATTGGGAGTTATCCTAGGGGGTTATCCTGAGGAGCCATGGAGAGCTAGAGTGCTGGGGTCCCATGGTCTCATAGATAGAAAAGGGACCATGCAGAAACGTCTATAGCTCAAAGCCTTCTTTGTATGGAGCCCTGTGGTTGCTGCTTACTGAGACCTGCCTCACTTAGAGATAGGGGGCACTGTTAGGGGGCATGGACACAAGATTGGTAGGCATCAGGCCTGTCTGACTCTGAAACATAAGCTCTACTCCTGTGCTACCCTTCCCTTCCCCATGAGTTATCCCGAGGTCAGCTCTTGAGTGGGAACCTGGCATTGAGACTATAGTAAACAGAGGCTTTCTGCCTCCATGTGGAACATGAAGCCAGCACTGGGACCTTGCCCATCCTGGGGATTCTCATGCCGAACCTTGCATGGGATAGAAGCAAGTGAAAGAGATGCCCAGGAGAGGGGAGGGTGGACACAGAGGATAGGACCAGGGAGGAAAGTGATGTAAGTCCCCAGAACCTTTGGCAGGCCTCCCATGTATATGTGATGGTGGGTAGAGAGCTGCCTGCTCAGGCTGAGCCCAGTGTCTAGTGCAGAAAAGCTCTAGGGAGTATGGTCAAGAGAGCCCAGTATCCCAGTATTGCAGGGGAACCACAGATCTCCATAATATCCTTGATTCCATGAGCATTTTAAAAAAGGGATTGAGGAAAGACCAGCAGAGAGTCCCTAGTGAGGTCATGCCAAAGCAGCAGGCGTTCTGTGGCTCTGCAGGGTGCGGGCTTCGGGCTTTGCCTCCTGCTCCAGGCTCCTGGAACCAACAGGCACAGCACTCCGTGGTCCAGCATAGGCGGCAAACTGGAAACAGCTGCGGAGGTTTTGGGTTTCCGCCCGGCCTCCCCCTGGCCCCTGGCTTGGCCCACCCGAGCAGTTCCTCTTAATCCTGCTCTGTCAGGAAGCTGCACCGTGGAAATCCTCCCTGTTTCAGAGGCCAGCCCCAGGCTAGTGACCGAAGCCCCACCCGCCAGTACCCCTTCAGTGGGGTAGCAACCTGTCACCTCCATGCGGTGCTGATGCTGTGTGTGATGCATAGCTCCGAGCAGGTGTCTCCCTGATACATGCAAGCTGCATTCTACCTGGATCAGAAGTACTAGAAGACACTCTAAGGACCGGTGGGGTGCCTCCCTTCCCTCTCCCATGGAGCGAGGTTGATTTAAAGCTAATCCACCCATTTCCTGGAGGGGCAAAGTGTTTGCTCGAGGTCACAGGGACTGCTCTCTGGGCCTTGTTTCTTGCCCAGGTTTGGTTTGATTCAGTTTCTCTTCCAGTACCACATAAAATTAGAGTCCCTACTCCCGCTGCTGCCAGGTCTGAAAGTTCTCACTTGGCACGACTTTGCTGGCCGTCCTTGGGCCCAGGCCCGAGATTCCCTCCACACTGGTATGCAGCCCAGGTGAGAGGCAGCAGGCACGGCAGGTAGGGCTGATGGAGCTGTCCAGGAGGCCTCATAGTCCTACCCTTCAGTGGAGGAGAGAGGGCCCTTGCAACCCTGTGCTCTGAGCCCAGGAAGGCCTTCCAGAGTTCAAAGCTGGCCCCTCACAGCCCGGCATCAAGCTTGCTGACTTCCCACCCCCTGCTCTGCAAAAGGGGCAAGACTCTAGGCAGTCCCTGAGATTACCAGAAAGCACACTCATCTTGCAGGAAGATCCTAGAATACAACAGCCAGCTTGCTGATGGTGGCCCTCACCTATTAGGGAGTCTTTCCTATGGTTGCAGGGAGCAGACACCGGGCTCAGCTTCTCCTTTGGAACACTGAGCATGGCCAACCACATGTGTGTACTCACAGCTTGAAAGTGGGATACGTCTTTTGGGATGTAGTGGGTTGCACATGTGGAGGCATCCATGCCTTTGATAGCACTTACCAAGCACTTGTCCCTTGGGTAATCTCTCTCCTGGGCCATGGGCTGAGAAGTGAACTCCTCCTTGGTTCTCAGGTTCTGCCATTCTCTCAGCACAGTGCTTAGGTGGGGCCCTTCTTTCTTTTCTCTCTCTGGGCTTTAGCTTCCTGAAGTTTGGGTAGCAGAGCTGGCCTGACACTCAGTGTGGCCCTGTCATTTTACCATTCTCACCACTGTTGAGACAGAGGAGCCATGTTGCAGATGTGCCTGGGGGAGTGAGGGTTTAGAGCAAACTCATATAACATCACCTCCCCACGCGGTCTCCACCTGCCAGCCATGCCCACACTGCACATGCCAGGCTGGGACCAGCCTCAAAGCTGAGGTCAGTGAGCAGGGCAAACACCAGCCTCTGCCCATGCTCAGCCAAGGCGCTCAAGGGAAGAAAAGAGACTAAGAAAGTTAGTGACAAAAACAGTAACAAAACACAAATGAAAACTCTGCTGGGACCTGACTGGGAGATGAGGGGGTTTGGGCCCAGGAAGGGGTTCTGCATAAGAGAGATCTGAGGGTGAGTAGGTAAATTGGGCACAAGTGGAGAAGAAATTCAGAGTGCAGGGGGTGGCTGTAGACAGGGAGGGAGGTGTCCCGTGGGTCCGGCTTGTGCCTCTCCACTAGTATGGGTGGGGAAGTGGGGTGATATGCGAACAGTCTGCAAAGCAGCTGCAGACTGTGCTGGTGTCCACTCAAGTTGGGAACTGATGAAGACTGATCCACTACCCTTCACTTCCTTTTCCCTCCGAGCCCTGTATTCAGCCCACCAAAGTGGAAAGGAGTCCTCCGAAGGCTACCTTCGGCTCGTTTTCTTTTAGAGAAGAAAAACGGATATTTGTCCCTCTGGCAGCCCAATGCGGTAAAAATGTCCAGTTGTACAGGTTGCTCACTGTCCAAGACACCGTCCCTGTTGGCTAAGCGGGGCTCCTCAAGCTATGTGCCCCTACTGTCCACCAGCCTGACTCTGCATGCACTGGATATGCCAGTGTGAGGCTCATCTAATATTTCCATGCGTGAGCAGCGCAGGCTATGAGACAAGGCAGAAAGCTAGTGATGTGCTTTCCTTCCCAAGATTCTAGATGAACAGACTAGACAGCAGGCAGCTCTGCCTCTCCCCAAGAGAGAGCAGAGAGGTCAGTATAGGCTGCAGGCTTCGGGGTAAAAGCAAGTCCTCTGGTGCCCGGCACGAGGGACAAAGCAACAGGAGCCAGAAGGTGCAAAGCCCTTTCTGAAAAAGCTGGGAGGCATCCTAGCTCACTTCATCCGTCCCTTCATTCTAGGTGACACAATCAATAGAACACCAAATGGCTTCCTGAAGTCTCATCACAAGATTCGAAACAGTGCAGGGCTCCCCACACCTAGAGCCAAGGTTCCCCACTGCTCACTGATGATCCATTTTGGAAACCCTCAGCTGAGTCTCCAAGGTCAGGGCCCTCAACCCACACCCCGGTGGCTGCCTGGTGGCTGCCTCCAACACAAAATGAAGGCCACTTTCTCCATCCACCACACTGAGCTGTGGAGCCACTAAGCAGGCTCCAGTGCCTCTGCACCCTCACAAGGGAGCTAAACTTGATTTTGCTTCTATCTAAATATATCCCTGTGTCTTATCACACAGGAAACTGATTATCCCTGTCCCTGGTGGCTGAGAAGCCTAGGGCTATGTAGTACTTCCCAGACTTCTGCAGCCAGGCCTCAGGGGACCACAGGCAAGGGAAGGATGAGGTAACCTCAGCCACTAAGGAACACCCAGGACCCCCATCTCCACTTTCTCCCTCTGGAACTACCAGCCCTCCTCTAGCCAGAGGCTGATGGAGAGAGGTTACCCTCTTTGTAGTCTGTGGTTCTCAGCTCAGCTTACTGCCGTAGCATGGTTCCTGATGTTATTTTTAAAAATAACTAACAATTTTTCTCTACTTTCATTGTCATTTTATTGTGACATTTCCATATCTGGAAGGCATGGCTAGAAGAGATTATTCCCTCATCAGGACCACTGGGAGAAGCTCCCCCACAAAAAATAAAATAAAATAAAACCCCGCTGTAACCAAGACTTGTTCTCTTGTAAAAGAACAGGGAACTCACCTTTGCAGCCAGCTTCAGGTCAAGAAGAATCTCTCTAGAAACCATCCCAGGACCCTCCTGGAGCATCCCTTCATAGAGTATCACCTCAGCCACAAATATGTCCCTTCCCAGGATAACTACAACTCTTCTTAGAGTGAGAATGTTCTTGCTTTTCCCTGTACACTTAGTACCCAAGTACAGATCCCTAGACACAATAATTGTGTCGTTTCTGTTTTCTTTTCTGTTTGTTCTGATTGTTTTTCTAAGACAGGGTCTCTCTATGTAGCTCTGGCTATCCTGGAACTCACTCTGTAGACCAGGCTGGCCTCAAACTCACAGAGATCCACCTGCCTCTGCCTCCTGAGTGCTGGGATTAAAGGTGTGCACCACCACATCCTGACTGTCATTTCTGTTTTCAATGTACCTAAAGGGCTTTTACTCCCCCACTTTCCACCAAATTTCAGACACCATATTGTTATTGTTGGTGCATAGGTCTCCAGGGCTTCCACAGTCTGGATTTCACTGGCTGCCGGCTCCCATGGGGATAAGTCCTGGTATAGATCAGACACTGGAAAAATGTCAGGCAGCCATGCTCGACCATCAGAGATACATTGTGTCTAGCTGCACCTCTTTCTGGAACTTCTAATAGCCATTACTGCTCATCCTCTGGATGAAGACATCTACTGAGTCTGACAACCTCTGACTTTCCTTTTTATTTTGTTTTTCATCCATTAGCTGCCATACTTTTAACTATACCCTGTATATCCTATTTTTTTCTAGAATACCTATTTTACTTTAATTATGTGTGAGTGCCTATGAATGTGCCGGTAAGTGCAAGCACCTGGACAGGAGTCTTCTCTCCCAGAGTCATTGATGTGAGTGCTGGGAACCTATGGGAACCGGGGTTCTCAGAAAGAGCAGTATTCACTCTTAAGTACTGAGCCACCTCTCCAGCATCAACTATGGCCTCTTCTTACAAATTTTATTTTCATTCAAGGCTATGGGTTTGGCTCCCTGGGCGAAGAGGGTGTCTGGGGATATGGAGACAAAAAATATCACTGAACTAATCTCTGAAATCCCTTAGAAGTCCTGAACATATCTTCAAGGTAAAGTGCATTCCAGCTACACACCCAGAACAAGAAACTTCCCTGGAACCTCTCTCCACTGGCCATTCAGCCTCTGCTGGGCCGGGCAACTCATAGTTAAAGCCAACCCATCAGTGGAGCCCCTCCTTCTGCCCTCTCACCAGCCTCCCCTCCTCCCTCAGGGAAGACATCTTTCTACAGGAAGCATCTCTTCCAAGCTCCTCCCCCCGAAAGTCCCCCCAGGGACAGGCTTGTGCTCTCAGGCTTTCTCTCTCTCCCCCACTTTCAGGCTGTGGTTTCACATAAGTGCCACGGCCATGTAGCTGTGGCTGATGTTCATTTAAAATTCCAAAGAAGGCTTATCTATAATGCTCCACAGGTGGGCAGTCATGAGGAGTCGCCCCGGTCCAAGTGTCAGACTCTACCAGTTCAGCTCCCCTCCCAAGCTCCCCACAGTCCACGCCAGCCATGACGGGTAAACACATATGGGCGGATCTCCCATTGTGCGGCACCCTCATGTGCCCGCCTGAGAAGCCACATTTCACAGACACTCAGAAGTAAGATGGCAGAGATGGATGAGGTAGCCAGATGCCTCCTCTGTGGCACTGGGCAGACAACATGTATCAAAAGAAACACGGCAATCCAAAAACCATGGGTCCACTTGTAATTGAAAATGGGGTTTGAAAGGGAGTTCTTGAAGTCATCATCTTTCCCTCTCCTTTTGAAGCTCCCAGGGTACTCCTTGGCAGATGACGTCACTTTCCATGCAGTCTCTCCAGCATCCAACCTCAGCTCTCCCTGAGCTTGCTCCCGTCAGCCTCACATTTAGTCCTCACCAGGTCCAGCCAGCAGGCCTCAGCCGCAGCTCTGCAAGCCATCTGCATCTTCCCACTTGCTTTGTACCAGATGTCCTACCACGGAATGTTCTAACCATCACCTGTCAACGTGTCTGTTAACACAAGCCCCCCTCCCAGGCCACACCCAGTCCTCAGCCCCCCAAGTACCTGGCTTGGACCCTGAGTTCTTTCCAAAGCAGACTCTTAAGCCAGACTTGGTGAATAAGTGAGTAAGACCATTAATTCTATGAACAGTTCTTAAGCCCCTTCTCTGCCAGACTCTGTCCTTCCACTCTAGGCATCAAGGACCTAGTAATAAAACCAAGAGACAAAGCCTTCTGCCGCCTCAGCAAAGCCTGATGATGAGTAAAACAGATCAGTACATTAGAGAGTGTCTAGGAAGAGGTCTACAGAAAGCTAAATGGGTCCAGGGCTTCTCCTACAGTAACAGATGGAATGAAGGAGCTCAAGAACACCGCCACTTAAGAAAAACTTTCAAGGAGGTAAGGAAGTGACCTGTGCAGATATCTGGGGAAATGGATGGATAAGGGAGATGTGGGCAAATGAACAGAAATGACTGAATATAGTGATAATGAGAGACTCTATGGATGGATGGATGGATGGATGGATGGATGGATGGATGGATGGATGGATGGAAGGACAAGCAAGTAAATGAAACAGCAAGAGACTGTATCCAGATGGGTTTTTGTAATGAATTGCCTTTTGGTGATCAAATTACACTGGCTGGAAAAGCCACCAGCTACTCTGCAACCTAGAGCCTACCTGGCCTTGCAGGTGTGCCTTGGGACCCTGGAAGTTTCTTGGACTTTCTTCTCTTTGTACATGCCCTCTCCAAGGGTTCCGCAGAATACAACCAACTCCTATGGCCATGGCTACTGGGCTGGACGCATAGGAATGTCACAGAAGGGTGTGGGACATTTGTGCAGAAAGGTTCCAGTGGCTCTGACCTTCATGCCATGCCCAGGAAAGACTGCACATCAAGGGAAAGAAGATGCTGTGGGCTGGGACACTTCTCTAGCCTCTAGAAGATGCTGTGGGCTGGGAAACTTCTCTAGCCTCTAGAAGATACTGTGGGCTGGGACACTTCTCTGGCCTCTAGAAGATGCTGTGGGCTGGGACACTTCTCTAGCCTCTAGAAAATGCTGTGGGCTGGGACACTTCTCTAGCCTCTAGAGCAGGCACCAGGACCAAGACACATACCTTAGGATGGGGCTTCCACTCAGCCCATCTTGGAGGATTGTTGCTTGGCCTGGAAGAGGCTGGAGTGAGAAATGGAGGGTTCCAACTATGTTCCTCCCTGGCCCAGGTAGAGTTTTCTCAAGCTGGAAACACAGAGGGAAACGCAGAGTTGCGAAAAGAATAGCAGCTATGTGAGATGGCTGAGTCAAAGGCCAGGAACAGAGCAGCCTGGGTGTTGAAAGTGTGATGCTTGGTACCAGCTAAACAAGAGTAGTGCAGGGCAGGCAGGGCAAGAGAGTGCAGAATCAAAACCAGAGCCTCTGAAGGCAAATGGCACCAGTTCAAATACAAGCTAGCCTCAAGTTAGCTACCTAAATTCTTGAGGCTCTCGCTTCTCTGTAACGGGAACAATCGCAACTGCCGTACAGAAAATGAAACGAGATGTGTACAAAAAAAAAAAACTGTGCGTGACTCTGGTATGTAGGACGTCTTCAGCAGTTATCGATACTATGTTTCAACACATCATTAATAATATCAATATGTTATAATAAAATAATGCATTGATTGTTTTATATTGTTAAGAAGTGGCATAAACCCCATCTGAGCAAGCGATGCTTTGGGGTCAATTAAAAAAATAACTAATGTTTTTTCCCCTTAAGTCAAGGGTTCAAACTAGCTGCTGATGACAGCTGGCAGACTGCCAGGCTCTATCCCTGCCCCCGAGTGAACAGGAACATCTGGGTGGATTCAGGGAAGCAAGCATGGTGGGTAGGGATAAAAACCCCACCTGTGAGAGACGGGGGCTGCTCAGGCTGCACCAGAAAAAGCTGCAGGGAGGAATCTGGAGAACTAGGTGGGGGCTTTGAGGGTGGAGCTGTGACTTGAAGGAGATGGAGGCCCCTTAAGAACTGACTTGATGCCTCTCTGTGCAAAAGAAAAGAACACTCTTTTATGATGGAGCCCTTGTTTAGTAACTGGACTGCTCAGAATCAAAGATATATCCAAAGGACCTCGGATAAGTTCCATCATACCAAGACAGGCTCCCTGAAGAAAAGGGCTCGCTCTGCTTTCTGATCTGATGCCATTCTCTGACTTGTGGCATATTCACCCTCATTGTAGCCTTGGTATTACAGAGATTCCTCACTGTTCCATTCATCCTTCAGCCCATCCCATATTTCAGTACTTGGTGCCAAGGGTACAGTACATATGAACTCTACCTTCCTAGGGTTTACAGTCTCATGCAGAGGGTCTCAAACTGTGCATTTGTTACCAGCCACATGCAAAATAAATAAATGCAATCCTAAAGTCACATGGAGGATGTAAGTGCTAATTTAGAGACTGAGACTAGAAAACTCTTGGGAGAAAATAATATGGATGAACCCCTAACATCCTAATTTTGACAATAGATTCTCAGACAGGGGCCCCAAAGCCCCTAAGCAACAAAAAATTAATAAGTTGAATTTTATTAAAATGTTGAGTTTTTGTGCTTTCAAGGGAGCTATCCAAAAAGTAATACATTGGGGCTGGAGAGATGACTCAGTGACTAAGAGAGCATACTGCTCTTACAAAAGATCCAGGTTTAGTTCCCAGTATCTGTGTCTAGCAGCTCACAACCACCTGTAAGTCCAGCTCTCAGGAATCCAATACCCTCTCTGAAGGTACTGCACTCACAGGTACAAACCCACACACAGGCACATGATTTAAAATGTATCTTAAAAATAGTGAAAGGGAGCCAGGCAGTGGTGTCCCATGCCTTTAATCCCAGCACTTGGGAGCCAGAGACGGGCGGATATATGTGAGTTCAAGGCCAACCTAGTCTACAGAGCAAGTTCCAGGACAGATTCCAAAGTTACAAAGAAACCCTCTCTCTCAAAAGAAAAAAAGAAAGAAAGAAAGAAAAAGAAAAAACCCAACAAACAAAAATAGCAAAACAACAACAAAAAACAGTGAAAGGTCAACTCATGGAGCAGGAGGAAACATTTGTAAGTCATCTATGGGGAAGCTTGTGTCTAGAACAAAGAATATTTGCAACTAACAATGAGCAATTGAGTCAGTTTTAAAAAATAATAAGGGTGCACATGGTGGTTGGTGGTGGCACACGCCTTTAATCCCAGCACTCAGGAGGCAGAGACAGGCAGATATCTGAGTTTAAGGCCAGAGTGAACTCCAGGACAGCCAAAGATAAACAGAGAAACCCTGTCTCAAAAAAATAAAACAAATAATAGTAATAGATCTCAAAAGACAAGTTTTACAAATAAGATAGAACTGCCCAATGTACACTTAAAGAGTAATCATCAGGGGAATGCAAATCAAAATCCTGATAAGACACCAGCTCATGCTCAGGAGGATATTTATGGTTTTAAAAAAGTCAGATAATCACGATAATATACATTGCTGATGAAAACGTACAATGGCACAGCTGGTTTGTGAGACAGAGGAGATGTCTAGCATTTCCTTTAAAAGCTAACCACAGAGTTACCATTTGACACAGCAATTCCGCTCCCAGGAATATACCCAATAGAATAGGAACCATATGTCCACAAAAAACTTGTTTACAACTGTTCACAGCAGCATTATTCCTAACAGTCAAAGGTGAAAATGACCCTATTGTCCCCTACCAGGTGACTAGATAGCAAAATGTAGCTTTGCTGTCATGGAAAAGAATGAAACTTACATGCTACACAGAGGAGCTTGGCCTCTGAAAACGTTAGACTGTACATGTACCTTCAACTCCAAACCTAAAAAAGATCCAAAGTCAAGTGCTTTTGCAGAAATTTGCAGCAAGGTTTTTTTGGTGACACTCTCTTCAGCATTTCTCTATGATGCCTGTCCACACATCCCAGTGGGAGATGAGCATTTGCTCAGAGACTGCATTCCCTACCGAGCTACACGGCGTTGCAAAGTGTGCTCTGTATGACACTACTGCCCAGAAATCCAAATAACTGACTTCCAAACACATCAGACAAAGGCTTTGAATCCATATTTGTTCACATTTTACAGAGTAAACTGAGTCCGAGGGGCTTACGTCCCAGACTCTGGACAGGTCTGTAGCTGGGAAGACACTAACGCCTTGCCTGTTCCTTCCCTGCTGCTCTTATTGCCCACGGTGTGGGACGGGGGCTCCCGTGTGCCCCAGTAAGAGGATGCTTTCTGCTGAAGACCCACTGTGGATCTGCGACCTGGCAGTAACTGGCCCAGCACAGGGACAGGAGCCAGAGCCTGTGTCAGAGCCTGCTTTAGGCACTCTCTGCCAGCTCACCCTCCAAGCATCTGCAAACGGAAAATCTGGGAAGGTGGTCTGCTTTCCTGGCAGATGTCGGCCTCCACCAGCCGGCCTGAATGGTGTAGCTGGCCTGGTAAAGGCAGGCTGCCGAGCTTGGCAGAGGGGCTGCTACAAGGCGACACAGGCAGCATGTGGACTAGCAGAGAAAAGGAATAGTAATTCTGGAACACCCGACTCCCACAAAATCTACTCAAGCAAGGAACAATGAAGATGACAGGCAGAGACCTTCCTGCCATGCTCTCCGCCGGCTTGTGGTGGCTGGTAATATAATCAATAGTAATAATAGCAGCTACTATTTAATGAGTCCCAGCTCTGGGCCAGTAGCTGAACTTAGCACTTCTCAGACACTAACACCCCCAGGGTGCAAAGCATTATTGTCCCATTTTTCAGACGGCAAATTCCAAGAGATGGTGTAAATAGGTCCCAGCTGAACAAGGCGAGGCCTGCCTCCTACTGACCCAACACCAGCTCTTTCCCACCCCACACCAAAGGTCTATCAGGAAGCTGAATTCATTCCATCAGTAAGGCAGCTTGAACTCGGCTTCCTTCCCTCCCTCCCTCCTTTTTTGGGGAGGATTAAAAATGCCCCCCATCCTTCAGTAATATGTGGCCGTAAGCTGTCATCACACTTCCTACCCATGTCACAGATGAGGAGAACGAGGCCTGACAAAACAAGTAGCTGCACTAGGCCACACACTTGAGTCTTCTCCCCTGTGTGGCTCTCAGCCAGATGCCAGTCCCCGTGCTCCACAGCAATGAGAACCCTGGTGAGAGAGACAGACAAACAGACAGACAGCCTGAGCCTACAGGAGTCAGAGAGCCCTCTTGTCTCTTGTGTGTGAATCTCCTGTTCACTTACTCTCATTTAAAATCGCACACATACACACACACACACACACACACACACACACACACACACACACACACACACTGCTCTGGGCTCTGGCTAGGCAAAGGATCAGACACCATCTCCAGGGCAATCAGTCTAGGCAACCAAAATTGCAGGGCCACCATTTGGTTTCCAACACAAGTGAGGTCCAGATGTGCTGCAATCTCGGGGCCATGAGGCACAGAGACGGATCCCTGAGCAGTCAGTCCATCAGGAAAAGAAGCCTTCATGGAGAGTCAAAGGCAGAGTGAACCTGAGCCAGGAGGCATGCTGGACTGGACACCACAGGCACAATGGGGACCCCCTAAGCAGATTTGGAGTACCTGGGACGTAGAGCAGCATCCTGGGATCATCTCACCCAAACGTCAGTGAGGAGTCACAGCCAGAAGGACCCTACCTCAGGCAGGACACTAACAGCCTACTTAAAGGTTCCCACAGAGGAGAAGGGCCTACCCAGAGCAGCCACCCAAAGTCAAGCAGCCTCCGAGGCTCAGGACCGGCAGTGAGGAGGACATCTCCTGGTCATTAATCCCAGCATGTGTTAATGTTTGATAAATTGCCCAACAGTTGCATTAGCTAATAACTCCCCGAACAAAACCAGAGAGTTCATCTGTTTTTATAAGAGGCCCAAGAGCATCCTGGGAACAGGCACGGTGGTCGTGAATAAAAGAGAAACATTCATTTATGGTAATTGGTTTCAGCTCCTCTCTTGGCTGCTTGTCCTGACCTAAATGTATCCAGTTGTTCCCTCGGCCTGGCTCTGGTTTGGGGGTCACTCCTAATGGTTTAATTCAACAAAAAATGCCTGCCATTTCCTGTAACCCCTGTCTTGTTCCACCCGCCTCCCAAACGGTTTTCTTGCAAGAGGCATCTCGGCAACCCCTCTGCGAGCTGTTTCCTTCTCAAGGAACAAAGTCAAGATTGTTGACAGAGCAAAAGGGTCTTAACTACAGGCCAAGAGAAAAGGCTGGGGGAGGGGACACTAAAGGTAATAATCATTTGTTTGTCTTCCACCCTGACTTCACAAAGCAGGTTTTGTCCGAGGCTGGTGGTCAGGGACTCTGACACACAACATGGCCCTGGTGACCAAGGGCAATTTATGGGGAGGGATCGAACACAAATCCTCATTCATGGAGCCGCCTGCCTCGGAGGAAGTGACTAGGAGGAACATTTGTGGCAGGCCAGCCGGCCCTCCCTATGTCCCTCCCACGGGTCTGAGGATGTGGAGGGCTGGGGAGAGGCTCGCTGGGTGCTGTGAGTTTTGGCCAAACTTCAGACCCAACCCTGAGTGCAGCCTTACTCTCCACGGCCAGGCTTTCTTTTCCACTCATAAGCACACGACCTCCTTACAGGGCAGTGCCCAGCGAGGTATGCCACAGCCAGGCCCTGGTGTGCAGCTGGTCAGGGCTGTCCCTCAGGTGGATTTAGGAACAACTCTGCTGGCATCGCACACACACACACACACACACACACCAGGGAGGGGGCAGGGCGGAGCAGGGCGAGGGTCTGGAATACATTGCGCCGTCCGCAGGGACAGCTTGTAAACTTTGTTGGGATGCATCTGGTAGAAAGGCGTTGTATAAATATTAGATCATTATCGGTGTATTGTGTTTCCCCGCTCTGGTGGAGAAGGGGGGCCAGTGGGCCCCAGATGCCTTTCCTCAAGCAGACAGGGATGGCTTGTAGGAGTCCTTAGAAGGTCACTGCTTGCCCATGGGCAGTCCTAGGAGGCAAGGTGGGGCCCAGAGTCTTAGGAAAGCAGAGGTAAGCACCAATTTAACTGCCAGCGAGTTACTGAGAAGCCTCTGCCGGTGCAAGTCAAAGCAGGGGGGGCTGGCAGGTGGAATGGAGAAGGCGAGTGGGTATAGGTAGATTAGGATTATTTCCCTATGCAACCCCCTCCTCACCTCACTGAGAGTCCTTCTCTATCTGAGGGGCCATGAGGGAATCTGACCTTGGGATAGTTGTGAACACCCGACCTGAGCCATCTTGTGCTGAGTGCTTTAGACCCAGCCTAAATGGACAACTGCTGAGTTTTGCAGGCAGGATGTAGGGTAACTGTTCTTGCCTGGGGAGCGTTCTCACCTACAAGGCATCCAGAGATTCTGTATCCTGGGGAACCTAAAGGGGTCTTTGAAAACCAATTGTAGCAGCACTTCTTAGATATTAAAGCCTAGATAGCACATCAGTAATTCCAGGTGACTGTCGCCTCCTGCTTATCATCATCACTAAACTGAACCCCTGCTATAGAGTCCTGACCACAGCTCTCCTCAGCCATTTGGAAGAGATGTTGCTGAGATCCCAGCAGCTGTGGGATCCAGGATCGCAGTGCTCTGTGCTCTGACCCCTCTAGTCTGCTTCAGGGTCACCATTGTCTTTCCCCGCTGGGCCATGGAATATGCTGGGCCTGAGTCTCCAACTCTCGCTCATGCTTGTGTCTCTGTGAAGCCTTCCCTGACCTCTTGTGGCAGCCAGACTCCCTCTGTGTGGCCCCTGGGTGCAAGAGGACTGCTTCCACCTTAACTTGCGCTGTCTTGAGTTGCAGTGGTGGGCTTACAGGTGAACACCTAGACTTACCCAGACCCTGAGAATGTTGGATCCTCTCCATGTCCCTAGAGTCCAGTGGGAACTCAGAAAAGGGCTCACGGGCCGGGTGTTGGTGGCGCACGCCTTTAATCCCAGCACTCGGAAGGCAGAGGCAGGCGGATCTCTGTGAGTTCGAGGCCAGCCTGGTCTACAAGAGCTAGTTCCAGGACAGCCTCCAAAGCCACAGAGAAACGCTGTCTCGAAAAAAAAAGAAAAGAAAAAAGAAAAGGGCTCACGGAGGATTTTTTAGTGAATTCATGAATGTGTGAATGAAGAAATTGATTGTCACAATAGAGGCTACCTGAGTAGACATTTTACAATGCATCCATGGGGTCAACGGAGTTTAACAGAGAAGGAAACAAAAGCTTCAAGAATGACTCAGCCAAGACAGACATGGCGACACATGCCTTTAATCCTAGCATTCAGGAAGCAGAAACAGGTGGATCTCTGTGAATTCAAGGGTAGCCAAGAATACATAGTGAGACCAACTTAAAAAAAAAGAAAAGAGGCTGGGGTTACACAGCTAGCGTGACGTTCACACACAAATCTGACACCCTTGATGTTGTCTTAAAGAATGTCTCTGAAGCAGGAAGCTCAATGCTTGAAATATCTGGAGGGGTAGAACTCTGCAGGGGCCCAAGAAGGACTTCTGCAGGAGGTCCTTCGATACTGAACCCCCACAAGACCCAGGCCAGGAGACTGGCTGAGGAGAAGCCGTACTAGCTGCATGGACCCTCCATGCCTGTGTCTCAGCACAGGGCAGTGCCCCCTGGCCACTCTGAACTGTCTACACACCCTTGGTCTCTGCTTCCATGGGGTTCATCCAGTCCCCTCAGCAACTCTACAAGGAAGATGTAGACAGCTAAAGCACAGAAGAGCAGCCTAATTTACCCAAGCCACAACGCCTAGAAGCAGAGGTTCTCACCACTGAGCACATGACTTCAATAGCAGACTCCTTTACGATTTGCATGTGCTCCAAGCACAGACCTGAATATAGACTCAAGTCTCATCTGGATATAGACTCCAGGATCTCATCCAAATACAGAGTCCAGAATCTCATCTGGATACAGACTCCAGGATCTCATCTGGATATAGACTCTAGGATCTTATCTTGATATAGACTTCAAGATTTCACCTGCGGTCCTGAACAGTCCTTCTCCTGGAGAGCCATCCTAGAGAACTCTGTGGCTTCTGACATGCCTGCAAGCTGAGACTTTCTTGCCACACTCTATGTAGCTAGAGTGCCAAACATTAGCATCTTTACTTTACAAGAAGGGAAACTGAGGACTAGGGACTAATATATTCGGAACTCTGAAGAATGTCTGGAATACCAATACCACAGTCATGTGGGGATCTGCCTCAGACCCCATCAGGACACTTTTCAAGTGGGTGAGAAAGTGGGCGTGGCCCCTAAAGACAAAGGACCAGATACCTGGACCTTCCCTTCTGCCAGTGACACATGTATATGAAGCACTTGTTTGCATGTACTCAGAGACAGGTGGTTAGGTGAGATCAGTGTCCTAAAGAAGCAGGGATGGCCCTCCCTGCCTGGGTCACCCAGATGAAGAAACGTTGAACAGGACCTGAACCCAGACCTCCCTTAACCCCACATTGCTGTTGTCATCAGGCTGTCCCAGTCACCAAAAAAACCACCCACATAGGTTGCCTACGACAGACAGCACTACAGGCAACTTCCAAATCTGGAATGGGACGCCGTGAGCCCCTTGGGATTCTGGGCTCTGTTATTTTTAGATGGATCAGTTGTTCCAACCCTGCTTTCCTCCTCAGACCCCCCACACTGATTTCCCAAGCAATCAAATCCACGTGTTACCAGTTCCGGACCTGGTGCTGGGTGAGGTGCATGCTGGATGCTCGCAGTGCTATCAAAGGCTGTGTGCCTTATCAGTCTCGCCCTTTCTGAAGGTCCAGACTGCAGTGTGGTTCCCAGGAACCAGAATTCCCAGACCTTACACTGCTTCCAGACTTCCAGAAATGCCAGAGGCCAAAGGATAAAAGGTAAACCATGTCTAGGAAAAGAAGCAGTCTGAGAGTCAGGGAAAGTCTAGGTATGCCCTGACAGCCTGACCACACATCTCCCCCCCCCCCCCATCAAACCCATCTCAATGCTGTGTGAGCTGGCAGAGGTAGTTCCCGCTCTGCCAGGTGACCAAGTGCTATAAGAGCTGCAGTCCTCCACAGACTTGTGACCTAGTGTCTGCTCTGAGACTTTGAGCCGTCCTCCCTGACCCCCTGGAGTTGTTATCTGCTCACCCCCAAACTGTGGGTAAGAACAGGGCCTCATCCACAGGGCAGCTGTGAGGTTTCCCCTAGGACACAGCAGTAGCTGGTACCCTGGTCACTTCTTAATGACCAGCAAAGGAGTTAAGCCTTGTTGAATACCACAGAGAGGGAAGGAAGAGAACAGGTGCCCTTCTGGAGTCCTGCAGCAGTAGGGACATTGATAGAATGTGCTAGAATGGACACTGGGGGGGGGGATCCCCTCAGCACCATACTGGGATTGGTTTCATCTGAAGCAACCTACCCCACCCACCTCTGCCTACCCCACATCAGAACATGCTAGTTCTTGGGGGCTCTGAATGTGCCTCCTCTTGCAACCTAACCACACAATCACCCCTGGAAGCACAGGAGACCCCTTTAGGTCTGGCCTTTTGCCTGACTCACGGCTCCCCAGTTCAGGGAGGACAAGAACAACACCCAGAGCCCACCTCCCCAGAGCTCTCTGTGCATGTTCAGCAGGTGTGGGAGACACCTGCATTCCCCAAAGGACACAGAGGAGCCAGACCAAAGGCCTGGTTTCCATCGCACATGCTCACCCTCTCAGAGTCTGTCTCCTCAGATGTAAAAAGTGCCTGGGAGCCCCAAGTGATCCAGACAGAGGAGACATGAGGAGACTCTTAAACAGCAACAGTCTGGCTCTGTGCCACCACAGAAGCCCTCACAGGAGACAGACATGGAGATAAAAAAGAGCTCCTCCCAGGTACTGGGACCCTAGCTCTTGCTGACCCAGGTCCAATGAACAGAATCTATAGCAAGTAAGAAAGACAATATTGGAGGCCTCTCCTTGTCCCAGAAAGACCCTGAAGCCAGCAGGATGGTCCTTTCTGGATAGATCCGGACCTCAGATCACCCAGGACAGCATCACACAAACAGGACCTACTTCTCTTACACACACACACACACACACACACACACACACACACACATCAATATGGTAGGACTTATGCATGGTCCCCTATTCCTACCATGGGAGACACCTCCCTCTACCAGCCTCTCCCTAATTCTTCCAATGTGGCTGAGAGCTATTGAGCTTGGGAAGGAGGAAGGAAGGGAGGGCCAAGACCACCTCTGCTAATGGCTTGTTTACAGCCCGCCCATCAAGTGTACAAGCCAGTTGGGACAGCCCTAGGGAGCTACCAGTGATACACTACAGGCACTGGTGGAGGCCTGACCTCTGTCACTGGGAATCGCACTGAGGACCACCCCAGCTGGCCAGAACCAGAACAGTCTGGTTGAGTCTAGCCAGCCAGCAGAGACCTGGCAGCTTTGGAGAAGCCTAGGCATGAAAATAGCAAGCCTCCAACTCTGCATCTTTCCAGGATATCCAGAGGGTCTTGCTGTGGCAGGGCTGCCTGAGCTGCTTGCTGCACAGGTCCTGGAGCTAAAGAATGGAAAGAGATGTGGGTGACTCAGAGCTGCTCCCTCTTCTGGTGGCCCACATGGTAGGTCTCCAGGAAGTGTCCCAGATGAGGGAGGCTAAGAGGACTCTTGGATACTAGAGAAGGCTGGGCTTCTATTCCAAGTTTCCCATGGACTTGCTATGTGATCCAGGTGGGACCCAACTGCTATAGATCTCTGAAGTGAAGGAGAAGGGATGAGACTCTAAGTCTGCAGAGGAGAGAGATTCAGAAGTCACTGTTCACCATTCAGATGAGGTTCTGTAGCATGATTCACACCCTCAGAAAGCTGGAGGTGAATCAAGACTTGTGTTGGAATGGTTCACAGAGCCATGAACTCCAAAGATATTCAATAAGCGTGGTGAGTGCCGGACCACACTGAGGACACCGAGCTGTATCAGCCTTCTACCTTCCCCTTAAGAAGTCTAGCTAAGAACTAAATGTGACCCTGAAGGGATGGATGTCAAAAGAGAAGCAAAATCAGGTCATTAACTTCTACTGTGGAACCTGGAAAAGACATAAATTAAGCCAGATTTCAAATGGACAGAACCAGGGAGTAGGTACATGCATGGATGCAAAGCATTGGTGGATGGATGAATAGGTGGATGAATGGTAGGAAGGATAGGAAAGGGAGAAATATATGGGTGAGCAGATAGAGACATACCAGCATATTGATGGCGATCAGATGTGTGGACAGAAGGAAGAGTCAGATAAACGGAGGAAGGAAGGAAGGAAGGAAGGAAGGAAGGAAGGAAGGAAGGAAGGAAGGAAGGAAAAATTCTACATTGGATCAATTCCTGTAAACCTCTAGTCAAGTAAAAGGATGGAATAGTAGCTTCCTTCCCTAATTAATAATTAACTAATTATTAAATACTTAAATCAATAAAGACAATTCAAAATCAAACACTTGAGGCCAAGAGAGGGAACATGATGTGTTCAAGGTCACTTAGTAAATGAATTGTAAACTCGGAACCAGAATGCAAGGCTCCTTTACTTCTGTCCAGCAATCTTCCTGCACCATAGTTCCTGCCTGTTCTTGACTCCAGGCTCCTCCTCCTCTGATACAAGAAAGAAAGTGAGTGGAAGGGATGAGAAGCAGGGATGGGACCAACCATGTTGTGTGTCCTGGCTTCTGTCCCCTGATCATGGACTTGGCTGACTTATCTTTGTCTTGCTCTCTGTCCATAAAAGTAAATTTTGATTATAGACTAGAAATATGCTTTGAAATGCACAAAAAGTCACAGCAAGTTGGAGTGGGGAGGAGTCATTTCTGTGCCCCCCCACTCACTGAGTGACCTCCCCCCTCCACTCCCAGAAAGAAAAGGGTCTAGTCCTATGTCAGAAGAGGCACGGGATGTTGTGCCCAGGACCTTGTGTCGTTGCAGAGCTTAGGAAGATGGGGCAGAGAAGGGAAGAGAAACCATTCTGGGACTGGGTTCTGCACTCTGGCCTCCATGGGAAGAAGCACAGAGCTGGGCCAAGCAGCCATGTCTGCGCCAGGGCAGGGTGAGAATAATGGTGCAGGCAGTCCAGATCATTGCCACCCCTGGGTGTGTCCACTGTCCCCATGTTCCCTCCCAGGGCACTGAGGGCACACTCATGCTGACAGCCAGTGTCAGGCATCCTGGCGCTATAGAGGTCTTTTCATTTGTGCTACACAGGGACTGGCTGCTTAGGCACTGATGGCCAGGGACAAGCTCTGGCCCCACAGTGTGGCATCTCAGATTCAAGTTGCGTCCTGGAGACTGCCCCCATTCTTTGCCTTCTGCATTATCAGAGTTTTCATAATTGCAAAAGGTACATGAAAAGGTTTAAAGACAGAAAGATTGACTTAGGCTCATAGTTTCAAACTTTTCATTCCAAGATAACTAGGTTCCGCAGCTTTGGCCCTGAGGTAAGACCAACTGTCCTGGTGAGAGAAGAATGAATTGCAGGAGCCCACTCACCTCACAGTGTGTCGGAAGTTAGCATATCAGGAAGAGGATGGTAACAAGGTACATTTTTCCAGAGTACACCCTCAGAGACATCATGCCTCCAACTTGGCCTCACATCTTCATTTGTAATACCCACTAACAGTGTCAACAAATTAATGCATACATGGACTAACCAATTGATGAGACCAGAGCCATCACGATCTAGTTACTTCTCAATGATCAGAATCACCAACTAGGACCATGCCTACAACACATGAGCATTTGGGGGACATCTCAGATACAGACCATAATACCTCCCACTACTTCCAGTTCCTTCATCTGTGAGAAAGAACAACATCTCCTCTCCCACTTTCAGAAGCCATTAATGGAGGAGGAAGCTCTGGCCCAGTCATTGGTACCCAGGTGGCATCTCACTACCCAGGCAGAGCTGGATCCTGCTGGAGTATGGGACCCACAAAAATATGATACTGGCTGTCCTGGACAGGGAGTGTTTATGGATCTAGTATTGGCATAGAGGGAGGTTGGCATTTGCCTTCCTGTGCTGTGTTAGGTAGAGTGATGTTTATCCTCTGTACTCCACACCATCTTCTTCCCTTTCTTCTAATAGCAAGGAGACTAGAGCACAGGCTGCTGGAGACTAGAGCCTGGATAAGAACTCAGCCTTGGTTTCTTCTTAGCTGTGCAGGTTAAAGAAATTCAACTAATCCCTTCATGCTTCTACTTCCAAATATATGCAAAATGGGGATAAGGACAGAGTTGTTGCGAAGATCAACACTTTAATGCGTGGAAAGGCCTTTGAGCAGCATCACACACATTATCATCACAATATCAGTTACTAACTAAATAACAACATTATCTGAGGCCCAGGCCTGGAGATGAGACACCCTGCCCCAGGAAGATTCTCTGATCTCACAAACAGGGCTGCACTTCCCCTTAGCCCTCCAGGCCAATAGCCCTCCCTCTAACAAGGCCTTTATCTTCTTATACATGAGTCCATTCACAGAAGAGAAGACAAAGATCTATTATTGTTAAGTGATTCCTCTCCTTTGGCCAATATGTATCCATTGTACACACACACACACACACACACACACACACACACACACACACACACACAGCCACCAGGTAACCTAGGGGCATGGCATCTCTGAGTGCTATTTGTAGAAGAAGTGGGGTATGAGAAAGGAGGCAGTACAAGCCAGGAGTCATGACGACATGACTGAAGTGAGGAACAACAACCAAAAAAAAAACTCCTTTGTCGGGGAGGCCCCTCGAACAGTTTGGTGGAATTGGAACACAAAGGGAGCCAGGGGCTGGCAGGGAAAGAAGAGATAGGCTCTGGAATGCCCTTGAACACTAGTCCGGGGCAAACAGGCCAACGCAGCAAGAAGGAAGCCAGTGGGCTGCCTGTAGCAGGACATGGAACCAGCAGGTGTCCACCTGGACCCCCGTGAGCCAGAAGCACTGGGTAGTCCTGTTATTACAACAATTTGTCACCCTTCACCAGTACTGCCACTTATATACCCACTTTTATGATACCCACGAAGGCAGGTCTATTCCTCTTCTAGATCCCTGTGCCCCCTGGGCCAGGCATAGAGCTGACACACAGGAGATGCTCTGCCCAGCTAAGTAATTAACCAAAAGCAAAGCACATGCCAACTGTTGCGCAGAAGAAAATCTTCTGAGCCTGAGAGCTCAGTCTAAAGCCTGATGTCCTCTCACTACAGAATGGCCATGGCAAGTGTCATGGTATCATCCTGGAGCCTCGGCTCCCCCCTCCACATGAGCCTAACTGTCACTCCTCTCCATGGCTGAGCTGAAACGAACAGGGTTTCAGGCAGCGTGACTACACGGTAAACAGCAGCTAAAAGAACACCATGAAACTCTCTGGGTGCAAAGTTGTAAGACCATGTCCTGATTCTGATGTCAGGAAACAGGAAAGACTGTGTGAAAGGCAGAATTTTAAAGCAGAGAGATCTGGTTTAGAATCTTGGCTCTGCTCCTTGGAAGCTGTGCAATCCTTGAGAAGTAAATTAACCTCCCTGTTTTCCTTGTCTGTTCAACGCTGACCTCGAGAACTCCCAGCACGGACTCAAGAAGGCAGCAGATGTGGCTATGCTCAGTGTACCAAAAGTGGGCAGTGACCATCACTGTGGGGACAGCTTCTGACAGCAGGATAGAGGGTCCTGTTGTAAACAAAGCCCCTACCCCATTCTGCAGTCTGAGGGCTTCTGGGGGCTTTGTTCCCTGCAGGGCATAGCTGAAGGAGCAGAGGCCATGACGGTCTCAATGCTCCCACCATCTGCACCTCAGGGCTGGCCCATCTGTCCAGCAGTGGGCACACATGTGGCCTCATCTTAGGGCATGGGGTCATCAGGGTCAAGCAGGAGAAAATTGGGGGCAGATGAGGAGAAGATTCCAGCTTATTTTTAGAAATGGGAAAGAGCAGGGAAGACAGGAAGGTCCTTGTTCACCGGCTCCTCACCCATGTGGATGGCAAGCAGAACAGTGGACGGGCAGTCAGACCCAAGCCAGGGACAAAGGATCTGCTCCGCAGACACTAGCCTGCCCAGCCTGTGCCCTGCCCCTGGGAACCCCTTTTCTTCCCATGCTCAACTGTTAGAATGGGAAATTGTAACTTACTTATCTACGTTTAATTCATCTTCTTAAAAGCATCATAAATGTAATATTCTAGAACCAAGATGAAGCCAACTATGCTCCATTTCTATATGTAAAGTGCTGAAAACAAAATTAGTAACTGAAACAATGTCTAGTTGGCAGAGAGTCCAGTTTTAGTGGGAAAGGATTGGGGTCCTGTGACAGACAGCACTTGGTGAACATCTGTGGAATTACTTGTGTGTATCTAGCCCCAAACAGACTAAGGGGATGCATGGGGGAGCTGCCACAAAACCCACATAGAGAGCATGCCACCAACAGTCGTGTGGCCTGGGGAGGCTTCCTAGAAGAGATGGCAGGTGAAGTCACAATCTGCAGACTACTAGAAAGTGATGGGGAGGGAGGAGCACATCCAGCCGCATAATATAGTGTAGAAGCCAGGATGTTCACATAGTAGAATATAGAAGCCAGGATGCTCAAACCATGCAAGGAAGGAGAGACAACGCAAAAGCAAATGGGTTCTGGAAGCATATCCCCTTTGTGCACTTGAGTACAGCAGGGCCCAGCCTGCTGGTGCCCAGTTCTCAACACAGCCCCAGTCACACCCACTGGGAACTGTTAGAAGAGCCCAGGTCCCTAGAGGAGGCTACGCCTGCTCAGGGTATCAAGCAATAAGGCCTTGTCTGGGCTGGAGGAGAAAGAAGAGGGGAAGGAGGAGAGGGAAGGGGAGGGCGGGAGAGGGAAAGGGATTGGAAGGGAGGAGAAGGGATTGGAGGGGAGGGGAAGGGAGAACATGTAGGGTAGAATCTGGTGTCAGGGAGGCCAGTGGGCCTTCCCAGGAAATGGTCCAGTACACAGTAGGCCTTCAGAAGTACAAATCACTACCTGTCGTCTTCCCCCTGGCGTCTATGATGCAGATACTTGCATGAACCACCTGCCCTACCCCAGGGGCAGCAGCAGGAGTGACTAAGAAGGCGACTAGGGCCAGAACACAGGTGTGTACATTCTGCCTTTTGAACTTCCTGGCTGTGTAACTTGGAGCCTGTTGCTTTGTCTGTCGGTGCCTCAGTTTCCTTGTCTATAAGATGGACACAGGTGTCATTTATAACACAGGGATCAACATATATGAGACACTTGGAACAGAGTCCAGTGTTCAGCAAATGCTGTGTCATCTGTGGTCACTGACAAACTAAAAGGTATGTTCAGCAGGGTGCTGTGTGAGGAGGTGGAAGATGAGCAGCCCCTGCACTCTCCCAAAGACTCGCTGACAGAGGGCAAGGCCATCAGAATGTGATGGACTTGATGAGGATAAACAGGCCCAGTGAGACCCTGCTCCATGACAAAAGAGCAAGTCTAAGGTTAGACATGACAGGCCCCACTATGGCTCAGTGGGCATCTTTGGAAAGTGCTCAAAAATGGGAGCAATCTTTAAAGTCATTGACTTTTTCCATTCACGGGCCCAAAGCCTTCATTCCCAGATGTTTAGAACTTCATACTCTCTCAGGAACAACACAGCAAATGCCTAAAGACCCCAAAGAGGATGGTTGGTCCAGGAGATAGCATGCTATTGAGTTGACAGCCCAAAGGTAAGGGGCTGCATGCATGCATGAATGTGTGTGTGTGTGTGTGTGTGTGAGAGAGAGAGAGAGAGAGAGAGAGAGGGAGGGAGAGAGAGGGAGAGAGAGAGAGAGAGAGAGAGAGAGAGAGAGAGAGAGAGGGAGAGAGAGAGAGAGAGAGAGAGAGAGAGAGAGAGAGAGAGAGAGAGAGAGAGAGAGAGAGAGAGAGAGAGAGAGAGAGAGAGAGAGAGAGAGAGAGAGAGAGAGAGAGAGAGAGAGAGAGAGAATGCCAAGGGTGGGCCTGAACAGACATGATGCTAACTTGCACTCTGGAGGGAAGCTACACACGTCTGTGGACACGTGGCTCATACGCATGATCAGTGTACATGCTTATGTTTGCCCACAAGCAGCAGCACTTGGGTTGCAATTGGCACAAGAGTCTGTATTTGTTAACCTGACACAGTGGGTACCCATCTGATGGAATGGCCTGTTTTGTAAAAGCAATAAACACATTTGCCCTGAAGACGGCTTGGCTGACTCCAAAGGCATGTCCCCTATGGGCAGCTGATGGCTAAAGAACAGAGTCTGAACTTAAGTATATTTCCCTGGAAAGGTCTAGAGCCCCATTAGTTAATGAGAGTTCCTCTTCTCTGGGCCTCAGTTTCTCTATATGTATCAAAATTGGATAGCTTATGGGACCCCTGAGGGGCTCCCTAATCGACAGACTCCTGGATCCACAGAGAAAGGTAATTGGGAGCAGCCGTCACTGGGGTGAGCATGGGCCTCCAGGAGTGGGTCACCAGAATTCCCCCAGCTGCGGACACTGCCCCGTGGTTTATGTCAAAGTGTCAGGCCCAATCCTGTTTCCCTCCCGGGCAGGGCCGCCTGCAGTGGAGCTCAGGAGAGGTGGCCTGTCCAGCCGCTGTGTTTACAGTGCTCAGACGAGTCAGGGAACCTGATCTGGGCAGAGAAGGGTGGGCAGCCCCTCTGGGCCCACCATGTCCACATTCATTTCCCGGAGAATGAACATGGCCGGCCCGCCCACCTCGATGAGTCCAGCTGCTAGCCATCCACTCACAGAGGAGCCAGCTCCTTGTGGGCAGGCACCCTGATGTTGGTAGTGTTGAGAGGGCCCTCGGAGTTGCGTGAGTGGGGTACAGAGGGACAAACGACTCTCTCAGCAGGTTGATCTCTTCTCTCCTGCCCTGCCCATTCTCACTCCATCGTCTGGATCAGGGACAAGATAGACGGGCATTGCTTCTTTATGTTTTGGCACACTATACAAGACGTAAGAATTATATGAATGTCAAATGTCAGTATCCACACGTAAAGTTTTATTAAAACACAGCTGCGCTTATTTAGATAATGCCATTTTATCTCTGGGTGCTTTTATGCAACAGCAACAGAGATCATGTGACCCACAGAGAAACAGTTTCCCTTATGGATGACATCAATTATTCTCTCATCTGCTTCACTCCTAGATGAAAGAGGAATCTTGGGTCCCCATCTTACAATCTGGCAAAGGAGCATGTGGACACAAGAAATATCACTTTCTTAGTTCCCTAAAACTTAATTCCTTGCACCAAGTATTGGAGCATGCACATGTCTGAAATTTCCCTGATGATACCAAGACTGGGGATGTAGGCAGGGTACAACACTGTCCCTGAGTGTTTATCCATGAGACATTCCTGAGATGACCTTTGTACCCCAAGTACAAACCTTCTTTGCAAGTTCACAGCTGTCTCCTGATGCACCTACAGCCCCTGCTCCTGGGACTCATCACTTTTTCTGAGTCACATGGAGGAAAGCCCCTGCTGGTGGCTTCTGCTTGTGTCTTCCCATATAATAGTACTTTTTTTCTGGCACCCACCAAAATGCTCTTAATGTCAACTCTAATCACTCCAGACATTGAAAAGTCCCTTCTTTAAGAATTAAGCTGAGTCAGGCATGGTGGCTCATGCCTTCAACCCTAGCACTCAGGAGGCAGAGGCAGGTGGATCTTTGAGTTTGAGGCCATCCTGGTCTACATAGTGAGTTCCAGGACAGCCAGAGTTACATGCACCAAGAAACCTTGCCTTGGGATAGATAGATAGATAGATAGATAGATAGATAGATAGATAGATAGATAGATAAGAATATCACCATGCAAAAACCACAGATGGGAGAGATGACTCCAAACCAAAAAACAGTTAGCCAGGGGAGAATGGAAAGGGAGGGAGGGAGGGAGGGAGGGAGGGAGGGAGGGAGGGAGGGAGGGAGGGAGGGATGAAGGAACTAAGAAAGGAAGGAAGGAAGGCAGGAAAGAAGGAAGGAAGGCAGGAAAGAAAGAAAGAAGGAAGGAAGGAAGGAAGGAAGGAAGGAAGGAAGGAAGGAAGGAAGGAAGGAAGGAAGGAAGGAAGGCTGCATCTAGGGAAGGAGGAAAGACGATGCAAAGGGTCATGGTGGCTCACTGCAAAAAGTGACTAAGGGTCAGCAGATAGGTTCAGCTTTGACTCCAGTATCACCTTGCTCTGAATGAGGTTACCTGGGGCAAGTCCCCTAACCCCTCTGCACTTCTGCAGTTCTGATTAAACCCAACTGCATGATGACCTACCCAGTGATGAAGGCGGTTTAGTGAGGAAAGACAAGAAAAGTTTCTTATACACACTAAAATTGTGTGATCACTGAGGGCTCCCTCCTGCTTCTCACAGGATCTGCCTGCTCAGAGTTAGCCTGTAGTGATAGATCTCTGCCTTCTACTTGAGATCACCACTGCCTACTTCCTCACTTCTAGAATTTTCTTCTTCACAAGGTTCTTGCCCTCTCTGCCATCCCTCCCACCCTGTGTTGGTTTAACTAAGAATGCCCCCCATCTACTCATATATTCGAATGTTTAGTCACCTGGGAGTAGCACTATTTGAAAGGATTAGAAGGACTAGGAGGTGTGGCCTTGTTGGAAGTAGTACATCAGTGTGGGTGGGCTCTGAGGTTTCAAACACCCATACCAAGCCCAGTGTCTCTCTCTTGACCTGTGGATCAGAATGTAGTCCCAGTGCAGCCATGATCCCTCCATGATAATAGACTTAACATCTGAAACTATAAGTGAGCCCCCAATTAAATGCTGTCTTTTATGAGCATTGCCTTGGTCATGCTGTTTCTTCACAGCAGTAGGACAGTGACTTGGACAGACACCCTCCACCATGTCGCTCCACAGTTGTTGGTTGTTCTACATGCACCAGCCAGCCCATGACTCTCCCAGCACACTGCACAGCTGCACAACCCTGCCCTCAGGAACAGACTCTTCAGACAAGAGAGGAAGCATGGCTATCAGGTAAAGGGAGCGGTTCTGGACAAAGAGAGGTGCGGGAGAAGTAGGCAGAGAGGCCAGACTGGCCCAGGCCATGCCCTTACTCCCGCCATTGTCACCTCACCTCACCTGCACTACAACACCCCCAACAACACCTCCAACAACACCCCCAACTTCCTCCCTTGCAACTGTCCCATAAAGTGATAGGGGGGCCACACAGAGACAAACTTTGCTTAGAAACAAGCTCTTGCTGTTAATGCTACAAATACTCAAGCCAGGGCCCAGGAGAGTTGACTTGGGGTTTGAGGATGTCATTCAAGACCTTTCATAACCTAACCTGGCGTTAACTAGCTGCTCAATACAATCTCCTGAGAAAATGAATGTTCTCCACTGTTCATTTCTCCTGGTGCTTACTCTGCCTCTACAGCTCAGAAAAATAGTGGATTTTCTTTCCTTCTAAAACACACACACACACACACACACACACACACACACACAAACACCCTCCAAAGGCCCTATTGAACTCTTCTTCAAAATCACTTTTCCCGTCAAGGCTCCCCTCCCCTGCACACTCTCAGCTTTCATCATCATGGATATTACCAGGCAGGCTACATTTAGGGGATCTCTGTGTTTTTTACCTCTTCCCCCATGGCTAATTTGGGAGCACCATCCAGGATAGAGAGATGATTCCTGGAATTCAGCAAGAGGCCTGGTGTCGTGGAAGGGCCTGGCAAGTACCTGTCTGGGGTCAGTTGCATGGAACAGTAATCCCAGGAGCTGGGCCTTCTACTGGAAACAGGAAGCAAGCCAGGAGCTGCAGTAACCCTCCGGGCCAACAGGGGGATCAAAAAAATCAAGCTGGAATGAAATGGGGCTGAATTCCTCCCTCTCCCCTTGGTGGTTCACAGGAAGAACTGATGTGGCTTGCTTCCCAGGCTCTGAGGCTGACTGTGCGACACCCCAGAGAGAATCTGGACTGAGGTCTGAGTCCACAGGATCCTGAGGTGGCCACACCCAGTGAGATTTTACCTCTCAAAGAGCTTGGGCATCACTCTTACTCCCACTCACAGAGCAGACACAGATGCCCAAGGAGCAGAGCCCAGCCCCCTGGGGAACAGAGAAAGGACAGGAGTGTCTGCAGTGACAAGCCATCCAGCCTGACTGATGCCCGTGTTCGTTTTTCACCCGGCTGTGCTGTGGCAGATCAGATGCCTGATGACTGAAAGGTTCCAGGTTATGTCTCCCCATCCCACTGCTTGCTCAGGAAGGTGGGATCCAGATCCAACTCTGCCTGTGATGGGCATGTACCAGCTCCCTCCCTTTATCTTCTGCACCTAGAGAATGAGCTGAACTCTGAGTGGCAGATAATGGGTTTCCTGGAGGAATGTCACCTTGGATTGATTTGCTGCCTGAAATCTGTGAGGTAGGGTTCTGTGACTGATTGGCGATGCCTGGCCTAGGACCAGGAGGCAGATTTGCAAATAAAAAATAGGGTACCCTAGCCCCGGAAACCCTGACCAAGGCTTCTAAGTCCCTTGTATCTTTTCCTTGTCTGAACATCTGTCTTTCTCATTTCTCCTGCCTTTTCTGTGGCTATCCAGAGTGGCTTGAAGCACTGTGCCAAATGTGAACTCTTGAGAGATAACTAGGCCAGGTTGGTTTCTCTGTCCTAGAGAAGTTCACAGTTGGTCAAGAGACACCTGCCCAAATCCTCCTGCAAGCAACCGGAGCTGGCTGAGCCCAGTCTGAGGTACAAAGAGGCTTTAGGGTCAGAGGTCAGATGCTTCAACAGTAAAGGAACCCTCTCAACCATTAATTCAGTGTCCTCTGCTCCCCACTACCTCTCAGGAGTCTTGTCACTAAAGCCCACTGTGTATTTCATGACAGCAGAAGCCTCATAACCTGTATGGTAGTTATGATCATAGGTCCTGGCAATTTCATTACAAGCTGTGACAGTTCTTCCAAACGTGTCACAGACCCCAATGTATCTGCCCTACCTCTCCATTTCTCCCTCTGTCCCAAGGCCTGGTGGGGCTGTTCTGAGGAAAAAAGAAGTACAATAGCCAGTTGGGCACAGGTGATTTCCCACCTTGAGTCTATCTCCCAACTTCTCCGGCTGTGCCCTCAGGGAGACACAGACATCTAACATTCCTAAGGCCCCAGGAAAGCTCAGTACCAAAGCAGAGATGCCTGCAGGGCTATACCAGCATCCCTTCCCTGAGGGTGACATGTGGACATCTCCACCTGCTGCCTTCCTGGGCATTTACCAGCCATGGTGTCTGGACTCTAAGAGGACAGATCCCCCAGAGGAAGGTGGGAGAACCATGTTCTAAGGGTGCCCTGCCTCCCTGCCCTGGCTGTATTCTCATTCACAGAGGCCTGGCCTCATTGTTGTCTTTTCCTCCTTCCCTGCAGAGCCTGTCTCCATGCTACCAATCCATATTGGACCACGGTGGGCTGAATGTTTGCTCCGTGCCTCCTCACTCCACAAATCATTAAACAAGCTGCAGTGGAAACGCAACTATCACGTGGCCAGCACGGCCGCCAACCTTGGCACTTCTTCTCTGATCCCGTTTGTTTTTCTAATATAAAACTAATATGACATAATGTATAATCTAATTTGGAAATTACCATTTGCTTGGCTGGCCCACACTGCCAGCCAATACCAACAGCAAGAGAAATTATTTAAGAATGTTTCTTTTCCTTCAGAACACGGTTGATAATTTATTTTTCCGTCAGAAGATTACTTTTCTCTTTACGACATTTCCTGCCCTTATGATTTGTGTTACGCTTCAACAAAATGCTCTGTGACTAAGGTGGGGGGGGTTGACATGCCTCTCCCTGGACTGAGCAGGGGGTCAGTCATGGTCAGTAGTGAGCTTGGACCTACACCCCGGAATGGGAAGCCAAAAAGGCTTTGCAGTAAGGGCTACACAGAGGTCAGGAAGTCTCTTTCTGATCCTAGAAGCCATTCCTGAAGGCTGCCTGTGTATAGATCTATGTAGCCCAGAAACTGCTGGTCTCTGGGGACAGGACCTTGTCCAGAATTCCTGAGGAGAGCTAGGCACCAGGGTAGGCTCTAAGCTGAAGGGAACTCTTCAGGACTACAACCTGTCTACAGGCTCCACTGGAGTGGCGGGCCTCTTCCCTTGAGACTACTGCACTTCCTTGGGGGATGGGGGAGCTATGTGCCATCTTATCTACACCTTCAGTGTAGTACAGGCCAGACCAAGTCACTCCCTTGACCCTCCTTTCATAAGTATTTCGAAGGCCCAGCTACCTCCTCAATTTAGAGCTGGTTTCAAATGCTGTCACTTAATAGTCCTGTAGCCTCAGGTAACTTTCTTCACTTCTATGAACATCCAGGAACTTCATTGTACACTGGGGACAAGCGGGTGTTGTGGACAAGCCATGGAGTTTATAAAGGGCTTCTTAGCCAGTGTCAGGCACGTAGTAAGTACTTAGTAGTGTCACTGTGGTTACCGGTCTTGGACAGAGACAGAGATGGTCAGGGTTTGATGACCTGGGACCTTGGACAGCAGGTTAGTGCTGGGTCTGTGGCGTCTGCCACTGAGAACTAACTCAGCCAGCACACTAAGCACAGCCTGCCACTCCCTGTAGGGTGCAGAGCAGTGCACCCTCCATGGCACACATGTCCCCCTTCAAATGCTCTGCAGCAAGGAACTCTGAGGGGCTCCCTGCCAACCACAGCTTGGGAAGACAGCATAGAAGCCATTCTGTCAGATCACCTCAGCCACCTGCAGCCGCTCTTACTAGAAAAACTCCATCTTCCACAGAAAGTTATTCACCAGATGAGTGACAGAGCTGATTTCTTCCTGACTGCTTGGGAACCAAGCTGATTGGGCATCTTGCTGAAGGACCCTTCAGTTGGCTGCGTGAACCACCTCCCTTGAGTCTTTGTTGAGAGTGCAGGGCAGGAGGGCGTGTCCAGAGATCCAGGCTTGCCCTGTTCTTTTAACCATGCTAAGTGGCTGTTTGGGTTTCACTCCATGGAGGCAAGCAGCAAATCGTGCAGTTGACTGGATGTTTAGACACCGGCTCTCCTGCCTGAGTGGTTGTTTGACAGGATGGAGTGGGTGTTTTGTTACTGCCTGGTGACCAGTGTGACCTGTGGCTTTTGCTCAGTATGACTGGGTTGACTGCTTGTTTGACTGTGGTGATGGGCGGTTTCACCAAGTCTACCAGTTGTTTTGTCACAGTTAGAGTGGCCTGTTTAAGTTGAATAGGTGTTTTGGCATTCATTAGCTCAGTTGACTGAGTTTGATTGAACTGACTGGATGTTTGGGTGAATTAATCCAAATATTTGGATGTTGTTTGAGGTTGTTGATTGGCTGTTTATGAGAGCCTGGGGGTGCTGCTATTATGTGACCCAGCTGACCCATTGTTCTGGCATTGTTTGACCTGCAGGCTGGTTGTTGAGTCGCTGTGCTGTTTGGGTTTTGTTTAGCTCTTAAGACAGGCTGTTTGAGTTGTTGGATCAGGGGGATGGGTGGTTTGATTGTGCCGAACAATGGCTTCGGTATCGCTTGACCGCTAACTTATTCAACCTGTGATGACGTGTTGTTGCAATCTGACCCAGCTGCTTACAGGCACCCACTTGGGGGAACTCTGCAGATAGGCTCTTCAGGCACTGCTGGGATCACCAACTATGACCTTGATCTCCTCAGTTCCATTTGGCCAGCAGCGCTTAGCTGAATTCAGTCGCTTAGCTGAATTCAGTCGTTTATACAGTGTCTCCAGGACTGACCATGTCTGTCCAGGTTGCCTGGCTTTTGGTCTCCCACCAACAGGCACAGGAATGGCTAGTTGAACTTTACAGTCACAACAAGTCACTCCAGAAGCCAGCTGGGCAGAGAGGACCATGCACCTCTAACATGAACCTGGCAGGTGAGAAAGTCCAGCAGCAGAGCAGCTGCTGCCTGTGGACGCTCCCCTGTGCACTCCTAACCCAGAGGAGAAAGCATTTGGCAGAACGCTTCAAGAATGCAACCTCTGGGTTAAGTGGCTGACATTAGGCCCAATGGGGCTATTTCACTGAGAATTTACAGTCAGTCATAGAGTGCAGCCTGATCGAGTGAGAGTTCCACCCATCAAGCTGGAGCCGGCTGCCTACCCAGCATCCTGCCCTCAGTACCCCTTGCCTCTGAGAGGCCTGATGTGTGCGGTAACCAGTGACCATACTATGCTAAGGCTTGTCCTCCCTGTGGACTGTGCCACCCTCTAGATACCATGGGAGATGGGGAAGGACCTTTCTTCCTTCAGCATCCTGATGGGAAGACTCGGATGGGAGGCTACCCAACATGAGATGTGTATGAATGGAGTCACCAAAGCCTCCACCCACTCACTGAGGAGTCACTGGAGTAGAACTGCTTAAATGAATAATTTAGTGCTCTAGATAACAGAGATTAAAGGTCTGTCCACGGGAGCTGGACTGACCCCTTATTTTATGAAGAAACAAAGTTAGGGTGTGGTAGGGCAGGCTCTCATTTCCTTTTTGTTTGTTTTGCAGTTGTTGTTTTCAAAATTCACTCTGTAGCCCAGAAGGACCTCAACCTTACAGCTCTCTAGCCTCCGCCTGTGCTGAGATTAACCTGGGGATGCTGGGATTACAGGTGCATGCCATCACACCTGGGGATGCTGAGATTATAGGTGCGTGCTGTCACACTGGGGATGCTGGGATTACAGGTGCATGCTGTCACACTGGGGATGCTGGAATTACAGGTGCATGCTGTCACACTGGGGATGCTGCTGGGATTACAGGTGCATGCTGTCACACTGGGGATGCTGCTGGGATTACAGGTGTGTGCCGTCACACTGGGGATGCTGGGATTACAGGTGTGTGCTGTCACACTGGGGATGCTTGGATTACAGATGCGTGCCATCACACCTGGGGATGCTGGGATTACAGGTGCGTGCCATCACACCTGGGGATGCTGGGATTACAGGTGTGTGCTGTCACACTGGGGATGCTGGAATTACAGGTGCATGCTGTCACACTGGGGATGCTGCTGGGATTACAGGTGTATGCCTTCACACTGGGGATGCTGAGATTACAGGTGTGTGCTGTCACACCTGGGGAGAAAATGTCTTTCAGAGATGATAGAGGACAATTGGAGTTTATCACTTTTTTCAATGTAGACATGTTCAAGTTGGAAATCCCTAATCAAGGAGCTGAAGGAGGGGTCAGTTCTGGTACTGGGCTCCCTAGTTCACACTGACTCATTGCAACCTCCTTCAAGAGAAGCGCTCAAGGGAGCTGTTGCTGAAGAAACACCCAGTACAGGTCACAAGCTTAGGGATTCAGACTCCCACTTGTAGCTTCATGAAGAGGAGCAGTATCATCAAATGAGGAAGGTGATAGCTTCACCAGGCTTCACATGGCGTTCCAAATAAGACTCAGTGGACATCTATATTGTCTCCTCCAAGGTGGAAAGAATGTAAGATCTGGAGGAAGGGTAGGATGGTGGGGATCACTGGCTCACACCAGCTACGATTACCTGCACCACACTGGGCCCAGCAACATCCTGCCATGGGATGCGGAGAGGCTCACTGTCCCCCACCAGGGTACATAGGCAGTTCTTGGTTGATGGATGAGGGAGAGGTTTTCTTCAGTGGTGTTGCTTCTGGTAAGCAATCCCAATAAAACTCACTGGGTCGTCAACAAAGGAGGAAAAATGTCATGAAAGCAGAAGGAAGCTAGTGGGAAAAAGGGGGAGGATCTGTGGTTGGGGAATGAGAATAAGAGGGGTGAATACAACCAAAATATATTAGGTATATGCATGAAAATGCCATAATGAAACCCACTTTAGTAATTATCACATTAATTAATAATTTAATTATAATAATTAAATATTAATGTATAACCAATGCTATTGTCTTTAATGTTAAAAAGAACCAATGAGAAAAGAATAAAACGAGTCACAACAAAGGCCTAAGAAAAAGTGGTGGTGGGAGAAGGGGCTGTGTCACCGTGAAGAACCTACAGGAAGGTAAGCAGCTGAGAATGATGGATGTCAGAGAGCAGAGGTTATAGCATCCTAGCACTCAGAAGGCTCTTGGAAACATGTAATTACAAGGAAGCTGGGTATAAAAGGAGCTCTCTGGCTGACCACACTGTCTAGAGGAGAGGATGCCTAGTCTCCCGAGATGCTGCAGGGTTCCTTGTTGGGTAAAGAGAGCCAAGTCAAAGATAACAGACTGGCTTCCTCCATTCCTGCAGCCACAGCTGCCTCCTGCTCTGGCATCACCATCTGGCACTGAGCCTGCTCACATCAACAAGCTCTTGACTCCTTTCACGCAGGATACTGCGAGGCTGGCCTCACTGCCGCTCATGCAAGCCACCACCTCTCTGACCAGATTTGTAAGCACTCAACATTTTGGGGGTTCTGGTTCTACCAAGTAGCCTTTTCCCTTTCCCTTCCAGCCTAGGAAGTAGCCAAGTAGCGCTGCTGAGGGTGGAGCCCTGCACTGTTCCCTGGAGACCTGTGTGAGCCGAGAGTTCGAGGGCTACTCTGCAGTCTGGTGACGCTGCTGGTGTCCATTCTGAGATGCTATTGCCCATTGCGTGTGGAGCAGCAAAGCTCCTGAGCCGCTTCCCCACTGGAGGGGAGCAGGCCAGGAGCCCTAAAAGATAGCCAGAGCCTCAGGTGTCTCATCAAACACCTTGATGAAATTCTAAGGCATGGGACACACATGATCAACCTCATGGTCCCCTAAAACCTGGCTGGACAAAGATACGCTGTGTGGATGTGGCCCACAGAGTGTCCTACACTCTTCCAGGCCTCTCTCTGCCTTCCACACAGGCACCACCATAGCAGATTCTGGGAGAGGAGGCCCTCATACTTCTTCTTGCAGGAGCCAGGGCCTCATTGAACACACAGATACAAAGCCACCCAGAGGCTGAGCACAAAGGACAGAGGAGGTTGGTCTGCTGGGAAACATCAAGGCAATTGGCCAGAGGCTTAGTGCCTTCCTGCTGACCAATCTGGGTCAGGCTACCAGACCTTGCTAGCCTCCTCTTCCCAACATGGAAACAGCCCAGAAAACCTGGAGTCCAATTCTCAGCTTACAACAAGAAGGTGACCCAGTAAGACAGCATTGGTCATGTGAAACTGAACTCTGATTCCCAGCCCAGCCTACATTTCCCCCCAGGTCAGCTGTTCTCCAGACCCTGTAGACAAACATCACTACAGTTATGACAGCCTGGATTCTGAAAAGATCACTTTAGTTTGCTTGTGTTGCTACAGTGAGCATGTGTCTCTCCATTCTGGAGGCCAGAAGTCTGAGACCCAGGGAGCAGTAGGGTTGGTTCCTTCCATGGACAATAAGAAGCTGTTCCACACACCTCCTCTGAGTTTAGGGGTTATCTGGCATTCTTGGGGATCCTTGGGTTGTGGAAGCATCCCCCCAAGCTCAGTCAACACCTTCATTCAGCACCTGGCACTCCCCGTTTCTATACCAACACCAATCCTCCTGAGTGAGCACCCACCTGGCAGCCTGGTTTTAACTCCATTTACTCTGTAAAAAGTCCATTCTGATGTAAATGCACGCTCAAGATCCTGGAAGGGGCACAGCTGCAAATGGATTTGGAGAGGACCTGGTCAAGCAGCACATCACAGGGGATCTGTAGTACCTCACAGGGCATACACATGTGTGGATGACAGAAACCCTATCTTGGAAACCTTCCCTGACTCCCTGAGCACCTGGCCCATGTCAAGCACCAGGAAAGATGATGGTTAGACCGGAGAGAAGACAGGAAGTGCCGCCTTTGTTAGCACACCTGGCTTCTTCTTCCATGCTGTGTAAGGGTGGCAGAGCTGGTGGCTGAGAAGAGCCATACCTGACGAGAAAGGTTGTCACACAGCAGGCACGGAATGCCAGTGCTGAAGTCAACCCCCTTGGCCCTCTGGGATATTTACACTCCTTTCCCCTGTGGGGGCAGGTCCCCAGCACTGCTGAGCTTGTCCCTGGCTAGAGTGTGCACCTCTGCTGTGCATCCTAATGTTCTTTCTTCCTGTCCCCTGCCTACCAGGCAGCCCTTAAGAGTCTGCACTGACATTTGTGGTCTTCTCAGGAGAACTTTCCAGTAGACAGTCCTGCCACTATTGAGGTGTAGGAACAAGGATCCCAAGCCAGACACCACTCTCTGGGAGACAGTGGACACATTGCTGGAGGGTAATGCCCAAGCCAGGGCTTGAAGGACTGATGTTTCAACCTTGTCCTGAAATATGTGCACACATGGAGCACACACAGCACAGGGGCACATGTAGCACACAAGAACACATACATAACATACATACACACACAGACACACACACACACACTGACTCCTTTCCAGTGTTAGACGCAGACACTATAATAATTTGAACCATAATAAGGAAAGACTATGCCAAACCAAGAGTGAAGCCCAGCAGAGGAAACACTAAATCCTGTAGCTCCGTGTCAGCACCTGATGGGAGAAGTCCTTCTGTGTATATGTTTGTCTTATTGGTTGATAAATAAAGCACTGTTGGCCAATAGGGAGGCAAGATAGGTGGGACTAGGAGTCGAGGGGAATTCTGGGAAATGTAGTAAAGAGTGGGGAGTCGCCATGTGATCCCAGGATGGCGTCCTCGGAAAAATAAGTCCTAATAATAGAAACATATTAGTAGTCATGGGTTAATACTTAAGACAGAACTAGTCAGTGAGAAGCCCTGGACATTGGCCAACAGCATTGTAACTAATAGAGTCTCTGTGTGTTATTTGGGGTTGTCGCAGCTCTGGGACTAGGCTGGTGGAAGGAATGTTTGTTGCACACAAGCAATGGAGATCATACACCAAGGTCCATAGGAGTTGAGGGGACCCCTGTGACTAGGAGTGTCTCCTCTCTGCATAAGCCTTCCTGATAAGCTGTCAATCGGGCTGCAACTTTAAGCCTGAAGAGTCATTGTCCATGTGATGAGCCAAGGGGAAAGCATTTAGGCAGCAAGAACAGAAAAAACGGAAACCATCAGTTGGGTAATCAGCATCCCTCTAAGAAATAGGAAAGGGGGGCCTTTCCTGGCACGCAGGGAAACAAGAGGAGTGGAGCATAACCCTAGCCTGATACTATATGAAGGGAAGTTGTGACCACTTCTGGAATTCACCTGCTGTCCATTTCCCTAAAGGCACTGCAGGCGGGAACATGGCCAGACTATGATGCCTCCAGGGAGAGAGCTCCTTGACTAGTTCTGTTCTTACCACCTGTGTATGTCTCCCAGGGACCAACCCTGTTAGGGACAAATTCCGGGAAACCTTCTGATGATCACCCAGGTCAGTGGTGGTGCACCTTAGGGAGACAGGATACTCTGCAGTGACCATAGCTACCATGGCTCTGTGCTGGGTGTGCCGGGATGGGAGTGCTCATTGCAGAGAGAAGGGAGGTCACTGGCCAGCAGGAAGAGCCAACTCACAGGGACTGGACAGGGTAAGTAGGGTCTGTGCCTCCTGGAGGGCGGTTCATGGGCAGCAGGTAAGGCACTAACCGTCTTTCTGACGGTCAGCCCAAGTGCATGCGTGCTTGTGGTTCTCCTGGGTGCTCCTGCACAGGTCCTGATGGCGGCTCCCTCCTGTCTCAAACAGCCTCTTTCTGTCCCTGGTTTGAAGGCATCATCTCTTCTCCATGCCCTGTGATGAGTCCCTACCTACCTCTCTGTGTACCAACCCAGATGCAGAGGTGGGCCAAATCACACTGGCCCTTCAAGAGCCCACCTATGGTTCCTGGAGACCTCTGACACCAAGAGGAGATTAGAAAGAGGCTAAAGGGGCAGATGAGGCTGGCGAGGATGACCAGGGTAGAGGAGGCAGCCACAACCAGGAGATGCGGGCTCTCAGCAGTGGATGGACCTAACGCCAACTTGCTGTGCTGAGTGAAGTGGGCAGCCTGTCTGAACCTTGTTTCTTGTCTGAAAAGGGCCGTGTGTGCTAATCCCTCTACCTATTCATCAGACTGTGAAAGACAAAGGAAGAGGTTTTGTCTGCTGCAGAAGAGGCAGCATAGCTGCTCTCCTCAACTTGTTACCGCTCACCCTGACACACAGCCGGTTTTCTCCCAAGCTCCTGTGCAATTAGGTGGGGCCATGTGACAAGATTCAAGTGGCTGGGTTGGAAATGCCACCCTAGGATCCTCTTGACATTCTCAGTTTCTGCCCCCACCTGCCAACTGAGGGTCAAAACTCTATGGGACAAAAGAGTCATCAAACAGAAGCCCCCCACCGTCCCATTAGACTCACTTGAAATAAAAGCTCAGGCCTGAGCTGAGCCACAGAGTCAGTCAAGCCTCCTCTGCTAACTTGAAGCCAGAGGGCTACATCCTGTAAGGGAAGCCAAGTGCTATGCCGAGAGAGGAAATCCAGCCAGAGGGCCAGCATCAAGGTGAGCATGGTAGGAATCTTGATTCTACTGTAATGAGAGCTGACGGCTAGAGAATGTTCTGCCCCATGCCTGACCCACCACCCAGCCTGGCCCACCCACAACAGCCCAAGAAGTTGATTCAGGTGCTAAACTTGAGGTTCCATCCTAGACTGAGGAGTGCATGTACCAATGAGCCTTGAGTTTGAGTCTCTTTGCAGCCAGGGAGGAAGTGAGGAGCCCAGGGATGGTTCCAAGGGCAACCATCCAAGGGACCAAGATGAGGATTGTGCAGTGCAAAACTAGAGATCATTCCTAAAGCCTGACCCCTGGCAACCTTAGAGGGTGACTCTGAAGTTAGAACTAAAGACCTAAATGACCTTTGGTACTCAGTATAACGGCCAGCACTCTCGACAGAGATCTCCAGGGAACACCAGAACACCAGTGAGGCTCCCAGAATGTCACCCCAAGGGTCCTTAGAGCAAACCTTGGAGGGAATGTAGCTCAGTTAGGAAGCCAGGCCCTGCCCCACGCCATCCACCTGCATACTCTCTAGCCGTGTGCCCCAGCCAATGCTATCTGCCAATCCCTACCTAGGGCCAAGGCTGTAGGGATTAGCCAGGTCCCTCTGTGCAGCCCTCTTCATCCCTGGAAATCTACAGGAATCAGTGGGCAAACTCAGACAGATTCTGTCCCACCCTTACACATCAGCAGGTGCTTGGTAGCCTCTAGAGGTCCCACCAGTTCGTTCCTCCCCTGGCCACACTCACCATTTCCTGAGCACCAACTGTGTGGCTGGCCCAGGAGACTAAGATGTGGGGACATACTGGCTGGTGTGGCAAAGAGGATGTGCCATCAGATCAAAGGCAGACTGTAGGGTATCCGAGAAGACCTCCCAGAGGAAGGGGACATTTAAGTGCGACCTTGGAAGATGAGCTGGAGCTTGCCAAAATCTCTCTTATAAGAAATATTTTCCTCCTATACTACTTACTTCTTTCACTTTCACTCTTCTAGACTATGGTTTCAGCAAACTGGGAACTCAGAATTTGTAAATGTTAAACGCTGAGGATCTCTAGCCATTATTCCCATTTTCCAGTTGAGAGGACTGAGGCTGTGAGGGAAAGGGACTTGTTGAGGTCATCCAGTGGAGAATCCATACACAGCTCCTGAAGTCAGACTCCCAGGGCAGAACTCCTGCCACAAAGCCCGACTCGCCACCTTTGTTCCTTTTCAACCACCACCTGGCCCAACCAACTGTCCCACACCTCCTGCCGGACGTGGGACACATTTTACAGGGAGGGAATGGGTTGGGTGGGGGCAGAGAGCACAGAGAGAGTTTAACCTCACTATGTTTTCATACTTGGAATCTGAAAACACAAGGTCCCCCAGCAAAGCAGCTTAGCGTTAAGCAGAAAATCGGCTCGAAAGGATGTGATATCATTTATAGCAGTACATTAAATGCAAGCTGAGAAGCTGATATATTTTAGGAACGTTCAGCACACTCTAGACTAATAAACATTTTACAATATTATTGCACATGTTCCTTTCACTTTGTCCAAATAACCATTCCCTTCACATCTAATAAGTCTGTTTGACACATAAGTGGTCTTGGGCAAACACCTCGGAGGCCGTGTTTCTCTGTGCATTGATCATTTATTTGTGTAGCCCGCCAGGACAGTGACTAATGATTTTGAGGTTGAAACGTCCTCAAACATCGTCTTTGCCCCCCTGCATCTTATCGCAGAAATGTAAAATAATTTCAGCTTGGCCCCAGAACTTATTGTTTTTCATGTATGAAAAATGCCTGTCCCTCCTCTGCCTGACATGGCATCAATCAGTTTAAAACAATATTTGGAGGAGTCCCAGTCTTTGGGTCCTCCACCAAGCTCTCAAAGTCCCCAGGAGAGAGGTTCCCAAACACCACTTACTGGGGAATTTCCAAACAAACCTGCCACCACCACTATAGCAGCCCAGAAGCATGCTCCCTACGAGCTGGGAGCTGGGAGAGTCCTGTCCCTCCACCACCCAGAGAGTAGAAAATTGCTAGGCACAGCTGGCTCTTCTCAGCCCCAAAAATGTTCATGGGGTTCTATGGCCCGGTGGTTCTGTGCTAGGCTGTTAACCAACCCACCACAGTCCTAGCCTTTAGGAACTCAATATCAGAGCAAGACCAACACTATTCAAAAAACTTTTAAGTGAGAAGCTGAGACAGTAGCCCCTCTGGATGGGATCTGCCAGCTGAGCCCTTCATTGGAGAACAGCAGTGATATGCCTTTGTGAAAGTTAGAAGCAAAGGATTTTTTTTGCCTCTAAGTAGATGGTGCCTCCAATTTGGGCATATTGTTTTGCAGTGTATGACCCGAACAACTGTCCAAAAAGGCCACCCTGGTGGAGTGAGAGCAAGGCTCAGTAGCAACAGACACTGAGACAGTGCTATGAAATCCATGCCCCACAAAGGGACACGCCATTAGGAGCAGGAGTGCGCAGTGGGAAGAGCCCAAGAGCCGATAAAGCAGAGGACTTTATGAAGAAAGTGAACTTTGAGTCTGACCTTTAAGAAAATATAGGTGAGTGATAGGCAGAGGAGAGGGCCAGTTCCCATGAACAGAAAGAAGAGCCTGACCCCAGACATGAGACAAGGATGCTGCTATTTGGACAGATTCGACATAAGAAAGAAAAGTAGGAGAAAGTGCAATAAGAAATGAATGTTTATATTCTGGACAATGGTGGTGCATGTCTTTAATCCCAGAACTTGAGAGGCAGAGGCAGGTGAATCTCTGAGTTCGAGGCCATCCTGGTCTACAGAGTGAGTTTCAGGATGCCAGGACTACACAGAGAAACCCAGTCTCAAAAAGAAGAAGAAGAAGAGGAGGAGGAGGAGGAGGAGGAGGAGGAGGAGGAGGAGGAGGAGGAGGAGGAGGAGGAGGAGGAGGAGGAGGAGGAGGAGGAGGAGGAGGAGGAGGAGGAGGAGGAGGAGAAGAAGAAGAAGAAGAAGAAGAAGAAGAAGAAGAAGAAGAAGAAGAAGAAGAAGAAGAAGAAGAAGAAGAAGAAGAAGAAGAAGAAGAAGAAGAAGAAGAAGAGAGAAATGAAGGTTTACTGAGTGGATGCATGGTTGGATGGAGGGACTGAAGGCCAGACAGACAGATGGGAGAATGATGGGTTGGTGAGTGGATGGATGGATGGATGGGTGGATGGATGGATGGATGGATGGATGGATGGATGGATGGATGGCATATTAAGAGGTGTGGGGTTTGGGAAGACCTTACCAGGAAAAAGTGTGCCTTCTCTCCCCAGGCAGAAAGAACTGCATCTTACATTGTCCTGGGTAGTTTTTATTTGTTTGTTTGGTGATTGTTATTGTTGTTGTGTTTGTCAACTTGACACACATTTAGAGTCAATTGGGAAGATGAACCTCAATTAAGAAAATGCCTTCATCAGATTGGCGTGAAGGCAAGTCCGTAGGATGTTTTCTCAATTAAAGATTGTTGTGGGAGGATCGATCCAGTCCACTGGGTAATACCACTCCTGGACCAGTGGTCCTGGATGGTAAAAGAAAGCAGGTTGAGCAAACCATGAAGAGTAAATCATTTCTCTATGGCCAACCCTTTAGTTCCTGCCTCCAGGTTCCTGCCATGAGTTCCTGTTCTGGCTTCCCTTAGTGGAACAAGGAAATGTAAGGCAAATAAAACCTTTCCTCCCCAAGTTGCTTGTGGTCACTATGTTTTAATCACAGCAATAGAAACCCTGACTAAGACATACATAATCACTTGCCCATCATGAACTGGAAGGAATCTGGGTGCCTGGGGGAGAACACCCCACACTCAATAGGAATGAATCTTTAGGGTCATTTTGCTGGGAAAGGAGACAGGGTAAAGCAATGCCTCTGCAACCCTGCTGGGGTTGATTTGCAACTGAGTCTTGAGATTCTGAAGCTCAAAGAAGTGATTTGTCTAGTCGGGCGTTGGTGGCACACACCTTTAATCCCAGCACTCGGGAGTCAGAGGCAGGCGGATCTCTATGAGTTCGAGGCCAGCCTGATCTACAGAGCGAGTTCCAGGACAGCCTCCAAAACAATACAGAGAAACCCTGTCTTGAAGAAAAAAAAAAAAGAAGTGATTTGTCTGAGATCATTTGCTTGTCAGAACTCATTTAAACAAGTGCCTTGCTCCTGTTTATGGCACAGCGGGGGACACATCATATTGAGGAGATGGTCAAATGAGGCCTCTTCAGTCCTAACACCCAAGAATCCCAACCTCAGTGTGTGCTCACTCAACCCTGGGGTCAAGTGCGTGATCGAAGCCACTCTGGCTCCAAAGCTTGATCTGCTCCTCCTCCCTGCTGCTTCCAGAAAAACCTGGGACCAATTCATGGGTCAAGAAATATGTGCTGTGCTCTAGCTTTGACCTCTTCCCACCCTAATCTCTCTCCTCATGCTTCTTCACCACACCCAATTTGCAAAACAATGCAACATGCTACTAGTCATATGCGCACACACATAAGTGCATGTATACACACACACACACTTGCGTGTGCTTTTCTCTATGCACAAATTTACTATTTTTATCTAGAATCTAGATAAAAAATATGTTGTTATCTAGATTATAGATAATGCCTGTTGCCTTTCCAGAACAACTCATGTGTCTCCTTCTTTAGGAATCCCCTCCAACTCTAGGTCTAAGGACCTCCCTTGTGCCCCATGGCTGCTGACTCATCTCAGCATGGCACGTGGGTGTCTGTATTTTTGTGATGACTCACATAATCTTTTTCTATCCTGACATGGGCTGAACGAGAGCAGAGAATGGATTTGGCTTCAGCTCACAGCACAGGGCCTGGCCCAGAGCAGAATCAGAAAATATTGGAAAGATATAGATAAGTGGATGTATGTATGTATGTATGGATGGATGGATGGGTGGGTGGGTGGGTGGGTGGATGGATGGATGGATGGATGGATGGATGGATGGATGGGTGGATGGATGGGTGGATGGGTGGGTGGATGGATGGATGGATGGATGGATGGATAGATGGGTGGGTGGATGGGTGGGTGGGTGGGTGGATGGGTGGGTGGGTGGATGGGTGGGTGGGTGGGTGGATGGATGGGTGGGTGGGTGGATGGATGGATGGATGGATGGATGGATGGATGGATGGATGGATGGATGGATGGATGGGTAGAAGAAATGAATGGGTGGATAGGTGAGTAGATGAGTAGGTGGATTACTAGGTGGTGGGTGGATGAATGAATGGATGGGCAGGCAAATGAGTATGTAGATGCATGCAGCTCAAGCAAGAGTATTTTGGTAATGACAGGCAAAAAATTAGTGGATAGATGGATGGTTGGGTGGATAAGTGAGTAGGTGTGTGGGTGGGACGAAAGGATGGATGAACATTTTCTCTATGATGGGAAATAAATATTTGGCTTGGCTCCTCTACTTCCAAGAAGAATCTCCTGAACTGAAATATAAAACAAAACCAAAAAAAGAATAAAGAAAAAGAAAAGTCCATCTTGCAGGTTGAAGCTGTGGGTGGTGATGCTTACGATCCATGAAGTCACAGATCTGAGTATTCATTCATATGAGTAAGCAGAGAGAAAAGAGAAAAGCTATGTGTTATGGGACACCATAATGCAGGCAGGAATTCCAGGTCACAGACAGTGATGAAGGCGGCCTCAGTAAGAGACTTGTGTTATGAGGCAGATATAAGCTGAAGGATTGGTGAGACATGAAAACAAAGACAAGGGAATCTATAAGGGCTTACGCCCATCTAGGCCTCCAACCCCAAGTATGTGTTCTCTGGTTGAAGCTGGGACCTTGTGCCATGGAGTCCACACACACCTGGCCCAGGGCTCAGGAGTGCTGGAGAAGGAAATGAGGAAGGAGCCAGAGGACACAAGGGCCTTGGCTATTGCCTGGTACTGTTGTTGAAATGCTGTCCTCCAAACATGGCATGGCCATTGATATTTCAAAAGCAGAGTGGCTATGATTGTTCTCATTCACTAGACCTTCACAAGATCAGATCTGCTGATATTCCTTCACAGAAAGACTGTACAGGGAGGGTCTTCAGCCCTTCGCCTGAGATCCCAGACACTTCTTTTTGCCCACCATCCCCCCAAATAATCTTGGCTTAGCTCAAGAGGTGCTAGAATATTATGGAGGGTAAAAGGTTAATGAAGGAGGGGACTCCATCTATACAGCTGTCAAGAGGCTGTCACTCATGGGACTTTTTGGTGACATGGGTGTTTTAGTAAGTCCAGTAAATGCATTGTTCACCAAACCAGACTCAGATCCAATTGCTACTTTCCTTTATCATTGATGACCTAGATGGGGTGAGTATACACATGTTGACACCTTCCCTAGAAAAATCATTACAACCTTTAGCACCCAAACAGAACCAAAGATGAGTTTGAGGGCATCAGGTGCCTTGCCCCTGCTGTGGAGGATGAGACATGAAACTAAAACTAAGGCGTTTGAGGCATTCATGGGGAAAATCCTCATGAAGCCGTCCCCCAACCCCTGTCACAGTATGGAATGGTATGCCTTCTTGCCGTAGCAGCAGTTGCAGTGTTTATGCTATGGGGTGACAAGACATGCAGAGGTGGAGCTGTTTGCTTCAGGGGAAGTCCACAGGGGAAATCCCAGGAGGGCTGTCTTCCTCTGTGTCTTATGGAGAAGAAGCAGAGTGTTTCTTCTTGATGTGGTTGGTCCACCAAAGGAGTATGGGTATGAAAGATCAGAGAATATGTAATATGTTTGAAATAGAACTGTAAGGAAACTGTGGCAGAATTTGCCTTGCCTCTGCTCTGGGTGATAAGATAGGCAACCAAAGCTCAGCTGTCTGCTCAGAAATACCTAGTCAGCATAAGGGAAGAGTTATGACAAGAAAAAGGCATGCAGGTGAAGTCCTCATGTTAGCAGCTGATTTGGTAGGCAAATTGGATAAAGGAGAGGATGCGGTGGAGATATAGGCTTGCCATTTCTTGTGTCTTGGGGAGGAGACAAACGAGTAAAAATTGTGTCTGTACTGAATAGCCCTTCCAGGAGCCCAAAAACATAGAACCTGTGGAAAGAAACAGTGAAGAGGGAGAAAATAAGGTAAAAATGATAGTTAGGCAACTGGGCATGAATGCAATGTTGTTTAATTCCCAGTTGGCTAGGTGGGGTGTAGCATTGTGCCTCTGGGTTTAGAAGAAGTTAGTTCAGCAGGGACCTCAGGACTGGAGGGGCTTCTGTGGCTTTGCTGAGCCCCATGGTGATGCGGCAGAGGCTTCAGAGCATCTGAGTGACAGAGTGGCGTGTAAACCAGCTCTGTAAAGTTCTAAGGCAATTAACAAGAGGGAGTGGGAAACAGAAAAATACAAAAGGAGGTGGGGGACTGTCCATGTCACTCAGAAACAAATATGGAAAGATTGTGTCAAGCTGACATTCCTAGAGGGAAATAATGACAACCAAATGCTGCACTTGAGAGTTTCAGAGGACTTTATAAACCTGAAAGTTCACCAAAGGGATAGAGAAGATGCAGGTGCACCCCGCTGTGACACTGCTTTGGAGGAAGGTGCTTTCATGGGGTGGGGCAGGAACTAATGGGGTGGCCACAGCTGTCTGCTAGAACCCTGCAGGGTAACCAGAGGCCTCCCATGGAACTCTAGACCGGTTGCTCTCCTATGAATGTGCAGAATATTTGGATTTGTGTGGATCCAGTGGATCCAGTGGGTCCAGTGGCTCCTGGCAGCTTCCAGGAGCATCAGTGGCAGTGGGCATCAGAGAGTAGATCTGGAGATAGAGTGGTTCAAGTAAAAAAAGAAAAAGATTAAACTTGTCCCAGGGGTGGGCAACTATCCCCTCCCCCAGTGTATGATGTGTACATATATCCCCTGGAGGTGGAGACTGTTTATCCAGCCTGGGGCCTTTCCACAGTTACACTTGGCCCGTTGACATGCAGCAGCTGTAGTACCAGTCTGGAAACCCACTGGAGCACACGGAAGATACAATTGAAGAGAACATGGCCCTGGTCCCATTTGGCACTCAGATGGGTGAGCAACCTGGGCCAGCCCCGCCTAGAGCATGGGTATGGGAAGATGTGCAATGGCCCCACGGCAATGCCCCAGGACAAAGAAGCAGAAAGACTTGAGAATGACTATGATTTGCAGAGAGCCAAATAAAGTGCCTCTCGTCTCTGCCACAGTACTCAGCATTGCTCTTTTGGAGAAACAATAATGGACAAGAGTGATGGGATTTTTTTTCATTCTACATTGGACCTTGTCAGCTTTTTGTTAGAATTCCTTTAGCTGTTGTATCCCAAGACCAATTGGCTTGCCTGGAGAAGAGGGCAGTGGACCTTCTGTAAAAAGCTTTCACAATATCATGTTAACCCCATAATTGCCGTCTCATTCTGACTGTTTTACAGGGTTAGAAAAGCAACTGAAAAGCATGAAGACTTGTTTGAAGAAATAAGGATGAGAAATCAGTTCAGACAGGGTGCAGAGACCAGGTGCAGCTTTGAGACTATTATAGCAGAGAATGGCACAGTCACCAACAAGGTGGCCAAGAATATCCTACAACAGCCTGCTTGTGAATGTGAAGACATCAGTTAAGGACTTAAACCCAGAAAGCGACCTGGGACAAGTGGGAGAAGGCACACAGAGGACATAAGGTTTTTTTTAATGAAAATCCCAGTACTAGGGATACTCTATCTGCCTACATGTCATTGGCCTAGGAGTCCCCCTCTGAGAACCCCAAAACAACATGCCACAGATAGGCACTTATGTTTGGTACTGTACAGCAAAAGCTTGTGGCTGAAGGATAGGGCCAAGTGGGGAAGCTTCTGCTGTCAAATTGCCCTCTAAACACAAATCTTTATACACAAAGACTGTGCTGTCAGCCATAGTTGAGGAGCTTCTTTTTTTGCCATGGACAGTTGGGGTTTCTATTGCTGTAATAAACCACCATGGCCAAAAGCAATTTGGGGAGTAAAGGGTTTATTTGGCTTACAGTTTACAGTCAATCATCGGGGGACCTGAGGCAGGAAGAAAAGGCAGGAACCTAGAGGCCACTGAAGCAGAGACCATAGAGAAATGCTGCCTTCTGACTTGCTCAGTTTGTTTTCTTATATGCCCAAGGACCACCTGCCCAAGGATGGAACCACCCACAGTGGACGGGGCCCTTCCATATCAAGCATCAATCAAGACCCCCCCCCACAGGCTTGATCATAGGTAAATCTGATGGGGGCATTTTCTCAGTGGAGGTTCTTCCTTAGCAAATGACTCTAGATTGTGTCACATGGACAAAAACAAAACAACACACCAGCCAAAGTGACTACTGCTGTGGGAAACAACCAATTCTCAATCTCAAGTGGGAGAAGATCATCAGACCTCTGTTATCACCACCTCAAAGCTTGGGGAGCATCAGGGAAGGAAGGGTGGGAGGAATGTAAAAGATAGAGGAAGGGGTGGAGCATTGTGTGACACTCTCCTCAGGCATGACATTCCCATTCTCATCTCAAAATGAGAATAGCTGAGCTGGAGAGATGGTTTATCAGTTAAGAACACTTATTGCTCTTCCAAAGGATCCAAGTTCCATTCCCAGCACCCATATTAAATGTCTCACAACTACCTAAACTCCCTACACACACACACACACACACACACTCACTCACTCACACTCACACACACACAGACACACACACACACTCACTCACTCACACTCACACACACACAGACACACACACACACACACCAGCTGCAGGTAACCCTGCCTCAGATGCATGCTATCTCAGGAACCATTAGAACCTAGGAGGGTGGAAGGTTAACTGCAGGAGAAACTCTCTACACAGTTTTCGGGAGGTTGTCACCAATGACGGGGTGGGATGCAGGTATTAGAGGAGTCATGTATGCCCCTGTAACTAAGTCCAAGAAACAATCATTAGACCTGGATGGAATCATTACTTTACTGCCCTAAGGTGCATAGATGACTGTTCAGATCTCTCCAGGAAACAATACCACTGAGGAAAACTAACAGAGAGGCCAGAGAGCATGTGCTCAGGCCATGCTACCCTTCCCAACTACTCACCAGTGCTGCCCTCCAGATGCCAGGAAGGTTGTCTCTGCAACCCTTTCACCCTAGAGCCAAGCATGGAAGAAGATTGTGAGAATCAACTCCCAGCTAAGCCGTGATGCTGCCATAGAACACTACTAAAGTCTGCTCAGTGCTTGGCACAAGACTAGTCAGAAAAGATGTGGTAGAGAAAAAGCAAGGTCTCTACTATCACTAAGCTTTGTCTATCAAAGACAAATGTTGAAATGTTGCAGTTCAGTCGCCACTATAGTACGGCACTTTTAGTTATTTACAGTCTACCATTGATAAACAGTGAGTTGGGATTATGTTTATACTCAAAATCACTGTGGCTGAAACAGGCAAAAGTTACTCACTTCAAAAATAATGAGAGCTTCTGGGATCAGGGACCCAAGTTCCTTGTGCCTACAGGGCTACCATCACCTTCAGATCTGGGTCATCTGCTGACTGGTGCCATATCTATTAAGTCACCATCTCAACCCTTAGACAGGGAGGGAGGAATATAAAGATACAATAGTCCTCTCACTTTAAGGACATGCTGTAGAAGCTTCAATGAACTATCCAGAACCTAGTTGCCACACTTAGCTGCAAGGGAGGTAAGCAAACAGTCTTAAGATGGCTAGACACTCAACTAAAGAATGCAAGTTTATGTCACTTTGCAATAGAAAGAAAGAATTTTGTGAGGCAACTAATAGTTATTATATAATAACTATACAGGCAAAATAGAACCCTGATCAATATCTCAGATGCAGGAATCACACAACCCTGAATTCCATTCCTAGCTTCTATTTCATAGCTGTGTAATACTGAGCAAAGCAAGTACCTCCTCCTAGCATCTATTTTCCATGAGCACATGAGAGCATGCTCACCACATGTCTGGCACTGTTCCAAGTACTTTGCATATACTACTTTTTTCCTTTACCTTTCTTTTAATACTATTTTTATTATTTTAAAATTATAATGTAATTATATCATTTCCCCCCTTAACTTTCCTCAGTCCAAACCCTCCATATACCCCTCCTCACTCTCTTTTAAATTTATGGCCTCCTTGGATAGTAGACCAGTATTTAGCCCTGGTATACAAATGGACTTTGGGAGCCCATTCCACACGTAGAAATGCTGTCTCAGCCTGGACACATGGGGAAGGGCCTAGGCCCTGCCCGGGGTGATATGACAGACTTTGAAGATTCCCCATGGAGGGCCTTGCCCTCCCTGGGGAGCGGAGGAGAGGTGGGGTGGGGGGCTGGAGGGTTGGGGGCAGGAGAGGAGGAGAGGGTGAGAGGGCTGGGATTGATGTGTCAAACAAGTTGGTTTCTAATTTAAATAATTTTTAAATTCATGGCCTCAATTTTCATTGTTATTACATACATATAAACATATATGTATGTATGTATGTATGTATGTATGCTCAATCTGTATAGTGTTGCAGATATAATGTATGTCTTTAGGACAACCATTTGGTATTAGGTAATCAATTAATGTGCCCTTCTCTGAAGAATACTATTTCTCTCATTCTCAGCATTCCTTAGTTTCCTGTAGTTCTTTGTGTAGAGTTGAGGTCCCTTGGGATCCCCACTCCCTGTCCATGTTAGCATGTCTGTTGTTGTCCTTCTTCAGCTCATGCTTATGCATCCATGTTGGTGAGACTATATGGGTGCAGCTTCTGACATTCTGAAGAGATACAATCTCACACCAAACTCCCTGATCCTCTGGCTCTTGGAATCTCTCTGCTGCCTCTTCTGCAATGATCCCTGAGCCTTAGATGTGGCAGTTATATTGTAGATGTGTCCATTGGGACTGACCTCCACACTCTGCCTTTTAATTGGTTGTGGTCTTCTATAATGATCTCTGATTATTGCAGAGATGCTCCCTCGGTGAGGGATAAGGACTACACTTATCCTCAGGTATAAGAACAAATATTTAGAATATAGCTGGGATTATGCTGGTTTAGTAAAGTGGCGGCTGTAGGTTCTCCTCCAAGATTCATAACTTCACCAGTCCTGGGTAGTTGGCTAGGTTTCTAGTGTTGGGCATGATTTCCCACTTTTTGAGTCCAAGTAGAGACTTTTGGTTACCGCCAAGGTATGTGTACCACTACTGCACCCTTAGGGTTATAGTGCCATACTGGTTGTTATTGTAGTTTACAGATGCCATAGCTAGGTAGGACAGCTAGTTACTACTTCCCTTTGGATGCTTGCATGGTGTCTTCTGGCACCATAAAAGCTAGTCCTCAGAGAGGAAGGCTTTCAAGTCGGTGTGAAGTGCACCGTGTCTTCAGCAATCGGAGACTTACCTTCCACCTCTTGGGTACAACCAAGGGCAGTAACAATAACCATCAATGTTTGGGGGTCTCCTGGACAATTCTGATTTTTTTCTTTACATTTACATGTGTGTGTGTGTGTGTGTGTGTGTGTGTGTGTCTGTCTGTCTGTCTGTCTGTCTGTCAACAAATTACAAGAGTCCGTTCTCTCCTTCCACCATGTGGGTCCTGAGTATTGAACTCGGTTCCTCAGGCTTGGCAGCAAACACCCTTACCTGGTAAGCTAGTTCAGAAGCCCTGAACTGCTAGTTTTAGTCTCACAATGAGTATGGGTCCAATACTATTATCCTCATTTTGTAGACAAGGAAGCCGAGGCTGGGAACAGAAATTCTTTTCCCAGGGTTGTGTTTATTTGTTAACTTAAACATGATTAATGAGTGCCTGCTCTGTGCCATGCTCTGTGCTGAGCTCTGAGGACACAAAGCAAAGGAATCCATGACCTCAGCCCTGCCAGCGCTGTTTGAGAGCTTTATCCTAACCCAAACTCCACTCAGATTACTCATGGCGGGGTCTACCTGGCCAGAGGGGGAGAGGTCAGTCCTCATTGAATAGTCACTCTGGAGCCGTGCAGCCGGCAGATGCAACACAGTGACAGTGACCCCAGTGTACATCTGGCTCCACTTCATGGTCACAAAGTGCTTACGAAGCCATTCTACCTCAGATCATTTTGTAGACAAAGATCCTGGGATTTAAGAACTTAAGCCACTTCCCAAGGTGACACAGAAAGCACTGGAGATCTTGCACGGAGTACCACTGGAAGGAAAGATGGTGACCACCTAGCCTGGGGTCCAGTGGCCTTGGTCCAGGACCAAGACGTGAGCACAGAGGCTATCAAAGATCTCTGTGTCTTCTGTAGGAGCAACGGTGCAGTGATAAGAGTCATTGATGGCTTGCTAGGGACCCTTTTGATGTCATTTGTTAGGGGGCTTTACAACAAGCAATCAGAATGCTTGGAACTGTCACCAAGGAGGCTAAGAGAGAGGGATTGGAAGTTAAAAGTAGCACTGCTTTTGCACAAACCTGAATTTAGTTCCCAACACCCACATCAGGCAGCTCACAACCATCTGTAACTCCAGCCCCAGGCTATTCCACACCTTTTTATGGCCCCTGAAGTCACCTGTACTTACATGTACACAGACATACGCATAATTAAAAACAAAATTAAATCTTTAAAATACTAAAATAAAAAGGTTCTGCCAGGGGTGGTGGCATATGCATTTGATCCCAGCACTCTGGAGGCAAAGAAAGGCAGATGTTTATGAGTTCAAGGCTAGCCTTGTCTACAAAGCAAATTCCAGGATAGGCAGGACTGTTACACAGAGAAAACCTGTCTTGGGATGGGGGGGGGAGTGTTAATCCCTGATTCTTCAGCAGCCCTTCAGAGGATTGGTTTGAGCCTACACCCACCCCAGCCACAGACCTTGGCATATTCATCTGAGGCTAGTTGGCCCCTACCTAAGTAGATGGGAAAGACAAGGTGAGAGACTGCCATTCCCAGGTCTCAGAATCCCCTTCTGCAGAATCCTCTCTCACCTTGGTACTGGCATTGGGCTAAAGAAGCAGGCCATACCATAGTGCTGTCCAATGGGGACCAGGAGAAAGAGAAGACGGGTCAAGATGAACTGTGAGAGCCAGGACTGACACCAGGCTCCTTACTGGCAGAAAGGTTTAGCAGTGAGTATCTTTTGTGGGGGCCAAGAGGCAGTGCAAAGTACTAGCCAACCACGGAGCTCTAAACCCTTTGGCAGGCACATGTAATGCCTTCTGTAAATAGTGGCTCCCTTCCCTTCCCACCTGTTTGCCCAAGAGAACAGCCAGGGGCAAACATCACTCAGAACAGATGGTGTCAGGGCTGGAGCTCAACCCTGGTTGAATCAGAATGGTGAAGGCCAATAAGAAGGGACTGTCCCAGGTTCACAAAGTGTGGTGCAGACCCAGGCCAACAAAGCACTGAGGTCTGCAGACAGCTCCAAGGGATCCTGTACGGACCAGGATGCTGTGAGCCTCAGTGCTTGGTGGTGAGACCAGCAAAATGAAATGCATGGTCTCACTCACTGCAGAACATTCAAGAAACATATCTTAGTGACATCCACACAGCATCTTCACTGCCTATTGTGTTGGGGAACATCCTTCTGTGTTATTTGTGAGTTCTGACTTGGCCCCCTCCCCAAGACCCTTCCCCCTTTCCTGTTTGGCCTGTGAATTGGAAAGGGCTGTAAACAGGCAGGCAGTCTCTTCTCCCTGGGGGCCGGCCTGTCAAGCAGCCAGGGGAAAGGTAGGGCCCAGGGGACCCCTGCCCCCACCCACCCCACACAGCCCAGCTGAAGAACTTGTAAAGACAGGATTTGTTTGTTTTCTTGGATCTGGCTCAGGATCTGGCTGAGGCCAGGCCCTTTGGGGAAAAGCAACTTTTAAATAAATGCTTCAAGATTGTGCAAACATTTCAGTAGTATTGGAGGCCTGGTGTTCTGGGTCAGAGAGGGGAAAAAAATACCCCGTCAATCACTCTAGAGATGAAAACCTGATAGCGAAGTGGTTGGTGAGGACAAGAGCTTGGGTTGCAAATCTCAGTTGTGGCTGGCTGAGACCAAACTACACTTAAGCCCTCTCTCAAAAAATCATTTGCATGTTAATCAATAGAGCAGCCTGCTTGACAGACACTGAGAGCACCAGTGCTGCCTGGCAAGGAGCCTGTGTGATGCTTGCAGAAAGGACTGGACTTGGAGGCACAGAACTGGGTTTTAGCCCTGGCTCTGCCTCTGATAGTTCTGCAGTCAGTCGCTCGACATCACTTAGCCTCAGTTTCCTCACTGGCAAAATGATGGAGCTGCCATATCAACCTCACATAGACCTTGTAAGAATAAAACACAGGTTGTAACCATAATCCTGGTCCAAACAAGAGCTCCATTAAAGTGTGACTGGCTGCTGTTCGTGGGACGGTTTCTCTAAGGAAGTACTTAAATATGATTTCAGTCAGCCTCAAAACGCACTGGACATGGTCAAGCAGCTCTGCATCTTTTCCATGCTAGGCCCATACTGGCCTTGATGAGGGCTCAGCCCCTGACTTAGGGTCTCAAGACCTTGAAGCTCAGAAGCTCACAGCTGGATTGCAGGGTGTGTGTGTGTGTGTGTGTGTGTGTGTGTGTGTGTGTGTGCGCGCGCGCACGTGCACACACGCACATACATGCATTCCCTGGGTGTGGAGCAGGGAGAGGGCCTTAGGGCTGCCTGCCTCTGGGAAAATGGGACATCTAGGCTGGTGTGGAAGATGAGGAAGAGGATTGCAGGCAGGCCCTGGGGAGAGCACTCCAATGTAGGGCCTCCGAAGCAGGCTTGACTGCAGTTATGAGGCAATGAAGAGCCATCAGAGAAATACAGACTGCAGTGAAAGAGGAGAGTCCTGTACTGTGAGGATTCAGCTTGGTTCCCCCGACCAGGGCAGAATTCTACCTTGCTCTTACCCTGCCCCGTAACCGCCACTGTTCCCTACGCTATACCTGGGTGACTAAGACTTTGGCCCAAATCTCTCTATCTGTATCTCTCTGCCTAGCCTCTCTCAAGGGACTCCAAGGGGTTAGAGAGCTGTGAAAAGGTTAGCATGCTCCACCAACAGTGCCACCACTGTGTTGCAGGTACATGAACACACAGACATACACATGTGCACACAGGACACCTGACCTGAAACAGAGCATGAAAAGCTCCAGTGTGGGTGCAGCCGATGTAGCCAGTGTAATATGGTGAGCTCACAAACTCACTGATGTTTCTCCTCTAAGGAGAAACTACCGTTCCTCAGGCCAGTTCATAGCTGTGTATATCCTAGAGGTCAGCCCCCAACGTTCTCGTTGTACATATGGGGAAACTGAGGCTCAGAGAAGGAAGAGCGTACATCCAGCTTTGAAGCAATGGAGCCCATGGTCTCCAAAAAGCACAGTCATGGCACTGACTGGAGACGCATCAGGACCCCATGTGGGAGTGGCCATGTGGGAAGGGCATTTGGCATCAAGAAAACAGCATGTTCCATGGCCCAGTGAAATCTCTGATGGCCTTGGGGAAAGCTGAATTTCCTAGGCTGTCAGAGCTAGTGAGGAGGCTGTGAGGGAAACAGCTGAGGAAGCGCTGGCATGCAAGGCAGGGAGCCATCATGAGGCTCTTCTGGGGAGCTGGCTGCTTCCAGGAACCCCAGAAGAGCACAGGTATTGGGTCAGCACTTTAGGGAGGCTCCTTTAGTGTGAGACGCACACAGGACTGGAGGCATGTTACACTTCTGCTCCCACAGAGGGTGGAAAGTGGGCCTATTTAAGAGTCTCCCAGAAGACAAAAGCCCCTCCAAAGAGCATTGGTTTTATAGAGAAAGGAGTGATGGAGACAGCCCAGGCACCGAGAAAACACTTGAGGATTTTCAAATCTGTAACACACAGCCACCTCCAATCAAGGGACTTCAGTTATGGTGCTCCAAACAGGGGCTCCCACCACCCCTTCTGCACACAATCCCATCCCCAGAGAACTTCGAGTACAGAAAGAGACCATCGCAGCATAAAACAAATCTCAGCTCCGGAAGGCTCCTCTCTCCATAAGCGATGCCCTTCCCCCATTCCTTGCACCCCTATCATCAGTATAGCGGCGCTGTGAGTGGTGTTGCTGGCACACCGACCAGCCTGGACCAGACTGGGTTTGAACCCATGTCCTACGGCTGGTCAGCAGCCGCTGTCTCGCCTCTGCTTCCTCCCTCTTCTGCTACCCCTTTGCGGCTCCCAGCCCAGCGCCTTCCCCTCCTCGTCCTCCTATGGCGCCGCCCCCTCCTCCTCCTGGTCCTCAGAGCCCAAATACGCGACACCTGGAGCAATCGCAGCCGCCCAGCGGCCTGGGCCTCATTATGGCCGGCCCTTATCGCGGCGTGCATCGCATTATTTCATTTCAAAGAATCCACTGAGAAGCCCGTCCCCGGCCGACAACAGAAAGTAAAAACACAGCTGACTCCCATTAGGGCCCTCTCACAGGCTCCGCGTGAGGTAATGAAATATGGAAGCGGTGAGATATGTAATGCTTTATTAAGCGGTCTCGGCTACAACGGCGTGCATGCCAATTACGCCTGCAGGCTACCGCCCGCCCCCGGCCGCCAGACCACCCAGCGTGCGCCCGGCCCGCGCCCTGGCCTGGCGGAGGAGCGCGAGCCGAGCGGGAGGAGGGAGCAGGGAGGAGCGTGCAGGGGAGACTAGAGGAGTGGTATGTGGAGGGGAAGGCGCACACGTGGAGGAGGAAGGGGTGCAGGGAGGAGGGGAAGGATAGGAGGGAGGAGCGGACCACAGGGAGGAGTGAAGCCCAGAGAGGGAGGGAGGAGCACAGGGAGGAGGGTGAACCAGGGAGTGGGTGGAAGACTAAGGGAATGGGGAGGTGAAGGAGATGAAGGGATGAAGAAGAGAGGAATAGGAGAGAAGGAAGGGAAGAGAGGCAAAGGACCACACATGTCTTTGGGCATGGCAAGCTCCAAAGGCCCTTTGCAGGGTGAGAGCCAGAGGACTTCCTGGAAGATCATAAAGGCAACAGCCAGAAATAAGGCCCAGAGAGGGAGAGACGCTTCCGGAGGTCACAGAGTTTTAAAAAGCCTTGTGAACTGAAGTCCCCTCCTCCTGGTGAAGCACCAGAAAAACAAATGCTCCTGGCGTGGAAGAGCGCCCCCTCTGGCAGTGGTAACAGCACCTAAATCAGTGAGGAGCTGGACCCGGCATCCATCTGTCAGGCGGCTTCAGCAGCACTCAAGTTTGTGCAGTCCTGTAGAAGAGCTCTCTAAGCGCACACGGAAAACTTCGGTGCACGACATACCCAGGACTCATGCAGAAACTTCAGCGCTGAGCCGACAAGTGTCAGCCAGAGCTGAGTAGAAACAAGGGAGCCGCAGAGGCTGTGTTAAGCTAAGCTACTTCAAGCATGGAGCCAGGGGGCTCGCTCATCTCTCCGCAGTTAATTTTCTTTTAATCGTGCTCCCCAATCGGATTTCTCCAGACCTTGCATACTATTCTAAGATAGAAAGGGCTAGACCTCCGTTTTCCGGATGCCAGCATCCTCACTTCCGTTCTACAGAGGCATCTGTATCACACAGGAAGAATGCATATGGCGTTGAGCTGTTTTGAAATTAGTATGTGGCAGGTACTGTGAGGCCTTTCTGTGCATTGGCATTGTGCCTGCTCTTTAAAGTCACCGTACGGGAGCATTCTTAAGACTCTCCTGCCCTTTGCTCTTCATATCTCTGGACTTGCTGTTCCGTCAGCCCTATGTGCCTTCTCTCTTCACCTGAGGTGTTCTGTACACTTCCAGCTAACATGTGGGCTCAGACAGAAGAGCCCTCAACACAGTGGTTCAAACAGGAAAGAAGTTTGGTCCTGCTCATGGTATGGTTTAGCCTGGCATGCGGTCCACAAAAATATCGGACCACGGCACCTAACCGGGACCCCAGCTTCCTACTATCTTGCGGCTCCTCTCCATCCTCACAGTCAAAACTTGTTGCCCTGTGCCGCAGCCATGTTCAGTCTGGGGCCATGGTAGAGAGCAATTTGACCTCCATTCACATGTAGTGTGGAATCTCAGACTCACCTTCCGTAAAGCTGCAAGGAATGATGCTGGCTATAATGTCAAGCCAGGGGGCAGTGTGCCCTGTGGAAGCTAGGGAACGAGGATCCTAGGAAAAGGAAGAAGAGCCTGAGCTGGGGAAAGCAGCAATGAGTTCTGCCACCTTTCGCTCTCCTAGGTGAAGCCTTCCTGTGTCACTTCCCAAGAGGAAGCGGCTGCCTCAGCCCTGTGCTTCTACACCCTGTGTGTCGCTCCTTCATGCCCTGTCTCTCCAGCCAGCCCTTGAGTGGCTGTTTCCTCTTCTGCAAATAATCACTACAATGAGGCCTCACTAGGTCCCAGGCACAGGGCTAAGTGAGTTTTATGTGTGAACTCGTTTGCTCTTCCTACACTCCTACTACTTCCTCCTCTATAAAATGGGCATAGTGATGATATAGACCTCCGGGGATTGCTGTGGGGATACAGAGAACTGCTTTTGAGATGGGTACTGAGTACATACTCAATAAACAGTGATTGCAACTATCGTGTCAGTGTGGGCTGATAAATGGACCAATGGATGGGGTTAGTCCAGTTATAAATGACATTCCAAGCCTTGCACTGCTCACAGCTGAACTGAAAGATTAGTCTCATTCAGGAGCATGGGCTCACCTACAGGTCCAAGGCCAGAGGACTCTTGATAAAGTTAGAAGTGTTCCCAAACACAAAAACCACAGTCCAAGGTGGCAATAAAGCTATCTACCTTGCCTCAGGTGAGAAAGCCTACTTAGCCCATGTAGTCACTAGGCGATGAGCTGTAATATAAGTACATTGCCAAGTGTATAATCTTAATGGAATTAGAAGGGGGAGTAATTGACTGGATATCTGTAAAAATCGCTAATACCTGTTCACAAAAAGACCAAGTTCAAACATGTAGGCTATGTAACTTAGCATCACTGCGTGGTGGCAGCACTAGCTGTTGCAGGGACAGACTCAACAGCAACAGAATATCATGAATCAATTTAGAATTGTTCTAATACATTAGTCACAACAGGATCTTTACCAAATATTTGGTTTTAGCTCTTATTGGCAAATTACCCTCAGATTATTGCCAATTTTTAACATTTATTTTTATTTATGTGTGTGTGCCAGTGCCCACAGAAGCCAGAAGATGGCATCCGTTCTCTGGAACTGGAGTTACAGGTAGCTGCGAGCCACATTGTGGGTGCTGGGAACCAAATTCTGGTCCTCCAGAAGAGCAGCAAGCACTCTGTCTTAGCTGCTTATCCCTACAGGCCACAGCATTCTGTAGATCTAGTCTTCACTTTAGGGTTGTGAACTCAGAGTGTATATCACTGTCACAAGTCGGTCTCCAAAATGAGAAGCAAGTACTCAGGCAGGGCTGTGTGCAGTGTGACCTCGATTGTGGGACCTACAATACGATAGCGACCACAACGCTGTTAAATTTGAACTCCTAATTACCGCTGCCTATATCCTCAGAAATGGTTAATTTGATGTAAAAATAAGGTTTCTGTTTGTGCAGTAGACAGCCTGTCACCCACCTGTCAGTGCCATTCCTGGCAGTAAAGATCACCCAATCTCTTCAAATAGAACAGAGAATGCTCCGGAGTGAGCCTGACAAATTGATCCATCAAGTCCTATAAGTTAAGTGATAAATACATGCCTGCCTAAGCTTCCTGCTAACTTTTTCTGAGAAGCTTCCAGAAATATGAAGACGTGAAGGGAAAGACCTGTGTGTTTGTCCAAATCAGAAATAACGCACAAAACATAATATTCCTCAGTATGTCTTGAGACTGCATCAGTGACTGGGGTGAGGGGAGTGAGAGTCCTGGGGACTGAATCCAGGTCCTCCTACAAGTAGGACAAGTGCACTATCGCTAAGCTACACTCCTTCCCCAGCCCTACTCTGTTGGTTTAATGGAATAGAATACACAGGTAGGCTTGGTATCTGATGCCTGTAATCTCAGCACTAGGGAAGTAAAGACTAAAGGATGAAGAATTCAAGGCTGAGCCCCAAAGACATTCAAATAACATTATACTAACTGAACAAGTTATATTTAGGAACACACACACATGCGCGTGCAAGTGTGCGTGGGTGCATGCATGTGTGTATGTCCAATAATGATTAGTGATCAAAATAGGTCATGAATTTGAAAAAGAGAAGGGAGGAGTATGTGGGAAGGCTTGGAGGGAGGAAAGGGAATGGAGAAATGTTGTAATTAAATTATTATCTCCAAAAATAAAAAATAAAGAGTTCTAGGCTAATCGTGACAGTGTGGTAAGTTCAGGACTAGCCTGAACTATATGAAACCTTGTTCAGGGAGGGAGGCAGTAGGTAGAAAGAAAGAAGGCAGGGAGGGAAAGAAGGAAGGAGGAGTAGAGGGGAGCAGGAGGGAAAGAGAGGAGAGGAGAGGAGAGCTCACATACAGCAAACACAAAAACACATTGCCATAATATTCTGCAGTCGCCAATAAACTAAGGAGCTGCAGTGGAGAACAAGTGGTGATCTGGTGTGCACTCAAACATTGATTGTGACCTTCACACGGGAACAGTTGTGTGCTGTCTATTAATTTTCTTAAGTATGCACCTCTAATGTGACAAGTCTCTCCCGACTCCAAGGTGTAATTAAGTCAATAGGGACCTGATAAGTAACCTCATAATATCAAGAAACTCCAATTTTTGGTTGACATAGAGCCACTTGTTAGAAAAGGAGTTTGTTATCCCATCAGCACCTGTGTTCTGACCCTGCTTTTAGCATTAAGTTCCCCTCTCATGACACAGTCATCTTCATATCGTTATACTTCTCTTCTGACTCCATAATTTATAATTTTCTTTTTATTTTATTGTTGGTGTGTGTGTGCTGTGTGCATTTACCTTAGCATGTGTGGAGGGCAGAGTATAGCTTGTACGACTCCGTCTCTCCTCCCTTGGTTTTGAGACAGAGTCTGTCTTGTTCCAGTTTTGCTCTGTACTCCAAGCTAACTGACCTGAGAGCTTCTAGGAGATTCTCCTATATCCAATTGTCCTCTTTCCACAGGAGTGCTGAGACTAGGTGTACACTACCACATCTGGTTTTTAGGTGAGTTTCTGGGGATGGAATTCAGGATGCCAGGCTTGCACAGCAAGCTCTTTTACCTACTAAGCCATCTCACCAGATGCATGTCTTGATTTTCTATAACTTTTATTGATTTATTGCTATTTTTGTCTTCTGCCTCTCCCTTCTCTCCTCCTCCTCTTTCAGATTCCCTCTTTTCTTGCCTCCTTCCCCTGTTCTACAGTGATGAAGATGAAAGGTTTTCTTATTTGTTTGTGTGTTTCTCCTAATGGCCAGAATCAGATCAGGGCTGGAAAGAGGAAATGGAACATAACAGTCATCTTGGCTTTTGTCACCACCTGGAATTTCATGCTGTTCAACCCCCTGCCCCAGGTCAGGTCTCTTGCACCCCAAACCAGCAGTCTCAGATCAGAGATTCCTCTGGTGACCATGGTCAAAGACTAGCCTTCACACACTTTGCTTGTGTGTGTCCTAAAGACTAAGTTGAGAAGAAAGTTCTGAGCCTCTTGCTGGGGAAAGTGAACCAATTACATACTCGGCATCCCCAGAGCTGGGTTAGAATCCTGCCTCTTCCAGTGACTGCTTTACAGTGGTAAGCTGTCACTCTGTCTGTCCATTCATGAAATGGAATGTCTCCAAAAGGTTGCTGTTAGTACCGGGTGTTGGTGGCACATGCCTTTAATCCCAGCACTTAGGAGGCTGAGGCAGGTGGATCTCTGGGAGTTCGAGGCCAGCCTGGTCTACAAGAGCAAGTTCCAGGACAGCCTCCAAAACAATACAGAGAAACCCTGTCTCGATAAATAAATAAATAAATAAAAAGGTTGCTGTTAGCATTGATCAAAGTCCTGATTGCTACAGCACCTGCCACCTAACAGTTACTGAGGAAGTGTTTATTGACAGACACTAACAAAAAGGGAAGCTCTTCAAGAGTGAAGAAGCAAAGAAAAACATGGGATGTGATAGAAGGGCCTTTTTTTGCAATTACAAAAGTGGCCACAGATTCTTCCCTGTCCATCAAGAGATGTCTCTAGTTGGCTGTGGGCTTTATTTGGCTAATGGACCATCAGCAAATGGGATACAAATAAAGGATATAAACTGAGGTTTGCCTGTTCTTGATGCCTTTGGAAACTGGTGGCTGCCACTATGGGAAGACTATCAGGCTAGCCTAGAGAGTGGTAAGTCATACATGGCCCAGACACCCTTGTGTCCCCAGTCATCACCTGCTGTCACTGCCATTGATCACAAATAAATAAGAATCATGCTACTGCTGCATAATAAATTGCCTCCAAAATGGATTTTTAAAATTGTCTTCCTCGCAGTTTCCCTGGGAGCAGTTTAGCTACATGATTCATGGCCAAGATAGCACAAGGCTTCAGCTAAGTTGTCAAATTGGAGCCAATGTTGTAGCTTCCAGACGCTCTTCATTGTCAGGCTTAGATGTCCCACCAGAGGGGTTGGTACCAAGGTCTTTGATGCCTTAACATGGGTCTACGCATGTGAGTGCCCGCTTCATGGAAGCTAGCTTCCTTCCAAGTAAGTGATGGAGGGGAGGGGGTACTCAACATATAAGGAATAGTCTTTCATTACTCAACCTCAGAAGTGACATACCATCACTTCTACTGTTTACTATTATCACAGTAACCAGACATGATACAGAGTAGTACTACATATGGATGTGTGAGTGTTGTAAACAGAAATCACAAAGAATAATCTCAAAACCTGCCTAATGCCCACAATGTATGAGCTCGACTGAGGCTATTAGAAGAATCAACTGGCTGAGTCCAGTTCTAGATTCCAAACCAAAGCTTATAAATGATAGTGTTGCCACATGTTTGGAGTACCATGTGCCCAGAACCACCTTCTCTTCTATCACTCACTAACATGGTCACCAGTAATATGGACCAGAGCCTGAGCTGAATGTCTCTACAACACCTCAGATGGCTTGAGTCTGGCTACTGAAGCTCAAGAAAACTGAAGGTGAGCCAGGTCCCTCTTTCTACCAGCTACTTACTAGAAAGAGGTCCTGCATTTCTTCTACCCAGTTCTCCTCCTCCTTCTCTGGACCACCTCTCCCTCTGAGACTGGGCCTAAAAGAGTCTGCGCTGATAAGGGCAGGAGAAAACAGAGTAACACCCGTCACAACCTGCCCCAAGAATAGCCATGGCTCAACACACATACAAGCCTGCTTCAGAGTGTCAGAACCCAAAGGGTCCTCCACAGTGAGCCTCCCTGGCCCCTCATTAAACTTGGGGAGGTATGTCCAAAGTCACACCACACACCCATACTCTCTGATTTCCCACCCTAGGCTTATTTCTAGCAGTTAATGCAGAATGCATTACAAGTCTGGTGACATTTCTGCACAGAAAATGTATTTTTAAATATTACCCATCTGGGACTCAGAGAATAGCCCAAGGCAGCAAGAAAGAACCAGAAATAACAGGAAGGGGAGAAGTGAGTTCACTGCCTGATTACATCCCACCAGTGGCCATTGTGTGTGTGTGTGTGTGTGTGTGTGTGTGTGTGTTTGTGTGTGTGTGTGTGTGTGTGCATGCCTTCTCCCTACTCCTTGCAAACCAGGACTCCTGTCTCTTCACATAATTGTGCCACACCAAAGGATCTGGCCCTACCCACACAGTAGCTCCCTTGTCTACAAATTAATTTTGCAGTTATATAAGGTCAGCCAGGGTCTCATAAATATCAAATAGACAAACGTCTGCAAATAAACAATTTGTAAGTTTTCAAGTATGTGTTGCTGTGTAGTGTGATGAAAGTCCACATTGCCCAGCTCTGTCTGCTGTGAACTGGTTCTCAGTTCCTTGTATCCACACTGTATAAACTACCCACCTATGACCCAACCACTATATTGGTTGCGAGATTAACTGTCATAGTATCATAGTGCTGTGTTTATGGAGCCCTTTCTTTACTTAACAATGGCCACAGTGAACAAGGGTAGTGATGCCGGTGATTAGGACATGCTGTAAAGTGCTTCCATCAAATAAAAAGCTAAATGTTCTTAATAAGGGGGGGTAATCTTAAGCTGGGGTTGCTCAGATCTGCAGTAAGAATGAATCTTATACCTATGAAATTGTGAAGAAGGAAAAGAAATACGTGGATTTAACTATCACATCTCAAGCAGCAAAAGGTATGGCCATGGTGTGTAGTCAGCACTTACCTAAAATGAAAAAGGCATTAAATCTGTGTATGGGTGCATGTACGGGAAGAGATATAGTGAGAGTGAGTTTCTGTGCTCTCCATTGTTTGAGAATCCACTGGAGATCCTGGATTATACCCTGCCCCCATGAATGAGAGGTAAGACTACTGACTTCCCAAGAGACCCTATCAGTATGAATATCTGAATCCAGTTCTCCAGAATGGATGTTGGCGTTTCTGAGCAGAAACTTTCTCCTGAGCTGCTAAGCCATACTCTCTCCATGACAAGTGACCATTCAGCCTCTGCTTACTGGTTCCCAGTGGCCAGGCATTCACCATTCACATTAGTTAGAAAGAGTTTTGTGAGAGACCCACCTCTGTTCAAATCTTAGCTCTGTAACAGACTGCTGTGTGACCTCTGATAAGTTATTTGACCTCTTTATACCTACAATTCCTCCTCTGAAACACAGAAGTAATTCCTTCTGAACAGAGTTGCTGTGTAATTAGTTTTTATAAATGTATGCGATATTCATAGAAAATCATGTATGACAACTAATAAATAGAACTAGGTCAAAGCTGGGAGGGCAGAGGGATCTGCCCTTATCTCTGCTTGCTTCCTTCCTGGACACCCTAGCCCACCAAGGCAGTCTACTGAATATCTACAATGCCCAGAGGTCTCTCCCACTCCCCATGTCTATGTCACACTCTTGTCCATTCTCCAGCATTTAAGCTACTATTTCTTTAGGAAGCTAGACCCTAGAGCAAGCCAAAGTCAGCAGAGAGTAAGGAATCAGGAAAGACTAGGACAATTGAGTGGGAAATGCAATACTGTGGGGTGAGGGAACTTTCCCAGCATGAGGCTCATCTTTCACAAAGCAAAATGAATTTGCAAGCAAGTTATTATGTGTGAGAAGTTGTCAGAGAACAAAGGACAATAACTGGGAATCCATTACACCTTCCCATTGTCATTAAATATACAACCCCCGCCCCAAAGAGCCTTTGATTTCTGACACTGACTCTGTAGTTTATTTTACCAGTGCTTGAACAGCTCCAAGGCCTTCCATGAGCTTGTTGGTAAGATCCCCATCTAACACTGCCTTACCTCATCACCCTCCACCCTTCTAGGCTCTGTTCTGGACCTCCAAGGCTGGTGTGTGAAAACCTCATCAATAGGAACATGGAGACTTAGGGAGTCAGGGTGGGACACTGATCCCACCATCTCCTTCCTACTCAGTCACTGGGAGTCAGAAGGTGGTCACTACCCCTAACAGGAAAGGCTGTTGTGAGGTCACCCCAGGTTTCAGTAACTTCTCCCTGATGTCTTATCAAGGTTCCTGTCCTACCAACCACAAGGACCAGTTCCATCCCTGGCTGGTTCCCTAAACCCTGTCCACACCTTTGTAAGCAGAACTTTTAAACTTTCTCCAGGCTGGTGAAATGACTCAACAGTTAAGAGTACTGGCTGCTTTCTCTCTTTCAGAGAATTGGAATTTGATTCCAAGCACCCATACTACAGCTCACAACCATCTCTATAAGTCTAATTGCACAGTATCTGATGCCCTCCCTCCTCTGGCCTCCTGAGGCACCAGGCACACACGTTATGCACAGACCTTCATTCAGGCTGTCTTAGTTTCTATTGCTGTGAAGAGACACCATGGCCATAGCAACTCTTATAAAGGAAAACATTTCATTGGGGTGGCTTACAGTTTCAGAGGTTTAGTCCATTATCATCATGGTGGAGGGCAAAGGGCAGTGTGTAGGTAGACATGGTGCTGGAAAAGGAGCTGAGCATTCTACATCAGCAGTCAGCAGGCAGAGAACTAGCTTGAGCTTAGAAGACCTCAAAGTCCACCCCACACTACCACATTTCCTCAAACAGGACCACACCTACTACAAAAAGACCACACCTCCTAACAGTGTCGCTCCCTATGGGCTAAGCATTCAAATACATGAGTCTTTGGGAGACATACCTATTCAAACCATCATACAGGCAAAATACCTATACACATAAAATAATTAAAACATTTAAAAATAAAATAGTAATGTGGGATATTTGTACACTGTGAAAGTGTTTTGCTGTGATTAGTATAATAAAAAAACAACATCCAGTGCAAGGCAGGAGGTATTCTAGGAAGAGAAAGGAAGAGGAGGAGGAATCTGGGCATATGGGAGACACCAGGAGATATGGGGAGGAAACAGGAGGAGTTACAAGATGGAAGAGAGGTAACACCACACGATAGAACATAGATTGATATAAATGGGTTGATTTAAGTTATAAGAGCTAGTTAGGAACAAGCCTAAATTAAAGACTGCTTCCATAATTAATAAGAAGTCTCCATGTCATTATTTGGGAACTGTCTGGCAGGAGAGAAAAGTATTATGAATTAAATAATAATAATAATAATGTATACTACTTCTCTCCATACCTAGAAGAGGCCAATTTTGGGACAGAATGTTGATCAGCAGTTACCATGGGTGAGCAGGCTGGAAGGTGGATGGAGAACTGTCAGTTCATAGATGAGAGCTTTGGCTAAGGAAGAAGGCACAGTTTCAGGGAAAAGAGGCCATGGTGGTGTACACACTGCCACAGCACTCAGTAGCACTAGTGTGCTTAAAAACTTTGATGATCTATTTAGATTTGTCTCTTTTTTCTGTGCTGGAGTGCCATGATCAGACTCAGGGGCTCTGGCATGCTGGGCAAGCACTCTACCGCTGAACTACATCCCCAGCCCTGCCCAAGACAGTACCTGTTATGTTTAATGTTTTATAGCTTCTTGTTTTTCATTGTATATATGCGTGCACTCTTATGCATGTGTATACACAAATGTGTGTATATGGTGTGTGCATGCGTGTATGTATGTGTGTGCGTGCTCATGTGTGTGTGCGTGTGCCTACTGCAGCACATGTGTAGAGATCATGAGACTTATGTAGCGAGGGCTTTTACCTGCTGAGACAACTCTAAATACAGTCTTTACTACTGTCTTTTAAAACTCACCTACACTAAGCAACCTGAGAATCCTCTGCTCCCTGCCTGCCACTGTTTCTAAGAGATTCTTCTCCAATAGGTCCCAAGTTCCTAAACCTTAGTCTCAAGAAGCTACCTGAAGATCAGGTGGGGCAACTAGACCCCCTGGAGACCATTCCCATTGAGCCAAGAGAACTCAAATCTCCCATGTAATGGAAGAAATCGTCTGTTCCTCAAGATGTTCATATTGAAACTCTCACCCTCAGTGTAAAGGTATCAGGCTTAGTTTAGATGATGAGGTAGGGTCCCCAAGATGGAACTCATAAAAGAGAGATGTGAGGTCTTCTCCCCACCCTTTCTTTCTTCCCTTCCCTTCCTTCTTCCCTCTTTATCCCCTTCTCACGTTCTCCTTCACCCACTTCCTGTTTCTCTTCCCAAGGTGAGGACATAGAAGAAAAACCAACCATCTGCAAACCAGGGAGAGAACTCTCCCTGGAGTGCAGCCACGCCGATGGCTGACACTTTGATCTTTGTGAGAAAACCCATTTCTGTGTGTGAACCACCCAGTCAACGGCGTTTGTTATAGCGTCACCCAGAGACTAAGGCTCTGTGTGTTCTTCCACACACTTACCTGGGACTACTCTGCTAGTCTGGCTCAAGGTCAGGGTCTACCTGGTCTCTGATTCACACGCTGACCCTGGATCCCCACACATCTGGGGAGTAAGGAGGGACAGTCTTGCTCTGCCAGTGTCTGAATGATATAGTGCAAATCTGTCCACTCTCTGGGCCTCAGTTTCCCCTTTTGTACAATGAAGAAATTAGCCAGCAGTAATCAAACTTCTCTTCAAATAAAACCTTACCAAAAAAAACCCACATTAAAGCAAAATAAAAACATGGCTTCCTGGGTTGGGAACAGGGTTGGAGGCTGGATATCCCCTGCTCTGCATTCCCAGCTCTGGTTATAAGCCAGCTCTACTTCTGAGGGGTCCTGGAGTTCTATGAGGCACACTTTGACAAACCCTGCCTTAGAAAGTCCTCCAAAGCTCCCCAGTTTCTGGCAGGGTGTGGTGGAAACAGTGCTGAGCACTGGGGTTCATTGTCAACTTTGGATAAATGAATGACAGAATGCCCTGAAAGGATCCGCAACCTCCTGGGTGGAGAGTGCAGTGGGGCCCAGTCCTGAAGACCACCAAATGGAGACTCCCTCCCTGTAACACCCTGGGGTATCAGGGACTGCTGAGCCCTGTGCCGGCCTCTGCCTGGAGAAGAATCTTGCTCTACCCAAGCCCAGGAAGCCTGCTACTTCCAAACGCAAACTGTAGGCCAGGTTGGGCCAAGAGCAATATTTTGTCAGTGAGTCTATTAAGAAAATAATGGAATAAAAGAAGCCACCATCACGAAGTGATGTACAAGCTTCCCTTCAATCTGCCACAGCCTGACCAAGACTGAAATGGCCCTTCCAGATTGGGCATGCAGCCAAAAGCTTTAAATAATCATTAAAAATGTGTGTGTGTGATTTATCACTGGGGACAGACTGGCATGGGACTTTGAGGCAGCTGCTCACTCAGCATCGAAGGCACAGTTCTTCCTCAGTACTGGTTTGTGGAGATTGGTGTGACCACCCTCCTCCCTCCAGGTGACCCCTGTGCTGTCAACATTCCCAAGGAGGGAAGGATCTAACTGTAAATGTTCTCACGCCCCTCTGGCAAGGAGAAAACAAGTTGTGGTGACATGTAATGCCCTTGCCAGGCACATTTCAGGAATTACCTCATCGTATGCTCTGGACTATCAAGATGGCTACGTTCATGTTAGCCTGGGAAACGGGAGGTAACTTGCTTACTGAAAGACCACAAAGTAGGCTTTGGAACCTGATGTGCTTGGTTCTTGGATCCTTCACAGGGGCTCCATATGGCCCCCTAGAGGATAGGCCTTCTCTTCTGTCTTCACTTCAGGATTCCCAGTAACCTCCTGCCTTGGTGACCCATAGGCTTCTGTGCAAAGACAGCCCTATAAGCCTCCCATGGGCCCCAATTCCAATTGTCCCTTGCATTACTATATGAGGAGATATAAAAATCCCCACTGACAGCAGCTCTTCCCTCAAGGCTTCACCAGAAAGGTCTTTTCCTCAGCCTCTGCTGAGACTTAAGGAATCACTAGAGATAGATTCCTAGTGGCCTGGGGAGGGGCAGGACGTTTCAGTCAGTAAAATGCCTGTCATGCAAATGTGACGATCTAAGTTCAAATCTCCAGCACCCACATAAAAACTGGGCATGATGGTGAAAGTCTATAACCCTAAGGAGCACAGAGCAGACAACTCCTTGGAGCTCATTGGCTAGCTAGACTCCAGGTTCAGTTAGAGACCCTGTCTCAAAAATTAGGGTGGAGAACAACTAAGGAAAACACCCAATGTCAATCTCTCACCTCCACACCTATGTATATACCTGTACACATGCACCTACATACACACATGCATGTGTCCACACAAACATGTGCATACACCACATGTACACAGAGTGCCTGGCCACATTTATGTGGCCTAAGAGGCCAGGAAATAGACATTCTGATCCTAACTCTCCTAGGCTTTCTCACAGCTTTGAACGAATCCCTTTCTGCTCTTCTGAAGGGTGATTGTGAAAATACTCTTTTACCTCCCAAGGTTTGTAAGGAAATTGAAGTGGGAAATTTATTATGCAGGAAGAGACTGGAGGGTGCTGAACCTGTACAAGGTTTCTTATTAGCTTTACTTGTTTGCCAGATACCAATAAACTTCTTGCAGCAATAGCTACTAGGATGAAAAAGAATCCCTCAAATTCGGGGCCATTCCGGCTGAGCTGGGCTGAAGATTACAGTTCTCACTAGCCAATGGGACTGTGCTCAGAGAGCTGAGGCCTGGTCCCTTACTCAGTTCTCAGATACTCTCCTCTGGGTGTTACCCCCTGTATGATAATTTTCTGTTTATAGGCCAGCCTCTGCCATGTGATCACAGGCTCCTAAGGACTCCTACTGTGGCTGCATCTACCTGTGCCTCCACCTCTTACCTGGCTCCAGCACAACCCATGGGCTCTGTGGATGAATGGATGGACTGAGTGATGGGATGGACAGAAGCATGAGTGATAAGGGAGAGCGACGCTCACCCCATGACCCCACTCTGTCTCCAAATGCTTCTACCCCAGAAATTCTTCCAGGAAATGCCAGAGTCACCCTCTAGGGAGGTAGCGATCTCCTTGTCACCTTGTCTCCTTGTCTCTCCCCGAGAGAGGCCATGAAGCATGTCCAGTGACATTCCTACCCGAGGAGCCCTGGAACTTTCCATCATTCTGACACTCCTTAACCCCCATGGGCCCCCATCACCATCACAACTGTGGCTTGTGGCTCTGATTTCAGCCACATACAGCTCCTCTCCAGCTGGCCTCTCCACGGCCCGGTAGAGCAGCCTCCTACTTCTCTCATCTGTCTTTCAAAGGCCAGCTCAGCTAGCCACCCAGGAGGCAGTCTCCATAGCAGAGCTCAGACCATGTCCGAACACTCCCCACTTGGACTCTGTACAGCCTCAGAGTCTATCATTAACCTACCTTCCACCAAGCAATTTGGGGCCACTGGGAGGAACAGCCATACACAGAAAGCAGGAGTCCTGACAGTGTTCAGATGACAACACGAAGGCGGCACAGATATAAGCCTTGTCCTTGAAGATGAGTGGCCTCTAAGGAAGTGGGAACCCAGGGGTTTCAGTGCAGGTGAGGGATCCAGTTAAATTATAGTATGAAGCCCATCTCTGGAACTTTCTGTGCTACTCGAAGCCGGTAACTATAATTCTCAGGGCTTCTTATCTATCAAAAGGGCTATTATAGGTATTCAATGTGGGCAGTGTGGGTAATTTGCCTAGAGAAGCTGAACAAAAGATGCTAGCATTAGTCTGAAGGAGAAAGTTATAGCAAAAGAAGAGCTGAAGATGGAATGTTCTTAAGATTCATAGAAGAGGAAAGAGGACACCAGAGATCGGAGAAGGCTTCCTGGAGGAAGCAACCCTGGAGCTGGGCCTTGAGGGAACAAGAAGAAAGAGAGCGATTGGCACTAGTGTGCTGGACTCCAGCAAAGTCCCTGAGCTTAGTGAAAGATGCTGGCCAGAGTAGCAGAAGCCCATGGGCACCAGAGATTTTATTGAGCTTTGAGCTTCATGCTAACTATATCATGGGGAAAACACTTTTCCCTCAGTCTCACCATCTGTAGAATGAGGCTGCCGGAGTCCAGGAACCTCTGCGCCCCCAGCCCTCCAGGACATTTCTGCAGGACCTAAGCTCCCAGGCTCCTAAATGCTTCCACATGTCAACCCTGACCTGCAGGGCTCCTTATCTTCGCCTGCACAACGTGGCTAGTCAGCTCTGCTTCCGGACTCTGGACGGCCTCCCTGTGGTACTGGGGCAGACATCTATCTCAGGACCACCAGGCACCATGCCCAGGCTCCATCAGAAATAAGCCTACCTGGGATGGTGGTCTCACCATTTCCCTCTTCCTCCTCCTGCCTCAGCAGTGCTGAAGGCAACATGGGTTTGTTTGGGGTCGGCAGAGTACAGGGAATGTTATCATCCTCAGGGAACTCCATGTCTGAGACGTATTGCTTTTTTCTGGCCCTTCTCCGAGGATGCTACAGGCGATCGGTGAGGTCTTCCTCTTGCTCTCAGCTACCCAGGGCTCCCAGTTCCAAAGAGGTGTCAGGTTTCAGAGCCATGAACTGAGTTCCTGAAGGGGCAGCAGCAGCCTCTTTGACTCTTGGAGCAGAGAGACTGGCAACACTGAGGGTCACTCCCCCTCAAGTCCCCTGACCCTTGCCTCTACAGATGGCAAGCATTTGCCTTTCAAGATGGAATATAAGAATACTAGAATCTTAGCACCTGAGAATTCAAAAATCTTCCAGCCCAGATCAAAACCTAGAGGACTGTTGAATCTTACCTACACTTCTAGAATCCTGAATTTCTAGACTCTCATAACCAGATCATGCATACAGGTAGGAGATGGGATCCATCACTTCCTGACTGTATGGCACTAACAAGTGATCTAACATTTCTGTGTTCTGTTTCCTCAGCTGTAAAATGGGGCTATGCTACTTCCTACTTCTTAGAACAGTTGTGTGGACCAAATGAGCTCGCATGTACAATGCCTGATATATGGACTTCAGTCCTGTGGTCACAAAGTACTGGGTTCTGCCAGCAACCAGAATGTGCTTGAACAAGGAACAGGAGCTCAAGAGAATTCGTCTCCATGTAATCCTGATGATGAATCCACCCACACCAAGCCTCAACTCACAAGAAAATGGGTGTTATTTTAAGCCTGTAAGTGCAGTAATTCAGTGTGCATTAGCAGAATACCTTCCAGCCAGAACCTCGGTCCCCTAGTTACATTCTGTTGGTTGAAGGAGTCTCAGAAGGTGAGTTCAGATTCATAGGGCCCTGCAAGCCAGGAGGTATGGTTCATAGTAAACCATCTTTTGATACCAGCAAAGCACCATCAATCCTCAAGGCTAGATCCCACCTTGACCCTGTGTATGGCTGTCAGTTTTCTAGAGGGTAAATGTACTGTTATGTTAAGAAAATTGTCTTATGGGGTAGCTGCGTGGGATATCAGAACTGAACCCTCATGCTGAAGTCATCATCTAGTTTATCCCCATTCAAATCAAATGTGTTCTCCCTAGAAAGATTCACAGGCTGCCTAGCTTACCCCTCTACAGTGAGGGGGGTTGCTGAGCTCTTCCGAGGGATCTAGAGTTCCCAGTGTCCCACAGCAAGCCAGAGCCAGGATGGGAATCAAACACATCTGGATACCAGCCTCCAGAGCAGCTCAGAGAATGCAAGCTCTATGCTCTGTTCCCCAAAGAAGAAGCCCCACAATGCCTTCACTCCTGAAGGGAACAGGTGGAGTGGAAATGCTCACCACACAGACCAGCAGAGACACGGACTCTGGAGGTGAGCACCGGGAGCCACATTGCACACTGGACATGATGTCCTGATTCCCCCGGCCCACTCTGGGATCCAGGCAAATCACTTGTCTCCACTCCTCACCAGGAATAAGAGTGATGTCCAGCCAGACAAGTGAGGTAAACCCAGAAATGTCCTGCAGGGAGCACCAAGAGTTGGTTTCCTGGGCAGTTTTACCAAGGGCTCTCTCAGTTCCTCCTTCCTGCCACCTCTGGCCCTAGTCAATCTTCTCCCTCTCCAGTGAAAACGGCCAGAGACTTCTGATTGCCCTATATAAAGCAATGTCTTCCTTCCTGCTCTGTGGATTTCTGTTTTTCGTAACCACCCTTCACAATCCAAAAGTATCCTAGTCATTGGCTTGTTTGTTTAGTATTTGTTGACCATGCTCAATGATCAGCTCTCTGAGTGTGAGGACCTGGGTGTCGTTTACCACCATATTCAAGGAAGTCACCACACAGCAATGCTTGTGATGAACAAAGGAGTGAGGTGATGGAATTGAGACTTAAGTCTGGGACAGAACTTCAGTGTAGGTCCAAGGAAAGATTGCATCTGAGACCCCAGTCTGTAAAGTGAAGAGCACAAGAATATGCCCTAAACCCATCCACACTGAAACTGCACTCCTCACTGGGCACAAATGGACAAGTTGCTGAGAAAGTCCAAAGATGATAGGCATTTTGAAATAAGTAATATCTGTAGATAAGAATCTTGCATATTTATCTCTCCAAGTTTACTAAAAGCATATTTTATGTCCCACCACAGAGTTCCTGACCAGTATCATTTTTGAGTTGTCACCAGTGAATTAATAAATATCTAAATGGATGTGTGAATGTTTGATGATGACTGAACTATTTGATGAATTGAGGATGGGTGGGTGGAGGGAGGATGATGGATGGATGAATGGATGGATGGATAGATGGATGAGCAAGTACATGAAAGGAGAGAGGGTGGAAAGAGTGTTGATGGATAAGTGGTTAGTGAGTAAACAGATTCAATTTACTGTATCTTGACCTCTCCAGAGCCATGGAGCAAAAGAAACAGATGTGTTCTGTGGCACTATCGGACAGAGCTGAGAGCCCTAAGTCAAAGCTACAGCAAAATATTCTTTAGATCATTTTAAGAGGGGATTGTTATCACTGGATATGCCCCACCCATAGTAGAAGGCAGGGAGCAGGAAGGACCCAGACGTTGGTTGAAAGACTGGGCAATGGTGATTTTCCCACTTTTGGACTAAGAAACTGTAGAGTTCTAGATGACTCAGAGGAAACTTTCTGCCAGCAAAGTTTGAGGTGTCTGGGCCCTCATTGTCCACCCTAGGACTTGGACACTCTTTACCTTGATACCTCTTCTGGGGTTGAGAACAAAGTCAGTGACCATGGGCTACACTGGGAGCATTTACTTACAAAGTATGCTCCTGGCAACTCAAGAAGTTGTGACTGCTCCTCACTCCACATCTGTCTGCTTTCCCCACTTTGGTTTGCTGCCTGTAATGTAGCAATGCTAAGATTTCATAATCTTAAACAGTCCAACGTGAATATTATTACCCTCTTGATCTTCATTGGTACCATGTACAAAAGAACATAGTAATATCCTCATAACATTGTTGGGAAAGTTAAATAAATGAATATACAGCCTTCCTAGTACCATACTAAGCATGTTGAAAGCCTTAATAAGTGACAATAGCAAAATTGGTATTCACTGTAACATTGCTGTTAAAATGAAGATTCACTTCTACTTTTGCATTCATAATTGCTAGTGGTATTGCTACAGTATGCCAATAAGTGTTATTGCAGATGTATTACTCTAATACCATGGATTTATAGACACTTGAAACAACATATTACTCAAAACTGACCTTTACTGATTCAGACTCCATGAATGTAGTTTCAGTGAGGAGGCCACAGAGATCACTGTGGCCTTGGGTAGTAGATCAGTGTTTACCATGGTGTATGAATGATCTTTGGGAGCCCATTCCAAATAGAGGGATGCTCTCTCAGCCTGGACACATGGGGAAGGGCCTACGTCCTGCCCTGGATGAAATGACAGACTTTGGAGATACCCCAAGGAGGGCCTCACCCTCCCTGAGTAATGATGTGGGGATTGGGTGGGGGCTGGTGGAGGGACAAGGGAGGAGGGAGGGGTGGGAGAGGGAACTGGGATTGACATGTGAAGCATTCATGTTTCTAATTTAAATAAAAACATATATTGAGGAAAAAAGAGTGGTCTACAGAACTAAACAGAGAATTCTCAATAGAGGAGACTAAAATGGCTGAGAGACATTAAGAAAGTGTTCAACATCCCTAGCCATCTGGGAAATCAAAACAACTCTGAGATACCATCTTACTCCTGTCAGAATGGCTAAAATCAAAAACACCAATGACAGTTTATGCTGGAGAGGATGTGGAGAAAGGGGAACACTCCTCCACTGCTGGTGGGAGTGTCAACTCATATAGCCAGTATGGAGATTCCTCAGGAAAATGGGAATCAGTCTACCACAAGTCCCAGCAATCCCACTCTTAGGCATATACCCAAAAAATGCACATTCATACAACAAGGACATCTGTTCCACTATGTTCATAGCAGCACTATTTGTAATAGCTGGAACCTGGAAGCAACCTAGATGCTCCTGAACTGAAGAGTGGATAGAGAAAATGTGGTACATTTGCACAATGCGGTACTACTCAGTGGGAAAAAATGGAATCTTGAAATTTGCAGGCAAATGAATGGCACTAGAAGAAACCATCCTGAGTGAGGTAACCTAGTCACAAAAAGACATAGTATGTACTCACTCATATATGGATTTTAGACATGAATCAGGGGAGTGTCAGCCTACAATCCCACTGCCAGAGAGTCCAGGAAACAGGGAGGACCCTAAGAGAGATGCATGATACCCCAGAGAAGGTGGAATGAGGCAAGATCTCTGAGCAGATTGGGAACATGAGGGGAGAGGAGAGGGAGGGGGAAAGAGAGGGGGAGAAGAGGAGAGGAGAGGAGGACATGGGGGAGCAGGAAGGTTGAATTGGGGGAAGAATAGAGAGTAGGATGAGAGATACCATAATAGAGGGAGTCATTCTAGGTTTGAGGGAAGATCTGGCACTAGTGAGATCTCCAGAGATCTACAAGAACGACACCAACTGGCAAATTAAGCAGTAGTGGAGAGACTACTTTAAATGCCCCTCCCTATAATGATGTTGATGACTATCTTATATACCATCCTAGAACCTACATCTAGTGACAGACAGAAACAGAAGCAGATACCCACAGCTAAACACTGAACTGAACTCCTGGAACCCAGTGACAGAGAGGAAGGAGTGATGAGCAAAGGGGTAAAGACTGTGCTGATGAAACCCAGAAAAACATCTGACCTGAACAAGGGGGAGATCTTGGACCCCAAAATGATGGCTGGGAGGCCAGCATGGGACTTGGACCCCTGAATGTGGGTGCCAGTGAGGAGACCTAGACAATCTATGGGGCTTTGGGTAGTAGATCAATATTTATCCCTGGCACATAAATGGACTTTGGGTGCCCATCCCACAATGAGGGATGCTCTCTCAATCTTGACACTTGGGGGAGGGCCTGGGCCCTCCCTGGAAAGAAATGACAGACTCTAGAGATCCCCCATGGAGGGCCTTACCTTCTCTGGGGAATGGAGTGGAGATTGGGTGGGGGGACTGATGGGGGGAGCAGACATGGAGGGGAGGGAGAGGAAGCTGGGCCTGACATGGGAAGCAAGCTTGTTTCTAATTTAAATATATAATAAAAAGTATTTCAAAAATGAAAGGAGTAAGTCACTAGAAAAAAAAACTGACCTTTTTAGAAGTTTAGGACATTGGAATTACCATATCTTAGAGCCATGGAAAATTGAATCTAGCTACTCTCAATATCCGGTGGAATCTCTGAGTCCTGAATCCAGTCAACCCAACAGGGCCAGGACAGAAGCCTCTCTCTGGGGATCTTCATCCCACAGCCCTGGGCCAAAGCACCCTCTGGGACCACCTGGGGGGGTCCCAGCTGAACCTCTTGGCCCCATACTCCTAATCACAGACAACCCAGAATCCCAGGAATTTGTGACCACAGTGAGTGGGGACCACTGATTGGGCCTGGAGGATGATGAAATATGGAAGCTTCCAGAGTTAGCCTGGTGGGGAAGGCCACATTTTCTGTGTCATGTTCTATTGCACGCCAATCAATTACAGTGCGCCCTATATAAACACATCATGAGGGCTTTGACAGGGGGCCGGGGTGAAGTTGGGTGTCAGGGTAAAACAGGGGATAATAAAATCACTGGAGATTTATTCCTCTAAATTGGAAACTTCATGCTTACACCTGACTAAATCATCAGGCTGAAATTGGAGCCGACTCCCACGGAAAACACGTGTAACCTTATCCCATCTTTGTTTAACAGCGACCCATCAAGCCGCTGATGGATTCTGCAGATGCGCAAGCATCCTCCTTCAGCTCCCTGAGTTGTTGGGGTCTCAGTCAGACCTGTCTTCACTGTGCCCACCCTATTCTCTGGCAGCTTTTCCAGGGCTGGCCAAAGCAGCCTTTCTTAAAGGTGGCTATCCATGTGGGTCTCTATCCCCTAAAAAGCTCCCCTGGTTCCCATCATGAATTTACACCATGTGTGCACCAACCATCTTCCCATGAAGATGTTCTGGAAAAGGGGGAGTGCTACTGAATAAAAGGAGAGGCAACCAGGACATCAAGACATAAGCTGTCCATGCCAACTCCAACTTGCATGTCTGAGAAAGCCACAACGGTTGATGACATAGCCTTCCCTCAGACAACTTACCTGAGGATGCAGTAAACTGATGAATTGAAGGTGCTTTATAATTTATAAATGTGTGGTCTATATTGTCCAATCTTCCATTTGAATTATGAAACCCTACATACGTTTCCAGGAGGTGGGGTGAAGCTAGCTAGCCTCTGTTGAAGAGTCTCCCTTTGTCAAGAGTCACCAGTCAAGAGTCAAGAGTTGGGAAGAACACTGAAGGGACTCTAATCAGTAAACCCCATCCCATCTGTGTGTTGGGCGCCGGCTAGCTGGGCTTAAAACAAGATTCTGTTTGATCCCCACATCACAGGTAAGAGATGGCAAATCAGAGAGAACTCAAGAGTTTTTGTAGCTTTCCCAAATCGCACAGTCAAGATAGGAACCACATTTGCAGACGCCCCTCTCCCAAGTTCATTGAAATGTACAGCAAGAGCTCTATGGTGTCTGAGAGAGAAAAGGTGAGCAGTATGTACCAGCCTCTCCCAGACCCTCCCTTCAGACCCATGAAGTCTTCCACACACCGACACACTCACCCCGGTGCACACCGCAGGTAGTCAGTGACTGGGAGGCTGCCGCGGGAGGTTCCTTGCTCAGAAGAGGGCCCTAGACTCACATCCCAGGCTTACACCTCCACCGTCGCCTCTTCGGCGGGGTGGAGTGGGATGGGGGAGGGGAGGAGGAGCCCCTGTGTCATTTTCAGCAGCAGTCAGCAGAGCCTTACAAAGTGCAAGATGGCTTTTTTAGCCCAGCATAAGGATCTAGTTAAAAACCAATAAATCAGCAGTGAAATGTGCATAGCAGCCTTCTCCGTAAAATCAACATGGCTTGTGCCTCTGCGGGGAGCCTTCTGACTGCCGGCTGAAGCCTGGGGCGCGGGTAGAGCCCTCCTCCATCCCGCAAGAGTCTCTCCTCTTGCCCCTAGACAAGAAGAGTAAGGCAACCCCGAGGGCTGCCAAGGAGGTGCCTGGACTGCAATCCCCAGACAGACATGCCAAGAGGCGTGTGAGCAAGGCCCAGACCGCCCTCGGCCTCCTCCTCCGACACTGAAAATCGAATTAGGAGACAGTCCGGCTGGGACTGGATGAGATGCAAGCGCCGGGCTTCTCCCCAGCACCGAATGCGACCGCCAACTGAAGGGAGGACGCGGGATCCCTTGGCACGGGCAGCCCCCGAGCCCTATTTCCCCTCGGGTCGGTATTTAATATCTGTAAAACTGCCACTCCGACAGCCAAGGTAAACAGCGTCCTCGGCAGTTCAGAGGTGAGCGCGCCCCAGCGCTTTCCCTCGGGTCGCGCCGCCAGCGCTGCATCTGTGAGCCTCGCGGTGTCTCCCACGCACGCTCCAGATTTCTCATTAAAATCGGCGACTGTGTCAACAGCGCGGCCGGGACTCCAGAGCTGGAAAAGCCATTTCGCCGCCCCACCCGGCCCCGCCAGGCCGCCGCCTCTGCGCCGCTGGCTCTCTAGCAGGTCCCCGGAGGGTCCCCGGAGCGCGCGCGCTGTCGGGCCCGGGCCAGGCCACCCAGCGGCGGTGCGAGCCCACCCGGCCCCGGCCCAGGAGGCGGCGGCCCGACAGGTGAGAGCGCTGGCGACCCTCTGGCCTGCACTGGTGACTCACACCCAGCTCCGAGAGAGCGTTTCTGTCCTGTGCCAGGGAAAAGCCCCCAGACAGCTGCAACCCCAGACACACCTGGCAAGCTTGTTTGTTGCCTGTAACTACTTTTTGTCATGCTGATCCACAACTAAGTATTAGGCCCTTGCTAGTAATAAGATTGTTGGGGGAGCAGAACACAGGGTGCTCTGAAGAGGGCTCTACTCCCTTGCAGTAGGACCAGACTCCAGGGTCAGAGGGAAAGCCAACAGTTAGCAATAGAGGTCCCATCCCGATATGACACACAGGATGCTATGTTGCTCTACTAGGGCTGGAGAGATGACTCAGCGTTTGGGGCTCCTTCCAAAAGACCCTAGTTTGGTTCCCAGAACCCACTTAGAGCTGTTTACACATGTCTCTAACTATAGCTCTAGGGGATCTAACACCCTCTTCTGGTTTCTGTGGGCACCCATATACAAAGATACACACACACACACACACACACACACACACACATTTTTTAATTAAATTAAAAATAGGGGGCGCTGGAAGGGCTTCTAGGTGGTTAAGAGCACTGGCTCCTCTTCCAGGGACCCTAGCTCACCCACAGCACAGCCCACAACTGTCTGTAATTCTGCTACCAGGGAATCTGATGCCCTCTTCTGGCCTCCCCAAGTACCAGGCATGCATACGGTACACAGACATACATGCACATGGTGCGCAGGCATGCATGCAGGCAAAACAACCATAAACATAAAATAATTTAAAAAATACATAAATCTAAAGAGAATAAAGACAATAATGGAAAGATAATGGCACTACCCACCTCCTCCAGCTCCCGGGACTCGGTACGGCTCCACACAGCAATTATTCTTTCATCAGCTGTATTTACTTATTAAGGCCCTTATGCATAGAGCCATGAAAGAAAGAGCTGGTAATCCAGGGGGAGCCTGCAAGCAAGGCAAACAGGAGGCTGACTGTCATGGAAGGGAAGTGGAGAGTCCTGATTGGGTGCTCCGGACAAGGCCCTGGGGAAGGGAGATATAGCAATGGCTGAAAGACAAGAGGGCAAGGGCAGTTAAGAAAGTCCTCCAGGACTTGGATAGAGCCTAAGAAAGAGAGCAGTGAGGGATGACAAAGGCACAGAGACAAAAGTGGTGCTGATGGAGGGAGGGTGGGAGCACGTGCAAGCTGGGTCACTCTCAAGGAGCACTTTTAAGTCCTGGCGTCTGGTGTTTGTGTACTCTCGCTTGTACATACGCTTTTTGTTTTGTTTTACGGGGAACGTGGAAAGAAAGCCCCCAACAAGCTATGCAGTTGAGTTTCTGGCACTTGTAGAAATCACAGGGGTCAGCACATCTGGAATGCAATGGATGCACATCATCCTGGATCTCCCTGCCTGGTGAGTATGTGACTTTGTATGTATGTAAGTATGTGCATTTGAATGTGCCCTCAGATGGATACCCACGTGTATGCATGTTTAAAAATGTGCTTGTCTATTTAGATGTATGCATGTTATCTACATCAGCATTTGTGTATGAATATGAGTGTTTATGTACCTTTGCATGCAGTATAATAGCAAGAATAAAGATGTGTGCATTTGCCTTTGCACAAGAATCTATAATTGTTCCTGTGCATCTGTGTATATAAGCTTGTGTTCCCACACACTTAAAAAAACATGTAGTTCCCACTCTCATGCATCCATGGCAGGGGTATAGGACTAGATCTCAAGTTTAGCTTTCATCAAGGCCAAATAATTCTCACCAGCATGCCATACCCCTGAACTCCAGACCTAAGTCTCCAGACCTCCCATTCAAATGGTTAATGTGATCCCTCTCCTGTAGGAAGCCATCTGACTGTCCCCTGAAGAGTACAGCCTGCTCCTTCCTCTGTCCAGCTTCCCCAGGCCTCTCAAACTGACCACTGTGAATCCACAGTTAAAACAAAAACTAAAAGAAACAAGATCAAATTGTCGCACAAGTAAAGACAACTGTGCGTGGCAGCACATTTGTTTTGGGTGTGTCTGGAGATGCTGGTGACCCAGGACTGAGAGGAATTGTCAGGATGACTGAATTGAGGTCAAGAGCACAGAAGCTGTGCTCTCTCCATCTCTTCCACCTCCGGGCCTTCAATTTGGGCTTGGAGAATCTCACAAGACACTGCTCAGGAAACCTGGGCTCTCCTCCAGCTGCTGCCCCCTCCATTGTCTTCACCAGGATTCTTCCTTAGGCTGGTGTCTACAGTAGACACACCCACTTTCTTCCCTCTCCTCTGCTAAGCCAGGCCAACTGCAAACCCAAGAAACCTTCCCACTGGGCCTTGGGCCTCAACGCCTGGATGCTTACTTCATTTTCCACACCCCTCCATTCCCCTGCCTTTCTGCCCTGGGACAACATTCTCCATTTCTCCTGAAGGCTTTCTGTTCCTGCCGTGCGCAGAGTGTGGGCACCCTTCAGTTCTGCCTTCCAGACCCTCTTTTCTAGTCTTGCGACAGGAGAGTTGGGTCTAGATAAAGACACCACCTCAGGATCTCCATCCTGTCTCTCCCTACCCAGTCACATCTCTGAAAGTCTTCCAAGAGTCCTCTGAGGTGGCATGGCCCAAAGGAGCCTAGCTTCTTTCTGCTCCATTCCTGGTGTCCCCGTTTCTGTCTGAGTACCTCTGCCCTGTACATCACCTAAACCAGACCACTGGTTTATTCCTGACCTAACTCCAGCATCCAGACACCACGTCTTGACATCCTCACTAAGCTTTCAGTTCTGCCCACAGGTTTCTTGGGGCTCTGAGGTCTTCTCCGGAAAGTCATCTCTCCTTGCTCTCTCCAGGAAGCTCTCCAGTCTCCTTCCTCCACTGACAGAAGAGGGTCCCGCAGCCATGCTCTCAGAGAGGTGCCTCGTGGGGTTGTCCTCCATCTCCAGCACCTCTGCCTGCTCTAGTTCTGCCTGGTGCTCTTTGGGCTGGTGACCCATGACCAGCTGGTCCCTCAACTTGCTCAGCTAAATGCCCTCACTCTCGGGTCAGGACTGGCTGATCCAGAGTACCCCAAGCTCACATTCAAAGACTCAGACCCGCCCCAGCTGCTAGTCTCCATAAATGAGGATTAGGTGCCCCCCTTTGAGGCAGACGGGTGGGCTGTGAGAAGAGTTGGTTTGGTATAGATTTTATGACAGGATCACATTTCGTCATCAGACCCCACTCTGAAGCCAGCCAAGGGCAGGTCAGGGGCAGGGGAGTGGGAACCTGAGCTCTCAGTCAACCCTGAAAACAGGGCTGCTGGCCCTGGAGAGACTGTGATGCAAGTGAGGGTCAGGCTTTGAGTAACAGCCACCCTCTGCCACCCACCCACAGTGTGAACCTCTGAATCTCTGGGTTGTGAAATGAGGGCTCTAAACTAAGTGGGCCCAAGGCCACCTTCACTTGCAGTCTCCTAGACCCTATTCCAGTCTAAGCCACAAAACCTATCACCCTTCTCCAAAGGATGCTGAGCTACTGTAGACTTACAAACCCTAAAATACAGGCTTCCAATTGTAAATTTCAGGTAAATAAATAGGTTTGAGCTATTGGTGGCACATGCATTTAATCCCAGGACTTGAGAGGCAGAGACAAAGGATCTCTAAGTTGGAGGCCAACCTGGTCGACAAAGTGAGTTTCAAGACAGCCAGGCCAAAATAATAATAATAGTAGTAGTAGTAGTAGTAGTAGTAGTAGTAGTAGTAGTAGTAGTAATAATAATAACAAGAAGAAGAAGAAGAAATAACAAGTAAACAGTTTCAATATAAGTATATCCTAAGCATTATACAAACATACCAAAAATTATACCTCATTTGTCTAAAATTCAATGTATTTTTACTTAGTAAATTTGGCACTCCTACCTTGTGTGCAATGAGGTTTATAGAACCATAGCTCCATGGTCCTTCTAAGCAGAATAGGTCAGGGTTGTCGAGGAAAGTGGTCTTGGACTAGCCATTCAACTGTGATCAAACGCAGTGGGAACTCTGTGGAAAGGTGTTCCAAGAGAAGGGACCAGCACAGACTGAGGTGCAGAGGCAGGTGGTGCTGAGGACGGTTCATGAATGACTGCAGAGGACAGATCTGTGGGATGAAGCAGCTGTAGTCAGATTCTGCTACATCCAGTCTCTGCTGCTGCTGCTGGTGGTGGTGGTGGTGATGATGGTGGTGCTGATGATGCTGGTGCTGATGCTGATGCTATGCTAAAGGAGGAGGTCCAGAGGGTCTAAGTTGAAACAAAATTACAGCCAGAGACTGGATACAGAGAGCAGCCTCCAGCTGCCCAAAGACCAGGGGAAGGAAAACTCACAGTCTAGGAGGAATTTTAAAGATCTACTCAAGGACTTTGGGCTCAGATCTGTTATATCCATGTGCTATGATTAAAATAGAAATGTCCCCAACAGGCTCCTGTGTTGAATGGTTGGTTCCCAAATGGTGGCACTATTGGGGCTTTAGGAGATGAGACCTATTTGGAGGAAGTAGGTTCCCGCAGTCTCCAGTTCTTTCCTCACTTTGCTTCCTGCCCACCATGAACTGAGCAACCCCCTCCTTCGCACAGTCCCACAGCCAGAGTGTTCTGCCTCAACACAGACTTAGAATCAACAGAGCCAAGGACTATGGGCTGAATTCTCTGTACTATGAGGCAGAAGAGATATCTCCTCCCTTGTCTGTGATTACACCACAGTAATCAAAGGCAATTGATGCCTTCAGAGTAAACACTCAGTAGCAGTCAATAAATGACAGTTGGGTTGTTGTTCCTATCAGGCACTCTATACATGCTGTGGCTTTGTAGCAGCTGACCTCTCCCCACCCCCATCCCACCCACCCTGACCCCTGGATGTTCCCCACAGGGCCAGGGTCATCTCTTTATTTTTCATGTGTATGTGTGCTTAGCCTGGCGTATCCCATATGCCTGGTGCCTGTGGAGGTTGGAAGAAGGCATCAGAACCCTGAAACTGGAGTTATGGATGGTTGTGAACCATCTTGTGGGTTCAGAGGACCAGAAGAAAAACAAGTAGCTTCAGTGCTGAGCTGTCACTCCAACCCCCAGGACCATTTCTTATAACAGAACAGATTGGCAGATTCCTGCACTCTGTATCAGTGTATTTCCCAGTATCAGTGAGAGGTGAAGCACCAGGAGAACAGTCTTGACACAGTGCACTTCAGGAATGGAGAGTGAAGACTTGTCTAAGGCAGAAGGACCCTGCAAATGTGCTTCCCCGAGTCTCAGGTCATCCTCACAGCAGCTCTAGGAGTAGGGCTTAAAGCCCCGCTGTAATGAGGTGAATAATAAGACTTGGGCTGAGTCTTTGTCAAAGGTCTTAACTAATAATGGTAGGAAGTGAGCTTTAAAATTCAAGAGCTCCTTTTCCTATACAAGTCTATGTATATATGAATGAGAGAACAATGAAGCCCAAACCCAGTGCTTGCTTGAGCCTGCCACACTCTCGCACCTGTTGAGTCCCTCCAAGTGCAAACCTCCCACGGCTGTAGCCATTCATGAGGACTTGGAACCCAGTCTGCCCAGAAGGCACACACATGGTTCTTCTTATGATGTTATAAGGAGATTAGAGGCCTCAGAAAACCTTGGATTCAGTCTCAAGTTTCCCAGTTCTTGGCTGCATAGTTTTTAACTTTCTGAATTCCTGCTTCTTTATCTGGAAAATGAGGATTAAAAATGCCTTCCTCATAGAGATGTGACAGTTCAGCATGCTGATAGATGGGAAAGAGCTTTCTAAACCAGAAAGCATGGTACAGATGTGTTTCATGCCCCAGATCACAGACAAACATCATCATCCAAACTTAAAAACTTTCACCAGTTGAAGTCTCCCAGAGACCTGAGGAGGTCTCTGGGCTAGCAAGGCAGTCCTGTTCACTGCTAATCTGACATTTCATTTGCCATTTGTCAGTGTTTGACATGCCCTTCTGTGTATGGTTTTAAAATCCTGCACTGGGTACTGGTGAATAAATGATGTCATAGTGCTTGCCCTTGGATGGGTGGTTGGTCTAGAAACAAACAGACAACAGCCAGTAATCAAAAAGATGCAAAAACTAGAAAATTGAAGAAAACTACCTCACAACTTTTCTCCAAGTTTGCACTGGGCTTAGATACACTTTTATTGTTTTATCCAACAAATGTCTATGGGGCTCTTGTAAAGTGCTGAGATGTATCAGCAAACAAAATACATAGTTCCTGTTATCAAGTCTTAGTAGAGGGGACCAATAATGACTTAGTCATGCACTGTGTCATATATTGTAATAATACAATGACAGATACTATGAAAAAACTAAGTCAGAATAAAGAGATTCTACCAGCTTACTTGGTAGAATATTTGCCCAGCACTGAAAGAACCCAGTAAGGTGGTGCCGGTAGATTATCAGGAAATGGAAGTAGGAGGTTCCCAAATTCAAGGTCATCCTCAGCTTCAAAGCAAGTGTCAGAATTATTAATTGATTGATGATTGATTGACTATATTATTTAAATCTAAGGGACTAGACATGGGTAAAAAGGAAAGAAAAGTGGGGGAGGGAGCATGAAGGGATTATCTTACATAGATCAATTAATGGGACAATGGAACCGACTACTGAGCACAAACATAGGTGGAATAAGGGCGTGATCATTGAGTAATCATTAAATACACATAATACTGACAAAATAAGGCAATAACATTTTCAGGGTGTAGCTAAAGCAGGGCTTAGCACAAGTTTCATAACTTTAACCATTTATATTTTAGAATAATGATAATATTAAATCAATGATTAACATTGACATTTTAGGAATTTTTTAAGAAACAAAGAGAAAGGAAGAATTATCAGTTTTAAGAGTGGAGGCTGTGTTTGGTGGCTCACATCTGTAATCCCAGCACTCAGAAGGCTGAGGCAAAAGTATCTTTGTGCACTGAGGCCAGGCTGAGATAGTGAGTGCCAAATAAACCAGAACTACAGTGTGAGACTACGTCAAAAAATGACAGTAAGCTCTTCCCACCCCTTCTCAAAGGCATAGACCTAACTGAAATAGAAAAATGAACAATAGGGGACTGGAGAGATGGCTCAGTGGTTAAGAGCACTAACTGCTCTTCCAATGGACCTGAGTTCAAGTCCCAGCACCCACATGGTGGCTCTTGACCATCTGTCTCCAGTTCCAGGGGATCTGATGCCCTCTTCTGGTCTCCTCAGTCACCAGGAATGTATGTGGTGATACATACACATACATGCAAGCAAAATACTCACATACATAAAATAAGATAAATAAATATTTTTAAAAATGTTTTAAAAAGAAAAGAAAATGAACAACGAGGAGAAAATAATATAATAAAAAGCTGGTTCTTTGGAGGAATTGATAAAGAGTCTCCAGCTGGATTGTTCAATATTAAGAAAGAGATGCCAGGCGATGGGGCTCAATGGACAAAGGAGCTTTCTGTGCAAACCCAAGGCTTGAGTTTGACCCCCAGAATTCATGGTTCTTTGGTTTGGTTTGGTTTGGTTTGGTTTGGTTTGGTTTGGTTTGGTTTGGTTCAGTTTTTGGTTTTAGTTTTCAAGACAGGGTTTCTTTATGTAGTAGCCCAGCCCTTGTTGTCCTGGAATTTGCTCTGTAGACCAGGCTGGCCTCAAACTCAGAGATCTGCCTGCCTCTTTCTCCCAAGTGCTAGGATTAAAGGCACTTTGGCCCCATGGTTTGTTTGTTTTAGTTGATTGGTTAGCCACCTGCAGTAGCACGCATTTGTAATCAAAACATTCATGGCTAGAGAGAAGACAGGACAAGCAATTCTGCTGGAAGCTGGTGTAAGAGCATAGCAGCATAAACAAGAGAAGCTCAAAACAGGGCAGGAGCAATAAGACCAGGCATGGTGGCACAGGCGTTTAGTCCCAGCACTCAGGAGGCAGAGGCAGGCAGATCCCCAAGTTCGAGCCAACCTGTTCTACAAGGTAAGTTTCAAGTCAGCCTAGATTGCATAATGAGACCCTGTTTTTTTTAAAAGTTCCTATAGACACTGAAACAATGTAGTAACATGAACAACTTAATACAATTAATTGAAAAAACTTAGGCAGAATAAACAATTTTCTTGAGAGGTGCAAACTAATACTGAATCGGGCGGTGGTGGTGCATGCCTTTAATCCCAGCACTCAGAAGGCAGAGGCAGGTGGATCTCTGTGAGTTCGAGGCCAGGCTAGTCCCATAGCCTCCAAAACAATACTGAGAAACCTTGTCATGTAAAAAACCAAAAGAAAAAAAAACTAACTAATACTGTCTGAATACTGAAAATCTCAAAAGTTTACTAAAATAGTAGGATAGATAAATTTATCAAGAATGTGATAGTGTATCAATTCTATATTACCTATATGTGTAATGAACATTAGAAAACTTTAAATATAATTTTAGATGGCATCGGAAACCTAACAATTCAGAATAAACTTAGCAAGATATATGCAAAACCTCTATACTTAAAACTAATAACCATGTTGAAAAAAATGCATTCCAAAGAAATTCCAAATAGTCTTGTATCTTTAAAGAAATTACATCAAGAACATAATACATGTTAATAATACATGTTTTCAGGTAATAAACTATATAAAATATGCATATACTTTTCCAGAAAATATAGGAGGCAGAAATACGTCTTAACTCATGATTTGAGTCTCCAAACCAGACAAGGACATTAAAAGGGAAAAAAACCCATACATCGATATCTTTTACATGCATAGACTTAAAAATCCTTAATAAATCACTGTCAATTGAATCCAAATTAGCCGCTACGGCAGTTGCTCATGCTGACTGTCAACTTTATTAGACTGAGAAAAGCCTAGGAGACTGCTGAAGCACAGCTCAGTGAGGTTTGGGAAGATGATTAGGTCATGAAGACTCTGACTAATGAACAGTTGAGTCCACTGATGGATTCCGATTTTGAGTGGACTGTCGGGAGGCGGACGGTGCCTCAGCTGTGGAAGTACATCACTGGAGCAAGTCTCCAGAGCTGTGTCTTGCCTTGACCCTTTCCTGCTGGTGCTCCACTCAGCTCTGCTCTACCATGCCTTCCCAGCCATGACGGGCAAACAACTTATATGTATTTGCAAATGGCCTAGAAAAGGCACACAACCATGTGAAAGACTAGACTGAGAGGAACTATGTCTACTGGGTTTCAGGGGGTGACTTAATAGTCAAACACAATCCTAAGCACATTCTAACACCCAGCTCAAGCATCCCTGGGAGTATTGTAGGAATGGAACTGGTGAAAGCATGGGCAGATCTCTGGAAGAGTTAGGGTCAGCCATAGATGCATGCATGCAAGGTCAATTGTTTTTAACACATCTGTTTTAGAGGGAACGTAAAGCATCTAACTAAGCAGCAAAAGAACAATTAGACAACCACACAGGGAAAATCGAGCCTCAACCTCTGTCTTGTCCCATGTCCCATGGCCCCAAAATTGTTTCAAAACTGATTATAGGCCTAAACTTAAAAAAGAAAAAGTTGAAATTCTTAGGAAAAGTATATGAGTAAATATGTATGGATTTTAAACCTGCCCCCTCCAAAATCCTCTTAGTATACAAAAAGCACTAAAACAAGTAAAATATTGATTAGTTGCACTTGACCAAATCTCAAAAACTTTTGTTCACCAGTAGATATTAAGAAAACATAGCTTGCCTGTAATCTGTGTCCAAAGCATATGGGATTCTAGACTAGGGATGCAGCTCCCTAGTAGTCATTGTTTCGTGGGCATGCCAGCATTCTCATCACAATGTGTATGCCTATGTGTGTCATGTACCTAAGTAAATAAAAACTCTTGATAAAGTAATAAATGATCCAACAAGAAATGGACAGTCTTAGTCATTTCACAAGCTATGCAAATAATTGGTAAATACCCAAAAGAGAACTCAGTATGTCAGTGTGGTGGCACATGCCTATAACCCCAGCCCTTAGGAGGCTGAGGCAGGAGGGTTGGGAGTTCCAGATCAGCTGGTCCCCAAAAAAAGAAAGAGTGCGGACTGAGTGTCATTAATCATCTATAAGTTTGAATTGGAACTACAAAGTCATACACATGCACACCAGCTAGGGTAAAAATATAAAACTAGAAAGACTGACAAAAGCAACTGCAGCACAGATGTGGAGCGATCAAAATTCTCATAATCTCTGGCAGGAGGAGGGCAAAACAGTACCACCCGTTGGGAAAATGCTTTGTCATTTTCACACAATAAAAAAGTGCATCAACTCTGTCCCAGCAATTCTACTCTTAGGCATTTACACAAGAGAAATGAAAACGTATATCCATTTCTTTCATACAAGAAATGTTTATAAATGCTTTATTCATAATATCCCCCAAGGTATAAACAACCCAAATGAATGTAAAAACAAAATATGATCAATTCATTCATGTACTACAATCAGGCCTTCATGAAGAACAACTCACTAACAACACAGGCAAAGCTCACAAACAATCTAAAAAAAGCAGAAGAGTTTTGTTCCATCTGCATGAAGTTCAAGAGAATATGCAAACAGTAACTTCTAGTGCTGGGGGTTACAACAATGCTATGGATGTTGGAACTGATTAAGAAGAGCCATGAGGGAGTTCTGTGGGGAGGAACATGGGGAGGTTCTAGCTGAAATGGAGCCTTTGAGAGTTTATAGCCCTTCCCACTTCCAGTCCATTTTCTCTACTTCCTATCTTACAATATGTGAGCAAGCTGCCCCACAACTCCACCACAGACCAAGCCACCCCAGACATTACCTCAGCCACCCTGCCTCCCCTACCAAGAGGGCTGTGCTCTCCAAACTGTAAGACATTGGATGCTTCATCACTAAGATGCCAGGTGTTTCATCATGGTGACATGAAAGCTCATACATCTGCATGCTCATTTGTCAAAGCTCATCAAGCCACATTTAGACACATATCACAAAATGTTGTTAATATAAGCTTTAGGACATGCAATGATACCCACGAAGAGGTGGCATAAGAAGCCCCAGAGAGTTCAGGAGAGGGATCAGCAAGAAAGGCTGTGAGAAAGATTCAGCATGTACATAGAGCCTTCAAGAATGGATGGGATTTGGAGGGGAATCTGATTACCAGAAATGTCAGATGTGAAGGAACTCACAGATTGCTAAGTGTAAAAGGCTGTTAGGTAGAAATCTGGTGCCTACTCAAAGCAAGAGAAAGACTAGAATAAGCATGTTAGAGAGTGATCACATGAACTTCTCATTGGAGAGACTGACTGAAGGTCAGATCTTTGGAGACTAGGGAACGTGTATTCCCTGGAGCCCACAGCAATGTGGGCAGACTGGGCACCTAGCCCACTTCTAGGCACATAGGAAATACTAAATAAATTTTTTTCAAACAAATAAAATGTAAATAATGGAACTGCTAACAGGTCTCAGCCTAAGCAATGGCTTGGAGCCCCAGAGAGGACCTGGACTCTGACTCACTCTGCAAAGAAGCTGTGCACAGTCCTGGAGTGCTGAGCTTGGACACATTCTATCACGAAGCTCAAGTTGCCCTGAGGGCACCATATAACTTTATTATAAGCTCATGCAATAACACAGGCAAATGGAACAACAATGTAAAGTTGCCTTTAATTAAAATGAAGGGTGTTTGCCTCTCCCTCCTTTTCCTCCTCAGTCAAGGCAGCCTTGATGAGCTATATGGAGCACTCAAAGGAATTTGTCCAAAGCAGGAGACAGCCTCCTATCCCCTGTTGAGCGTCATCAAGGTTTGAGCAGCCCTTTCCGCTCCCCAGTGTCTGCCACACTCTATGTTATATGAGCCACATGGCAGAAGGCACCAGGAAAGCAAGAGCAAAAGCAGCAAAGCCTTCCTAAGAGACCCCAGGAAAGAAAACGAAGAGCAAGGGTTGCCAGCTAGTGGGGGCAGAGAAGAGGCTGCCAGTTACAAAGTGCTTCTCCATGCAGCAATCCCACCCGTACTGCCTCCTCGACGGATTTAAGCCTCACAATCATTGAGATGCTCCGTTTGGTAGAGGAGAAAGTCTCAACCAGGGTAAGTTTCCAGCCTCTGATCACACGACTTTCTTTATACTCCAGAAGCTACTGCAAATAGCAGTCTCTGAATACCCTCCCTTCCTTCATTAATCCAGTGTAGAGCAGGTAGAAACCAGAAAACTCTCCTTCATCCTCAGAACCCCTTGGGGGTCAGGTCAAGACAGCTGACCTAGACGCTGTCAATCAGCATACCTACCAGAAACCTGGGTTCCGAAGGAGGACAGGGGAGTGGCATTGTGTCTGGTTCTCCAGTAGAAGCATCATGTTTTCTGGGTCCCGCAGTGATGGAGGCTCTGTCATTCAGCTCAAATGCTATAGAGACTAGATGACCAAGCAATGGTATTTACTAAAAGCATGCCCACATATTGCTCAATCCATATTCCTGGGGTGCTCCCTCAGAACCTGTGAGCTGTCCAGTAACTTGTAATACATTTCTGCTTTTTCATTATCCAAAATGGACTCCGTTATTTGTAAGAAGCCCCAATAATACAGGAAACTTAGGGCTCAAGTTTGGATGCTCGTCTCCAGAATTCAAACTTCTACCCACACAACACAGTCCAATTTCTCCTGTCCTTTTTTCCACAGCTCTTCAACTAAAGCTCCTGCCATGCTAAAGATGAGAAAATGAAGCTCAAAATATATCTAGGCCCGGACTTCTGGTCCAAGCCTGTAATCTCAGCTATTCAGGAGGCTGAGATAGGAGGGTGGAGTTCAAGGAACTACAGAGTGTGTTCAAGGCCAGACTGGGAAATTAGTGACACCCTGTCTCAAATCTTTAAAAAAAAATGTAACTAGATATATAAGAGTGACAGAGTGCTTGTCTAGAATACACAAGGAGAGAGACAGAGACAGAGACAGAGAGAGAGAGAGAGAGAGAGAGAGAGAGAGAGAGATTGAAACAGCTGCTAATTGAGCTACTAAGTTGAGCCACATGAAAATGTTAGGTGTCTGAAAAAGGCAAATCCCTAAGGTTTAACATAACATAATAAGACTCTGATCTGTAATTGCCTGACTCCAAAACACTTGTTTCCATTGCCTCTGCTTTCCCACCATTCATGGAAATTACGAGCTACACACGAGTGGTCTAGTTTCAGAAATAAGGTTGGAAGGCATGTACCTACTGAGAGCTCGGGAGGAATAGAGGCCACAGACTGGGGCTTTCCTCTGAGGAGACATCTCAGCTCCTCATTGGGCCCCACCCTGAGGTCACCACTATGGGGGAAGACTTGGGTCAGTCCAAGGCTCTCACCTGCACTGCATCAGAGGAGAGCTAATGCAGGATGCTGAGCACAAGCAAAGCCCTCAACCTGCTCATGCGCAGAAAGAAGGCCGCTGCAGGGGTCGAGTCCAGAGTGGAGGGAGCTTCTGGACAGGTCAACCTGCTCATGCGCAGAAAGAAGGCCCCTGCAGGGGTGAAGTCCAGAGTGGAGGGAGCTTCTGGACAGGTCAACCTGCTCATGCGCAGAAAGAAGGCCCCTGCAGGGGTGAAGTCCAGAGTGGAGGGAGCTTCCGGACAGGTCAACCTGCTCATGTGCAGAAAGAAGGCCCCTACAGGGGTGGAGTGCAGAGTGGAGGGAACTTCCGGACAGGGAGTCCAGGTAAGTGGAGAACAGAAAGGGCAGTGAGCAGCGGGTGTGAAGGCTGAGAGCCCGGTGACTGTGACTGTGTAGAGCAGTGGTTCTCAACCTGGTGTTGTGCTGACCCCCCCAACATAAAATCATTTTTATTGCTACTTCATAACTGTAATTTTGCTACTGTTATGAATCTTAATGTAATTATCTGTGTCTTCTGATGGTCTTAGGTGGCTCCCGGGAACGGGTCATTTGACTTCCCTTGGGAATTATGAGCACAGTTTCGGTGATGCATCTAGTGTGCAAAAAATAAGCACCAAGTGAAAAGAGAGGCTGAGAGCCTCCTTTTCAGCAGCCCCTCCTACCCACTATGAGGGAGATGACTGCAAGCCACACAGACCTAGACCCTGCTGCTGGGCTGTGAGAGCCATCAGGGAAGCTGTGGGTTCAGCAAGTCTTTAACTATAATTCACTTATGTTTGGTTCCCACAAACTTCTGAGAGTCATGGGAACATGTCGAAGTCTTAGCCTAAAAGCCACTCAAAACCATGAGAATGGACACAGTCCATTCTATATTTTATTTTATTTTACTTTATTTTTTGAGACAGTTTCATTATGCAGGCCAGGTTGGCCTCAAACTCGAAGATTGCCACCTGCCTCCTCTGCCTTTCAAATGCTGGGGTTAAAAGCAAGCTGTATTTTCTTAAAGATCACCCAGGGCGCGCTCCAACAAGAAAAGATTTGAGAAAATAGTTCGGAAGAGACCTACTGGGGTGATTCAAAAGAGCAGTCAATATTGGTGGCACAGGTAGCACGTGGGGCAGAGGGGGAGTGGATGTAGGGTGTTCCCATTGAACTTAAACTCATTGGCTTAGTACGATTGTTACATGGTATCACACACACACACACACACACACACACACACACACACACACACACACCCTTCCTCAGTTTTGTCATCTGTGAGACCAAAGTCCCAACTCCCTGGGAAGTGCGTGCCACTGTAGAAGTTCAACTGTGACTGTTGGCTGGGAAATGCAGGGAGGATGAGGGCCACTGTGGGTACCCTCAATGAGAGAGTCTGTGGGTCATCTGGGTGAAACTACCACTGGGCTTCTGGACCTTGAAAGTCAGTCTAAAAGAAACTGGAACTGCTGGAGTGCACGTGGCATCCCCAAGTCTATGGGAAAGGGGGAGCTGCCCTGGGTAGAGAGGGCAGTATGAAACACACAGGTGCCCAAGTGAACATGACACCTTTTGTGGCTTCCTGTACCACATGAGGGATCTGGGACTTGTTTCCGGATCCTGGGGAAAATACTAGAGATGACAGTAGGTTTGGCAGTGTCCCTGAAGATGTGGAGTAATTCATCCCACATGACCCAGCGGCCTTGGCTGCTGGCCCCTTCTGGATTCCTGCGGGAGCCAGGCCTGAGTCAGCTCCTCTGGGCCCTGAACCTGTCTGAGCCTTCAGACCCAAGCTTAGGCAGCTAAGCCCCAACTCGTGCTGACAAATCCCTTCTAATAGAGAGATCAACTTTTCAATACTACCATCGCTGCTCTCGAGACATCCCAGGGCAGCAGACAGCAGGCTGGGTCCAGGTCCTTGAGCTGTAGAGAGCTGGTACCCAGCACTGGAGACTCTCCTCCAATGAGCTTGCTGGCTTGTCACCACCCACTCCAGCAGCTGCAGGGGCTCCAGTTTAGCAATACCACTCACTAGAGCCCCGTGGGGAGACACAGAGCACAAGTGAGGTGCCCCTGTGAGGTTTATGGACCAAATCATGTCACGTCGTGACTCCTCAGCAGTGTAGCTGCTGCTCTTCCTCAGGGCCTTTGGATTTCTTCTTCCCTTGGCTGGATGTTTCTTCCTCCCGGTGTGGGCAGGGCTTCTCTATCATCTCTCTCAAGTTTTTATCAGGAAGTCTTGCTTTCAGAGAGGCATACTGTACTAACCCACTTGAAACATGGCTCCCCGGTGCTGACTATATTTCCTCTCCCATCCTTATTTTCCCTGTGTTGTAGTCACCGTCTCCCACACGGTGTTTTACTTCTTGTTTGTCATTGTTCACATCTCCCATCCTGACTAAAAAGAAGCTCCATGGAGGCAGAGGTCCTGCTTCTGCTGTCTCTGATGAATCCTCTGTCCCTGTCCAATTTGTGGTACAACTTGTGCAGCCCATACCTGAGAGTGGGCGGTGTGGATTGAGGAGAGAAAGAGACAAAAGACAAGAGATAGAGTCAGAAGGGCACCCAGTGAACACTGGGGGGAAAAGACCCAAGTTTATTACACATACTCTTTATATACCCCAATCAAAAGTGGGGGAAGACAAAGAGACTTCCTTACCAAGTACAAAAAACAAGCAAGTATAACTACCTTCTCAATACCCAAACATCAAGTAACCACACCTTAAACCAAGTATCCTGCTGTCAAGGCAAGACAGACAATAGCCACCTTAGGTTAAATATCCCATTGCTAAAGTAAGACATCCATTAGTTACTTCTTAGACCAAACATACTGTTGTCAAGGTAAGACATCCATTAGTTTAACCACACCCCAGGCCAAACATTCTGCTGTTTTCCCTGAAACAGCAACAGTAGGTTTGAACTCTTTGACCTTAAGTTAAAGTGGAGCCATTTTTATGGGCCCCAACAATCCTCAAAGCCTAGAACTAAGGCTGGCACAATAGACAGCCAAGTATTTGTCTATTAAGTGATTGATTGATTGATTGATTGATTGATTGATTGATGATTGATTGATTGACGAGGATGGGTGGCTGGACTGAAAATCGGAGTCCAGAGCTTGCAATCTAGTTCCCTCTACATCCTTAGTCTTCACATCCATAGGACAAGGAATATAAATAATGCCTGCTCAGATTTGAAAGCCATCACTAAGGATGGGGCACAGGAACAGACAGGCAAGGCAGTAGGAGTCAGAACCAGGGACTGTGGAGTCAGAGTGTAGAGGTGGGGGCTCATGGGAAGTGACATTGCCAGCTAGGATAGTCATTGGCCTACCAGGCTAAATCTGGAAGTGTGTGGCTGTGAGTTGCTAGAGGACTCATTTGACTCCTGTTGAGTCTCCAGTTTCTACCATGAGGTGCTTTCTTCCCAGGCAGGCCCAAGCCTTCTGAAAGCCCAGTGTTCCAGCTTCCAGAGTTATCCTTCAGGAAGAGCCCCCTCAGCTTCTGTGAAGCAGTTCCTAAGAAATCAAGAGAACTTAGAGAATACACCCAGATGGTCCCAGGTGCCATGGATGGGAAAACTTTGAATAAAGCTTGGAATACTGGAAGGGGTGGCCACTCCCTACACTGGTAGCTGAGGAGGCAAGCCTTGTGAGACCTGCCCACTACCCCACTCTCAGCTTTACAAAGGCCCTGACCTTTAAAGCTAACTCACTTTAGCATAGCCTCCTCAGGGACATCTTCATTGATGGCTCCATCCCATTCAGTTCACCATAAAGAGACCCATCCACTTCCTCATTTGAACACTCTGTACCTTACCTAGACATTCATTCTTGGAGAACATGGTGTAAGGCATTGTTACAACTATGTAGTGTGTGTGTGTGTCTGTGTGTGTGTGTGTATGCATATGTGTGTGGAAGTCAGAGGATAACTTTGTAGAGTTGGTTCTTTCTTTTCACTTTGGCATGTTTCCAAGGATGGAACTCGGGTTGTCAGGCTTACACAGCAAGCCATTTTACCTGATGAACCATGGGGGTGAATTTTTATAAAACACTAAGTGCATAAGCTGAGCCCTGGGGAATATTCAGTGAAGGAGCCCTGTGAATCCAGTGTCACGGTCTCCTGAGCCTACCAGCTCCCACAGTCTTCTTAAGGCCTCTCTGGTCTGAGTCTGTGTCTCCTGCTGTTCTGTAGCTGATATAGAATATGGAGAATATGTACCAAGCCTCCTCACTCTACCCCATCTGCCAGGCTACCCTCACTCTTCCCTGGGGCCTGCAGACCGCCTTCCATCCAGGCTGGGAGCACTTTCTCTGCTGCATGTGTTTATTGGCACTCCATCCTGCACCTAGAAACAGTTAGCCCGCAGTGAGGGACTGACTGGCGCTTGTAGAAAAAAAAAAAGAGGCAGGAGAAAGGGGAGGAATAAAGGGAAAGCATGACACCCGGTCCACTCATCTGCATACACTCAGATCTGTCTCTCAGCCTTCTGAGACCCAGGGCTTCAAGCCACTCATCCCATTGCTTCAGTGTGGTCCGTGGATCTGCAGCAAGACCTCAGGCCACTTCCAGATGGGCTGAATCTGAATGTGCAGATCGGCAAGATCCCCAGGTGCCGGACATGCGCTTGAATACCAAGGAAACGCGGTGCCCAGATCTGAGGAAGATACTGCCAGCCTCGCCGACCTCCCAGGAGAGTGGAGAGTGTCAAATGAGTGACTAATGAGAAAACATCTTGAATCCTGGAATATACTGGGCAGATGAGATAAATTGCTATGACTATTCTTATGATTAATAATAGTCCTCCAAAAAAACCACTTTATAGTTTTGTTTCTAAAACCTCATTAAACTCTGTTCAAATGTGCCATTAAGAGTTATGTTCTAGTCCACTGAGTTTTGTAAACCCTAAGCCTTCAAAACAGATTGGAGCCTGGGCTTGGGGACAGGAACATGGGCCTTGCTTATGATGGTCGCCATGGGCCTGATTGAATGCAAATTTTTTTCCCACAACACCATGCCAACTGATTGATCCTGGGGAAGCAGGAGATGTTGGGAACTAGCTCCTCAGAGAAAGGAAAAACTAAGTAGAGACAGAGAGTGGAAAAAGACAAGCATGGGGTTTCACGCTGGTTTGCGGGGTTGTACTGCATGCCTGTAATCTTCTGCCTTTCAGCCTTTGCCAAACCATGTGGAAGGAAAAGAAGAGAGCAGAAGAGAAGGGAGCAGACGCTGGTGGGGATTACCTCAGCCACAGGCCGGGCCTCAGGCCGCTGCCAACAGCCTTTCAGGAGAGAACCACATGCGCAGCTGTGAGGCACTTCGGGCTTTTGATGCCCTGACCGCACTGGGCCATCAGCTCTCATCCTCAAGATAAAGGCGAAGAGTGAGTTGTGGAGAAACATCTTGGATGTAAATTTAGGGTGAAGCAGAAGAGTAAGAAACATGATTGGATATGGTAACAATTGATAACCAGTACATGCAAGAAAAGCAGCGAGAACCCAGTGTCCAAGGCTAGGCTCTGTAGAGGTGGGAAAAGGAATTAGACCTAGAGAGGTCTTCAGCCCAGAGCAGAGGAAACACTGAGTAAGCTCTTTCATGGGGAAGAGCAGGGCAGCAGAACGCACGGCTACAGCAGGGGTCAGAGAAGGACCTCTGGGAGGAGGTCCATCTGTGATGAGACCTGGGGGACCAGCAGCTTCACAGACAAGCAGGAGTCACAGGCATTGGAGCCTCTAGAAACTCAAGTTCACTGGTGCTCAGAGGCACTCAGTTAACATGGTGAGATCCGTCTCGGCATCCATCGTCCTGTACATATTGCAGTTGAACACCAGACCTCCTAGTGTACTGTCCAGGCCCAAGCAGGCAGAGCTCAGAACAGTGAAAGCCTGGCACCTCCAGAGCCCTCCAAGCTATCTTCTGCTTGGGTATGCATGTCTAGCAAAGATGTATGCCCTGAGAAGAGAGGTGTGGAAGCGCTCACTGAGACACTGATTGGGAAAGAAGAGACATTGCGTGGCTACAGCCATACAACTGAGAAGTGATAGACTAGGCCAGAGAGGAGCATGCTATGATATGGACAGACCTTAAAAATGTGTCAAATGAGAAAAAAATCAGAACCAGAAGGTGCAGTAAAGGAAAATGCCAGTTATGTAAATTAAAAACATACGTAAAGAAAACAACACCCTATATTTTTTCAGAATGTGCATTTCCAATGACATGCACCAACACAGTCTGATAGGGAACAGAGAAATGGGAGGGGCTGAGGACTGGGGGGAAGGGGAACAGAAAATACAATGAACTGAAGCTATGAGGACAATGCTAGCACACAGAGGAGGGAACACAATACATTTGTTGTATCTACCCAAGACCATTTAAAAAGGGAAGTCATAGGAACAACCTGGACAAAGGCAAAAACCAAGGGTTGCAGGAAGACCCTAAGGCCACAGAGTTAGCAGAAGATGAAGAAGGGTATAAGCAGTTCTCAGAGAGCAGGAAAATGGAGCAGAGGGAGGAGATCATGATGCATAGTGAAACTTGGGCCAGTAAGGGTCCCTGTGCCATTGTGAGGATTTGGAATTTTATCCTCTATCCACCGAGCTCCCCTGGAAATGCTTTTAACCAGAGAGGGCAGGCACACATTTGGGGCCTCAGCATTCCTGGAGAACCACAGATATGTGGAATGTCACGAACAGATGTGGCCACGGCCTTGCAGCTCTGAGGACAGAAAGGTCACCTCAGTCTTCATTGCCTACAAAGCTCTTTCACACTCAGAACCTCAGTAGACCCTACCACACCTGTGGAAGAGGTGAGACCTATGCTACTTTCATGTAGAGGAGGTCACTGAGGCTTGTGGAGTCAGAGGCTAAAATTCTGGGGGAAAAAAAACATCTTTCAGCAGCTATGAGATCCAAATACATCCTGTTGGTGAGCTGAATTCAAATGTGTCAAGTGAAATTATGCTAACTCAGTTTAAATTAATTTGCATGGTATTCAGTTAAATCCATTCATTCCTTGAAAAAGAAACCCATCTTTTAATGCCTACTGTACATCAGGCTGTGCCAAAAGTAAGGGATACAGCTGTGTGAAAGACAATCCCAGCTGCCCAAGGTCAACAGAATGGTGAAGGGAGACCAGCTTCACATTATTCTCTTGGATCTCACTCTGTTCTAGACATACTTGCCTCCCAGCCCTTGAACATACCAGCGTCATTGCTGCCCCAAGGTCTCCATCCTTGTTTGCTTTTCTGTGAAAACATTTGCCCCAGAAAACCAGAGAGCTCTCTCCTTTGCTCTGTTCAAATGTGGGCTCACACGTCACCCCAAGGAGGCTTTCTGTGGCCACCATACTCTTTAACAGCCACCACCCTCTACCCTGATGGATTTGAGCACAGTCTACCTATCACTGTCTCATATTAAGTACCTATGAAGTGTAAGTTCAAGCAGGGCAGAGACCTCCAGCCCACTACTGTAACACTCTCAGCACTGGTACCCCTGGCACAGAGCTGAACACTTTACATGGTTGGTGGTAATGAACTTCCAAATTCAGTCAAAGTGAATTACAGTCAGGTGGAGTAAGTATGGGGTAGATCAGAGGGACTGGGGTTATTAGATTAGGGTGGATATCCTAAGGAAGGGGTGGTGAAGCAGGGCTTCACTGGGCCGGGCAGAAGAGAAGCAGGAAGGCTTTGTTCAGCATGCCGGTTCATAAGCCCATACTGAGCATCCACTATGGAGATCACAGGTGTTGTATATGCACTTGGGATACAGAACGACTTAAACAAATAAAGCTGTCCTTGTGAGCTTATATTCTTTTGTAAATTAATTTTTAAGGAATTGCATAATTTTTAATTATGGGCATATATGTGTGAGCAGGGTGTGCATGTGCATATATTAAGCACAGGTGTATGTAGAGTCCAGACAAAAACATCCAAATCCCTGGCGCTTGTGTTATAGGCACTTGTGAACTGCCCAACATAGGTGCTAGGAACTGAACTCTGAGAGCAGTGCATGATCTTAACCCCTGAGCTATCTCTCTAGGCCCTAGAGTCTATATTCTAAGGAGTTAGAATAAACCAAAGTGAGGAAATCTCAGGTAAGTGTCATTGAGTCAACTCAGCTGACATCTGATAGGCTAAATTGTTAGGCATGGCTGGAGGCCCGGGACTAGGCTCCACCCACACAGCATAGCCAGTCTACGGAAGCTGTACCACACTGAGTACTCTTCAGTGGAGTTAAACAGCCTGCACACTTGGATCGTCTCGACCGGAATCAGGTTGAACTGAGGAGAGAATGGAGCCGAGCTGAAGGCATCATGCGTGCTCTGAAAGCGCTTTGCTCCTCACTGAATGGAATGGCATGGGGTAGGTCAGAGGGGCTGAGGTTATATTAGGATGGATATCCTAAAGAAGGCGGGGGATGAAGCAGGGCATCACTGAGCTGGGCTGAAAAGAAGTTACACTGAGTTTCTCAGATGGCTCAGGTCAGATGAGGGCATGGCCTCTTTGTCTGGGGCAAAGATGGGTGGACTTGAGATTAGAGGAACCAGGAGCAGAGAGCTCTTCCAAGCTCTGCTCTGGGTCAAGCGGATCCGTGCTGGGTTAGCCTGCCCACACTTGCAGGACCTGAAGTGGTAGAAGCAGCAAAGCTCAAGCTCTGGCACTTAGAGGATGCTCCATCCCTCCATACTATTCCTGTCACCTGCCGTGGTCCTCGGATGGACGTCACCCTTCCCCTAGGCTGGTCGGGCCACACCTTCTGGCTCCCCAGCCTCAGTGATAGCTTTCCCAGACATTCACTTGAGACAAATTCCTTGAAGTCCTCTAAAACCAAGTCTCTGGGCTTCTCCTTCTTGGATCCTCCATCCCCACCACTCTGGGTAGAGGTAACAACGAATGGCCGTGCACATCACTGGATGGCTGGAAGGAGCCAGGAAGGCACTCCTGAGAGCCATCCAGTGAACCTCAGAGCACCATGAACCCTGCTCTCATGACACGTTGTGCATCTCTCCCATCAGAACAAGCTCTGCAAGGGTTGTTGCCTGCTCCCCGCCATATTCCAGCACCTCGTACATAGAAAAGTGCTCAGTTAGTGTCAGTGGATACGTGAATTCAGCCAATATGCACAGGCACATCACACAGTGTTTATAGATGCCAGAGTTAGGGAAGGCCACCCTTCACACTCAGAAGGCCAGGACAAGAACTCAGACCCCCTACTGCTGAGCTATGCAACCAGCTCTTCTGCCATGTCTGGACAAGCTGCTGTGGTCTTTAAGCATGGGGTGGGGTAATACCCACAGAGAGGCTGCTGGGGTGAATTAGGTTGGTCCCCACCTCCCTGATCCCCCGCTCTACCACCCTAAACATCTATCTCTCTCTCTCTTCAAAGTAGCTGCCAACGACCAGGCTTGGAAACTCTTCCCAATCCTAATCCACTACATCTGCCATCAAAACCTGTCTTGATTATGCAAGGCAGAGACACGGGATCAGAAGGGAGAGGAAGGAGTCTTGGTCAGAAGCAACTGTCTGGCAATCACCCCAGAGTCTTGCACTGCAGTAGGCAGGCAGCTTCTCAGCCCCTAGAAACTGTCTTCCTCCAGGGTACTGTCTCCAGGAGAGTATCAGGGACAGAGGGGGAATCTGACAGACAGAGATCAGAGCTTAAGCCCAAAAAGAAGTGTGTGTGTGTGTGTGTGTGTGTGTGTGGGTATATATAGGTACACACACTACACATGAACAGATGCACATTCACACACACATGCATCACACAGCACCCTTCGGTGAGGACAGACAGGTCTCAGAAGAGATGGCCTGAGGTGACTGTGACCTCAAAGCCTCTCCAGGTGCAGGTTCACAATTAGCTGAGTAGTCATCTTAGAGGGCAGGTCGATGTCCTGGCTCCTCTGATCCAGTCTCTTGATACCAGAGCAGGACTTCCCACCTTCCAGAGCACGAGCCTGGACAGCATCAGGGGCAGGTCCGGCACTAGTGAAACCTAGAGAAAACCTGGGGGAGGTGAGGGGACTGGAAGGAATTATCTAGAGAGACAGATGCTAAAGTCGGAAGTTAGCCCTGCCCATGGTCAATCTCAGTCTACTCTCCAGGAAGCACGCAAGTTCGTATCCAGAGGTGTTTTTCTAAATAACCAAGCTAGGCTCCTCAAAAGTGCCACTGTCAGGGAAAACCCAGAAAACACAAACAAAAGCTGGGAGACTGCTGGCAATTAAAAAAGACTAAAGAGACAAGGCAACTAGAATGGAATGTTCTAGAAGGTATTATTTAATAAATTGAAATTTTTGAATGAGATTACATAGCAGATGATAACATAATGACAGTTACAACTTTAGGACAATCGCTGTGTTTTGGTAATGGAGAAGAATGCTTTTTGTTAAGAGACATGTGCCAAAGCTGGGAGATGGGACAGACAGAGAGAAGGAGGGAGAGAGAGCACACGCTGGTGAGAGATGAGGGAGGAAAGGAAAGAAGAGACAGGCTGTATTAAGGATTACTAACTCTAGATAAGGGGGAGAGGAGTGTTGATTCAGTGGTTCTTATAATTCTCCTGTTCTTCACCACACCTAAACAAAATCAGAGGAGCTCTGAGGGTGCATGTATACGCACTGTGTGTGTGTGTGTGTGTGTGTGTGTGTGTGTGTGTGTGTGTGTGTGTGTGTGTGTGTGTGTGTGTGTTGGTGGAAAACCCAAACCAGAAAAGCAGAAGGGTGCTGATGGAGAGGACCCAGGCAGGGTTCCCTCAGAACTCTACTGCTCAGGAAATGTTTCCTTGGGAAGGAGGCTACTAGACAAAAACTTTACAATAGTGAAGAGGGGTCTTTCCTTCCTAGAGAGATGTCCCAGACAGAGGCCACAGCAGAGGCCCAAAGCTTCTACACAGAGGGGAGCTAATATGGTAAGGAGCCAGCAGGAGGCTAGGATGGTCTAAGGATCAAACCAAGGATGGCGGAGGCAGGGAGGGCAGCAGGTGTGGCCAACCTTCTCACAATTACCCTGCTCCAAAGCTGACAACAGACCAGCAGAACTCAGGCAGAACTCCCTAATAATCCCAGCAGGAGATGAAACATTAGGCCTCGGATGACAGCAGTGAAGGCCAAGAGGTGCTTGAATAGTAGATCTTTCCCTTTTTGAGTCAGTCTCAGCATGTTGCTAGGCTGACCTCAAACTCCAAGGCTCAAGTGACCCTCCAGCCAACGTCTCTAGTAACTGAGCCTGAATCTGAATGGACAATTTCCTATGCAAGTATATGACTGTCCTTCTTTTGTTTTGTGACATCTAAGGAAATCTTCGTGAGAGGTCACCAGGGCATGCCAGGGCAAGAGGCATCTGGAAACCTTACAGGACAACATGGAAGGTTACAGATGAAATCTTCTGCCTTGCAGGTCTCCCCAGAGCCGATGGCCCCTCCCCAACCACTCCCTGCCCAGATGGGCCCACAGAGGCCACAGGTTACAGAGAGGGAGTGCACACCCCAGCAAAGATTGATGCCTTTTAAACAGACCCAGAGCGAGAAGGACAGAGAAAGTCAATATTTGTCCGAGCAAGCCAAACAGGCGGGCTCGCCCAGGAATGTGAGGGAGGGGGAGGCCAGCGCCCAGAGAACATTATTTCAACAGACAGATATTTGGAAACCGTCGCTGTCCTGGGGGTGGGGGAGGGGCCGGCCATCCAACTCTGTTCCTGCTGGGAAACGGATGGGCCCAGGCCAGGTGGCCAGAGGCTGGCAGAAGAGCTGACCCACCATTCCACATGGCTGGAAATAAGGAAAGGGGTTTGAAGGAAGACCCACAGCTCCAATTGCCCAGCATCTTCCAGCCTTTAAAGATGAGCTTCTGGTTATGCTGACTGCCATCCACATTACTGGATCCAAATTCTGCCTCGCTGTTCCATCTCACCTGGTTTCGAACACCTGCCCATCTTAGCAACACCCCCTACCTGCCCCTGTGTCTCCCCTCCCCCATCCTGGCAGGTGTTAAGTCACTCTTCACCACTGTTTTGCTTTAACCAGTCATCAAGACACACCTTCAACTTCAAACCCTGGTTCAAGGTTCACCTGCAACCATCTCCCATGCCCAACACACACACACACACACACACACACACACACACACACACACACACTCAGCCTTCCAGCTTTAGGATTAGAACTTTGGGGCTGAACTCAAGGAGGGCTGGATTTGCCAGTTCCTGGTTGATGACTTAAGTGTGTTCCTCTGTCCTCCTGAGGCCTAGTGTTTTCATCCATAAATAGCATATCCCCCACCCAGGATGTCTAGCCTTTTCCTCCTAAAGCCAGGGTGTGGCCAGTGGGATCTTGACGTGATTATGCTATGGATCTTGAGATGGGGACATGATCCTGGGACATCAAGGCAGATCCAGTATCATCACAAGGGCCCCAGGAGAGGGAGGCAGGAAGGTGATAGAGTATAAATGACAGGAGCAGAGAATGGAGTATGCTGGGCCCATGAGAAGAGGAACACCATGTGCCTACTAGAAGCTTCAAAAGGTAAGAGGGTGGATTCTCCCTCCAGCAGCCCTGCCAACAGGATCCTAATCCCATGAGACGTGCTGTAGACTCTGACCCTGAAGACTGTTAAGGTGGTAAACTAAACTTGTGCTGATCTAGACTCCAGCTTCTAAACTGTGGGCCACAGCCTTATATGGGGTCATATAACTCAAGGTTGAGGCTGTGAGGTTTTTGGCAGCATTAAAGGTTATGAATGCACAACCAACAACTAATCAAAATAGAGCAAGTGATGAATCCTGAGGTGTTTGCAGCAGTGCTGCTGGTCCACGCTGCATCATGTGACTTCACTGCAGCCTTCATTCTCCCTATATGCACATATGCACTGCACATGCCCTGACAATGTTGAGAACAGCACTAATCTATGCAGATAAACATGGGCATTTAGAAGACAGTTTGGCATGTGCGTTTAACAAAACAGCAATAATATGTTCCCTTCTAGAGCTATGACCTCCCCAGCCAGGAGCTTTTGGCAAGTATCAGGCATAAATTCCCTCCTTTAGAACACATCTCAAATCCAATCAGAAAGTAACTGGTTAGCTCTATAACAGTCATGCCATTATTACACCAATAGGTATTACTTGCCTGAAAGGTCAGTGTTATAGCACACCAAGCCCACCACTGGGCAAAACCACATGGGTCTTTTTACCCCAGTGTCCTGCGTGGCGCCTGCCTGCACTATGAAAGCCAGCCAGTAGGGTAGAAGTCTCCCAAATCAGTTCCAGCTTAATTTCTCTAAGTCCCTGCAACCAAAGTGTGGTTTGTCTTTAGCAATAGACCAAAAGTAATGAACTAGTTTGTGCTATTTGGGGTCCCCCCTAACTAGTAACTTTTAGGAAAATAGCTCACACCTGTCACTGGGTTTTCATTTCACAATTCACATCTTCTGAAGGAAGCATTTTCTACCCATGCAGGGTAATCCATTCAAGCCCTTTCTTTGCTTTTTAGTTGTTTTAATTAGCCTACAGAGCAGTGAGTTTCATACATCTCTAGTTTTGATTAGCCCACCCCATGCCTTTCTCTTCTTGCCCTTCTCTTCCCACTTCCATCCTTATTTAACCTAGTCGTAATTCTTCATGTAAAAATAAACAAGTACATCCATCTCATTAGTATACAAATTCACTTTCATGCTTAAGAAATGGTAATATTACATGTATACTAGAGAACTATTTTAAATAGGTGTCTTTACGTTTCCTATTATAAATGTTTGAGTTGTATATGTATTTCATGTGCCTATATACCTAGAGTTAAGTAAAAGTGGAGAAAGTTTAAGAAACTCTGCTCTAATTTGTCAGAGCTATAATAGGAAGCTAATCCATTTGAGCATCACATTCATGCTTCCAGGATTGTGGAAAGAACTAATGACATGAGATGCATAGCTCCCAATAAAGAAAAGGATGGGGAGAAGCTGGGTGGGTGGCCCCATTGGTGCTACCACAACCCTGACCCCATCATGATGCTCCTTTGCTTGGTTCCATGTCTGCCCTGCCTCCAAGATAAGAACAATTTGAACGCAGACATGAAGTAGCACATTTATCTCACTATCAACTATTCCTGTCACTTAGTAAGTGGTCAATAAAATGCTAATAATTTGTTGAGTGAGTGAATGAATAAATGCTGCTATTTGTCTACACACAGCAAAGCTTTAATCATACAATTAAATACAGTCAAATCTTAGAGACAAAGCAACAAAACTCCATAATCCATCAAACTCAGTGCAAGAGTATAAATGCTGGAAGAGGGACTTGGAACCAGCTGGGACTCACAGGGCAAATGGGTAGATGTCTACATTAGATTTCCAGGTGCCTTTTCCTTGCTAACACAATGAAAGGGTGAGGTCTGTCAAAATAGGTTTCACACCTGCCTGCTTCCTCTGATCAGAGATGGAAGAACATACATGGTGAGCAGCCCCAGGCATGGATATTAGAGATGCTGAAGTGCATAGCCAACAGCCCTATTACATTCTAGGCACAATAAATCGTTATTTCATTTCATGTTCAAGTGTCCATTATTATTTGCCAGGGAATAAACTGAAGACCAGACAGGTGGTACAATTTGTTCAAAGTCCCACAGCCACCAGTCTCACCTGAAAAACCTGGATGGAATCTCAGGACAGGAAGAGCAGCCTGAGGTACTCATCTGTGGCTTCTCCAGATTCATTCAACACACACTTGTCAAACCTTCTCTGAGTCCAGACTTGCTCTATGAGTCAAGAGCAGAGAGATGGACCAGTCCAGTGGAGAGACAGACTCTGAAAAATCATAGTATAATAGTGGGACTTCCAAATCTGATGAGCGTCAGAAATGAAGCTCTCTTCTTAACAACGGAGCATATGAAAGCGGGCAGGCGAGGTCTTTGGAGGAGGGAATTTCAAGCTAAGCAGACAGCACACACAGATAGATGCCCAGAGGTAAGAAGAGGACACATTAAAAAAAAAAAACACAAGTCAGTTGGAATGGCAGGATGGTAGAGACCAGACAGGGACAAAATAGAAGAGGAGCAAGGGCCAGATGGAGCCCTCAGGGCTGAGAAAGCCCTCACACCCGGAGGGCAATGGGACACTCTGTAAAGGCAGAAAGCCTTGGTCAAATTTTATCTTTCTAAAATAATATCTATCTTGTACCCAGCATTGGTGAAATCACAATCATTCTTCCAATTGCATTGTATGCTGATTCTCACTGCAACATCATTATCATCTTATGACACCTCAGTTCACAAATGAAGAAGCTGCAACACGGAAAGGTTGAGAACTTCGCCCAAGCTCACACAGCTAGTAAGTGGCAGAAATGAGATTTGAACACGGACGGCCGGCCTGGCTCCGGAGTCTAAGTGTTAAAAGTCAGGGTTTGGACATGTTTGCATAACGCTGGAGCCCAGCACAGGGGAGACATGCATCCAGGCTGCTGGGCAAGTGGGCTGGCTCAGAGAAAGAAATACTGCTCTCCAAGCGTCTCTGAGCACAAGGTCACCTGGACTTGGGTGGCCAGTCACTGTGGCTCTCCCACCCCACCCCCTCACTGCTTCGTGCCCACGAGCCCACAGTGCACCCAGCTCTGAAGCACTTATCAGCCTCCCAGGTTTCTCTGGGATTTCTCCCAGCTTGAATTTTCTGGAAGTCCTTTCCGCTTTGCTGTTGATCCTATCTCCCCGTGTGTTTCCCATTAGCGAAGCGATTAGCACTCATCCATTTGCATAAGCTCAGAGGCCCCCCACACTCAGGAGCCACCGCCTCTGCCTGGCTGGTGAGGGGCTGGCAAAGCCTGCCCATAAGCCTACTGGGAACCCACTTGACCTTGCTAGATGCCTTACTTTCCCCTTGAAGGTGGGGACGACAGTGACAGCATGCACTCCCCATAGTGACACACACAAAATGTTGACTCTGTAGAGAACCAGACATGGGGGTTATAATTGCCCTACAGCACAGGACTCCAACCAACATTCCCAGTTTTGTCAAGCACACTTTTCATTTGAAAGAATAGTATTTTTTGAAAAATAAAAGTATATATTCACAGTATGCAGTTGATGTTTAAAAATACATTGCAAAGAAAATTACCACCACCAAACTAATCAACGTATTCATGCCTTAGAGTTATCATTGATGAGAATGTGTAAGAGTTACTATTTGTGAAAATGGCAATTATATGTCACGTGGTGTAATTAGCCATGGTCACCACGAAGTTTTTAGCAGTCCATTTGTATGTAGTGCACTCCGGAAACTTGGTACTCTCTGCGCAGTGCCTGCCTCCAGCCTGTGAGTCAACTTCCTGAGATCCTCTGGTAAATAAGTTCTCGTCAAACTTGCCTATCTGTGACTGGCATGTTTTGTTAGCATGACGTCCTCCAGGCTTGCCCATGCTGTCACAAATGATAGGCTTTCCTTCTTTTTCAAGGATGAGTAGTGCTCCTGTGTGTGCTGTTTCCATACCTTGGCTGCTCAGAACTGTTGCAGTGAGCGCACACATCCTCTCTCTGTGCTGACTCCTCCCGTGCACTGGGTGTGGGAGTGCTGGGTCTGCCACAGCACACAGGAGACAAGCTTATCGGGCCTTAGACATCGCCATGCTAGCACGTGTAATTCTCATCATGTTATTCC